>NW_023425350.1:26294536-27580730 GCF_014108415.1 Molossus molossus | reverse complement strand
GAATACCGTTCCCACCTGGGTGTGTGCTGCGTTGAATACCGTTCCCCCCTGAAACTGTGCTGCGTTGAATACCGTTCCCGCCTGGTTGTGTGCTGTGTTGAATACCGTTCCCACCTGGGTGTGTGCTACGTTCCAATACCGTACCTACCTAGGGTGTGCTGCGTTGAATACCGTTCCCACCTGTGTGTGTGCTGCGTTGAATACCGTTCCCACACACCTTGGTGTGTGCTGCGTTGAATACCGTTCCCACCCGGGTGTGTGCTGCATTGAATACCGTTCCCACCTGGGTGTGTGCTGCTTTGAATACCGTTCCCACCTCGGTGTGTGCTGCGTTGCATACCGTTCCCACCTGAAACTGTGCTGCATTGAATACCGTTTTCACCTGGGTGTGTGCTGCGTTCGAATACCGTTGCCACCTGAAACTGCTGCGTTGAATACCGTTCCACCCTGGGTGTGTGCTGCGTTGAATACCGTTCCCACCTGGGTGTATGCGGCGTTGAATACCGTTCCCACCTGGGTGTGTGCTGCGTTGAATACCGTTCCCACCTGAAACTGTGCTGCGTTGAATACCGTTCCCACCTGTGTGTGTGCTGTGTTCGAATACCGTTCCCAACTGGGTGTGTGCCTGCGTTCGAATACCGTTCCCACCTGGGTGTGTGCTGCGTTGAATACCGTTCCCACCTGGGTGTGTGCTGCGTTGAATACCGTTCCCACCTGAAACTGTGCTATGTTGAATACCGTTCCACCCTGGGTGTGTGCTGCGTTGAATACCGTTCCCACCTGGGTGTGTGCTGCGTTTGAACTACCGTTCCCACCTGGTGCGGTGCTGCGTTCGAACACCGTTCCCACCTGTGTGTGTGCTGCGTTCGAATACCGTTCCCACCTGGGTGTGTGCTGCGTTCGAATACCGTTCCCACCTGGGTGTGTGCGGCGTTGAATACCGTTCCCACCTGGGTGTGTGCTGCGTTGAATACCGTTCCACCCTGGGTGTGTGCTGCGTTGAATACAGTTCCCACCGGGGTGTGTGCTGCCTTGAACACCGTTCCCACCTCTGTGTGTGCTGCGTTGAATACCGTTCCCACTGGTGTTGTGCTGCGTTCGAATACCGTTCCCACCTGGGTGTGTGCCTGCGTCGAATACCGTTCCCACCTGGTGTGTGCTGCGTTGAATACCGTTCCCACCTGGGTGTGTGCTGCGTTGAATACCGTTCCACCCTGTGTGTGTGCTGCGTTCGAATACCGTTCCCACCTGGGTGTGTGCTGTGTTCGAATACCGTTCCCACCTGGGTGTGTGCTGCGTTGAATACCGTTCCCACCTGTGTGTGTGCTGCGTTGAACACCGTTCCCACCTGTGTGAGTGCTGTGTTCGAATACCGTTCTCAACTGAGTGTGTGCCTGCGTTCGAATTTCGTCCCCACCTGGGTGTGTGCTGTGTTGAATACCGTTCCCACCTGGGTGTGTGCTGCGTTGAATACCGTTCCCTCCTGAAAGTGTGCTGCGTTGAACACGGTTCCCACCTGTGTGTGTGCTGTGTTCGAATACCGTTCGCAACTGGGTGTGTGCCTGCGTTCGAAGTTCGTTCCCACCTGGGTGTGTGCTGCGTTCGAATACCGTTCCCACCTGGGTGTGTGCTGCGATGAATACCGTTCCCACCTGAAACTGTGCTGCATTGAATACCGTTCCACCCTGGGTGTGTGCTGCGTTGAATACCGTTCCCACTGGGTAAGTGGTGTGTTGAATACCGTTCCCTCCTAAAAGTGTGCTGCGTTGAACACCGTTCCCACCTGTGTGTGTGCTGTGTTCGAATACCGTTCCCACCTGGGTGTGTGCTGCTTTGAATATCGTTCCAACCTGGGTGTGTGCGGCTTCGAATACCGTTCCCACCTGGGTGTGTGTTGCGTTGAAAACCGTTCCCACCTGAAACTGTGCTGCGTTGTATACCGTTCCACCCTGGGTTTGTGCTGCGTTGAATACCCTTCCCACCTGTGTGTGTGCTGTGTTCGAATACCGTTCCCACCTGGGTGTGTGTTGCGTTGAATACAGTTCCCACCTGGGTGTGTGGTGCGTTGAATACCGTTCCCTCCTGAAAGTGTGCTGCGTTGAACACGGTTCCCACCTGTGTGTGTGCTGTGTTCGAATACCGTTCGCAACTGGGTGTGTGCTGCGTTGAATACCGTTCCCACCAGGGTGTGTGGTGCGTTGAATACCGTTCCCACCAGGGTGTGTGCTGCGTTGAATACCGTTCCCACCTGGGTGTGTGCTGCGTTGAATACCGTTCCCACCAGGGTGTGTGCTGCGTTGAATACCGTTCCCACCAGGGTGTGTGCTGCGTTGAATACCGTTCCCACCAGGGTGTGTGCTGCGTTGAATACCGTTCCCACCTGGGTGTGTGCTGCGTTGAATACCGTTCCCACCAGGGTGTGTGCTGCGTTGAATACCGTTCCCACCTGAAACTGTGCTGCGTTGAATACCGTTCCCACCCGGGTGTGTGCTGCTTTGAACACCGTTCCCACCTGGGTGTGTGCTGCTTTGAATACCGTTCCACCCTGGGTGTGTGCTGCGTTGAATACCGTTCCCACCTGTGTGTGTGCTGTGTTCGAATACCGTTCCCACCTGGGTGTGTGGTGCGTTCAATACCGTTCCCACCTGGGTGTGTGCTGCGTTGAATACAGTTCCCACCTGGGTGTGTGGTGCGTTGAATACCGTTCCCTCCTGAAAGTGTGCTGCGTTGAACAACGTTCCCACCTGTGTGTGTGCTGTGTTCGAATACCGTTCGCAACTGGGTGTGTGCTGCGTTGAATACCGTTCCCACCAGGGTGTGTGCTGCGTTGAATACCGTTCCCACCAGGGTGTGTGCTGCGTTGAATACCGTTCCCACCTGGGTGTGTGCTGCGTTGAATACCGTTCCCACCAGGGTGTGTGCTGCGTTGAATACCGTTCCCACCAGGGTGTGTGCTGCGTTGAATACCGTTCCCACCCGGTGTGTGCTGCGTTGAATACCGTTCCCACCTGGGTGTGTGCTGCGTTGAATACCGTTCCCACCGGGGTGTGTGCTGCGTTGAATACCGTTCCCACCTGAAACTGTGCTGCGTTGAATACCGTTCCACCCTGCCTGTGTGCTGCATTGAACACCGTTCCCACCTGGGTGTGTGCTGCTTTGAATACCGTTCCCCCTGTGTGTGTGCTGCGTTGAATACCGTTCCCACCTGGGTATGTGGTGTGTTCGAATACCGTTCCCAACTGGGTGTGTGCCTGCGTTCGAATACCGTTCCCACCTGGGTGTGTGCCTGCGTTCGAATACCGTTCCCACCTGGGTGTGTGCCTGCGTTCGAATACCGTTCCCACCTGGGTGTGTGCTGCGTTCCAATACCGTTTTTACCTAGGGGTGTGCTGCGTTGAACACCGTTCCCACCTGTGTGTGTGCTGTGTTCGAATACCGTTCCCAACTGGGTGTGTGCCTGCGTTCGAATACCGTTCCCACCTGGGTGTGTGCTGCGTTGAATACCGTTCCACCCTGGGTGTGTGCTGCGTTGAATACCGTTTCCACCTGGGTGCGTGCTGTGTTCCCACCTGAAACTGTGCTGCGTTGAATACCGTTCCACCCTGGGTGTGTGCTGCGTCGAATACCGTTCCCACCTGGGTGCTTGCTGTGTTTAATACCATTCCCACTTCAAAGTGTGCTGCGTTGAATATCGTTCCTACTGGGGGTGTGCTGCATTGAATACAGTTCCCACTTCAAAGTGTGCTGCGTTGAATACCGTTCCCACTGGAAAGTGTGCTGCGTTGAATACCATTCCCACCTGAAAGTGTGCTGCGTTGAATACCTGAAAGTGTGCAGCGTTATATACCTTACCCACCTGGGTATGTGCTCGTTGAATACCGTTCCCACCTGAAAGCCTGCTGCGTTGAATACCGTTCCCACCTGGGTGTGTGCTGCGTTCGAATACCGTTCCCACTTGGGTGTGAGCTGCGTTGAATTCCGTTCTAACCTTGGTGTGTGCTGCGTTGAATGCCGTTCCCACCTGGGTGTGTGCTGCGTTGAATATCGTTCCCGTCTGGGTGTGTGCTGCGTTGCATACCGTTCCCACCTGGGTGTGTGCTGCGTTGAATACCGTTCCCACCTGAAACTGTGCTGCGTTGAATACCGTTCCACCTTGGGTGTGTGCTGCGTTGAATACCGTTCCCACTTGGGTGTGTGCTGCGTTGAATACCGTTCCCGTCTGGGTGTGTGCTGCGTTGAATACCGTTCCCACCTGGGTGTGTGCTGCGTTGAATACCGTTTTCACCTGAAACTGTGCTGCATTGAATACCGTTCCACCCTGGGTGTCTGCTGCGTTGAATACCGTTCCCACTTGGGTGTGTGCTGCGTTGAATCCCGTTCCCACATGGGTGTGTGCTGCTTTGAATACCGTTCCCACCTGGGTGTGTGCTGCGTTGAATACCGTTCCCACCTGGGTGTGTGCTGCGTTGAATACCGTTCTCACCTGAAACTGTGCTGCGTTGAATACCGTTCCCACCTGGGTGTGTGCTGCGTTGAATACTGTTCCCACCTAAAGTGTGCTGTGTGGAATACCGTTCCCACTTCAAAGTGTGCTGTGTTGAATATCTTTCCTGAAAGTGTGGTGCGTTGAATACCGTTCCCACCTGAAAGTGTGCTGCGTGGAATACAGTTCGCACCTGGGTGTGTGCTGCCCCACCTGAAAGTGTGGTGCATTGAATACCGTTCCCACCTGAAAGTGTGCTGCGTTGAATACCGTTCCCACTTCAAAGTGTGCTGTGTTGAATATCGTTCCTACCTGGGGGTGTACTGCGTTGAATACCGTGTCCACCTAAACGTGTGCTGCGTTGAATATCGTTCCTACCTGGCGGTGTGCTGCATTGAATACAGTTCCCACTTCAAAGTGTGCTGCGTTGAACACCGTTCCCACTGGAAAGTGTGCTGCGTTGAATACCATTCCCACCTGAAAGTGTGCTGCATTGAATACCTGAAAGTGTGCAGCGTTATATACCGTACCCACCTGGGTGTGTGCTGCGTTGAATACCGTTCCCACCTGAAAGTCTGCTGCGTTGAATACCGTTCCCGCCTGGGTGTGTGCTGCGTTGAATACCGTTCCCGCCTGGGTGTGTGCTGCGTTGAATACCGTTCCACCCTGGGTGTGTGCTGCGTTGAATACCGTTCCCACCTGAAATTGTGCTGTGTTGAATACCGTTCCACCCTGGGTGTGTGCTGCCTTGAATACCGTTCCCACCTGGGTGTGTGCTGCGTTGAATACCGTTCCCACCTGGGTGTGTGCTGCGTTGAATACCGTTCCCACCTGGGTGTGTGCTGCGTTCGAATACCGTTCCCTCCTAAAAGTGTGCTGCGTTGAACACCGTTCCCACCTGTGTGTGTGCTGTGTTCGAATACCGTTCCCAACTGGGTGTGTGCCTGCGTTCGAATTCCGTTCCCACCTGGGTGTGTGCTGTGTTCGAATACCGTTCCCACCTGGGTGTGTGCTGCGTTCCAATACCGTTCCTACCTAGGGGTGTGCTGCGTTGAATACCGTTCTAACCTGGGTGTGTGCTGCGTTCGAATACCGTTCCCACTTGGGTGTGAGCTGCGTTGAATACCGTTCCAACCTGGGTGTGTGCTGCGTTGAATACCGTTCCCACCTGAAACTGCTGCGTTGAATACCGTTCCCACCTGGGTGTGTGCTGCGTTGAATACCGTTCCCGCCTGGTTGTGTGCTGCGTTGAATACCGTTCCCACCTGGGTGTGTGCTGCGTTGAATACCGTTCCCACCTAAAACTGTGCTGCCTTGAATACCGTTCCCACCTCGGTGTGTGCTTCGTTCAATACCTGGTACTGGGTTTTTAAAAAAGCTTACTAATTCCAGTGAATTTTAAGTAGAATAGGTAAAGAAGTGACTATTAAGGAGGGAGTTTACACCAGAACCTTTGTATCCCTTTATTTGTCCAGACAATTTTGAGTTTATAAGTAACAGGTATAAGATTAGTATTTTAGTTGATTTGGACTGCTATAACAGAATACTATAGACTAAGTGGTTTATAGTCAATATAAATTTATTTTATTGGTTCTGGAGGCTAAGTCCAAGATCAAGGTGTTAGCAGATTCGTGTCTGATAACGGCCCACTTCCTGCTTCATAAATGACCATCTTCTCCCTGTGTCCCCACAGGGTAGAAGGAAGGAGTGAGGGAGCTCTGTGAGGTGTCTTTTGTATGAGCCTTAATGATCTATCACCCTCAAAGGCTCCAGTTCCAAATGCTCTCACACTGAGGATTAGGTTTCAGTGTGTGAATTTGAAGGGCATTGCACCTTCACTATACAGCAGTTAGTATTGTCACATTTGTAGAGCTGATAAATGTTCACTTACATGATCTTATTCATTTTAAACAAACCTCCTTTTAACCTCTATATTTTCAAAGGGAAAGTTTCAAACTCTAATCTTTGCTTATTAATCAGGTATTTAATTTTTTGATGTGTTTAATCAGAAATATTTTTCATCTAGTTAGAATTCATCCAAATAAATTCTGTAATATTTGCACACAAGGATCCTTGGAACCAGACTTGTTAGGTAAGGGATGGTCATTATACAGGTGAGTCAGTGTTCTTTTTCCTTCACTCTGTTGGCCTTGTCACAGGCATTACCATGCAACAGCCCAGGAAAAATAAACTTAATTTCCCAGTAATGATCACAAGGGCATTTCTGCTTTCTTGATGGTCTGTCCAGGTAGATGATGCAAACAATAATGTTTCATACACGAGACCTTGTTCTTTAGTTGCCACACATTTACACACATTTACCCCTTAATTAGCCCTAAGGGAGGGGGGTGAGTTTAGGTTTCATTTGGCTTAAAAGAATTTTTTAGTAAAACAATATGTTAATTATATTCAGAGTTTTTATATTGTACAAGATTAGAGAGGTCACTCAGTTTGGAATTTTGAACATGGCTAAAAGAAAATAAAGTGAAACAGTAACTGACCAATGCAAGCCTTTTCACATATACGTGGGATGCCTCTACTAAAAGTGGAAGCAATTGATGTAACATTCATATTACTGCCCTTCTGGCTATACTTTGGTTTATTTGAATGAACATTTATTGAATATCTGTTATATGTCAGGTCCATTGCTGGTACAATAATGAATGATACATGATGTCTGCCCTTGAGGTCCTCACAGTTTTATGCTTCAGAAATTCAGATGGGTTACATTGTAAGGATTACCGAGTATAATAAATCCATGACGAAAATTACTTTGATTAGAAATGTGCTTTAGTGAAGGGTTTTAAATATCTTTTAGGTCAGGATCTTCATAGTAAAATCAATAATGTAATATATGTTTAGCTACTGTTCATTATCCCCAAATGGCCACAGATTATATAAGGTAATATTCAGAGAGACTATACAATAAAATTGAAATAAGTTATAGAGTCAACTGTGCTTAATACAACTTAATATTATCCTTTCTTATGAAGATAAGTTTCAAAGTTTATCATAATACCAACTGACATTCGTTAATGATTTATAGAATCTCATTTGAGCTTTGCAACTCTGTGAAGTAGAGTTTGTTAGTCAGAGGTTTTAGTTGTAAACAACAGAATTCACCTTGGATACTTTACCAAAACCACAGATGTATGAAATAGTGTTAGAGAAAATTTTGAAGGGACCAAGGACCAGATTGCCTTTCTGCCACTGTCTCAGTGAAGATGAAGTTCCAGGAACTCAAGTTTATTGCTACCATCACAGCCTTTAGCACCCATTCAACTTTGTGTCAGGAACACAACCTTGCAATGAACTTCACTGGTGTGTTGTGCAATGAGTGGTAGCATATAATCGTGGAAATAACACTAGTGTAATCCTACTGACGTTGTTCCTTTGCGTCATCCACTTGTTTCATGGTCTGCATTCCTGACCACTCTGAGTTATCTAATCAATACTCATCACTCCCAAATCATGAGCTTTCCCAGGAGAAAGGGAGGTTATGATTGGATGTTGGGAAATGGGCTGACCATTTTGGAGGCTTTTAACTTTCAGGGAGAGAGTGATCTTGGGTAAAGAGCTGGGGAGGGCCAGAAGGAGTGTGAAGATACTAAGCTTTCTGGGGAGCAGAGTCTGAGAGCTGATGAGTAAGAGGGGCAGTAAGGGAGATAGAAGTACATCAAGAGAGAAAATTTTCTTAAGACTTTTGTTGTAGTTCACATCTATACAGCACTAACAATCACCTCATGCCATGTTTAATATCATTAAATCAAAAATAGTGATTTTTGAGTAAAAACTATTGTTGCTATGTCTTTAGAGTAGAGATTGTATTTTGGGGTTGTTTTAAACAAATGGCAAAGAAAATAATTATGAACTTTGAGTAATTTGTAGCCAAGAATTAGTTCGAAGGACTTTTCTATAAACTCTTAAACTAAAGTCCTCATGGAAAAGACTTCAAATATGTGTATGATTCAATGATAATTTTTAAAAAGAATGGTATCAGTAAAGTTGTTTATAATTCTTCTGCATGTCACAAGACATTTACCAAGGGAAAAAAACATGGGACTTGATAAAAAAGGAGAATTTAGGTATCAAAATAATACCCCCCAACTCCAAAACCCTTAAAAATTATAAGAAAATAAAAATATCAAACATGTTGTCCTGAACATATTTTTAGATAGAAAAAATTCATAATAAGAGTATATATATAGTTTTTGACAAGCATTAGGGTTTATATAATTATGGAAGTTTGTATTTATATGTGTATAATTTATGATGATTAGGAAATAATTATATTTACTATTTAACACTCATTTAAAGATTCCTTTTCAATCTTTGCCTTAATAATATATGTATATTTTCTTCATGAAAGTTTAGAAAGATTTTATTCTTACATTTTTTAATGCTCTCTTAAGAATTTTCTTTTTACTTTTTAACTGAATTTATTGGGGTGACATTGGTTAATAAAATTATATAGGTCTCAGGTGTACAATTCTATAATACATCCATCTGCATATTGTATTTTGCATTCACTATCCAAGTCAGGTCTCTTTTCATCACCACTTATCATTTTACCATCTCCTACCTCCCTTTCCTTCTGGTCTGCGTCTATGAGTTGTTGTTGGTGTTTTTTGTTTTTCCTTAATCCCGTCACGATTTTCACCCAGCCCCACAATCCCCCTCCCCTCTGACAGTTGTCTGTCGATTCTCTATTTATAAGTATGTTCTTATTTTGTTTGTTAGTTTATTTTGTTCATTAGAGTCCACATATGAATGAAATCAAATGGCACTTATCTGTCTCTGACAGGCTTAATATTACATTTTGGTCATACTGTATTTGATGTCGGTCCTTGGTTAGGGATGAAATCCTCTAATTGCAATGTTGTTCATGTGAAGAAATATGGTTGGATTAATGCTGATTTAGTTTGTAACGTTTTATGAGAAGATAGTGATGCACATTAGAAGTAGAATATTTGTGTAGTTCTCTTGTAGCTTCCTGTAGGGTGCTGGACACATACCAGGTACCAGGCTCAATAAATATTCCAAGGTATTTAAAGCAAGCCTCTCCCCCAAACCAAGGTTCTGAGCAGCATGTATAGAATATTTACATTTGTGCAAAATGGAGGGGGATAAATACATGTGTGTATTTGATTTTTGTATGTATAAAAATTTTAAAGAAGTACATAAATACACAATAATGGCAGTTATCCTGTTTGAAGTTGTGAAAGGGGTGGGGGACTGGATGAAAAGGACCCAGGCTGTCACTGTGGACATTTTCATACTTTAGTGATTTTTGAACTTTGTGACTATATTATTTATTCAAAATTAATTGAAAACAAAAACAATAATTTTTTGTTTAAAAATAAATTATTTTTCTGAGCTATTTCTTATAAGCAATGTAGCTATAATTTTCTTCTTGTTGATATATTTTTAATTTAATCTTGTTTCCCCCCCTCCCCCCATGGCATTCTAAATAACCAAATTGCAATACCTGGTTCATAAATTACAACTAAAATTTACTGTCATTACTTTCTGGTCAGCACTTCACTTGAAAACTGTAAGTTTTTTGGGCATATCCATATGTCCAATTTTACTGTCTATAAATTTAATGGCTTTTTCAGTAACTTTGACAGTAATGGTCCACAGAGGAAAAGAAAAAAATGTTGGAAAGTTTAAGAACTAAATAAAAGGGAATAACCAAGTACCTGAGCCTCAAATATATACTTTAAGTTTTTACTCTAAATGTCGGCTTTCTAGGTTGCTGGTTGGGAGACAGAGAAGTATCTGATAAAAATCAGAAAAACATCTCAGAGTCCATATTAAATATAATTTATTTTTAAACAAAAAATTATTGTTTTTATTTTGTTTGTTTTAATTAATTTTGAATAAATAATATAGTCACAAAGTTCAAAAATCACTAAAGTACGAAAATGTCCACAATAACAGCCTGGGTCCTTTTCATCCAGTCCCCCACCCCTTCCACAACTTCAAATAGGATAACTGCCATTTAGAGTCCACTAAACTGTGTGGTCTAATGGGACTACCATTGGCTTCTATTTTAAACTTCTCAGAGATACTGACTATTAACACAATTTAACTACTGGAAGTCTGCATCAGTGTTCTGATCCACATTTTTGAAGCTTGAATATAGTGTCAAAGGTGCCCAATAATACATTATTTTGCTGTATTATTCTATTGAAATTTCAACTAATTAGGAGCTAATAAATGTTCTTGAAATAAATTAATAATCAGAGAATTCTAAGCAAGAGGGGACATTGAGATATTAGCTTTCGGCTAGAGATTTAGCCTGAATGATTGTGACATCAGGTCTTCTAGACAATCACACCCTCAGTCTAACTTTTAAGATTTCCCCAAAGGAGATGCCCCAACTTGTTTAGGCATTTGTTTTAGTGTTTATTACCCTTCACTATGAAATGTATTCCAACTAAATCTTTTAGGCTACATTTCAGGATTAGATTTTTTTTTTTTTTTTTAGTGAGGGGAAGAGAATGGATGAATCATCTTTTACATTATTTTTATTTTGAAAAAATGTAAGACTAAAGAAAATGGACACATATATCCTTCATTCAGTTGTAAATGTTGCCACATTTGCTATCTTATCCCTTCTCTTTCCCCTGTCCCATCTCTCCATCTCTCTCTCTCTCTCTCTCTCTCTCTCTCTCTCTCTCTCTCTCATTCTAAGTCAAAACTATCACAACACTTCACCCTTAACTATGTCAACTTGTAAATCCTAAGAATAAGGACATTCTTCCATATAACTACAATGCCAATCTCATACCTAAAATATGCCTATGATAGGGAAATGTCTTATATAGCTACTTAATTTTTTTCAAATTATAGTTGGCATACAATGTTATATTAGTTTCAGGTGTACAACATAGTGATTTGACATTTATATACCTTACAAAGTGATCACTACACTGAGTCTAATAACCATATGTCACAATGCAAATTTATTATTATGTTATTGACTATATTCCCTGTGATGTATACTATGTCCCCATGGCTTATGTGTTTTATCATTGGGAATTTGTACCTCTTAATTTCCATCACCTTTTTTTTACCCATCCTTCAACCATCAGTTTGTTCTCTGTGTCTATGAGTCTGTTCCTTTTGGTTTTGTTAGTTTGATTTTTTTTTTTTAAAGATTCTACATATAAATGAAACCATACAGTATTTTTTAAAATCCAAGATCCACTCAAAGTGCTTACATTCCATTTGGTTATTATGTCACTTCGGTCTTTCAATCCAGAACACTCTGCTTGCGTTTTTCTTGTTTATTTTTAATGACCTTCAGAAATTTGAAGTTTTTTTCTCAAGATTAGAATCAGGCTGAATGTTTATGGCAAGATACCACATGGATGATGATGGTATTTATTATTGCATCACACTGAGGCAACTGACATCGGGTTGTCCTACAACGGGGCATGCTTACTTGATTAAGGTTTTGAATATGAAATCTCTACATTGTAAAAATTTATCTTCTCTTCGCATTTAATTAGGATGCTACGAGAAACTATGTGACTGTCTTGTTACCTTAAGCCTTTCACCCAATAATTTTGGTATCTAACGATGACCTTATCTGGCTGGGTCAATGGTGTTTTTCTGATTTAGTCCTACTGAATTTATCAGCTATATTTTTGTGTATGAATCATTATTATAGTTAAAGTTAAGGATAAAAGTCAGCCTTTCCCTTCAGTGGAAATAGCCCATCAGGATGGTCAACTTAGTAGGTTGGGTGAGTTGATTAACACATGCTGCTGAGGAAGCCAAGGACATGGCTTCAGTGTTCATATGGAGCCAATTACCTAGGCTCCATTTCAAGGCCATGGGTATATTTTTCCTCAGCCAGTTCAGGAGTGTGTTGCCAGTAGCCACCTGGAAAACAGGGCATGTAATGGGGCTAGAGTTATTCAAATCATTCTAATTCAAAATACAACCCTAGTAAGGTAGATCATCTTCTTAAATGAAAGATGACAATTATTAGTATACAAAGTTAATTTTTTCCAATTTAAATTTTTAGGTCACATTTTATAAATATTTAAAGATTTTTGTGACTTGCTTTTCTATTTCTGGCAGGGATTAAGGACCAGCTACCCTAAATAATACCTCTGCTTAAAACAATGAAAGCAACATAAATATTTTTACAATTAAAAGTGATGTAAATGATATAAAGTACATTCTAATAGAGACATTTCAAGAATAAAACATGTAGAAAGAGCCTACTACCAAGAAATCTGTTCTTGTAAAACCTCCAAATCTAATGATTATTGTCAAGAAAAAGCCAACACTACCACAGAAATAAAAGAAATAAAACAATGCAAACAAACATCGTCCGATTGAAATGACAACATCGTCGAAGCGTATATAAGTTGGGAAAGGAAATGGTCAGTACTGATCTGTTGTAAAGTCTTTTTTTTTTGTTCAGAGGTAGTTTAATGTTGGATTTTGTTGAGTTAAGAAGCATGGTGAAATAGTAAGATAGTCATGGAAAGAACAGAGAGTGTATAAATTCCAAATAAATTTATTAAAAAAGCACATTAAAGAAAAAGAATAAAACCAAAAACTCATTTAAAATCAGGAAAACAAACAAACAAAAAAGGCAAAGAAACAAGCAAGACAAAAAATAATAAAAATATGGTAGAAAGAAGTTCAAGTATGTTACTAATTATAATACATGTAATGGACTTAATTCACCAGTTGAAAGACAGATATTGCAAATTGATAAATCATTCAGATAAATGTTCTTTGCAAAAGATACATCTGAAGCTTAAGGAGATAAGAGGTTGAAAGTGAGAGTGGAGAAAGGTTTATTAGGCAGTTATTAATGCAAGCAACCTGGTGTGGCTATATTAAACTCAGGAAAAAAAAAAAAAAGAATTCTAAGGCAAAAAGCCTAACATAGAATGTCACATCACAACACAATAAAAAAGTTTGGTTTTATTAGAAACATATAACAATGATAAAATATGTGTGCAACTCATAAAATAGCCTCAGAATATAGTTGCACTGACAAACGCACCACCATCATAGCGAGAGATTACACACCTGTCACCATTACTGATAGGAAAGACAGACATGAGAAAATGAATGCTATACAAGGTTAGACCAGATAGGTGCAGACGTGACTTGACTATACAAAATTCTGTATTCAACATTAAAGAACATACATTTTTCTCAGGTTTTTATAAATGTGGCATTTATAAAAATTGATTATGTACTGGGCAATAAAGCAAGTTTTATCAAACCGAAAAGTTATTGTTCTGGCCAAAACTTCTAACCACAAAATATGATTATGTCAGAGCTTAAAAACGGAAGGATAAATAAAACACTTCTTAACATTTAGAAATTAAAATAAGTTTCTAAGTTACTCATAAATTAAGGAAAATTATAATGGATATGAACTCTAACTGGAAGAAAAAAATTTATATTAAACTTGAGAGAAGCAATAAAAGTAGTTTTCTGAGAAAATAATTTTAGTCTTAATGTTTTTATTGGAGGAAAATGAAAGTTGAAAATTAATGAGCTAAGTAAACAATTTAATATATTAACAAAATAAAATATTAATCTAAGAAAAGTAGGAGGAAGAAAATAACAGATGTAAGAGTAGAGAAAATCAGTGAAATAGAAACAAAGACATAATAGAGATAATCAATGAAGAATATAAAAACAAGTAAAAAAGTGGGGGAAGAAGGAAAGACAAAAATAAGCATATTTAAATATTTAAAATTAAATGAAAGGAATATTATTGGAAAGAGGGAAATAAAAGCAATTGCACATTGATTAAAATCTTCAGTTAAAGCAAATATATTAGATTATATAAAAGCATTCAAATACAGTGTGTTTATAAGATACATACCTGGTTCAGGTAGTGTGCTCAGTGGATCGAATGTAGTCCCTTATACTAAGTCACTGGTTTGATTCCTGGTCAGGTCACGTGTTTCAGGTTGCGGGCTCAATCCCCAATAGGAGGTGTGCAGGAGGTAGTCAACTGATGAGTAGTCAATGAGTTTCTCTCTCATTGATGTTTCTATTTCTCTCTCTCCCTTCCTCTCTCTGAAATCAGTTAATAAAAAAAAAATCATATCTAAAAATAACAACAAACAAGACACCTGAAACATAAGGGCATGACCCATTGAAAGTAAAAGGTTTAAAAAATGATATTGGAGGCTAACACTAACAAAAGAATGATTAATAAACTATATTATCACACCAAATACACTTTAGATCCAAAGTTCAAATAATGCACTATTATAAACATTAAAAAAATCACTGCTTAACAATAAAATTTTAAGTCAATAGCAAGGTCGTAATAGTTCTAAAAAAAGAAGGAAATCTTATCCTTTGGGGCAGCACTGAAGGACCAGGAGAACATTATGCTAAAGGAAATAAGCCAGTCAAACAAATGCCATATGATTTCACTTATATGTGGAATCTAATGAACAAAATAAACTAACAAACAAAATAGAAACAAACTTGTAGATAGAGGACAGACTGACAGCTGTCAGAGGGGAGTGGGGTTCTGGGGCTGGATGAAAAGGTGAAGGGATAACGCAAACAAACAAACAAACCCCAACAACTCATAGACACAGACAATAGTATGGTGATTACCAGAGGGAAAGGGGGTGGGGGAGTTAGGAGAGGGGAAAGATGGGATAAATGGTGACAGAAGATTTGACTTGGAGTGGTGAACAAACAATATATAGATGATGTATTATAGAACTGAACATCTGAAACTTACTTTATTTCATTTTTAAACTTATCTTTATTGTTGAATGTATTACAGATGTCCCCCCTTTTATACCCATTGCCCCCCTCCTCCCCAATTCTGCCCTCTTCCTGCCTTCCCCACACTATTGTCACTGTCCATTGGTTGTGCATTTATGTATAGAAGTTCTTTGGTTTATCTCATCCTGCCCTCCCTCTACCCTTTCCTTTGAGGTTCATCAGTCTAACAATCAATTTGTACTTCTTAATTTCTTCATCTTTTTCACCCAGCCCCCCAACCTCCACCCATCTGGCAAGCAACAAAAAGTTCTCTGTATCTATGTCTATTTCTGTTCCTGCTTGCTCATTTTGTTTTGTAGATTCAATTGTTGATAGACATGTATTAATTGCCATTTTATTATTCATATTTTTGTTCTTCTTCTCCTTCAAGAAGACCCTTTAACATTTCATATAATACTGGTTTGGTGGTGATGAACTCCTTTAGTTTTTTCTTGTTTGGGAAACTCTTGAATGTCCATCGATTGTAAATGACAGCTTTGCAGGACTGTGTAATCTTGGTGTTAGGTCGTTGCTTTTCATCACCTTGAATATCTCTTGCCACTCCTCTCTGGACTGCAAAGTTTATTTTGAGAAATCAGCTGCCAGTCTTATGGGAGCTCCTTTGTAGGTAATGAACTGCTTTTCTCTTGCTGCTTTTAAAATTCTCTTTGTCTTTAACCTTTTGCATTTGATGATGATGTGTCATGGTGTGGACCTCTTTGGGTTCATCTTGTTTGGGACTCTCTGTGCTTCCTGGACTTGTATGTCTGTTTTCTTCACCAAGTTAGGGAAGTTTTCTGTCATTGTTTTTTCAAACAGGTTTTCAATTTCTTGCTTTCTCCCTTCTGCCACCCCCATGATGGGAATGTTGGTACGCTTGAAGTTGTCCCAGAGGCTCCTTGCACTATCCTCATTTTTTTCGATTCTTTTTTCTTTTTGCTGTTCTGATTGGGAGTTTTTTGCTTCTTTTTATTCCAAATCTGAAACCTATATAATTTTATTAACCGATGTTACCCCAATAAATTCAATTAAAAAAATCTGTGAACTTAAAGTCACACACACACACAGACACATATACAGACACACATACCCACTCATCCACCTACACACAAAATTACAAGTAGATTTTGTCAAATCCACTATTATAGTAGATTATATTAACACATATCTCTCAATGATTGAGAGAATATGTTGATAAAACCCCTTTGAACCACGAGATGATATTATGATGTATATTTAAAGACTTGTGCCACTCCTAGGCACATGTCTGAGAGAAACTTTTGCATATGAAAAACCAAGAATGTTTGTATCAGCAATGTTTGTAATTACAAAAATTTTAAGCAACCCAAATAAATGTCCTGCTGCACTGACAGCTAGTGTATTCATACAGTAGACCAAAACGCAGGACTGAAAGTTAATTAATTTCAGCTACCTGAGTCAACCTGATTCAGTCATCATTTTGAAGTAAATAAACACTTTTTAGAAGAATTATGACATTTGTGTAAAGTTTGAATAATGCAAAACCAATTACTACATTGTGATGCAACCATATGTGATAAAACCACAAAGAGCAGTACGGAATTAATAAACTTAAACTTCTTGGGAGCAAGGTAGTGAGGCACACAGCAGTGAAGAGGGGATCACATGGGGGTGCACAGGAGCATCACAATGACTGGCTGTGTTTTGCCTTTTAAGCTAGGGACAGGTGGTAGCATGAGTATTCATTGTATGTTCTGCATATATTATAAGTATTCTTTTGCATTTATTCAATAATCAGTATACATAATATCATATGATATAAAATAATATATATGAGATTGAGCAAAGAGGAGTAGGACTTTTAAAATTCTTAGGTGATTTTGCTTGGGGAGCATCTGGGAAGTTCTAAAGTACAAAATATTAGATATATTAGTAAGATAGTCTCTTTTTCCAGATGTAATATAGATTCAGAAAATGTCAAAAGACATTAAAATATCTGTGGGCCTCTGTATCTTCTCTAAATTCTTGATGTCCTTTTTGTTTACAGTAAAAATTAGACATGCCATTATGAGTTTATCAGTAGTAAACAGTATGTGTTGATAATTTATTTTTTTTCTATCCTAAGCTCACATTTCAATTCTTTGCAATGAGGATCTTTGCAATTATGGCTCCTTACAAACTTAGATAATCAGCCTCCAACTCCCCCTACCTTGAGTGACTGAGGTGGGATGATTCAGCCTGGTATCTCCTGGGGCTGGGGAAACACTCTTTTGTTTGTTGTTACACTCAGAGCCACAGAACACATGAAAGTTGTATCCTGTAACAGTCCAGTCAATGAGTCCCCACTGGATAGCTGATGAAAGGTTGAGTGGAAAACGAGGCCTGATGTATAAAGTAAAAAAAGGGGGTGATATGTAAGCAGGTGGGGGTTGGGGGTCATGGGGGACTGAGGTGCTAGGAAAGCTCAGAGTAAGCAGTAGTAAAACAGGAAAGTGGGAACTAACTTGGACAAATTTGGGGAACAAGAGGCACATGTGATAAATTTTTATGAACTCCCTGTACTGTTTGTTGGGTATGAGCTGGCTTCATTATACTGGAGTCAGGAAGGGACCCTCTATCTTCTTGCTTCATCTCTTTACATTTTTTTAGTTTTAGATTATTCCATTAAAGTCTCTTGTGTCTTTCTTTTTTAAAATCCTCACCTGAGGACATTTTTCCACTGATTTTTTCAGATAGAGTGAGAGGGAGGGAGGGAGGGAGAGAGAGAGAGAGAGAGAGAGAGAGAGAGAGAGACATCGATGTGAAAAGGACACATTGATGGGTTGCCTCCTGCACCACCCCACCTGGGCTGGGGATCAAACCCGAAACCGAGGTATGTGCTCTTGACCGAGAATCAAACCTGAGACTCTTTAGTCCGTGGACCAACGCTCTAACTGCTGAGCCAAACCGGCCAAAGCATATTTACCAACTTATATACACAATATTTCATCTTAGTTCTTAATAGAAAACTGATCTTCATCAATTAAAGTGTCACTTTTGTACAGGGTGGTCAGTGGTATGTTAATGAATAAATTTTGGCAGACCGCAAAATAAAATCCTAATAATCAATCATCTTGAAATGAGGAGAAAAATAAATTTAGCTTCAAAGGAACATTTCAATCATAAAGCAGAGTGAAGTTTGCATTTAAATTAAAGAACCAAGACATTATTTTGTTTTGGGGTTGCCTGATAGCAATCATTTCAGTTCTAGTCCCTACATCTCTAATGTTTTCTAATCACATGCTTATTGATTCCTAACTCTCAAACCAAGGAAAGGTATTAAAGCATGTCACCTTTAAAAACTAATAGATAAAATAGAGTATGCATACTTGCTCAACAGAGAGATTTGGATAACTACTTTGGCTACATTTCTTTTCCTGCCAAACAAACAAATAAACAAACGAATAAAAAAACAGATTACTTTCTAGTTTTTAAGAATTTTTGGTCAAATGATTAAAATCACAGAATTTAAGGACTCTTGAAAATAAGTATCTCATTCAAACAATGCTAAGTATGATTTAGGTTAACAGAAAAATAAGTTACATCTGCTTTCTTCATTCCATAGTTGAGAATGCCTGTTAGAATACAAGTCTAATAGTAGTATTATTCTGACTGAATCAGAATGTGGCATGAGAACTGTGAAGGAATGAATTGCTGTCCTCTAAAGAGGCTGTGGACCAGAATCTACTGCCTTTTAAACTTTCTAACTCTTCTCCTTCCCCTGATTTTACATTAGGAGACATTTAGCACTATTTTTATTTTAAATAGAGGAAAGTGTTGTCTTACAATGGAAAAATGCCTGTCATTAGATCCTCACCTTCTTGGTGGTTTGCATATTTGTCAATATCCGAAGTCAGCTCCCATTTAAAGAGTTCATAAAGTCTTGGTTAGATTGTGAGAGGTGTAAACATCGATTATGATTAAGTTTAACCTCTGGAAAACTTTACAAATTATTTCATATACACCTTTTCCTTAATGAAGCCCAATTTAAGAAAACAAGCAGACAACCACGAGGCAAATCAGGGCACCACAATCAGAAATGCTGTGTAACAGTGAAATACACGAATGCAGTTTATCCAGGACTCAGGAGTGAGTGATCATTTAGTTTAATTAGATAGTGAAGTAGATTATGGGTAAGTTACAATTTTAAAAGACAATAAATATGGAGTTATATAAATGCAATAGGGTTATATTCCTTCTGCATGCTCACAGGGGTCATTGTTACCTGATACTTTATGGGGTAGGCATATGTATTATACAGCTCTTTAATAATAATCCCCTACTTATACATAGAAGAAAAGTAAATTTTTTCTAAGTACTTGCAAGGGCACCCATTAGATACCAATATTACTCCCATTTTATAGGTGAGGGAACTGAGGCATGGATAAGTCACGTAACTCACCCAAGGTTATGGCACTATTCCACAGGAGAGCTAGGGTTTGCACTTGAACTGGCTGCAGAGTCTATGTTTTCAACTCTGATGAGATGTTACCTCTTTGAAGCTCATAGAGGTTCCTTCCAGGTCTCATAGTTCTAGTTTTAGTACAGGACAGAATAATGGTTCTATTTCCACCTGGGCCTGTGGAGATAGCTTGTCACACTTTGGATCTACTCTATACCATGATTGGTTGACTCTGACTTTGTCTCCTGCTTTCAGCCAGAATGGCATAAGTCAGCCAGATATTATCTCGTTTGAAATCACCAGGAATTCTCTGGTTCCTTTTCTCCTGTTTAGGGGGTACCGATGTACCTGACATTGAATTAGATAATAATATTTCAAGATTAACGAAACACAGTTCTTGTCCTCAAGAAGTCTCAGTCTAGCAGGCAAGACAGGAACGAATGTTGTGGAAGACCTCCCATGAGGGTTATGAACAAGATTCAGTGGTAGAATAGGACAGGCTAGTCTTGGTGTACCAGTGGGATGACTCCCAGAAGTTTTCACAGACGGAGGGACATTTGAGTGAAAATTCTCCAGGTGTTCAAGAATGGATGCAGGTTGTTGTAAGCAGAGGAAACTCGTCAGGTTGGCTGTATGTGAGAGGGTTAGTATTGCACGTTTGTGGAAACTGACAGGCTCCGTGTGGTCAGGTGAGGCTGGCACGTGCTGAATGGAGCGAAGGGTGAAGGTGGCTGAGTTATGAGAACAGGCAGGCTGGAAAGGCAGTGGTTAGACAAACATAGTTTAAAGTAAGGGAAGGGACTGAAAGTGTATCATGCAGGCAGCGGTATGCTGTCCTCCATGGGGGAGAATAATAGGACTTCGTAGCCTGGAGGGCAGCCACAGCTTCAGGTGCTCCTTGGTGCCCCAGTGCCTTCCACCCCTTCCAAACCTCCCCCCGAAGTGGGAGTGCATTCCAGAGTGCTGTTGTTTTCCTGGTTATCTGGCACCTAAGAGCAGCCCCAGGCCCCGTCCCCGCCCCTCTGACCAGGATCTCCAGTATCATCACCACATAAATGTCCTTGTTTTTTTCAGAGGGGACATTTTCAGGAACCAACCTGTCTTCAGGAAGGGAACATAGAGGAGGAAGCAATGGCTCTCCGGTTGCTGATGACCTGGTCAGAGGACTCAGTGACTTTTGAGGAAGTGGGGATGGACTTCTTCCAGGATGCATGGACATTACTGGACCCTGCTCAGAAAATCCTGTACGGAGCCAGTGTGCTGGAGAATGTTTGGAACGTGGCCTCAGGGGGTGCAGCTGCTCTTCTAGGCATAGCAGGAACAGCTGAGGACTCAGGAGGGCAGACTTCTCCGAGACACCTGTGCAGACCGGTAGTCTCAACTTGAAACCAGAGAGACCACTGCAAGGCAGACTGGAGATTGGGGGGAAACCATCTAATGGCAGGAAAAGGTGCAGACTTTCTATGGGGGAGATCCCTGTGAGTCAATGAAAGTGGGAAACCTTTAGCTACCCTTTATGCCTTTTTAAAAAAAATTTAATTAATTAATTAATTTTTGTTACAGATGTTTCTCCTTTTCCCCCCTCTGATTCCCGCCTACCCCTCTCCCCGCCTTCTCCCCAGCTTCGTTATCCATGTCCGTTGTTCATGCATACATGCATATAAGTTCTGTGGTTTATCTCCCCCCCCATGCCTTCTTCTGGGGATAGTCAGTCTGTACCCCACTTCCACATCTCTGGGACTACCCCATTCCTCAGACTGTTATGTTCATTATATTCCACAAATAAGTGAGATCATATGAAACTTGTCTTTCTCTGTTTGGCTTGTTTCACTTAGGATAATAGTTTCCAGGTCCCTCTATGTCGTCTCAAAGGATAAGAGATCTTTCTTTCCTACAACTGCATAGTATTCCATTGTGTATATGTACCACCACTTTTTTATCCATTCATCTACTGATGGACATTTAGGCTGTTTCCAGATCTTAGCTATTGTAAATAGTGCTGCTACAAACACGGGGGTACATATATTCTTTGTGATTGGTGTTGCAGGCTTCTTAGGGTATATCCTTAGAAGTGGGATCACTGGGTCAAATGGCAGTTCAATTTTTAATTTTTTCAGGTAACACTATAGTGTTTTCCATAGTGGCTGCACCAGTCTGCATTCCCACCAGCAGTGTACTAGAGTCCCCTTTTCTCCACACCCTCACCAACACTTGTTTGATGATTTGTTGATGGCGGCCATTCTGACAGGTGTGAGGTGATACCTCATTGTTGTTTTAATTTGCATCTCTCTGATGATTAGTGATGTTGAGCATTTCTTCATATGTCTCTTAGTCATTTGTATGTCCTGTTTGGAGAGGTGTCTATTTACCTCCTCTGCCCATTTTTTAATTGGGTTCTTCGTCTTCCTTTTGTCGAGTTGTATGAGCACTCTCTATATATTGGAAATTAACCCCTTATCTGATATATTATTGACAATTATGCTCTCCCATACAGTGGGTAGCCTTTCCATTTTAATGATTGTATCTTTTGCTGTGCAGAAGCTTTTGAGTTTGATGTAGTCCCATGTATTCATTTTCTTCTTTGTTTCTGTTGCCTTAGGTGATGTATCAGTGAAAATTCTGCTGTGTATGATGTCTGAAATTTTGTTGCCTACAGTTTCTTCTAGGATTTTTATAGATTCATGAGTCACATTTAAGTCTTTTATCCATTTTGAGTATGATGTAAGTTGATGGTCTAGTTTCATTTTTTTGCATGTAGCTGTCCAATTTTCCCAACACCATTTATTAAAGAGGCTGTCTTTACTCCACTGTATGTTCTTGCCACTTTTGTCAAATATTAATTGAGCATATTGCCTTGGGTCCATTTCTGGGTTCTCTGTTCTGATTCACTGGTTTATATGCCTGTTCTTGTGCCAGTACCAGGCTGTTTTGATTACAGTGGCTTTGTAGTATAAGCTGAAATCTGGTAATGTGATCCCTCCTACTTTCTTCTTCTTTTTCAAGATTGCTGTGGCTATTCAAGGTCTATTTTGGTTCCATATGAACTTCTGAAGTATTTATTCTACTTCTGTGAAGTATGTTGTATTGGTATTTTGGGGATTGCATTGAAACTATAGATTGCTTTGGGTAGTATGGACATTTTAATAATGTTAATTCTTCCAATCCATGAACAGGGTATGTGCTTCCACTTTTTTATATCTTCCTCTATTTATTTTTTCAATGACCTGTAGTTTTCTGTGAATAGGTCCTTTATTTCTTTGGTTAAGTTTATTCCTAGGTATCTTCATTTTTTTTGCTGCAATGGTAAATGGGATTGTTTTTTTAGAACTCTTTCTGTGAGTTCATCTTGGTGTATAAGAATGCCATTGATTTTTTTACATTAATTTTGTTTCCTCCAACTTTGCCAAATTTATTTATTAAGTCTAGTACATTTTTGATGAAGTCTTTGGGGGTTTCTACGTATAGTATCATGTCATCTGGGAAAAATGACAGTTTTACTTCCTCCTTTCCAATTTGGATCCCTTTTATTTTTTCTTCAGGTCTGATTGCTGTGGCTAAGATCCAGTACTATGTTAAATAAGAATGGCGAAAGTGGGCATCCTTGCCTTGTTCCTGTTCTTAAGGGAAATGCTTTTAGTTTTTGCCCATTGAGTATGATGTTGGCTGTAGGTCTTTCATATATGGCCTTTATTATGTCGAGATATGATCCCTCTGTTCCCAGATTGCAGAGCTTTTTTATCAGAAATGGATGCTGGATTTTGTCGAAGGCTTTTTTGGCATCTATTGATATGATCATGTGGTTTTTATTCTTCATTTTGTTTATGTGGTATATCACATTTATTGATTTGAGAATATTGTACCAGCCTTGCATCCCTGGGATGAATCCCACTTGATCATGGTGAATATTTTTTTTTGATGTGTTGCTGGATCTGATTTGCTAGTATTTTGTTCAGGATTTTGGCATCTATGTTCATCAGGGATATTGGCCTGTAGTTTTCTTTCTTTGTAATGTTTTTTTTTTCTTTCTGGTTTTGGAATTAGAATTATGCTGGCCTCATAAAATGAGTTTGGAAGGCTTCCTTCTTCTTGATTTTTTTGAAATAGTTTGAGGAGAATGGGTGTTAGTTTTTTTTTTTAATATTTGGTAAAATTCTCCCAAGAAGCCATCCGGGCCTGGGCTTTTGTTTGCTGAAAGAGTCTTGATTACATCTTCAATTTCTTCTGTTGTTATTGGTCTGTTCAAGTTTTCTATCTCTTCCCGGTCCAGTTTTGGGAGACTATTTGTTTCTGGAAATTTGTCCATTTCGCTTAGATTTTTGAATTTGTTGCCATATAATTGTTCATAGTAGTTGTTAACAATCTTCTGTATTTCTGTGGTATCAGTTGTTACTTCTCTGCTTTCATTTCTGATATTGTGTATTTGGGTTCTCTCTCTTTTCAGAGATTTTTCTTATTTCTTGAGGTAGGCCTGTAGTGCTATGAACTTCCCTCTCAGAACTTCTTTCGCTGTGTCCCATTGATTTTGTGTTATTGTGTCTTCATTTTCATTGTTTTCCAGGAATTTTTTAATTTCTTCCTTGATCTCCTCGTTAACCCATTCATTGTTTAATAACATGCTATTTAGCCTCCATGTGTTCAAATGTCTTTGCATGTTTTTGTTGCAATTGATTTCTAGTTTCATGCCATTGTGATCTGAGAAGATACTTGATATGATTTCAATCTTCTTGAACTTGTAGAGACTTAGTTTGTGTCCTATCATGTGGTCTATCTTTGAGAATGTCCCATGTGCAGTTGAGAAGAATGTGAATTCTGTGGTTTTGGGGTATAATTCTCTGTAGATATCTATTAAATCCATTTGGTCTAGTGCTTCATTTAGAGTCTCTGTTTCCTTGCTAATTTTTTGTCTAGAGGATCTATCCAGTGGTGTCGAAGTCCCCTGCTAAGATTGTATTGCTGTCGATTTCTCCTTTGAAGTCCTGAGAAGATTTTTAATATATTTTGGTGCTCCTATATTGGGTGCATATATGTTTATCAAGGTTATATCTTCCTGTTGGATAGATCCTTTCAATATTACGTAGTGGCCTTCTTTGTCTCTAGTTATGGCCTTCATTTTGAAATATACTTTATCAGATATGAGTATTGCTACCCCAGCTTTTTTTTCCTTTCCATTTGCTTGGAAGATTTTTTTCTATCCCTTCACTTTCAACCTCTGTGAGTCTTTTGTTGTGAGGTAGGTCTCTTGTAAACAACATATATATAAGTCATGCTTTCTTATCTAATCAGCACTCTGTGTCTTTTTGTTGTTGTTGTTGTTTTTATCCTCACCTGAGGACATTTTTCAATAGTTTGTTCAGATAGAGTGGGAGGGAGAGAGAGGGAGAGAAACATCGACATGAAAGGGACACATTGAGTGGTTGCCACCCACGTGACTCAACCAGGGCCGGGGACGAACTGCAACTGAGGTATGTGCCCTTAGCAGGAACTGAACCTGGGTCTCTCCAGACTGCTGGTTGATGCTCTAACTGCTGAGCCAAACAGGCCAGGGCTATTCTGTGTCTTTTTATCAGAGCATTCAATCCATTTACATTTAAGGTGATTAATGATATGTATTTATTTATTGCCATTTTTGTTTAGTGTGATTATATTTTTCTTCCTATTTCTCCTGCTAATTACAGCAGTTCTTTTAACATTTCTTGCAGTGCTGGTTTGGTGCTAATATATTCCCTAAGCCTTTTTTTGTCTGGGAAGCTCTTTATTTGACCTTATATTTTGAATGATAGCCTTGCGGGGTAGAGTAGTCTTGGATTCAGATATTTGTTTTTCTTGATTACCTCATGCCATTTCCTTCTAGCCTGTAGTGTTTCTGTTGAGACGTCAGCTGAGAGCCTTATGGGGTTTCCTTTGTAGGTAACCTGTTGCTTATCTCTTGCTGCTTTTAGGATTCTCTCTTTGTCTTTAATTTTTGGCACTTTGATTACTATGTGTCTTGGTGTGGGCCTGTTTGGGTTCTTTTTACTTGGGGCTCTCTGTGCTTCTTGAACTTGAATGCCTTCTTCCTTCATCAAATTAGGTTAGTTTTCTGTCACTATTTCTTCAAATATATTCTCTAACTCTTGCTCATTTTCTTCTTCTTTGGGGACTCCTATGATGTGAATGTTATTATGTTTCCAGTTGTCTCACAGTTCTCTTAAGCTGTTTTCCTGTTTTGTAATTGTTTTTTCCTTTTGGTTGATGATTGGTTGATTTTTTCTACACTATCTTCTAATTCACTGATCCAGTCCTCAGCTTCCTCTACTCTGCTATTTAGACCTTCCAGTGTGTTCTTTATTTCTGATATGTCATTCTTCATTTCTTCTTGGTGGTTTTTAATTTCCAGCTGGTTGATTTTCAACATTTCTATGTCTTTACTTATGGTGCTCATGTCCTTACACATGCTGTTTAGCTTCCTCAAGATCATGGCTCTGAATTCTAGCTCTTTTAACTTGCTTAACTGCTTAACATTTATCTCATCTTCGGTAGATGTCTCTTGTTCTTTCATTTGGCTTTTGTTTCTGTGTTTCACCATTTTGGCTATCACAGTGGGCTTTGGAGCCTACCCTATGTGTGTTGCTGTTCTGCTGTTTGTGGCTCCCTCTCCTGTTTTTGGATGAGCCAGGGAGGACCCACGTTAAACACCACTGTCAAGTCTTACATTCCTGTTTAGAGTTGCTAGCCCAGGGAATAGTACAGTTATCCTCTAGATTTTTGCCTGGAGGCTATCAGTCAGGGTTTCTTGAAGAGCCTTGAATTCTCAGTTGAATGAAAAACTCCCTCAGGTGCTCAGCATAAGGGCATTACCTGAGGGTGGGGCTGATGCTGGTTGTTAATGGGCCTTGATTAGCATTTCAATTGCCACCAGGTGGGGATGAATCTCCATGGGAGGGGCCACTGCCTCTCCTCAGAGCCCTGGGAAGGAGTAAGATGACCACAGCCCTGCGTGGTCACAACTCAGCAAAAGCTCCCAGTGCCCTCTAAATCCTGAGTGTTCCCACACAGTTCCAGTCCAGTCTGCCCTCCCTCTGCTGGAGCCCAAGGTGAGTAGCTGTGGCTGTTTTAGCCTCTGTCCTGGCTCTGTGGTGTGCAGCCGCTTGAGTGAGTAACCCGAGGGTTCTGCTCACAGCCAAGGCCACTGCCGACTGTGGGCTCCCAGTCCCCCTCTCGCATCTCTGCAAGCCTACGGGCATTGAGTCAGTGTCCCTGGTTATGTGGTCCTCCAACCTGCTTTTCTGTTGCCTTTTCCTGATGATCTGTCTTTATTTTCGTTGTAATTCCCGTTTGGTCCTGGGAGATAGTCTGTGTAGCTTCCATTCCCTCTGCCGCCATTTTGGAATCTTTCCCACCCCTTATGCCTTAATCAATAGGCACCAGCTTAACCTGGAGACAAACCCCAGGCATATAATCTATATGAAAAAGCCATCAGAAGATATTCTAACCATATTATGCCCAAGAGAAAGAGAAATCACATAGGAGAGAATTGCAACAAATGTTAAGAATGTGGGGAAGTGATTCGTTATCCTTCATCCCTTAGGATGTGCGACCTCATGCTGGTGAGAAACGGTATGATTTGAAAAATTTTTATTTCAGTAGATGTGGTGATCTCAAAAGGCCTTAAAATACTAAAAACTACTAAGAGCTCTGTCGTGGTGGGAGTCGGGGCGAGGGCTAGCAGTCCTGGACCACAGTGTCTGGGAAGGCCACCTCCTTGGTGGTTGTGAGGGGCTGCGCACCGAGGGTGGGCTCAGTGTGGGCACCTCCCCTGTGTAGTCCTTGTGGAAGTTGCTCATATGGGTGCATCCTGACAGAGTAGTCATGAAGGACGAGGGTGTCCCAGCCCGGTGTCTGGAAGGAGGTTTTTTTTCACATACTTTGAATCTCTCTTGTTGGACCTTAAACAGCGCAGTGACCTCCTCATACTGCAGTTGAGAAAGATCACATTGTAGAAGGTGAATGAGCTTTCTTTTCCTAACATTATGGTACATTAAAAATAGTTATCATTCGTATTATTATCATCTTCAAATGTTAGTGCTAAGAAGACCTTGGAGAGGTGGTCTAACACCATCTACAGCATAGAGTTTTATGTTTTATGTTAAAAGAACCCAGTTTGGGAAAAAGAGGTTGGGAAACTATATCAGTTTCCTGAGTAGTTGGTGTAGGGAAATAAAATAATATTGTTTGAAGCAAAACTAATTGTTGCATCACATTATACTTAAATTTAGGATGTTTTTAAAAATTAATGCAAAAATTTTTGAGATTTCTTAGATGTTGAGTAAGTTAGAAGAGGATTTTCTAGTTATATTCAGGGAAATTGTAAGCAATTTAGGCATAAATCAAGATCCAAAATTTGTTGGTATCCTAGTTGTTTGGAAAGTAGATTTTGTCATAAGATTGTTATGATTAGCTTCACAGAAAAGTCCACAGAAGTTTAATTCATAATGTAACTGACGTTAGAATTTTTTTGGATCTCACTCAAACTAATTTAAGCAAATGTAGATTTAATGACTCACAAGTTCTGCCAGGGCAGAGACCATATTGTCCTGATCATTGTTGCATCTCTAGTGCCTAAAAAAATGCTTGGCATAGTAAGTAATTACTAAATATTCATTGAATGAATGAAATAAACCAACCACAGGAATGTCAGTGGGTATAGCTGGACCTTAGACAGGACGGCAGTGAAGGATTTGAATTCCCTCAGGATCCTCATTCTTAACATTTCTATTATCTGCCTCTTCTTGTGTTGGCTTTATTCTTGGACACCAGATCATCTTTATGGCTGGAACCTTGGTCATGTGGAACATTTATGTTCACATCTTGCAGGGTTCGCACTAAAGAAAATCCTTCTGTACGACTAGAATCAAAACGCTAAGGGAAAAGGTTCTGATTAGCCCAGTTGGAATTCAGTGCCTACTATGAGAACAATTAGCCATGGCAGGTAGAATCATGTAGAAGGTACAAGTCCCACTGGAACTGTATGGTTGGGAAGAGGCTTTTGCCAGTTTGATACTCTGCAGACTTTATCAACTTTTAAAAGGATGGCCTTATCCAAACTAAGGGGTTATAACAAGGAAAAGGAGATGTATTCCCTGTTTTTAGGATGATTCAGGATGATCAGTTCTGGACAGGAGCCTTCAGGTATGCAAAAGAACACTAACTTGAATATAAGTTATTAGGTGAAAACACACAAGAAAGGATGTAGAAGAACAAATGAGAAGTAATGGGAAAAACATTTCCAAGGTATATCTGGAGGTAGATTTCAAGGAGAAATGTTATTTCATTCAGACAAACATTTTTGCACTTGTTGAGTAGTTACTGCATGCCAGGTATTACAAATGGATCATGTTTGGGTCAGAAAGATCTCTAAGGCAGAGTCCCTGCCCCCCCCCTCCCCCCAACAAGCTGAAATCTACTTGTGTGAAACTGACTCCTATGAAATCATCCATGTGATACCAGCAGAGGGAGAACATGTTTACTTGAGCTTGCACTTAGAGCTTGTTTAGTCAATTAGTGGCAATAGGTTGGTGTTAGGAATTCCTCTTTTTTAATTGTTGTCAACAGCTTCATAACCTCACCCAACCAGTTATGTCCTTATATGTATGTTAAATGTACACTAGACAATGACAAAGTCTCTAATCTTTTTGTTTGTCTTTAAAAATTTTCTTACCCCTATCCCTTTGAGGGCTCTCTCTCTCTCTCCTGCATGCACACACACATACACACCCTTCTGAGGTGTTTCTGACATACCCACCCTGGGGGGTGGTGAGGCCTAAACGATCCCTAAGAACCCATTATTACCTATATCTGCTTTAAGTCACGTGCATAAAGAACACCCTCGTTTTTATTTTAAACCCCACTGTTGCAATTTGGCTTAAGAAAAGGCCAGAATAAGAAGTAAATTTTAGCCATTTTCAACAACTGTAAGAAATTCTGCTTCTGTTAGATAGATTGTACTTCAGCAATTCCTAAATAGTATGTAAATATGAAAAGTTCTGTCCCGCACGCATCAAGTGAACAAAGAGTATGTTTTGTTATTCCTCGTGTGTTTCTTCTATTTTTGAACACCTTAGGTTATAATCTCTCTTCAGGCTCGCCTTCTGCAAATCGCTGGGCACAGAAACCTTATTGCAGATGTGAAAAACTGGCAGAGAACCCTGTGAGTCAGATAATCCCCAACGTGAAGACGTGCTTTGGAAGGTTCGTCTGTGAGTACATTTCGGCCTTCTGCTTAGGTCAGTAATGTTCGTTGAGGGCCTGCTATGTGTGCGGCTTTGGACACTGGAGTTTACAAAGATGACTAAGACATGGGCACAATAACTGATAAAATCTAGTTTTCTTGCTGGTTCAGATGTTGGAGGTAGCAAATTCATGTGAGAAGTTAAATGTAGAGCCAGTTTTTTACTGACATATCATTGACAATGTGATGTTATATTAGTTCCAGGTATACAACATAATGACTCAGTATTTGTGAAGCGATCCCCACAATGAGTCTCGTTAACGTTCAGTCTTCTTAATTACTGAGCCAACAGTCATTAAAGCCAGTTCTACTGCACAGGTTTCCTGTTTGTCCTCTGACTGTGAGGAAGAAGTCACCCAATAGGTTTCCACAGAGGGACCATGGCGATTTAGGGGAGGCCTGCCTTGCTCTGTTGAGGTGGTTTAGGTATGTTACAGGAGGAGTTTCTCTACGGCGTGAGTGGCTAGTCTAGAGGGTTATCGAAGTACACTCTAATATTTAAGTCAACAATTTCATTACAATCATTATTCAGGTGATTAAAAGGAGAAAATGCCCATCCCTTGAAGGGTTTTGTTTTAACCAGGCTTCTGCCTTTCTTGTATATTTATTACTGGCCTATAAGTGGTTTATCTCTGGACTGGGGTGTGCAAGTAGAGGACCATCATAACATTTGAAAAATGCACCCCCCCCCACACACTGCAACAGTGATCTCAGTCATTTACTGTTTCATACCTTCTTGACTGCTGCTGCCTAAATGTCATTTTCCATGTGGCTGGTTAGAAATGCAGGCTGTTTCAACAGAAAAAGAAAGAGGAAATAGTTTCCTGTTTCTATTATAATATAAACTGTTAAAAATTGCAAGCTGCTAAGCAGTGCTGAATTTTGCTGTTTTGATGAGAATGTGATCAAAGGGAAACAATGCCTTGCTCATCACCTTTTTTCCCGTGTGTTCTCTCGGGGTTGCCAACATAGCAGATGATCAGAATCTTGATTATGTTTTTGACTTGAGGATGTAAAAAAATACTCATGTTTCCTCAGGTGATTTTAGAGGGCAAATAACCAGAAGGGCAAATAATAGAAAATTCACAAGAAAAGGGGAAAAACTGATGATGTTTTATTTAGCCATTTTATGAGGCCTACTTAATCAAAGCACTTATATAACAGATTTGAATGATATTAATTATATATGATTAAAATGTTGTCTAGAAACTGCTTCTCCATTTCAGTTTGATTAAGAGCTACAAAATCATATGCAAAGCATTTATAAAAAAAAAAGCTATTAGGTGCTAGCTCTTCCACATATATTACTCATAGTAAATAGAACACTTAGAGATGAGATCAAGTTACTAGATCTTGCAGAAGGTTTCGAGGTAATAAACCTAAATTTTCATAGGTAGAGCAAGAACCTAACCCCAGGTCTGCCCTCACTACAAAACCCATGCTCTTCATAGGACATCAAGACAGCCTGTCCTTGGGTAAGCGTGGTTCCCTTCACACCCAATGCATACAGTGATTTTCTCAGGATATTAGGTACTTCCTGAAAAATCCCTTGAGCATACGAATATGTGGGGTGGTAAAAGGATGGGAAAGATGGAGAGAAGAATGTGAGCAAGAAGTTGGTTCTGTTCTAAATATTCCCGACTGGGGGGATAGCATAATACTTCTAGCTTTCCTTCCTGCCTCTTTGAACACTGTAGAATTTTAGACAGAACAAATAACATTTCCCCAAACAAATTAAGTATATTGGTTCATTTGATGGTGTTAAATCCGACTCAAACATTTTATGATTTTGTTGTTGTTGTTGTTGTTCATTGTGGTTTATTCTGCTAAATGAGTTTTTTTCTAATCTGTTTCTTATTTGTCATATGAATAATAGAATGTGCAATTTTGTTTTCCAAATTGTACTCTTGGCCTAGTGGTAGGGGTGGTTATGGTGATGGTGAGCTGTGTGTATGTGTGTGCGTGTGTGTGAGTGTGTGTGTGTGTGTTGGGGCACGGTTAAGGTTACAACATTTCTCCTGAAACTTAAAGGCTCGGGACTACATATAAGTAGAATTGATGGCTACCTGTATAATGTGAGTGGTATTGAAAAGAAAATGTGTGGAAAGAAATATTTTCTTTTAAATCTAGCTAGTACTTGTGGCAATTTGTTATTATTAATCTTTATTCCATAATGGGAGTTGTAGGGAGGTGTGGACCAAAAAGATTGGCAGTGGTATACACTAAATTGAACATTGGTGAGTCAAAAGTCAGGAAGGGCATGGAAACAGGACTCCATACCCTGAGCAGAACTAATATGGGTTAGTTCCAAGTTTCTGACAAAGTCAAAAGCCAAGAAATCTGTGACCCCTCACTGCTGTTAAGTTGACTCTGTCCTGTAATGACCTTACTATGAGGCTCATAGGGACACAGGTACAGTGCACACAGCAAAAAGGGTTCATGGTACCCACATCTAAGATAAGTCTTTATTACTTAACCAGTTTTTGACTGAGCTCGGCTACCTTTATACTCTTCTGGCCTATGGGAGCCAATCCTGAGTGAGCCTGACTTGGAGACTTATTAGTGCTAAGATTAAATTTCTTGCTAATTAGGTAGGAATAGGAGAGAGGATTTTGTTCTTTATCAGAGCCATTTCTGAAATCCATAGATGTAATATAGTGTTTCAGAATATTTAAAAAAATACTATTTGAAAGTCAAAATATGGCCTTTAAACTACCTTTTCTGGAAGGGATCCTCAACATTTTTATGAGGATGGTTTTCCTTTTCTCAAATCCTGTGTCATCAGATTGTAGGGGAAGCCAATGCAGAAGATGAAGACAAAATGGATTGCTACCTGGGAGCCAGGTTACCTGGCAGAGGAGTGTCTTGGGACTGGGGGTCCTTTCAAACGCTTGGGGGTGGCTTTGGAAGAGTGAAAGCTTGACCTCAGACACTGGTTGGGAAAACAAACAGGCAAGGCTTTGCGGGTCTACACCATCAAAATAAACTGTTGATGTGAATTAGTGAATCCATGAGCAGACAGGCATAGAACATGAAGACTAGAAGCTTCTCTTTGCTGGACACAACTGTTCTGGGCTCATGAGAACTTGGGTACTTGTCTCTGAGCACGTGAGGTCAAACTTGTAAAATAAAGCATGATCTTGTGTTCTGTTAGCTAGCCTCAAATTGGTTAAGTGCAAATTTGAAATGGTTTTGCTTTGCTGTAATTATTATTGATTTTGACTTTCTTTTCCTGCCCAATAGCATCCCAAGTGACATATTGGACCAGATCCAAAATCCCTCAGTCACTTCTAGCTTAAAAAAAGTCCAATTTAAAATTCTAATATCTTATATAACAAATCTTATAGCTCTGATAACTTGGAGTGGGAAGGGTTGTATTACTTTTGAGACTTTTTGTCTTTCTAGTTCTTCATATTATTGATACTGGTAAGTGAAGAGGAGAAAGGTACTAGTGTCTTTTTCTGAACTGGCTGCTGTGTGGCTTTGTCATCTTACTGCTAGTCTGGATAACACTGTCTAGCAACTGAAGACCTTTGTGCAACAGGTGTCCAAAGGCTGGGTCTCTGGAAGTGCATGTGTATTTGGGATGACCAGTTGTGGAAGGTGTGTGTGTGGTGGGACTTGTACAATTGTTCTGGGAAAAACTGCCCCTGGTTTAGGCTCAACTTCTTTGAATGCACCTTCCCTGGCAGTCAGCCTTCCTAGATCTGGTACTGCCAGGAAAGCCTGTGTCCAGCTTTGCTCTGCTTTGTCCATGTGACTCTAAGGAGCACACACTTGTTTGCACCCCTAGTAGAGGATGTTCAGGCTCTCCATAGTTTCTTCTTCTCTCTGCCCTGCTTTTTCTTGACAGTTTTCTTCCCCTGGTTTTATGGAAATGGGGTGGCAGGAGATCTCTAAGTTCTAGGCATAAGCAGACATTTTTGGAAAATGAGATTATGGCCTCCTCTCAAAATGTCCCATCTCTCTGAATGATTCCCTAAGAGTCTGCTTCCTTCTTCACTGGGGGAGTGATTACATTCCACTTATGTTTCTTTACTGCCTTCTAGGCAAATAGCTGAGGATGCCCGGCTTCTTTCTTCTGTCTAATCCTGTTCATCAGCTAAAGGAAGTGGTAGGGTTGGAGATTAGGATTGATGATTTGGGAATACCGGGGTAAGTTTAGTTGTTCCCTAATGAACTTTGACACAGATTTCTGACTCTTGATGTTGGCCATTCTGTTTAAAATGTGGCATGTTCTGTGCCTCTTTATTCTCAGCTTTGGGTCTTAGGTGTTAATTCAGGGGCAACAGAAAATGTCCCCACTCAACCTCCTATTATACTGTTTTTGTTTTCCTATTATTATTTTTTCAGAACCTACCCTCAAAACCTCCAAATAGGAAATAAAAGAACATAGCTAAAGCATAGCTATTAACAAGAGGACCATGTAACTGATCATCCAAAGACAATACTGTTGAGGGTGAAAGGGATTCACTAGGCCAGGTGAGATGCCAGGACAAGGCATGTTGACATGGTCATTCTAACTATTGATCCCTTGGATGTGTGGTTCTTTCCAGCATGACTTTACATAGTTGTGCTGGTGTGAAGATAAGGAAGAGCAGATATGTCTTGGTCCTCAGAAGGAGGCAGGTTTTGCAGGTGTTTATGGCTGGTGAAAGTCATGTTCTTTGGGGTATCTTCTCAGTTTTCACAGGAGGTTAATAACAAGATTTTTCACATGAGGTTATAAAATTACAGTATACATCACTTGTTCTGTAACGCAATTCCATAAACACTTTTGATGCATTTTCTAGGTGCCAGGCTATAAAGATGGCATCTAGATGGATTATGAACCCCCCCCCAAAGAATTTATGATCCAGTGTTGGAGAATAATGTAAACAAACAACTTTAGCACAGTAGGATAGCAGTGCCTTAAATAAAGGAGGAGGGGAGAGTTTTTAAGCTTGTTTTTGTTTCAAATCCGTTAAAAGGCAAGTTTTTGTTTTTTTTTTTTGAAAGAGGGAAATTTTGCAGTATCTTGTAATAGTTTGGTGAGTTTTTTTTTTTTTACAGGTGTTGACAAAGTTATAGAATAAGAAGTAATCACATAATAGAATGACATTTCACAAACTGTGCTAATATGAAGATTTATATTTTCAATCTCTTTGTGCATATAAACAAGGATGAACAATTTTGTTTAGGACCATTTTTATGTGTCATAATAGTAAATTTGGATAATGAATAATATTATCTCTGAAGAGAGAAATGAATGCAAAACACACACAATGTAACCTTGTTCGGTTAATCAATGTGTTAAGTCATTTTTTCATTATTCTCTCAAAGCATTAAGATAATTTAAAAATTTTATCTTTAATCTGAACTCAGTAGAGACTTGCCAAAACATCAGGAAGTATGTCATGTAGTAAGTTGGTATAATTTAAAAATAAAATACTTCAAAATCAAAAATAAGTAAGCAATAGCAATTCATTATACCTTAATCAGTAAGGTGTACTAGAAACTTTACAAGAATCTCAGGCTAGTTTTCTTAGTTGTATAATGCTTAAGAACATTTTGGACAAGACTGAGAGATCAATTTTTAAATAAAATCTTGGTTGCACAAACAGGACAAGCAGCAGCTATACCCAAACATTAGACTTGGAAATAAATGGTTTTTGGTTTTCATAGAAAGTGGACGAGAGGCTGGAAACCAGTAGTTATTATTAAATAGTTGATAGTCAGTGAAGTTATTATAAAATACATAGAGTAAATGTGTTTTGCTTCATTAGAAATGCAACTGAAATGTAATGCCTTGATGCATAAGTATTATTATTATTATTACTGTTATTATTCAATATATATTTAAATCCTCACCTGAGGATACTTTCCCATTTATCTCCAGATTGGCGGGGGGGGGGGGGGGAAGAGAGAGAGAAACATCGATGTGAGAGAGACATATTGATTGGTTGCCTCCCACATGACCCCAACCAGGGCTGAGGAACAAACTGCAACTGTAGTAAGCGCCCTTGACCAAAATTGAACCCGTGACACTTCAGTCTTTGGGCCATCTCTCCAACCACTGAGCCAAATGGGCCAGGGCCATAAGTTTTGTTTTAATTTTTTTATGCATATAAATATTTTTGCATTTTTCTATTAGAAAATAGAGCTTCTATTTCTATAGTGTTATGTATTTTCCTGACCAATATTTGGTGTACATGATCTACTTATTCAATTAGTCAGGTAATTTGATGGAAGAAAGTTGAAATTAGTTACTAGCCTAGTTTCTTCCTATATGTAGTAATAAGCTGCACATTCTAGCGTGAATCACTTTAACTTTCTGTCACTCACTTTTCAAGACACAAATATGCTGTCTCAGTTGAAAATCTTTTGCTCTGCAAAGCATTTTGCAACCATTTTTCTATTTTATTATTTCAAATATCTCTAGACTATGTAAATATAATAGTTTCTTTGTTTGTCTTTTTCCTCTCCCTGAAGCAGAGAGAGGTTAAGGCAGTGCCTTAACCTATCCACTCAGAAAAGGTAGGAGCAAGGACCGGAAGGCAGAACTTGTGGTTCTCATGCATTGGCACATGCCCAGTCCACCATGGCGCTTCCGCCCAACCCAGGGGCTAGGGAAGAGGAATTATGGAAGAATCCGTATAACAAACAAAATACTATCCATATACAATAATGAGTTTATGGGTTGCTCTTATAGACACATGTCATCTAATCTTTTCAATAACTCTATAGGCAGGCATGAAACATGTATTTTATAGACAAGAAGGTTAAGCTCCTAGAAACTGAAGTGACTTCTCCAAGTTGGCACAGAGAGTGAGTGTTAGAAAGGAAATTTGAATTCCATGTTTTCAATTCCTGGACCAGTTGAAGTTACTATCCATTACAAATGAGCTACCTCTTTGATTCAGTCTTGGGTCTCAGCTTCCTCTTCTGAGAAGTGGGCTGCTTGCTGATGCTAACTTTAGTAGTAGTGTACAGAGAGACAAATTCACAGTTCTGATTCTTACTGTTTATACCCATTCCAACACGTGTATCTTTCATTAAATTTAATTCCCGTAACTTCAAAATTTTGGATTTGAACAAGTTTAAAAAAATCTAAATGACAGAAGTCCTTGGACATTGTCAATGTCTCTGAGTCTACCCAGTAAGCCCAAGCAAATCCTCATTCAGTTAACATACTTCCATTGACATTTAGCTTAAATGCTTCCTTTCCATAGGTGCATATGTTTATAGTATGCAATGTGATTTTCTTTTCCTTCCTCCTTATGTTTTCAATGGCATTAAAAATATCTCAAATACAGTTTGTAAGGTGTCAGATTTCATCACAATGTCTTGAAGGCATAAAATTCACAGAGCCACCACCCAATGCCAGGCACTGTACTAAGAATTTGAGAGGAAGTAGAGAAAGACAAATCTCAGTCTTTGGGATCTATGGAGAAAGAGACTTATGAACATGACTACAATACTATGCAAGTCCTGGAATGGAGTTGCTTATGAAAAGCTAAGGAAGGAGGAGAAGGTATTAATATGTGAACACGACTTGAAAGTTAAGTAGAAACTGGATAAGTAGACAAAAGGGAAGGAACATTAGGATATGCGTAGCCAGTGGATACAGACAGTAGACAGGTGAAGGCCTGGGGTGGGGTGGAAGCTGGGTGGAGGAGGCAAAGAGGGGAAAATGGGGGAACATCTGCAATACTCTCAACAATAAGATAAACTTTTTTTTAAGAAAGAGAGAGGACCAGGTAACCAAGTTACACATAACAAATTATCACATGAAAATGTGGCTTACTTCAAATCATTAAAAACAAAAAAGACAACTTTAAACTTATATTTTTTTTGGAAAGAATTATTATACAGTATCAGTACAACCATAGAGATAAAGCACCCCTCTTCCCCCTGACACACACATGTATGCGCGCGCATGTACTATTTCTTCCCATGAACTGTTTCTTTCTGAACTTTCCTTCGAGATACATACATATATATGGCTATCATCTTACCTTAATTGTCTTTAAAAACATTTACAGAAAAATTAGTTGTTATGTTATGGAATTTCTGTTGAGTCTTTCTAATATTTACTAGTTATAAACACAAAGCATGACATTAGGAATCGTTTAGTTCAACCATGTCACTTTGCCATAGGGGACACTGAGGTCCTGAGGGATTAAAATGTTGGTGCAGGTCATCCATGCAGTTAATGACACACTCTCTGTCTCTTGCTGCCCAGGCCCATGATATGATAATTTTCTTTGACTTTATGGAGTCAGGCTATCTCAACCAACCATCAAAATGAAAAAACAAAACAAAACAAAATACTCCATAAGTCTTTCAGTGTGTTATTAAGATTTTTTATTCTCCTTTATTTTATTTTATTTTTTTTGTACATGCCCCTAGCGGGAACTGAACCCAGGACTCTCTGGTCTGCAGGCTGATGCTCCAACCACTGAACCAAACCAGCCAGGGCATTATTAAGATTTTTCAAACAGATAACAAAGCAATGTACTGGTGGTCTTGAATTTATGCCTATTCCCTAAATTCTGTTTTTGTTTGTTTGTTTTGTTAATCATCACCTGAGGATATATATTTTTTGATTTTTTAGAGAGAGTGGAAGGGAGAGAGGACACAAGGGTGAGAGAGAGAGAGAGAGAGAGAGAGAGAGAGAGAGAGAGAGAGAGAGAAGCATTGATGTGAGAGAGACACATCTAATGGTTGCCTCCTGCATGGTGTGTCTGGGATTGAACCCAAAACCCAGACATGTGCACTTGACCAGAAATCAAACCTGAGACCTTTGGTCCAAGGACTGACACTCTAACTGCTAAGCCAAACAGGCGAGGGCTCTAAATTCTTTTTTTTTTTTTTTTTTCAAAACTCTCTGAAACTGGTAGAAGGCTTTCTGAAATGTAATGGTTCTATAAATGTTCCTATTTGTTAGACATATTCAAATAATGAAACCAATCACCGAATTGGTGGTAGAGATCATTCCCAATAGAAATGGGTAGAGATCATTCCCAATAGAAATGGGGTATAGTGAGTGTGTATATTGAGTAATTATGGCATTGATGACTCATTAAAATGGATAATTGGAATTCATTGAATGAATTTTTCTCAGTAAATTTTCTGAGATTTGCCCATTAGAGTAATATAACCTAGAAATACTGTAGACAATTCTGCATTAAATCTGTGTTCATTTTGAATAACAAATAATTCTTCTTAAAATTACTTTCTTAGGTGATGAGAAGTTTGTTTTGCAAGAATATCATTAACAATATACTTTTTTCCCTTTAGGAAAAGTAAGATTTGCATATATTGAAGTTAACAGTAATTTCTTAAACATCTGTCTGGTTCAAAGGCAAGCCATTAAACTTAATTTATTATTTTTATGTAGCTTTGAAAAAACCCAGAGAGCTCAGAACAGTAAATTTCTTTAACGGAAAAAGGAACAAATTAGAGGAGCCCAAAATACCAAGGTGGGCTGTGGAGTATTGGTAACGTGGCCCTTGCCTGAGCATTGACATCTTTCTCTGGCTTAGCCACATCTATTAGGTGTGACAAGTTGGACCTATAAGAGATCATCATAAACTTATGTTACCTATAAGAGGTCACCAATAAACTCATCCTAATTCTTGACTAAAAAGAACTTATTCTCATGGTGGTGATTATGACCTTCACAGCAAGTGGACTCTCATCTTTGCTGCTTATTTCCTTCGAAAATCTAAAGTGTTCATTGATGAGAAAAAGAAATCCATAGTCTGAAAAATCTGTGGGTCCCAGTGTCCCCCCATATCATATGACAACTAAACAACAATGAAAGAATGTTAAAGAACTGCAGAGGTTTAAGGTGCCACCAAATGACAAATGGTCACCCTGGCCGGTTTGGCTCAGCGTTAAAGCGTGAGCCTTCGGTCCAGCTAAGGGCATGTATCTCGGTTGCAGTTTGTCCCCGGCCCTGGTTGGTCGTGTGGGTGGCAGCCACTCGATGTGTCCCTTTCACATCGATGTTTCTCTCTCTCTCTCTCTCTCTCTCTCTCTCCCTCCCACTCTATCTGAGCAAAAGAATGGAAAAATGTCCTCGGTTGAGGATAAAAAAAAAATGACAAATGGTTACCTTTTCCAACAAATACTTTTTTGTATCGAGTGGAACATTTCTACATAGACTAGACCACGGAAACCTGGTGTGTGGAAGTGCTTCTGCTACATGTTTAGTGTTTATGTCTTTGAATGATCAACAAAGAATTCTGATTTCCTTTAAAGGTGGTACAGCAAAACCCACGTGGTGCAAAAATTGGGTTCCATATTGATTTCCTTGTACATTTTGAATTTTACATATTGAGATTATTTTTCATCTCTGATTTTTTTATGTTGTCTGAATGTTTACCTTGAAATGTGTGTAAGTTATCAATTTGGGTTGTCTTCTGTATTAAAATGCCATTTGTGTGAGTTTTCTTAACAAAATCTAGCAGCCCATAGAATGTTTATCACTCTGACGAGTGTTAGGAAGGATGTATTTGGCTGCTGGGAGCCCGAGGAAGTACAGCACTTTTGCCGTCTTCTGTCTCATGCTTCATTTTTATCACAGTGACTTGCCTGTGGCATGGTTTTATTTCAGTTAATCCTATTTCTTTTAGGACCTGAACCTATGCTAATTGTCACGGCTCATCAGTTCTACAGCAAATGCAGGCAAATCAACAAAAGAAATGCTCTTTCAAAGGAATTCTCTTGACCATGTGTTTTTATATACAGTAATGTGGTTGACAAGTAAAACAATCTGACAAACAGAGTGCTTAGTCCAAAAGTGTCACATATCTTGACATTAATCTGTATATCAAACATTTTATATGTCTAACAAGACAGGTTTTTATTCTTTAGTATTTAATAGTGTTCAAAAAATACCCCTATCTAATGAGTTAATGTTCCAAGCAATATTAAGAATCTGAATAAGCAATAAAATTTAACAAGGAAGAGTTGATGTACATAAACAATATTTGCTAGACAGGTTAATCCCCTGAAGAGATCTTTTTGGGATAGACAAGGATGTCTCTCCTTTATCCTCTAGCAGAAGGAGAGAAAAATCTCTATGAACGATAAGTTACATGCAGATATATTAGTGTCATTGAGATGACAACCTCACCAACTGGATTAGACTGGTATTACCCTTGACCCCATCACTGTGCATGCATGAAACTTAAGTAATCCAAGGTACATTTAGGAGTGAAAGTTAATGTAAAAGCTTCCAGACCTGTGGACTCCTAGAACCAGGGAATACAACTGGTAGACAAACCACAGCAGTGTGCTGAGTCAAAAGCTGTCTCAGGGTATGCTGCTACTGTTACAATTATTATTATTTCGTTAGTACCAGTTACTCTACAGAATAGCAGCTTTATAAGGCATTGTGTGTGTGTGTGTGTGTGTGTGTGTGTGTGTTTATGTATGGATGTATGTATGCATGTATGTAAAATCTCTTTTAATCCTTAAAGAGTCCATATTTTTTTTTTTTTTTTAAAAGGAGACTGAATCTCAGAAAGATGAAGTGAATCTCTTAAGGTCACAAAAGTTAGTAAAGGTGCAGAAAACTAAACTGTCTCTGTCTTCGTAGTTGATTTTCTCAGCAGTGGATATCACAGGGTATTCAGTTGGAGGAAGAAATGGGACATGAGCAGATATTTTTTCTTCATAGCAAGGGCTTGAAAACCTCTTACTGTTTTTCCTGAAGTGTCTTTCTTCCAGAACGAATCTGTTAAACGTTTCTACTTAAACAGCAATGATACATCTAACTCATTTTAATGAAAGAAACATTGTAGAAAGCGGCATTTCTTCTTTTAAACTTAGGCATTTTAAGAGCTGGGTTTTCTAAAATCAATTGCTATACTAGTCTAAAAAAAGGAATGAGTTGTGTAAACAGTGCATTTTCTGAGAAAGGTCATTATAAGCAGTATACAAAATCACAAGCAATATGTCTATAGTAAACTTTTTTGTGTTTAGCCTGAAAAGGCTTCTTGCAAAGACAAGCAATATCTGAAGCGACATATCCCTAAATCTGTCCTCAGAATTATCGCGTGAAACCCTGTGGTGGGAATTTAGTTTCTTACCAAGATTTAATGCAGCTGAGTGCCAGGCACATTTGGAATAGAGCTGTGCTGTGGCTCTTGCAGGAAAGGTGCCCTTGGTGGTGTATTTCCTCGGGCAGCCTGCCGTTTTTGACCACAGGTGGTCATTTGATATAATGTGCTAATCTGGCAGGCTTCCCATGAGGACCAGTCGTTTTACACAGACTCAGCATATTCCCCTCAATGCCTGTGCCTTTAATAAGGTGCCATTCAGTCAAATGAAACATCCTAGTGGAAGAGAATTTAGAGGGAACAGAACATCACAAAGAATTCTGGGAGCTGTGGGGTATATTCTCTGTGCTCATCATCTGGGTGAAAAAGTGTAGTAGACTTGAAACTAATACAAAATAATATAGAATATCAACTGTAATTGAAAAATAAAATTAAAAAATAAAATAAAATGGCCCTGGCTGGTTTGGCTCAGTGGTTAAGAGAGTCAGCCCATGGATCAAAGAGTTGTGGGTTTGATTCTGGTCAAAGGCACGAACCTCAGTTGTGGTTCGGTTCCCAGCCCAGGTCAGGGTCATGTGGGTGGGCGACCAGTCGATGTGCCTCTCTCTCATCGATGTTTCTCTCTCTCTCTCATCCTCCCTCCCTCCCACTCTATCTGAAGATAAATGGAAAAAAATATCCTCGGGTGAAGGTTAAAAACAAAGAAAAGAAAAAAGTAAAAAGAAAAATAAAGTAAAAGTATAGGAGGAAGAATCTGCCAGTTTATTAGAAGGACCCAGAAACTTTAGGATATGAATTAAGTATCTGTTTATATGAAAATAATTTACTTCTAGAATATGGCTCATATAGAAATTCAAGATCCACCATGAGCCTGGCTGGTGTGGCTCGGTGGTTGAGTGTCGACCTATGCACCAAGAGATCACTGGTTTGATTCCTGGTCAGGGCACATGCCCAGGTTGTGGGCCAAAAACCCAGTGGGAGGCATGCAGGAGACAGCCGATCAATGTTCTCTCTCATTGATGTTTCTATCCCCCTCTCCCGCTCCCTTCCCCTCTCTCTAAAATCAGTAAAGAAAAACAATTAAAAAAAAAGAGATCCAACTTGAATGACTGTAGGAATGGTGTGGAGTGGTCAAATGGATTGCTCCTCTCCATACCTAGCCCCAGAACCATTCACTGAACTATAAACTCCTCAGAGTTGGGGACACATCTTGTTCTCAGATGTAGCTCTCCATGTTCTAGTACAGTGCCTGGAACATAGCACTAAAGAAGTGTTCGTTGAAAGATTAATAGAACCCTGGCTTGGAATTTAGATCCTTGAATGCTAAAAATACAATGTTCCCAGTTGCCAAAGTGGTTAGACTCTTCATACCTTAGTAGATACATGCTGTCATAGAAATGGCTAATTTCACCTTTCACCTGAATAGTTGGATATTGCTTAGTCTTAACACTCTATGTATATTTTTAACCTTGGGTTCTTTTGACAACTTTTGATATTACCTTAAGTTATCTCGAGAGAGAAAATGACAATAATGCTTAATTTTTATTTTGTTTTCCTCTTCTCTGGCAAGAAGAATGACCTCATTACTATAGACGTTAGAAGAAACACGAGTAAGGGCCACCGAAGCTCCCGAGAGACGGAGCCGTGGTAAGAAAGCACCATCCATAGGTTTTCAGTGCTGTCTGGTCTGTGAGCACAAATGCATTGCGTCTGTGGATAGTGAAATAACATTAGATGTGGTTGGACAAACTCAGTAATTTCAGAAAAATGACACAGATGTGATCAGTTCTGGGAGATTAGAGATAGTGTCTTAGTTTTGATTCTCCCCAAAGCATACCTGGAGATAAGAATTTGAGGTGCAAGTAGGTTTTTGGGGAGTGATCCCAGGAAATACAGAATGGGACTGGAAAAGTATGATGAAGAAAAGAAATAAAGGTACATTGATTAGAAGAAACAAAGGTAATTGTTCCTTTTGGAAATTACGCTCATGCCATTTAAGTCCTTCTGAGAGACTGTGGAACATATCTCCGAATTGTCCAGCTGAGGGAGAATCAGCTGGGGTATTTATCCACCAAACTTCATCCCTCACCAGGATGCCTTGGGGCATAAGCCCTCTGGCAAATTCTTTGTGCCTTGCTCTTGGGTTTGGGCAGGCTTCGTTGGCAGAGAATGCCCTGTGGCAGATATGAAGGAAGTGCGCAGTGACCTCCAGGGAAGACTGAAGGGTATGAGTGGGGTTCTGTTAACATCTGCTGCAGATGGATAGAAGTGATGGACAAAAGGAAAATTCTAGAACCTATACCAGTGAAATGGATGTTAATTTCCAGAAAAATAAAGCCTATTATTTTTTGAACTCTGAGAGAAAAACCAATGAAACTAAATCGTTCTCTGTTCTTGATTTAGAAGCTCATATGGTCAACAATTTTTCTATATCCTACAGACAAAAATGGATGAAAGTGCAGATGGACAAATATACAGGTAACTGATCAACAGTACTAAGCACACTGATGAGTTATTCTTTGTCATCCTAGTTTGGTAGGTCTAGCCCTTTAAAGCTAATTTCTCTTCTATTTAAAAATATAAAAAAGATCTTGTGCCCACATGTGGATTTTGATATGTCCTTTAACTTAGGCAAGTGTGCCTTGTCAATCATGAATATCTTTGACCTAGATGAAGGTGTCTAGTGGCATGCCCTAAAGCTCTGTCTTGCACTGTTTTGTTTTTTAATAATTGCTTTGGATGAAGACACAGAAGGCATACGTGAACACTTTCTGTCCTATGGCTGCTATGAGAGATCACACAACTGGGTTCAATATAGCTCTCAACAGACTGGAATGATGACCTGAACCTAATGGTTGATTTTATTAAGGAGGAAATGGAAAATTCTGCACAGAGGTTCAAACAATAAAAATATGCCAGCACAAGATGGGGCGTGTCTGGTTTACAATAGTTCCTGTAAGAAAGACCTCGGGCTTTTAATTTCTTACGAGCTCAAAATGAGCTAATTTATTTCAGCTGCCAAAAGACCTGATGGAATCTTAGATGTTAGACATAAAATCTTTATGTCCAGGCCAAAGAGGTTCCACTCTGTGTCTCACTAGTTCAGTTTTATTGGGTGGACTGTGCTCTTTCCCAAAAGCATAGCATTTGAGCTAGTGAGAACATTAGAGGCCACTTAGATCTGGTTCCTTAGCCCAAGTGCATGCACCTATGGTGGTCAGGTGTGCCAGGCTTGCAAGAAACCATAGGATAAATATGTTGAACCTTCAAGGATCCCAATATTACTGATTTGGTGAGGGAGAGATTAAAGTTACTCAAGAGTTGAATAGTTTGAAAAATGATTTATAGGTTAAACTACGTATTATGGTATTATTATTATTCAAGCCACATTTGCGATATTTATAAAATATTGACTATGAAACTCCCATAAAGTTTTAAGTTAAAATTTGAGACTTCAAAGAAATTTAAGGTTGCAGGTGAAATGGTGACTTTTGAGAATCTTTCCAGAATTCTCAAAGCCACAAGTTCAGTCTCTTCTGCAGGTACTTTCATTCAACAAATATTTGCTTAGCACCTACTGCATTTAAAGCACTGATCTAAGTGCTTAAGATATATCAGTGAGCAAACTAACACAGAGTTCTGTCTTTCAGAAAACTCATAAGTAGGAAAGTTTAAGAAGCACAGTTTATCTTTATTTAACAGGTGAAAAGGTTAAGAGACATGGAGTCAGTCCTGAGTTTTATTCCTAGTTTTACCATTTGCTACCTCTGTTATCTTAAGCAATTTTTTACTTTATTAGGTTTCAGTTTTCTCATCTATATAATGGTAGAACAAGACCTATTTACTTCATTGATGAGAATATTCAATGACCTAACGCACAGTGCTTGGGAAAGTGTCTCATCTAGAGTACATGTTCATTAGGGCAACAGATGATGGTTATTATTACAGAGGTCAGGTGGCTTGCCTAAAGCCATACTGTTAGCGATAGATTTGTACTCAAACTTTTCTTCTGATTCCCACTCCTGAGCTCTTTTTGTAACAACACAATTCTGTATGATATAACCTAGAAAACAAATAAGACTTATTTGTACATTTTTATTATTAAAATAATTTACAGTAAGAAAAAAGTTAGGAAAACACACAGATACAGAAAATGAAACAAGAAAAAAGAAAAACACAACTATATAGAATTTTAATTACAATTGTGAAGTAATTTGTCAGCCCTCTTTTTAAAAGTTTATTTTTCAATTACAGCTTATATTTAATATTATTTTTTATTTCTTTCAGGTACAGCATAGCGGTTAGACAATCATATACTTTACAAAGTGACCACCCTGATATTTCCAGTACCCACCTGGCACCGTACATCGTTATTACAATATTATTGACTATATTGACTGTGCTGTACTTTCCATCCCTGTGACTATTTTATAATCACCAATTTGTACTTCTTAATCCTTTCACCTTTTTACCCAGCCCCCAAACCCCTTCCTCTCTGGCAACCATAAAATCTGTTCTCTGTATCTATGAGTCTGTTTCTATTTGGTTTGTTTATTTTGTTCTTTAGATTTCACATATAAGTGAAATCATATGGTATTTGTCTTTCTCTGTCTGACTTCACTTAGAATAATACCTTAGATATCCATCATGCTGTTGCAAATAGTAAGATTTAAAAAAAATCTTTATTGTTGAGAGAATTACAGATGCCCCCCCCCTTGGCCCCTCCACCCTGTTCCTGCCCAGGCATTTACTGCACTATTGTGTGTGTCCATTAGTTATGCATATTTGCATATAATATCTTCAGCTAATCTCTTCCTGCCCCCAGCCTTCCCTCTAAGATTCATCAGTCTGTTCCCTGCTTCCATGATCTATTTTGTTCATCAGTTTACATTGTTCATTAGATTCCACATATAAGTGAGATCGTGTGATACTTATCTTTCTCTGACTGCCTTATTTCACTTAGCATAATACTCTCCAGGTCCCTCTATGCCAGTGGTTCTCAACCTTCCTAACGCCGTGGCACTTTAATACAGTTCCTCATGTTGTGGTGACCCCAACCATAAAATTATTTTTTTGCTACTTCATAACTGTAATTTTGCTACTGTTATGAATTGTAATGTAAATATCTGATATGCAGGATGTATTTTCCTTGTTACAAATTGAACAGAACTAAAGCATAGTGATTAATCAAAAAAACAATATGTAATTATATATTGTGAAATATTTATTTCTAATTACAAATAAATGACATTTTGTCTTGAAGCATGGTGTAGCATGGGTAACAGTCTTAATATAACAACAGTAAACTACATTGCTACATTTTGCAACAGCATGCATAAAAAGCCAAGGTCAGTGCGAAGGTTGAGATCGCTTCTTTCTCATCAGATCAGAAATTCTTGGGGCAGTCTTTGCAAGAGCACAGCGAAGATCATCTTCCACAAGTCTACTTCTGTATTTAGACTTGATAACCAACAAGCTGGAGAACCCTGTTTCACAAAGATATGTTGTTGGAAATGGAAGAAGAAGGTGCGACACAGTCTCAGACAGAACAGGGTATGACTGCAAACACTTGATTCAGAATTTTGTAACTGGCATTGTAGAGAAATCAGTTCTCGCTGCATCGCTGTTAATACGTTCAATGAACTCCTCTTGTGCTGTCTCAGAAACATCTTCAACTTTAACTGTGAATGGGCTTCTGGCAAGTGCAAATGGGGTGTCAGGTAGATTTGGAAAGTACAATGAAATTTCATCTGCAAGCAACTGCAAGTGTTCTTTCACAGAAATTATCATCGTAATCTTTTTGTCTGGTTCGATGTCATGTTTCTCAAACAAAGCAGATAAGGTAGGCAACATGTAAATTTTATTTTCATCCAGTTTTTTTTTTTTTTTTTGCCAAAGCTGAAGTTTCATTTGGAATGATCAGGTCTTTTCAGACAAATCAAGGCATGTTGCATTTGATCCTTGCAGTGATAAATTTAACTCATTCAAGATGGCAAAGATATCAACCAAGTAAGCTATTTTCTGCAGTTCACTTTTATCGCTGAAAAGTGCTTCAAACTGCGGTCTTACTTTCTGATTAAAAAACATTTGAGTTCATCACGAAGCTCAAAAACAAATTTTAAAACTTTTCCTGTTGACAACCATCTCACTTCAGTGTGAAATAGCAGAGCATTGTTCGGTGCATCCAACTCGTTGCACAGTTGCGAAAACAGTTGACTGTTTAAAGTGCTCTCACCTTTACAAAATTGACAGAACGTATGACCCTTTTCATTACTTCTTGTAACTCTTGTGGCAGCGTCTTTATTGCTAATATTTGCCAATGAATTATACAGTGAGTTCTGATGACTTTTGGTGACTCATTCAGTACCAAAGTTGAAATCCAGATCAACATCCTAGCATAGCACCATCTGTGCAAACACCACAAACTTTTCCCCAAGAGATCTTACGCTCTTTCAGAAATGAACCAACTGTGTCAAATACATTACATGCAGTAGTTGTCAGTTCAAGAGGTTTGCAAAAAAAAAAAAAAACCTCATCTTTAAAGTCACCATCATTAATATACCTCACGTAAGCCAGTAACTGTGAACAGTTTGCAATGTCTGCAGATTCATTAAGCTGGATGCTAAATATTGGAAGTGGAGCAGATTTAATTTCCTGGATTACCTGACCAAGAATATCAGCAGACATGTCATCTATTCTTCTGCAGATAGTGTTGTTAGATAAGGAAATTGCACTCAATTTCGTAACAAATTTGTCTCCGATCATAACTTGAACAATGTCTTTGGCCGCTGGCAACAGTAAATCCTCAGCAATGGTATGAGGTTTCATAGCTCTGGTGATTCTGAGTGCCACCAAATATGAAGTTTCGATGGCTGCTATGTTTTGTTTGTGGTACTTGCCACCAGTGTCAAGTCTGGCTTTATTGGGTCCATCAGCTTTGCTTCTAAAATAGTTGGTATCCTTGCTGGCAAAGCTCAGATGCTTGCTATACAAATGGTGTTTTAGTTTGTTGGCTTCATAGATTTGGCTGATAGAACTTCACAACAAATAACACATTGTGAAATTCCTGTTGTAATTATTGAGGTAAAAACATACTGTAAAAAATCCTAACTACATTTTCTTTTCAGCATTCTTCTCTACACAATCCATTGTCATGGGATGGTTTGCTAATGAAAATAATATATAATAATAGCTTTAATAATACAAAAGATGATATATGGCATAGTTTAATCAGTACAGTTCATTAAAGTTTCCTATGATTTACTATTCTCTGTGTTTTTTGTTTTTTGTTTTTAACATATCTGTTACTATCACAAGGGGCCAGTATTCACATAAACCACAGCTGAATATAAAAAGACTGATCAGCATCCAGATTAAGTTCCTATGGTACAGATATTTTTTTTGCAGTAGTTGATTATACAGTATATGATTTTACATTTACCCAGTAATTATAATTCATGAAGTGTTGTTTTACCTCCAATACTGCTGCTTTTAACAGACTAGCTGCTTTCTACACAGTAGCTGCTCTCTACACATGTGTGACTGGTCCACATAAGTACAATTATGGTGCCAACCCTATTACATACACCTGTATTTGTATGGGGTGTATATGATGGGGTTGGCATGATGATGTCATCATGCCAGGTACTTGTATGTGGGTGTATCTGCACGTGGGTGGACCCGCCTGGAGATGGATAGAGGAGCGGTGTCTCGGTTCCTAAGACCATCGGAAATGTGTGTTTTCTGATGGTTTTAGGTGACCCCTGTGGAAGGGTCATTTGACCCCCAAAGGGGTCACGACCCACAGGTTGAGAACCACTGCTCTATGCCCTCTCAAAGGGTAAGAGAGCCTTATGGCTGAGTAGTGTTCCACTGTATATATGTACCTCTGCTTCTTTTTTATTCACTCATCTATTGATGGCACTGGGGTTGCTTCCGTTATCTTGGCTATAGTAAATAATGCAGTAGTGAATATAGGGGTGCATATATTCTTTCAAATTAGTGTTTTGGGTTTCTTTGAATATATATCCAGAAATGGAATTGCTGAGTCATAAGGCAGTTCCATTTTAATTTTTTGAGGAAACTCCATACTGTTTTCCATAGTGTGTCAGCCCTCTTTTTACTACATAGTTATGTTTTGTTTTTAGCAGAGTTATTTTCTATCCAGTTGCTATCTTGATTTTTTCTATTTGTTTTTAAAACATATGCTTTCCCCCATGAATCAGAAGCTTTTTATTAGCATCATGTTTAGTAACTGTACACCAGTCTTTTGAGTGTGTGACAAATGTTTTTCTCTTACATTCATTTTAAAAATTTCCAGTTTTTGTTCAGTGCAAATCAATTTCATAACATGAGAGGTTACTATGAATCAAAGTATAAACACACAAATACAATATACAATTCAAAATAGATAGACAGCATTCAGGGGTGAAATAAAGGGGGAATGTTCATTCACACACACAGTAGCTTGAGACCTGCTGTGTGTTCCTGGGAGGGTTTCTAAAGTTGGAAAAAAATTACTTCAGGTATCAGGAATACTGTGACCATATTAGCTACTGGACACCTAAGCATCAGCGTGTGATCATATGAGCAAAAGCTTTTAGGGAGTGTCTGTTTTTAAAAAGATTCTGTGCATCGCAGTAGTTGTGAAAAGACTTGCTTTCTAAAATCAAGCATACATTAGGCTTTGGATCAGGTTCTATCTAAAAATATTGACCAATAACAAAAAGTGTTCCAAGTATGGTTATTCTGATTCACAGTTTTTTTTTTTTTTTTTTAAAGTATGTACAGAAAGAGTAAGCTTCCAGTTACTTCCCAAATATCTGATTTACAGTTTTGGCTTCTTCATATATTTGCCTTTTCAACTTTAAGATTTCTCAATTTTACCTTCAAAACCAGTAATTTTTTGAATTGTAAAAAGTATTAAACATATGCAGAAATAAAAAGCATTTTGAAATTAGTTGAGGTCAGTGTACTGCTATTCTTTGGTATTAGTTTAGCTAAATGAATCTGGTGCTCTTGATGAATGGGAACAGGTAGTAAGTATATAAAATTTATTCATTATGCTTGGCTTTGGGGTAGATTCCAATCCTTCATTGCCCTGGCACATATCAGTTATACAAAAGTCAAATATAATGTCAAATTCAAAACCTCAGGGGAAAGAGCTCAATTCCCAAGAGAACAGTGATAGCTTAATAATGTAAACCTTTTATTTTTTTAATCCTGACTCAAGAATATATTCTTTACATTGATGTTTAGAGAGAGAGAGAGAGAGAGAGAGAGAGAGAGAGAGAGAAACATTGATTGGTTGCCTCCCATATGTGCCCCAACCTGGGATCGAATCTATAACCTAGGTATGTGCCCTGACCAGGAATTGAACCCCAACCTTTTGATGTATGGGACAATGCTCAAACCAACTGAGCCACCCGACCAGGGCAACAATGTAAAACTTTATCTGGAGTTACATCAGCATTAAATTAGCACTGTGCAGTAATCCACTGAAGATTTATTGGAACACCTGGAAGTTTCTTCTAATGTACATATAAATAGAACCCTAGCTTTTTGCTTTACCTAACTGTTTTATGGCCTTATAACTTTAATAAACCAAATGAAAACTGACTCTGTGTCAAATCCCATTCTTTATCTCTAGGTAAGATGAAATCTATTCATTTCCAAGGCAGGATTTTATTTGTCCATACTTCTTAAGCCACATTTGAAGAAGTGATCTCTGGATTAACTTTGGTGTGTCTCTTCACCTTGTCCATGAAAGTCCAGTAGATTTAATATTGGCATTTATCATCTAGTCAAACCCTGCACATCCTCTTCAAACTAATCAAATCTGAGAGTCTCAACATTTTCCGTGTTAATAAAATTAGGTGTAGAATTAGCAGATTCAGTGAAGACCTGCTTTTTCTCGTTACACTGGCTATCTAAAAACCATTTAGATTGGGTTTAGAAGATGGAGAAGTATAGACATTTCTTGGCCCAAGTCTCTTTCTTTTTTTTTTTTTTTAAGAGAGAGATGGATTTGTTATTCTACTTATCTGTGCATTCACTGGTTGATTCTTTTTTTTTTTCTTTTATCCTCACTCGAGGACATTTTTCCATTTTTTGTTCAGATAGAGTGGGAGAGAGAGGAAGAGAGAGAGAGAGAAACATCAACGTGAAAAGGATACATCGAGTGGCTGCCACCCATATGTCCAACCAGGGCCAGGGACAAACTGCAACCGAGGTACATGCCCTTAGCAGGAACCAAACCCGGTCTCTCTGGACCGCAGGCTGACGCTTTAACTGCTGAACCAAACCCTCCAGGGTTCATTGGTTGATTCTTCTATGTACCCTGACCAGGATCCAACCTGCAACCTTGGCGTTTTGGGCTGAAGCTCTAACCAACTGAACTACTTGGCCGGGGCCTTTTTTTAACAGTAGAGATGTAGAAGAGAGAACGAGATCACAGAGACTGGCTGTGGACTGTGGAGCACCGCCACTTGCCCTGGTGGTGGCATTGGCTGGACTGGGGTAGTGGAGGTATTGTGGGACAGGTTACTGGCAGGTGTTACAGCAGCTGTTTGATTTGAATACATCTGCCTGGGTAGGAACAGTGCCAGAAGCAGCAGCCCAGTTGGAGCCTGGCTGCCAAGGCTCTGCCCATGTCCACTCCACTGATGTGCAGTACATCTCACTGGGTGCTGCGTGCATGAGAACCACTGTCTCCAGGCCGGTGCAGGCAAAGTGTGATAGCTTTCTTAACCATTGTTTTCAGAGTGGACAATTAAGCTACAGTAATGAACATTTTGTGTGTAGTCTTCATGGCCATAATAATGCCTTCCTCACCAAAGGCAAGCCCAAACTCCTGTGGAAGGTCCTGCTTTATACATCGGTGCTTCAAGGAGCTCAAGCCAAGCCATCTACTCAGCCTCTCAGACTTACTAACCAAGGTGAAGATCTTTTTTTTTTTTTGGGGGGGGGGGATATATTTTTTCAACTGGAACCCCTTGTCTTGGATGGATGTTTTGTTGGATGGTGTCTTTGTTTCCCAAATTATTGCTGTGCTAGAATATTCTCTCTGGATCTCCTTTGCTCCTCATTTCGCAGCCACACATTTGTTCTGCCTTCACCTGTCTCTCTTGGTTCTCAGAACCTACCTATGGGATCCATTGGTGAGGCAGCCGAAAGAGTATTTAATGTGTGCATGTTTGTGTGTGTGCATGCAAGCTCACGTGTTGCGCCTGCTTGCATGTGCAAGTGTGTAATTTGAACTGTAGTTTGAGATGAGTCTGTAATTCTAAAAAGTTGTAGAAAACTTTGAACTACAGATTTTTAGACTCTGAAGAAAACAACTTGTGTGATTTACATTTAGATGTTAAAAAAATATATTGCCGGTGGTGTTTGTTGTGGAAAGTTTTATACACTGGAAAAAAATTCCCTGCCACTCTGATATATTCTGTACACAAAAGGATGATCAATCCAGACCCTCTCTAATGCAAAGAAAATATGATCCAAAGCTTTTGGTTACACCATTTTGACCCCACAACTCAGAAATTGCAACAGATTTTTCCATAAAACACTGGATAAGGACGAAGGCCTCAGGGAAGTATGCATATACTTTCCATTGTTCTAGAGCTTTGGATAAATGTTAAACACTCCCAACACTTTATCTGAAGGTCAGAAAGTTTATGCTGCGGGGCTTGTGTGTCAGGCTTTCTGAATTAAGATTCAGAATTTGTATTTAAAAGTTGTGTACTGTTCCACATGACTGATTTTTTTTAGATATATCAAATATTCTTTTTAAATATAATTAATTGCAATAATGACATCAGTGGAATGCACACAAAATTCTCAATGAATATGCCATTATACTGAACTCAGTTCTTCACTCAAGTCAGTGAACAATAACCAGAACAGAAATAACCTTCCATTATATCAGGGGCTGTCAATGCAGCATATTTAGAGCATGTTCAATTGTAGGAAAAAAGTATTTGTGTACTCATCAAGATTAAATGTTCATAAATCTGGAGGGCAACAGTAATTCAAATTTTGATTTGATTTGATTTTTTGTATAATTCAGGTAGTAAAGTATTAGAGTAATGTATGAATATTGCAAACTGATATAGGTTTCCAATTTTTTCCAAATTTCTTTACTAACTTTCCTTTTGATATTTTTGTAGCTCTAGCACACTTGGACACATGACTGGAGTAGTTTTAGACTCTGATAGAATAAACTGATGTTTTCTTAAAATGGTCATATAATTTCTTTAACCTCCAGTGAATATTTTTGACATATTTTTATTTTATCTTAACTTTGTATCTCACAGTATCGTTTTTTGCACAGATTTTATGTAACAAAAGACAGGAGTTAGTCAGAGCCAGGACTTGGGTCCCCAGCCATGGCTTCCCTGGGACCTCATGTAATTGAAGTAGATGGGCCTCCAATGCTGATAAACTCAAAGTCAAAGAGTTTTATTCTGCTGGCCTTACCACTTCTAAGTTTACTAGGTGCTCGGAGTGTATTCTGCATCCTCTTGATTTGTCTTGGTTTTAAGGCAAGAACTGCAAAGTGGATATAAGCATATTATAGAGCCATACCCCTTGCCAAATTACCCTTTAATAGATCCCAATGGAGGGAAGTGAGAACAAATTGGAGGGAGACCATAATTTTTCTACAGGACATGTCATTTATTTATTTTTGTTCATCCTCACCTGAGGATATTTTTTTTCATTGATTTTTTTAAAAGAGAGAATGAAAAGGTGTGTGGGGGGGAGAGAAACATTAATGTGAGAGAGACACATTGATTGGTTGCCTCCCACACATGCCCCAACTGGGGCCAGCGATTGAACTCAGATATGTGCCCTTGACTGGGAATTGAACCCAACACCCTTTGGTGCTCAGTCTAATGCTCCAACCACTGTGCCACAGTGGCCAGGACAGGACATGTGATTTTGTGGTAGGAGAATTCTAAGATGGATGAGGAGAGTTGTGGGACAGCTGATCTTCATTTCTCTCTTTTTAAAGAGAGAAATAGTGCCTCCTACTTAGGGTACAACAATCAAACATTTCTCCATTCAGACAACATGTATTTAGTTCCCTAGATGCCCACCATTGTGGTAGGTTCTAGAAAGGATATAAAACTGAAAAGCTATCTCTCTTTAGTGAGCTTACACTTTAGTAGGGTATGAGGAAAGTGGAAAGTGAAGGAAAAAAGAGGAATATAACCATAATGTGAGGCAAAATGCATTGTGGGTGCTCACTAAATACTTGCTGGAGGAGTGAAAAAGATGCATTAGTGTGCGATTGGGAATCAGTGGCTAGAGCGATCACATACATTCCAAAGCTGGTGTTTTGAATTGGCCTTTAAAACAGAAATAGGATATTCAAAGGTAGCTGTGGAGGGAAATCTGGGTGTAGGATATAACAGAAGGGAAGAGGAGCAGGGAAATACTGTGAGTTGTTCAGAGGACAGTGGGCTACTTCTTGGGCTGGAGTGATGTGTGGTAGGGGGTAAAGAGTGGGAGATAGAGAAGGCTGGTTACTTCACTCAGTCTCCTCTAAAAAGGCTCCCGACTTCCTTTTCTTGTGAGCACTCACTACTCCTTGAAGGTATATATCCACCTACTTATTTGATTTTCGTCTGTCTTTTTCTTTAGAATTTCAGTTCTAGGAGGGCCGGGACTTAGCTTTACATACAACTGTGTCATTGATGTCTAGAGTAGTGACCTACAACCAAGATTACTCTATCCTGCAAAGCTATCATTTAGAATCGATGGCCATATAAAGAGTCCACAAGACAAGAAAAAGCTAAATGAGTTCATCACTACCAAACCAGTATGATATGAAATGTTAAAGGGTTTTCTTGAAGGAGAAGAACAAAAATATCAACAATAAAATGGCAATTAATACATATCTATCAACAATTCAATCTACAAACAAAATGTACAGGCAGAACAGAAACAGACTCATAGATACAGAAAACTTTTTGTTGCTTGCCAGATGGGTGGAGGCTGGGGGAATGGGTAAAAAAGATGAAGGAATTAAGAAGTACAAATTGATTGTTAGACTGATGAACCTCAAAGGGAAGGGGGGAGGGAGGGCGGGATGAAATAAACCAAAGAACTTCTGTGCATATATGCATAACAGACAATAGTGTGGGGAAGGTAGGAGGGGGGCAGGATTGGGGAAGATGGGGTCAATGGGGAAAAATGGGAGAAACATCTGTAATACATTCAACAATAAAGATGAGTTTAAAAAAAGTGTTTGTTAAAATAAATGTTCACATGTATGAATTTAATTCTTAGAATAATCTTGTGAGGCAGGCTGGGCAGATACCTCTATTTTATAGTGTGGAGACTGGGGTTTGAAGAGTTTGAATGATTTGCCCAAGGCAAAGACTTGATATCATGGTCTCTTAGCTCCAAGTTCATAGATACCATAATTGATCACTTATATTGCCATGAAAAGTAGTCCTGCAACTTTTTAATCTTAAGTTTTTGGACTGAATTTAATTTTGTGCATATTTTCTGAAACTTTGTTTTTTTAAGCCAAAAATTTCTGCAACTATTAAAAAATTTTTTTAAAAATCTTGCCTTTTCTCTTCTCTGGAGAAAGCCAGTGAAAACGGAATGTTTCATTATTATTGTTTTCAGCAGTTTCTAAGATACATATTTATGAATAGTAGTTGCAAAATGACATTGTTTTTCTAAGCATAATATAAACAATTCTTAATATTTAAGGAGAGAAAAAAAGATTTCATGTTTCTTACAGTTCATTCTGCCACCAGGCTCAGAATTTAAAGAGACTTCTGTGCTGTGAAGAACCATCTGAGATTCAGGAGCAAGTTCAAAATGGGTTATGAATAGAAAACTCTTCATATTAGTTGCCACTATGGCAATTTAAGCCATTTGCAGACTGAAAGAGAAAGTTGGTCTTTTCCGGCCACTTTAGCACACTTTCTCTTTTCATTTTAGGAAACTTATTTTTTTTCTCTTATTATTCCATTTCCCTTTCACCTTCCAAGACTTGTTTTCTTTATATAAATATAATATTTTTTAATTTATTGAATATTTAGTTGTGTTGTCTATTCACCAAACATTTCTTTGTTGTCTACTCTCTGCCAATTAGCATATCAAATGCTGGGAATTTAAAATTTAATGAGGATACAACCCTTGACCTCAAAGAGCTCAATATTTGTATAAAATGCTAGTCAAGTAAACCATTAGTTACACAGTGTGGTGTTCATACTTTAAGCACAGCATTTTTTTAGGAGCCTAAGCTAGGACCCTAATCGAGATTGGGGGATCACGGGGATCTTCCTGAGAAGGTAAATAGTGCTTGAAGTTATTTGGACTGGGAGAGGCGTAAGCAAAAGCCAGACTACATAGATATTTGTAAGTCATATTATGTTTGTTTACCAGTTTAAGATAGTATGGTTGGCCTGGGAGATATTTTAAGTAGGGAGTGATATGGTTAAATCTTTTTCTCTTATAGATGACTCAATAACTGATGCAATCTAGAAGAGAAATAATGATGGTAGGAGTAAGAAGGATGGGGGAAGCAGTCAGATTCTAGGGATACTAAGGAGAAAATTTATTGCTAAGTTAAATTGACTGATAGTGGGCGGTGAGCAAGGTCATGGAGTCCTGTGTGAAGACCCCTAACTTCCCTCCTTGACCTACATGTGAACAGACAGCTTGCTGTTCACTGAGAGAGATCATGCAGGCAAGGGGATTTTGGGGGAAGATGACAAGTTTATATCTGGACGCGCCATGTTTGACATCTAGTTAGATGTCCAAAAGTTAGGTGGATTATGTATTAGGAGCTCATGATCAAGAATGATTAGATATATATTTTGAGAAGTTTGTCACTGGAAGTAAAGAACACTAAGTCAAAATTTTGGGAAAAGAAACATTTTAAGGGTAAAAAGAGGAAGATGGGTAAGAACGTAATTAGAGAGGTAGAAGGTCACCAATAGTTGACTCTCCACTCATCCTACAGCATTCTAATAATCTGATAATTCTTTCTTTAAACTGGCTCATTTGAGACCTTCAAGACATGGACATTTGAGTCCTTAAAGACATTTAAAGCTCCTATAGGGTTTTAAATGTTACTCACCTTAATTATTATCCATAAGAGAGGCTAAAGGTATGAATTTATCTCAACCAAGGACAAATAATAAATATCTGAATTTAGACAGGTCAGAAATGATTTGTCACCCTGTAAATAAGCTTACTATTATTATAGATAGTTTGAAACATTAAGTGTCTAGAATTACAGGTGGTATTTAAAAAACTGAAGCAACATGCCACTTAGAATTTAGTTGTCATTTATTGCCATGTCATATCACAGCAGTACATAAAAGAAGACATAGATGGTAAATAGATATTGGATCAGAACAGTGCACACTGTGCAAAACAATGGTGAGTGGCCTCTGATTTATTCAAGGCCAAAACATATAGGTATGGAATAAACCTCATGAAGGTATGTTAGTTAACCAGAGGTAAGTTGGATCTTTACAGTTTTAATTTTGTTAATTATAGTCTGTTAGGAACGTACCCCTCCTTATCCCCCCAAACTCTGTCTTCTCTGTGTATTTATAGTTTAATAGTTGCATACAATGACTGTACATTTTGTGGGGAAGAAGAACTATGGGGTCAATAAGGAAGTGGGCCAGGTCATGAAACCAAGTGTAGGGAATGTGGGAAAGCGTGTGCATTTAGTTTTCATTTATTTATTCACTCAGTAAATAGATGTTGACTTAATGTGTGCAAACAAATATTAGCTCCAAGGACACAGATATAGTCAAGTAAGGAACATGCCCATGTTCATAAGTAACTGGAATGCCAGGTAGATGAAGAAGGAGTGACAGGCAAGATACAAGTGGTTATACACACAAGTAGTTTGGAGGAGAAAAACATTACTTCAAGAAGAACTATACAGAGAAGCTTAAAGGAGGGGTAAAGTTTGAGCTGTATGGGAAGAAAGATTCAGGGATGGTGGTTCTCAACCCTGACTGATCAGAATCACCCAGGGAACTTTTAAAGACTATCAATGTCTAGGAGCCTCACTCGATGACCTGAAACACCACCTGTGGGTGGGTTCATATTTTTTGTTGTGGTGGTTGTTAATCCTCACCTGAGGATATTTTTTCCATTGAATTTTAGAGAGAGTGGAAGCAGGTTGGGGTTACAGAGAGAAAGACAGACAGAGAGAAACATCAATGTGAGAGACACACATCAATTGGTTTCCTCCCGAGAGAGCCCAGCCAGGGCCAGAGATTGAAGTGGCAATCCAGGTATGTGCCCTTGACTTGGAATTGAACCCATGACTCATTAGGTGCATGGGCCAATGCTCTATCTACTGAGCCATACCGGCCAGGGTGGTTCATTCATTTTTAAGGACTTTTTTAGGTGGTTCTTTTTTTTATTCAAGGTTGAGAACTACTGGATCAAGTTATGGGAAACATGAAGTTTCTAGTCCTTTTCCAGTGTATGATTTGACTTTTAGTAACTAGAACCCGTTAAGCAAAATACTTATTCTTTTATAACCATTTTTATGACTTATAACTCCTTATAATTTAGTAATTTTCTTTTTTATTTCTTTGCATATAGTATTTAAAATATTTAAAAATAATAGAAAATGAAGAAAGCAATCGGGCTTAAAGGCTTTATTATTATTATTTTTAGAAAAGATCTTCCAAAATAATTCTGAATTCATTATAACTCACCTCAATTTATAATGTAGTATATATTTATAAGAACTTCTAATTATGACAGAACTATTCAATTATGATCACTCTACCTGAAAAGATAGGCAAGTACAAAATATGTTTTGAAAAAGAGATTTTAAATGATAAGTTATGGACATCTAAGTATTTTAAACTATCTGAAACACTAATTAATAAACTATTTTCCTAGAGCATTCTGATTCATTGTGGCTGTTTTTATATGTGCCATTTAAATGTTCATAGGGAAAATTATGCTGACAAATGGAGAAAATGGAAAGCTATCTAGTATGCCTTCTATATAACCTTTTATTTTAGTGAACATAGATGTCTTGTAGTTCTTATTTTTTATTTTTATTTTTAATTTTTTTTCTTTATTGATTTTAGAGAGGGAGGAAGTGAGAGGGGGAGAGAGAGAGAGAGAGAGAAACATCGACGAGAGAGAATATTGACTGGCTGCCTCCTGCATGCCCCTCACTGGGGATTGGGCCCACAACCTGAGCGTGTGTCCTGACCGGGAATCGAACCAGCAACCTCCTGGTGCATGCGTTGACACTCAACTGCTGAGCCACACCAGCTGGACTATCTTGTAGTTTTTAATATCTCCAAGTAAATAAAAACCAGATGAATAAAACACTAGACAACATCAGTTTAGTTGGTCCTAGTTCTACTGTTATGAAGATGAAGAAGCAACATCCAATTACATTGGCAATTCATACAAAGCAGTTGGTAACATTGCTTATCATTTTTTTATTCCTAAATAATTTATCTTAGAATTGTACATGAAGTCAGTTGTCTACCAGGAAGTCCAATGAGCCAGCCACCATACCAATTGTATTTGCCTTACCAACTGTTAGGTTTTTGAAATTAGCAAAAAAGTATTGAATTACTTCTTTAGCTACCATCGTAAAAGTATTATTTTACCTGTTTTTTTTTTTTTTTTTTTTGGTTCTTGAGACCTGCCTTTGAGTAATTTTCTGTAGTCATAATGTACTTTTGCTTAAGTTTCATGGTAAAATTTTCTTTACTGATTTGTTAGTGTATCTAAAATTATGATGACGTTAGATATATTCTTCACCTAAGGCATCTTATAGGCACCCACTTCTAAGAGGTTAGTCCTTGAACTAAGGCAGGAACTCTGTTTCCTCTACCAACCCCACAAATAACACAAAATAACACAAATAACATAAACCTTAAAGAAAGTTTAAAAAATAATATATGATTATTTATAAAATTAGACCATTGTATTAATTATATTGCATTTATATGTAGCATATTAAATACATTAGATTAATTATTAGAAGAGTGACTGGTCCTTTATTTACTGAGCTTTAATTCACATACCATAAAATCCTTTTAAAGAACACCATTGATGGTTTATAGTACATTCATAAGGTGTAACTGTCAAAGATTTTTATCACCTTAACAAAGACCCCTCTAGCCATTAGACTTCTCCTTTACAAAGTTTCATTTAATCCTTGAAATATCAGAGAATCTGTCTGTGTAAGAGGACAATAGCTAGAGTAAAAAATGGTTGCTATAGCACCAATTACAGTAAAAGCTGGTATACCTGGCTTCTGATACAATATCTATTACCTGGCATTTCTGTACACCTGTTGATCTCTCACAATTAAAAAATGATAATCTTCAAAAAGATAATCTTAAGATTTTGGAAGATTTTGATGTTTTTGTAAATAATCAAAGAAAACTGACCATGTTCAATATATGTTTAGTATTAAATTCAAGTATAAAATGTGTATATACATATAGATGTCTATATATTACATTCTGTTAATCAAACTATGTGACTGTAGAATTTCTTATTTTATGATATCACAGAACACTGTTTTATCTTTTAAAGTTATAATCTGAGACGTTGTAGTGTCTTGTGACTCATACATGGTGTGTATGACCTAATAGTCTTGTTTAAATGTGATATTGTAGAAGGCTTAAGAATAACAGACACAAAGAAAAATTTTTCCTGGGATATGACTGTGATTGTCCAGAAAGGAAGTAATCTAATAGGCTTCTGCAAAGCACACTAGGGCCTTAACATTCTGCGGGATGGAGGAAAATGGTCATAGTAGTCGCTATTTCATTTTCATCCTAGCTCATTTTGGTCTTCAATTAATACTCGGTTGAGCATCTGCCATATGCATTACCAGGTAATGTGTGCTATAGCCAAACTGAGAATTAATTTTCAAATGAAAATCAGAAGGGCTAGTCTATTAATTGTCGGCATCAGCTTCTAACCTTACAGGTAGTATTTGAAAAGAGTTAGTTCTCCTGGAGTCTGATAATGGGATCCTTTACAACAGCTTCCTAATCATCAGAACCAGCTGCAAAGGACAGGATTTAGTTTAATTAATTTTTTTATCATAGAGCCACAAATTGGTATGACTGATTTTTCCTTTGGTCAAACAGATAGATTATTGACTTGTTCAGGTGATAAGGTAGTTTGTTTTGCCATTTAAACATTTAACAACTTAGCCATCGTTTACCATGTGATACCATAACATTTGATGATTTTCAGGGGTTGGACAAACACATCAGACAGCCAGATAAACCATGATTAAGAGCACCATGAAATTTGATGCTTATAATTGAAGTGTGGCCACTCATAAAGAATGGGTTAGAAATGAAAGAGGAATTGCGGAAATTGCAGCAGAGAGAGGTCAGAAGCGATCCTCATTGTTGGGAGGGCCACCAAGGACAGGAAATTCTTTATTGAACAGTGCTATTTTTCAAAAGAAGGCATTTGAAAATAGTTTCTATCTTGTAGGTATTTTTGAACTAGATCTATAGTATCTATTGAGTCTATACTTTCTTTGTAGTGTAGACTACATCCTTTGTTTTTAGATGATTTGCCTGATCATTGGTTTGATCTGGTTGAGAGCATTGATTTATTAATTGATGACTCATGAATTTACCACAGTATCAAAAAATAAATGAACAAACAAATTTGGGGAGCGGGGATAGTGGTGCATTTTATTCTATATAACACTGGCCTAAATATCACTGTGTTTTACTGGAAACATTGATGAATATTTTGGATATAGAACTTGAAATACAGGAAACAAAATGTCTACATATTTCTGAACAATCAGGGGAATCCATGCATTAATAACAAATTCTAGCTATAGCATGTTTAACAAAGAGAGGCACTATAAAGAGAAATAATAATAATTTCAAGATTTCATTCTCTTGCCAATTGTAGTTCTAACCCACTTGAGAGACTATTGTTTCTTATTTTACCTTACACCTACATTTCATAGAACTGCTTAATAAACCAATGAAAATAAACAGTGTATTTTGAACATCTACTATGTGTCAGATCCTGTACAAGCCACAGTGATTATTGTATACTCTAAACACATGCTACTTATTTCACTATAATTTCCCATCTGTTTATTGTATTTGATCAAATAATAGTTTTTTTTATATCTTGCTTAGAAACCATGTTAATATAAAGTGGACTTCATTTCTGCCTGGTCAGACTATAAACTGTAGTACTCAAATGAAAAATTTACTGTTATTTACAGGGTGGGGTAAAAGTAAAGTAGATTTACAGTTGTGAGTATGTGAAACACAGAGGTTATTCTTGTATTATTATTTATTAATTATTGTATTATTTTTTATGTGAACAACTGTACCCCCGCTTTTGCCCCACCCCGTATTTTTAGCTAAAATGGTCTAGTATAGAATGGAACAGACTATAATAGAAGGTTCATAAATCAACAACGTGCTCATTAATAGGGCTTCTTTCCCACATAATTGAAGCTATTTTTGATATAAAGAAAAGACCAGTTTAATGATTTGTTTTGCATCCTTTGAGCACTGTGATAAGTACTGGCTATGTGATCACAATGACATTATGTGTTCTCTGACCTCAAGGAGTTTCAGTTCACCGAAATATTCACTGAATCTTGGGGGACACTATTCATTTATAAAATGAATGGAGTGTTAAGTTAGTAAGTTAGATGTATCAAGTAATAAGTCATAATTATAGGCACTAAACTATGAATATCATGCAGGCAGAAGCCGTATCTGTCCCATTGGCCACCCTGGAATCTAGTATGATGTCTGGTACAAAGTAGGTGGGCTTAATAAATATTTCTTAAAGGTCTATTGAATAAGTAATGACCTTACTGTTATAGTCAGTAAACTGAAGATGTTCAAAGGAGAGAGAAGGAGAGGGAAAGGGAGAAAGAGTATTGAGGACAGAGACCTGGGATGATCAGAAAAGCACTAAAAACAGGCCAAGCATATTAAAAATGGTTGCTTGGGAGATAAGATCGCATTGATTTAAACAATTTCCTCTTTTTATGATTTAAAGGTTTTAATGCTGGAAGTGTTTGATGCTAATAAAACTTGTTATATTTAAAACTGCTGGCCTCGAATGAGAGCTGTAAGACTAAGCTGTGAACAAAGAGCAGGAAGGAAAGAATTTCAGAAGGGATTTATGGCAGTCGCTAAATTACAGAAATGGAAAAGGACACAGCATATTTGGAAGGGCTGACTAGAGGGAAGAGGAGTAGGAGCCATGTCAGGTAAATTTTGATGGGGCAGTTATAGGACCAGAGTTTACCCTAGGTGTGCTAGAGGTACCATCTGTGCAGGTCGATTCCAGGACCGGAGGTAGGCCCTGCTTCTCTCCAAGTTATTCCTGTCTACTGACTCGTTTCTGAAAAATATGCAGATACATTTAATAATTTAAATCTCCTATTCTCATAAAATGAATATCTGCTTGATATGCATTACTTCTATTTTAACACAAATGGAGAATTTGAGAGAAGATGCTCGTATTTATGTAGGCCAAGAAGACAAAGGCAACAGGAAGGCCTTGCTGGATGAGATAAAGATCCAAAGAGGGGACTCAGAGGTCATGTACAATTGCATTCTTCATAGTAATTCTGTCCTGAGACCTTGGTAGCAGCTAAAGTCAGCAGTGGTGGGAATGGACGGTCTCTTGGAAGGACACATGAGTTCTTTTTATACTCAAGTTCTCCAGAGATTCACTTGCTTCACCCCTGAATGTAACATCCAATTACTCTCTTGTTGACTTTGACCTTGCGTGGTGCAATGGGAAAAAAATCAGGCTCTATGCTCAGGTATAGCTCTGAATACAGAGATAGTTCTGTTGTTAACTCATTTTGTGGTAACGGTCAAGTGCTGTAATATCTCTGAGCCTCAGTTTCTTCATCTCCAATAAAGGGATAGTACCCTTCAGCAGTAGAAATGGGTGAAATGATATCACTAGAAGTGCCTGACACAGTCATTACTATCTTCCTTTTCTCTTCTGAGGTTGGCCTCTACAGGCTTATTTCACCTTGGAAATTAGTTTTTACTTTCCTGCTTCAGCTTATTGAGAATTCATGACCATTAAAAATCATTTACTGGACTAGAGCCCATAAAAAATGTGCCTTTTTAGAATTTTCTTTTATCTTTATTTATTGTTTATACTATTAAAGATGTCCCCCATTCCCCACTCTTTACGCACCAAATGTTCATCACTAATCATCAGAGAAAAATGTGCCTTTTAAACAATGTGCATTAGCCATTATTAATCACTTCGTGTTCTAGCAAACAGCAATCAGAAGTATTGTACAACAAAGCATTTTTCCCCTTTGCTAGGCAACAATCCATTATCTTTCACATTTACATTCGGTACAAATAGATTTGCTACTTCTTGGTGCAATCACTGAATGCTACAAACCAGGATGTATTACCTTTCTGTTCTTTGCACACTGAAATTGTCAGCATTTTATAGATATCTGTTACAGTGTAACTTCACTTGTAGTTCAGCTATAGCCTGTCCAATTGATGGATTTACTTGCATTATTGGCACTTTATTTCAAGAAATGACGTGGCTTTAAGTGGCAGGAAGAGGGACCTCTGCTCATGGCCAAAGAACAGTTTGTAGCTAAGCCTTGCCTGTGATGTATAAGTGTTGACTGAAGTGTCCTCTTATGGTCCATTCAGAGTGAGATAGCCTTAAGTCACCTCAGTCCAGGGAAGCTCCAGTTCCCCTGGGCTCTCAACCCTCTGGATCCGACAGCTTGGTGTGAACCACCACCCTGGTCCCAGAAGCTAGAAGGAAATTAAATAATGCAAATCAGATCATGTAATTCCCTTCATTAAATACCTCCAGTGGCTTCCCATCGTACTTAGAATAAAATCCAACACCTTGCAATGGTTTACAAAATCCAATTTACACTGTGCCTGCATATTTTTCTGCTGTCATCCCTAACCATTCTTCTCCTCTCTCACCAGATCTAAGCTTCTTTCTGTTCCTTGAATGTGCCAAATTTATTCCACCTTAGGCTGGCACTTCCTGTTCTCTCTGCCTAGAACACTGAATCCAGGAGCACCTACATCCTGTTATTCAATCTCAGTTCAATGTCGTTTTCTTCCACAGCTCTTTCTTACACCCAGGCTGATCTGCTCTTACCCTTTAACTCTCCAGCACATCCCTGTGTTTTATTTTCTTCACAGCATTGATCGCTTTCTGAAATGACACTGCTTATGATTTTAATTCTTGGTTGTCTCTGTCCCTCCTGCAGACTGTAAGCTTGATGATGGGGACTTGTCTGTGTTTTTGCTGCTGTATCCATACTGCCTACAGTGGTGTCTCCCTATAACCAGGTGCTTGCTGAATGCACATTTAAATAAGTAATTTGGAGAGATTGCAGTATACAAATAGTGTACTAAAGAATTGTACACTTGAAATCTATATAGTTTTATTAACCAATGTCACCCCAATAAATATAATAAAATTAAAAATAGATAAGTAAATTATTTGTGGAAATAAAGAACAAAGAAGTGGAAAACACTCAGAGATGAAGTTTGAACTGATCACTGTTTTGTTTGTAGATATGCATGCCTATTCTTTCCTCAGTTATTAGCAATTTACGAGTGGGAGTAATACACAAATGGTGTAAAGAGACTTCAAGTTTGTTTTCCCTTTTCCTAAATAGGAACCCAGGCCAATGCTGGGTTTGTGAGACTGTGACTGTGTATGTCTCCACTCAGTTTCTAAGTAGTTTAGATCCTGCGTCATGCACCTATGCCACATCAGACTAGACGGGGCTCCCAGAAAATCCCAGGCAAATGAACCTGAATTAGGGACTCCAAAGAGATTTTATTACTGTTAAGACTCACAGTTCTTTCTTCGGATGATTGGGATTTGACAATGATAATAATTTTCTAAATCTTTAAGTGTATGCCAACAAGAACTATTTTTGAAGGTGGGTTCTAAATCTATTGTATGAGTTGGAGCTGCCTAAACGTAAGCATCAAGTCTGCCCATGGTAAGTAAAATATAGACAGCTTCAGTCAAAATAATGATCCTGGGCATGAGTTGCTGGCACAATGATTTATTCTGCAGATGCCTGAAGTAAATTAAGAAAACCTTGTTCCCAAGGTTGCTGTCACTAAGCCTTGAGGGAAGGCATTGAAGGGAGCAGGCAGATGGCTGCTGTGTCCAGGTGGAAATACCATTGCAGCAGGCCTCCTGAGATCTCAGCCTTCCTAGCCTGTCTCTTTACTCTGACTGCAGAAATGACCTAACAGAGGCACTTGTATTCTTTCATGGGAGAGGCCTGCAGGAAAGATTATAATTCCCTATTAGAAGAGAATAAGCAGAAAAATCTCATTTGATGTTTACTCACTGTGGAAATAGAATTAACTTTATTCTGTAGACCTCACAGAGAATAAAGAAGATGGATATGTTTAGAGACTTGCCATTCCTTTTCACTTGGTTTAATTTAACAAAAATGAGACTGCATTTAAAACAATTATCTTCTTAAAATAGATGCAGAACCTGGAATGAGCATTGGAAGGAGCATAACATTTGTTTGTGACTGATATGTATGCATGTCAGCATCACCGAAATCCAAACTAAACTACAAAGGACAGTTACTTCCTCAGGTATGCTCTGATTTTACATACCTATGTGAGTATTATGAGCTTTGTACTATAAGGGGTAAACATCAATCCTTTCTTTTTTTTGGTCTTTTTGAAATATGATTTTAGTTATGCATTTTAACTTAATATCAGATAGTGTCATTCTGATATATTTAGGTCCAGTGACTCTAAAAGCTACTTAGCGATTAGGTGAACTTCAAATGTTATCCTGCATTAAGAGTTATGGATTTTTGAGTTTCATTTGTATTCCATTGATTTTTTTTTCACCATTGCAATTGAGATTTTTCCAACCTATTCTTATTCTATTTCAGTCGGATTTATGTTTTCAGAACAATAGTTTAAAAATGGGACTCACAGACTTAATTTAATTTGAAATGTACATTAATTTGATGCATTAGGAAAAAATATAAAGGGCTGGATATTCTGTCTTTACTATCTGTAATTCATCATTTTTCCTCAAAAAAAATCAAAGTTTTCTGTAATTTCATTATATCAAGCAACTACTTAATGAAGCTTGAAGGTTATTTCTGAAGCCTCTTTCTATTCTTAAAATGAATTGGTTTGGTTATTTGGATGATGGTTTTGATTTGGAGAATCAAAGAACACAGTGTGTGGAGACAAATCACCATTTCCTTACATTTTTCTTATCCCCTTATCTCAAAAATGAATGCCCTTGTCACAGGATTGAGCCACAGCTGGAAAATGTCAAATAATACTGTTAATTGCGTGTGGCTGATGGATACATTATTTTCTCCCCTTAGACTGCAAAGGCTCAAAAGTAAAGATTCATAGAACCATTTGATTTTTAGATTCAGTCCATCACTGGCATTGTGGAAAACCGTTCATGCTTATTTATTTCCTAGCATCTCTGGAAGAGATACTCCTTGAAAAACAGACTTCATATTGTGTTCAGCAAATCTCTTACATAAATAAATAACTGAAAAGGACTTTAGTTCAGGGTTTCTTTTTCTTTTTCTAGGAGAAAAAAGGGAAACCCAGAAAGTAAACATTGCTTCCTGCTGCGAGAGTGACACGGTGGGCAGGTTTCACGCCCCTTGAACTGATCCCAGCCCCGGGTTCAGTTTTCAAAGGAAACTGTATGCTCTATCAAATTGCAGGACATGAAGCAAGGGAATGAATCGATTCTTGCTAACAAGTGAAAATCCTGATAAAGCACACGTTATTTCAAGTTGTCCTCACTTCAGTAGAGAGTTGAATTAGGAATTTCTGAGTCCTGGGTTTCTATTCTGTGGCCCAACCCATCTTTCAAGTTCTAATACTAGACCATTCCCTTAATCTTAATACCTGGTTTATTGTCTTGATGATACCCTAGTCAACCTATTGACCTTGATGCCTTTCAATAGCAGAATCGCCTTGCATGCCTGTCATGGAGCAATCACAACATGTGTGAATGAATGTATTAGTTCTTAACTTGCATTTAAGGAGAAAGGAAGGATCTCATAAGTTGAGTTCAGTCTATAGCCCCTTCCATATAGGAACTTAATCTTATTTAGTGGCTTGAGTTCCTACTCAGTATTTTATCACCCTTAAACTGCATCAATATTATTTCTCTCTCCACAGCAGAAAAATAACCACAGAACAATAATGCCTCAACCTCTACTCTTGAATTGGTAAGGGTCATGCCCCCATTCTCTCCCAAGAGTCCCTTACCCTGAAGTGGAAAAGTTGCAAATAATATGATGTACCTAGTGATAAGCTGTAGGCTGTAATGGATCAGTATTGCTCATGGCCTCTCTCATTGGCTTTTATCCTCACGGGCTTAGCATCTAAGTGGAGCCTATTTCCTTTGGCAGCGGCTCTCCTTACAGCCTCCTAAATTGGTCATGTGGTCCCTCTGCTCTTGGCCAGCTCAGGGTGGTTCTCGCAACCTTCCCTAGTACAAGGTTATTTATAGTGGTGCTTCCTTTGAGAGTTCATTTCTTAAAACCTAAATCATACAGACACTCAAGTTGTATTATGGAAGCATATCTACATATCAAGGAAACAAGATATCTAATTAGAAGAAATAGAAATTCCATTCAAAATAGTGTGAGGGTGTTTTATTATAAAGATATCGGGGTATTCCATAGAAACAAAGGCAAGATGAACAAATGAATATCAAGGAAAATCAGATCTTAGAGCAGGAGTACAAGCAAAACCAAGAAACTTCCCTCTCCTACCCCATCTACTTTCACAGGTGTCTTGTCTGTTCTTTGCTACAGATGCAGTCTTGGTCATTGCCTGAGAATGGCTGGCCCAGCTTCCCAGTTTATGAGGACACCTAGATCCAGAGACCATTTCCAGCTGCTTCTCAGTTTATATGTCTTAGTTCAAAATCCCGAGAAAGAGAGAATTTGTCTCAGTCCATAGGCCAGAGGTCTGAACCTCAGCTTCATCCAATGTGGTCAAGGTTGGTAAAATGTGATAGAAACACTAGTATCTGAGGCTGCCAGTAGGAGTGGCAGTCTATTGGAAGAAAATATGACATAGACAGGTTTGCTGCTTAAAGTGTACGCTGTAAACACAATTGAGTGTTCTGATCCTTGGTGCCCGTTAGTTAACTCATTTATTTCAGAGAAGGACACTCATCTGATGAGTTTCCTTTGCCTTAAAGAGTGTGCCTAATCAGCCATGGATGCTCTCACCCTCCCATCATTTTGATATGAAGAGATCTTGACAACAGCTTCCAAATTCCTCTTCAGATACTCAATCCATAGGGTACAAGGACACTTCCTATATGGCCTGGGTGTCCCAAAGTAAATATGCAAACTGGATCCTAATAAAGACTTAGATTAGGTCTGTAAGTATTTGATAATTAGAAAGGTTGGTGTCAGATTCTCCATCTCAATATCTTAGAGGTATAACTACAATTTTCTCTATACCAAAAGAAATGGTATTCATTTCCTATGGCTGCTATGGCAAAGTGCCACAAATCGGGTGGCTTAAAACAACAAAAATTTATTGTCTCATAGATATTGAGGTTAGAAGTCTGAAATCAAGGTGGCAGCAGGACTGGCCCTTTCTGGAGGCACAGAGGGACATTCCTCTCTCCCAGCTCTGAGCAAACCTTTGTGTTCCTTGTCTTGTAACATCACTCCAATGTCTACTGCTGCCATCACATGGCATTCTCTTTGTGCCTGTGACCCAAAATATCTCTTATAAAGATACTGGTCATTGGATAAGAACTCACCCTAATCCAGTATGACTTCATCTTAACTTGATTACATCTGCAAAGACTTTATTTATAAATAAGGTCACATTCATGGGTACTGGAGGTTGATATTTGAACATTTCTTTTTGGGAGAAAGACTCAAACCACAACTCTCTATCCTCTGCCTCCCCTGACTCCCACCCCAATTCGTGTTTTTTTTTAAAATTTTTTTTATTGATTCTAGAGAGCGAGGATGGGAGAGGGAGAGAGAGATAGAAACATTGATGAGAGAGAACATTGACTGGCCGCCTTCTGCATGCCCCCCACTGGGAACTGGGCCCACAACCTGGGCATGTGCCCTGACTGGGAATTGAACTGGTGACCTCTTGGTGCGTGGGTCAACGCTCAACTATTGAGCCACACCAGCTGGACCCAATTCATGTTCTTTTGACATGAAAAATACATTCACCCATTTCAATATCTCTCCAAATATTATCTCATTCCAGTATTAACTCAAAGTCCCAAATCTCATCTTTCAATTAATCTAAATCAGATTAAGAGGAGATTGAAGTGTGGTCCATACTGGGGCAAAATTCTTCCGCATCTTTGGACCTGTGGAACCTAGGAAACATGTTATTTATTTCCAAAATAACATAGCGGGACAGGTATAGGATAGAAAAAATAATAACAAAAGGAAGGAGTATGTGGTCTATTGGCCTAAAGCAAGTTGGCAGCCCAGCAAGGCAAATTCCAATAGGAATTTCTGTTGTTTGAGCTATCCAGCCTGTGGTATTTTGCTAGGGCAGCCCAAGCCGACTAATACAGGGAGGATCTGTTCTTTGTTTTTTTCCTAGCTTTGGCACTTGCTGGCAATCTTTGGTATGTGTTGGTTTGTAGAAGCCTCATTCCAATCTCTGCTTTTATCATCATGTGGTGTGCATCTGTATCTGTGTCCAAGTTTCCCTCTTCAGACAAGTCATTAAGTTAGGATTTATCCTGATTCAGCATGACCTCATCTTAATTTCATTACATCTGCAAAGACCCTATTTTCAAATAAAGTCACATTCACAGGAACTGAAGGGTTGGATTTTTGCATACCTTTTTTTGGAGACACAATTCAACCCACAACAGAGACCTTGTTTCCAGGACACATGCTGCTCCCTTGCTGTGTGTTGGGAGAGGCAGTCCTCCAAGGAGCCTAGGGCACATCCTTGCTGAACATGCTAAAAGATAAGGTCAAATGTGCTTTAATCCTTAGCCATTTCTGTAGCTAGTTAAGTAGGCAACTAAGGCAATCCCAATGCCAGGACTATCTTATGACAGCTCTCTCCCTGAGCAGGGGGACCTGCTTGTTTACTTGCTGTGAAAGTTGTGGGGCCGTTAGCTCTGAGTTCAACTATGGTGCAACCCGTTGAAAGTGTAGTTGCAATCTAGGACTTTGCATCCCTCTGGGACCCGAGGACCAGGGAAACAGTGCTACCGTGCTGATATTCCTGCTTGTCGGCTGTGCTGTGAGGTACAAACTGTCTTGCTCTGATCCACTATCTCACTGTCTACTCTGGCAACTGCAAAGTGATGGCAAGCCAACCTGCTGTGTGCTTAGTCATCTCTTTCGGAATCTTGTTACTTTTTGCCATGCTCTGTGAGTTTGGAGTTCTTCCCTGACACTGGGCTTTTTTTTTTTTCCCCTGCCCTTCACTCCTTTTCGATTCTGAACCTTTATAGAAGGGCCCCACACTTGCTTTATTGTTCTGCTCTTCCTGTCTTGAATTCTCAATTTTTGAAAAAGGGGCTCTGGCACTCTTATTTCATACTGGGTCCCCACAAATTATGTTGCTGGTCTTGCTGTCTTTCTGGTCAGGTTAGAGTTTTCCAAGGCTTAGCTTAAAAATAATACTTGGTTGCCTCTCCTTTCCCCCCCATTCCCCACTAACTTACTGCAGCTCTGGTCTCTACACAGCATGGCAGCTGTCTTAAGGAGATCATACGCATTTTTATTCTAAAGGGCTCAGTTGGCAAAAATAGAAGGGTTAAAAAAAACCACTTGTTTATGGGGCAAATGTCTGTTTTGACTTCCATTTTAAGAGAGCATCCTCTTTAGTTCAGGTGCCTCTCAACACCTGAACACAAATTCAAGTGAGTGAGGGCTCTTGCTAGGTGCAAAGGCCAAGCACATACAATGAATCAACTCCACTTTATTCTCTGGCAGAGACTCTGTGTTTAGAGCAAGGATAATATTATGCATTTCCTATGCCTGGACATATTTCTAAATGTATCATTTTGTATGTACATTTTTACCTTTTTTAAAATTCTGTCTGCCACTGTTGTTTTTCTTACAAAAACAATTTGCCACCCCAGAGAACCAGAGAGGATTATTTACCGGCTGAGAATGAGCAGGAATCCTTTAGTGAGATTGTGAGGTACCAACATTTCCTTCACATCGGTGTATCGCTGGTGTGTGAAAGTCCACCATGAATATTGCATGGCTTGGAGCTAATGATACTGGGGAGGGATAAAAAAATTAAACTTCAACTAGTTGTTAACCTTTCCACAAAAATGTGCTTATTATGTCTTTTCCTGGAAATGTAAGCTAAGAGCAGTTCCCTAAAGATAATTTATAATGGAAGTTGGTTGGGGGAGGAGACATGAACGAGAGGGAAGCAGTTGGAATCTATTGTATGGAGGCTGTTTCTGAAGAAAATAAGAGTCCTGGGTGTGTATGTATTTATTTGGGAAGGAGAGTGACAGTTCAGAGGTAAACTGTAAGTTTTCAACTTCAGCTCTGCATAGAGCTCACCCTATATCCAGATCTCTACTGCCCTGGGTATGTATAAGTGGCCACAGCTTATTAGTATAACTTATTAGTAGCAGCACACTCCACTAAACCTTCCTAAAAACTTGTCCAGATTTTCTTTGTGTGGTTAAGGGAGGAGTTGTTTACAGGTGTGTGGCTTGGTAGAGCGCCTTTCTTATTTAGGCACGATCTGAAAGATGAAGAAGAAACAGAATGTGGGCTGCAGCTGCTGCCCCCGCAACCTCCTCCCCCTCCTTCTCCTGTTACATTTAAATTTTCTTAGATTCACTCTACAATTTTTCTTTCTTCACAACCTGTACAAAAACATTTCTGGGCTTTCTGTGACAAGAAGGTAATGGGATATGAGTCCTTGGTGCTGTTAACTAGAATTATGGAGCAGGTGGAGGGAATAGTCGATTCACTCTCTTAAAGGACCACATGCTTTCTGTTTCCTGTTTACAGAATCCTATGCTAAAAGACAAATTGATTTTTTATTTCAAAAATATTTAAAATCATGCAAAGTATAATTATTTATCACACCTACAATTTCCTAGCCTTGTGTTAGGCATTCTTGGTATGCAGAAGTAAAAGCAAACACATGAAATAGAGAACAAAATAAAACAAAAATAATGTAATCCAATGCTAAGAAGGAGAGAGGAGAGTTTATTGGGGGTCCTACATTCAGGCATGCTTGTATAGAAAATTAAGATTTGCTAAAATAGTTGATATTATCTTTAAGTTTATTAATTACATACATGTTGACAAATTATTTTAAGAACTAACCCTGGTATATTACATATTTCTGCTGTTTCTATTTCCCCTGACCCCAACATCTCCTATAAACCATTTAAAGTGCAATAGAAAGGAAACTTAGCTTATACAACTGGGTGAGAACTTTATGAGGTCATTTCTACTGAAGTAAATCAGCTGGGACTACAAGCCATGGCATTTTATTACTTTATTCACTAGCTTAGTCCAACCAAGGAAAGCATTTTATTATGTGGCATATTTCACATCTATAAGGCTCTAGGTTTATATTCCAAAGGAGATATATAACTGATGAAACAGGGAAATGGTTACAGCTATAGTACTAAAAGTATTCTTACTATTCGAGTATATCAAGACAGATTACTACTGAGTAATACTTTACATATTTAGATGTCATTGAGTGGCTATATTTTGACTTTTGCTGCAAGCTATTTATTGCTTGTGATAAAATATATCCTCATGAATTGGTTACTTCTTTTTTATGTGTTATGGTCTTATTAAAATGTGTTTAATCAAACAAACAAATAATAATGTCCTATGTGTTCTTTAAATGTACACAGATGTTAATGAACTATAGATATCTTTTTGTATTCCACATTATGTTTCTGAAATACCTGTGAACTTCCGGGGAAGGAGAGAGAGGAAGAATGGAGAAGGGAGGGGCCTTAGCTGTATTTGGAATTTGTACTACTTTGAGGTGGGGGTAGGGAGAGAGGGAGGATTACTCATCTGCTGGACATCCCACTCCTCTGATGGCCGTCTCTCTGTAGCTCCCTTTGCTCCTCGGTGGGCACAGGGGCAGAGCAGCAGCTCCCTTTCTTGGCCATAGTCCCCCTGCTGAATGGGATGGTGGTCACCTTTTCTCGAAGGCATCCCTCATCTCTGCAGGTTCCCTTGGAGTCTTCCCTCTCACTCGGCTGTGGAGTTGTCTGGAGATGGGAGTAGGAGGTGGAAAGAAGTAGCCTGTTCCTCCTCAGCTTCTCTTCTTGGAGGTTGGGAGTAAGTAGTGGTAGATGGCTTGTGGTAGTAAAACCATTTCTGCGGTCTCTATGTGAACCCTGGGGAAGCTGTCTGACGCCAACTTTTGGGCAGATATATTTCTTCAATATACAAACTATGCGTTTAGTGCCTCTTAGTATGCAGGTTTTGGTCCTATTTACTGATTTCAGGATTTTAGGGAAAAGTCCCATTCAATATTGGGTTGAAGTTGAGCCAGTTTCTATGAGTTTATTTGTTCTTAAACTGTATTTTATACACACAGCCACAAGCACACACATCCAGAAAAATCATTTTGACATTTATAGTCTCTATATGAATAACTATGCTTTGTTCTTAAATTAAAGAGTTATTGAGATAAATTACCCTAAGAAAGTTAAATTATTAAAAGTTCTCTAAATGCTTTCTTTGCGCTACTCTTATTTCAGTTACCAAAACTTCTCCATTTATGATACCTTGGAGACAGCTTTTACTGGGATATTTGGAATGTGGTATTTTTTTTTTTTTGTAGGGGTTCAGATCCTTAATAACTTGGTTCAGTATTATAGCTCTGATGCCTTACGTCAAAAAGGGAGAAAATGAATACCACTGGTGATTTTATGTACTGACACTGCAGAGTATGCAACTACTCTTGGAGGCAGGATTTACTCCTCACATTTTTACCACTCATTGGAAACTAGACAGCACAACAGGTCTCCAGATGTTGGGGTGAGTAGAAAACCAAGTTTGCTAGAAATAGCCAAAGGCACTGACAAGGGAGCAGGGGCCTGCTGAAACCATCCGTCTCTTCCATCTCACTTTTGCCTACTTGGACACTGAACAACCAGGAGTTAGAGGAGTCAATCCCTACAAAGGAGCCCATTCAATATATGTATTTAGCATTTCCCCAAGGGATTTATAAATAGTACACAGATTATATCATGCCAGGCTTTATTATTCTTTATTCTCAACTGATAAAAACCATTCTAGTTATTGGCAATCTTCTATTAAATAGAATTTAAGACACATTTTATCTCTCTGTTTTTTATAAACATATGATTAGACTATGCTGCAAAGATTAAGCATAAATGAATAGTTTAAAATGGAAATAAAATTAAATGAAACTGATTTTGAAATTAATTTAATACATAGTTATTGACATGCATACTCACTATTGTTTGAAGAATATGAAATAGGAAAAAATGCCCAGGCTTTGAGATCAAACAGCTATGGGTTAGAATTCTGGCTTTGTCAATTACATGTTGTATGAACTTGGGTAGTCTACATACATTTTTAGTATCTCAGTTTCCTCATCTGTAAATTAGGCATAAAATACTTATTTTTTCAGTGTTGCTGTTGGTTGGGAATGACATATGGAAAGTCACTAGCTTATAGAAGGAGTTCAACAAATGATTGCTCATAATGTAAGTAGTACCAGAATATCATATGTAATTTTGCTGGTTTGTCTATGTCAAAGCTTTCTAGATTTCGCATGTACACTCCTTTAGTTTGTTCAACAAAAAATTTGAAGATAATGTATTATGTTAAAGGCTCTGAGGGCTTCCAAGAAATTTTAAAGGAATTTTATGCCTTAATGAGAATGATTAGCTTAGCACAAATAATTTTAAAGATAACTTTGAATGACAGCTTTCTAAAAAGTATGATGTATTTTCTTGCCATTTAAAACATCAACAATGCAGGGTCATTAGTGTAAGCATTGTTTAGGTACTGAGATGTACCACCACGATTGTATAACGTTGTTTATGTATGAAAGGATCTTTGTTTCTTGTTCTATTTCTTGAATTTTATTATCTGGTGTTAGTATTTGCTCTATTTGTCCCTTATGTTCTTAATGTACCTCCATATTTCAATTTTTCTGTTTCTATCTTAGGTTCTTAAAGTACAAGATGTAGAAAAGCCAACTTTTGAGTAGGTCGTGTGGAATAGTTTAGTTAACATTAAGCTTGCAATGAGCCTAAGTGTTAGGTGGTTAATACAGCCAATACCATCCTAGACTCCTTCATAGAAATGTAGCTTCTAAAGGCAGGGGACCAGTTTTCTAATGGGCAGCCTAAATTAGGAGTTTATCTAGTAAAATTCTGTCACATTAGAATGTGACGTAAAAGGAGTGACTGAGAGGGCAAGAGGTAAAATAGTTATATAAAAGTTTTTATAGAAATGGGGAGATTAAGCTTGCTCTATAACACACTAAGAAGAGCACAGTGTCTATACTAAAGCATGAGAGGATTAAAGAATGGGAGCAGAATGAGAGTCAGAGGTGACAGCTCACACAATACACTCTTTTTAATGTATTTTAGGGAGAAAGAATAAACCTACTGATTTGGGGACAAAGACACATGTCATTATACTTCCTGTGTCCTGTTTCTGTTGCTTTACACTTTCTGTAAAATCATTTTGGATGCTAGGTTTGACCTGAGAGAATAGAAGATTGCTTGGGTTGAGAGAAGCGAGAGCCTGGATTGGTCCCAGGTCCTCTGGCGAGTTGCCTAATTATTACCTAGCAGATATGGCATTGAGAAAAACGTCCTTGTCATGTTCTGATGAGTTCTGGTCCTTCTTCCCAGTGTGTTAGTAGATGTTCAATAACTGGCTCTCTGAAAAAAAAAAGTGTAAGTACATTATAAATTTTACTGACATAAAGGATACTTGGCACATAATTTATAACTAGTAGTGTAATATATAATACTTTTTAATGTAAATTCCATATAGTCAATTAAATCTCACAAAATGCTTTCATTAATTCTTGCCTAACTCTTGTATCTATAGCCAACCTAATTCATCCATGATTTGAAAACAACCAAACTATAAATAAATGGTTGTTTACTATGTGACTGAGCAAAAAAGTTGCTGACAATATTTAGAAATGGGCATAGTTCCAAGATAAATGTTGGTTAATATTTTCATTTATGTTATTGAGCAAGGTAAAAATGAAACACAGAGGTGTGTTGGAACTTCACTTGTTCTTTAATGACATGAGCAACTTGTTAAATTGGATAATAATTTTCAAATACTGAACGAATATTTTCACATTTCCCCCCTCTTCACAATGTAATGGCCACCAACCTGACACATTTATGTATTTTATTTTATTTTTTGATTTTTATTAAAGTCATCGGGGTGGCATTGGTTAATAAAATTATATAGGTCTCAAGTATGTAATTCTATGATACATCATTTGTATATTGCATCGTTTACCTTTCACCCAAAGTCAGATCTTCCATCACCATATACTCACCCTCCTCTACTTTTCACTAACCCCACCCCCTTTCCTTCTGGTAACCACCCTATTGTTGTCTGCTGACATGCATTTAATTTATAATGTTATTAACATTATTAAAATTATTAGCATATTCTCCATCACTTTCCTAAGTCTTTGACACTCAAGGAGACAGTAAGTCAAGCCCAATTTGTGGCATTTGCTGATTTCTGTGTCCAATTTTTAATGACCACTATAATGTTATACTTGGGTTTGGGAAGAGAGGCGCAATAATACACATTTGCATAGTATTTCCATGTAGAACTAGAGTAGATGTAATAATCCTAAAAGTATAGATTACAGTAAAAATATACATTTATATTAAAACAATTATGAAGTAATGAATTTTGAGGGTGTATTTCCTTTGTTTTTAATGTAACTTAAGTAACTATAAGTTTATAAAATTCAATTTAAAAAATGTCTGTTAATTAAATTATTAGAAAATTAAACAAATAATAGTTTGTACCTCCTATATTTTAGGATGATATTAGCTGCTTTCAGATCAATTATTTCACTGTTCACTGAATTATTATGAGGAAACTGTGATTCAGAGAACATAAAAACTAACTTGTTCAAGGTCACACAACATTTAGTATAGTAAGTAATTTTTAGAATAGAAAACAATCTGTCAGTATGGATGGTTTAGAAATTGTTGATAATCTGCTTTACAATGGGCTTCTACTATCAAGGCTACCTTGTTTATTTTTTAAATTTATGATTTTTAAAATTATTAAATAAGCTGTTTTAGTAAGCTTTTCCTGTAAAACAAACAGCCCCAAATTTCAGTGTCTCATGACAAGAAACATTATTTCCTGCATATTGGTCTAACTATTGCTTGTGGCCATGCAGAGCTATTCTGCCCTCAGCTGGGTTTGATTCCAGGCTTCAGGACAGGTGCCAGTCTACTCCAAGTGTGTTCTCATTCTGAGAACTATCCTCAAGGAGCATGGGGTATGTTGTTTTTAGGGCAGAGGGCAGACACTCACAGGTTAGTAGAAACATATACTACCTTAAAAATATATATTTCTATTGATTTTAGAGAGGGGGGAGAAGGAGGGAGAGAGAGACAGAGAAAGAAATACCAATGACAGAGAGAAATATCCATCAGTTACCTCCCATATGCACTCTGACCATATGGGGATACACCCCGACCGGGGACTGAACCCACAACCTGGGCATGTGCACTGAGTGGGAATTGAATTGGTGAACCTTCGGTTCATGGGATGACACTCAACCGACTGAGCTGCACCAGCCAGGGTGTAAACTGCTTTTTAAAGCTTCTGCGTGGAGCTGACATGCTGCCACATCCCAGGTCAGAGCAATGACAAGGCCACGCCCAAAGTCAGTGCCGCTGGAAGAATGCTCTCCCACACGGAGGCATGACAAAGGTGAGAGGGAACAAAGGACTGTGACCAAAAAGTATAGTCTGAATAAACATAAAAATGATGTTTTATAATTATATACTCATTTTGCCATTTAAAAAAAAAGATCGATCTAATAATTTGCAACGTTTGAAAGAACTAACACAGTTTCAGTGTGAGGCAAAACCACATTTCAAAGAAGCATTGTTTAAATAAGGTAGATTTCGGTTGCTGAGGTAAATTTCTTTTGACATTTCAGAGATTCATTAAAAATTGACAATGCTTAAAATAGAAACATTAGTGAGAAGAACAGGTGTTAATTAACTTGCATTTGTAATTCTTCACTGCTTGGGCCAATATATGGGTGTCAGGGGCACCTACAACACGAGTTTCTAAGAACTGGGATATGCCACCTCAATTTCTATATATATGTAGATTTCTGCCACCAGCCCATGGATATTCATTTAAAAAATTTCTTACCAAATTCTGAGCCATAGACAGCTTCCAAAATAGCTCTCCATGATCTCTGCCTCGTGCTATTCATTCCCTGTGTATGTAATGCCCTCTCTTAATGTGTAGACTAGACGGAGTAACTCATTTCTGGTGAATAGATTGTGGCAAAAGCGATGAGATGTCATTCCAGGAATTAGGTTATAAAGGCCTGGAACTTCCATCTTGTTTGCACGCCTCTCCCCTGCTGATTTAATGAAGCAAGCTGCTATGTGAGCTGCTCTCTGGAAAAGCCCACAGGGTAAGAGATGTGAAGAAGTAATTCCTGCCAACCCCACAAATGAGCTGGGAAATGTATCCTTCCCCAGTCAACCCCTGGGCAAAACCTTGACTGCAGCCTGTGGGACACTGTGAAACAAAGGAACTACCTGACTTGCACCTGGATTTCTGTGAGATAATAAATGCTTTAAGTCGCTACATTTGGGGGTGTTATTTGTTACACAGCAATAGATAACTGTTGTATATTGCTATTTCTCTTCATATATTCTGTATTGACTTCATAAGGAATATAAGTATTTTAGATTTTTAACTACATTGTAAGTGTTTTATGTGTACTCATCTACTAGTTATTCTATAACACAATGGTATAATGAAGCTTATTTCTTAGGGATTCTTAAATTTCTTTCAGAAGCTTTTTTCTTCTCAATGTCCTTGTCTAGCTAATACCTTAATTAATTACCTCTCTGGCCAGGCAAGATGCATGTGACTTTATTTCTGAGTTCTTTGATGGCAAGTCTTAGTAGGCGGCTAGATGGCAAAAGTTAGACAAGTGGAAATTCTATTTTTGTTTAAAGGTCAATAGCGTCATTAGGAATACCAGGCTTTAACTCAAAATCTACTTTGTATATAGCTCTTTACAATATACTTTTATTGGACAAAAAATTTAAGAAATATTTTTAGTTACTTTTCTCTAATGCTATCCAAGAAAGGGACAACATGAGAAGGTGAGAAGGGAAAGCATATTTTCCCTCTCCCTAACCGAATATATTCACTTGATCTTTCTCTCCTTGAAGAGTTCTCAAATATATTGTCCTCCTTGGAACAAAAAGCACCAGATTGAGTCTCCTGGAATTTTCCCAGTTTCTATTCTGCTATAAAAATTTCCCTTGCTCTAGATATCATGAATATGTATTTAAAATGATTATTTCTTTGAGCCGGCAGACAGCACATCTTTATTTACTTTTAGAAAAGAAAGGTTTAGTCTTTTTCCCCTTGTTTTAGTTCAGGGGTGTGTGTGTGTGTGTGTGTGTGTGTGTGTGTGTGTGTGTGTTTTATTCCAGAATAGTACATGAGATAGCACAGCAATCTTTTCAACACCCCAGGGCTGGGGAAAAAACTTTGTTCTCTGGTCTATTAGATGGTATTAAGACAGTATTTTAGAACACAGCCATTCAGTCTTAGTTTTAAAACTCACATGAGACATCTGTTTAGGCTTCACTGATAATATACTTTTGCATTTAACATCCTGTACTTAGAGTACAGAAAACAAGGATAATTTAATCATTGTTTACAGCAGTGTCCTGGCTCTGCTTCTGGGTTATGTGCTTCACTTCACTGTTCTGTTCTCAGATTGTGATTCTCCTTCCCCTCACTCAGACCCTCTTTCCAACCTCCAAGGGACTCCTTTTCATTCTGTGTGTTCCTTCGGAGGGGTCAGTCTAAACCTCAGTTCTTCTCAAAAGCCTTTTAATACTTTCCATGAATCTCTTTGATTTTCTATTGCGTATGGATCTTTTCCTATAGAATCTGATATTGATTTGTTCATGGAGTTTTTTCAAATATACAAGTTCTTACCTTTTAAACTTATGCATTACAGTCAAGGCCCATGTCTTTTGTACATAGTTATTTTCTCTAGACTAAATGTGACAGGTAATTAGTGGTGGTATTTAGGCCTTGGAAAGTTGATGGGATGGATATTTGGGGTCAGGCTTTCTGCCCAGTTTCCCTGAATATCTTCTCAAGAACAAACTTATGTGTGGGTGGCTGTGATTGAGACAGGGAAAACTCCCTACCTGGTTACATCCCATATGTCCCTGTGGACACTGCTTTTATGCGTAAAGATTTACCTTTACCCTTAGCTGTTCATTGATTTCTGAGCCAATCAATATTGTTTTAAAATATAGTTCAGATCTTAGCAAAATTTTCACGAATACATTATATTGAGTTCGCAAAGCACTCAAATGACTATTCAGTTGTCAATTTCTCTAGCCAAAGTTCTTTGGTAGTCATTCGTGGGTTCAATCTACACAGAACCTAAAAAAATCAGGGGATATAAAGATGGCTCTCTGCTAGAACTTAAACCTATGGATGAGGGTGACAGTTCACATAGGAAGAGGAGGCACAGGCTAGGCATCCCCCCAAATGTTAACTTAAACCATGCTTCAATAGTTTAAGTTTATGTGTGTGTGGAGGGGGGGAGCGGGGGAGAGAGAGAGAGAGAGAGAGAGAGAGAGAGAGAGAGAATAAGGGAATCGAAATAAGAGAAAAATTGGGAGAGGTCATGTTATCAATATCAATTAGTAATAGTGTGACTTGCCTGAAGCCAAGAATTCCGATACAATGATAAATAATTCAGGAACACTGAACTGAAAATACTGACCATCTTTGTTGACACCAAGAGGCATAAATGCAGTAATGCATTTGATATGGAAAAGTACGTTTCCTTGAAGAATTGGAAATATACAACTTTTTTAAAGTTGATAAAGTGCTAGATATTTAGAGGAAGTAGAAAAAAATTTTTCATTCAGATGTTTGAAAATATTTGATTATTTAAAATCGTGTAGACAAGACATCTGTTTTAATTTTCAATGTTAGATATGTTTTTTTTAATTATATAAATGTAAAATCTGAGACTTAAGTCACACCAGTATTTATTACCTGCCTGCTAATGATTATATTCTGAGGGACAATGAGAGTAGTGATAGGAGTTAAAACAGAAAAGGTTGCCTTAAAGTTTGAATTTTGTTTTGGATAAAACAACCTTAAAATGTCTTTACCAGTAGAGTGTTGGCTACACAGTAGACTTTAAAATTTTTATTTAAAAATATTTTCTGCAGTTTAATTAGATTTCTTTTATGTACAGATTTATTGTCTTAACCCACGTATGAATTAATTTAACTGTCACCACATTCAGGCTACAGAAAATTTCTCTTATCCCAAACACTTTGTGTTATTCTCTGTAGTCACAGAGTTACCCACAGCTAAGCCTAATAGCCACTGACTTGTTCCCAATAACTGTAGTTTTCCCCCCCCCTCTTTTTGAGAATGTCCTATAAATGGAATCATATAGCATGTAAGTTTTAGGGACTAATTTCTTTCACTCAGCCTAATGTCTTTGTTGTGTACATTAATAGCTTATTTCTTATTATTGCTGAGCAGTATTCCACTATATGGATGTATCACTGTTTATTTATCCATTACATTTGGTATGTTTTTGGTTTTGGTGAGTATGAATAGGGCTACTACAAACATTCATGTCCATATTTTTGTGTGAACAAAAGATTTTCATTTTTCAAGGGTAAATCCAGGAGTAGGAATGCTGTTAGGTGTATGTATAACTTTAAAATAATTATAAGAAACTGCCTGTTTTCCAGAATAGTTTTCCTATTTTGTATTCTCACCAGCAGTGCCTGAGAATGCCACTTGCTCTGCCTTCTCCCCAAACTCAGTACTTCAATTAAAACTGTATTAGCCATTCTTGTAGGTGTATAGTGATATCTCATTTTGATTTTAATATGCATTTCTCTAATGACTGATCACGTTAAACATCTTTTCATGTGTTTTTTTTTTTTTTTTGCCATCTATTTTTATATCTTCTTTTGGAAGTGTTTGTTCAAGTTTTTGCACACTTTAAATTGGGTTGATTGTTTTCTTACTGTTAAGTTTTGAGTAGTGTTTTTTATATTTCTAAAAACTTGAACATTGGTACCAATGCAGACATTGTATTAGGCAAAATGTCACAGGCAGAAAAAGAAAGGAAGAAGCAGTTACTGATTATATTTCGAAATATTCTCTCTATAACTGTTAATATTTTGGATTAAAGTATAGTGGTTATTATCTCTGAATACCTACTTGAATAGTGAATGATTTGCTTACTGGTTTTGACAGATTGCAGCTTAATTATAGCTGCACATTTGATCCCACAAAAACCCAGTAAGAAATCACTCACATGTCACAGATGAGAAGACCGATGGGTTGGGAGACCAGGACTTGTCCTAGGTCACATAAATGGGTGAGCTGAAACTGGAAAGCAGCAATATGGTCCCCACCCATGTCCTCTTTTCATGGTCCCTGAACAGCTTGAAGTGATATTTGTTCCATTGTCTGAGTGTAATCCATGTCGCATCACAGTTTGGAGGCAGAAGCCCTGTGAACAGACCATTCATTAACCAGTTACAACAAATACATATATATGGTATACAATTTTGGTGATAATCTAAGGTTCTTCTTGGGTATTTTTGGGTGGGAAACTCAAGACCTGATCTTCACTGCTTAACTCCCAACTCACATGAGATCCTCCGTCATATTTTAACCATTTGCTGTTTGATAGCAATGTGCTATTTTACAATCAGAATTTTTTCATAAAATTTTTTCCATTAAAAAGTACAAAAGTAAAATTATTTAATTTTTATTAAAATAGAAAGATCTGTACAGATTAGTAAACTTGTATGTAAAGCGTTTATAGTGTAAAAATAAACTATAACTGGAACTACAACACAGCTTAATAAATTGGAACAATATTCTAAGCTTGGATGTGAATTAAACAAAATTACTTGAAAAATATCATATTTTTCCAAACCTAGCAGATGTTATGCCTCTCAAATCTTTTTTTTTTTTTTAAATTTCTCTGAATACAAATGTACCCAACTGGTATTTATGGTCTTTGGAAAGTCATTTAGCTGTTCCCAAAGACAGAGATAGTATTTCAAACCCCGTATAGTGATGTACTGATGTACAAATAGCTAAGTGGAAAAAGTTGGAGCTATCCTCCATGACTGACCCCTAGGTTGGGTTACACCTTCCTTCTTTACATATCGAAGAAAACTATTTTTCCCTGTCCCTCACTGGACTATTATAGAGGCATCTTTACAAATGATTAGACCATGAAATTTGGGGGAGTGTTAAACTTACTTTGGGCTTAAGAAAGCTTTTCTAGGAATAGTGCCCTGGCAGAGGTGAGGTATTTTCATCAGATTTATTAGCCAAGAGACAAAAGCTTATTTTAATGTTCCCACTGGCCCCATAAGTTATTTTTCTCTATCTTCTGTGGAGGAAAATAATTAAATTATTGATGTTTGTTGGCCATATGTGCAGCTGCTTTTTCATTTATCTTGTTCATACACCCAATGTAAATATTCCAGACTTCAAGTAAATCAGTGACTCACGACCAAAGATATATTAGTTTGACTGGTGATGCCAATGTTTTAATTCTCTCCAAGGAAAGCGGTATGGACTGATTTTATCTGCTGCCAACATTGATCCCAGTATGATTAAGTTCAGAATATTTAAGTATGAATTTCCAGTATTTAAAAATTTTTCTCTCTAAGATTGCTTCAGAAATGTAAACCAATCTTTCTTTACTTACTGTCCCCTGAACAATACGGAAGGGCAACTACAAAGGCTCACCTATCATATTAATGACCCGGTGTATAGCCTGGCATGCCTGGGCAAATGGAGTGGTCAGGGAGAAAGGTGGTGATCTGTTTTCCTGAAACCACACTCTAAATATGACCTTGAAGATATCTTCTCTCTCCATCCCACATCCATACTGGGGTTCCTCGCTCTGGGGCCAGATGACTTCCATCTGAGGGTGCTGCCCTGATATCATGTAGGGTATTGGACATTTTGCACTCACCTTCCCCTCTTAAAAGACTTCACTTTCTGAACACTGCGGGAAAATATTTCCAGAGCATATCAGAAGATATAGAGTGAATTTAAAAAAAAAAAAAGTCTTCTGTTGCAATAAGATGTAGAGAATGTCTTTCTGGAAACATTGGAGAACAGCGAAATGAAATATTAATAAGAACACTCTTTGGTGTTCCCTTGATTGACAAAGCATTTAGAGATGATCCTTCATCTAATGTATTAGGGAGAGAAAGAGCACAGAGTTGGTTTCCATAGATAACCATTCATTTTGCTTTACTACCTTGACAAACTTTGCAACAGTGCTAGGAAGCAAATAATTCAGTGATTTGAGATCTGTCTGAAGAAGGCAGAGAAAAATAGAGATTGTGCTTTGCATTGCTGGGGAGACACTGATGCAATAATTTAGGATGGTGGCAAAAGGACATTCCTCGTGGGCTGTTGCAACATCTTTGAGTAGCTTTGATTTGTGATGTAAAATTTGGAGATCTCTGTTTTATCACCAAAAATGTTAATTACTGAACTCCTTAGATATGCTCTAGCAAAGGTATTGTCTACTTTAATAAAAATATCTTGGATGTTTTAATGATAAATTGCTCATAATATCCTTTTATTGCTTAAAAATGCTTTAGGCTTTTCATATTCGTATGGACAAGAGGGGAAATGACCAACCAAATGTAGCCATTTTTGAGAAGTAAAGGCCATAGATCATTCAATAATTCTAAAATGTCACTTTGCTTAATATATATAGAGAACTATATAATGGAAGAATTAATTACTTGGCAAAATGCTTAGTACAACAAAATCAGAGAAGAGAATTGGCCTTAAGAAAGGGTCATATCCACAGTACTGTGGGGCAAGTAGTTTATGCTATTTATGTTCATCTAGTGCTTTGGTTCTCAACCTTCCTAATGCCACGACCCTTCAATACAGTTCCTCATGTTGTGGTGACCCCCAACCATAAAATCATTTTTGTTGCTACTTCATAACTGTAATTTTACTACTGTTATGTCTTAGGCGACCTCTGTGAAAGGGTCGTTCGACCCCCAAAGAGGTCGCGACCCACAGGTTGAGAACCGCTAATCTTGTGTCAGAAAATTTACAGCAAACTGACAGTTTTTAATTTCTGCCTCTTCTCTATGTCCTCCCACCACTCAGTCTACTCAAATGCCTCACAGACCTGGTGTCAAATACATACAGTCTCACTTGACTTTGGGTGCTTATTAAATAATCTTCCCATATGTAGAGAGCTCACACAGGCCTGGAGCCTCATTGTTTATCAAAATGTTTACTTGCCCCTTTTCAGCACTGTAGGGTTCAACTAGTTAGAAAATACTTTTTCAGTTGGTTTGGAACATCTCTTTTATTCTGATAGATTAAAAGATATATATTTCATTTAATAATCATATATAATATTTAGTACATGAATTTTTCTTACTTTTGGACATTATTATCATTATCATGGACTAACTCAACATTGCTGCAATTTAATGTATAAATAGAGGAAATTAGTATTAAAATGAATTTAGAATTTTTTTTTTTTTTATCCTCACCCGAGGACATTTTTCCATTTTTTGTTCAGGTAGAGTGGGAGGGAGAGAGAGGAACAGAGAGAGAGAGAGAAACATCGATGTGAAAGGAACACATCGAGTGGCTGCCACCCGCACAACCGACCAGGGCCGGGGACAAACTGCAACCGAGGTACATGCCCTTAGCGGGAACCGAACCCGGGTCTCTCAGGACCACAGGCCAACGCTCTAACTGCTGAGCCAAACTGGCCAGGGCTAGAATTTTATAAGGACCATTAGGTGTTGATGAGGATGCAGCAGAGACATGCCTTGTATATTGTGGATCACCTTTTTCAGCTCCAGTTTGGAATGTTTCCCTGATTAAAATAAGCTTCTGAGCATTGTTAAGCTTATCTTGAGATACTGAGACTTTTGGCTAATTGTACTTCATGGCAGCTCTTTACAGAGAATAAAGGTTTAATCAGCTTTACTCTTTATGAGAAAAATTTCTGTGATGGAAATGGCAGGTTTCTAACATTCAATTTTAGATAGTCATTAGCTATCGTGCGGAACTGGTAATGTCAGCACTGGGAAATACCTCGACTCCTTAGCAAAGTTTATAAAAATATTCACACAAATATTTCAGATTTCCAACCTGATGTACTTACCTCATCCTATTTCCCACTTCTTGAAATCTACTCTTTCCTGTTAAAATAAATTTTATAAGGGCAAGATTTGGTTTCTCTGCTAAGTTTTTAGAAACTTTACAGAGAATAAAGGTTTAATTAGTTTTACTCTTTATGAGAAAAAGTCCTGTGATGGAAATGGCAGGTTTCTATAGTTATTCATTATGTTTTCTACATTTAACAAGAGCAAAGCTCTTAAACAAGAAAAAACACAATTTGTTTTTTATTAATATTCATTTATTTCTACTTCCCACTCACAATAAAACATTACATTAAAAAATTTTGCTGAATGTATTGGGGTGACACTGGTTAATAAAATTATATAGGTTTCAGGTGTGCAATTCTATAATACATCATCTGTATATTGTGTGTTCACCACCCCAAGTCAAGTCTCCTTCCATCACCATTTATCCCCCCTTTACTTTCTTCTACCTCTCCCCACCACCTTTCCTTCTGGTAATCATGATGCTGTTGTCTGTGTCTATGAGTTTTTTTCCTTTGCTTAATCCCTTCATCTTTTCCACCCAGCTCCCCAAAACCCCTCACCTATGACAGCTCTCAGTCTGTTCTCTGTATCTATAAATCTGTTTCTGTTTTGTTTGTTAGTTTATTTTGTTCATTAGATTCCACATATAAGTGAAATTATATGGTTCTTGTCTCTGATTGGTTTATTTCACTTAGCATAATACTCTCCAGGTCTATTCAGGCTGTTGCAAAAGGTAAAAAATATTCTTATTTTTTACAGCCAAGTACTATTCCATTGTGTAAATGTACCAGAGCTTTTTTATCCACTCTCCTATTGATGGACACTTGGGCTTCTTCCAAATCTTGACTATTGTAAATAACACTGCAATAAATGTAGGGGTGCATGTATTCTTTAGAATTGCAGTTTTGGGTTTCTTCAGATATATTCCCAAAAGTGGAATCACTGGGCAATAAGGGAGTTCCATTTTTAATTTTTTGAGGTACTGCTTTTCACAGTGGCTGATCCATTCTGCATTCCCAACAGTGTGTGAGCGTTCCCTTTTCTCCACATCCTTGCCAGCCCTTGTTGTTTGTTGATTTGTTGATGATAGCCATTCTGACAGGTGTGAGATGATATCTCATTATAGTTTAATTTGCATTTCTCTGATGATTAGTGACATTGAGCATCTTTTCATATGTTTATTGGCCATCTGTATGTCCTCTTTGGAGAAGTGTCTATTCAAGCCCTTTGCCCACTTTTAATTGGATCATTTGTGCTTTTTTTTGGTGTTGAGTTTTATAAGTTCTTTATAAATTTTAAATATTAACCCAATCAGATGTATCATTGGCAAATATGTTCTCCTAGTCAGTGGATTGAATTTTCATTTTGTTGATGGTTTCCATTTCTATACAAAACCTTTTTAGTTTGATATAGTCCCATTTGTTTATTTTTTCTTTTGTTTCCTTTGCCCTAGGTGATAAATAAGAAAGAAATATTACCACAAGAAATATTCCAGATTTTACTGCCTATATGCTCTTCTAGGATTATTATGGTTTTGAGTCTAACATTTAAGTCTTTAATCCATTTTAAATTTATTCTTATTTTTGGTGTATGAAGGTGGTCTAATTTCATTTTTTGCATGTATTGGTCCAATTTTCCCAGCATCATTATTGAATAGGCTATCTATCTTTACCCCACTGTATGTTCTTGCCTTCTTTGTCAAATATTAATTGACTATAAAGGTGTGGGTTTATTTCTGGGCTTTCTATTCTGTTCCATTGATCTATATGTCTGTTTTTTATGGCAGTACCATTCTGTTTTGATTACTATGGCCTTGAAGAATTGTTTAATATCAGGTAGTGTGATTCCTCCAACTTTGTTCTTCCTCAAGATTGCTGTGGCTATTCTGGGTCTTTTGTGATTCCATATACATTTTTGGAATATTTGTTCTAGTTCTGTGAAGAACACATTAAAATTTAATCAACTAGTTAGTAATAGAATACACCTAATGTTAATTTTCCAGTCATGCCGTTCATATTTGTATCTCTATTCCAATATTTCTTTCTTTGCTTAGAGACTGAAAAAATAATTGCTTGTTTTTAACCTTGTGTTGGTGTATCATTTTCATAGCCATAATACCTTACAGAGCACTAGTTACCATAAATTATAATTAAATACCATTTCGATTTTCTTCTGCAATATTATCATCTATAATTAACATGCATTGTAAATTCAAATGAGTAGGATAGTAAATAAGTTTTAATACTCAAACTATTTTAAAATTGGAGTATAACTTTTTATACTTCTCTAAAACCTTAGGTTTTCAGTCACTGCAGCTTTTGCAGACTATACTATTATCTAAGACAGTGATTCATAATCAGAGGCGATTTTGGCTCTCTTCTCCAGAGAACATATGACAATGCCTGGAGAAATTTTTGGTTGTCATAACTGTGAGGCAGTGTGCTACTGGCACTTAAGGAGTAGAGCCAGGGATGCTGCTAAATATTCTACAAGGCACAGGACAGCCCTCACCCCGCTACCCCAAAGAATGATTTAATCCTAAATTTCAACAGAATCATGATTGAGAAGTCTTCATCAAGACAATGTCTCTTCATTTTGGTATGAAATATATTGGGTGACTGAGATACATTAAATGATTAAAGCTACCGAGGAGTTCTAAAACTTGCTTTGATTTTGGAACCAAATAACATACTATTGGTTGTATATTAATTTTAATTTAGTGTCTTTGTCAGGGAGGAAAATATAGAACAATGAAGAAAATAGAAAATAAATCACAGTAACTTTTTTCTTCCATTAAGATATCATACATGTTTTTACGTGTAAATTTCCCCAAGGTTCTTTGGGTCAGGTTAGTAGACAGCGAAAGAGAAGAAAGTTTCAGTGTATTTGACATGACAGATTTTTCAAGGTTTTGTTGAATAGATACAGCTAAGGGAAAATGTGTTTTAATACTGTTTCTTGAAATAGAAGTAGTTGTCAAGACTAAAAAGTTTATTTGATTAAGTCTTATTCATCCTCAGAGTATTACAGAGTTCCCATCTTTTCCCCAATAAAATTAATGGATCTCTTTTTCCCCCCCTAAATCTCTTAAAGGGCAAAGTATTTAAAGTAATTGCTCTAAATGTCATCATCTGAGTATACTTCAAATATTTTTTATTGTGCTTTTAAAAAACCCTGATGAAGATAAATGCTATTCAGATACAGAATATTAAAACTCAGTTTACTCACAGACAAAACTAATTCAATAGAATATATTCTCTATTGAGTCGGAGACCTGGGCTGCCATAAAATTAGCTCCAGTGCAAACATCTGGGACAATCCATTGTATGTTAGATGAATTCGGGAGATATTAGTGAAAATTAACACATTTACACCAGTTTTGCCAGTCTGTAGACTATCTAGTAAATGTACCTATATTTAAGCAAATAAAACTTGCATTCAGTAGCCTCCATAAATGTTGTGTGGTTTATAAGCCTTGGACATTAGCTAAGTGACAATGAACCAAACAGCTTATACTACCTTTGCCACAACACTCCCCATCCTATATATTGTACAGTGATAGCTGCCACCAACTTGACATCTACATAAAACAAAATATCACCCAAACTAGAAATTCTCCAATTTCTTCAAGGGTATTTTATTCATTTTAAAATTTATTCTTTTAAAATTTATATTTATGTATTCACTTTTGAAGTGCATTTCATTTATTTATTTTATTTTTCAACTTGCATAAATTAACCAAAGTGGATTAGAACTTACTTTATACTTCATCTGAAATGAGTGATTGGACAAAACATTCACTCCTGAAACAGTAATTTTTACCTCTGGACTGATAAGTCCCAATTTATAACTCCAGTCTCATAAGCAGCTCCAATCTTGCCACTGAAAAGCTATATTGGGGTATCCATTGGTCCCCAATTATACGTGCATTAAAGTAAATTTACTCTATTGTCCCTTCCTAAACCTGACTTTCTACCTCTATTTTTCACCAGAGTGAATTGATTTTCCCAGTTTCTTTCAATGGCAAAGTTTCCCAATCATAATTCAATACTATCCACTATTCAACTTTGTTTCTCATCAAATTATAACTTTGATCACTAATAAATTGATAAAATTTTTTACGACTCATTCTCATGTTCTGTTGTTTATTAGGTATGTCACAAAGTTAGCAGTTCACAATTTTAAATAAAATTAGAAAAACATTGGCTGTCAGTAAAAAGATCCCTTAGAGCTTTCCGATTGCTTTATGACTCTTTATTTGATGTTAGGAGCAAGCGTACATGAAAGTTAAAATTCCGTGAGGTTGCTTTTAATTGAAAATCACTGAGGACAAAATATAGTCAGTAATCATATTTGACATTGGTCTAGGATAGGAATGCACTACATTTTAAATTGTAATGCACTCTGAGAATTATCGAGAAAAAATTAGTTCAATCAACTTCGCAGATTGGGAAAGGCAAGTTCAGAAAGGCTGTGCTCTGCCAGAGTCATACATTAAATTGAGAGGAAGAACCAGAGTTCAATTTATCACAAGAGATTTCCAATTCAGTGTCTCTTTAACCAAGTCCCTTTCCTTCGTGTCCTTGAAAAATTGTACATAGTAGGCATTTAGGATTCTTTTTTTTTAACTTAATTCAGTTCTTTGAATATGCCATGTTCTTTCCTGTCTCCAAGCCTTTTGCACATGACAATTTCCTGCTTGGACCGTCTCCTCTCAGCCTCATTTCCCTTTAGCTTTGGACTGCCTTCATTTTTAGATCCCAAATCCAGCACCTCCAGGAATCTTCACTGACATCCCTGTGAGCTCAAATGTTCATTAGAGACATCTGTTTTTCTTTCTTTCTTTCTTCCAACACGTCACCGTGTTCTGTTTTTCAATTTATGTGAGTGTGATTAATTGTTTAATGACTTTATTTCCCCCTAGACTATAAGCACTATAAGAGCAGGCTTGAGTTCATGTTTTTCTTCACTATTTCTGTAGGGGAAAGGATGCCTGATACATAATAAAAATACCGACTACATAAAGGAATATGTAAAGTGAATGAATTAAGAGAATATTCTAAGGGAAATTGTTTTTTAATTATAGAAGAGAAAAAAGAAAGAAAGAAAGAAAGAAAGAAAGAAAGAAAGAAATCATAAAGAAGGAGTGTTTCTTAAGGGTAGAAATTAGCTCCTAAAAGTCCTGAGACTAAAAGGAACTCCATGAACCACCTCCACTAAAATTTTCTTAAACCTGAATGAGGTTTTTAAAACTGCTTTCTGTCATTTTCTTATATTATTCAGGAACAGTAAGTATTAGAGTATGCTTAGCATAAGCTTTATGATCCTATACTTGCCTGAATATTACGATCACTAATTTAAAAAAAAATTTTTTTCTCTTTACCTGAGGACATTTCTGCATTTATCTTTAGATAGAGTGGAAGGGAGAGAAGAAGGAAGAGAGAGAGAGAAATATCAATGTGAGAGAGACACATCGAGTGGCTGCCACCCACACGACCCCAACCGGGGCCGGGGACAAACTGCAACCAAGGTACGTGCCCTTAGTGGGAACCGAACCCAGGACTCTCCGGTCCGCAGGCCAATGCTCTAACTGCTGAGCCAAACTGGCCAGGGCATGATCAGTAATTATTAAATAATGAGTGCCTCTGGGTTCAGGGCATTAAATGAGACATTTTATGGAAACCAGAGAAAACACCATCCTTATCATTAAGTTGATCTCAATTACTGCTTTTATAGTTGAAATATTTTATTAAACATCTGCTTCTCGGGGAATGGTCACCCTCTGCTAGAAAGGGGAAGCAGACAGTACAAAAAGAAATTTAAAAAATATTAATGAATTATTTACTTTGAACAACTTAACCTGTCACTACCATGTAGTTTCCATGTTTCATATTTTATTTTCATCAATGTAATTTTTTTCAAAACACTTAATTTCTTTTTCTAATTGACCTGAGTAGAATTCTTCAACCAGTGTTTGTGGAGTGCTTATTGTGTGCTGGGCACTAGAGTAGGTCATAGTAATATAAAAATACAAGACACGTCCCTTGCCTTCAGGGAGCTTGCACGCTATGAGAGACAGCAATAAAACGATGACGGTGTGATGGATTTTCAGACGTGGGTGTGCATGGGCATTATGGGGGTGCAGAAGAGGAGGGCCTGACTCAACTATTCTGGTTAGGCTTCCTAAAGGAAATGAGGCTTAAGCTTATTTTTTTATTTTATTTTATTTTTTTAATTGATTAATTTTTTTTTTTTTTTTATCCTCACCCGAGGATATTTTTCCATTTTTTACTCAGATAGAGCAGGAAGGAGAGAGAGGAAGAGAGAGAAACATCGATGTGAAAGGGACACATCGAGTGGCCGCCACCCACACGACCCAACCAGGGACGGGGACAAACTGCAACCAAGGTACGTGCCCTTAGCGGGAACCGAACCCGGGTCTCTGTGGACCGCAGGCTGACGCTCTAACCGCTGAGCCAAACCGGCCAGGGCTATTGATTAATTTTTGTTACAGATGATTCTCCTTTTTTCCCCCACTGATTCCCCCCTTAAGCTTATTTTTGACAACCAACAGGAGGTGGCCTCAAAAGGAACGAGAAGGAAAGCAGAAGGGGCAATTTAGAAAGAGGGAAAAGGATGGGGAAAGGAGTAGAGGAGTAAAAGACTGTCCATAAGATGTTTGGAGAGAGGAGTACTGACATGTTTCATCAGAGGTAGCAGAAACCTTCAGAAGCATCCTGAATGTCTTGGGGGGATGGTTTTTATTCTGGATGAGATAAGAATCATTTGAAGAATTTCAAACAGCTGGTAAGTGTGTGGAGGAGATATGTCATAACACTTGATGACCGATTAGATAGTTTGATAAAATTCAGGGAGGAGTGTAAAATAATGCTGTAAATTCTGAATTGGACAAGGTAGAGAATACAGAAGGAGGAATAAGTCTGACAGGCAGATAATTAGTTTGTTTTTCTCATTAAACTAAACTCTACCATACCTAAGTGGAATTATGAAATAAGTAGTTGGATTAAAAGATTTTGTGACAAAGAAGATATTTTGGCCTACAAACAGACAAATATTTACAAATAGATTATTATATAAGTGGTAATTTAAAACAAAGGTATGGATGAAATATTCTGAGAAAGCATACACAGGGAGGAGAGAAATTATCCCCTATTTGTATCTTGTATTGAAAAATTTTACCGTAGCCCATCCAGCATTCATTCGTCTTACTCCTTGGAAGAGAGTTTCCCATGGTTCCTCTGGGTTGCCACCTCGGTCTCACTTTCATTGTAAGTGAGGCTGATTCTGTGTCTAGCTCTAGGGGTGGCCATGTAACTGGTTAAGTCAGTTAACTTAGTCCTTTCCGCTGGCCTTAATGATTGGTTTATTAGCTGGAATGTGACTGATAATAGGCTATTAGCAGTCAGAGATGAGATTTATATTTGAACTATTGGGGGGACAAAATGTCTCTTCTTTTGGTCTTGAACATGGAGGATATTAGCTGGGAGTAGTTGGGAGCCACTCTGAAAAGTCTGTGAAGAAATCCAACACCAAAGAAGCCAGAGCCAAGAGATGAAGAGAAACAGTCATGACAACAATCTCTCCACTCTGCTCTGCTTAAAAAGTATTTAGTGATGTTCTGTTACAAAAACAACAACAACAAAAAAACAAAAAACTAAACTACAGCACTGTGAATGTGCATTCCAAGAGGCGGTGTGATCTTGTCCCTGGCCATCTCTCCGGCTTCATCTTTCTCTCAGTTTCTTGGAATCTGCCATGTTCCTGTCCATAGAGGACCTTTGTATATGTGGTTTCGCTCTTTAGAACTTGACCTTTCTCTCACTGTCTGGTAAATACCATCTATTCCTGAGACCTGAGGGCCACTGCCTTAAAAACAAAAGCCTTTCCTGACACCCACATGCCCAGTTGGGGTTATGTTCCTTTATTATAGAACAGGAGCTGATAAATGTTTTTCTGTAAAAGGCCAGAGAGTAAATATTTTAGGCTTTACATGTCATTTGGTCTCTATCACAACTGCTTAACTCTTGTTCTAGTGTGGAAGCAGCCCTGGACTGTATGTAAATGAAGGGGGATGGTTGTGTTTTAATACAACTTTATTTATAAATACAGTCAGTGGGCCATAATTAGTCCACATGCCATAGTTTCCTGAGCCCTTTTGTAGACCTTCATCTCCTTCAGAGTGCTAATCCCAGTTTATAGATTCATCATATTAATTATATGGTTAATGTTTGTGTCTACAACCAGGCAGTAAGTTCCATGACATCAGGACGTGTGTTTTTGCTTACCACAATAATACCAATATTTAGCACAGTGCCTAGTACTATGTAGAGTTTTATGAATACTGTAATTATATGTTTAAAACATAAATTGAGGAGAAGGGGCCCATGAAGAAGATGGAGAAGGAATGAAGGGATAGTTATAAATATGGATGAAATGGAATTCTGAAAATTTTAAGGAGAAAGTTTAAAGAAGAAGGACTTAGCCCACAGCATGAGATGATACAGTCAAGTGAGTAAGATAAGAATGGAAAAATTGTCATTTGGCAACTAAGAAGGTACGGATTGGCTAAGAGAGAATAGTTTCATTGGAATAGTGCAAGAGGGCCAGTAAAAATCAGATTACTTTTGAAGAAGATGGGGAACGTAGACAGCTATTTTATGAAGTTTACTATGAAAGTAAGAAGTGGTAATTATAGCTGGAGGGGGGTGGGAAGCCACTTAAAACAAAGTTTCTAGAACAAAACAGAGGACACTATCTTCTTCATATTTGTAGGTAAAATGTTTTTAAAAATCATGACTCATGAAGGAAAAATGATAAATTTGACTTCATTAAAATTAAGCACTTTTGTTTATGATAGTATTTAGAATAAGGGCAAGCCACAATGCAGAAGATACTTTATGTATGTATAACATATATATCATGTATGCATATCTTACATATTTATAAGGTAAGAATAGATAAGAATTTCTATATAAATATAATTTTATCATGTTGATAAATATGTAAGATATATAAATATTATATATATATTTAGGGGGAAAAAGATGGTAAAGAGGGAGGGAGGTAGGAAGGGAGAAAAAGAGAGAGATAGAGGAGAGGAGAGAGAAACATATCCATATTATATGAAGAGAAACAAGAAACAGACATCCCAAATAGAAACATGGGCAAATCACTTGAACAGACACCTCACATCTAAATGGCCGATGAACTTGTGAAAAAGGGGTCGATGTCAATACTGATCAGAAAATGTAAATTAAAATCACAATTGATATCTCTACTCCTGTACCAGAATGACCACCACCACCAACAACAAGATTAAAAATATCCAGTTTTGAAAGGATGAGGAGCCCCTGGAACTCTCATATATTGCTGCTGGGCGAGTACAGGTTCATTGACTTTAGAAAACTGTTAGACAATGTCAATTCAAGCTGAATATGTATATCTTCTATGACACAGAAATGCCACTCTTAGGTATATACCTAATAGAGATTGAAAATATGTTTATCTAAAAATGTCCATGATAGCCCCATTTTACAATTTCTATTAATAACAGGTCCACACCGGAAACAGGACAAATCTCTATCAACATGGAATCAAATGTAGTTTATTTATGCACTAGGGTACTATATAGCAGTGAGAATGAATGGACAAAACCGCATATATATAACAACATGGATGTATTTCACAAACATAACATTGGTCCAAGAAGCCAGACACATGAAAGAGTATAGTGGGCTAATTTGATTTAGAGAAAAACTTTAAAATAGGCAAAGTTAACCATTGTATTAGAGGTCAGGATACTGGTTACCTTTGCGGGAGGGAATGACTGGTTGGGGGACAAGAGCGGTTTCTCAGTGCTGGTGACCTTTTACTTGTTGGTCTGGGTGGGGTTTACGCAGGTGTATCCACTCTGAAAATTCCTTTTTTTTATGATTTGTGTGTTTTCCTCGATATATCTTATTTCAAGAAACAAGTTTATTAAACAAATGAAAGCTTAGAGTTGTTTGCACCCATTTGTATGTTGATGGAAAAGGGCCAGGAGGAGGTAAGAAGAGGAGGATTTTGATGGGATGCTGCCCTGAGGAGGTGAGTGTGATGCTGTTAGGGCACAGATGGGAGGGACAGCCCACCTCACCTAGAATAGAAGGGAAGATGAGGTGCATTTTTGTAAAAGTTAGAGAATGTTTTCAATCAGCCAGCAAGTTCTCTCCTTTTTTAAGTCTTTAATCCTAAACTTCTCTCTGTCTCTCTGTCTCTGTCTCTCTCTGTCCCTCTCTTTCTCTCTCTCCATCTTCACCCTTTTGGGTAGTTCAAATTTGTCAGAAGGATTGCAAAGAGTTGCCTTAATTTGGAATTAAAAGTGTTGAGGCCAGTTTTGTAAAGGTCTCCCGAGGGTTTTCCTTTGGTTAGGCCAGCCTTAGGTTGATTAGTAACTAAGACAGATTATGTTCTCTTTCTCTTCGTTCCATGCATGTGAGAAAAGAGATTTGATTGGGAGTTCTCGGGTAGGCACTTATAACAGGATTAAGTACAGAATAAAAATACCCTCTGTGTGGAGTTAAAAGATAATGAGGCCCTAATTCATACTAAATGCAATTTATTATGTTCTAACAACTTGATTATCTCCTCTGGAAAGAATGAGCACTCCTGCCTACTTTGTTCCCATCATTACCCAGACTTGCCTGGAGTGACTTACCACCTTACAGTCACAGCTGAGTTATCTTCATAATAGCTTCAATTTTCCACTTAGCTGAAGTTATGGAGGCTTTATCTTTCAGAATTGGACCAAATTAGGCAGATTCCTCTGGAATGACTATACACAACATGTGTACAGAAAATTTAAGGACAATGTTTGCAGAGGAAATGAAGGTAACATCTTGGGAATTGGAGCTCTAGATCAGTTGAGATTTCTAGATTGTTAGTCTGGCGCAGTGGCCCTGCATTAGACCATATGGGCATGGCAGTCTCTTTTCATCAAGGGATTTATAGGTAGTCTCTCTTTCCGACCAGTTCCCTTTCAACTAGAGAGTGAGGTTGTGCAGCTGGTTTCATGGAGCCTTAGGTAAGTCACTGAAGATTGAGTAGTGGGAAGAAAATAGTATCCTAATGTGTCCCAGTTGTCCTGGCTCCTAGATTTGTTCAGTAAGGACACAAATCATCTCCATAATATTTCTCTCATCAAGGGAACTTAATTTTTTTTTTCTTTTCTGATAAAACGCATGGTGTAAACAGACACATCTAGTCACATGTGCCCATAGAAAATTTTATACAACTTTTGAGGTGTAATTTACATTTTATATCTACATGAATTATTCTTCCAACATTGCTGTAAACCTTAATTGCCTCCTTTTGTGAACATGGAAAATGTACACACTCTCTGCCATGCAATTCATTGCTGAACAATGTAACTGGTTTATTGTATGTACTTGTCTGGCACTTCTAACTAGATTAAACCTCTCTGAAGATAAAAATCAGGTATTATGTTTCTGATTTGTAACCAGGTACTCAGCAACTGACTTTTATATTTTCATGATTTATTAAAAAATAAGTATAATAACCATATTACTAGTAAGAAATATACATCCTTAAGTCAACTTTATTAAATTTCAGAATTAGACATTTTTATAATAAGTCACTCCTTGTTTTAAGTCCATAAGAAAAATGAGATAATAATCCAGAGTTGAAAAGCAAACCTCAACCTCAGTCATGATGATGAAATTAAAAGAGAAGTGTAGGGAGTTAGGAAGTTATGAGTAGTTTGGCCATCTAGGTACGGAAATAATTGTTGCCTCAATTATTTGGCACATAGCCATACACATTGGCTAATGTGCTGGAACTTGGGTTTGCATTTTTGGTGTGATGGAATTCATTTTACTAAAAATATCTTGACTCAGCAATTGTTAACTTTAAAAATAAATGTTACTTTTAAGGAATTTTGGCCATTTCCTTTCTCTTTCTTTTTTCAAAATGTCGGAGTAAGGAAAAAGTGGCAGAGAACCATCAATGGAAGATATTTGTTTTAATGACAAGTGACAGTTGCTTGTAATTATACCGTTCAATTCCATGAAAAAATAGTAAGGCTTGGCACACAAATCATCGATCGCAAAGTACAAACACGTTTCAGCTTTTCTAAGCACAATTTAAAAATTGTGCTTTTCTGTGTATAAGACTTGACTTTTATTTATTTTTTTTTGGTTTTGATTTTTTTAGCGAGGCCCTATGGATTGTCCAGGATGCACGCAGTAGAATACACATATTTGATAAATATTGGTGGGAGCAATAGTTTCATGACCACAAAATGTAGTTGTTGCTATTCCAGCCTGCCATCACAAAGATGTTTTCTAAGGCCACAAGGAAGGTCAGACCAGGACAGAATGGCAACTGAAGGTCTCCAGGTGGAAGAGGAGAATTGTCCCTGGGGTCTTATAATGTCAGACAGGCTGAGATGGCAATGCTCGTTAGAGAGAAGTCCCTGCATTATGACTCACTTGGGATACTGAGATGTGGCTCAATTCCAGAGCCTCATTCCCCTACAATTTCTCTTGTTCATGTTCCTTCGGATTCTACATCCCCGTTAGCCAAGAATCTCATATTTTTAATCACTTCATATTTTTCTTCACAAAATTTCTTTTTGTCTCTGCTTCTCAGTTCCAATTAGTTTGTTCATTTGCTTTGTCTGTGGTATTGACTCTATTGTGTTTGGTCTTCATTTTCTTTCCTAATTCCCGCAGCATTGGATCTCTGTTTTTTGTCAGTCCTGAAAGATCCAGAGAGTCATTCTTCATGCAGCATTTAAAAATATAATTCATCTTATTTTTACAATGAATTTTCTACTCTTGACCAAATTGTGCCATTACAACTACTTCCTTCAAAATCCAAAAGAACACAAAATAACACAATAGATTGATTACTGTAGGTTCATTCCCCTGGACAGAGATGTAATATGAATTACGTGATTATAAAATGGAATTACATCTGGAAAAATAGTAGAATTGAAGGACTGCAGGAGCTGAGAAGACTTTATAGACCTAATCTTTGGCTGTAAGAGAGGAAAATTGAAAATAAGGAGAAGGAGAGATATAATGATATTATGGGGCAGATTTATTTAGACTGAATAAAGGATTGTAGTGGCAGAATGAGTGAATGAATGGATCAGGAAGCCAGATTAACAGTGCACAAAAACAGTAAAGCTGTGGAAAGTAGATGCTCTAGATATTAGTGCAGCTACCCAAGTAGACACTGGGAGGTTCTACGTATTGGATGCTCATTGTACCATGTTCATTTCTAATAAATAAAATAGTACATTTCTTTTTTGTTTAATTTGGCGAACATTTACTGAGCATTACAATAAGCTAGGCCTATGTCATACACTGAGGATAGTAGAAAGAGAGGAACAAAGGAAGAAAGGAAGAAATGATAAAGAAATAAAAGAAAGAATGAACAAGGAAGGAAGGGAGGAAAGATGAAAGAAGGAGAAAGGAAGAAAGAGAGATATTTCTCAGGGGATAAATCATCATAATTTTTGTTGTCATTATCTTGGATTATATCAGTAAAGTGTTAATAAGTTAAAATGAAGTAAAAAAGTAATAAATGTGAATATTATAGATTGCTTTAAATGGATGGTCCAACAGCTCTCACTCTTCTCCAAATTATGTACGTTGGCCCTGAAATAGCTGAGCGATTGCTTCAGTCAGCTACTTTATCTTATGCATAGACAACCAGGCATGATGAATTATTTATAAATGTGCTCTCCTGGTGACAACTCTAGATTTTTTCCCCCAAAATTATCAGCTATGTGACGTGTAGTTTTTTGCATTATAAATTTGTTAAGATGGTCAAGTGGATATGAAAATAATAGATCAGTGTCATCTGTCATTTTTGTGTGTTGACGGTTTGAAGTAAGCCTGGGACAGAATCAAAGTTTTTAAGTTAAAGATAAAAAACTGCCTTATGGTGTTGAAATTATAAAGTGCCAAGTAGGAACATTTTTTTTTTTTTTTGTAGAAATTGAAAACTAAAATTCACGGCTGAGAATAAAAGACTTTACCTACTTCACAGTCTAAGTTTAGAAAACCTATCAGCTGTTGGGCTAACCACGGCCCTATAGCAAGGGCTAGGAAGAGACTTTTCATCAGAGGAAGGCCCTCCCAACTTGCCTCCACCCTCCTCAGTCCATGTAAGAGAAAGACTGAAAGTGAGCTGGGTGTGCCTTTTGCAAGGAATGTATTCTTTGTGAAGATGAGATATCACTTTCATTGTCCTTCCTATGGAGAATGAAAGGGCTAGTCAACTGGTTGCTTTCTCACAAGGCAAGAGAGAGGGCCAAGAGAATCACAGAGTTTGGGTACGTCTGCCAGAGGGGGACATGACATCTAGTGTTATGTAGGATCTCTGCCAAGCAACTAAGCTTGCTGACCTGCCCTGATGATGCTGAAGGAGGCAGAGTTCTGAGGAGAGTTGGCATGGTGGTGCTAACTTTCCAGTCCTCAGAATTGTAGGGAATAGACTTATCTATGCCATTAGGCTCCAGAGTTAAGGGCTATGATTGCTATATGAGACTGGGTTATAGGCTTACTGGGGACTGCTGTAGCAAGGAGCAGATTCTCATGTGTCAGAATAAGTTTGTTTTATGCAAGCACTTGGGGTTGCTTAAAACAAGAAGAGAAGAGTAAGCTTTCTGTAGACAACACATAGAAAATGTCTGTATTTCTTTTCCCTCCTTCCTATAACAATATCTAAGACAACCCAGATAAAAGGATCAGAGACCAGAGACTAAGGCTAGTGCTGGTACAAGAACATTCTCATCTATTGTGTGTTCAGAGAATTTTCTCTAATTGTGATATTAAATGTTTTAAATGAGCAGAATGGAGTCTTAAAAATGGGACTTTTTAACCAATATATATATATATATCTGTCATAATGAATCTTACTGTCCAGAGGAAAGGGGAACTCAATACAGCATTGTTGATTGCTGAAGATAAACTGCTTTGTATTTATACTTTGTGACTTGATAGTGCTCCATTTCAAGAGTTACTGTTCTGCTCAATGAGCCCTGCAGAAGATGGATGGTCTCAACAACTGGGCAGTCTTTTATCCTAAGCTATGAGCTTTAAGCTCTAATAATTAACTCTGGGTAAATAGTGTGTATTTCACTGAGAATTATGCATCATCCTGTTACATTAAAAATAATACTAGATAAAAATATGAAGGACACACCTCCTACTTAATAGTGACACATTGAAAGTTTTCTTTTTTTAAAATTAGGAATAAAAAAGATACCTTTAATCAAAACTTTTCTTCAGCAGTTTATTGAAGGCATTAGGAAGCAAGAAGAAAAGATGTAACAAATATGAGCTTGGAAAGGAAGATATAAAATTGTTATTAGTCATAGATGACATGATTATATATATATAAAATCTCCCCAAATCTACATATATATTAATACAATAAGAGTTTGAAAAGTTTCCTGAATACCAATGTACAAAAATAAACTGATTTCTACATATTAGGACTATATAATTAGAGAATGATACCACTTAAATAGCTTTAAAAATATCAAGTAAGAATTTCAAATTTCTATAGGATTATGGTTACTACTTCCATCTGAACTTCTCCCTATATCCTCTAAAAATATTAAGATTAATAAGGAGAGAACAAATGTACCCCCAATTTATACCTATAGCATAACTAGGAGACAAAGAATACTTCAAACTTACTTGAACTTGTAAGTGGGGAAATAAATATCTACAACCATCAAATGCCTCTGATGGTTCTCAATCCAGGGCAGAGTCAGATAGAGAATGTGGGAAACAGCAGAAGGAAGTAAGCACTAGCAGGGGTGAAAAAATTACCCCTTGAACAAAGGTTCCCACTTTGAGAGTAGAAGTATGGGAATCAACGTGAGCCTTGGTGTATGGGAGTACCTGGTACTGCAGAACCCAAAGGAAGAGGCTTGGAAATGCATGAGTCCAGAGGTGACCAACTTCAGAAAACACCAATTCTGAGGTACCAAGAAGCAATTTAGAAGGAAGGAGGTTTTCTTTGAAGGCTAATTGGTCAAAGGAAATAAGGAAGCAAGTAAAATATGAAAAATAAGTGCCTTAAATAAAAGAGTGTTACTGAGGCACAAGAGCACAAGAGTCAACCACCCCCAAAAGGTACATCTATTAAAGAAACAGAAGAGGGTGATCTTGAATTAAGAAATCTTTAATCCACGCCAAACCTTCACTTCAACACCTTTCCATGGAGAAACACCTGTTTTTATGATTAGAGAAAATTAAAAGCATTTAAAATTGAATAACAGATGTCAGAAAACACTCACACAAAGCTACTTTAAGAGGGAAATTAGAAATGAAAATCGAAGGTTTTCACAAGGTAAAAATATTTCTTAATTCTTACACCATGAGGTAAAGAACCATGAAGCAGAGGACAACTGAAATACATCTCAGCACTCATTACATATCATTTAGACAAGTACTTTTACATATGAAACAACCCTTTGAATCAGAAATTCATAAACAAACTTAGAACAAGAACAGAAAAAGAGAAGATGTGAGACAAATATCAGATAAGCTCAGGGGAAAAGTACAAAAAGTTTTAGAAAATTATTTCAGAAATGAAAACAAAATTCCCACTTACTCAACAGAGAATAGATAGATGAACTGAAAACATGAAGGAGAGGTATAGAAATAGCGAGTAGAAAAAACAAAACAAAACAAAACAAAAGGTCACTGGATGAGAAGAATTAGATGTAGAGGATAGGTAAAGAGAATACAACATACATATGATTATAGTCCCTAAGGGGGGCAAGGGGAGAACAGAACTAACATTTAAAACTATAATTCAATAAAAAATATAAAAATTAAAAAAAAACACACACACAATATACTTACATTTATATATTGGAAGGGCCTACCTACTATGTACCTGGAAAATTGACCATAAATTGTCACCTCTGAGACCTATCCTAGTAAAACTACTAGACTTAAGGAAAATTCTTGAGATTGGTAAAAGATAAAGTAATTTACAAAACAGAAGAAATCAGGCTAGCTTTAGAATTTTGGCAGCAACACAGCATAAAGCAACAGTAAAATAGCATTGTCACAAAACTCAAGAAAAAATATAATTTAAGGATTTGATATTCTTTGAAGTTATTCTTCAAGTACCAAGGCTATAGAAAATAATTCTAAGCATGAAGAACTAAAGAAATACTGAACTTTTAACCTTCCCGTGGAACCTACCAGAAAATATGCTTTATTAAACTGAGAGATGACTGGGGAATGACTCAGTAGAAGGAGTGCTGTTGAACATTTAACATATTTAATTGTAGATCTAAGACCAAAACAAAGGTGGTGGCAAGGTGGGTGGCAATATGTGAATGTTTTATGTATTTGTGAAATAGAATTAACACAGCTAAAACAAAAGGGTAAGGTAAGTAAGAGAGAAAGAGCATGGTAGAATAAGTCATTAATTGCCATATAGGTAATAGGAGACATTAAAGTATAGTAATTTTGATTTGTATTTCCCTAATAGCTAGTGAACTTGAGCATCTTCTCATATATCTGTTGGCCATTTGTATGTCTTCTTGGGAGAAGTGTCTGTTCAAATCTTCTGCTCATTTTTTAAATTGGATTGTTTTTTGTTTGGTGTTGAACTATATAAGTTCTTTATATATTTTGGATATTAACCTCTTGAAGCTATTGTTTGCAAATATCTTGCCCCATTTGGTTGGTCACCTTTTGTCTTCTTGGTGATAAATGACAGTGAGATACCACCTCATACCTGTTAGAATGGCTATTATCAATGAGAAAGTAATAACAAGTGCTGGGGAGGTTGTAGAGAAAAAGTAATCCACATTTACTACTGGTGGGCATGTAAACTGGTACAGCCACTAGAGAAAACAGTATGGAGGTTCCTCAAAAAATTAAGAATAGAATTACCACATGACCCATCAGTCCTTCTTCTGGGTATCTACTGGAAAAGTTGAAAATATTTATTCTCAAACATATAGGCACCCTTATGTTCATTACAGCATTATTCACAGTGGCCAAGACATGGAAACAACCAAAATGTCCTTCCACAGATGATTGGATAAAAAGATGTGGTACATATATACAATGGAATACTAGTTAGCCATAAGAAAAGATGAAATACTGCCATTTGTGACAACATGATTGAACCTTGAGAATATTATGCTAAGTGAAATAAGTCAGTCAGAAAAAGTTAAGAACCATATGATTTTACTCATATGTGGGATATAAAATAAAAAGCAACAAATGAGCAAACAAGACAAACAAGTAAGCAAAAACTCATAGACACAGATGAAAGTATAGTGGTTACTAGAGGGAAGGGGGTGGGGGTAGTAAAAGGTAAAGGGGGTCAAATATATGGTGATGGAAAAAGATTTGACTTTGAGTGGTGGGCATGATGTGATATACAGATGATGTGTCATAGAATTGTACACTTGAAACCTATATAATCTTTTTCACCAGTGTCACTCCAATAAATTTAATAAAGCAATACAAATAACTAAAAATATAAAACAGCCCAAGTGTCCATCAATAGATGAGTGGATAAAAAAGCTGTGGTACATATATACAATGGAATACTATGCAGCTGTAAGAAAGAAAGATCTCTTATCTTTTGAGATGACATGGAGGGACCATGAGAGTATTATGCTAAGTAAAGTATTATGCTAACCAATCAGAGAAAGATAAATACCATGTGATTTCACTTATTTATTCAATATAATGAACAAGGTGGGCTGATGAACAAAATAGACCCAGAGACATAGAAAGGAGTATGGTTCAGACTGACAAACCTCAGGGTAGGGGAGTAGGGGGGATGGATGAGATGAACCAAAGAACTTATATGCATGTATGCATAACCAATGGACACAGACTATAATGCTAGGGGTGGGGTGGGAGGGGAGGAGGGTGTCCAGGGGGGGAAAAGGAGAAACATCTGTAACAAAAATAATAAAAATTAGAAAAAAATAAAAACAAAGTTATAGTAGAAGGCAAAATGTGGGAAAGGGGGCCTAGGAAGATTATAAAAGATATTGATATAAAGGTCACCATTAGAACAACAATAGAACATTTTCTAAATACAAAAATATATGCATAAGCCAGCAAAGGAAATAGAGGATACCTAGAAATATTGGTAGAAACACATTAACTATGATACCAAATAGTATGGGGTAGGGACTAGATATATGAGTTATATCATTAAATGTAACAGGGCTTAACTCACCAATTAAAAGGGACATATCTTCAGATTAGTTTACAAAGAATATAGAAATTTGTATATGACAGATACATTATCTATTACATGGGGTATTGGGCATTCTTTGAAAAAGAATGTGGATATCTACACACTGATCTGGACTGAATTTCCAGGTATGTTACTTAAAAAAAAAACAACAACACAGAAATTTGAAAAGAATGTATGTGACATGCTACTTTACAATTTTCTGTGTTTTTCCTCTCACCCTCAACCCAGTGTTCTAAATTATTCACTAACAATCACTCATGGCTTGAAGATTTTGACCAGAGAAATTTAAAATTAAATAATTAATTTATAACTTGAATATAAAAAAAATGTCATCTTAAAAAGGCTATAAATCAATGAGAAGTAGTATATGATATACGAAAATGTATTTAGATACATGAGAAACACACATATTACAAGAAAGATACCTGTGTCTAATTTGGACAGATATTTCTTAGATAAACTTGTTAATAGGCCAGATGGTTATTATATCTTCTGATCAAACTGTAAAAAAAAAAAAAAAAAAAAGGCCAGATAAGAAACACTTTCCTTTCTGAATAGCAACTAAACATATCTGTGGCCACTGTGGTTTAGGTTCTGGATTTAGGTTCCACCAATCACACACACACACAGAACTGTGAATTCAGAACTGAATTAGATGGGAGAGAGGCAATGGTGTGCAGAGATCCGTTTTGGGGACGTGGCTCTAGCAAAAGTCGCAGCATGAGAATTAGCAATTCTGGCAGCAGCTTCGGGACCTCCAGCTTGTGACTCAGGTGGTGATGCTGGAACCAAGCAGTTGGCACGATGACGTCAAAATGCTGCCATTTCCTGGCAATAGCAGAGGTAGCAATTTTCCTGGTGGACCAATTCTGGTTCTGAGAGTCAACCTTGGAACATAAGAACATTTAATTACCTAAATCTCTTTATTCTTGGAACAGCTAGAGGTATTTCCTTTTTTTCTGAAACTGAATTCTAACTGATAAAATGTCCTAAGGAAAAGACCTTGAAAATTTGATGTGTTCTCTTAAAGTCCCCAAACCATAGAATTTGTTCTAGAACACCCTGAACTATAAACTCACCACTAGCTAGCAGCCTCCAATATGCTGAGCAACCTGGCTATTCATCCTCCGGTCCCCTTTGGCATGGTCATTAGAGAATCAGTCCCAAATCCATCAATCCCTTCCTGTGTTGCTCCTACTTCTTATCTTTTGTTCACTATTTTTCAATGATGGCAGTAGCTACTGCCATATCAGGCAAAGCCGCCTCTCTTGATTCTGCACCCTGCATTACAGAGAGACGATGTAGATTTTTTAAGGAAATGTGAGCACCAGATACAGGCCTGTCATCTTGGCAAATATGACTCAGGCTAAAGCCAAATAGGGCCATCTCTACACGTAAGGCTTTGTGGTCAGGCAGAGGAGTGAGAAGCTCTTTGCTGTTCCTGTTTCCTGGGGAAGGTAAGTGCTTGAAAAGGCCTTGGGGAAAAAGGACCGTATTTCATCACGAGTCAATAGTTTAGGCTAAGACCTTAGAGTGGCCAGAAGCTTGTCTATAGAAGAACTTTGCCTAAGCCAAACCTGGAACGTAAAAAAATAATTTAGGTTCATTTCAAGGCAAAGGAAATCATAATGTAAAGGCAGAGAAAGTGATGAGTTGCCCAATACAGGCTTGTCACAGCAAGATTAGCAAGTTACTTAGGAATGGAAAGGTAAGAATCTTTAAAAGGAGCTATGTCTGTTGGCATAGTGAGGGCATGTTTATTTTTGTCTTAGGCCTTTGCAGTTACTGCAAGAAAAATTCCTCCCAACGACTTGATGCAGCTGGTCCATCTACTGTCAGAGGCAGCTTTGGATAATAATAAAGAACATGAATTCTGGAGACAGACTTCCTCCAAATCCCACTTTTACCCACCAGCATATCTGTGACCAAGGGCATAAGATTCATAGCTTCACTGCCTCAGTTCCACAACTGTAAATGAGGATGCTAACAGAACTTCTCTTACAGGCTTGTCAGGAGCTTGACAGGGGTAATTACATGTAAAGTAGTCAGGATGGTGCATCAAATACATCACATAAACGTTAGCTCTTGTTATCACCCAGGTTTGGTTCCCTCCTGAGAGGCCCTTGATAGTCCATCTAAGAAGTGATCTTCTGCTGTTGTTTTCTACCATAGTAGACTAAATTATTGTCTTCCCAATGCTGTATAAAATTTTTATTAAAATATTTATTTTCATACACATATATAAATTATGTTCAAACTGAATGTACCCATTTGTCGGTTGTGAAGTCAATGTAATTGAACATACACAAAAAGTAAAAGAGCATAGAAGAGAAAATATTTTAGTTTGCTTTTTTTTTTTTATCCTCACCCGAGGACATTTTTCCATTTTTTGTTCAGGTAGAGTGGGAAGGAGAGAGAGGAAGAGAGAAAGAGAAACATTGAAGTGAAAGGGACACATCGAGCGGCTGCCACCTGCACAACCCAACCAGGGCCAAGGGCCGGGGACAAACTGAAAGCAAAGTACGTGCCCTTAGCGGGAACCGAACCCGGGTCTCTCTGGACCGCAGGCTGATGCTCTAACCTCTGAGCCAAACCAGGGCTAGTTTGCTTTTAAGTACAAATAATAAACACTACTTTGTGAAACTTTTGGTTCAGTTACTTAAATATTTTTCCCCCTGGATCACAAGAGATCAAGTGTTTCTCATTGTAGGTCACTGTCAATAAGTTTGAAAACTATCACACTAGGAGGAAGGTCTAGAAGGGCAGGAAACTTCTGTGCTTTTGTTCATCAAAGTATCCCCAGCATGTAAGAGGGCACAGAGAATGTGCTTAAAAAATTAGCTGAATGAATGAAAAAAAAAGTGTGAGAACTTAGAATTGATGAATCCATTGTTTAATTAGTGTGTGTTGAGAGATTAGAATGAATTAGGCACCATGATGGCATTGTGGCATTTCTTTTCCTTAGTCACTACATTTTTGGAGGGAAGGTTAGTATCCTATTCACATGAATACTGTATCCTTCATAGTGCCTAGTACAATGCATAGCACATATGGACATAATAGTTTATTCATTTATGCATCAAGTGAATAGCTAACTCAAGGTGGTAGGATTAACTTAATTCTTTAATAACTGCTCAACTATCTGCCTTGCTAAGGTTTATGGGCCTTAGAGAAAATTAAGGTTTTATTTTTCATGACAATTTAATAATGATTTGACTTATCATTTTTTAAAAGTTGATATGCCTGTTCTTCCAAGATCATAATTTGTGAACTAAGAGAGACTGATGAAGCTAGGTATTTCAGGTGTACATATATCAAGCCTTTTGGGATGCTTGCAAGGAAATACAGTCCCTGCAAGCCTGTCTAACCTGAGGTGCCTTAACCTTGGCACTAGGGACACTTTGGGCTGGAAATTCTTTGCTGAAGGACTGTCCTGTGCATTGTAGGATGTTTACCAGCATTTGTGGCTTCTGCTCACTAGAAGCCCATAGAGTGCTCCTCCTACCTCCTGGAGCGGAGAAATTGCTTCTAATTGAGAACCACTAATCTAACCTGATAGTCATTTTTTAAGTAATTTTTCTCCCAAGGGTGAGAAATAATAGTAATTCCTCTTCTGTTTATTTATTTTTTTCATCATAGATCAAGCAGAAAGAACATTTCCTAGCCCTCTTTTCTCAGTTATTAAAATCTATCATCTATCTATCTATCTATCTATCATCTATCTATCTATCTATCTATCTATCTATCTATCTATCTATCTATCTATCTATCATCTATCAATCTATCTATCTATCTATCTATCTATCTATATCTATCTATCTATCGAAGGAAGGAAGTATGGTATCATCAGGTGGGGTTATTATCACAGTAATTCAAGCCTCATCAATTATGTGCCAATTAGTTCATTCATCTAATATTTTTGTTCTCTTCTACATTGGGATAAAAGTAGAATATATGAGGATGGCTTAACTGCTAGTATCTGATTTGACTGTGTTTTTGTCTAAGTTGATTGTTAAGAGGTAATTGACATGGAGAGTATATGAGCTGCTTTTGTACCTGTACAGGGACTGTTTCAGAGGTCCAGGGAGTGACTAATCGCTTCTCACCCTTCCGTGAAAGTACATGTACATATATGACCCCACTTTACCTGAAAGCAGATGTTTACTAGACGCTGCTGTGTTCTGCGCATAGGGGCTGGGAATAGAATGACACTTCAAAAGGAGCCTAGGCCAGGGAGAGAAACTGGGCTGGAAAAGATGCACAGCTTCCTCTGGGGTAGTGTGAGAGGGACAAAGTGTAGGTGGGTTGTAGAGAAACAGACCTCTCTCCCCACGGCAGGCTACACTGTGAAGCAGAAACAAGCTGAAGCAGGGATGTGTTTTAACGTTAGTGAAATTTGGAGTTTTGTGACCACAAGGTCATTCTACTCATATGAAGTGCTCTCTGACTGTAAAGGTTCTCAGAAATGTTTGTTTGCTGAGACCAGTCAGAGAAGTGATGAGATCTGCCCTCAGTGGAATCTCCGGAGTTAGGAAGAATTAGCCCCACAGAGCTGGGAAGCAGGACAGAAAGATGCTGTTTTCTGCTACTCCTCTGTGAACACAGCATCCATCATTTGTTGAGTCGTCACTCTGTGCAGAATGCTGAACTCAGAGACAGAATCTCAGAGGGGGCTTTACACTGATAAGATTATCTATCATCTATCTATCTATCTGTCTGTCTATCTATCTATCTATCTATCTATCTATCTATCATCTATCTATCTATCATCTGTCTATCTGGAGAGAGAGAGAAAGAGAGAGAGAGAAGTACAGTTAACAGAAAAACCAAAAGACAAAAAGTCAAAAGATATTTCCATTTATAGCTGTAAAAGTCACTATGATGGTGAAAATGACTAAGGAGAGTTTTGTGGAAGGCAGTGGGATTTTTGGTAGAAGGAGGATTACACAACAGAAAAAAAATGGGAAATCTCAGTCCTGGGAAGAAAATTTCTGGGAAGATATAACTCCTTTAGAATATATTTCATCAGGCAGAACAGAGTAGGTCTTCAATGGTAGTAAAGAGGAGGACAGTCAGGGAAATTAGGACAATGGTGAGGGCTTTAATGTCACTGTCTCATGTTTAATCTATCCCTTGTGGTAATGTACAACCTAGTAAGGCACACGGAAAACTAATTTTACTGGCTTAGGCCCAATAGCCTAGGGGAGTCTCTTTTGTTCTGTAACTGAAAAGCTATAAGAATCAAAGGTTTTCTGGGTGAGCTATCATCTGCATCAACAAAATTCAATACTCTACCGGAAGTGAAGGATGCACTTGACTATTTTATTTAGAGAAACATGTTTGTGACAAGGCTAAGCAGCAAGTTTGCGAATTTTTATTTGCTGAATCCGTGAACAGACGGGCGATAACTCTATTATTTACAGTAATAGGTTCACAGTGGTGGTTGCAGGATTTCTTGTTCTGGGTATCTGATAAAGAGAAGAGGAGGGAGAACAAACACATTCTCTCTCTAAAATGCCTAAATCAACTTTCTCGTATTTTAAATACTTACACTTGTAAGAAGCCCATGTATTACATAGCTGAGTGAAGTGGGGTTCCAAATGGAAGCACCCATGTCCACCCCCAGGTCGGATAGCTTATCTCAGTGAAGTAAGACAAAATGACACTTGTCTACTCAAAAACACTCAGTGGCTTTTTCATCTGTGAGCTCCATTAAAAAATGAAACCAAATTACACAGCAACATGTTTATGTTACTGATTTCATATATGTATCAAAACTATTTCCTGACTCCTGTACCCAGTGAAAATTGTACTGATTTTTATGTGGCTGATTTAAAATTGTGGTTCTGAATCTCAGAGATGGCCAGGAGAAAGGAGAGGACAATGCATTTTGAGAAATTTAATGCCCTTGTCACTGATTCCCATAATTATTTATATAATGTAAACATCCACAAATAAGTCAACTGGTTTAATACAGTTTGGGTTTTAAATAATTTTTTTTTTACTTCTATTCAATATAACAGAAAGGAATATAGCAATATAACAGAAAGGAAAGAGCAGAGTTATTAACTCAGTCTGGCAAGAACTATATCTTGTGGCTCTCAGATGGCAAAGGATCCACTGATTTAGTGAATTTTCACCTTCATTCATCCTTTGGACCATTACGGTTTTACACCCATGTGCGCCAGGCCAGCGTTCTCATGACTCTCAGAGTCTCCATACACTTTTGAGGACACAGACTATTAGCACTTGACAGCATATCATCTTAAAATTAAAATCCCTATCTTTATAGGCTTAGGATTGGCTTATTTTCTTTCAAATGATCTGAAAGAAATTGATTTTCAGTCTTTCTCTCCTGGACTTAACTGCCCTTTTTGTTCCCTACCTCCACACTCCCCTGGAAGCTTTCAATACTTCCAAGTGTTCTGTGATATGTGTGATACACTGAGTCTGTTTTCTCTGTTGCAGACCTTGGGACTTTTTTTTTTTTTAATTAAGGAAAGGTGTGGCTCAGTGGATTGAGTGTCTTCCCATGACTGAGAGGTCCTGGTTTGATTCCTGGTCAGGACATGCCTGGGTTGCCACCTCAATTCCCAGGAGGGGTGTGCAGGAGGTAGCCGAGTGATGTTTCTCTCTCACATCGATGTTCCTATCTCTCTCTCCCTTCCTTTTTCTCTAAAAAACACATTAAAAAAATAATAAATCAAGGAAAGCACCAGAATGTTCCTTGAGGGAAAAGCACATCTCTCAATTCTAAAATCATTTCATTCTCTCTTAGCCTGCAGTTCACCTGTTGTTTAAAAAAATCCTCCAAAATCCAACTCTCAGTAAATGATGCTTCTAATTCATCCTTGCCAGAAAACACTGACTTCTTCATTGAAGGAAGTCCTGAGTTCTTACCATGGAATTCCCCAGCCCCATCATTGATTTACCTTTCTTGTTACCATCAGATACTTATTGCTTTCCATCATTAAGAACACAGATCTTATACTGAAAACGGCTAAATAGAAATAGGTTTAACATACACACACCACAGAAGGCTGCTGCTCTGAGCTGTCACTTACATCAGACAGTACGAGGGCCCCTCTCGGTTGGCTGACAACAGCAGTGAGGGGAGAGCTGCGTGTTCCCCTGAGCACTTGGACTAACAATCAAGTGTGAGGAGACACCTACTATTTTAGGTGCCAACACGAGTACAATTTAGAACGAAAAGCTCCTCTCAGTTGGTGAGATTAGATGAAGGTCTTCTTAAAAGACAAAATGTATTAGAATGCCTCTGACACTAAAGTTAGAGACCTGTATTATGATCTGATATCTAACATATTTTAGTCTCCATTGGAGCCAGGTACCCATTAAATACTTTGGGGAGAGAGAATCATTCTATTGTTTTTAGATTATGGGTACCGATATTTTGGCCTTTTGTAAAAACAAAACAAAACAAAACAAAACAAAACAAAAAACGGACTGGTCCTTGCTTGTCTAAGTGAAAATTCATCACATAGGGCCAGAGAACGACATTAGCCACATCAGTGCACGTATGTGCATCTGCCAATATATAGTTGCATACATATTTGATTGGAAAAGAGAGTTTATGAGGATGGAAATTTTGTGCATGGGTATCTAAGGTAAGAGAGAGAACAATGGAGCAGCCCCTAATTCCATGAGGGTTGCGTTGGTTTGACTTGCACCTCTGTCTCTCTAGTTCTGCTTTAACTACATCCTGGGTTTGGCATAGTCAGGATGGAAGATCATCCTGTCTGGGGTATCCTGCGAGTTTTCTAATTTATGCATCCCAGGAGACAGCACCCTGGGCAAAATGAGAATCCTCTGATGAACAATGCAGAACCGAGAGGAAAGCTTGGTGCCCCTGGGCATGGCAGATGCCCACCACACACATTGGAGGCCATGCTGAGGCCTGGCGGGAGAGTGGTGGTGTGTGGCGTGTGCACATTACACGAGTGCTGTGTGCGACATCTCCCAGGCACTGCACAGTTATGCAGGACTGTTCTCTAAGAGACCACCAAGGCAAGGCAACGCATTCCGCGCCCTGCTTGGATGGCCTCATGAACCAGGCCGAGCGGTGGTTTCCATTATGTGGGACTGAGCAATACAGGACGTTGACATGACTTGTGCAAATTTGGTGGAAAACCAGTAAATCTGAGTTAAGAGGTAAACATCTTTTTCCATAAAGTTCATTTTAGGAAAATACTGTGGGTTTCAATGTACTGATTTAATTAAAGTGCTTATATTCCTGAACTTTAAAAACTTTGTTAAGAAAATACTCTTCTTAGAATTGCATTCCAGGCTAAAGCAGTTTCCCTTCAACAACCCGGGGGTTTGTGTCACTGAAACATCCCAAAGCCCCACCATGCTATAGGGAGAAATGAAGACTCATTAGTATGATAACTCACATTCCACTACCTGAATGCCCCTGTGTACACACACAGAGCTCAGTCCTGTAGCTGGTGGGATTTGTAACACAGCAGTCCCCCTTAGCTCTGGGGTACATTTAAGACCCCCAGTTGCTGCCTGAAACCATGGATAGCATTGAACCCTATGTATACTGTGTTTTTTCCTATACATACTGATAATAAAGTTAATTAAAAAATTAGGCACAGTGAGAAATTAACAATAACTAATAATAAAATAGAACAGCTATAACAATATACTGTAATAAAAGCTGGGTGAATGTGGTCATTCATTTATGGGGCTCTTTTCCCAAGACTTTTCCTGAAGCCTTTGTATAGGTTCAATGCTTTCTGGTGCAATGAATTGTTTTCAATCAGAACACGTTTTCTGTTCATGACTTCCACCCACAAATTTACTGCCTTTTCCATCTTAACTAAGTATTTATTGTGCACTGTGGCCGTAACTTCTGCATTTGAGGTGCGATAGCAAAACTCACATAAATTTCTTTTTCCTTCACAGTTTCACAGGTGGAAGATTCGTTCTTACTGGTATCTTAGCAACGTTGGCATACAGTTTTTTCTTCTTTCCCTATTAAGTCTAGAACTTACACCTTTTCATTTAAAAGAAGCGTTTTATGGCTTCTCTTTGGCATATCTGAATTGCCAGCATCCTTACACTTGTGCTTTGGGGCCATTATTAAGTAAAGTAAAGGTCCTTAAACACAAGCACTGTTATACCATGACAGTCGAAGTGAAAACTGAGACAGCAACTAAGACAGCTACAGGCTGCGAGTGTCTACGGCATGGACAGGCTGGACAAAGGCATGATTCACGTTCCTGGCTGGATGCCGTGTGAGATTTAATCACGGTCTTCAGAATGGCGCACAATGTAAAACATGAATTGTTTGTTTCTGGAGTTCTCTGTTTAATATTTGCAGGTTATGGTTGAGTGTGGGTGACTGGAACGGCGGACAGTGAAATTGTGGATAATAACTACTACTATAGTTCTGCTACTAGGAGACTGAGGTATCGAGGTGCCAGCAATAAGCTCTGGTTTGCCATGTAATCTCCAAGCCATGCCACTTCTTACCTTCCCCTGGTTGACTGAAACTCTAGGACAGGCTTCTGCCTTGGTTTACCTTCTGAGCGTTTCTGTTTCTTCAATGGACTCGAGTCTTTTCTCTAACCCCAATTTTCATGACTAGTGTTCCAATAATCTTAGTAGCTTTGACCAACTTTTATAGAGGACTGGACCTGGAGGAGGGAGCACTTTCTCCATCTTTCACCTCTGCTGTGAATTAATCTCTATGGCCATGCTGTCATTGCCGATCAGATCTGATATTGACTGTCCACTGTGGTCTCTCGGCATCTGGATTACTCTTCAACCCGTCCAGAATATCACCAGCGATTCTGATCTCCATCTCAGTCTTCCTTGCTCTCCCAGGGCTGACCTGTTACACTACTTTTCAAACATAAATGCACATGAAACATGTGGAGATCTTGTTACAATGCAGTCTGGTGAATAGGTCTAGGATGGGGCCTGTGATTGTGCTGTGATGCTGGTCCAGGGACCACATTTTGAGTAGCAGGGCTTTTTACCCAAAGTGTTCCCTCCTTACAACTCTTCCCGCTGGATCCCAGATTCCTCCCTCATCTTTCTGATTCCTTTTACCAAAGTCCCTCCATACTTTCAGTTTGGTTGTTATCAACACTTTCTAAATGAAAATTATCAGGCCATTTGTTGACCCAAAGTGAGATGACCTTTTCCAAGTCAGCTGAGCAGATTCTCATAGCAAACCAGAGGTTCTTCAGTCTCTCTCTTCCTGAGGGTGTCACCTTCTCTAACCATGAAGATAATTCAAGCTCAATAGCATTTATCCTTTCTATAACATTCGGATTTTGTGATTTCTATGCCTCTATGAGAAAGTGCCTCTTAGGTCTGCTGACAGTCACTTAGAAATATGAATCTATGTTCATTCAAAGAGGCTGACACTTTGTCTCCACTGATCTGAGAAAGGATGGAGTAGCACATTGTTCTCTTTCCTCTTTGTACCTCCAATTTCCTCTAAATTAGCACACAAGACTGATGAAAGGCTTTCATTAGAGGGCTAGGATACTTTCAGAAAGGAATGATAATGGGGCAGGAAAAGGTTAAAATTCTAGCTAAATTGAAGTTTTTTCTTGAATAGCCATGGAAAGGTCCTTAATGATTATACCTTCACAAGGATCAGCATTAACCTTGCTGTCTTGATCTGAATTTTATACCTGTGCTACCCAAACATCCCCCTGACATCTCTCATCCTAACCAAAAAGGATGCGTTCTTGTATCCTTGTCCTTTCATCCCTTACAATGTCCTGACACCTTGGGTAGTGGCATGAACTCAGCTGGGTAGGCAGCAATTCTTTCATTTTCTGGTCTCGCAGCCCTTCAACTTGACTTTGCTCTTCAAGATTTCCATCAGTGGGACCTGGGAGCTTGAATGTTCTTTAAGGGCTTGATCTACTGGAAAGCCTATATAGAACAGAATACATTTCATTAAAAAATACTGTTTAAATCCATGTTGAGAAAATAATATTTTTTTAATTAATAAGGCAAGTGTTATCCTACACTTGGAGTTGATGGATACCTGTTAAAGTAATTATTTTTATTTTCACCTCTGGGGTCTGTTAATAAAAAAAGCTAAGTCATTCTCTAATGGGGCAAAAGTGTCAGATTTTGACACATTCTGTAATCTTCTTTCTAAGCCATGATTTCCTTATTGGTACAGCTAGACTCTCCCAGGATCAAAGAAGCTCACAGAATTTCACAAGGGGATCTGAGGTGACCCTTGATGCGATGTCATGGAAGAGCAGGTAAACCTTCATTCTGGTCCTTTGCTAAACTGGGGTTCATCAAATTCCTAAATCACTCACATACTAACGGTAAGTTCTAGAACTGATATTTTCATCCTTACTCATATCCATGTGGGACAATTCATGTGCTAAAGGAGATACATCTAATCTTATCTGTTGTAAAGTGTTCCATTATTGGTGGCCTGCCCTTCATCCCCTCAATATTTTTTTTTTTAATTGGGAAAGGCTTTACTCTTAGATCAGTCATCACCAACATAGTCATCATGAATGTAACAAGATTTCTCTCTCTCATCTATAAGGAGCATGGTGTTTAGAGAGATTATATAAATTTCTTAAGGTTGTGCAGAATGTGAGTAGCAATTAAGTGCTTGAGATTTTCCTTCCTGTTTAGAGCACTATTTAATAAGCCAGTCTACACACATTTCTAAAGCCAAATGTAATTTTCAGAGTACTTCATTTTTTTCTGTTATTAGAACTTCCATTTCAACAAGCCCTCCAGCTACAGTCTACATTTCTCTATAGACACCATCCTCGGAAAGTGTGATTAAAAACTGAAATGTACTTCTGGGAAATGAGAATGTGCTCTGAAACTTTGTGTTTGGTGCTTTTCCACTTACAAAACAGTTAAAAGTATGTGTTTTTTTTTTAATTTGTTTTTTTTTTTACTGTTCATTTGTTCTCACACCTCTAATACAAAGAAACTCGGTGTTTTTGTCATACCAAGTTGCAGTAACCATTTTAGTGAATATCCCAGAGATATCTGGTAAGCCAGTAATGAAGTGGAGACAGGTAATCAGAGCTGTTAGATGTGTATCATTGATGAATCACATAGTCTTGTGCTTGCTACCTCTCTGCACCTCACCTTTTCATCTCTAAGGTTTCTTACAGTACCAAATTTTCTATTTTATTACACATTATTATTAGTATTTGCTGTTGTTATTGTTATTATTAAATTCTCACTTGAGGATATGTTTAGAGAGGAAGGTAGAGAGAGAGTGAGAGAGACAGAGAAACATCAAGGTGATAAGAAACATCATGCTCCAACCGCACATGCTCCAACCGGGAATCAACTCCACAACATTTTTGGTGTATGGGGCAATGCTCCAACCAACTGAACCACCTGGCCAGGACTCTATTACACATTACTTTTAATTTTTACTTAAAAAAAACTTATATAGTATTTACTATGTTCTAGGTACGTTATACATATTAACTTGTTACCTTTATAACAACCCCTGTTATAGATAAGTACTATTGTCAACTCTGTTTACAATAAAAAGACTGAGGTCTATAAAAGCTAATTAACTTGTTTAAATTCACACAGCTAGTAAGTGTCAGAGTTGCTACTGGAACCCGGTCTGGCTCCACAATCCATGCTCTTTTTTTTTTTGCAATTTTTATTAATTTATTTTTGTTACAGATGTTTCTCCTTTTTCTCCCCTAGACACCCTCCTCCTGATCTCACCTCCCCCTGACCCCTGCATCGTTGTCTATGTCCATTGGTTCCCCATACATGCATTTAAGTTCTTTGGTTTATCCCATCCATCCCCCTCACCCCCCTCCTCTGAGATTTGTCATTCTGAACCATACTCCTTTTTATGTCTCTGGGTCTATTTTGTTCATCATCTTGTTTTGTTCATTATATTCCACAAATAAGTAAGATTATGTGCTATTTGTCTTTCTCTGATTGGCTTATTTTGCTTAGCATAATGCTGTCCAGATCCCTCCATGTCATCTCAAAGGATACGAGATCTCTTCTATTACAGCTGCATAGTATTCTATTGTGTAAATGGACCACAGCTTTTTTATCCACTCATCTATTTTTTTAAATAAGTTTTTTCCCTTTATTGATTTTAGAGAGAGAGGAAAGGAGAGGGAGAGAGAGATAGAAACATCAATGAGAGAGAACATCGATTGGCTGCCTCCTGCATGTCCCCCTCTGGGGATCAGGCCCAACAACCTGAGCATGTGTTCTGACTGGGAATTGAACTGGCAACCTCTTGGTGCATGGGTCTATGCTCAACAACTGAGCCCTACTAGCTGGACAATCCACTCATCTATTGATGGACACTTGGACTGTTTCCAGATCTTGACAATTATAAATAGTAGGAAAATTCTCTTGTGAGATTTCTGGACTGAGAGGAAGTGTGGTCCCTAGGTGTATAATAAATCAGGAATATGGGGGTATATTTCATTAAGAGTATATTTTGTGTGGAGGCCTCTGCTTGATTTAAGTCTCTATTGTGAGAAATAGGGGTGTCCAGCTGCGACTGGACTCTGGAAGGTAACACTTGTGTTTGTTTCTCAGCGTTTGGTGGGTAACTGGAAGGGCCTGACTGTCTCCTCCTCCCTGTGAGGCCGGTGGCATTGCTGCTGTGAGTGGAGGCCAAGAGAGGCACAGGCAGCTTCACGGGTACACTACCAGATGTTGCGACAGCAGAACAGCTGTGTCCTACTTCCTGACATCACATAGAAAATCCAAGCTTTAAAAAATGACTAGTTAGGGATTGTCTATTTGCATTTTAGAAGCATTCTTTACTTTATAGAAGGTTCAATCGGGAGATACTTGAAAAATCTAGTGACCTTAATGCTTGAAATAATTTGATTTATAAACAACTAAACAGAGGCATAACTTCAATAGAAGAAGTATAATTAAAACATTAAAAAGAGAATAATGTGATTTTTTATATAAAACTAGTTTACAGAAGATGGGTATTTTTTTGTTTCCTTTACATCCTTAATTGATATTCAAATTACCTGATAGTATGAACTTATCTTACATTATTACCATGGTCTATAGTTTATATTACTTTTACATGTATTCTCACTGTGACTAGACCCCCACAATATCCCTGTGAGGTCAGTAATGGAGGAGCTAATAGCTTATTTTTCAGATAGCTGATATTGATAAGGTTCTGGAAAATTGGGGTTATGCCTTTTTTAAATTGTTGACACTATTACAGATGTTCCCCATTTTCCCCTACGTTGGCCCCCTCAACCCAGCCTCCACCCCCCCAAACCTTCAACACATTGTTGTCTGTGTCCATGTGCTATGCATATATGTATATATGTTATTTGATTAAACTTCTCCTGTACTCCCCGCCTCCTTCCCCTCTGAAATCTGTCAGTCAGTTCCATGTGTCCATGCCTTTGGTCCCATTTTGTTCTTCAGTTTACTAAAACAGCATTTTCCACCTTGTAAATCTGTTTAAGTGGAATCTGCTAGGATTTACCCACCAATCTTTGATTCAGTAGGGTGAGTCCTAGGAATCTCTGTATTTGCAAGGCTCCCCAAGTGAGTCTAAAGAACATCTAGGGTCAAAAACAACTAGGAGGATTTGAAAAAATTTGGTTCAAATTCAGGTCTTTGACATCAGGTCTTCTATACTGTTTCTTTATATTCTTCACTGTTTCCCTGAACTCCAATTCTCTCCTTGATAATTACTAGTTAATGTCCTCGACACTCTTGGAGTTCTGTTGATAATATTATTTGACTTGAAATATAAGTGATACTTACATGCTGAATATACACATACTTGTTAAAGCCTTCTTGTAGAAGCGGGTGGAGGAAACATTGGCCACTGATAAGCTTTCTGGGGTGTGCAATCATTGCCTCCTAGAAGACCTGTGCCACATTTGCTAGAAAGGTTCATGAGCCTTAAGGTTAGAATGGTAAGAGGTTCTGTATATGAGGAAACAACATCAATAAAATCTAGGTAATATCAGTTAAGATAAATTACCCATTTAAATTAAGAATTTTAAAGGGTCTGCTTTTGGAGTACTGAAAAGAAAAAAAAAATCCTGCTCATTTCAAATAGGTGGCTGTTAAATATTGGGAGAAAATGGAAATATGTTTTCTGATTTAAGAAGAGAAAAATGAGAGGGGAGAATAAAGGGAAATGACCAATCAATTGATTAAGATCTTTTATATTACACAAGATGTTCTATCAAGTAACTACTCAAGACACAGACTCCAGTGGGTCTATTTTCAGAGGTTTGATGATTTCTTAAAATATTTGTATTTCTGCCCTGGCCGGTTTGGTTCAGCGGTTAGAGCATCTGCCTGCGGTCCAGAGAGACCCGGGTTCGGTTCCCGCTAAGGGCACGTACCTCGGTTGCAGTTTGTCCCCGGCCCTGGTTGGTGTCCCTTCACATCGATGTTTCTCTCTCTCTCTGTTCCTCTCTCTCCCTCCCACTCTACCTGAACAAAAAATGGAAAAATGTCCTCGGGTGAGGATAAAAAAAAAAAAAAATAGTCGTATTTCTTTAACTTGTGAGATTTTTCTGTGAGAATATTAAGTAAAAGGAATAAAAGTCATGGCAGCAGAATAACTGGAGGCAAGAAATTATACAATAATAGCAATTATTATTATCAACTAGCGCCCTTTTTTCCTTTTGTAACACAGCTGCGGGAGGGATAGAGTGGAAGTCATCTAGATTCTAACACCAATCAAAGGAACTACCTCACTGACATTTATATTATAAAATGGGAGTCCATGTATCTTTTAGATTACTTCACCTTTTGGTGTATTTATTTAGAACTTTCTTCCTCCTAAATTTTTTTTAGGTAGTTAGAATTATATTATAGGTTAAGTATCTGTTATTTGATATTACTTTTCCTTTGATTAATTAAACATACAATTAAGTTCATACATTTTATTTTATATCTTGTCACTGTATAAAACTTGATTTTCTGCATACAATTACAGTTTTAGAATAAAAGGTGGGAATATGAGGGAAAAGCCCCGAGCTTCTTATTTATGAAATACAATAGTGGAATCATTTTGGTTCATTTATAGCAGAACAGTTGAGCTAATCACAGCTTTATGAGTGGGAAAGTTAAGAATTTTTCATTCACAGTTGACTTGCAAAGTCAATGATCCTGTAAGAGATGACCACATTATGGTCACCATCATATATCACATAAATAAGCTATGGCTCTTTGTCTTATTTGAGTGGCCTGTTAGGAATAACTGAAGCAGGCAATGGTGAATCAGAAATCCTGACTCATGCTATCTCAGACTGAAAGAGTATTCAAAAATTTAGTTGGACTCTGTCATCATCATTATTAAATAATAGATTTCAACATGGAAATTAGCAGAATCCTTTAAGATAGTGGGTAACTTGACAATTATTTTTTCCTATCTAAATAATTGTTTCCATATCCTTCTGAAAAAAACACCTACATTTCAGTTGAAGGAATAATTATATAAATCTGTCATCAGGGTATCTGCCATATTTCTTTATTCCGGTAGGTATATATATTCCTGATGTCTCATAGTTTGTGTAGGCCAGAGTTCACATTCTTGTTTTCAACAAATGAAGGCTTACATGGCTTCCTTAGAACTGACCTTTCTAGGAAAATGCAGAATAGAAGGAAAAGCTATGTTTACCATTCTCTTTATCTTCCTAGAAGACTATTACTCATTAAACAGTGTAGTAAATGTCCAAGTGTTACATTTACTATTAGTGCCAAGGTTTGTCGTAACTGTTGCTATGGACAATTACAAATAACAACACTCTAATGGGGATCCTATTATTTTTTGTCATGATCAATCCATGTGTATTGCACAGATGTGATGATAACATTTATTATTGGTATTCTGAGCTGATGACAGAGGGTGAGAGGGTCAATATCCAGGTTTATAGGTTCCCTTATTAACTCCATCTTTTTGCAGATACTGTGTGACTACTGCAAAAATATATTAGATATATGTTTTTAAAAGTCTTGGTTATCTAGCTTCTACATAAGGGAGGTGGACCAGGAAATAAAAATGAAAGAATAGGACTAGTTACTGAGTTTGGAATAGTGATTAATGTATTTACTTTGAAAAACATTTTCAGTCTTTCCTCTGAAATGCAGGGAAACACTGCTCCTTCACTGTGTTGTGTGTTTGGCTGGAATCACAGGAGCCAGTGACCAGTGCAATCTTCTTTTTCATTTCTGCCCGAGTCATTAACCACCATAAAAAGGGTCTCATTGCTTGCTCCCCATTACCAGAGTTTATTATAAAGAATCACTATAGCTTTAACTTCTTTCACTGAAGAGACGTTTTCTAACTTCCTGAGATAAATTAAACCTACCTGCATTGTGTGTTTCTGCCAGCCAGTTTATATTCTTAAAATGTCCAGATATTCTGAAATCAAGGGTACTATTTCCTGCAAAAAAAAAAAAAAAAAGGTAAAATTTTATTCACACAAGTGGGATACTTTTTATTCAGGACTATATACCTGAATAAAAATGGTTTTCTTGGAGTAATATCTGAAGAAATTTGATGACAGAATAAGAGTATGACAACTCTCAAGGAATTATTAAGGGCAAATGTAAAAATGGCAAAGAAATATGAATAATTGAATGAATAAACAAAGCAGGAGTATCTCTTTGTGTATGATAGCCTCTTGATATCACTTAGAGAAATGCAATGTAATATGTCACTAAGGCAATATATGAATGTAATATGCAGAAACTAATAACTGATTACATTAACTTGTCCCCCTAAACTATGAATTACTGTATTGCTCTGCTCATGAATGCTATATAGGGATATTTATAAAACTGGTTTTGGGCACATTTAAGTATATATAAAACCGCTTAATGCCTTTTCCAACCCTCAGTGTATTAAGGTGTTTTTTTTAATCATGATTGCACACTATGTGTATATTCACAGATTATCTCATTTGATAAAAACAAAATCTTACTTGAATTGCTCATTTTAGGCACACTTTTTAATTGAATTCAGTTATCAGAGATATACTTAAATATTTTAACCTTACTCATTGACCATGATCATAAATCAGGAGGGGTGTCAAATAAACTCAGAGACAAATTCAAGGAGGTATTGTGGCTGCTAACATTGTATACGTTTCCTCAGGACTATACAAACATGTAACCTGGTTCTTTTTTTTTTTTTCCAAATGAAAAGCCTTATATCCACAATATGTATTTTAGGGTAGGCACTATATTTCAAAAGCAAATTTGATCTGTGTAGTCCAGAGGAGATAGTGGAAAAGGGCAATGATAACAGAAAAAATGAAAAATGTATTTTCATTTGCATATGTCAAATGATTATTTAATAATACCTTTGAACATAGGGTTTCTCTGAGCTCTGCTTATGCTTAGCTGGACATGGAGTTATGCATCATCTTTAAGAGCATATTGTCAGAGCTTCACACACATCCTAAAAATATTGTTAAATAATTGTTATTGATAAATTTCACCACTTGGGATTCAATTTCAATGGACACCGTTATATTCCTGGCAGTTATAAATGGATCGGAAAATTGACAGCCTCTCACAGATTGTGCAGAATACTGCTGAGAGCAGTTAGTATTTTTAAAAGCTGTTTCTCTACCAAAAGAACTTTCTGGTATCTGATAAGCTGGCAGGATAACAGTAGGCTTTATTGCCCTCCACACAACTGTCAGTATATAAACAGGATCCGAGAAGCTATTCCTATACACAAATACACTGCTGGCTTTTTTAAGCAGTGTGGTTCACCGCCTCGTGTGCAGACAGCGAGGGCACCAGAGTGAGAAACCGACTGTCCGCCGTTTACCCAGCGTCATGCACTTCACTGAAAACAGTACCAGCTTTCAAACTGCTAAAAATGCCTTGTGAGCGACTTATCCAAAGATAGTGCTTTCCTCGGGAATCTCAGTTCTGTGAGTGGAGAGAGTCAAGTGGAGAGCAAATGTTCGATTTACCTTGTATTTAAAAGGCACCGATGATTAGTTGAAGGAAATGATTAGATGCATTGTATTATTTGACACAAAGAACATAGATTTCAAACATGAAAGCTCATTACAAAGAATTGTGGTGAAGACTAACTGCTATTAGGACATATCAATGAGCAAACAAAGCCAATGCACGGGCTGGAGTCAGGACAGAATTGTCTCCGTGGAACATAAATTCCATCACAGGCAAAGGTTACATATAGTTTTATTTTCACACCACTTTCTGCCGTCTCTGGGCCCCCCAGGATCAGCGCAACACAATGAAACCACACACACAGGCTGCTTGGAGCGAGGGGGAGCTTTGCAAGGCAGCAAGTGCTCAGATCTTAGGATGCAGTCCATTTATTTGCAGATTGGTACCCCTAGGTTACAAGTGGATTTATGTAAATTATTTCTGTACAGCCTAGTTTTGTCTCTTGCTTTTTACAGTGGAAAGAGACTTTGAAACTAAAAGATAACAAACACAGACATTCTTGAGGTGTAGGACTTTAGTCCACCCATGCAAACCTTATCTTATTCACATGCAAATGAAGCACTCAATTGCTCCTGGACTGGCCAGATAGGGAGAATGCATTAACACAAGGTTACAAATCGTCCATCTTACAACCCCCTAACCTCACACTTTCATCCTTTGAGCATTTAATATTTAGACTTATTATCTGAAGTGTTCAGATGCAATGTTTCTTCTGTGCATTTTCTGGGTGTCTCTGAATGCGAAGCACCTGGGTTAAGGGCAGTACTATCCCTATTTTCCTAGGAAATATCTTGAATATTTCAAAAGTTAAATTTATATTAAAGTTTCTGTCTATGAGTTTCAGTCTCATAGACACAGATGACAGTATGGTAGTTACCAAACGGAAGGGGATTGGAGGTAGTAAAGGGTAAAGCGAGGCTAAACATATGGTGATGGAAGATGATTTGACTTTAGGTGGTGGGCACACAATGCAGTATACAGATCACCTATCATAGAAATGTACACGGGAAACCTATATGACGTTATTAACCAAAGTCACCCCAATAAATTTAATACAAATAAATAAAATAAAAACAATAAAGTATCTGCCATTTCTGTTCTTTCTATTTTTTATTATGGTAAATTATACATAGCATGAAATTCAACATTTTAATCATTTTAAAGTCGATAGCTCAGTGGCATTAGGTACATTCACAGAGTTGTGCAGTCATTATCATAATCTATCTCCAGAACTTTTCAATCATCCCATAGTAAACTCTGGGCCCATTAAACAAGCACTACTGTTCTCCCCACCCCCACCCCGGGCAGCCACCATTCTGTTTTCTCTCTCTATGAATTTGACCACCAGGTACCACAAAAGTAGAGTTATTCGATATTTGTCCTTTTGTAACTGGCTTATTTCACCTAGTACAGTGTCTTCAAGGTTCATCCACATCGTAGCTTGTGTCACAATCTTATTCCCTTTTAAGGTAAAATAATATTCTATCATATGTGTATATACCACACTTTGCTTATCCATTCATCTGTAGATGGACATTTGAGTGTTTCCACCTTTTGACTACTGTGAATAAGGCTGCTATAACATAGAAGACATTTATTTTTTTCCTCCCATTTTATCCATACTTTCTGCATTGTATTTGTTTATGTTCATATCTTCTCTGGTGAATTATAAGCTCCTTGAGGACATTCTTGCTGGTTTTATATTTATAACCTCATGACATTATCATAATTTTTAAACATAATGAGTGTTAAATGCTACCAATTGGACTACTACATGCATCTCAGATAAACTCTAGACTTTCTGGGCTACCACCATCATGAAAAAACAGAGAGAAAAATAAATAACACGTTTAACAATGTTAACAATAAGCCCCTTTTCTCCTTTCTTGAGTCTCCAATTTCCTTTAAGAAAGCTCAGAATAAGTAAGGAAAAGAACTCCTCCAGACTATATATTCCAGTGTGATAAACTACTAAACTACTTAAAGTAGTAGAAGACATTTTTATTTTTTTCAACAAACAAAATTATATAAATCTCATCAATGTGAACCTGAATGATACAATATTTAAGTTTCAGTCTGATTCTCATTGAATTGATTAAAAGCTTTCTTTATGATTATGGTATAAAAGGTTAATAAATGACGGACCCTACCTGTCAATCTTTGCAGTGCAGCCTTGTAGGTAAATTAAATATCTAACCAGACTGCCAATAGCTATTTTTAAACTGGTATAATTTTCACCACCATACCTGGCTATATGACATAACTTTAGAAACATTCTTTAGCAGGACTGATGCAGTAAGTAATTCTGAATTAAGAGAAAGAGCTAGAATGTAACAGATAATAATATAATTTGTTGAGCACTTGCTCTGATCCAGATGCTGTCCTCGGTACTTGGCATTTATTATTCCATTTGATCATCACAGCTCTAAGAGGTTTCTGCTTTTATATCCATTTATTCATATATATGTGTGTATAAGTGTGTGTGTGTGTGTGTGTGTGTGTGTGTGTGTTTCTGTTGAGGAGCAGAGAAGCCATTTAATTTGTCAGAAAATTTGTCCAAAAAGTGAATTTAGGTTTGTCTGACACAAAAATTGAACTCCTTCTTGTTTCTTAAATTTTCCTTAGAAATAAAACTGTTCATATGTTTTTCAGTTTGTTTACTTTTTTCTTTTCCAACAGTATAATTTATTTTAGGTTGAACTCATAGAATGTAAAGAGGACTATTTTTTTAATATTTATTTAAAAAATAAATTTAAACTATCTTAAAATAGATAGTATATACACATGGTACAAAACTCAATAGGTGTAAAAGAATGTGTGAAATGTTTTCTCAGACTTGTGTCTAGTCATCTATTTTCTCTCTCCAGTGGCAAACACTGTCATCAATTTGACTTGTATCACTCCATAGACATTCTCTGAAACTACTTGCATATACTTCATGTAGTTGTTTTCATTTAAAATATCTTAGGTATTGGTTTATATCAGTACAAATAATGCTGCTTTGTTGTTTTAGTGGCTATGTTAGATTATACTTTGTGGTTGAGCTATAATTATTTAACCTGTCCCTTGTTTGTCAACATTTAGATTGTCACATTTCTCTTTTGCAACTAAAGCTTCAATGAGTGCCAAAATATTTCAAGGATAATGTCCTAGAAGTGAAATTTCTGGGAAAGAATTGTATTCAATGTTAATTTTGTATTGGTTACATTTCCTTACATAGTTTTTAAAAAATTAAAAATAAATTTTTTTCGTGTGAGAGGCTCAAGGTCCTTTCCACAAAGCCAACATCAGAACTTAGGGAAGAGACAAGCAGTGATTATTGCATTAAAGCTATAATAAAATTAAATTAAAAACCAGCACAAAAATATCAGTGACATCTTCTGTAGTGGGTTTGGTGTCATCATAGATCTTGTGTATCCGTGAGGCTAGGAAGAATAGCAAAATGCTAGAGGAGGAGAATTTTATTTTATTATTATTATTTTTTAAGAGGAGGAGAATTTAAGAGGAGAAAGAGTAAGAAGAGAAGAAGTAAATATCATAGACACACCCTTCAAGGCCTACAGTACAGAGATCTACTTGGACAGAACAAGGCAGTCTCTGAGCCTTCGGCCCTCTCCCCCTTTCAAATTCCCATCTTCAAATCCCCACTGATAATCCGAAGGCCTTGAAGATGTTCCAGCTGGGAAAAGGATGTTAAATTATGATTAAGGTGAAGGGATTGAGCAAAAAAATATATAATTAAAAAGAGAGGTTGATCAAGATGATGAAGGATTTTAAATAATATCAAGTAGTTAAAAGAACTGATGCTTAACTCAGAAAATACAGGCCTGGATATATCTGTGTGGTTCAAATGCTTTGAGTGTCCATGGACAGATTTAAATAAATCAAAGAGAGTAGCTGTTTGTTTCCACATTTTTTGAGAACACATCTGCCAGACCTTACCCATCTACATCAAGAAAGGTACCTAAAAACAACAACCTTGCTTGCAGGAATAATGGTGGAACACTATTGTAATTGTGATGTGGATCTAACTCATTTAAGATGAGAAAAGATGGCTCTTCATTTTCTTGTCAGAATTGCCTTTCATATCGATGCTCTCATGCTCTGGACACAAACCTTTTCTTGTATGTGTGGACATAAACAATGTCTCCTCCATTTTTCTGTAGATGCCAGTCTAATGCCTTCTGTGTAAATCTGCACTTCTATTTCTTAATTCTTCTGTGTTGTTTTCTTATGTTTACTTTAAAGTCTCTCTCTTTTTTAGAGCAGTTTTAGGTTTACAATAATATTGTTAGGAATTACAGAGATTTCCCATACACTTCAATTCCCCACATATGCATAGCCTCTCCCATTATCAACATAACTCATTAGAATGGTACACTTTTTTTTTTTTTTTTAATCAAAAACAGTTCTACATTGACACATCACCATCACCTAAAGTCCATAGTTTACTAAGGGTTCACTCGTGGTTGTACATTCAATGGGTTAAGACAAATGTGTAATGACATATACCCATTTCTATAGTATCATAGAGAGTATACTCACTACCCTAGATATACTCTATGTTCCAAGGACTAGAGAACATGTGAAGATGAATGGGCAGAACCATTGATCTTTTTACTGTCTGCATAGATTTTCCCTTTCCAGAATGTCATATTGTTGGAATCTTATGTATGTAACCTCAAATTTGCATCTTTCACCGAGTAATGTGTATTTGAGGTTCTTCCATATTTTTTCATGGCTTGGTAGCTCATTTCTTTTCAGAGCTGAATAATTTTTTATTTTCTGGATATCCATTCACCTACTGAATGACATCATGATTGTTTCCAAGTTTTGGCAATTATGAATAAAGCTACTATAAACATTCATGTGCAGGTGTTTGGACACAAGTTTTCAACTCCTTTGTAATAACCAAGGGGTAAGATTACTGGTTCATGTGATAAGAATATGTTTATTTTTGTAATAATCTGGCAAAGTGTCTTCCAAGTGACCACTTTGTATTCCCACAAGCAGTGAATGGTAGCCCCTGTTGTTCCACATCCTCACCAGCATTCGGTGTTGTCGATATTCTGGATGTTGGCCATTCTAATAGGTGAGTAGTGGTGTCTCATGGTTGTTTTAATGTGCAATTCCCTAATGACATATGATGTGGAACATTTTTTCATATATTTATTTTTCATTTGCCTATCTTCTTTGGTGAGGTGTCTGTTAAGCTCTTTGCCCCATTTTAAAATCAAGTTGTTTTCTTAATGTTGAGTTTTAAGAGTTCTTTATATGTTTGGGAAAACAGTTCTTTATGAGATGTATCTTTTACAAATATTTTCTCTCAGTCTGTGGCTTGTTTTCTAATTCTCTTAATACTGTTTTTAGAGAGAAGTTTTAAATGGTTAATGAAGTTTAGCTTATCAATTATTCTTTTTCATAGAATGTTTTTGGTGTTGCATAGAAAGCCATCATCATACCCAAGGTCATCTAGATTTTCTCCTATGTTATCTTCTATAAGTTTTATAGTTTTGCATTTTACATTTATGTTTGTGATTCGTGTTGAGTACATTTTTGTGAAAGGTGCAAGGTCTGTGTCTAGATGCCTTATTTTGTTTTTGCATGAACATGTCCAGTTGTCCTGGCACCTTTTGTTGAAGAGACTGTCTTTGCTCCATTGTATTATACTTGCTTCTCCACTGACATATTCATAGAGTCTGTTACTATGCTTTCTATATATTTTATGGATCTGCTTGTCTATTCCTCTGCCAATACCACACTGTATAGATTACTGTAGCTTTATAGTAAGACTTGAAGTTGGGTAGTGTCAGTCTTTTAACTTTCTTTTTTCCTTTCCATATTGGCTGTTCTGGGTCTTTTGCCTTTCCATATAAACTTTAGAATTCATTTTTTGATATCTATAAACAACTTGCAGAGATTTTGATTAAATTGGGAAGAACTGATATTGTAACAATACTGAGTCTTTTTATCCATGAACATGGACTGTTTCTCCATTTATTTAGTTCTTGTTTGATTTTATCAGAGTTTTGTGGTTTTCCTCATGTAGATGTTATTTATATTTCATTAGATTTGTATATAAACATTTCTTTTTGGGAGGGTGTGCTATTGTAAATTGTATTGTGCTTTTAATTTCAAATTTCATTGGTTTATTTTTTGTATGTAGGAAATTAATAGACTTTTGTATGTTAAAGTTGTATCACTGCACCTTACATTATTCAACCTTGGTATCACTTGTTGGTTCCAGGAGTTCTTTTGTGGATTTATTTTGGATTAGCCACATAGACAATTATGTCATCTACAACTAATGATAGTTTTATACCTTCCTTCCAAATCTGCATACCTTTTATTTTCTTTAGCAAGGACTCCCAGCACTTCTCGAAAAAAGTGGCGAAAGGACACATTCTTGCCTTGTACCTGAGCTTAGAGGGAAAGCTTCAAGTTACACACCATTCTTCTATGTTCTTTAGCTCTGTCATTCAGATACTGACTCTAAGATAAGGAGTAGAAGCTGGGGGAGGAGGCTGACAACACAGCTCTCTGGAGCATTAGTCCACATCTGCTTTGGTCTAGGGCAGAAGTGGGATCTTTGGTATGAAGCATCATAGGGAGGTAAAGGAATAAGTGTGTGTGTGTGTGTGGGGGGGGGGTGTCACATATTTAGGCTGGAATGTGAAATACCAGCTGGAAATGAGCCAGAGCCCCGACTTCTTTCATGACAGCTCTGTGCCTAGAACACTATTGGAGTAAAGAGTAACTGGGCCCATCTAGTTGATCCTGGGTCTGAAGGAGAAATAGTGTGTACATCGATACCTCACAGGGCCTTGAAAAATGTTTCCTGGGCCAGGAGCCATACAAAGTTCTGAGTTCTGACTTAGGCATTACTTCACTGAGGATATAGGTTCTGAGAGTTTTTTTTCAGATAGTCTAATTTGTGAAATTCCTTCAGAAAAGCTTTCTGGATCTATGCAAGGTAGAACGCATTGACCCAACATGGAGCAGAGTCATGCTTAAGGCTTGCTTTTGATAGCTGACCTTGTCAGGGCTTAGAAAGGCAGCCGGTTCCATAATTACATTCAGAATGACTCAATCTATCTAGAAAGCCTATAGAGTGTGTAGTGTCAGCAGCCAGTGTCATAATGTCTTGCTTAAAGGCCTTAATGGATGATCTCATGGTGGAGTCATGGATGCATTTGGTTTCTGAAACCTGTGTTGATGATTTGGATCTTGAGTCTACACCCATAACCTAATTCTGATTTTAGTAATTTTAATTTTGTGTATTTTTGATACTAAATACAAGCTTATTTTCAATAATTTGATTCGAATTATTTACATCTGACTTTTAATTTATCCTCCATAGATAATGCACCTGCCTATATCTTCTTTATATGCTATTTAAGTCTAAATTTTTGGCCTCTTTTATTGTCTACCACATTATTCACACTACCCCTATATCTCTCTCCAATTAAATTATTTTCAATCTAAGTATAAGTCTTTATTAAAATAGGTGGAAACATAAAATATAAAAATTATTTAAATAAGATGTACAACTTAGACCAAAGGTATAATGAAATAAATTGATGACATAGTTAAGCACCTTGATGCTTAAACTAACATAGTTACCTCTTAGTTCTGGGCAGAAGAAAGAGTTCATAAATCAGTCAAAAGCTTTTTAAAGCTCTTTAAAGTTCTATGATAATGTAGGTCAATAGCCAGCTGATAAATAATTAGAAAAGGGCCACTTGTTGATCTTCAAATTTTCACATTCTCAGTCTGTTTTTTTCTCTTTTCTTGGGCCTAATTAGAAATGTAAAAAAGAAAAACTTAGCATTCTTTATAAATTAATGACCTAAAGGCTACACACACACACACACACACACACACACACACACACACATATTTTTATCCTCACCCAAGGACATCCTTGCATTTATCCTCAGACAGAGTGGCGGGGGTGCGGGGGGAGAGAAACATCGACACTAGAAAGACACACCGAGTGGTCGCCACCCACACAACCCCAATCGAGCTGGGTCAAACTGCAACTGAGGTGCGTGCCCTCAGCGGAACCGAAACCGGGCCTCCCTGGTCCGCAGGCCAACGCTCTAACCGCTGAGCCAAACTGGCCAAGGCCAAAAAATATTCTTTATAAGTTTTGTGTTTTATAGATCATTAATAATGCAAAGGTAGCTTATAGTCATGGGATTCAACTCAACTAACGAGTCACTTGGGTAAGAATAGGAAATCAGGTTTTGAGATTATAGAAGCTTTAATTAAAGAAATGTTTTGCTTCTCATATTTTTGTGTGGCAAAATAGCGTAATATTTTAAATATTTCTCCTAAGCTTACTATAGACATGAGGCAGCACAATCCCTATTAGAAACCCTTCCCGCCCTGGCCGGTTTGGCTTAGCAGTTAGAGCGTTGGTCTGCGTACCAGAGATTCCTGGGTTCGGTTCCTGCTAAGGGCATGTACCTCGGTTGCAGTTTGTCCCCAGCCCTGGTTGGGTCATGTGGGTGGCAGCCACTCGATGTGTCCCTTTCATGTCGATGTTTCTCTCTCTCTCTCCCCCTCCCACTCTATCTGAACAAAATATCGAAAAAATGTCCTAGGGTGAGGATAAAAAATGAATGAATGAATAAATAAATAAATAAATACATAAATGCATGAATACATAAATAAATAAAATAAATTTTTAAAAAAGAAACCCTTCCCACTCATTTTATCTTCACTCATTTTTCTAATCTCTTCTGCAGCTACCACTGCCCATTAGTTTTTTGTCTTTATTCCAATTTTAAACTGCAATTATCCCGTAATTGCCTTTATTGGCATTTCTCGTATCCTGGCCCTTAACTAATATAAGTTTATAGTGTATTAACTTCATAAGCAATGTGAATTGTGTGAAGTACATTTTTTCCTTATGCTTTTCATGGGTGAAAAAAATGTTTAGGAGAAACTGTATGCCAAACAGCTTAGTTTTTGTCAAAGCTTGATATGAAGTGATATTTCCCACCTTCATTGACCTGCTGAGAGAACTTATAAGAAGTGCCATTCAAATCAGTCATTTTATTCTAAAAAAGGCTAGCTCATGCTATAAATCAGAGCAAAGCGTCCAAGTGAGAACATTATTCTTCTGAATGATGAAAATGAGCTTCTTTGTATTATATATAATGGAAGGAAAGGTGTATAGCTTTTAGGCCCACAGAATATATATATATTGCTGCTGAGGGCATGGGTAACCTGCCAATGTGAGGGATGATTATTTACCTTGTGATTGTTCTACAGCCCATTTTGTATGTGTGACACATTGTTGAAAGATACCAATATGGCAGACATGGGAATTATATAAACCCAGTGTGGTAATCATGGTCAATTTATATATAGAAAATTTGGTACTTAAAATAAGCTATTGTTTAACTGTTATGGTAGCAATACAAAATGAAACCAACAAATGAAGAAGGATAAAAATATTCCAAGCGTTTATTCAAGCTAGACCAGCAGAGCTGGGTGGCTCGGTTCCTGCTGCATTGTTCATCTGAAAAGGTCTTGTGAAATATTCAATCAAGCTTTTTGTAAAATGTAATAGAAGCAATGACCACAGATGTAAATTTGCTTCCTTTCTCTTCTCCCTTTTGATAGTTTTCATTTTTCAGTGATGGTCAGTTTATGGGTTATTTGGAAGAAGTTTAACCAAAGTGTAGAGGCCAGTTTAATTGAAAATAATCCTTGGAGCAAGGGGTGACTATTTGCTGAGCTGCTGCCTTTGACTCAAGGTCTTGGAATAGCAAGGTTCTGTAGACGAAAATTATTAGATTTCCAGTGTTTTGCAAAATGGTGCTTTCATACTCCTCTGACAAGGCATACGTGCTTACTAAACTGATAATTACAACAAAAATCTAATCATTGTTGACTTCCAGAATGTGCAGAAAGTCAGAGTCCAAACAGACAGGAATTGAGCCAATGGCGGTGGGGACTACTTTCTTTACATTCAAATGCTCTAACTCCAACAAAGTCACTGAGTTTGAAAGAAATACAGTTTTTCTTTGAAGACTCCTCATCAGTACAGATGGCATCTATGATACTGCATGTTATATGTTATTAGGGAAATGCAAATTAAAACAACAATTAGATAACACTGCTACACACCTACTAGAATGGCCAGCATATGGAACACTAAAAACACCAAATGCTGACAGGGTTGTGGAGCAACAGGAACTCTTAATTCATTGTTGGGGGCGGGATGCAAAATAAAGCTGAACATACTCTTACCATATAATCCAGCAGTTGTACTCCTTGTTATTTACCCAAACACGATTAAAACTTGTGTCTATGCAAAAACCTGCATGTGGATGTTTATAGCAATTTTATTCATAATAACTAAAACTCAAAAACAACCAAGATGTCAGTCAGTAGGTGAATGGATAAATAACCTGTGGTATATATATCCAGACAATATAATATTATTCAATGCTAAAAACATGAGCTCTTAACCTATGAAAAGATATGGAGGAAACATAAATGCATATTACTAAGTGAAAGAAGCCAATCTGAGAAGGCTGCATACTGTAAGATTCCAACTGTATAAGATTCTGAAAAGGTAAAAGTATAAGGACATCAAAAGGATCAATGGTTGCCAGGGATTTGAAGAAGAGAGAGATGCATAGGCGAAGCACAGAGGATTTTGAAGACGGTGAAACTACAGTACTCTGTATGGTGCTATAATTGTGGATAACATACCCAAATGCACAGACTGCACAATACCGAAAGTGAACCCTAAGAGAAATCATGGAATATGTGTAATAATGTTGTGTCAATGTAGGTTCATCAATTGTAACAAACGTATCACTCTGGTGAGGATTTTTTTGGGCAGGGGTACAGTAGAGAATGATATAAGATGAGTGAAGAATGAACTCTTATAGAACACTGACATTTCTCACATTTACAGAAGGACAATTTGTGATTCGAGGGAGAATAATGGACAAGAAAGACCAAGCAAATTGAGATCTTAAAGTGTAAGATGATCAGTGTTGCTGATATATTAATAAGGAAAGGAAGAAAGAACACAATAATTATGAGGAAAGGGGGAGTAGGCATCACAGATGAGATGAGGACTAGAGATGGCCGTTGAAGTCCTCCAAAGCCTCTATTATTGAGGAAGAGAGACTTCATCTCAGATGGGATATTGGCAGCTGTGTCTACTGATTCATTATCGGTAAATGGCAATGGTTTTGATATTAGGATGTATTTCACCATCTATATCATATATCTGGTCGGACCAAAATAGAAAATTCCCAGATAAACTTAAAAGAAATGTGTAAGAAGAAAGTTACAAAAGTTTATATGAACAAATAAATAAATGTAATGGGCTTGCTTGGTGAAAGCTCCTATTACAAAAGTACTGTTATTTCTACAGCAACATACAGATTTAGTAAAATTCTAATAAAAAAACTTACATGACTTTAAGATGTGCAGGGTATATGTGTGCTTAAATATTTATTATAATGTGAATTTTATTTGATTCTTCAGTCAGAAGAGTTTAAATTTAACTATGCTATTACTTTTATGAGAAAATACCGACATGAACACAGCATTTTTTTGAATGTAATAATGCATTTTTGTCAGTAACAAAAATACTGCATTATAAAGTGATGAAAAATCATGCTTGAATGTCTAAACGGTTGAGGGTCCTCCTGGGTTTTAGTCTAAGCAGCAGCTGCAGCATTTCTTTAGGAATGAAGTTCATTAACATTCTCTTTATACACAAAAATATGACCACACATCTTTACAAAACAAGTATAAACCATGATTGAAAAGCTTTTATTATGACTCTATAAAATAGTTTTTTTTACTGCATTCTTTAGAAAGTGTTTCACTCTCATGTAAGTCTAGGGAAATGAGAAACATGTTTCTATACGTCTAACCACCCAAGACCAGAATTTTAACAGTTGATGAGAATGGAAGTGGGTTTGTTCTTCACCATTCTTGCATTTTGCAAAATATATAGCATGAACCTCAGTGTAAGTTTACTAGGCTCCAAAAACTTTTTTTTTTTTTTAACTAAAGTTTTGTGCCTTTAAGTATTGTTACATTTAGTTAGCAAGCAACTTACACCTGCCTTACCATGAGTAGCTATTTGAGAGGCCAAACGTGCCTTCCAGGGGTGACCTCTCAGCCTAAATATATCTGTTCTCCCAAAGATTTACAATTCTATCTGCAAAACATTTTTTTCCCTCACAAAGGAGTCTTGATTTATCTTTAAAAATAAGTGCCCTGTGCTTCCAACTGTTCCATGATAAATGAGGTTGGATGCAGATGTGTATTCTTTGCTAAATTGGAAGTGTCTTGTCAGAGTTTTCTGTAGATCTGACACCACTATTTAGGGAAACCTAGGAAAGTGCCTCCTGTTATTTTCAGATACACAGCAGGTATTTCTTTGAGGGAACCTTTCACAGACACTGACATGAATGTTACAAGAACTTTGAAAGCAAGAAATGGAAAAAGTTCAGAAGAGAGAACAATAGCTTAATAAGAAAAAACATTTTAGGGAAGTCACTGGCATCATCAAAAAGCATTTATCATCTGATTAATCACATAAATAAAAATTAAAAGCATTTTTCTGCACACATAAGCTTTCCGTCCCATAGTTAAGATTGACTAAATAAATTCTGATATATATACAGTATGCAAAATGAGCCTCTACCCAAATATTTATATAGTTATATGTTTATATAATATTAATGAAAAAGCATGTTTTAAAAACAGTGTAAATTAATAAAAGTGTCTAGAAGGACATGCAAGTGGTTTTGTTTTCTTTTTTAAAATAACCTTTAGATTTTATTGCAGTTTTACCAGATTTTCTGCTACTGACATCTCTCCCCAATAAAATCCAGGGTATGACATTACATTTAGTTGTCATGTCTCTTTAGGCCCCTCCAATTTGCGAAAGTTTCTCTTTGTTTCCTGTTTCTGATGACCTTGACACTTTGGAAGGGTGGTGGCCAGGTATTTTGCAGAACGTCTCTTACTTTGGGTTTGTATGGAGTATTCCTTGTCAGCCTGGGGTCCTGGGATTTGGGGAAGGATGCCAAGAGGTTAAGTGCCATTCTCTTCTCATCCTATCAGCAGGTGCATGTCAGTAGCTTGACATCACTGGAGATTGCAGCCATGATTGCTGGGTTCGGTGGTGGCCCCTGCATTTCTCAAGCAGCCTGGCTACAGAGCCTGTGTTCTTAGTCATTTCTCTGTTATATGGATCCTGGTATCTAAGTACTTACCTTAGGAAGAGGAGTTTTCTAACCAGATGGTGGGTAGGACTGAGCAAGCAGAATTTTCCTGACAGGAGTTCTGGTGACAGGACAGGAATGGGCCGATGCCCCTTCTTAAATTATAGAGAACTGTTATAAATATTTAACAAAAATAGGCAAGTAATGTGTTCAGATAATTCAAAGTAAAGGAAATATAAATGTCTTTCAAACATTTGGAATGATGCTCCCATTCTCAATGAGATAAATGTAAACCAAGATTTCAATAACAACTTTTAAAAGTTATTAGAGTAGCAAAGACCATAAAGCTCAATTGCAAATTGTTTTGGCAAGGGTTTGGGAAAACAAACACTTCCCATTGTTTATGGAAAAGTAAATTGGTACAACTACTATTGAGAGCAATTAGACATTATGTCTCACAAAAAAGAACTACAACGTTTTTGACTCAGTAATTCTACTTCTATGTTATATCTTTAACATGTTTCATATTTATGTAATAAATATAGATATGCTAACATGTGCATAAAATGATTATAGAGGGTTGGGCAAAGGTAGGTTTGCAGTTGTAGGTAGGCAAAACAGAGTTTATTTTTGTATTATTATTTATTAATTATTACATTATTTTCTATACAAACAACTGTAAACCTACTTTTGCCCCACCCTGTATATAATGATATTCTTTGTAGCAAGAGATTAGTTAAATAAATTGGTCCATCCCTATACTGCGAAGAACTAAGAACATGATGTGAACCAGTAAGGGAAATCTCCAGGATATTTTGTTAAGCTAAAAAAGTCAAAAACAAAAACACAGGGTCGCATGACATGTAAGATATGCTGCTTTTTACACAAAAATAAGTATTTTGCATGCTATTTAATATTCTCAGGCTCCTTCTTGTAGTATACACAAGAGTAATAGCAGTGGTTATACTGCAGAAGGGAACTAGAAGGCTGCCGTCAACGATAAATGGAGACTTGTTCACTGTGCACCAGTCTGTGCCTTTGAATGGTTCCATATACATGAATGACCTAGTAAAAAATAACATTTGATTTAAAAACACACACACAAGCAAACAACCTTTCTCCTCTAATTTATAGAAAAGAGCAAATGTACACTTTGGAACTGAACCTGAGGCTTGAATTTCGTTCTCAGATCTGCCACTAATTATCTAGTATTTTGTATGATGGTTAATTTTATGTGTTAACTTGATCAAGACACAAGGCACCCAGATTTTTGGTCAAATATAATTCTGAGTGTGTTTCTGAATGTGATTAACATTTGAATTGGTAGACTGAACAACACAGATTGCTTCCCTAATGTGGGCGGGCCCCATGCGACTGATTGAAGGTTGGAGCAGAATGAAAAGGCTGACTCTCCTGAGAGTAAAAGGTAACTTCTCCTACCTGACTGCATTGAGCTGGGACATCAGTTTTTTCCTGCCTTTGGTGTCAAACTGAAAAATAGTCTCTTCTTGGGTCTTGAGACTGCTGACCTTAGAACTTGAACTATACCATTGGCATGCTTGAATTTCTAGTTTGCTGACTGTGTTGGGACTTGGCAGGCTTCATAACCTGTGAGCCAATTTCTTATAATAAATTTCATATATATACATATTATATATATGTATACACACACAAAATATATATATGTAATAACATATATTTATTATAAGAAATAGTGTGTGTGTATATATGTATGTATATATATATATACACATATATATAGCTCATATCTAGTAATTATCTGTGTATGTGTGTGTATATTTATATTTCCTATTGTTTCTGTTTTATTTCTCTGGAGAACCCTAATACACACTGTTGTAAAGTACCAAAGTAACAGAGATAACTGCTTCTTAGTGGTTTAGTTTTCTCTTAAAATGTGGGAGTTGCCCTGGCCGGTTTGGCTCAGTGGTTAGAGCGTCAGCCTGCAGTCCGGAGAGACCCGGGTTCGGTTCCCGCTAAGGGTGCGTACCTCGGTTGCAGTTTGTCCCCGGCCCTGGTTGGTCGTGCGGGTAGCAGCCACTTGATGTGTCCCTCTCACATCAATGTTTCTCTCTCTTCTCTCTCTCCCTCCCACTCTATCTGAACAAAAAATGGAAAAGCGTCCTCAGGTGAGGATAAAAAAAAAAAAAAAAAAAAATGTGGAAGTTAACCAGAACAACTGCATGTTCCCTGGCAGCTGTATACGTCTACATAATTTCTCTATAGATGGTCCTTCATTCTCTCACCTGAGCTCAGTTTCTTTGCTTACTGGTTATTTTTCCTAAAATGTAGTATGTTTAACCTATCCCAAATTGAGTATGTCAGCCAGGAAAGTCATCTCCTCCTTGTTATTTTTAATGGCACAAGGTTCTTTTTGTAGAAATGACCAAATCTGAAGTTGTTACTTCTGTCTGGGCCTGGTATTACTTTGATTATGTATGATGGCAGTCAATCAAACATCAAAGAATACCGAGAGAAGAAGCAGATCAAAGTGTTTTACTCTCAATTCTCTATAAAGTTTACTACATGGAAGTACTGCGGGGGATTCTTCAATTGTCTGAGCAGTTCTGGGATCTAGAGCTGACATAATTTCCAAGCAATGGGGGGTGTCTGACCAAAGTGTTGTGGGGGCCTTACAGGGAGGTCTTTACGGAGACTGTACATCTGCAACTCTGCTAAAGAGAGAAAAACCTTCCTAACCCTTTCACTGTTTATTCATAGAAAGAACATTGGGCACGTAGAGGTATTAAATATCTATCTTCTCTTACCTTGGTATATTTGGCTTATGAACAATTGATAAGACTTTATCTTATTGTTAACTGTTTATCTTCTCAAGCCAAGAAAATGATTATTTCATCATGTTTCCAGGGACTCCATGCCCTTTGTGAGGGATTTCCCAGAGATTCTTCCATAACATGTTCCCAGCATTCAGATTTGTCTTTTGTTCATTCCTCTTTCTCAGACCGATGCCAGGTCCTAGTGATGTCCACTTTGAGATGAATATATCCTATGGATTCCCTAGATCTCCACTGCTGCCACTCTCTGCTGGACACTCAGGGTTCTACCTCGATTATTGCAACATTCAGAAATGCTCTCTCCCGACCCTTCTATTACAAATCCATGTTGCACATCCATCATTTCAGGAATAATTTGCTCTAAGTTCTACTTTCCCTCCCTGTCATGCCTTTGTTGAAAGTTCTACAGTGATTATAGTAAGATTTCAAAGTCATCCATTTTTTTTTTTTTTTATCCTCACCCAAGGACATTTTTTCATTTTTGGTTCAGATAGAATGGGAGGGAGAGAGAGGAAGAGAGAGAGAAACATCGACGTGAAAGGGACACATCGAGTAGCTGCCACCCGCATGACCCAACCAGGGCCGGGGACAAACTACAACCGAGGTATGTGCCCTTAGCGGGAACTGAACCCAGTTCTCTCTGGACCGCAGGCTGACGCTCTAACCGCTGAGCCAGTCTGGCCAGGGCCAAAGTCATCCAAGTTTTAAGGAGTGTTTATAATCAGTTCCTCTTCCATACCATATCAATATCTCACTACTCTACTTAATCAATCACCAAGACTTGAAAAATTTACTCCCAAACTTTCTGTTCTCTCTACATAATTCATTCTCTACAGGGTAGACACTAGACAGATAGAGACATAGATAGAAATAGAAATATATAAATTTGTAAATGTAAACATGTAACTTCATAAATATTTAAATTCATAAGTTAAAATTATTTGTATTCAGATGGAGAAGGGTTTGAATTGTTTTTGTCTCTTACTAAACTGTACAAAGCTAGACACGTTATTTGATCTCTGAATTTCAAATATTCAATTCTGCTGAATTCTTCTGAGGATTAAGTTATATAAACTAAGTTGCCTATGATTGTCTGACATATAATACTTAATAAATTCATGCATATTTTCTGATTTTAGGTTGTTGTTTTCTTCTTTCCTGTTTTTTAAATTGTAGTAGTCTGAGTCTAATCAGGAGACAAAGTCACATAATAAGTTAAACAAGTGAATTTAATATGATATAATTATTAACTATAAGAGAAACCATGTGATATAAGGAAACTATATTTTATCTAAGGTTGTAGGCGAGTAACCAAGGAAGGATACACCTGGAAGAGGTTCAGACCTTGTTGAAGTCCACAGAATAGCAGAGCTGTTCACTGGTTTGTCTAGCTCTGGTCTGGTCTGGAATTCCTCGGGCAGGCAGTGGGCCAGAGAGAGCAGGTAGGCGAGGAGGAGGAGCGGCTGGTGACATGAGTGTGCAGTGAGTGTGGTGCCAGAGCAGACGGACTGTGGAGCATGCAGGCTTGCAGGATGTGGGAGCTTGAAGGACTGTGTGGTCCAGGCCATGGGAGGCTGCTGTCTGACCACGCTGGGAGTCCTAGTACTGGGAGGGCAGGAGGCCTGCAGTGTGTGTGTGTGTGTGTGTGTGTGTGTGTGTGTGTGTGTTTGGTTTCTATGTCTGTAGGACTGAGGAAAGGTTATTACTGCTCAGAGCTGCAAAGTCATGGAGGGATCATGTTCTGAGCCAGTGACCAGAACAGGCTCCACAGAAAGTTGCTATAACCACAAGGCTGGCTCCTTGGTCTGTCCAGAAAATTTCAGGAAGCTTCCTTCTATTGTCATGTATCTCCAGTCTCCTCTCCTGAGAAGGCTTATCACTGTGCTCACTTTAAAGGAAAATGACTCCAGGACTTATAGTGAAGGGTGCACCCGGAGCTGAGAAGCCTTAAGTCGATAACTGGCACATAAGCTGTACTGTAAAACCAATTAGCTCTGATTAATCAGATGTAGTTTTTCCCATCAGATTTTGTCTGAAGAAGTGATAATCTACAGTTATGGGGAGTGTTTTTCCAAAAGATTGACCAGCAATGCAGCAGGTGTTGCTTCACTTTGTAGCAGGTGGGTCAGTGTTACACTGCAAATCCAAATTTTATTTGTTGAATTATATTTTAAATGTGTTTAGCCCAATTCTGAGTGTCAATTTATCCCAAAGAAGAGAGAAACTGCACTTTGCAAGGTTTCACATCAAGAATACATTTGAACCATCCAGATAGTCTTTTTCTGTGTGGGCTTTAAGGTTTTTAAAAACTGTCATTTATTGTGTTTTTTTGTGTGCTTCTGTGAATATCTCCTAATAAATCTGTTACTCCCTTGTCAGTAAGCAAACATGTTCCCACAGCAGGCTGCCACATTTTAATAGTTTCCCATGACCTTGGATGATTTTTATTCCTATAAAGTACATGCTTTTATTTATTTATTTATTTATTTATTTATTTATTTATTTATTTATTTATTTTTTTATGCATTTATTTATTTATGTATTGCTTTGGAGAGAGCATCTGGTCCATTTTTTAGCTTGACTATGATTTTCCTCTGTTGCTATGTCTGAGCAAAGTGTCATGCAGATTAGAACACATCCACTTCTCATCCAAGCGTGCCAAGTCCAATCAGTAAAGTTTGATTTATAGTCTTTCCTTTCTTTTAAAGGTGTAAGTAATGTGTATAGCCCAGGAATCCATCTGAAGGGAGATATCTGTACCTTTTTATTCTTTGCTGGACTTATTTTCCTGTCCCTTTGTCCGAAGCTGGGAGTCAGCTCCGCATGCATCAGCCTGGTAGGCACAATGACTTCCTACCCTCTCTCCCGTTGGAGGCTACAACAGGTTGTTGTGAAGCAGAAGAGTGGGTTTGAGTCCTGGACCTGCATCCTCTTAATTGTGTGATTTTCTGTAAACTGAGGGACAATGTATACATGTGAAAATACTTTGCACAAGTTGTAAAAATTAAATTGCACTGCAGGGGCCCTGGCCATTGTTACTCAGTGGTTGGAGCATTGGCTCTTGCATGGAAGGGTTGCACGCTAGTTTAATTCCCAGTCATGGGCATGTACCTGGGTTGCAGATTTGATCCCCTACCCTGGTCAGGGTGTGTGTGAGAGGCAAACAATTATGTGCCTCATTCACATTGATGTTTCTCTCTCTCTCTCTCTTCCCTTCCCCCTCCACTCGCTCTAAAAATGCAACACAGGGGAACTGGATGACAGCAATGAGGGTGGCAGTGATGATGCTGAGGGCCTGGATATTTATGGATCCAGTGGGCAAACCCCATCTTGATCAAACATTTTTAGGGAACTTCCACATTAAACTCTTGGTTTCTGCTTCTTAGGGAGAATAGTTCAGACTTTCTCTTAGCTCTCTTCTTCTGCTGCCTCCAGCCCCCCTTTTTTTGTGCTATGTCATCCATGGCATTTTCATGGATGGGATCTACATAATACAGAAGAGAATACAATTTGAGAATACCTGGTTTCTGGGTCACCTTCTATGTCTCACATTTAGTAAGTTTCCAATTTAATAAGATAGAGTGAAATATATTTATATTGATTTTTTTTTAAAGGACAGAGCAAAATGAGAAGAGTTATTGTTTAATAGCTCTAAGAACTATTGATGAGAAAAACTATAAGTAGCTAGTTCAAATTAACATTGATTCCTACTGAGATGAAAAGAAGAGATGGAAATGTATGTAAAAATACCCCATTTTTATGTTGACCCAAGGGCTCTAAACTTTTATCTTCATAAATGGATTTCATAGATTTTTCTTTAAAAAAAATGTTTTATTGATTTTTTGAGAGAGAGAGGAAGAAAGAGGTAGAGAGCAACAGAAGCATCAATGAGAGAGACACATCGATTGGCTGCCTCCTGCATGCCCCCCACTGGGGATCGAGGCTGCAACCCTGGCATGTGCCCTAACCGAGAATCGAACCGGCGACCTCTTGGTGCATGGGAGGATGCTCAAGCACTGAGCCACACTGGCTGGACTTTCATAGATTTTTCTTGTATAACTTTATATAAGCTTAATAATTCTATCTTTTTTTTTTTTTTTTTTTATCCTCACCCGAGGACATTTTTCCATTTTTTGTTCAGGTAGAGTGGGAGGGAGAGAGAGGAACAGAGAGAGAGAGAGAAACATCGATGTGAAAGGAACACATCGAGTAGCTGCCACCCACACAACCGACCAGGGCCGGGGACAAACTGCAACCGAGGTACGCGCCCTTAGCGGGAACCGAACCCGGGTCTCTCAGGACCGCAGGCCGACGCTCTAACCGCTGAGCCAAACCGGCCAGGGCTTAATAATTCTATCTTTTATGATCAAAACTTATTTATGAAATTCTTGCTTTGTGCGAGATGCTGAGCTTGGTGTACCCACCTCTACAAATATTTGAGATAGATGTAGTATGCCCAGTTTCCATGAAGATATCTAAATGCACGTTAGCACTGTGTGCAAAGTGACCTAAATACAAAGATTGCGTACCCATTGGCCATGCCTGTGTCACCCTATCTTTAAATATTAGAAACAGTGATTATGAATATAAAACAACATGGATAGGAATTTGTTGAGTTAAGTGAGAAGAAACTACCTTCCATCAAGGCAATAGTTATAGGACACTAATAATTCTCAAATTAAAATAATATGCAGATTTTTAAAGAAAAATTTAACTTATGCAACTTCAGTGTTAAATTATTATTATTATTGTTTTAAAATATGTTTTTATTGATTTATTTATTTTAGAGACAGTAAGAGAGATAGGCTGCCTCCTGCACGCCCCCTACTGGGCATCCAGCCCATGACCCGGGCATATGCCCTGACTGGGAATTGAACCAGGACCTCTCAGTCCATGGGACAATGCTCAATCCACTGAGTCACTCCGACCCAGAAAATTATTTTGATAATGTTACAAATGCAGAAAACAAAAACTAGGTATAACTGTTTTATGTTTATGGTTCTGATTCCACTTAAAATCAAACCAAATATATAAATTAAATACTAACAAAATTATAAACCAGTAACACTCAATTTGTAAACACTATATAATGTGCTAAGTTATATTTTGCGGAAATCAATTTGATAATTGAAATGAGAATATGATAACAATAGCTAAGACTCGGGTTCTTATATGTTCGGAGTACATGGTTTGTATTGGCTCAGTTTTCTCATTCTTTTGTTCTAGTTGGAGTTTTGTGAGACTTTTATTTTGTATATCATTCTGTGAAGTTATTTATCCTTCAGTTGTCATCAATGCATCATTTTATATATTAAGCCCAATTCTATTCTTTAATTTTTTTCATAAATACATGTTTATAGTTTAAATGTTCAGATGGATTATCAGGATTATAAAAAAATGCAGCTTCTGCTATCCCAGCGCCATTCCTGAGACACAGTTCCAAAGCACTTTCAACTATATTTTAGCTGTTTTTATCTTGGTACTCACCTCCTAGGGAGAGACTGCCAGCTGTCCATACAATATCCATTTTCCTTCTCTCTTTTAACTAACAAAATCTCAGTTTTGTTGAAGTTAACAAAATATCCAGCTAAAAAACTCTCCAGGGTTCGGCAAAAGTAGGTTTACAGTCGTAAGTAGACAAAACAGAGTTTATTCTTATATTTTTATTTATTAAGTATTGTATTATTTTTCATACGAACAACTGTAAACCCACTTTTGTCCCGCCCTGTATTTCCCAGTTTCTCTTGGAAAATAACATTGTCAGAACATTAGTTTTAAATTTGTCTTGCATGCACTTTCGCTTTTGTCCTTCCCTTTTCCTCCATCCTGGGATGCAGATACAGGCTAATGCTGCAATAGCTACTTTGTCTTGATCTGACAGAAAGGTGGAGAATCACAGAAATCCTGGTCCTGACATTATTGAGCTGCTGTCCAGGCATGGACTGATTGCTTCTGAAATTCTTGTGATCTGAGCAAAACCCAAAATCCCACTTATTTATGCCACTGTTAATTACAGAAGGATTACATCTAAATCAGTTACGTCTTTTTCCAGATAATGATTGTTCTATTATGTCTTGATTTATCAAATTTACACAATATTTACTTAGTTCCTAATGTGGAAGATCTGATGCTATTTTTTTTATACCACTACATTAGTTTATTCAATTTTCCCCTATTTTTTTTATATCACACTATTTATATTGATTTTCAGTGGTAGTAGTTTTATTCAGTCCTGAGCCAAATCATGTATTATGACATTTATTTCTCAAACAATTTTCTGTTTTTCCTGCAAATAATAATTCCCTTGTATAATTGATTCCTTCTTATTGTTTCCTTATCACTAATTTTTCGCAATGTCTCCAACAAAATATTATTTTCTGTATAGTCATGTAAGTAATCAATCAATTAATTTTTTTTTTCCCTTGAGACATCTCTTTTGGAGCATTCCATCTTCCTACCCCAGTCCAGACTGGCTGCCTGCTGGCCTCTGCACATGGACCCTACCTGTATTCTTTCTCTTTGTTTTGGTGAAGCACATCCTTCAGCAGCTTACTGAGCAAGGACACAGAGAATTTGTCTGATCTGACTATATATTTGATGGTTACCTTCATTTAACTCCAAATTAAACGAAGAGTGTCTTATTCAGATTGAAGGCATTTTCAGATTTCTAGAGTTTTGGTTTGCTGTTGAGGAGTCTTTAGACCTATATATATAACTTGTTCTAACCCTTTACCTGGGTTCTCCACATTTCTGATCCTTTATGTGAAATTATTTTTATTCTTTGTCAGTCTCTGAAATGATCAAATATTCTTATATTCTTTCTTTTATTGTGTATTTTTTGAGTTTTTTAGTTTCCTTTCTGGGCGGTTTTTATTTTTCTCATATTTGGATGCTTTGGTTGACTTTTCCCCATTGTTTTAGCTCCCAAGATATCTTGAGATTTGATTATCTTCTTTTAAATAAAATGCTGTTCTTATGACATGGAATGTCATACATTCTCACCATCAACATATTAATTGTGCTTTTTTTGAAGTTTTATTTGCATTTCACTATTTTTGTTGATTTAAACCTCTTCAATATTGACAACTTTTCTCAAATAACTGGTGTACTTGGTGGTTTAGTCATAGAACAGAGGCACTAATAAATGATTCAAAGCTCCATGTGTGCTCAGAGATTGTTAAGTGGTGGACTTCACTATATGGCAGGATTTTTCAATCTCTGCAATATTAACGTCTTGGGCTGTATAATTATTTGTTGTGGGGGCATGTTAGTAGCATTCCTGTCCTTCACCTACTAGATGCCTTGTGGTTGTGACAACCTTGAGGGACAACATCATCACAGTTGAGAAGCATTATTATGGATTGATATATTAGGGAACTGTTCATTTGGCCTACCTACCCATTTTACTGCTTTATTGTATGATGTCTGAATTTCAGCTTCTGCAACTATATTAGTCAGGATTCTTCAGAGAAACAGAACCAATAAAATCTATCTTTCCATTTATCTATCCATCAGTCTATATAGATATGCTATTGAACCAAGAAGTGAATTTAACAATGTTCCCAGATAAGTGATTAATCTAAGTAGCAATTGTATTTTTATTGATTAGCAAAAACTATCAGAAATGGAATAAAAACCCTTTACTGAAACGATAAAATGCAAATTTCATATGAGAGAAATGAAAGACTACATAAACTGAGAGATATTTTTTGTTTATGAGTTTAGAAACCTAATATTAAGATGTTAATTTTACCCAAAATGATCAGTAGAGTCAATGTAATGCCAATCAAAATCCAAGCAATCAAACAGAAGGGAATTTAAACAATTCCATAATATGCTAATTATAAAATACCCATGGAAATACAAAAACCATGGAATCACTAAAATAACTTTGAAAAAAATAGCAAAGTTGGAGCAATTATACTACTTGACCGCAAAAGATTTAGACAGCCCAAGAAACTAGCCACATGAATATTGTAATGTATTTTTTCTTAAGAAAAGTACAATAGAAATAATCTAATTTCCAAGTGTAACCCCAGTAATATCAATTTTAGTGACAAATATGAGATAATTTAGCAGTCGTTATAGAATCAAAATTGGAAATACTGTTTGGAGTCAGTATTTTATATAAAATTTCTTGAATATATTATACACATTTTGCAACTCTTTTACCTGAGTATACAGATACTTAGCTGTTACTAGCATACATTTTTAATAAAGTAAAACTACATTTGTGCTAAAACATCATACAACTTGACCCTTTGTCTATTTTTACCAATACTTTGGTAACATACTTTTGATTGCCTGAGGATCTGAGGAGAGAAAGATTTTCACAAAGTATTGATGAAATTACTGCTTTGAACGATCCACACCAATGACTATGCAGGCCTCTTGGAGACAGTTGCTTGTTCCTGACCCAACAACCTATGACGTTCCACTACTGGAAAAGATCCAAAAACATTGATCTATAGTACTGGGAACGGGTGTAAAAGCTTTCCCAGAATTAGTTGATTAACTCATGCATGTGACATACTAATAAACGCAAGGAAGAATCATTAATCTAATTTCTTTTAACCACAACCTATAAGCTATCATTTAAATTTATATTTTATCAAAGTGGCATCTGAAATTTGGCCATGGTGAGGCAGTTAAGCTGTCATAATAATCAACATGAAGGCCATTCTATTAAAATATTCTAAGAATCATCATTGCTGTTGATGGAATTATGTTACAGGATTACTTCAGGAACATTCCTCTTATCTCAGGTCTCCAAATAGTTGTTACCTAGTTCATTGATTTTGATGTTTCCTCCCTAGATTAAAATTAAAAAACAAAACAAAACAAAACAAACCCTCACAGATTGTTTAAATTCCCTTCTGTTTGCTGTCTGGCAAACTGATCTTCTCTGACCTAACAGTCTACATTTCAGTGCACAGCCTCTTAGTGATCGTGGATTTCATATTCCCCAAATATGCTGTGTTAGAGCCCCTAGGGAATGCACCTTCTGAGAAAACATTAAACCACCAGAATGTCTATACTAACAGCCTGACTAAGCAGGTTATGGAGAGGAAAATTTTCACTTGTGTAATAGATGAGCAAAGGGGCCTGTTTTGATAACCAGTCTGTTTACCCTGAAAGTCCGTTTGAAATTGTAGTCCCTTTTGAAACAAGGGTAAACCTGCAAATACCTTGTAAATACACATCTGGCCAAGAAGTGGGGAGAGCTCCAGGGAGGGAGAGGTCAGCAATGTGTTCTGCAGCTGGTGGGTCTAGAAGCACAGGTTTGTCAGAATTCACATGAGAAATGTGTCTTCTAGTCCCTCTTACCCAATGGCCACATGCACATGCATATGTACATGTATCAACATATATGTGTGTGTATCTATACAAAACATATACATATTTAACTTTTGTATTTGTGTCTACACCTACCTATATTTTCTTAAAATTCAAAAAAATCAAATCAGATTTTTCTTATACTATTTTTTTCATATTTTAATTTTTAGTGTGAAATACAAACTAAAATACGTAGACGTTTTAAAAACGGATGAAAGGATAGCAGATGATAGTAATCATTAAGTTTTGATTTGCTGCTGCTGCAATGATGTCATTTGTTTGGATGGACAGAGATTTATTTATTTATATCCTTAAGGTTGTGTCAGGCCCACCAATATGATCACCTATGAAGCATTAGCTCTGATAATCTAGAAGCTGAGTTCCTGCCACAAAACATGATCTTTCATTTAACTGTAGAATTTCAGAGAAATAGATAACTCCCACTTTAAAAAAATTTTTCAGATTTTTTTCTAAATTATGTTTTTTGTCTTTGATGACAGTCAATGCTGCCATTCTGCATGTTTTGTTTTTTCAACAAACATTTATAAAGTATCTACAAGCTACAAGGCGTGCAGATATATAAAGCTGAATGAGAATGTTTCAGACCTTCCAAGAACTTCCAAGAGCTCACCGTTTAGAAGAGGTCATTCAATCCACTTATTTTCTAATGAAATTTTACTGGTACCTAAAGAGTTTAGGTGCACGAGTACCAAAACCACTACACACACTCTCTCTCTCTCTCTCTCTCTCTCTCTCTCTCTCTCTCTCTCTCTCTATATATATATATATATATATATATGTATATATCATAATTTTGAGCAAAACAGAAATACAGCAGGTTCTCTATCTTTGCCTATAAGGACACAGAGTGTAAGGAATTTAATGGACACATGGAGGGACTCCAAACACATTCCTGGGGAAAAGACCCCTTATCCAGTGCTTCACAAACATTCATGGTTGACAGTTAACACTTCCTTGTCAGGTTACTATCTGCTGTTATCAGAAAGGCAAGGTGGGGTGGGGGTAGTAAGAATGAAAGTACACTGAGGACAACATTAGCTTCTACTTGATTTTTTAAAACTTGAATTTATTGGGGTGGCGTTAGTAAAATTATATAGGTTTCAAGTGTACAATTTTATGATACATCATCTGGATATAGCATTGTGTGTTTACCACCCAAAGTCAAATCATCTGTCACCATATATTTGACCCCTTTGACCCGTTAATACCACCCCCCCTCTCTCCTTGCCTCTGGTAACTACCATACTGTTGTCTGTGTCTATGAATTCTTGTTTGTATTTCTTGTTTGTTCTTTGTTGCTTTTGGTTTTCTATCACACATGAATGACGTTTCTGGGTTACCTGGGCAGCTGGGATCCAGAAGCCACCTACTGGTGCAATGACCCTCTAAAACCGCCTTTGTCCTTTCCCTAAACACTCTGCTACTTTTGCCCTAGAACCTTTCTCTTGCCATTGGGAGGGTATTTTGAACACTCATCATCTGTAAGCTAAGATAAAACAAAAAACACACCTCGTTAGAGACAGATACAGTGGAAGAAGGATCTCCAGGAAGGAAGAGTTCCATCAGCCGCCAACATGCTCAGTGTCCCTTTCCCTTCTTTATCCTTGACTTGGGAGTCAGCTGCATCGACACGCTGGTTTCTGAGGTCCCTTTTCTTCCTTTATAACTTAGACCACATTATGTACTTAACTCTTAGTTAATATATTAAAATCTGTGTCTATATTTCTTGACATAACAAGAATATAACATAATGAGAATACTGAATGAAAAAAATTTTATAGGAAATATTTATTTAATATGATTCAAGCTTTGGTGGTAGTAGTGGGATAGCAGGGCATAGGAATTGGAATGACGACCTAAACATACACTGTCAGTTTTACAATTTTGCTTGAACTCTTCTGAGGGTAATGATGTACTAACCAACCTGATCAAAACCACCATGTCAAGGTTGCAGCAGTAGCCACCCCAATAAAGCAGTTTTCCCAGGAGGAGTGTGCAGGAGGAGACCGTGTAGTTTCTCTGCAGCATTCTCAGATCTTAGCTGTGGTTAATTTTCTAAGTCCAGCACAGTATTCTGATGTCTGATTTATTTGCTGTTGGAAACTTAACACTCTGACCAGACAATAAGGGGCATGCAAAGTTCTTAAAAGGAGTCAAGATAATTTTCCCCTTTCCTCTCTAAGATCAGCAACAGGGTGAAATAAAAATGTGGGGCCCCTTGTTCAAAATGGATTAAGATCTTCAAGATGACCACAGAAGAACTTTAAAACAAATGTGAGACCCTGTGCAACTGAGCATGTAGGTGACATGCTCATGAAGCTGTCCCTATCCCTGTCCTTGGCAAGTTACACATACCACAGATGCCATATGTGTCTCAGCTGTACAAGAAGAAATGCTGTATCTAAGTGCAAGGCTGCCTGTGAACTTGGATTTGAGTGCCAACATCAGTAACCTCTGGGAGCTGTCTTCTGAAACAGGTACCACATCAGTCCTTGGGACTACTGGCCATAGTGAACCTCTTTTTAATTAAGTGCATTACTTTGCCAGTGTTCTGACACCCTCAGTTATTTAGGAAGGTTAATCCCTCTGGGAGACCAGGCTTAATGGTATATTTCTCATGACAAGTAAGACAACACCAATCCAGCCAGCTGGATGTAGAGAAGCAAATGAATGGCTGATAGCTTGAGACCTTCCACTCTTAAACTTGCTGATCATCGGGTTCACTTTTCTGAAGCAATGCAGCTAGGTGCTGTTAGCTGGGACTTACAGCTCTTACTTCCTAATTTGGATGGCTGCTTACCAGATGACCTTTGCAGTAGTAAAAAAAATTCCTGTTGACTTTAGAGATAATTTAAAATAAAAGTGTGCTTAGACTTTTAGTAAGACCAGAGGTTGAAGAGTGTGGTGAATGGGACATAAAGAAATTGATTCCAGATCAAATTCCCTTCTAGGAGCACATACTGTGTCGTTTATTTAAAATCGTTACCTTTCTGAGTCTTATTTCCTCCTGATTCTTTTTAAATATGCAGAATACAAAATAATGTGTGCTTAATTACAATTCAATGGCCTGCGTTACATAACACCTCTAATTGTTTAATTGGTGTCCCTCTTGCTTCTCAACTGGATTACATACTTCTCAAGCACCGTGTTTTACAGAAACTTGTTTCCTTAATGTAATAGAATGTTAGAATCGAATCACTCTAGAGGTCATTCATTTCTATATAATTGGTTATTCATAAAAGTATGATGATACATGTTGAGCAGCAAGGATGATTTCCTCACCTCTCAACGAGCTAGCAATCCAGTTATGGGGAAAGAATAAAATCCAGAGTGAAAATATGAGAAAGGGCCTGCTCTGCTATGCTCTAGGTGTTATGGGAACATAGCAGGGGGAGTAATGAATTAATTAATTCAGTATAATTAATTCAATTATGATTGAGTCCTACTATGTATCTGGCACTTTACTAAGCAACAAACAAAATAATATAATTCTATCCCTCCCAGGGGAAAATGACAGCAAACAAGTAGTTCTTCCTCTAAGAATGAAAGACCTTTGTGCAGGAGATGATAGTTAAATTGGGTCTTCAAGTTTAAATAAACTGTCACTGGGGCAGCAGAGGGCAGGTAAAAAAAAAAAGGAGAATTCTCTCTATTTTGTCCCCCCTTTCATCCAGTATAACTATTTTCTCAGTAGTAATTGGGTATATGAGCTTAGTTCTAATTGACAATTTCAGCTATGTTTTAGTGAGTCGTGGTTAAGTTCTTTTCATATCATTTATTTCCAAAACCTTGGATTTCTATCAGTTTTAGCATATACAATAATTATATTCCAATCCAGTTTTCCTTTGTTTCATGGGAGGCTTATTTACCCTCTTACATTGTTGATGGTTTGATTAGTGTTTCATCCACAGCCAGATAGTGTCCTTGTGTTATTGGAGAAAAGCATGGACAATCTTTCTCCACTGCTAGTGGGAGTGGGGTTCTTGGGGGTGCCACCGCAATATGAATTTCCTGAGGCCCCCATGGGAAGATGAGATGTGGTAGAAAGCTTCATTTTGTGGAATTACATTTCTGGGTTTCCAAAGTCCCATTTCCCTTAATGCAGTCCTGGAAAATGTGCAGCTGGGAATTTAGCAGAGCTAGAAACCAGCATCACAAGCTTCCCTACCATGTTGGAACTGGGTCCTATTTAGCATTAGGCTCGTTGAAGTCCATTAGTCCATTGTGTGGGGTCCCCATGGCTGTGGGCCACGTGGGCGAATGCGAGAGAGCTGGAGCATGAGAGCCCCGCAGGCCAGGAGTCGAGCGCAACACTCCAAGAGGCAGGTGGGCAAGAGAGAAAAAGAGAGAGAACTCCTTTGTTTAGGGGATTAAATATCTCAAATCTTTACGTGCTTGCAGTGGCCATGCCTGCTCTGGCCAATGACCTGTTTCAGGTGTGACTGACAGGCAAGTACCTTCCCTGTTTCACCCAGACTTTACTGGGCATGCGTCCATTCTCAATGCTATTCAGTCCCTTCCCCCAGCTATCTGTGGGGAACGGACCTGAGGAATGTTAAACTGCAGCTTCCTGGCAAAGCTGCACAAATTATGTACCTATAATATTTGGCCTTTCCTTTGTTCCTTTCCTGTTATTTATAACTAGGTTCATTACAACAGTATCACTTCGACTTTGCTGGGGAGTCATGTTGGGCAGTGTGGGGGTGAAATAAGGATGGGGAGATCAGGAGTGGGTTCTCTGTCCTGGAATAAATTCTTACTATGCAAGACTGATGGGCCCATTGGTCTCTGTCAGAATCTTTCCTCCAGCCAGAAAGATAATATGTAGCTTCCGCAGCATAGATCAAGTAGATGAACTTTTATGGAGATGAGAGATTTCACATTTGTAATGTCAGCAAAGGGAAATGGGAGCTATACTGTTCCCACCTGTCATGGGTGTCACGCTGCCAGCATAGCCAACTTCCGTAATGTGACTGGGACTGTACCCTGGGGAGATTCGGAGTCTTGCTAGCTATTAGAGTTTACATTAAAAAAATTTTTTTTCTTTATTGATTTTAGAGAGAGAGGAAGGGAGAGGGAGATGGAAACATCGATGAACGAGAACATCAATAGGCCGCCTCCTGCATGCACTCCACTGGGGATCTGGCCCACAACCTGGGCATGTGCTCTAACCGGGAATCGAACTGGCGACCTTTTGGTGCTCAACCACTGAGCCACACTGGCTGAGCAGAGTTTACATTTTAATGATAACCTTTTGAACGGGCTTATCCAGCAACAATGCCCGTAGAATGGGAGCGCAGAGGACCACAGGAGGATTAATATGACTATTGTGGTAAAAATAGGTATGTCTGATTTTCTAAGGGAGTCAAGGATTCAGGTCACTTGAAGCATTTCAAGTATCGATAGCCACAAAACAAGTGTTCTATTTTGGAGGTGAGCAAGTTCAAAAGTCCTGAGCTTTGATTTTATTTACTGAAAAAAAGACAGAATCAAGAATCAAATTTGTGTTCAAATCTCAGCTCTTCTACCAATTATCTGTGCTCACTTAGGCAAGCTACTTACCCTCTGTGGGCCTCAGTTTCTTGCCTGAAAATGAAGCTAATACCTGCCCAATAGGTGCTATATAATAATAAAAGGATATAAAGATATAATGATAAGACATTTCATAGTGCTGTATTTGATAGTGCTGTACATATTCTTATTTTTTTCACTTGCACAGTCCCTTGAGCTGTCATATGATACTCTCAAGAGCTATAAGAGGTGACTTTAATTCTGTGTATCACAGGGAGATGAATGGACCAAGTGCTAGGAAATTTGAGATTTACTTATACCTTTGCCACTTTGGGCAAGTCATTCATTTATTTACTCTTTCATTAATTTGCTATCTCATTTCATAAACCATTGATGTGCTTTTTTCTAAATCATGTGGCCTTTTGATACTTCAGTTTCCAAATCCATAAATGAGCACTAATACCAGTAGCTTGGTTACTCTACAAACTTTTAAAGAAGATTTAAAAAAAAGAAGTACTATAAACATACCGAGAGGATCATCCTAACCTCAAGCAACCATAGTACCAACAATTTCAGAAAAATGAAGTTGAGATTGCTAGTGGAACTCGGAGAGCATGGGAAGACTGGGAGATAAAGGGAGATTATTTGTCTCCAGCAGAGAGCAGTGCTCCCAGAAGTGGCCTCCTTGGGACTCTAGGACACTCAATGTCACAGATGGGGTGGGGAATGTTTGAGTACTCTCTAAAGTGTGACAGGATGCCAGAAATTGAAAGAGGCCTCAACCATGCTATGGTCGACATGCTTGAGCCCCTGGGAAGCATTTCTTCTATCAGGTGAGGAAAAAGAAAATGGTCATTTTCAGAATTGGACTGCAAACATGGGCAAGTGATTTCTCCCAACCTCTCAATTTCATTATTTAGCCAAGCACCTCCCAAATGATACTATTGACAGAGGCTCCAGGCAACCTGAGTCATGAGGTAGGTTGAGGAATTGGTACCACAGAAGGTGGTGGCTGGTTCTGAAATATCTCCTTAAAGCTGGATGAGAAATTCAGATGGGAGGTATATTTCATCTTTATAGTTAGAGAGAGCTGGCTTGGGATAACGATAGTGTTAACCTTCTGCACCCTGATTCTACCTACCTCAACTTGTTAACCAAAGTGCTTACAAACCTACAAAACTGTAAGCAAAATATGAAAGAAAAAGGAAAGCATGTTGTCTTCTTTTTATCCAGTTAGGGGTCAACTAAGGTAGAAGACTTCTTGAAAACAGGCTTTAAATTTTTTTTCAACTCCCTTACTTTTTTCAGTAAAGATTCTCATTGTGTCCCCCTTTACCTGCTCCCTACCCACCCCGAGTCTCTCAGTTCTCCCCCGCTCTTACATTCTACTGAAGCTGATGCTTGGTCAAGCGAGAGCTAATTTAGTCATCCTTGACATAGAGTTTGAATAAGGAGGAAGAATCAGATAGGACCAGCCTTTATGTGAAGATCAGGGGCTAGACTAGGTAAACAAAGTCAACTCAGATAATTAAAAAAAAAAATCAGTGCTATTATTGTCCCTGCTCCTGTCCATGAGATGGCTAATAGAACTGTACTTATTTAATAGCTCTGGTTTATCATCCCCCTTAAAACTCAGATGACTGCTTTGGGACACCCACTGATCCTTATTGATTCTGTGGGCTTTTTGCTTTGGGTTCTTTTTGTAGTTCTTGCCCTGAGTGTCTGTTAAAGAACAGGCACATTTGCAGTGGTGGGGTAACTAGAAGCTCTTTAGTTTTGCTTTTGTGAGAGAATAAAATAATTCGACTTGGCTGGCAGGTGAAAGACATAAAGCTAAGTATTGGCCTTCTCTTTGTCTTTCCCCAATTTTCTTGTAACTGGAAAACGTATTTTATAAATCAAATCCTGGAAGAAGAAATCACTTCTGGGAAAATGAATTTTTATATGATTCCTTCAGCCCTGCTAACCTGATATTTAAGCATAATGTGAAATTGCCATGATCTGTCATGTCCTTCCTCTTTAATACTTTAATTGGTCACACAGGTGATACAAAGATAGGCTTTGGCCATAAATAATTTATAGAAAACAATTCTAATATACAATGACAAAGCACAAAGGGAAATAAAATCCAACATTCAGTAACAAATCATAGTTCATTATAATAACACACATAAATATTTTACTTTTAGCTATGTCTCTCTTTAGGGAAGTTTGAATTTTTTATTTTCATCATTAAAGAGGTTTCCTTATTTTTTCTTTCTTCTATTTTACAACTGACAATATCTGTAGAACATCTGTATTTCTCTCTATATATGAAAAGCTGCAGCTAGGTTTTAGTTATATTAGCATATTACATTACAAAGCCCTGAGATACAGGAATAAGAAAAAAAAAAAAAATCAGAGACCTAAGGAAAGATGACAAATCTTCCTAATAGCAAAACTTTAGAATATCTGAATTTTTGATAAAGGTCATACAAAATTTAAATGCATATATATTTTTTTAACCTTTAGAATTTAAGGAAAACTTAGCTAATTCCTTGGCTAAAATGAGAAAGAAATATCCTTTGCTTTTGTTTTGTTTTTGCTTTTGAAATTTATAATACAAAGCAAAGTCTGAAGTAGCAGACCTAAATGTGAAATGCAAAAACTATACAACTTCTAGAAGATAACACAGGAGAAAACCTAGATGACCTGGGGTATGGGGATGGCTTTTTAGATACAACACCAAAGACATAAGCCATGAAAAAAATAATGGATAAGCTGAACTTCATTAAACTTAAAAAATTCTGTTCTGCAAAAGACAGTGTCAAGAGAATGAGGAGATAAGACATAGACTCAAAAATTTAAAATAGAATTACATATAATTCAGTAATTCTACTTCTTGGTCTATAACCAAAAGAATTGAAAACAGAATCTCAAAGAGATATTGTACATGCATGTTCATGGCAGCATTATTCACAATTGCCCAGAGGTGGAAACAACCCAAGTGCCCACCAGATGATGCTTGGACAAACAATATGCTGTATACATACAATAGAATATTGTTTAGTCTTAAAAAGGAAGGACATTCTGACACATGCTATAACATGGATGAATCTTAGAAGCATTACATTAATAAAATAAGCCAGCCACAAAAAGACAAAAACTTTAGGTCTGTAGAGTAGTCAAATTCATAGAAGTAGAAAGTAGGATGGTGGTTTCCAGGGTCTGAGAGGAGGGGCTAATAAAGATTCATTATGTGAAGGATATAGAGATTCTGTTTTGCAAGGTGAAGAAGTCTTGGAGATTGGTTACACGACAATGTGAATATACTTAACTCTACTGAACTATATACTTAAAAATGGTGAGTGTGCTAAATTTTGATACATGTATTCTATCACAATTAAAAGTGTAAATAAAAGAGGGAAAAATCCTAAAATTACTGTAGTCTCAAGTTTTAAGTTAAAATTTAAAAGTGTGTGTGTGTTTTGTAAACTCAAGTATCATTTATCTACATGTCTATGGATTGATTCAACAAACATTGATCAGCTATCATATAACAAATTGGGCTGTTCCTTGCAATTTATTTCACGTCATCTTCACAACAATACTGGGAGGTTGATAGAATTAATTAGCTACAGTGTTCTCTGAAAAAAAGTGAGACACAAAGAGCTACTTGCCTTAAGTCATAATGTCACTTGACAGCAGACATTCAGGGATGGCCAGTAGCCAGTAGAATTTATCTTGCGTGTCAACTGGGATGAATCAGTCGGGGCCTCCTGAAGGGCGGTGTTGAGAAGGATTTGAAGCCACATCTGTTCTCAGCTCCCAGGATCACATCCGTCAAGGGACAGGAAGGAGGGAGGCAGTTGCAGGTCTCATGCCAGGCATTTGTAATCCTTTACCCCTATCCAGATCTAAATTGTTTTCATTTTATGTTAGCAGAATTTTGACTGCAGAAAGTATCAAGAGGCTGTGTTAAAGTCAGCTTAGATACATTAGGTTGCTATTTTTCAGACAGGTACAAAAAGTGAAATATTCAATCTATAGGAAAAGATGGGCCATGCATCCATTTACTCTAAGAAGTTCGACGACGACAACTGTATTCTTATGGGGCGTCAGTGAAATGGAAGATTTATTCTTTTATTTTCCTTCTCAAGTGAAAGTTAGATGTAAAAATTGGCATAATCTGCTTCAGTTTGTTTTCACACTTATGGGTAAAAAGATGGCTCTCTTATTCATTGAGAGGAAAAATTGAATAAGTGTATATTTCAAGCTAATGGTTCAGCATAGTTGTCAGTAATTCAGATATCTGTCAAGCAGCTTCTGTAATATGTTTTTACACATTGCTTCAGCTCCTGATTCACATATCCTAACTCTACGCAATATGTTTTTATCACCTCTATGAGGAATTGTGTATCTGTGAATTCAATTTGAATAACTATTAAAATATATAAATAAATACACCTCTAGAAAAAGACCTTTTTGTCTGAAAGTACCATTTGAGAATTTTTCAGCTTTAGAATCTAGGGTATTACAGAACTGAATGGAACATACACATGAAATCATTACTAAGAAAGATATTAGATTTTCCTAGAGATTTAAAATGTAAAAAACCAATTTATTAATGTTGAAAAATACCTCTGTCATTAAGTGAGAAATGAATGTAATAGTTACTAATCATGATATAATAATACTTTTTATAACATTCTATATATGTGTTTGTAAATGAACAGTGAAAGATAAGAAACACACACACACACAAGATCTATACAAAAGCTATTTTGGGGGAGGTGGTGGAGTCAGGGAAGGATGAAACAAAGGTTGAATATTTTACTACATATTTTGAGTTTTTAAAATTTAAACACACATTTATCAATTTTGCAACTTTTGAAACTTAAAAGAAAAAGTGAATTCATTTTGGAAATACTATATATTCTGGCACTGCAAATGAGCAATATATATTATAAAGAGAGTATATTTGTGTTGATACTAACTCTTAAAACTCTGAATTACTTGGTCTGAAGTAGTATTTTCCAAACTCTGAATCAAATCTATTAGTGGATTAAATCAATATAATGGATCATTTGTGCTTCCTTCATCTCCTTTGACAAATTTTTTATTGATTTTTTGTCCTTTTCTTATTGATTTATGGTGGATCTTTCTCTGGCTTTGAGTAGTTTCATCACAAACGTGGGCTGGCTGATCAGTCCTCAGCTGAGGACTTGGAAAGAACTCTCTCAAGATCTCCAGAGTTTTTCTATGCAGCTCATTTCTGTCTGAGAGTTTATCCTATTGATCCTAGTTGCCTTGCCCTCCCCACATTCTTTACCCTGTTTCCTCCACTCAGGGAGACTGCCCCGCTGTTTGGCTCCCCTCCCCCTGCCGCGGGCAGCTACACACATTCTCTAGGCGGTCGGCTGGAGCAATTCTAGGGCACTCCTCGTTTGTTTTCCTTTTCTCAGGCAGCAAGTCCTGTGCTGTGTATTGTCCAATGCCCGAGAATTATTGTTTCCAATATTTTCCCTAGTGTTTTAGTTATTTAAAATAGAAGGATAAATTTAATAACTGAACGTTTTAAGTTCCTAAGTAAAGTTCTCGTACTTAAAAATCCCCAATATATATATATATTTTTCCCTTTATTGATTTTAGAGAGAGAGGAAGTAAGAAGGAAAGGGATATAGAAACATCGATGAGAGAGAACATCGACTGGCCACCTCCCACATGCTTCACACTGGGAATCAGGCTCACAACCGGGGCATGTGTCCTGATTGGGAATTGAACCGGCCACCTCTTGGTGCATGAGTTGACGCTCAATCACTGAGCCACACCAGCTGGACTAACAAAAAATCTCCCAAATCATAGTAATTAGGCTCTAAAAATATAAATTAGACAATAAATATAAGAAATGTAATGTTAATATAACTTATTTATTATACCTAAAATTGGACTTCAGAAAAGAAATAGATGAGAAATATTTTTAAATTGATTCATAGAATCTCTTGAATTTTAAGACTAATAATGACTTGTTTAGTACATAAGAACATTTAAGTTTTTCGGCAAAGAGCTTAAACCAAGGCACAATGGGAAGCATGACATGAAAGATCTGAGCATTAGTAGAATGCGATAGAAGAAGATTTTAACGACTCTGGGTCAGATTATTAGCATAGGCAGGTAGGAGTTATCAGAAGAGAAGGGAGCTAGACTGGCTGGGTCTGATTGAGTCTGGAAGTTATGCTTTGCCTCCGCCCCCCACCAAGGGAGGAAAGACCAGATTTCCAGTCTCCCCAGGGAACCACCAGTTCCTTTAGCTCCCTACAGATTGTGGGCAGAGGAAGAACCAGAAACAGGAAAATTCCTTTGCTAGGCACATGCCAAGTAGAGGCCAAAATGGTGCAGGGGAGCATCCTTCTGCTTTGAGGCACGTGCAGTGGAAGCCAAAATGGTGACCATAAAGGGGGGGTGTCTAGCCTGGGGAAATGATCAGACTGGATGAGGGGATGAAACCCCAAAAGATCTAGGAAACAGATTGGATGGGGGAGGACCCAACACAAGCCTATTAGAGCCAGGAAAGGGGCTGGTTAGTTTGAAAGAAAGCTTACCCCTTCCCAAGCCTGAGGTAATGTAATCCAAGCTTTACAAAGGCCCTCTGGTAGCATGAGTTTGTTCAAGAGCTTGTCCATTCACTGGTTCCTTCTCTCGCTGTAGCAGATGTGCAAGCCTGACAGCAATGTGGGTCCAAGTCCAGCTCTAAGCATGGGCTCAGGTGTAGCAGTGCAGCCTTGGCATCCAGAGTGCAACTGAGAACAGATACTAAGCTGGACTAAGCTTTGGGACCTGAACTTCGACAGCTTCAGATGCCCTGCTGATGCCAGCTAATGGCACACTGTCTGTGAATCCTGGCTCTCCTTCTGGGCTTGGTGAAGACAGGGCTAGACTTCTTCCACAGCGGGACAGAGCTAAGCCACCTGGTTGTGGATGAGACACTGGGTACCTGGCGGCAGTCCTTTGTGTTTGCTCCAGCTCATCTTACCATTACACGTCATCCTCCCGTGTGGGGGTCCCTGAAATGCTTTTCTTGTGACTCCATGGAAGAACCCCTTTACTCTGGCAACAAGATAATGTCCGGCATGGAAGCATTCTGGTATGGCATGGACAGAGGTGGGCCACTTGCTTCTATCTAGTATCCTAAGTGTACTCACCTTGCAATGCTGTGGAGATGACAGAGCTTCAAAACAAAGGAGTAAACCAGCCGATGGCTGCCGCCATCCAGGTGCAGCTGTTAGTGTGTGGTTGTGTACCAAAACATAAGAGAGAGGGTCCAAATCTGAGGCATCTTAAAAAGTCAAAACAAGAGGATTTGGTGACTGATTAGATATAGTGGATGAAGGAAAGTGATTGAACTAATGAAAGTGAATTGCTCATAAAACATGTTGGGGAGAAGATACTAAATTTTTTTTATGCCTCTTGAGCTTTATCTTGAGAGTTCACCAAAATAACCACGTTAGAGTAAATAAGAAAAAAATAAAATGATGTTCAGACTCAATCATATTATCAAACATATGCATAATATTATCATAACATGTTATGATTATAATATATTATGTATAAATATATATAAAGCACACAATATATGCAATTATTGATTCCATTTTTTCTATTCACTGATCTTTTGGTTTGTTTTATATATCTGAGAAAGGTTTCCAGTTTCTACAACAGAAAATCTCTTTGGTGATTTATCTTTAAATATCTTTTTTTAATCTTTTTAAAAAGATTTATTCAAACTGCCTGAGAAGAGGGGTTATGAAAACATAAAGAGCCCTTAACCAAGGCTTTATGTTTCCTGCAAAGCTCAGTCCTTCCCAGGATTAACAAACTCACAAAGTCACTGAAATGGTGTTTGTTTTCTGAGGGTAGAACCACAAGGAGGCATAATGGGATAGTTGGTGCTCTTCTTAATGAACATTAAAGTTAATGGAAATAAGATCCATATTTGGTTTCCACACCACATTCAAGGAGAAAGGGCAAAGAGAAAGGAAGTGGGTTGCAATAATTTTAGCAGTGAAGTCTGTTTAAGTGCCAAAGATATTGCTCTTCTTGGAAAAGTCAGGCTTGATGTCTTGAGTGCTGAGTTGCAAAGCTAAGGCAGGCCTTGAGCCCCTTTTATGTATAATGATACCTTTGCCCATTTTCACTTCAGATTTGACTTTTCCTCTCTTTGACATCTTATTCATTCTTCTGGGGAGTCTTTCAAAGAAGAAAACTCATCCTGAGGAGAAAACTCAAGCCAAGTCTAATTGACTAAACTTTCCTAGTGCTCAGTGCTGAGAAGCAAACCTTTCAAGTTTTTGCCAGTTGGCAGGAGTTTTAATGACAGGCTTTCAGGATCAAAGCAAACCTTTTAACTTCTTTTAACAGTAAAATCAGTGGTGCCTATTGACATGTAAAACATTCTCCATGGCAGAAACAGAAATCTGAGATTAGTTGAATATTATTACCACGTATCCTACATGGAGGACAATTCAATATGTTCCCCATTAACTCAGAATCAAAAGCGTCACACCCAGAGAGAAAAGAGAGCATATGTAATTCTTTGGTTAGGAAATGTTGAGGAATAAGCACTTACAAATCTCATGGTTAGTATGGGAGGACAATGGCACAGAATATTTTGCTTTCATTTATTGCAACACCAATAATTAACAGTGAAAAAGAACCTACTATGGAGATGAAACAGACCTATAATAAATGTGTTTGCTTCTTTAAGGCACTGTTCCCTTTTGATTTCAAGAGAGATTGCTTCCAATAAGAGTAAGGGTCTGGGAGTAGAAGGCAAAGGATCTATAGTCTAGCCCCTGCTTGGTCTGTCAAGGTGTGTCTTTAGTCAAATCACTAATCCCTTCTGGGTCTCAGGTCCTTGATCTGCCAAGGAAGGAAGCAGATGCCTTCTAGCTCTAGGAACCAAAGCTTTGCTTTTCATTTAGGGTCTAAGGCTTCTATAATATGACAAGTAAAGTAAAAACATGTATTTCTCATATGACAGGGTTTATCGTTTTTGTGTGTCAGAAGGTGTAAAACACACAATTTGGGTCTTCATCCCCAGAGGTATTAATTGAGTAGGTTTGGAACCAGATTCACCAAGCACTATTTTAAGCAAATACTCAAGATGAGCTGTTAATACTTAAAGAGCATGCTAGCAACAGGTTTTGAGACTAGAGTCCTCTTTCTCTCATATTTAGTCCAGCTGCATAGATCCTTTTTTATTATCTTGAGGTTGCAGCTAAATTCCCAAAGCTGAAACAATAGTACCCCATTCACGTGAAAAGGGGAAGAAACCGTTTTTACCTCACTAAAATTAAGAGTGATTAGCAAAAATAAAGCAAAGGTTTAAGATTATGAAGCAATGACAAAATAAATCAGACTGTAAGGCCGTATTACCTGGGATATGACCTGTGCCCTTCTCTAAAATAAATATCTATGGTCTATGGAAAGGTGTTTCTGCACTGCTGACTCCTAAGGGTGGCTCTGTGCCAGGTTATAAAGACGCAGGTCAGCAATCTAACCTGAAATCTTCCATAATCATTACCTCCCATCCCCTGATGAGATATATACGCTTTCAGGAATAGCTTATATAAATGAAGTGCAAAACCCTCAGTTTTCAGTCATTAGCTCGTTTAAAAATGTCTTGCCTGGTGGGTATCTCTTGACATTTTAAATTCTGTTTTACCAGCCAGACATAATTTAGATAAATGGTTTACCTTTCCCTACTGGACTCCATAAAACATTTCTTCCAGTTTGACCAGGTATTTTTATAAACAGCAGACAACCCTCTTTCTGACTTAGGGCTCATGTTACCCAAGGACATTGAAATGTGAAAAACAGTGAAATCAAACAAAAATTATATTTTCTGACACTAAATCTGTCCAGCATGTCTAATGCTGTTTGTGAAAAATAATGTAAAAAATAAATTTAACAATGATAGCATGCTGTGTAGTTTCATAGACGTCAACATTTTTACAATTTTAAATTATTTGCTCTCAGGTAAAATTCAGCTATAAAAATCTTGTTGTTTACTTTATCCTTCAGTTTAAAGACTGACATGTTGGAGTCTCTTGCGGTCCCATTGTGATTAAACAATGATTTTTGCTTTAAATTGGTTAGAATCAAATGACCACTCAGTCTCATGTACAAATATCTCCTGATGAAACAAGTTATATGAAATAATGACATTGAAATTCATGCCTTGTTGGGTAGAACTGAAGAAAACAGAACAATAAATATAAGTTTTTTACACTACTATGTAATCATCATTTGATATGAACTGGTGCCTCATTTGATGTAGCACCATTGGAAGTCTAGTTTGTTGTTATGACTAGTGTACATATTATTATTAAATATTTACTTAGCAATCAGCTGAGTTTTAGTTCATTTTTACCAGTGGTTAGACTTTAGGTAAAAGTGAAATTATAGATCTCCCAATCCGCATGGTTGAAACGTGGTTTCTATCTGTACATCTTGCTGAAGCAAAGGAAAGAATGGGCAACATGCAATCATAGGTGGTAGGCTTGCTTTTATTTTCAGCCAGAGGCCTTTGATGTTTTTTATAAAATCACCTCAACAGTTCTTTCTAACAAAAGCTTCGATTGTGTGACTCAGCCAGACACCAGGAGAAAGGTGGGCTTAAACTTGCCAAACTGAAGAATGGTGAATGGTGTCTTACTCTTTCACTGCCAGGAACTCGTGTTTCCATCTCATGTTGACTTCCATTCTCCTTTCGTTTCTCTATTATAATCCTTTGTTCTTCACTTTCCGGCCAAGACACTCGGGATTTACCATCTTAGTTGTTTAATTGCCTGTGCCTTCAACCTCCGTGTCCCCTTTCAATATCAGTTCCTAGAGAACCCAACTTTATTTCAATCATACTATCCATATCTGGGAATCCCATGGAAGACTTGTGTAAACGGAGTACTGGGCCCAAGTCTCAGAGTTCCTTTCTTTCTTTTTTTAATATTGGTTTTAGGGGAGGGGGGGGGAGAAAGAGAGGGAGGAACATCGATGTGAGAGAGAAATATCATGCCCTGGCCAGCTATCGAACCTGCAACCTAGGTATGTGCCCTGACCAGGAATCAAACCAACAATCTTTTTGATGTAGGGGATGATGCTCCAACCAATTGAGCCACCTAGCCAGGGCCCTTTAGGATGTTAAGGTGTTACAATATCAAATGGCAACATACAACCCCAAATGAAAAACAAAAGCAAAAACAAAATCTTTCAAAATTGAAAAAAATATTTCACCCTCTGGTGGCCTCCAAGGTTCAGATGACAATTTGGCCTTTATTCAAATGTATTTTTTGCTGGCATGTAATGTGTGTGTATATGTGTGTGCATGTGCATATGTATGTGTGTTTCTTGTTGCTTTTAAATTTGTTCTTTATCTTTCATGTTCCATAGTTTGACCATACTTTGGCTCAGTGTAGTTTATTTATTTGTTTGCTTTCTTGATGTTTGTTGAGAATGTATATCTAAACTTTTGTCTTTTGACAAATTTAGGAAATTATTGGTATTATTTTGTGAAATACATATTTTGGCTTTATTATCTCTTCACCTTCTAGGGCACTGATTACTCATGTATTGGACTCTTTGATATTATGTAATATTGTTGGAGGTTTTGCTCACATTTTCCTATATTTTTCTCTTTGTTTTCACATTTAATGATTTCTATCACTCTGTATTCTAGTTAACTTATTATTTCCTCTGTTATTTACATTAAAACATTCAGTCCATCTAAAAAATCTTTAATTTCTGATATTGTATTTTTTATTTTAGAACTTTATTTATTTCTTTTTTATCATTATCTTTTCTCGGCCAACATTTTTTCTTTTCATTCTTTGCAAGTATGTGTTTATTTTTTTGTTTAATTGAGAAGAGTTATCAAAGCCAGTTTAATATTTTTGTCTCCTAGTTTCAACATCTGCTTCATCTTGAGATTGGTCTCAGATAATTTTCTCAGATAATTACTCCAGTTTAGAATAATTTCCTGGTTATTTGTACATTGGCTAATTTTGTATCATTTCCTGGACATGGAGAAAATTCAGTTGTGGAGAATATGGACTGTGTTACTTATCTCAAATGAGTCTTATTTTTGTTTTGTTTTGTTTTGTTTTAGCAGGCAATTATCTTGTTTGGATGTGAACTGCCAAGTCTGTGTTTTGGGCAGCAGTTCCAATCTAAGATTAGCATTTTGGTCTTTAGCTGAGCTGGTTTGAATCTGCTTCTTACATGACTGTTTCCAGGATCAGTCAGAGATGTGGGTACACAAAATTTGGAAATCCCTTTTCTGTTTCTTTTTCTTGATCCCTCCATTCTCCTCTGTGACCAAGATTTCTTTAACAGTGTTTTTTCATTAGCTCCCTTGCTGACTTGCATGCTGTACCTACTGCAATTATCCGCAGTGAGTTAAAAGCCATGAAAACGGGAATTCACTTCATGCAATGCTCCTCCTCAGCACGTTCTTCGGGTTGCTTATTTTTGTATTAAGTCTACTTTATATAGTTGTTTTATGAGGGGAAGGAATTCTGGTAGGATTTTACTCTATTCCTACCAGAAGTGAAGATCAATAGTTTTGTTTTTTAAAGTAATTATTAATTTTTTTTTTATATGAATGACAAATTATTATCATTGTTGATCATACCTAATTTATCTACTGGACTGTATAACATGGCCACTTGAGATGACAGAAAATTTGTAATTCTCTTTTATAAAAGTCAAATACCAATTACTCATTCAGGTTAAAAAAACCCTTTTAGTAATCTGTCACAGAATCAATGTGTGATATGAAAAAATCTCATAATCTTATCTTATAATATTGCACAGTAGTATATTGTATTTTATTTGAAAGATCTTTTTAAGTAAAAATATACACATCACTGCTCTCCTATAGAATTTTACATATTCCTGGCTTCAAATTATTTGCTGTAATACATGGATACGGTGATTAGTGAGTGAATTTTACATTCAGTGAGTGCTGTATCTGTAGCCCTGTCTCAGGTTATTTCGCGTCCTATGTGAACACTTTTTTTCAGATTTCTCTGTTTTTACTTTTCCCAGTAAATCACTGTTCTCATTACATAAGGTACTTATTATGAGCAATAGCTTTTTCCCAGTACATATGAATATGCTTTCAGTACTTTAAAAACCAAATAATTTCTGTATTTTTTCATTGACAGAGAATCTAGCAAACATCATAAACTGAGCCTTGTTAACAATATCAGTACTTTCATCTACTTATATAACAAAACACCCATGGCATAACTTTTCTCACTCTTTTTTTCTTATCTTAATTAGTATTTTCTTGAGTCTTCTAAGAATATTTACTGAAAGACAGGCTTTTTATATTATGATCATTTTATCCACATATGATTTGACCCAATCCTATGTAGCAACAAGAATAAGTATTTCCTCAGTGATATATGGATTTTTGTATTTTTAAGAAATTTCAGAAAAATATTTTCTTAAGTTTAAGAAATTTCAGAAGCATCACATTAATACCAAACACTGATGGAAAAACATGGTAATTTTTTTTTTGTAATTTAGAGGCTTACATTTTTTAAAATTAATTAATTTTTTTTTGTTACAGATGTTTCTCCTTTATCCCCTACTGATTCCCTCCCCCCCCTTCCTCCCCAACCTATCCCCAGCTTTGTTGTCCATGTCCATTGTTCATGCATATAAGTTCTGTGGTTTATCACTCCCCCCCCACCCCATCTTCTGGGGATTCAGTCTGTACCCCACTTCCACATCTCTGGGACTACCTCATTCCTCAGACTGTTATGTTCATTATATTCCACAAATAAGTGAGATCATATGATACTTGTCTCTCTCTGTTTGGCTTGTTTTGCTTAGGATGATACTTTCCAGGTCCCTCCATGTTGTCTCAAAGGATAAGAGATCTTTCTTTGTTATAGCTGCATAGTACTCCATTGTGTATATGTACCACTGCTTTTTTATCCATTCGTCTACTGATGGACATTTGGGCTGTTTCCAGATCTTAGCTATTGTAAATAGTGCTGCTATGAATGTGGGGGTACGTATATTCTTTCTGATTGGTGTTTCAGGCTTCTTAGCATATATTCCTAGAAGTGGGATCACTGGATCAAATGGCAGTTCAATTTTTAATTTTTTGAGCTAACACCATATTGTTTTGCGTAGTGGCTGCACCAGTCTGCATTCCCACCAGCAGTGTATGAGAGTCCCCTTTTCTCCACACCCTTGCCAACACTTGTTGTTTGATGATTTGTTGATGGTGGCCATTCTGACAGGTGTGAGGTGATACCTCATTGTTGTTTTAATTTGCATCTCTCTGATGAAGAGTGATGTTGAGCATTTCTTTTTATGTCTCTTAGCCATTTGTATGTCCTGTTTGGAGAGGTGTCTATTTAGATCCTCTGCCCATTTTTTAATTGGGTTCTTTGTCTTCCTTTTGTTGAGTTGTATGAGCATTCTATATATATTGGAAATTAACCCCTTATCTGATATATCATTGGCAATGATGCTCTCTCATACAGTGGGTTGCCTTTCCAATTTGAGGATTGTATCTTTTGCTGTGCAGAAGCTTTTGAGTGTGATGTAGTCCCATGTGTTTATTTTCTCCTTTGTTTCTGTGGCCTTAGGTGTTGTAACAGTAAAAATTCTGCTATGTATGATGTCTGAAATTTTGTTGCCTACATTTTCTTCTAGGATTTTTATGGATTCATGAGTCACATTTAAGTCTTTTATCCATTTGAGTTTATTCTTGTGTATGGTGTAAGTTGATGGTGTTGTTTTACTTTCTTAGGTGTTCAATTTTCCCAACATCATTTATGAAAGAGGCTGTCTTTACTCCATTGTATGCTCTTGCCACCACTGTCAAATATTAATTGTGCATATTGTCTTGGGTCCATTTCTGGGTTCTCTATTTTGTTCCACTGTTCTATATGTATGTTCTTGTGCCAGTACCGGGCTGTTTTGATTACAGTGTCTTTGTAGTAGAACCTGAAATCTGGTAATGTGATTCCTCCAACTTTGTTCTTCTTTTTCAAGATTGCTGTGGCTATTCGAGGTCTTTTTTGGTTGCATATGAACTTTTGAAGTATTTGTTCTAGTTCTGTGAAGTATGTCGTTGGTATTTTGATGGGGATTGCATTGGATCTATAGATTGCTTTGGGTAGTATGGACATTTTAATGATGTTAATTCTTCCAATCCATGAACAGGGTCTGTGCTTCCACTTTTTTATATCTTCCTCTATTTCATTTTTCAATGTCCTGTAGTTTTCTTTTAATAGGTTCTTTATTTCTTTGGTTAAGTTTATTCCTAGGTATCTTAATTTTTTTGCCGTGATGGTAAATGTGATTGTTTTTTTTTTAGTTTATCTTTCTGTGAGTTCCTCAATGGTGTATAAGAATGCCATTGATTTCTTGATGTTAATTTTGTATCCTGCTACTTTGCCAAATTCATGTATTAAGTCTAGTACATTTTTGATGGAGTCTTTGGGGTTTTCTACGTATAGTATAATGTCATCTGTGAATAATGACAGTTTCACTTCCTCCTTTCCAATTTGGATTCCTTTTATTTTTTCTTCCTGTCTGATTGCTGTGGCTAAGACTTCCAGCACTATGTTAAATAAGAGTGGCAAAAGTGGACATCCCTGTCTTGTTCCTGTTCTTAAGAGAAATGCTTTCAATTTTTGTAGAGGCTTACATTTTAAATATATTGATCATAAAAATGGCTTTGTGTTATCATTATTTAAAAAGTAAGTAGAGTAGTTTCACTATTATCCTCAATAAATATGAACTTTAGTTGATGACCATAGCCATGCTTTTGTTAACTATGTTACTTGGAAATAAGAAATATCTAAAAAGAAATAATCCATTGATAAGTGAAACTCAGAGTCAATAGAAGTCTTTCTTTCCTAATTTGATCAGGGTTCTATATAACTTTTTTTTTTTAAATTTTACTTTAAAAAAGCAATAAAATATACTTCAATGAAAGAATCTTTAGGCCTATCCCAATCTTTTAAAAGATAATAGAGATCCACATCATTGCTTAGATATGATATAACCAATTTAATACAATTTTCGAACCATCTTGAGAGATTTTTATGTGATTAGTACTTATTGGCAACATATATTTCCCAAATATGTCTTCGATTCTGCATTTTCTTGGTATAATTGGACCTTTTGGGGGAACCTAGAGAATTGAAAGTAATATGCACTCAATTCATTTCTTTAGGGAAGCTTTATGCTGATGTAAAATATCTCAACAATCATTGTTAAGGTAAAGTGCACATCAGTTGTCAAATATGGTTTGCAATTCTCGCAGTGTTAAATGAAAATATTGCTGGGGGGAGGGAAAAGAATAATGATAGTCCCCAGCTTATGGGACTTTTGGGAGTACAACATGAAATAACTTCTGAAAAACAAAAACTGAATGAATGTACACATTTCCTCAGGTTGCTATTAATAAACATGTAGTTAAAATGGTGTTGATAGAGGCAAATGACTCAATGAGCACAATGAAAGGGTTGTACACTAATAAAGGTTTAAACTAGGGCAATTCTACATTTATAGGGTATACAATGTCAACAGTTACATTTGAAAAATGAAGTGTTCTCAAGAATTTCTTAGTCTTATTTCAAAGGACAATCAATATAATATATAACTAGAAATACAGTGATGAACACATATAGCAAGTCATAAGTCTTCTTACATTTATGCAGTTCAAGTACTGAAAGTAATTTTTAAATACCTCAAATATTGCCAAGTGTTCTGCTTAAAGAATACCTTTCCTTACTACATTTTACACAAAGCAAAATGAGACTACTGGGAATAGTGTAAAAAAAAAAAAAAAGATGCTGTCTGATATATACTGTCAGGATGTCTTTACTAACCTTATGCAAGGACATTGCTTTTCTTAGCAAAAAATACTGCTCCAGAAATCTCATTGCTAGAGAATGTTTGAGGGCAGCCTATGCTAAGTTTAGAGAAATACTGTCAACGTTAACCTAAATAACTTATTTTAGAATTTATAAAATAGTACAGCATATGGTGATGACATCACAATACATCATCTGTATCTGTGGCAATACTAGAACTAATTAAAGTCACTCTATTTTTTTCCTGTAGTCTTACAAATTACCAACCCAATCATTATAGAGGAGAAATGTTTCACATTTAGGGGTAATGTTGAATGACAAATGAGAAAATGATTTGACCAAAGAACTATCAGAGACAAAACAAATAAATACTGTTATAATACTGGAAAATGTTTAAATGTTTGCATTTAAGAAGTTCTTGCTCAGTGATGTTTTTATCTGCTCTAATATAGTGTATAAAAATACCGTATACTATTGAGCATGCTTACCTATCATTTTTGAAATATCACATTCTAAGACCACTGACCTCAAACTCATTCTTTATTTTCTATTCAATGAAACCTCACTTATATATATATATGATTGCATTACATTTTTAAGCAAAAGTAACATTTATGGATCAAAACAATTTTTTATTTAATGTTATTTAGAAAATAAAGACTAATGCTAGGTTTAAAAAGAAATTAGAGAAATCACAGGAAAATGGCTTGACAGAAATAAGTCATCTTATTACATTCAGCTTGTTGAACATGTTATGTCTGCTTCTTTTGAGGAATAAGTATAAATATTAATTGTGTATAATGATGACAGGGCTTAATTTTCCACATTGATAATCTGTAAGTTTACATTGCTTAAAAAGGGGTAGTGATTGCTCTTGCTTGGCAGTAAGACAGCACGTTTTTATGGCTTCATGTTATGGATATGGGTTTCATGTCCATGGTTTCTGGGATTTTTATGGTTTCATGTCTTACATTTTGGCTTAATTTTTGTGTATGGTGTAAGTTGGTGGTCTAGTCAAAAAAAAATTTTTTTTTTGTACCTGCCTAATTTTCCCAGCACCATTTATTGAAGAGACTGTCTTTATTCCAGTGTATGTTTTTGCCTTCTTTGTCAAATATTAATTGAGCATGCTGGCTTGGGTCAATTTCTGTGTTCTCTGTTCTGTTCCATTGATCTATATGACTATTCTTGTGCCAGTACCAGGCTGTTTTGATTACAATGGCTTTGTAGTATAACTTGTTATCTGGTATTGTGATTCCTCCTACTTTGTTCTTCTTTTTTAAGGTTGCTGCAGCTATTTGGGGTCTTTTTCAGTTCCATGTAAATTTTTGGAGTATTTTTTCTTAATTTGTGAAATATACCATTGGTATTTTAATAGGGATTGTACTGAATCTATAGATTGCATATAGGCCAATATCCCTGATGAACATAGATGCTAACATCCTCAACAAAATATTAGCAAACCGGATCCAGCAATATATTAAAAAGATTATATACCATGACCAAGTGGGATTTATCCCAAGGATGCAAAGTTGGTACAATATTCACAAATCAATAAATGTAATAAATCACACAAACAAATTGAAAAATAAAAATCACATGATCATATCAATAGATGCTGAAAAAGCATTTAAAAAAATCCAACACCCATTTTCAATAAAAACTCACAACAAAGTGGGCATAGAGGGATCATACCTCAACATAATAAAGACCATATATGACAAACCTACAGCCAACATCATACTCAATGGGCAAAAACTAAAAGCGTTTCCCCTAAGAACAGGAATAAGACAGGGATGCCCATTTTCACCACTTTTATTCAATATAGTACTGGAAGTCTTAGCCACAGCGATCAAACAAGAAGAAAATATAAAAGGCATCCAAATTGGAAAGGAAGAAGTAAAACTGTCATTATTTGCATATGGCATAATATTGTACATAGAAACCCCAAAGACTCCACCAAAAAACCAGTAGATTTCATAAGTGAATTTGGCAGTGTAACGGGATACAAAATTAACACCCAGAAATTGATGGCATTTTTATACGCCAATAATGAATTATCAGAAAGAGAAACTAAAACAGAAATTCCATTTACCATTGCAACAAACAATTAAGATATTAGGAATAAACTTAAACAAGGAGGTAAAAGACCTCCTTACTCAGAAAACTACAGGATGTTGAAAAAAGAGATAGAGAAAGATATAAACAACTGGAAGCATATACAGTGTTCATGGATTGGATGAGTTAACATCATTAAAATGTTCATACTACCCAAAACAATGAACATTTTTTTCCCAGGGAAGATGAAGAACTCTTACAACTCAACAAGAAATATGGACAGATATTTCACAGGAGAAACATAAATAGCTAATAAACATGTAGTTAGATTTCCAATATTATAAAAACCACAGAAATGCAAATTAAAGCCATCACAAAATGCCATCGTACTTCTACAAGATGAACAAAAATTGTAAGTCTGACAAAATCAAGTGTTGACAAGACATGAAATAATAAAAACTCATTATATAACAATTGTAAAAATTATTTTGAAAAATAATTTAGGTATTTAATAAAATTCTTTTCATAGTCAGATGTTGTTCACTGAAATCTATGGACCCTCAAAAGGTACCTCGAGAGATTTCAAAGGGTTTGTGTTCTTAGATGGGAAAAACATTTTATCTTTATTTTCATTAACCTTCAACTGAAATTTAGCACTTTTGTCAATTATGAATGAAGGTTAACAATCTGCATTAGTACTATCAATACCTAGAATTTATCATCACAAAAGTTATAGTCATGTCACAGTTATTACAATGTTCCCAAATATATTTATGCTAATTATTTATTTAAAATTATGGTAGTAATTATGCCACTACTAGATTTTATTATTTAATGAATTAATAAAGACCATTTATACTATAACACATTCAAGAAAAATATTTTAATGCATTTTCAAATAATTGGTTTTATTTTAACTCTATTTTATTTTACTCTATTTTTATTGTTATAAAAATAGATTTCTGTGACCTGACAAAGGGCTTTATAACATGAAATAGTTTAAGAATCCTGGCATATGTGCCCCAAGAATTTGTACTAGATTGTTCAGAACAATACGGTGTGTAACAGCAAGAACTGGGAACAATGAAAAAATCTTGTAAGTTGTGGAACGCATAAAAATTGTGGTTTATTTGTCTAATAGAAACTATATTGAAGTGAAAATAATGAACTACAGTGTTTTTGTTTTGTTTTGTTTCATTTTTAAACAACACGGGTAATCCTTAGGAAAAAAATACTAAAAGAATAAGTTAAAGAAAATACAGTAAAAAGAATCTGTTTACCTCATTCATACACAAAAACATTAAAAAATTAATACCTCATTTAAGGATTCCAAAGATGTGGTAAAGCTATTTTTATTTTATTTTTTTCTATCATCATTTATCCCCACTATAGCCTCTTCCACCTCCACCCACACCCCTGCTCCCATAATCACCACACTGTTGTCTATGTACATGAGTTCTCTTTCACTCTCTCTCTCTCTCTTTTTCTTTTGGAAAAGCTAGTTTTAAAAGCAAGGGAGTGGTAAAGATCAATTTCTAATAGTGGTTATCTCTGAGCAAGGAGAGAAGCAGACTGGGAGGGAGGGTGTATAGAACTCTTCAAAGGTGAAGGCAGTACCATCGATTAAAAGCAATGTTCTGGGTACAGAGCTGTTCATTGCAGTGTTATTCCTTTCCTCTTACACTTATTTTATAGCTATAATTCAAATTTAATCAACATTTAACAAACAATAACAATATGGTTCTCCTGTGTGTGCTCTTTAAACAGCCATCAAATTTATAGAAGTTAAATGAATATTTTTCATAGGGTCATGTGAGGGATCTTATCCCATACCGCTAACCTCCTCTGTGCTTCAGATATAGTAGGAGGTGTGACTTAAGGGATAAATACTTTTCTTAACTCGAAGAGTTGCAATTCATAAAAATATTTGGAAAATGAAAAAAAGTGATTTGAAATAAGAATATAACAAATATGAAAAAAAAATTACCCAATGAATAACGTAGTGCTAATCATTTTTACTTTTATGTAAAGATGGACTTTTTGTCTAAGGGCTGGTGTGTGGCTTCTCTGGGTCCTAAATATATACAAGTTAGGAAAGCTTGGTACCTTAAAGAATCTTGGAGAACTTTTAAAAGCTAGGTTCAAAATAAGTTTCTTCCTATAATAACGGGTTACATTTCATTTGTTAACTGAAGCTAGAATTCCACTTATTTTTAAAGAAAATTGACACAATCTCCAATTACTTTGTGAGATACAGAAAATCACCAAGGTGCATGGCTCCAAGAAGATCCTGGAGAATGCAAAAAGGCAAAGTTTATATATAAATAATTAGTAAAAGATTTGCTAGGTCAGTGGGATGGCAGCTAATCCCAAAGTGACCGTGGTCAGAGATGTGAACCTAGAATTTGAAATAATCTAATTTCTCTGGTCTCATGCAACCATAGGGGAATTTCTGATTGACCTTTAAAGCAGAGAATCATAAAAAAAGGTTAGGAACTATCTTAATGATGAAAATTAAGCAACTGGAAATGCAATAATTTTTTTCCCTTGTAGATGAAGTAGTAATAATAATAATAACGATCAAGAACTCATGCCATTTGTTATCATGCTCAGGAAAATGAAAATAAAATGTACCCTCCACCTCAGTGGGAATAGGTCAATCCTGAGAAAAATAAAGGTATATTGGATTTAAAAGTTGTTTTTTAAAAAGTCTGAATGGCATATCATAACCCCTGAGATATTTAGTAGCATTGAGAAATCTAAGAAACAGTTATATTCTTCAGAATTCAGTGCACTCTTACAGAATACTTTTAGAAATAGCACTGTTTTGTTATTTGAAACAGATGTATGTCTAAACATAGTTGTTTGCTTCATGTCGTCAACAATATGGTAAACATGATAATTATATACTCAAACTTAATTCTAGAATGTCCTACTTTTCACTTCCTTAAAATGATTTTAGTATCTCATCCCACAGTTTATGCAAATTCACACACACCTGTGATAAAAATGTTGTCTTTATTTAGTATTTGAATATAAACAGAACATAAGAAATACATCACCCACTGAAAGGAAGTTGTCCTTTTTCTAACAGAAGTGACAAGCCTTATCATTTGCACTAATTATCTATCTTATTTCAGATTAAAATCACAATTTGGGTGTTTAGGTCATGGGCTTTTCTTTTCCTCCTTGTATATTGCAATGATACTATTAAAGTTGACACTGAGGTTTTCTTTATAACATATTAGAAACTACTCTTTTCCTGAAATACCAATAATTATTTAAAAATTATTACAAACAAATAAAACTAATTAGAATATTGTTTTCATAGTTGTGGAATAAGATGGGCAAACACTGAATTGAAAAGAACTTAATTATAACATGAGTAATTCTTAAAATTACGTATAATTCTGTTACATTTAGTATCAATGTTGTTGTGATATGAATCACCAAACCTTAAAGGAATTTTTGTTTGCAACCAAATAATATTCTAATCTTTCTTCAGAAGAACAGGCACAACGAAAAACAATGAAAATCTGCCTAAAGTTTGTCAATATAATGAGGATGGAGACATGACTATGTTAAATTTACTTGTGATTAAAAATCCTTGATCATAGATGGGAAAATTCAAAGAGCAACTTTCCTGGGAAGGGAAATAGGACTTGACCTATAAAATCAAAAGTTGAACACAAAATGACTGAAAGCAATATGCTCAACTGATTTGAATCTTGTTCAATACTAATAAGTATAATTCTTATGTGTTACAACCTGGAGTCTGTGACTCCATCTTCATCAACTGCATTAGAATAATAACTTTTTTTTTTTTTAATCCTCACCCGAGGTTATTTTTCCATTTTTGTACAGCTAGAGTGGGAGGGAGAGAGAGGAAGGGAGAGAGAGAGAGAAACATCGACGTGAAGGGACACATCGAGTGGCTGCCACCCGCATGACCAACCAGGGCCGGGGACAAACTGCAACCGAAGTACGTGCCCTTAGAGGGAACCGAACCCGGGTCTCTCCGGACTGCAGGCCGACCCTCTAACCGCTGAGCCAAACCGGCCAGGGCATACCTTTTTTTTTGACAGGAAGATGTTCCATTTATTTTGCTTACAATATTTTGGCCAATTTGAGTACTTCAAGACATTGAAGTATGCTTTCAAATACAACAGGAAACAATGTATTCTTGACTTTGCACAGTATTATTGATATCAAGTAACATAGACCCAAGTCATAATTATTTATGGAAAATGTGCATTGGAACACATTTGAAAATTCAATGGAATATTCCACTGAAGCCCAGACCACCAGTTGCCATTTGGAGGCAACAGGTCAGAATTAGAACCTCAGATACCAATCACACACACAAAAGAAACAAAAACAAAAACAAAAAACAAGCAAACACAAAAACCCCAAACAATAACAACAACAACAAAAGAAATTTTAATGCATCTCTTCCATGTGTTCAATACCTAAATGAAAACAAGTCGAAATTTAATTATCTACTTATGTGGATGATAGAATAACAGCTTTTAAAACTCTTGAAATTGTCAGATTTACTCAGGAATTTGTGTACTCCGTGGTGTCCCTTAAAGGAGTTCACTGCATCTAGCTGAAAAATTGCCACAATTTGAGATAGAGGATGTGTTTTTTTTTTAAATTAAAAATGTTTTCTTTTTATTGATTTCAGAGGGAGAGGAAGGAAGAGGAAGGAAGAGGGAGAGAGAGAGATGGAAACATCAATGAGAGAGAACATCGATTGGCCACCTCCTGCATGCCTCCACTGGGGATTTGGCCCACAACCCGGGCATGTGCCCCGACCAGAATCTCTTAAGAGATTCATGGGTCAACGCTGAACCACTGAGCCACACTGACTGGGCAAGGATGTATTTTTTGACTTGAGAAATAAGTAAAAAATTTTAGTAATTGTGATATTGGGCGCTTTTTCCTCTTCTCTTGTAAAGAAATGTGTGGCAACACTTAAGAGTCGAGCCATTTGGAAACCCATCATGGAGAGAAACAAACAAATCTGAAAACAAAAGCAAAACTTATGTGTTGTCAGGAATGACATGAAAAGTCAAGAATAATTTGAACAAAAACATTTTTTGTTTTTTAACAGACAGAAAACAATTTCATAGTCTACAAACAACTCTAGGTTGAAATGTTTCTCAGTTAAATTTACAAAGAGGAGATCCTCTAACCTTAGGGTTTAAGAATTCTGTTTGCTTTTCAATGATAGAATGTGTCAAAGTAATCTGATTTAGAGATTTTTTTGGACTTTTCTATCAGCATTTTATATGCTTACAGCATTACTACTCTAAAAAATGGTATTTAATGGACTGTTCAGAAATAAGCTTTCATTAACTTTCATATAATTTTAAATTTGGAGAGGTTAGAGGGAAAACAATTTAAGCTCCATGGTACTCTTTTGAAGTATTTATGTACCTTAAAGTGAAATAGACTTGAGGTTTTTAATGTGCAGTTATGTTTTATTACTTTTAACAACATTACAAATAAAGGCTTACATTTTAATATTCCCAAGCAATAGCAAGCATAACACTGATTTCATAAGCTTTAACTGAGCATTTGTCTTTCTTAGTTATTATTAATATGTAAACACCTTTGTTCTATGTGGAAATTATTAAAGAGAATATTGAAATCAGGACCAAAGTTTGTAAAGGGACAGAATTTAATCTGTGTGGCTATAAACTTACTGCCATTCTCACAGAGTTAATCTGTTCTATCATAATATGATTTATGTTGTGTGCACTTTCAAAGGCACAATATTATTTTTGTGGGTGAAATTTATTAGTTCTAATTTATTAAAAAGTCCTAAATAGCCTTGGGTTACATTGACTTGCTTTTTAATCTTAATTACCAATAGCTGTACAGCTTCAGCTCTTGTGATTCAAAATACAAGTCTATAAAGAAAATGAAAGCTTTAACCACCACATAAATAAAAGTTAATTGCAATAGAAAAGAAACTGCTTACCTATCAATTCAGGTTACCCCATTGTTTTTGTAATGACATTACTTTTACCAATGACAAACATGTTCTACTGTCATAGTCACATATTATCAGTTCCTCATGTGCCAGTCTCTGGTAAAACAACTTTTAAAGGAAGCATTTCAGAAATACAATGCTCAGATGAAAACATAGAAACACGATCATCATTTCTGTATAAAGCTTATCATTTCAATTTATGAAAAAAGTATTTATGTATATTATTTCGACCTTAATTTGTGCTCTATGTTCTTAACATCTATTTCTTCTTTCACAGTCTCTCTTGGGTTTCTGGGTACATAGTCTTCATCCTCACTCACGCTCTTACTGTGGCTCATATGGAAAGGAATTCATTCATTCTTCATTTAACTTTTTTTTTTCCATCATGGACCTCTAATTTAGACAGTAGTCTTTATCCCTGGAAGTAAATACAGAAAAATAAAATGCAGGGTGCTGTTTGGAGAGAAAAGTGTCCCCTTGATTGGCAAAAGCACTGGGGAGTGCATTCACATTATAATACAGAGGCAGGACCAATAACTTTGGCCTTGAGAACTTTAGAAAAACAAAAGATTAAAGAATAAAATGGGAAAATAAGTTTTTGAAATACTGAGTAATCAGTATTAAAATACTGCAAGTTTGCTGGAACATTCCTGTAGTAGCTATATCTGGGTAATGCCTCGTAAACCTACTATATACTTTTTCTTTCTTTTCTGACTGAAGAAGTGATTAGAGGTAGAAACAGAGATAAAAATAAGAGATAGAGATACAGACATAATTTTGGGATTTCACACCAAGACTACTTTGTGTGATGTAGAGTGAAATGTGTCATTTGTGAATGTCAACTGAACTCACCTCATCACCAATGACATAAAATGACTCATCATTACAAGGAAGTACATGGTCCCACTATAGTTCAAGGTGCATACATTGAGCTGCCTTGACAATGGTCACCTTCCGAAAATCTAAAGAATACACTTACTCCTCCAGTGAGTGCCTTATACATATTGTTTTCAATGGAGACCCTGGTACAGGGATGAGAGGAGTTGCCTTTCTTATCTTGGACATGGGACATAAAATGATCTATATCGATAGTCAGGAATACAGTCACATCACAGGGCATTTACCTCAACAGAAATTAAATGAAGGAGCAAAAACACACAGAGGGAAGAGTAAGTTAAATAACTACCATAGTAGGTTCAGCCAGCTATTCTGCTTCAATAGTGTGTGTGTCCTGGGAATAACTGGCGTGGGATGTCCACTTTCCTTCTGTTGGTCTCAGTTCTGTCTCTAGAAGTATGAACATCTTGTCAGGTTAAGAGTGGCTCGTGTCCTTCAAAATATGCAGTTTTCGTGTCAGACAGAACCTACGTTCAAGCCAGTCATCTCATTTATCACTGTTCATTTGAAGGAAAAATAGAGCCCGCATTGATCCAATGCACAAGAAAACATGCTGTGTCAGACTGAAATGGAGCTGTCGCCCACAAGGTGCTTGATTAAGTGATCGTCAAGGTTAAGCTGGACCATGTGTGGTTTTCACCTACTCCTAGGTGACTCTTGTACTGAAATTCCTCATGATGGTATAGGTCCTGAGCATTTCTCAATACTTTTTTAAAGGTCACAGAGGAAAAAGTCACTCGAATGAAGAAACTCTGTCAACCAGAAGCACTAACATCTTTTTAGTATTTTATTACTAGTAAAATTCCTTACAATATATGTCAGAACCAAGATGTTGGGATACTGTATTTGAGAACTGGTATTGTGATAGAAATATTTTGTCACTTCTTTCTCCTCAAGGGCCTTCTATCTAGAGGACGTTCCCTTTAAGAACCTACATGATGGGGCTGTCTTTGTTCTGTCTGATATGGCATGACGGCAACAGAAACTATTCACCCAATCTCTGCCCAGATTCACTCAAATTTTCCCTGTTATCTACTTATTACCAGAAGGCAGCTTACATGGCTTTTAGATGAACCATACTAAAAATAATAACAATATATTTGAGAAAATATATTTAAAATTGCAAATCAGCAGAATTTTATATATTTAAGGTATCTTTGAGACTTCATAGTAACTTGTATGTGATATGTTGTTTCAGTATCAAAGCAGGGATGCTCCTTCCTTAACAATGAGATGGCATTTGCCTATTTCTTTCTGCCATTTAGCTGGTAGTCTTCCAGAATGGGGAGTTATCAGCACTGCTAACATCCAGACAAAAGAATAACCACATTCTTCAGAGAGTGGGGGAGAGTTATGATGGAAGTTAGAATGGTTAAGGGCCCACCTCTCCAGGCATTTTGCTGTTTTAGAAATGTCGTATTTTGTTCTACTGCTGACTTGACTGCCCTACTCCTGACTAAGTGACTCCCTCCCCCTCTCCCTCCTCCCTTTCCTTCTTTTCTTTCAAAAGCCAATTCTGACTGTTTAGGTCTCAGCCTGTGTGTCTTTCAGAGGAACTTTCTAAGACTGTCCACTCAGAGTTAAATAGTTTTATACTATCTGATGAACATAATATTGAGTATTCTGAATGTTTCCTTTCTAATCCCCATTAATACATTAAACATTACTCAAATTGAGGGACAGTATTAATATCCTACTGCAGCCATAACAAATAACCACAGATTTAATGGCTTAAAACAACAACAAGAACACCAAAAAAAAACCAGTTATTACCATAGAAATCTGGAGGTGAGCATTTAGAAAGTGTTGTCTGGGCTAAAATCAAGGTATTGGCTCTGCTGCATTTCTTTCAGAGGCTTTAAGGAACAACCCATTCCCTTGCATTTTCCAGCTGCTATAGGCCGCCTGAGTTCCTTGCTCATGGTCTCCTCCTGAGTCTTCACCACCAGTAGCATCTCCAGATGTCTCTGTCATGCTGCATCGGTCATCACATCTCTTTCTCTGTCTCTGACCCTCCTGCCACCCTCTTCCTTTATAAATACCCTTGTTAGTACATTGGACTCACCCAGATATTCCAAGATCATCTCCCCATTTTAAAATCCTTAATTTAATCATGTCTGCAAAGCCCATTTGCCAGGTAAGATGACATATATAAAGAGGCGAGGGAATAATAGGGTGTAGACAGCTTTGAAAGGGGAAAAGGATGGAAGAATGGGGTGGGGGGGTGATTATTCTAACTACCACAGGCACCATGTCAATTTTTAGAAATAAAATCTGGGATGATCTATTGTGACATATTGTAGGTGTTCAATTAATATTTGATCAGTTAATACATATATAAATAAGGCCTGTCTGATATAATGTTACTCAAATGACAAGTGTCATTGAAGTGACATCTAATATTTCACCCCATTATCCACCTTTCCCATTACAGTGTTCCCAGTACAATGAAGTCCTTTAGAGGACCAACAATGTCATAGGACACAAAATCCAATGTAACTCCCCTGTGAAGGACTCGGATACCTCAGAATGGAGTTGTCCTGTGGGAAATGAACCCTGAAATGGCATCATATTAAAGCTCTTCCTGTTTTAAAGGGAATGATGCCAAAGATGTTCTCATTCCTTTCACTCTTGCTTTTTGCTCTATTTTCTCTTTTCTAGAGGTTTCTTACATATAGTTTTGTATCATGATTTTTAAATTATAACCCCCAAGATATAATTATAAATTATAAACCCCAGTTCCAGCATCTTCTTCTGAAGCTTCTCCAAAGTGCTGAGCCTCCTGATGAATTTCCGTCTTTACCTTTAATGTAATTTGTGTATAGCTCTGTGGTGAAGGATTCCAGCTTCACCTGTGGGCCACCTGCGTTATCAAAGGTAGAGACAACTCGAGATAGATGCAGCCTACAGTTGCTTATAGCTCTGTTATACTTTTACATCTAGTTGTTGTTTTTTTCCATCAGCCTGGCAACTTCAGACTCGACACCAGACATGAAAGCAATAGCTTTACATAGACTTCTCCATTAGTTTTCACAATTGCACATACGTTCCCATAATAAATTCCATATTGTAAATCACAGTTTTTCTGCTTCTGTGACCAAATTCTGACTAATACAGTGTGTATATAATACAGATGGGAATATACACTCATATGTAAATCCATAAGCACAGAAATTTACTTGTCACTGAATCTGACTTGGGACACAATTGCAAGCAGGCAAAGAAATGTTTATTTATGGAAGCAAATCATTAACTATAAGATAGCATCAATTGTTCTTTAAGAACAATGATTTTTAAACTTACTTTGGATAACAGGCCACTTTGTAATTCTGATAAAAAGCTGTGTCTCTTTCTTAAAAAAAAGAAAGTATAACGTTTGGTGTACTAGTGAGGTTGTTCCCAGATCTCCTGAAGCCTGTCAATAGACCCCATAAGTCATTGAGGGGCTTGTGGATCCCAGGGTAAAAACTATCCTAGACCAAGGCTCACATTTTGTTTCTTGCCCATTTAGTCTGTGCCTGGTTAGCTCATTGCTTTGGAACCTGGTTCTAATGTGGATGAGATCACACATTCATCCCACATATAATCCAGATGCCTTTGCTCTTCCAACCAACACAGGTCCGATGTCTTTCACATGTGTGCTGTGAGTCACAAACTCGGTCTAGTGAGAACGTAAGAAAGGCTCAGTGAAACTTTATTCTTATTAGCTACAGTTAACAACTGAAATGCCTGCCATTGGGTAGTTGATAGTACTATCATTTTTATTTTTTATAATTTTTTCTTTATTGATTTTAGAGAGGGAGAAAGGGAGAAGGTGAGAGATAGAGACATTGATGAGAGAGAATAGCGATCGGCTGCCTCCTGCATGCCCCCCCCACGGGGGGGGGGGGTGTATTGGACCCGCAACCTGGGTGTGTGCCCTGACTGGGAATTGAACCAGTGACCTCTTGGTACATGGGTCAACACTCAACCTACGAGCCACACCAGCTGGGCAATGGTACTATCTTTTACTCAAGGTAACAAACTCTAAATTTATGATCTGGAAAATAGCGTTTTACTTATGAAGCCAATGGTTGATGATAAACAGCTTAACTGTACGTTTTTTGATAACTTTCTCTTGTTTATGTTTCCGTATAATTTCCAAAGTCCAGAAGTCCAGGAAGTTTCCATCTATCACTGTAGAATAGCAAGCAAACACAGCCAGTGGTAAGCATTTGGTAACATTCAGCAAAGTTTGGGTTAAGGCAGATTCAAATGGAAGCTACTGCTTTTTCAAGCCAAGAACAAATAGATGCCAGACATTGATATGGAGGGAAACCCAACAAATTACAAAGTTTTCTGGTAGCTTTTCTTTAGAGTAAAATATTCTCATTTAGTTTTCTTAAATAACAAGCAATCACTTCTAATGAAAAAGATGAATAAGTTATATACTCTTTAATTTATAAAAAAGCGACCACATAAAATAAGGCTATGAACCAACTTAATTATTCTAATTTCTAACTTTAAGTTGTTTCTAAGGAAGTGAAATGAGATAGGAATGATGGTGAATTCCTGGAAAATACTGAGATCTTCCAAGGAAGAGCTGCTGACACTGATCACAGAACCACGACTGTACTTTCTCTAAGCTTTTCATAACATCAATGTTCCCACCAGGTTATTTTGTAACCAGCAGTAAATTTAGGGAAATGAATAGTACAGAGGTTGCCCCTTAATGGATTTGGGTTAAATTTTTCTTTTTCTACCGTGGCTACATCAGACACACCAAAAGTTTACTTAAGCCCCAGTATACCATGGATTCTGTATGTGATCCATTTAATTTGTTCATTAGGTTCCACATATAAGTGAGACCATGTAGTATTTGTCTTTCTCTGATTGGCTTATTTCCCTTAGCATAATACTCTCCAGGGCCCTCCATGTGGTCTCAATAGGTAAGAGATTTCCCTTTCTTTCCTTCCTTCCTTCCTTCCTTCCTTCCTTCCTTCCTTCCTTCCTTCCTTCCTTCCTTCCTTCCTTCCTTCCTCCTTTCTCTCTCTCTCTCTCTCTCTTTCTTTCTTTCGTTACAGATGTTTCTCCTTTTCCCCCCATTGACACCTGCCTCCCCCTTCCTCCACGCCCCATCTCCGGCTTTAGTGTCCATGTCTATTGATTATGCGTACATGCGTATAAGTTCTGTGGTTTGAGATCCTTCTTTTTTACAGCTGCGAGTTATTCCATTGTGTAAATATACCACAGCATTTTTATCCACTCATCTACTAAATCACTTTTTTTCAACTGATAGGGGATGGGAGAAGGGGGAATGGGAGTTGAGTGCAGTGAACATGGGGTTTTATTTTGGGGGGTTGCTGAAAAGTGTTGGAATTAGAGATGATGGTTGCATAACCTGTGAGTTACTAAAAACCACTTAACTGTGTGCTTTAAATAGTAAATTTTATGCTATGTCAGTTATATCTCAATGAAAAACATAAACAGTATAGTCAAGAAAACTATGCAAAAATAGAATTCCCACCCAATGAAACTCAAACTGAAGCTTGTCTTCTCTTCTAAGCATCTGCTTGCTCTGTTGCTTCTACCGTGTCACATCCCTGTCCTTCAGACATGATCGATGGAAAGTGTCGTAGTGTGACCAGTCATCCGTTTGCCTGGGGCTGTCTAATTTTGCACTGACATTCCTAAAGCTTAAGAAATATCTCAGTTCAGAGCACTCCTGGACAGTTCGTCACAACTATTAACAGGCGACCCTTTTCTCATTAGGGCCTGCACGTTTTCTGCATTTCCATTTTCTCTATTTCAGATATACTGTCCCTTCCTCATCTTACATTTGGAAGGAGCAGACAGGACCTTTGTGAGCACCTGGCCTCTTGTTCCTTGGTTCAGTAGTTTGACTGAAGCCATAGTTCTTTACATTACAGTTCTCACCTGAGGTCACTCGTTTTCATGTTTGAGTGCATTGAACTAACCAATTAAAAAAAAAAAAAACATTTGCTAAAAAGACAAGAAATGAGAAATGTCTTAGCTTTTCTTAAAATAAAATAATCAAAATTCTTCTTTCTGTAACCACTGAAACTCAATTTTCCTGCTCCTTGTATGCTTCTGCTCTAGAAATATAGACTTAGTGGAAATGTCTCTTTACCTCTTTCAGTTTGGACACATCCTCTCAGGGCCCACAGCAGAGCTGGGTTATGAATGCTCATTCACTTCTCAGTTTGGGGTTCCTCATCATCATACAGATTACAGAGTATGAGATGCCTGAGGAAGGACTTAGCCCCAAGGGCACTTAATTCACTGTGTTTTCCTTTGCTTTTCAAGAATGCAGAGTGCATACAAGTCTAGATCTTCACCTCTGATTTTATCCTACACCCAGAAATATGTGGAGGCATCCCGTTTTTCTGAGACCTTCAATCCTTCTGTTACAGTTAATTAAATCAATTATTAACCTTTCTAATCGTGTCTTTTCTTACCTCAGTCTTGGCCAGTCCGTTTCAGAAGATGGAAGGGGGCGTGCGATGCATCACAATAACTGTAGAATGAGGAACATCCATTGAGTATCGGAAGCTTTTCATGAATTATTATCTTTAATCTCCACAATAGCCCCTTTAAGCATGGAATAAATTAATGTACTCATAGTGCAAAAAAAAAAAGAAAAAAAGAAAGAAAGAAAGAAAGAAAGAAAGAAAGAAAGAAAGAAAGAAAGAAAGAAAGAAAGAAGGAAAAGCTCAGGGTGATTAAAATAATGCTCTTAAGGTCCCATAGAGTTGATGTGGCTGAATCGAAATGCAAGACCAGTTTATCTTGAAAACAAATTCCATGCTCTTCCTGCTACACTGTGCCCGGGCAATGAACTACCTGGTTGGGGGTCTAGAAAAATATCTACCATTTTGATAATGAACCTTGCTTCTCTTTGATTAGAATTCTTCCAGTAATATCTTTTGCTTTGTGCAATATCTAAATAAAACCCAAGATCTAATCAATTAACTTTCCTAGCAGTTATGTAGGTTATATGGAGTAGAAAAAGCATGGGGCTTCCTCTCAAGTGTGGTGCAAAAAGCAGTCCCAGAAGACTCACAACTGCATGTCCACCGACTTCCCTGCTTTATTTACTTGTTTATCCTCACGGGAGGATATTTTTTCCACTGGATTTTAGAGAGAATGTAAGGGAGGGGTGGGGGAGAGAGAGAGAGGGAAACATCAACGTGAGAGAGACACATTGATTGGTTGTTTCCTGAATGTGCCCTGACCAGAGCTCGCGATCAAACCTGCAACCCAGGTTTGTGCCCTTTGACCAGAATTGAACCCGAGACCCTCCAGTGTGAGGGCTGATACTCTAATCACTAAGCAATGCTGGCCAGAGCCCCTGTTTTATTTTTATTCAAAGTACTTATTACTAAAGTATTGATCACTTTATTATTGTCTCTCTCCTGTGTGCAGATGTAAATTCCATGACAGTGGGGATTTTGTGTTTGGTTTCTTTCTCTGTCTCCAGTGTCTGAGTGCTTGGTATCCAGGCATTTTTTGGATGGATCAATTAATGAATTGCTCAATGGGACAGAAAAGTAAAATATGGTGGCATTGCAGTTTGTGGGAAATTAGAGTAAAGTGCAAGTACATATGCAGAGAGACAGACCAACAGATAATCTTTCCTTCAACACTGAAACCCAGGTATGTTTCTTTCACTGGACTTGCCTTGCTAAAAGTATAGTAACTATAGTATACGGAAAATGCTTATCTTTAAAAACAGTAAGCACGATAATCACAGAATCTCTCTGGTTGAACACAGATGAATGAACTTCTCCACTAGTATTTTCAGGGGAAATGCTTCTTCTTCCCAAGCCAGCCAGACATCAATACCAGGTGGTGAACTTTCTCTGCCTCTAGCAGAGTGAAATAGGAAGACAATCCTTGCTGGCCAGGCATGAAATCTGGACCAAATTAAAACCTAGCTTCCCATCTGGAGTAGCGCTTCATGTTCCCCTGGACTGGCCTGTGGCTCTGACGGAGGCTGGGAGTGGAGGCCAATCCCATCGTGCGTCTTTCAGAGCTGAGGGGTGGCACTGGCAGGGCGTTCATCTGTAGTCCCTGGGGATGGCATTGCCCGAACCACGCCCAGTTCAGCTAACGGTCGGGATAAATATGGGAAATTAAAAAAAAAGAAGAAAAAAACACCAGTCCCTTGGATTTCTATGCACATTTGGATTTATTTCTCTTGTGGCTTTGCTTTCCCATTGCTAGGTTAGATTTCCCTGTTGTCTTGGTATCTTTGCTCTGGCAGTGACCAGCTGGTCCCAATTCACTATCAGTTTGGGTTGTGCGTATCACACTTGTTTAGATTGGCATCCGAGAGAGACGGTCCAAGGATTACTTGATGACTTATGCTCTGCATTTTTTTTTTTTTTTTAAATCACATTGCAATGTGCTTAGGCAGAAGATGGCTTTTGGAAAATACAAAAGCTTTTTTATTTTCAGATCATCCACTCACTTGCCATATGGCTAGGGAATGACATTGGAAATCTTGGTCTTATTTTAACTTTGTCTGATTTATTTCAGGGAGAGATAAAACAAAGAAGCACGTTCCCAAACTTCTCAGGGCCCTTTAACGGAACGTCTGTAGTCCCGATGATCTCCAGTGGTTTTAAGTTAGGTTCACTGTGCCAGGGACGTAGCCGAAGCACAGATATGGAAAGGAGGAAGAAAATAGTCTGAACAATGATCCTAGTTTGCCTGAGATTGAAGGTTTTCCCTGGAAGTGGAACTTCTGGTGCTAAAACCCGAGAAAGTCCTGGGCAAACGATGGTTGGTCACCCTAGAGGAGGTGAGAAGAAAGGAGAGAAAGTGGTGGATGTTATTAGAGGGCCATCCACAGCGCCTGCATCACTGACCCACTCACCGAGTCGGTGCTTTGGGTGCATCTGCTATAGCCCCAGCCCGGTGCCAGGCACGGGAAATACAGCGGTGACCGAGCCTCACTGTGCAAAGAGCTTGTAGAGTCCACTTTCTAGTGGGATTTGAGAGGTTAGAGCTGGGTAGGGATGTAAATATCTTGTAGTCAAAACCATCCCTCCCTGATTTATAGATAAGAGCTCTAAGACTCAGCAGTTTGGAACAACCGATAACCCCTACAGTGAGTCAGACCCTCAGTTCACCCAAGAGCTGTTCTCTTCACTTTGCCAAACCGTCTGCTTCCCTTCTCCCATCAGCAGCTGCTTGCATTTCAGACCATGCCAGAGGCCCTCACTGTGCTCCATATGTGCCTGCTCAGCATATGTATTTACGTTCTACTGTCTCTACCGCGACTTCTAGGTGTCACACTGAATGCCTACCCATCATTGAAACGAGAACAATCATTTACAGAGGAATTCTGACCTAACATAGTTACCAAAAAACCCACCAAAACAAAATGCTGGGAAGAGGGGAGGGAGAATACTCAGACAAAAATATATACATTAAAATTTTGTGTGTATGCACTTAGGAGTATTTACTTAGGTATAGTTTCATCCCTCAAGATACTTGCCACTTGTCACTTTGTATCATAATAATTTACAAGCATATGCTTTATCTTCATGAGAGCGGAGTCTTATTCTATCCATAAATTTTACTATAATCTCAGCACTTTCCTGGTGTCTTGAACACAGCAACTTCTCTATATATGATTGCCAGAAAGTAAATACGTGGATGAAAATGTATTTTCAAAGTCAGTCAGTTTGGGCAACCGCTTTCCTTAACTCAAGGACAACTGGTTTGACCTTGTGTCGATTTGAAGCAGCCTCATAAAAAAGTCATTTAGTAACTAAATGCCTGCAAGTATTGGGCTTTTAAAATGGATTTGCTCCCTCAGGTTTATCTATCTATATTTTTTTCATTTAAGATAGCTATTACTGATGTGGACCAAAATCAAATATCACAGAAAATAAGAGAAGAGCTAGAGGAGTCTTATTTGGAAGTTGATGTGCCAAGTAAACTTGTTTCCCCTGCATCTAATACAGTGCCTACCACACTCCAGGGCTTTAAAAATTCTAATTAGATGAATAAACTGGTAAATCAGGTAAATATCACTAATATATGGAATCCATAAAAGGAGGAAGACCCTTTCAGCTGCTCAGAGGCTAGAGGTGTTTATTCTTATATAATCAAAAGGGAAATTAATTTCAAAATGTTGGGAGGACAGGATTTGTGGAGATGGTCAGTTCCTTTTGGAATTAAAATAAGGGTAGGCATAACTTGCCTCATCCCTAGTGAATGGTCTACCCAATCATGTATTTAGACCCTAAGCAACTTTCTGGGTTGTTTCCACTCATTACTGCTCCACCTTGGTATAATGTCAGCTCGTCAATTTCTATAAAATTCAAATGTATTTACAAAGCATATTTCAAATAATCTAATAAGTTATTCTAAATACCAATCTGAGTAGAGAACTTCTTTCTAGACAACCTGAGTTTTAGTGTATTTTTTTACTCTCTGGGTTTCAAGTTCACCTTGTAACAAGTACTACTTGAGTTCATGATTTTCCTTCTCAGCAGGGACCAGAGATCTTCCCCTCACTGCACTTCAGACCACTCTCAGGGAGTTCTCTCTCCACTTTCTCCACCCCAGACTCCCTCGAGTGGCTCCGACAGACAGATGGCTTAAAGGCTGAACTCTCCGCTGTGTGCCCCTCTGCCTCCAGAGAACTTTTTCCATTTAACTCATTCTGTATCCAACATTTTTTATAATATCTCTTTTATTTTTTTTAAATAAAATACCATATGAAAAATGAGATAGCTCTTGATACATAGCTGGTGCTGAATACATGGTTGTTACTATTATTACGAATGTTTGTCCCTGTTAGGAGCTGGCAGGTTAGTAGGTAGAGCTCGTCTTTATTTTGCTACATGTTTTTGACCTTGGCATGATTCTACCACACTTAAAATTGTTTAATTCTCTCAAAGACTTTTGCCAACATTTCAATGTTGGTGGACTGCCCATGAACTTTCTTTAGTCCTTGAAATCATATAAGTTAATTTTTCAACTGTGGGAATTCCTTATAAACTTTATAGCTAAATATATAAATAAATTTTATTTTGCATAATGAATGTTTATTCTTGGGTAGAAGTAAAATTTTATGTCCATTGACTAGCCAGAACCCATGGAATAGTCATTGTAATGCAGATCGCTTGATTATAGTATTTTATTAATATCCCAACAGAAACTGAGTGAATTATTCCAATCAGAAATGCATGTATTTCAGCCATCCAAAGTATTCTAAAGTGATTTCCTAGAAATCATGTTTGTCTGTATGCTTTCTAAATGCCCTTACATTTAAAAATCCCAAGAGTTATTCAGGAGTAATTAGAGAGTTATACCACTTCCTCAAACCTCAAACATTTCCATTGTATCTCACTGTTATAAGAGTCAATATCAGTGGTTTAGTTTAAAATTATAAATGCTACAGTGGTTATATAGCATTTCAGTCACGGAATACATCAGAAAATGGATGAGAGGAGCAAGTATCCTTGAGTGTAATCTATTTTTTTTTATCCTCACCCAAGAACATTTTTCCATTTACCTTCAGATAGAGCAGGAGGGAGAGAGGGAGGAAGAGAGAGAGAGAAACATCGATGTGAGAGAGACACATCGAGTGGTTGCCACCCACACAACCCCAACCAGGGCCGTGGACAAACTGCCACTGAGGTATGTGCCCTTAGCAGGAACCAAACCCGGGACTCTCTGATCCGTGAGCCTATGCTCTAACCGCTGAGCAAACCCGACCAGGGCTTGAGTGTAATATTTTTAAGTTTAGAGTGCAATACACTTTCTCACCCCAAATAACTAGCTCAGAACCAGTGCTTTCTTTGAGGGTGAAGAGTATCACTGAAAGTTCTATCTATGTAAGATGGAGAAGCATGTGTTATAAAACACTTGATTGCACTGTTTTTTATTTCCAAGTCATACATAACTTTTTAGTGCTATGGAACAATATGAAACACATTGCTTAGAATTAGGAACATTGTTTTTGTAATTAGATAACCTAAGTTTGGACCCTATTTCTGTTGCTTACAGGTGTGTGCCCTTGGGCAAGTCATTTAGCCTCTCTGAGTGCTATTTTCTAGAATGCAATTATCTCAGAAAATGGTTCTAGAGAATAAAATAGATTATACATATGCGTACTTATTATGGTAGATCCTTAAAAATTATAGCTACCTTTATGAAAGTATACGAAACCAATATATGGTGAAGTAATGATCACATTGCCAGTATTTCTAGTTCTTGAATTGCTCTACTCAATCCTATTAACATTTTGATATTATATGACAAATTGCTTTTATTTGCTGACAAAAATTTTATAAAAACCTTATTTCATCTCCATCATCCTGATTTCATTATGATCATGGCTCTAAATCATTTCCCCTGCTTCTATGTTTTGCTTCTTTTGTGTATTTTTAGATAATTTCCATCTCAACATCATATGCACCACGTCACTGGAATCTAATCAGCAGATCACCTGCTCCAGCAGCCTTTGTCCCATTGCTCCTCCCCTGTGGCCGCCTGTCTGCTTCCAACATCAATTTTTCTATGTGATTATTGCAGCAAAGGATTTATTTGGTTTTGCAACAACTGTCTTGCCTCCTTGCAAGGTTTTCTGTTCTTAAGTTTTCCAAGGTAGATATCCTACATTTGTCTTTTTCAATCCCTTGCTGTTATGGTCGAAAATAATAGTTTCATTTTCTATCTTATGTGCTGATTTCTTTTTTAAGTTCATTGATATTAAAAGCTGTCGTATTATTTTTGTTGGTTTCATTTGTTTATGCTCTCTAGGTCTTTTTATTATTTGCCAGAGAGAATTATATTAACATCACCCTGAAATTTGTGTCCAAAGGTGGTGATGTTTCTTGATATAACAGAGCAAAGTCAAATAAGAAACTGGGAGAAGATCAGAAAGTGAGTTGAAAAGAATGACAAGACTTGGGTTTGTTTTTTAAGTTGGATGTTATCTGGTTTGAGCACCTAACTCCTCATCCTTGGGGAAAAGCTCTCGTAGGAAATGTCCTTCAATTATTTTATAGAAAGGGTACCAATTAGTTTGGATGATCTTATCTTAAACAGCTCAGGAGTTTCCTGAGATGAAATTAAAACTTTTCAGTGAATAGTGTCCACTATTCTGCATGATCCTCTATTTTCTTTTAATATTTTACACAACAGAACTCATTCATTCAATACACATTTGTTCTTTGCCTGCCATGTACAAAGCACTGCTGGAGGAACTAGATTGAAAACAAAACAAAACAAAAAACATAATCACTGCCCTTACATCTCTTGTAAGCTGTTGAGGAAGACAGACACTGAATGAGGGAACAAAACCAATGGTAATGAATACCGAGAGAGGAACAGGACCCGGCATTTCTAAAGTGGTCCAGGGCTACTCTGAGAGCACAGCATCTCAATTGGTGCCTGGGAAGTGAGTGGAACTGACTGGAAGTTCATAGAGGTATTGCTCCCAGACCGCGGAAAGACCGTAGAAAAGATCTTTGAAGGTAGTTCTGTAGTAGAACTAGTTCTAGAAACTCTTGATTTTGTAGTCCTCAGTAGACTACTGGAGAAAAATGAAAACCTTGACTACTGTAATGAAAAATATTCTTCCTGACTCCTTCCAATTTCATTATTATATGCTTTCATAGCATAATGTATCTTTCTTTTAAGATTACACAATTGTAATCTTTTCTAAGAGTTTACTGTGAAAAATTTTAAATGTACAGAAAAGTTGGACGTGAATACACGTATGTTCAAAACCAAGATTCTACAAATGAACTCTTTACCATATTTGCTTTTTCGCACTTCAATTCATCTGTTCATCCTCCTATTTATTCACCAATCCATGTTTTTTTCATGCAATTCAAAATTAGTTGCAGACATAAGTTCACTAACTCCCTAAACAATTTCAGCATTCACATCCCTAAATAGAGTTCAATATTGCCTTTGTCTGAGTGTGTGTATAATATCTATTTGTATTTAAGTATAGTGTACACATGATAAAATATACAAAACATAGTTATACTATTCAATTTTGAAAAATGCATATACTTATGTACCAAAGTCTTAACATGATATAGGACATCATCACCGCCCAAAGCACCTACATATTCCTTCCTGGCCAATCCCTTTGCTGCCATTCTTCTCCCAAGGCAAACACTTCTACTATTCTTCCCAGTATACATTCATTTTATATATTTCAGAACTTTATATAAATTGATTCATCCTGTATAAATTCACTTAGCAAATTGATTTTGAGATTTATTTATGATATGTGTAGTATGTATTGGTAGTTCATCCCTTTTATTTGCCAGGAAATGATCATTGTGTGACGATATAGCAGTCTCTTTAGCCATTTTCTGATGACAAACTCTTGGGCTTTTACCATTTGGGGGATATTATGAAAAGAGTAGTTATGAACATTCTTATCATGTGTTTTTTGGTGGACATATACTTTTATTTTTCATGCATATATTTCTGAAGTGGAAACTGGGTCATAGGGTTAGGTGAATGTTTAAGAATGGTGTATGTTAAGGAAGGGGTAAATTGTAAGAAACTGTTAAATTGGTTTTTATTAAGTGGTTGTACTTTACATTCTCACCAGCAACATATGAGAGTTCTAGTTAGTCCATATCCTAGCCAATTTTGGGGCTTATCAGTCTTTAATTTTAGCCATTCTGGGGGTATGTAATAATATCTCATTATACTTTTGATATGCATTTCCATAATGATTAATATATACTTATATATTTTTTGTCATATACTATTGGTCATTGATATATCTTCCATTGTATACTACTGGTCAATCACAAAATTGCCCAGTTTCAAGGAAAAGAGAAGACTCATGCAAGAGTAACAAGATTCTGTAGGACTATATGGCCAGAAGTTTTTTGGTGACTATGGAAACACAATTTACCACAGTTGTTGTGGTATTTTCATAGATTCCTTAGTATAAACATCATGTTATCTGAGAATAAAGATATTTACATTTGAAATAATCTCTGTATCCTTTATTTCTTTTTCTTATTTAATGACTGGGACAATTACGGGTAGAGTAAGAGTAAACATTCTTTTCTTGTTCCCACTATGGGAGGGTGTTTCAATATTTCACATAAATGTGATATTATTTGTAGTTTTCATAGGTGCCCTTTATCAAATTGATTTTCCTAGTTGACACAGACTATTAATTATAAATAGATGTTAATGTTGTCTAGTGTTTTTTCTGCATCTGTTGAGATCCTGACATGGATTTCTTCTTTTATCTGTTAATATGGTGAATTACAATGACTTGAATATAAACAAACCTTGAAATTCTGAAACAAACACCACTTGTTTATGATGTATTATCCTTTATATAAACAGCTGCTTTTCATGTTTTGGCTTGAGTTCTCTTTGGCTCCACTTGTTTTCTTTGCAATTTTGGCTTCCCTAACATCTATTCACATTTGGAATCACACTGACATGGTATATCGTTTTCTTTGTTTTTTGTTACTTCTGTTTCATTGAATTTCTCCTTAAAATCAGCTCTTAGTCGTTAATCCTTAAACTTGTCCAAATGATGAAAACCAGATCCTCTCTGACACCTTCGGAATTCCCTGCTTCAGTCCAACTTCTGTCTTCATTAAGTCATTCCTTCTAGCTGGTCCAGTCCCAGCTCCAGATTTTGGTGTTCAAGACACTCTCTACAGCTGGCCCAGTTCTCTGTTCTGTTGCATTCTCTTGCGTATTATTGAGCATACTCAACATACTATCTCTGAGATTCTTTTTTTGTAAAATGTGATATAAAGAATAGATAACCCAGTCATCAGATATAATATTACACAATATCTGTTAGTCTTCAAATTCCCTTTCTTAGTCCATAGGGTAGTATTCTCCTCCACAGAGAGAATCCAATGCTTATGCTTTTGGATAATACTTTCAGCTACATGAAAGTTTTAAAATATTTACACTTCACATCTGAATCATGCTCTAGATCAGTGTTTTACAAGTATTTTCCTATCTTAACTAAGGCATAATAATACATATGTGCGAATATACTTATCATTACTATGCAATTATATACTCTAAATGTTTCTAGCCTGTTCTATTTTATCCCATCCTGCTTATTCTAAAATAATGTTTGTTACTACCCACGAATGGGTCATGGATTTTATGTTTTCATTAAACATGTTAGATTACAGGACTGCATACAAATGTGGTACTCCTGAAATTTCTTTCAAGGACAGTTGCTGACCTCATTAACTTTCAGTCACAGAGATCTTCACTTAGGGAAGTAAAACAGCAACGAGTGCAGAAAATATTTTGTACATCATAGATTTTTTTTATTGATTGTTTTCCTATTGATTCAGGGTTTATTGTCCCTAGCCCTCTCATGGAACATAATTCCCAGTACTTTTCAAGTACTCATTTATGTTTAAAAATTATAATTCCCAATTAACCAATTTGAAATGTACCCATTGAAAGTCAAAGAAATGGGAGATGTTTTCAAGAGGGCAAGATTAGGTAGTTCTGTCAAAATGGCAACAATTTTCATTAGTTGGGTTCTTGTCACGATTTTGAACAAGGTAGGATAGAATTTTCCCCAATGGTATTCTTCAAAGTGGTAAAAGGTAACACTTCACAAAAGATCTTTTATGATGTTTAATAATTTTAGAAAATATAATTATAAACAAAGTTACACTTTTAAACTAAAACACTTCTCCAAGTCTGTAATAAACTAACGTGCGTTCTGATTCTCTGGTTCTGTCTGTCATGGAATACCATCTTCCAAATATAATCACAGAAACTGTATTGAAAGAGAATATACTGAACTAAGAGTGAGGAGACTACAATTTGTACCCCAGCTCCTTGTGCCCCTTAAGCAGAACATCTGATCCTTCAATATTATCATCTCTAAAGTTAAGAAAACAAAATAAATAATCACTAAAATCTCTTGTAGTTTTATTAATCTAAGATATGAAGAGTTTGAGAAATCCCCAAAGGGATTTAGAAAGAGTGTTGCTGATGAGCTGGGGGACTGGGCCTTACTTTTAATAATGTCTCATTCGCCATGGCTCCTCACCCTCAGACTTTTTACTCAACAAACAATCATAGCTCTGTTCTCTTTGTAATGAAAACTTTGCATATGGCTTAATTTTCATTTCAAACTCAATGAAACCTTCTACTTATAGTGGTTTGGGGTTGGAGCCACAGACACCTAATTTACAGGCACCCAGCCCTAGTTGCAAACTTCACCAGGCTAAAAATATACCCATCCAAGATTTGCAGTTATTTCCATTTTCTTAGCCAGACATTAAGACTTCAATATCTAAAATTCTGACTAGAAATTCCAAGTGAAAGATTAGTTATCATTAATGAGTTTTATATATTCTAAGTTGAAATAAAATAATAATTGGAGGAGCAATAGTAATTTCTAGAGGGACTATTTAACTATTTTGGGTAAATCTTAGAAATTATTCTTATTAATAATTGAATCAATTACTTTTATTAACTGAAAAAAATCATAGCTGTTCTGAATATTAAACAAATTAAGTACAAATGAGTTATCTTGAATCCAATATGAAGATAGAAAATAGTAAAACTTGAATTATGTATTTAAGTATTATGTTTGAAAATGCCTTTTCCATGCCATTTCATAAATATTATAGAATAACTTCAGAGTGGCATTTTAAATGTAAATAGTATTTTAATAAAGATCAAGTAAGTCATACAACCAAATTCTGAAACAGATGTCATTTTAGGACAAGAACTGAGAATGTTTGTTTAATTTAAGAAACTATCTCATTTTTCCAGAGCATATTTCCAAAGTATCTATCCTGCTTGGCTTTAAATTTCCAACATTTATGTTCTGCCTGAGAGGTCTCCCTCTGAACAGAATTATTTAGTTAGAAATTTATATTGAAGTTTTAAAAAAGTGTTAAATTTTATATCAGCAAAATCTTCTTTCCTTCTACCCTTCCTCTGCGTGCCTTATATTACTTCCTTATGTTTCTTTTTAAATGTTACATAAACTTTTTAGTTTTTAATACTTTTAGATTTCAGAAAAGTTACAAAAATAGTATAGAGAGTTCCCATGTACCCCAGCCTCAGTCTCCCCTATTACTACATCTTATTTTACTGTGGCACATTTGTCACAGTTAATGAACTGATGCTAAAACATTGTTACATTGTTTTTAACTTAATCCTCTACTTTAGTAGTCAGATTTCTTAGGGACATGTACTTTTTTCCCTGTTCCTGGATCCTATCTAAGGTACCACATTATATTCATGCTTCTTAGATTCCTTATTTTTTTCTGTGACAATTTCTTAGACTTTCCTTATTATTTTTAATTTTGATTTTTTAAATTTATTGTTGAAACTATTACAGATGTCCCTCATCCCCCCTCTCCACTCCTTTTACCCACCCCTACCTAGTCACCTCTCCCTCTCCCTCTGGCCATCACCACACTGTTGTCTGTATCAGTGGGCTATGCATATATGTTCCCTGGCTAATCTCTTTACATTCTTTCATCCAGTTCTCCCAAACCCCTCCTGTCTGACCTCTGTCAGTCTGTTCCATGTATCCATGCCTCTGGTTCTGTTGTGTCAGATATTTTCATCAGATATTTTTGATGACTTTGACACGGTTGAGGGGTACTGGTCAAGGATTTTGTAGAATGCCCCTCAGTTGAGAATTGTGTGATTTTTTAATGATTACTCTGGGGTTACAGGTTTTTTTGAAGAATATAACAGAGGTAAAGTGCCAGTTTCAACATGTCATATAGAGGATAAATAATATCCACATGACATCACTGCTGATGTTAATCTTAATCACCTGGCTGAGGTAGTTTTAGTCAGCTTTCTCCATTATAAAGTTACTCTTCTTTTCTCCTTTTTCATACTACATTCTTTTTTTTTTTTTTTACCTTCACCCGAGGACATTTTTGCATTTTTATCTTCAGATAGAACTGGAGGGAGAGAGGGAGGAAGAGAGAGAGAGAAACATCAATGTGAAAGTGAAACATTGAATAGTTGCCACCCACACGACCCCAACTGGGGCTGGGGAGAAACTGCAACCAAGGTACATGCCCTTAGCAGAACCGAACCTGGAACTCTCCCGTCAGTGGGCCAATGCTCTAACCACTGAGCAAAACCGGCCAGGGCTCATAGTACATTCTTGGTAAGATGTCATGTTTTATCACTCAACCTTAAGGAGTGGTGTTACATAGTGGCTTTAAAAAAATAATATATAAAGATAACATAGGATGGCATGGGTAATATACAGATTTATATAGCCCTTTAAAGTTGACAACTTGGATTCATTTATATATAACCTACTCACCAACCTATGTAGTAGGCATGAAAACAATTACAGTGGTAAATATAATGAATATGGCAACAAGGTGAGAAAAATGGATATTAGTTCTTTCAGAAAAATCTACTGAATGGTAGCTGGTTGGCTTCAGGTTTCCCAGAATATTCCATTGTTTCTTGCTCTTATCTTGTGTCTTTTCCAACTGTCACTCAGAAATCATCCTTTGAATATCTTGCCATCGCTCCAAAACCAGTGTTACAAATGAAAACCCCCTGTATTGTCCATCCTTTCTCTCCTACCACCTCAGCTCTCCCCCACTTCTTAAAACAATTCTTCATCCAGACTTTCCTCATTCTGCCAAAAAATTTACCCTTTCATCTGTTATGTAGGCTGGATTTTATGAAATCATCTTGAAGTAATTCCTTTATTTAATTCTGTATATCAATTATCTCCTTCAAAATGTCATCTATTTCTATTCTTTTCTATTTGTTATTGAAGCCTAAGTCTTAGAGATGCTGTATTCCCTCATGCCTGGATCACTACTAAGTTATTCTATTTGTTCTCTGTTTATAATAAGTATTTCTTGCAACTGTCCTTAGTGCCCATTTTATTGTCTCATACCTCTGCTCAGAAAGTTTAGTAACTCTCTGAATCTTAGCACCGCATCTCTACTACGTGTCTTCAAAATTCAACCCAGCAGGCACAACCTGACTTCTCATCTCTGTATGACTGGCAAGCAGAACTCTTATGAGGCTGAAATAATAGCTTTAAAAGTAAGACTATTGTCCCCTGTTCCTGAATGCTCTCCTAGTGCACCCTCATTTATTCAGACCATAAGCATCCTTCAAGGGTCAGTTTAAATTCTATCTTAACTGAAGTCCTTTTTATAAAATATCAGCGTCAGAGCAAGTGGAGGTCAGTAGATGCTGGAGTAAAAATAAGCTCTCTTAATCATTTTTGTCTTACAATGAGGCAAAGCTGCTGATTTCTCATTCTTTTGTATTCCTCGCAGCACGTAGAGGAATGATGGACATATACTAGATTGCACAATAAATGCTTCATGTTGATTGATGATAACGTTTCTATTTCTCTTTAGGGAAGTGGCCATTGAAACTTGGCTACTTTCTTCTTTGCATTTGTCTGCCAGCATTAAACATTAATTAGGCTATGTATTTCAATTTTCACATATATCACTTTCTGAAAAAATAAATCTTCCGAAAGTGTTTTCTCAAATTTTAACTATGATCTGCTGGCTGTTTTCCAATGTTGAGACATTTTTTTTTTCCTTTGTAAGCTTTTCATACCAAAAAAAGGGGGGATTTTAAAATTTTCTTTAAAATTGTAGACTTACATAGCAATTATGGTTTTTGTTGACAGTATTAAAAAAAAAAACAACAACAACAAAAAACAAAACTCTAATAAGAAGGAGTTTGAATAGAGAGCCAGCTTTTCTCTACCAAAAATGGGGGAAAAATGGTATTTGGAGGATTTATGTTTGTTTTCCTCCAGTGGAAAATTTAAAGAATTATTTTTAGGGTCATATTAGAAATTGTTCCAAGTGAATGCAATAAAGGCCTCCCTAGTGAATTGGAGTGGTTTCCAAATCAATCCCCTCAAAAGGAGGTCTTACTTAGAAGCTTTAGAACAAAGTTTCAAAATGCTCCTGCCCTGTACTTTCCAATAAGAATGAAACAGAACAGATTAGAGAGTGGAAGTGGGTCTGGAGAATTGTTTGCTAACCATTAAAACAACGCAGGATACTGAACTGAAGGAAGTTATTATTTTTATCATCAAAGTTTGTTTCAGTAGAGGATTTAAATGGAAGCATAATTGCTTTAGGGGATGGTGGTGAGTGGGCACAGGAGGTCTGGAACAGTAAATTAATCCAATCAGCAAAAGGAGAGGCACCCAGCTCATGTACTCTGTAGGGATTGTACATTCATTCATTAACTATAAATACAATGGCTTCAACACAGCCGAAAGCCAAAATATCCACTTATATTACCAAAGATTGGTATCCCTTATTAAAGGCGATGGAAAGAGGGACTTCTGTACCTCTTTTAATCACTATATGAAATGAGCTTCCTTGAAGGTAATTCATTCTTATTGTATCACCACACTGAAATCAGTGTTGTTTTCAGAAGAGAGTATTTTGCTGAAAAGTTGTAATGAATCTCCCTCTCTCTCCCAGTTATTCTTTGGCAATACTAATACAGCCATGCTTATTATAGTCAGACATGTTTTTTGCCTGAACAAAAATGAAGTTCTAAAAGAGGCAAAACTAGTTAAAGGTATAGATACAACCACATACAAAAGTCACTATTAAAACTCAATTTCTCTGGTCTTACTCTCTCCCTATCCCATTCTCTTTCATCTATTATCATTATTTCTATAAAGTTTTTCTTTTTGCCTTCCTGTTTGGGAACTGGTCAAATTGAATTACAGGTGTAGTCTTTGTTGGTGAGAGATCCTGTTCATTGTTTCTCTGAAACCTGTCCTGAGGTTATGGACCGTGCCTGAGCAAGGGAAAGGACCCTGGTTTAGAGCTCTTGGGAGTCTCCTTTGGTTGTCAGCGTTAGAGATCAGTAGTGCAGATTAGGCATTTTTGGGAGTTAAAACTTCAAGAATTGCTTTTTCAATTCAGCAGCCCCATTTTTCTTTGTTGAAAATAGGTACTTCATAAGGAAGTGAAAGATTATTTTAAACTTAACTCATTAAATCTCTCTCTGTCTTTGAATGAAATAAAAGTAACAAAATATGATACATTTTTATTAGTAACCTTGTAAAGGTCGTGGTGTGTGATACATGATTGATAAAGATTCTGGATAAATAAATCATACCCAATTTGCAACTTAAGAGAAAAATATGAAAATAAAACACTAACTAAACAGAATAATCACAGAGAATATTAATTCTAGATAATTGGAATAAGGAACATTTATTATGTATTGAAAAAATGCTTTCACGTGTGTTATATCAATTGATATCAGTAAATCTTTTCAACACATTTTAATTTATCACAAACTATTGAGCTAAGTGAATCTGAAATAAAGAGAAGCTGGGAAAGTGGTTTATTGTCCCCTATTTCTGAAACACAGGGGACATTTTCTTCTTGATATAATTCCTGAAGTCTGATGTCTAGGAACAAAGGGAAAGTGTTATTTTTCAAGGAAAAAATGATTGTCTCTGTAGAAAATTTTACCTTATATATATAAAAAGCTAGTAGAAGCAATTAGGTAAATTTTTCAATGTATTATAATACTAATTCAATAAATAAATAATCAATTGTATTTCTATATGTTTACATCAAACAATTTTAACTTGAAATATAAAAATATTAAAAATAACATACTAGAGATAAATTTTATGGAACATGTACACTATGTATGCAATACAGAAAATATACAATATAGAAATTTATAAAATGCTGCTAACAGAAATTTGAAAGAGCTAAAGTAATGGAGAGATATACTGTGTTCATGCATCATGAGTATACTTTTATAAACATTTAAAATATAAATAATTAAATTATAAGAACAGTTTTTACTTGATGGGAAATATAAAAACAGAACTTAGGCCAGGTTTGATGACCCCTGCTACAATGATCATATCTAATCAGTATATGAACAAATAATTCAAGGCTGCTGTCTTTATCTAATTATATATTACTAAAATGAACAACTGACAGAAAAAATTAAGATACAAGTTTAAGTCCTCGGGTGAGGATAAAAAAAAAAAAGATATAAGTTAAATATCTGAACATCTACTTTTAAGTGTAAGTAACTTAGGCTGGAATTCCCTGCTTTTTATGCTGAATCAGTCAGTGGAAGTATGAGTATTTTTATTATTGTGAATAAACTGATTAATAATGATACATGTGATAATTTTGTGTATAAAAACTATTATTAGGGGTTTTACATTATCAATCAAAAGATTACTAGCTAGATAACATTTCAAAACACATATCTTTTGAATGAAAAAATACTGATAACATTATATAATTCAAATCAGAATACTAGAGATTATATTATATCCTAATTTTAATCTTATATAATTGTCTGGCATTTTATGACTAATAATATTAAAAATAATCTGTATAAACCGTACTTAATTTTTATTGTTATTTTCCAATTATTCCATGAGTCTTCGGAGAAGAAAAATAATTTGTAATTTTTCTATCATTTAAAGATAAATTAGAAGCATAGCCTAGGTCAAAATTACATAGAGAAAAAAGCCCTCAAAAATAATATTCAATGAAAAATTTCATCTTTAGTCATCTTTGATCCAAAAATAAGAAATAATTTAAAGAGTGAAGAAAAATAATTTTTGAAGAAAAGTGAAATAGTCAAAACAATTTTATTGTCATCAGTCATATTTCATGACAATATATTTTATAAGAATGGTTTAAGAAAATTTCTTGTAGATATACATGTATAGTGGCTAAAATTTAATGTAACATGTTGAAATAATTACTGTAGCTACCAAATATTTTAACTAAATATGAGGATTTTTTAGATTTGTTCATAGTATGAATTTTAGAAATTTCATCTAGAATCTTATGATTGACAAACTTCTTTCTGAATTATATTCTGCAGTGAACCTGAAGATTTGTGATATCAGTAATTTAAGTATTTCTTTTTCTTGTACATGGCACATTTGAACACGTCAAAACAATAAGAAATTATATTTAAATCTGGCAGATCAGAGGGTCATGATTAATTCAATCTTGCTTCTCCTTGACTGGCTTGCTGAGAGATTTCTTGGTCTCAAACAGCTAACAACAGTTTAACTGAAGAAATATTTTTGGAAGGAAAAATAAGAAAAGTGTCATGAAATTTCACTGACAATTGAACAACCACGGTGAAGATTTTGAACAATTTAGGCATTACAAGCATATGATGTTTTATTTCCATCTACAGTTGTGTGTTCAGAAAGTAATGACAACACCATGTAATATAATGGAATTACAATCCACCAAGCAGAACGATCGTGGGCCCCTTTTATCCTCCTTCTTCAGCCAGGAACAAATTATACGGCTTATAAATGATTTTGGAATAGGTTTTTCATGTGTTCATATAAGCTGTTTCACTGTTATTACAAATTAAACATCTACTTGAACTAAACAACTTCTTAATTAGTAATGTACTTTGCAGATGACAATGTTGACATAACAGGACTTACAAAAAATAGTCCTTTGCAGAGTAAGTAATATGTTTCCAGAAGCCATTTGAAAAAGTAACCACGTTTGAGTACTTTGAGAGAGGAAATATACTTAGATGATATCTGCTGAAATATCCTCCCACTATTCTGCTCCAGGGTTGATGCTGAAACTATAGTGAGGGTAATGAGAGGAGAAATGCAAATAGAAATCGAGAGATGATTATATTATCTTGAAAGCCATGTGCTTTGCTCCCCTCTCACATTTGTGAGGCACAATAAAGAGAACTAATTTTTTTTCTCAAGGGATTTTGTGTAGCAGCAGGTGTGTGATCAAATGTTAGAACTAAAAATGCTAAAAGGGAGGGAGACGATTTTAAGTTTTCTTTGGAAAATATTTAGAATGTATCATCAAGCTTCAATTTATAGATTATGAGAATATAATTATATTATTATAGCCAAAGAATCTTTAAGTATAGTAATAGAAGAGGAGATAATAGTTTAGATACTTTGCTAGAGGGAAGGAAAACCTAACTTCAGGGCAGTGTTTACTAAAACTTTTTTCTGTAAGAAAGAATTACCTCTTCTCCCACATTAATTGACTCATTCTGTTATTTATTTATGTGAGTTGAATTGATGGTTATTTATATTATATTTTGTATTATAATTTAGTACTGTCATTCACTGTTTTATTGCTTGAGGTGTTCTAACTTTGACCATTGAGAGTTACCTCATGCTAGCCCTGTGCATGCTCCTCTCCATCTCTCCCCCCGATTGTACCCATTAATGAAGGCATCTATGGACGTTAAGAACTATACTGTAAATTATTTGAGATTTACACGCACAGGTGACCATGTTGTCTGCAAATAGTTTTATTTTGATTTATATGCCATCTGTTATTTTATCTGGATTTGTGTACTGGCTGAGTGTGATGTTGAATAGAAATGATGACAGAGGCAACTTGCCTTGTTTTCAAAATTGATAGGAAAGCATTCAGTGTTTCACAATTACATGTGATTTGCAGACACCCTTTGTCAGCTTAAGGAACTTCTTTTCTATTTCTAGTTTCCAGAGAGCTTTTATCCTAAGACGTTTGTTAGATACATTTGTTTTTTTTTTTTTATTTCTTATGAGATGATCATGTGTGTTTTCTCCTTTATTTTGTCAAGGTAATAAATTGCATCAATTGATTTTTAGATGCTGCACTAGCCTTACACTCATGAAATAAATTGCACTTGATTGTGACGTATTGCCTTTGTATATATTGCTGGATTCAACTTATCAATATATTGTTGAGGATTTTTTTGTATCTATACTTGTGAAACATATTAGTCTGTAATTTTATTCTCTTATATAGAGTTCTAGTTTTAATTTTAGGGTAAAGGAGTTCTCATAAAATGAGTTGAAAATATTTTCTGTCGAAAATATTCTCTGCTTTTGTATTTTATGGAATAGATTTTGTATAAATGGTATTTCTTTCTTAAGTGTTTGATGGAACTAATCAGTAAAATTATGTTTGTCTAGCGTTTTGATTGTGTGTGTGTGTGTTATTTGGAAAGTTTTACACTTTGAATTTAACTTATTTAATGAATAGATATAGGACTGTTCATTATCTATTTCTCAGTCGTTGTCTTTGGTAGCTTGTGTCTGTCAAGGAATTGTTCCATTTATTCTAAGTTGTAGAATATTTGGGCATGAAGTTGTTAGTACTATTACTTGATTATTTCTTCAATGGCTGTGGGGTCCATGAGATATATTCTGTTGTTGGGTAAGATTATCTGAACATCAGTTAGATAGGTCTAACTGCTGGGAGTGTTGCTCTGGTCTTCTATATACTTATTTATTTTCTGTCTACTTGTTCTATTAATTAGTGGGAGAGGTTTTTTGGAGTTTCTAACTATAATTGTGGATTTGTCTATTTCTCTTATAGTTTGTATCAAATTTTGCTTTATGTATTTGAAGCTCTGTTATTAGGTATATACACATTTAGAAGACATATCTTTTTGGAAACTTGATTCCTTTATCATTATATAATGTTCCTTTTCTATTTAATTATATTTATTGCTCTTAGCTCTACATTACTTATTAACATAGCTGCTCCAGCTTTCTTTCCATTTATACTCACATGGTATTATCACTATGCATTCTTTTATTTAAAAAAAAATATGTTTTTATTGATATTTTAGAGAGAAAGGAAGGGAGAGAGAAATAGAAACACTGATGTGAGAGAGAAATATCAATCATCTGCCTCCTGCATGTCCCCTACTGGGGACTGAGCCTGAAACTTAGGCATGTGCCCTGACTGAGAATTGAACTGGGTCCTCTCAGTCCATGGAATGACACTCAATCCACTGAGGAGCCACACCAGCCAGGCTCTTGTACATTTTTTTAATCCATGTTTTTGCATAGAAAGCTGGTTTCTTATAGATAGCCTATTGTTGGATCTTGCTTTTATCTTCAATCTGATAATCTCTGTCTTTTAATCAGTGTGGTTAATCAATTCAAATTTAATATAAATATTTATGTGACATAATCAGAACTGCCATTTTGTTTCTGTTTTTTATTTGTTCCCTTTTCTTTGTTTAATTTTTCCTCTTTGCTTAGTTTGGGGTTGATTATTTTTTATGATTTATACATAAACTTTTTTGTTTACTTTTTCATTACCGTTTTAAATCTAATTTGAACAACTATAGAAAATAGATTGAAACAAATAGAGCCTCAGGGTCCAGTGAGACCCTAACAAAAGATCAAACAAGCATGTAATCAGAGCCCTGCAAGAGAACAGAAAGAGGGCAGGGCTGGAAAATACTAGAAGTAATAATGGCTGAAAACTTCCTAAATATGGGAAGAGATACGTCAATGTATTCAAGAGGCTGAGTAAACCTCAAACCAGGTAAACCCAAGTAAATCCAAATGTAAATAGAATAAAATTAAACTTCAGATTTCAAAAGACCAAAAAAAAAATGTTTTTTTTTTAAATCAACAATTACTGTATTTTTAAAAATTTTTATTTATTTATTTTTTGTTAGAGATGTTTCTCCTTTTTCCCCCATTGACACCCTCCTCCCCCTCCCTCCCTGCCCTGTCCCCAGCTTTGTTGTCCATGTCCATTGGTTATTTTTTTTGAAGCAGGCTGAGATAAAAGATACCTTATATACAGAAGGAAAAGCCATTCAAGTGACAGAGGATTCCTCATCAAAACATGGAGATCAGAGGAACTGACCGAATGTTCTCAAATGCTGAAACAAAGGGGCTGGCAACCCAGAATCCCATACGCAGCAAAAACATCCTCCGAAATAAAGGGGACGCCAAGGCATTGTCAGGTGAAGAAAAACAGAGAATGTGTTGCCAGCAGACTTAACCTAAACACAAAAAACAAAACCCTACAGGTTTTCTAAACAGAGAGGGAACAATAAAAGAAGAAACCTTGGCGTGCGAGAGAGAAAGAACAGTAGCCGATACGTGGAAGGATCACTGGGCAAAACTGGGAACACGATCCGTGGGATCTTTCTTCGCTATGCCTTACCACTACGTGTGAGTCGACACTAATCGCAAAGTAAAATGGCTAATTTGAAAAAAGCCATGAATTTAAGGTAGTCCAACTCTTTTTCATTGTAAACATGGTAGGGACTTTCCTGCCAGTTCTCAGTATCCTGGAGCTGAAGCTGGAGGTCTAGAAAGAAATTTTTATGATCATTATGGGGCCGTAAAGATGAAAATCTAATGGATGATATTGATTTTTTAAATCAATTATAGTTTAAGCAAAGTCTTAGAAACCACATTCACTAACTTTTTTCATATCTCAAATTAATTACTCCCCCCCCTCCCCTCCACTGCCCCTTCCTCTTCTCACTTCACGTGGTCTTTATGCCTTTCCCTCCGCCTCACTACCTCGCCCTGCCCGCCCCTCCTCACCTTCTCTTTTCTTTGTTTCCCTTTTCTCTCTCTATCACAGTGAAACTTCTTGAAATATAATTGTCTACAGAGGTTGTCTCCACTCACCTTTGATTCTGACTTTTTTCTATTTTCATCTAATGCCTGACCTCACCAGGGCACTGCAACTTCTCCTGAGCTGATCACCAGACATCTGCATGTCACTGTTCTGGACCACTGTCAGCTTTCGTTGTTGATTTTAATGTCTCAGCAACATTTAGCGCTGCCATTCATTCCCTCCTGAAATAATTTTTTATTACACTTCTTGACGTGATAACTTTCCGATTCTCTTATTGCTTCGCTGACAGCTCTTTTTTTAGATTTTAACAGCTAGTTTCTCTTCTCATCAACCCTTAAGTGTTGGGGTTCTTAGAATTTTCAAAAATGATTCTTCTCTAGCTGGACTGATGATCTCATCTACTTTTATAACTTCATTATCATTTGTATGCTGACTATTTAAAAAAATTTAATGAATTTATTGAGGTGACATTGGTTAATAAAAGTATATTAGTTGATAAGAAATTTTAAAATGTACATTTCTTATCTGGTATTTGGCCCTATAATCAAATGAATATATTTACTTGGATATTCCAATATATTGCAAAATTAATATATCTATAAATAAACTCACTATATTTCTCCTACATATATCCTTTGTGTGTTTTGAAAATAAGTGAACAGTACTACCATTCATGCAGTTTTTATAAGCGAGAAGTCTGGTGTGATTATCTCTTCTCTCCTCTCTCTTTCTCAGCATTTACTCTGTCATTTTGTCTCCCCTCCCTACTGCTATTCCACCGATACAGGCCACAGTCATCTCTTGTTCTTATTAGTGCAACAGCTTTCCTGTCTCTAGTCTTGTCTCCTCCAGTAACCTCTGGTGGGAGATTCATATAAGGATAGAGTCCACTGTAAGCTGAGGAACATAATCTTTGAAATAATTCACTCATCCATTCAATTATGAAATGTTTATTGAGTGCCTACTATAGACTAGTTACTGAGCCAGGGGTTGCAGTGCACAGACAGGGTTTTGCTTTCATCAGCCTTATAGACGCAAATGCCATTCACCCAACAGCTCTCCCCTGGTCACCTTATCTAGAATAACACTCTGCTTCTATGCCCTTCTCCTTCTATACTTTTTTGACATGTTGTATAGTAGTTTTTTTTTCTCATTTTTAAACTATCTTCTTCTAAAATATAGACACTCAGAATGCTGGAAACTTAAGTCTATTTTGTTAATTGCTATATCCCAAGGCCAGAACAGTAGTTGATATGTGATAGACCCTTTATAAATATTTTTTGAATGGAACAATAAATCCTGGCTTGGAAAAATAAATAAGAATCAAATTTTAAAAACATAATAGATAATAGATTTCAGGTAAGTACTATGAAGGAAATAATCAGGATGCCCCATAAAACAATAAGTGAAGAATGATTTACTTTTAGACAGGTGGTTGGAGAGAACCTCTTTTAAGTTGAGACTTGAACCATGAAAATGACCCAGGCATATAAATATCATATATCATGGGAAGAACATTCTAAGAAGATGAAGCAACTTTTACAAAACTCATCAGTGGGAAAGTGCTTTGCATGCTCAAGTAATCAAAAGAGGTCCTACTGCTAGAGTGTGATTCATGATACAAGATGAGGTTTGGGAAGGAATTTGGATTTTATTGTAGTTATGAAGAAGGCTAGTGACAATAGTATGCGTTGGTTGTACATACCCAGCATGTGATTAAGTATTTGTTAAATGTCTACTTTTCTTGCCAAAAGTTTCATGAGTGCTCATGTTTTAAGCAATATCTGGTATATTGCTAGCGCTTGTAAAATAGATTAATTGTGAAGGTCTGGGATCAACCTCATTAATAATATTCTTTTTCATTGCCAAACAATAAATACCTCAGTAAGACTTGAATATATAATCTCAACAAATGTTATGTTGAATTTGATCCTCTAAGATTTGATCCAGGAGTTTTTACATTGTTGAAGATTTCGTATGTAGAGGTAATAAACTTTTCCTTTTTGTTTGCTTACTGCCCACCTACTCCCCCCTCACCCCCCCCCCCCAAAAAAAAGGAGAATTAGGATGAATAGATAGAAATGTGCTCTTTGGTCATTTGTGTTTCCCAAGTTTCCTTTCATTGAGAGTGTTCACGCAAAGTCTGACTCACAATATATCAGTTATTCAAAAGAAAAGATTCTTATATTGGAAGGGTTTGGACTATTGGAGACCGCCAACATTTCTTCCAAATATAATATCTGGTTCCTTCATGGCTATAATCATCAATACATTTCTAATAACCCAATGAATAAATTACAGTAGGTTACTTAGATAAAAATACATTTTAGCTCCTGACTTAGATTTTGACCGTAAAATAATATATTTTGGCCTCTGGTTTCTATTATTTTGTACTTGCAGTCAATAGAAATACCAATTAAAAACAAAATAAAACAATCCTGGCCGGTGTGGGTCAGTGGTTGAACATTGACCCATGCACCAAGAAGTCGCTGGTTCAATTCCCAGTCAGGGCACATGCCCAGGTGGTGGGCCAAATCCCCAGTGGGGGGCGTGTACAAGGCGGCTAATCGATGTTCTCTCTCATACATGTTTCTCTCTCTCCCTTTCCCTTCCTCTCTCTCTCAAAAATCAATAAAGAAAAAACATAAAACAAGTATACTTTATAGTAATAACAAATTGTGTATATAGCTGAATATGAAATAGAAGGCATGAAAATGCAGTATTAGACCAAAAGTGTTTCTTATACTATAATTGAACCCATTTTAGTGTATCCCAAATACTCTCCCTGGCTTATTTTGGTAAAGAAGGAGTGGAATTTTGTATGCTATAGTCTTTTGACAGTTCTTATTTAAATGGAGCTATAGATCAAGTTACATGTGGCAATGAATTTCTCTTTTTTATTCTTTTTAAAAAAGAGTCTGCAAAAGTTATAATAGAAGTATAAAGTGGACATATTTCATACTCACATTCTGTATGTACACCCTAGGTTTACCAAAATCACAGTTTTTTGGGGATTTTATTTTAGCAGTCATAAATATAATTACTGAATAATTTTTTGTCTTCCTCCCTGATTGGGGAGCTTAAAGCTGATGACTTCATTGTTAGCTTGGCATTGTTAGCTTTTTCTATCCCAATTATGGCCATTCTTCTTCTTTTTAATTTCACATAAATGTTAGTTTTATAACTGCATATGAAAATAAGCATGACATCAATCACAGCCTAGTGAGCAACCCAACTAGAAAAACAAAACACTTAACTGAATAAAAATATACTCAGTAGCTTGAACACACCCAAACTTCCATATGAAGTAGGCTTATTTAAATATCACTACAAAGATGTGCTCTTTACAAGCTAAAAATGTCCACAAGGTTCCTGTGGTTTAATTTATTCCTTTAATTTGAGGCACACCAGTGCCTTTGTGAAATATGCCAAGTCTCAATAGAAGTGACTCTCATTAGTATTTAAATACAATTAATTTATGTTGTTATTTATTGGCCAATTATATTAGAAATTATAGTGTTTAACAGAGGACAATCAGGTTTCCAAGAGCTATAATTTTGCCTGCAGTGGGTAGGAGACAGATACAATCAGCGCTCACATCAATAGCATTTGCTGTGTCCCCCCCTCCTCTTCTATATATATCTAATTTAATCAATGAGGAATGTAGGGCTGAACTATACTATCTCAAGTTTTGCACTGGGGTTCAGTGATTTAGAGGGTTTTAATTTTTTTCCTCACTGTTTTTTTCCATGTCCCCATATCTGAGATTACATACACAATAATTTGAGTTTCTTAAAATGTCTAGATTTTTAAATCTTTTTCATAATGAATTAATAAAATATATTGCACTTTTTATTTTGAGGTCTGTATGGCAGCATATTTATATAAATTCTTATTCTTCACACCAAAAATCTTATAACCTCTAACATAGTACTGCATTATATATTGATAAAAATGAAATAACAATGATTTCTTACTTGTGTCTTGTGTCTCAGTCTATAGGAATTCTAATTACTCTTTAATATCCCTGTGATTATATTATTTGTTCCAAGAATTATTCTCTGATTTTTCTAGCCAGAAATAACCTCTTCCTCTGCTTAACTTCCATATACACTGTTTAGATATATCTTACAGACTTTATCTCATTTTGTTGTTTAGTATGATTTTGAAACCAACCAGAAAATAGGACTAAGTATATATTTGGCAATAATGATCATCCTAGCTCATATCCTTAAGATGCTGAAAGATACCAGAATAATTTGGTTAAAATATATGTCTTATTACACAGAGTTTTGGCACTTCCAAATTTATTTACTGTTATTTTGAGAGTTAATGTCAGGTAGAATGGGACAGATTTAAAGGGAAAAATTTCCCAAAGTTTATGGCTCTCCTTCATAGGAGGGAGAGAAGTAACAGAATGTGTGTATATGTCCTTGGAGTAACAAGACATCACTACCAGGGGGCATCCTGAGAGGTCCTGAGACCAATAGGTCCCTAAATGGAGGTGAGAAGTGGATAAAGAAAATGACAGAGGTCATCTTTTTAAAAATTGAATTTATTGGGGAGACATCAGTTTTCAAAACCATGCAGGTTTCAAGTGTACAAATCAGTAAAACATCAGCTGCACACTGCATTGTGTGCCCGTCACACCAAGCAAAGTCTCTTCCTGTCCTCATTACCCTCTTTACCCACCTCCACCTAGTCTTCACACCCCCTTTCCCTTGGCTATCACCCCACTGTTGTCTGTGTCTATATGTTGTGTGTATGTATTCTTTGGCTAATCCCGCCAATTTCTTTGATCTAGTCTCCCCTCCCCTCTGATAGGTGAGGACATTTAGGTAACACTTCCTAACTAGCTCTGACTGACCCAAGTAAAAAATAGTGCTTACCTGTGCCTGTGCCTAAGCAGACTGACAAACAGGCCTATCTCACTTTAAGGCATGGATATGTGGGTTAGTCATAAGGAAAACCCTTCTCCCTGTGAGTACACATTAAAATGGTTTATTGGGAGTTACCCGCTGGACCTGCAGGGTGCAGGGGCACCAGAGAGGCCTGTGCTACCCAGCTGCGCACAAGATAGGCTTAGAGGATGTGAAAATGGAGGCGGAGTGAATGGAAGCTACACAGCTGATCTCCCAGGACCAAACGGGAATTACAACTAAAATAAAGACAAATCTTTGGAAAAAAGCAACAGAAAAGCAGCAGGATAGGACCATATAACCAGAGACACTGGTGGGATCTGTGGAGGCGCGAGAGGGTGGTGGGCTGGGAGCCCACAGACAGCAGGAGTCTTAGCTGTGAGCAGCGCCCTTGGGGAATAAAACCCAAGCCTGCTCCACAGCACAGAGAGCCTGGACAGAGCACTAAAATAGCCACAGCCCCTCACCTGGGGGCTACAGCAGAGGGAGGGCAGACTGGGCTGGAACTCTGTGGGGACACCCAGGATTTGGAGAGCACTCAGAGATTTTGCTGATTTGCGGCCACAAAAGATGGTGGCCAGTGTCCTCCTTCCACATTTGCCACTCTTATTTAACATAGTACTGGAAGTCTTAGCCACAGCAATCAGACATGAAGAAAAAATAAAAGGCTTCCAAATTGGAAAAGAGGAAGTGAAACTGTCATTATTTGCAGATGACATGATACTATACGTAGAAAACCCCAAAAACTCCACCAAAAATTTACTAGACTTAATAAATGAATTTGGCAAAGTAGCAGAATACAAAATTAACATCAAGAAATCGATGGCATTCTTATACACCAATGATGAACTCACAGAAAGAGAAACTAAAAAAACAATCCCATTTACCATTGCAGCAAAAAAATGAAGATGTCTAGGAATAAACTTAACCAAAGAAATGAAGGACCTATTCGCAGAAAACTACAGGTCATTGAAAAAAGAAAGAGGAAGACATAAAAAAGTGGAAGCACATACCTTGTTCATGGATTGGAAGAATTAACATCATTAAAATGTCCATACTACCCAAAGCAATCTATAGATTCAATGCAATCATCATCAAAATACCAACGACATACTTCACAGAACCAGAACAAATACTTTAAAAGTTCATATGGAACCAAAAAAGACCTCAATTAGCCACAGTAATCTTGAAAAAGAAGAACAAAGTTGGAGGGATTACATTACCAGATCTCAGGTTATACTACAAAGCCACTGTAATCAAAACAGCCTGGTACTGGCACAAGAACAGGCATATAGACCAGTGGAACAGAACTGAAAACTCAGAAATGGACCCAAAGCAATACGCTCAATTAATATTTGACAAAGGTGGCAAGAGCATACAGTGGAGTAAAGACAGCTTCTTTAATAAATGGTGTTTGGGCCCTGGCCAGTTTGGCTCAGCAGTTAGAGCATTGGCCTGTGGTCCAGAGAGACCTGGGTTTGGTTCCCGCTGAGGGCATGTACCTCGGTTGCAGTTTGTCCCCGGCCCTGGTTGGGTTGTGTGGGTGGCAGCCACTCAATGTGTCCCTTTCATGTCGATGTTTCTCTTTTCCCCCTCTCCTTCCCACTCTATCTGAACACAAAATGGAAAAATGTCCTCGGGTGAGGATAAAAATAAATAAATAAATAAATAAATAAATAAATAAATAAATAAATAAATAAAATGGTGTTGGGAAAATTCGACAGCTACATGCAAAAAAAAAATTAAACTAGACCATCAACTTATACCATACACAAGAATAAACTCACAATGGATAAAAGACTTAAAAGTGACTCATGAATACATAAAAACCCTAGAAGACAATGTAGGCAACAAAATTTCAGATGACATACGCAGCAGAATTTTCACTGATACATCCCCTAAGGCAACAGAAACAAAGGAGAAAATGAACACATGGGACTATATCAAACTCAAAAGCTTTTACACAGCTAAAAAAACAACCACCAAAATGGAAAGGCAACCCACTGTATGGGAGAGCATAATTGCCAATGATATATCAGATAAGGGGCTAATTTCCAACATATATAGAATACTCATACAGCTCAAGAAAAGGAAAACAAAGAACCCAATTACAAAATGGGCAGAGGAACTAAATAGACACCTCTCCAAACAGGACATACAAATGGCTAAGAGATATAAAAAGAAATGTTCAACATCACTCTTCATCAGAGAGATGCAAATTAAAACAACAATGAGGTATCACCTCATACCTGTCAGAATGGCTGCCATCAACAAATCATCAAACAACAAGTGTTAGCGAGGCTGTGGAGAAAAGGGGACTCTAGTACACTGCTGGTGGGAATGCAGACTGGTGCAGCCACTATGCAAAACAATATGGTGTTAACTCAAAAAATTAAAAATTGAACTTCCATTTGACCCAGTGATCCCACTTCTAGAAATATACCCTAAGAAGTCTGACACACCAATCAGAAAGAATATATGTACTCCCACGTTCGTAGCAGCACTATTTACAATAGCTAAGATCTGGAAACAGCCCAAATATCCATCAGTAGACGAATGGATAAAAAAGCGGTGGTACATGTACACATTGGAGCTGTAAGAACGAAAGATCTCTTATCCTTTGAGACAACATGGAGGGACCTGGAAAGTATTTTCTTAAGTGAAACAAGCCAAGACAAGTATCATATAATCTTACTTATTTGTGGAATATAATGAACATAGCAGTCTGAGAAACAGGGTAGTCCCAGAAACGTGAAAGTAAGATACAGACTGACAACCCCCAGAAGGGGGTGGGGGGTGGGGGAGAGATAAACCACAGAACTTATATGCATGTGTGCATGGACATGGACATGGACAACAAAGCTGGGAACAGGGCGGGGAGGGAGGGGGAGAGGGTTATCAGTGGGGGGAAAATGAGAAACATCTGTAACAAAAATTAATTAATTAATTAAGTAAAAAATAAAGGAAAAAAAGAAACTGATTGTTTTCCGGTTCACACGGGGATAAGGAGTTTCAGCCAGATGGAAATTAACTGCACCACCAAATACTCTGTTTTGTACAGCTGACATTTTTTATAACTAGACTTCCTTTATGAAGGAATCATGGTGCTGGTTCAAATTCTGGTCCAAGCTCTTTATCTCATTGCCATGGACTGGGGACAAATGGTTAAAGGCCAGGCACAGATCCTAGCTCTTGCTTTGAGGAGTCCTGAACCGTGTGCCTCATCTCAGACCTACTGAACTAGAGTCTGAAGATGTTCTGCCTGTACATGAGCCTTTGAAAAGTACTGGCATAGAGCAGTTTCAAGTGTACTTTTGCATAAATCTTGGGTACAATCTTTGAAGATATATAATAAATAACTACACATGAATGATGCTTTAAAATATAGAAGAATTTCATATGCACAAATTATTTTAATTCTCAAAATGATCCTGTATTATCATTTCTTTTATACATATGAGGTAATTTAGGATTAGTGAGGTTAAGAATTTGTCCCAAATCACAAGTTAGTAAACTGTATAATCAGAAGTTATTCTCAGCTTTCCTGGGTACATCTCTCCAATTTTTTGTGCCCCCCCCCCCCCATTTTCTCTCATGAAGGATGGGAGAGATTCACCATAATAGGCATCTAATATATGTATGTTGAGGAGGAAATTGTAGATTTCACTTTACAATATTTCCTATAAAATATTTATACAATTTTTATAATTCTATTTTGAAGTGTACACAATTGTATATTCAGATTGTTAGGCAATCACTAAAAGTATTATAATACTCAAAATTTTAAAGTCTAACCTTTCTCAGGGAACAGAGAAAAATATGAGTTTAATTATGTTGCAGATGAACATCTTGCAACATATAAACAGCCCAGAGCACATTACATTACAATGCTCTAATAAAAAATAATTAAAACAAGGAAATAAACTGTCACAAGTACCAAAATGTACCCAATAAAAAAGGAAATAAATGCGATTTCCCAGAGAGAAATGTGCCGACTTGAGCATTTTGCAGGTAATTTTCCTGAATGGTGAAGTCTATAAGGAAGGTAAAATTTGAGTGGGAAATTGATTTAGGTGTCACAGTATAGAAGGCCATTTGATGACATCTTCCAGTGTCTCAGTTTAAAAAAAAATAATTATGTTGTTTCTCATTCTGTGTAGGAAATGAAAATAAACACCTGTATGTCAAAGGATATAATTTATTATTTGGTAATGTAATGCTGCATATGAAAGACAGTTATGAGGACAATAAATGGGCATTTTCAAAATTCTTATCATTTATCACAAATGTTCACGTTAAAATCAGAGAGCACATGGGGAAGAATCAAAAGCCCAAATTTTCATAGGTGTTTCCCAAACAAGAAAATCCTAACATTTTTCTGTGGAGGTTACACATATTTTTGAGAGCACAACTGACAAACTGAATATTACAGATGCATTTGAGGGTACATCTAATTAAGTTAGAGTTGATATTCCCCACTAACAATAAACACTGTGGAGTTTGGACACATCTACTGCAGAAATGCAAGGGACACATATGACAATGCCCAGGTGAGTGAATTATCAGAATTACCCTGTGCAAAATGATAGTCACATGTTTAGGTTACTTTTTTCTTTAAGTCACAGGTGATCCAGAGCACACAGCCAGACTCACATAAGTTTTTGGCTGGTTGGTGACAGTGTTGGATGGGCCGGGTTATTTCCGTTGAGTGTTACTCCCATTGTCACTGAAGTCCTGGGCCTGAGAAGTAGCAGCATTGAGAACAGAGTGGTACACAGATGTTTTGGATAAGAGGCATCCTATAGTCACGTGTTGATGAATGACCGCCATAATAGCTAAAATATTTGAAATAACTTTATATCCATCCAGTTCCACAAAATTTGTGAGATTTACTTAAATTATCATTAATGTTTCATGCAAAGTCTTTGACGTAGGTTATTACTTTAGCGATAAGGATAAAATACTGCTTACAGTATCCACTTGCAAATAGAACTAAGATTTCAGCGGCAGGGAGAGTAGTTGATCTCTAAGTCCAGTGACCTCTACGTTACTTTATTTTTCTCTCTCTTCTGCATGAAGACTTGCTACTGGCAAAGTCCTGTACATTGAGTTCCACTGTAGATTTTTTTGTTCTGTCTGCTTTGACTTTCCAAGTGGATTTGGGCGTGACTAGCCAAAGTTAAGGTAGACTGTCGGCACGGGAGAGAACAATGCAAATGAACTCACTCAGGGAGAGTTCAAAGGGAAAGCCTAGCGTCGTGATTGTGGCTCTGCCCCTCTCTTGTGCTTGTTCAGCAGACTGCGGAGGCTGGCATTCTACATGACTACTCCCTTTTCCTCCCATTCAGCCCTTCCCGGGGATCTATTGCAGGACCCTTAAGAATCAGTTAATCTGGCCAATTCTTTCTCCCACCATTTATAAAAATAAAATAGTGACATTAACTTCCTTTCAGGGTAATTAGGATACATCTATTGGAAATTAAGAGCACAATGTGTTCCCTATGAGGAGGACTTTGAGGGAAAAAGAGAACAGAGTTAGTCCCTTAAAATTTCTGCAGAAACAGCATCTACATGGTGCAGATAATTTACGCTTATTGCTGCCTCTGAGTTTTGTTTTGAGGCTGACAGACATATTATTCACATAACCGAAATCCCCTGGTGAAGATATATTTCTTAATCCTCTTTACCAGGCAGGATGGAGCCTATAAAATTGCCTTATCTACCAACCACCTCTGTATAATTTGACATTCTAAGAACATATTTTGTATTATTATCACTATATTTTATGTTGTTGTCAAGTTTTCTCTTTAAAACATATATTTAATATATAGCAATATTTATGTATGTATATTGCTTATACATATTTATGTATCTCTAATTTGTATTTATACAATGTTAATATATAACTAATATATAGTTATATGTAATTATAATATATAATTAACACATTTATATATAATTATAGTATATAATTAGTATATTTATATATTTTTATAATGCACAGAAAACCAAGTATCTTACCTTGAGGCACAACAGGAAGATACTCAGCCTTACGTCTTATAAAATAGAAGACTCATATTCAAGGGCTTGACCTACCACAGATACATGTTTGCAGAATGTTTAAAAAGAAAAAAGGCCAATTTGTTGTTCATCAGTTGCAGTAAAAATACAGTTCCAAATGCCATTATCTTAAAATACTAATAGCTTTTAGGATTGTATACTGAGGAAAACATTAGATATGGGGCATAAGATTGCTGTGTAAAGTTGATCATTACATTGTCATTTACACTGGGCAGAAAAGATACCCACCAAATAGTCCCATAATAACTGATTAGGTAAACTAAGGTGCAACTGTGAGATGAAGTATGGCCATTGCATACCATATTTTCTGTATTTATCAAATGGCAGAATGTTTACTCTACATGGTTTAATTTAAAATCAGAATATAGCCCTGGCCAGTTTGCTCAGTGGTTAGAGCATAAGCCTGCGGACCAACAAGCCACGGTTCGATTCCAGTCAGGGACACGTACCTCAGTTGTGGCTGCGGGAGGCAACCAGTTGATGTGGCTCTATCACGTAGATGTTTCTCTCTGTCTCTCTCTCCTTCCCTCCCTCCCACTCTATCTGATGATGGATAAAAAGTATCCTCTGGTGAGGAATAAAAAAGAAATTAGAATATAAAACTACATCTGTAATATTATTCAGATGTTTTATAAAGAAAGAGTGATGTATGTATCCCTGGAAGTTATATTATTTTTTGAATTTTGCCATAGGTAAAATATAAATGTAATTTAAGAAGATATGCATGCTGTACTGAGGGAAAAGGAGTTCCTATAGAGTGAGGGAAAGAGAGAGTGTATATTTAGGAGTGTATATGTACATACCCTCCGTTGAAACACAGCGGAGACTTTGAAAAATTAGAAGACAGAAGGGCAGGATTAGGTCCTTTAGAAATAGAAGCCAGGGGTGTCAGGAGATGGGAATTGGGTGAACAAAGAAAATCGAGACTCTATTTGACAAGCTCAATTTTGCTCTCAGATTGTATTTTTTATCTTCTGTATTGTTTCTTAGGCCTGGCATAACAAATTACTACAAACTATAGCTTAAAGCAACAGACATTTATTCTCTCACAATTCAGAAGGCCGAAAGTCCAAAGTCAAGGTTTGGGTAAGGTTAGTTCCTTCTAGGGGCGCTGCCCTGCCTCCCAGGCCTCTCTCCCCGCTTCCCTGGTTGCCTGCAATCTGGCATTCCTTCCCTCCCTGGCAGCCGGCATCTCTGCCCCACGGCCGGGCCCTCTGCGTGCCCTCTCCTCTTCGGATGAGGCCGCCAGTCTCTGGATCTAGGACTCCTCCTAGTCCAGCATCACCTCATCTTAATGTAACTAAGTACATCTGCAAAAGCCCTGTTTCCCAGAAGAGTCACATTCTGAGGCACCAAATGGACCTGACTTTGGGAACGGGGGACATGGTTCAACCCACTACACCTTCTCTTTCCATTTCCCTTTTTATTTTGCTCAACATGAAATGGAAGGAGGGAATCAAGATGAAGGTTGAACCATCTGCAATGAACAATTCAAAGGTGCTCTGTGAAGAAACCTTGAAACTAGAATAAACCAGTTCTAGCTTCCTCAGTAAATAAATGAAGTTATGTGGAAATGTCATGCTGTATAGGGTTAGGTAGAAATTCATTTTAGTAAGACTTATCCTTGAAATGTCTGTTTGTATTAGACTAGTTCTCCTGTTTAAAAATAAGATTTGCTTTATAATTTTGTGTTGGTAACAGTTTGTGCTGTATCTGCAAGGTACATGGTTTTAAATCTGAGAAAATATTTTTCTGTATTGGGCATACTTCCTAGTTCTTGATTTCTACCTAAGTAACACTGTCCTAAACACAGAATGAGACAGAACATATAATCCAGTGTAAACAAACGTTGGGTGACACAAACTTTAAATCTATCTATGTGTAGCATTTGTAAAAACCAGTTTTATAATTAATTGTTTATCTGATACATTCACCAACTTTGCACCCTTTTGTTTTGGTGCTAACATATTCTTTTGCATTTAGATGTTTTGTGGCTAATGAAGTTAGCTAATTATACAGTGCTACTAAACCTGCATAGCTCAAAGTCTACTTAGCAATTATTTGCTGAAAAAGTTTTAAATTCTCTTTTATGACATTTTCAAATAAAAGTTATTTTCCTAACTTTGCTGCATAATCTCTTATTAGGAATGCTAATCTCAAAACTTAATAACTAGATAGCTGTCTGGTATTATAATGGCAGTGACTCTAGATATTTAGACCTTATAAAACCAGCCCTAGCATTGCTTCATTCTTTAGACAATTGCTGAGAGCTGAGAGTTCAATACTCCGATGCCATAGGGGCATCAGGTAGCATTCTTGTTGTTGACAAGGAGCTAGCACAGTCATGATGCCTGTTTGTAAGTTTTAGTAGTGAGTTAATTATCAGAAAAATGATGTGATTGTTATTAGCAGGAAATTTCAGTGTTTTCTTCCTTAAAGAAAAAAATTTGGGGGGAGAATAGTATACATCCCAATAATAGCTCTAATATGGTATTTAAGAAATAAAAGATGAAGAAAAATTTTTAATTCATTGATTTCAATTATCAAGTAAAAAGAGAAGTCAAAAGTGTCATTTAAATTTGATGTCAATCAATCTGCTGTCAATCAACACAGAGCTATTCTATCACCACAAAGATCTCTGCTGTTGTTGCCCTTGTATAACAACACCCGCCTCCTCCTCCCGCACCCAACTCCTGGTAGCCACTAACCCATTCTCCATTTCTAGAATTATGTCGCATCCAGAGTACTGTGTATATGGAATCATCCAGTATGTGACATTTGGTAGTTATTTTCTCTGCATAATTCTTTAAGGATTTATCCCAGTTGGTGTTTGTAGTAATAGTAGTTTTTAAATGAAAATATCAAGTTATAAAATTGCTAGGCATACATTAATCCCATTTTCTATAAAATACAGATTTTTCCACCTAAAATATGTATCACAGAGCAAAATGATAATTGTACATAGGAGTAATAACGGCAAACAGGAGTGTCTGTATTGTTTTTATCATACTTCTCATATTTATGATTATGTGTATGACTTATGCAATGTGAAAATAATAGACATGAAATGAGGAGGAAAAGGGGTTCAGGGAGATGTTTAGCTCCGTGTGGTTACTGAATGCTTAACACAGTGGGCTTCATGTTTTTAATTTTTAAATAAAAAGAAAATATATTTGTTCTTTTGAAAAGAAAATATCTCTATGTTGCTGAAATGAATACTGTATGCTGTATGAATCCTTATATAAGGGAAACTAAGCTATCAACACACATTGTGTTTATCAGACATTTAGCAAAGAGTATAAAATGTTTCTAACAAATACATTCTACTTTCAATTCCCTGTGAAATCCCAGGAACTGAATTAAATTATAAATCGGTACAATCTTAACTGAGATATATCTTCACCCAATTATTGCTTGTCTTTTGGACATTTTCCTATTCTGGCCTTTAACTTACAGGGAAGGATGAGAGGCAGTGAGTGTCTAGTCTGGATTTGTTTGTTGAAACATGTAGAACTGTACAGAAAAATGGGTGACTGGTACTGAATGATAATTTACATGGTACACAATATATAATTTACCTTAAAAATATGATTTTACTTTGAAAAACAATTATGCAATAGTAAAAGAAATGTGTCAATGATTAAAATTGCAGTAATAATAAATCAAACTACTTGATAAATTTTAGGATAAATTTTCATATTAAAAACATCAAGAAAAAAACCACAAAGACCTCTAGAATGTCACCATATCCTAATTTTTCCTTCTACAATTAAGAAAAAGCTTAGAATAAATCATTTTACTAATGAATATTAAGTATGATCAAGTAAACCTGATATATCTGGGGATATATTCAGTGAACAGGTCACTAGATAATTTAATTAGCTTACTTCAATTCTATTTCCAAGCTACTCCTCATGATTTTAACATAATACATGAATAGAATATATTAAAACTTTTTTATTTTATAGTCTCCTCATAAGTCAGTGATAAGCACTTAAGCAGTTCTGTCCTGACCTATATGAACTGCAGGTAATAAGCCATTTTTTTCCTCTGAGAGTGAAAATCTCAATGCCTGCTACATGAATGATTTGGGAATATGGAGTAATTTTGTTTCAGATCTTTTGAAGGCTATGGAATTGAAGCAAAATTATTTTAATATTAGTGAGTATTCTATTAATAAATCTCTACATTTGAGAAAATGGAAAAAAAATACTACAAAATTACATGAGGAAAACAAGAATGAATTACATGTACAAGTCCAAGATATTGCTGACTGCTGGCATTTTTTATATCTGTAAAGAATATATATTTGTATTATATTTAACAGCAGTAGTTTTAAAAACATGAAATGTTTACTTACATTTAACCACATTTTTAAAATACGGAAGTTTAGAAATTATTGCTAGTACTTCTAACAGAACTGCTATTCAATAAATGTTAGTAATGTAAATAAAATTGAGAAAATTTTGTTTACACCCATTAGATAGACACACAAACACACTGTTACTGAAAGATATTAAAGCAGAAAAAATTCTAAATCAGTATTATATGACCAAGGTCTTACATGTGGCAAAAATAAGGTTCATCGATAACTTTGTGTTATTGTTTAACAAATAAATGAAGTCATCACGTAAGAGCTCATAAAAGTCTTTCTTAACTAGGTACGAATCTTAGTAAAAACAAAAAGAAAGAAAGAAAAGAAAACAAGACCATCTGGCCTAACATTCATTATTATACTTCACAATAAGAATGTTGTGATTATGTCACTGTGTGGGTATGTGATCCAATTATCAGTAATTTAAAATATTCACTAATGTAAAAATGGTTATTACACATTTATCTAAGTCTCTTGATATTGAAAAATTGCTATAATTCATTTTTCAAATATTGTTTCAAATATATAAAGATGTGTCTCTGGACTCTATTGGAAATATAAAGACAATAATAAACAGTTCAAGCGATAACATAATTTGTGGTTAGCTCCAGATAGGATACTTCTGTGTGTTTTAAGAAATAGTCTCAAGAAGAGAAGGGAGGGGAATGTATGAGTTGGGATATTTATGGCCTGAGTATTTAGCATGTAACTTTCATCAATATCATATATCAAGTGACATAATAAATATATAATTTATGATGAAATACAATCTAATTTAGATAAGACATATCAAAAATAGTCTGGGTCTCTTCTTGAATAGTTGTATCAAAGGTGAAAAATTGAATGGAGTTAGACATATTTTCTTATCACAGCCCTAAGAGTTCAAGCGATTCCATTACTCCTTAGAAGCCAGTGTGGTGCTTACTGGGGGTGTTGAAAGAAGCTGAGGACTTGAGCCAGCTGGTACTGCCAGGGTGAAGTGCTTTTATTGACACTGTGCTGACAACATAACAACAATGGAACAGCAAGAAGGAAATGCCTTCTTTTCTCCTCCTACCTTTAATCTCCCCTTGCTAGTGCCAAGTATGAACAGAACCTATTACGAGAGTTAACTGACAAAAGAAAAATGTAATTTACAGTCCCAACCAGTGGTATGCAGATACATATTCAGCAAGTAGGTTCTGGGAGAAAAGAGAAAGCCCAAATTGGTAGAACTTGCCTATATTTACGGTGTGAATATTTTCATCATGGTTGATTTCAAGGTATTAACATAATCCAACAATATGAGGACATTATTCAGATAAAATGCAGATATAATTGATGTGAATGACCTCAAAGTAGAAAATAGCAAGATGTAGTAAAATAATAAAAAAACGGTACATTTCAAGTACTCATTTTTTAATATTTAGTATAATTTATTTAATATTGTTTATATAATGGCTATTTAACAACCATCTTTCAAAAGTCCTCATAATTTAACAATTGGCTCTTGTGTGCTGATATGTGTTGACTCTAATACACCACTGTATCCCAGCCCAATATCAATCACATATTAGAAGAGAGATTAGATTTGGACCAGAGACAGTAGCTTAAAAGATTAGATGCAACTCACCCCTTTATTTACTCAGCTTAGTTACTTATTTGAACATCTTATGCTCTATCTAACAAGAATAAACTATTCTTTGTACAAAGATGTACTCAACCTCATTACCCAAATTCCAACAGTTTCTATCTCTGGGCAATGATAGTACCCTTTTATTTAGTCATTGTTCTAATTAAATATGAGAAGCTAAAGAATAAGCTGTAACATTAATAACTCCCAGCAATCCTTATATGCAATAATAAGAAAAAATAAAGAGTAAACAGAATTAGTTAATGTATACAAATATAAATGTGTGTAACAAACAAAAACAGTGATATACATAGCTGCTACAATCCTTTTTCTATAAATGGAGTTGTAGTTGATATTTGACCTCTCTTATTCCACTAACCATTTCATTTTCCCTCGAGTCAGCATCTTACATTATTGTGATTCTTTAACCGAAGATTCAGAATCTTCAGTGACCTTTTTTCCCCCATTGATTTTACACTAAGTATTATCATTTGCTATGGAAGGAATATGCATCTCAAAGAATCCAGTGTTTCAGACAAGGTCACTGTATAGCAAAAATCCATCTCATCTTTGATAATCAGGAACAATTACACCCATTAACTAAATCTCTACCTGTTGGTTCAGTGATAGCAAGAGTCCCAAATGGCCCGGGGACAGTCTCAACTTGGAAGTCAGTGGAGCCTTTTTTATGTTTCCTGATAAAAGCCTTTCTTCTATGATGATTAAGACCCCAAAATATTATCTCCCCAAATTTCTTGATTAGGAAAATATTTTCTGAATGGATTATTAGGTGTAATAGCAAGTAAAATCACTTTGACTTCCTGATTCCTGTACCTATGTATCATGGAATGGAAGAAACAACGCTATGTATAGGTTGCTGATTTACTACATAATCAATATTCTGTAAAATAAGACTCCAGTATTTCATGGTATTTATTTAATAACTAGTACCACAACTAAGTCTCTAAAAGGCTATGTTTTACTATTCTCTCAGGCTATTTCCTACAGGATGATGAGTTACATGATAAAATGAGTGATTCCATTGGCATGACCATGGCTGTACCTCTTTTGCGGTGAAATGAGTTACTCAGTAATGAGAAACATTATGTAAAATATGCATAGAATAAGGCATTTTATAAGTTCTCAGATGGTAGTGTTAGCAGGGAAAGGAAATCTCTATACAAATGCATGGCTATTCCATTGGCCCAATGAACAGAAAGCTAACATGAAGGAGAAAGTCTCTTTTCCCCTCTTCCTGGCTTCCAATTTCTCTCTAGTTCTTGCTATAGGCAGAAAACCAGTTTACAAAGGAAAACTGTTGTTTTCAGAGTCTACTCTCAGCAACAACACAATGCTGACTATAGAAGGGTAGACTGAGTCTGAAAATGTAGCTGACATTCTACCAAAACATTTCACCTTTTCACTACTCAGCATTCATAGCCACTTGTATATAAAACAACATTCATTTATCAAATAGCTACTGAGTACCTATTAGATATTAGACTTTGTGCTATAGGCTAAGGGTAACTTGGTGACCAAAAAAATAGATGTCTGGGCTCTCCTGAAGCTTATGTTATCTTCCTATATATTAACCAAATGGTCACCTTGGTTATGTATAATTGCAAACAAAAAGGAACTCAGGTATATTAAAAATATAATAAATACATTTGAAGTGATTAGAGGACTTCCTTGAGGAAGTAGTAGGGAGGCTGTATTGGAAGGCACACCTGTGTACAAGGGCCTTGTGGTGGGAGTGAAGAACTGTGAACTCATAGGGTTGAGTGTCTGGGCTATAGAGATGCAAAGCAATATATATATGTGTGTGTATACATATATGTGTGTATACACACACACACATATGTATTCAAAGAATTTTAAGGAAGATATTTTAGTTTTGACAATTTTATTTATTTACGTATGTATTTATTTATGTATTTATTTATGTATTTATTTATTTAGTGAGCCTTTTTATTGTTGTGTTTTTTTTTTTCTTTTTTTTAAATTGAGGGTCCCTTACTGGTCCTGTTTCCATGAGCGACCATGACCGGGTGGAAAAGGGGAGGGGAACCAGGCGGCATGGGGAGGGGTTATGGCCACAACATTCTATTTATACACAGAACTAAACAGACAAGCACAGAGTCACTATTGCGGTTAGAAGTTGGCAGCATGGGAGAGGGAGAACAGATGGGAAGTTGAGGTGTTGTTAAAAAAATACAGACCCTCCCCCAAACTGGGGTGCCTGTGGTAGGGGGTATTGGTCTGCTTCAACCCAAGAGGAATCAGAAACTCAGAGGCGGTTTGGGAAGGCCAGAACCATCAGGGGTGGAAGGAGAGGGAAGGTCCAGGGGGTGGGAGACTGACAACTGGGTGAAGGGCTTGCCCTCCCCCTGCTAAAATTCCCCCAGCCCCTCTGGTCTGGCAGGAAGGGGGCAGCCTGCAACCCCCACAGGCAGGTCTGGGGCTGCCAGATGCTCCAGGCAGGGGGCTGAAAGGGGCTCACAAAGGCTCGCCCTCCAGGGAGATGACCGCTCTGTCCCCCAGCTTCTCTGCCAGAGCGCAGTGGTTCTTGACCTCCTCGTAGCAGTTTGCTTGTAATTCATGCTGGATCCCTGTCAGCTTCTTGATGGCATCCTTGGAGCTGGCGTAGATCATTTTGCTCCTAAGGGGTGCAGACTCAGGGGGCCAGAAGATAAACACCAAGTCTTCCTTCTTGCTCTCCTTGGTCTCATAGGTCGCGTCATACAGGGCGTAGCGGCCGTCTTTGTCCGGCAGCACCTTGACAAAGGTGACAATGTTAAAATAAATATTCTATATTTTGTGGGGTTCTTAGTTGATAAATAGAAAACGGTTAATATATTCTGTGCATAATGAATTACAGTGAAATATTCTGTTATTTATAGGAGGAATATTCATTTAATGAAAGAGTTTTGGTAAATATTCAGAGCTTGACACCTCAAAATTTTGGGGGTGGGTAGTTGACAGGCCCCAACTAAATGCAGCTCAGGAAATATCATTTTATTGTAGTAATAACATGTGAAAGAAAAATTATAAAATAAAAATGTTTTTTGTTGTTTTGTTTTTTATTTTTAAGAAATACAAACAAATTAGCATAGGAGGTTCCACCTTTTGTAATTGCCACGACTCTCTTCATTAACTGATAATTCTCAAGTGTCTGTCCCAATGGCCATGTCTCCCAGGAAACTATTCCTAATGTATCCTCTCTTACTCTCATGTTCATTATCACATTCTGAAAATCTAAATAATGTTATTATTATTTAATGAAGAACCACATACATAGAAAAAGTCAGTATTATTAAAGAGTCCCTCTCCACCCCACCAAAATACCGGTTTTCACCACACGGCAGCTTGGAACAATAACTGACAAATAGAATTTGCTATATGAAACCTGGTCAAAATATGTTAGTAAATGCTATTGATCATGGATCAATGTGTGAATACTCACATATAGAACAGAGGGAACTATAAGTATCATTTTAAATAAAGCAGGATGAGACAGCTTTTACTATTAAGGAACTGGGAGTATATACTGTTTGCAAAATCTGGAAAAGAGTACAATATAAGAGGCTCCAAGGTAAGCTTCCCTCTCTGCACCCCTCCATGTCATTTCTTTGTGTGTTTTTTTTCTTTCTGTCTAGTTGGGACTAATAACTAAATTATTTAATAACAGTAAAATTTAAGCTTTCTTTAGAGTTATTATACCTTTTTACCAAATAGCCCTCTTCACTCCACACCATCTCAGGGAAGATTTCTGGCGAGGAAGGTAAAAATGCAGAATGTAGACGACCACGAAAATGTGTCTTCCACTTAAAATCCTATTTGAATACTTTGGAAGATTGCTTGCATTAATGACTTCAATTCTGTGCCCTTCCTTGATGTACTCTCTAGGCTATATGGCTTTGTCATTTCCAGTATGATGAGATGAAGAGTCCATATCCATGACCTTTGACTTTTGGGTTGGGCCAAGTGACTCACTTTGAACAATGGATAAAGTCCCTTTTTTGCACTTGTGCCATTGCCTCGAGAACAGGCATCTTTGAACCTGCTGGTTCACTGAGGGTGAGAGGGTCTCAGCACAGAGCCTTCCGAGTTTTGCTCCGTCTAGGTGCATTTATCTGCAGATACGCAAGCTAAGTAGATGCTTACTGAATATTAACTGTTTGTCATGCTGTGTTTCTGTGGCAGTAACTAACATAAATTTAATGATAGATTTAGGTTTAAAGTAATTTCACTGGGACATAGTGTGAAAGAATAGAAAATAAGAAAGCTTATCTTGATAAAAAATAACTCTCCTTCAAAGAAGATAATATCAAACTTCTCTCAGGGTTTTAAAAAAACCTTCTGAGGAAAGAGATTCCAAATGTTCTCCCTGCAACTATTACTCTTTGGAAATTCTTCCTTCTGAAGGTGAATCCAATCCTTAGTGTTTCAGTTTATGACATCATCTGGCCATCAGAGAATTTTAAATTAAATCGATTAAAACCCTTATTTTAGAAATTATTTTTAACTTGTAGAGAAAATCACTTTAAATTAATGCAATACATTTATCTTACTTTCCATTTCGATGATACATTCTTTTATTGTTTTATTCTTCCCTCCTTTTTTCTGTATTTTTTTTCAGTGTTCTTTTGGCTGTATTTTAGGTTTCCTTTTGAATTCTGTCAGGAAGGATTTATAAAAGAACCTAACAAATATGTAAAAATAAGAAGAATATGGTCCAATTTAAACATATGTTGGATCTGGGTAATATAATTGGTGGGGAATTTGACCCCTGCTTTGATGAATGCACCTGGGAAATTGGGAAAACTAAAAATAATAATCAATAGGATGGCAGCTAAGTTCTAGTTCAGAGAGAGCTCGTAGTGGTTCACTGTTTAAGTCTTATCCTTGGAGCCCCCTAGAAACGACCCTGCTGTCTCAGATCGTGAGGGTGAAAGCCTCGCTTTGTTTGGCAGAGCAGGAAGGAGCTTCATTGCTTCATGGTTTACTGCACTGCTTCACTAGCCTTCAAAGTGCCTACTTCATGGCACTTTATGAGTAAGTACCATTTGTCATATGTAGACAAACTAATATTTGAAACTAATGTTAACTTACAAGTCATGTTGCATCCCTGTCTGCCTGCAAGCACAACAGTACAAAATAAAAGCTACTATAGAGCTTATAAGAAGAGTCAAGGAGCCCTAGCTGGTTTGGCCTACACACCTAAGGGTTGTGGGTTTAATTCCCAGCCAAGGGCATGTTCCATCCCCAGGGGTCGTGTGGGAGACAACCAATCCATGTATCTCTCTCACGTAGATGTTTTTTTCTCTCTCTTTCTCCCCACTCCTTCTCTTCCACATTTATCCGAATCAAAGGGATATTATTTAAATAATTTGTGGATCAGATGAAGGTGTACATAAAATAACAGAATATAAAAGGGCAAGTAGATAACACATGGTTTTATGTAGGCTGAAGAATTCTTAATTCCATTTTGCAATGAAAATTGACTTGATATATTTGATCAGGTGGAGAAAAAAATGCCAGTTATTTTCCTAATTTGACTAGAAAGTTCTATACTTGCACCAATTTTTTTTTACAGTGTAGGAATATAACAATGTTTGTTTAATTGTTGCCTTTTTATTGTTAAAAATGCTGGGTTGTCTGATACGTCTCATAGCTATGTATGCAAAATGTCACACTTCTAGAGGCTATTACTTCTATCATGTTAACCAGTAATGCTTGGCAGGTTATAAGGCAAGCAGGAATTAGCAAATTCTATCCACTAGAAATGTTTTATTTTTCTCTTCCTCTAATAAGGATCAGACAGGTTCAGGGGACTGTCAATCAATACCCCTCCCGCTTTTTAAATTAATTTATTTATTTTTGTTACAGATGTTTCTCCTTTTTCCACCACAGATTCTCCCCCTCCCCCGCCCTGTCCCCAGCTTTGTTGTCCATGTCCATGCATACATGCATATAACTTCTGTGGTTTAGCTCTCCCCTCCCCTTCTGGGGATTGTCAGTCTATACCCCACTTCCACATCTCTGGAACTACCCCATTCCTCAGACTGTTATGTTCTTTATATTCCACAAATAAGTGAGATCATATGATACTTGTCTTTCTCTGTTTGGCTTGTTTGGCTTAGGATAATACTTTCCAGGTCCCTCCATGTCATCTCAAAGGATAAGAGATCTTTCTTTCTTACAGCTACATAGTACTCCATTGTGTATATGTACCACCGCTTTTTATCCATTTGTCTACTGATGGACATTTGGGCTGTTTCCAGATCTTAGCTATTGTAAATAGTGCTGCTACGAACATGGGGGTACATATATTCTTTCTGATTGGTGTTTCAGGCTTCTTAGGGTATATTCCTAGAAGTGGGATCACTGGGTCAAATGGGAGTTCAATTTTTAATTTTCTGAGGTAACACCATATTGTTTTGCATAGTGGCTGCACCAGTCTGCATTCCCACCAGCAGTGTACTAGAGTCCCCTTTTCTCCACACCCTCGCCAACACTTGTTGTTTGATAATTTGTTGATGGCGGCCATTCTGACAGGTGTGAGGTGATACCTCATTGTTGTTTTAATTTGCATCTCTCTGATGATGAGTGATGTTGAGCATTTCTTCATATGGCTCTTAGCCATTTGTATGTCCTGCTTGGAGACGTGTCTATTTAGTTCCTCTGCCTATTTTTAATTGTGTTCTTAGTCTTCCTTTTGTTGAGTTATATGAGCACTCTCTATAATTTGGAAATTATTATTATTATAATTTTAATTAATTATTGTTAACAAATGTTTCTTCTTTCCCCCCCACTGATTCACCCTCCTCCGCTCTCCCCACCCTGTCCCCAGCTTTGTTGTCCATGTCCATTGTTCATTCACACATGCATATAAGGTCTGTGGTTTATCTTCCCCCCCACCCCTTCTTCTGGGGATTGTCAGTCTTTACCCCACTTCCATGTCTCTGGGACTACCCCATTCCTCAGACTGTTAATGATCATTATATTCCACAAATAAGTGAGATCATATGATACTTGCCTTTCTCTGTTTGGCTAATTTTGCTTAGGATGATACTTTCCAGGTCCCTCCATGTCATTTCAAAGGATAAGAGATCTTTCTTTCTTATAGCTGCATAGTACTCCATTGTGTATATGGACCACTGCTTTTATATCCATTCGTATACTGATAGATATTGGGGCTGTTTCCAGATCATAGCTATTGTAAATAGTGCTGCTATGAACATGGGGGTACATTTACCCCCACTTTCTGATTGGTGTTTCAGGCTATGTCCTGTTTGGAGAGGTGTCTATTTAGTTCCTCTGCCCATTTTTAAATTGGGTTCTTTGTCTTCCTTTTGTTGAGTTGTATGAGCACTCTACATGTATTGGAAATTAACCCCTTATCTGATATATCATTGGCAATGATGCTCTCCCATACAGTGGGTTGCCTTTCCATTTTGATGATTGTATCTTTTCCTGTGCAGAAGCTTTTGAGTTTGATGTAGTCCCATGTGTTCATTTTCTCCTTTGTTTCTGTTGCCTTCAGTGATGTATCAGTGAAAATTCTGCTGCGTATGATGTCTGAAATTTTGTTGCCTACTTTTTCTTCCAGGATTTTTATGGATTCATTAGTCATATTTAAGTCTCATGTTCCTTTTGAGTTTATTCATGTGTATGGTGTAAGTTGATGGTCTAGTTTCATTTCTTTGCATGTAGCTGTCCAATTTTTCCAACACCATTTATTAAAGAGGCTGTCCTTACTCCACTGTATGCTCTTGCCATCTTTATCCAATATTAATTGAGCATATTACCTTGGGTCCATTTCTGGGTTCTCTGTTTTGTTCCACTGGTATATACGCCTATTATTCTGCCAGTACCAGGTCGTTGTGATTATAGTGGCTTTGTAGTATAACCTGAAATCTGGTAATGTGATCCCGCCAACTTTGTTCTTCTTTTTCAAGATTGCTATGGCTATTTGAGGTCTTTTTTGGTTCCATATGAACTTTTGAAGTATTTGTTCTAGTTCTGTGAAGTATGTTGTTGGTATTTTGATGGGGATTGCATTGAATCTATAGATTGCTTTGGGTAGTATGGACATTTCAATGATGTTAATTCTTCCAATCCATGAACAAAGTATGTGCTTCCACTTTTTTATATCTTCCTCTATTTCTTTTTTCAATGACCTGTAGTTTTCTGCAAATACGTCCTTTATTTCTTTGGTTAAGTTTATTCCTAGGTATCTTCATTTTTTTGCTGCCATGGTAAATGGGATTATTTTTTTAGTTTCTCTTTCTGTGAGTTCATCATTGGTGTATACGAATGCCACTGATTTCTTTACGTTAATTTTGTTTTCTGCAACTTTTACAAATTCATTTATTTAGTCTAGTACATTTTTGATGGAGTCTTTGGGGTTTCCTATGTATGGTATCATGTCATCTGTGAATAATGACAGTTTCACTTCCTCCTGTCCAATTTGGATCCCTTTTATTTTTTCTTGCTGTCTGATTGCTGTGGCTAAGACTTCCAGTACTACGTTAAATAAGAGTAGCAAAAGTCGACATCCCTGTCTTGTTCTTGTTCTTAAGGGAAATGCTTTTAATTTTTGCCCATTGAGTATGATGTTGGCTGTAGGTGTTTCATATATGGCCTTCATTATGTTGAGATATGATTCCTCTATTCATAGATTGCGGAGCGTTTTTATCAGAAATGGGTGCTGGATTTTTGTTGAATGCTTTTTCAGTGTTTATTGATATGGTCATATGATTTTTGTCTTTCATTTTGTTTATGTGGTGTATCACATTGATTTGCGAATTATGTACCCGCCTTGCATCCTTGGGATGAATCCCACTTGGTCATGGTGAATAATTTTTTTGATGTATTGCTGGATTTGATTTGCTAGTATTTTGTTCAGGATTTTGGCATCTATGTTCATCAGTGATTTTGGTCTGTAGTTTTCTTTCTTTTTCTGGTTTTGGAATTAGAATTATGCTGGCTTCATAAAATGAGTTTGGAAGTCTTCCTTCCTCTTGAATATTTTGATATAGTTTGAGGAGAATGGTTATTAGTTCTTCTTTGAATGTTCAGTAAAATTCCCCCATGAAGCCATTTGGGCCTGCGCTTTTGTTTGCTAGAAGAGTCTTGATTACATCTTCAATTTCTTTTGTTGTTATTGGTCTGTTCAAGTGTTCTATCTCTTTCCAGTTGAGTTTTGGGAGACTTTGTGTCTAGAAATTTGTCCATTTAGCTTAGATTGTTGAATTTGTTGCCATTTAGTTGTTCATAATATTTGTTAACAATCCTTTGTATTTCTGTTGTGTCCGTTGTTACTGCTCCTCTTTAATTTCTGATTTTGTGTATTTGGGTTCTCTCCCTTTGTTTCTTGGTGCATCTAGCTAAGGGTCCATCAATCTTGTTTATATTTTCAAAAAACCAGCTCTTTGTTTCATTGATCCTTTGAATTGTTTTTTTTGGTCTCTATATCCTTTATTTGTGCTCTGATCTTTACTATTTCCTTCCTTCTACTTGCTCTGGGGTGTTTTTTTGTTTGTTTGTTTGTTTGCTTTCTAGTTCTTTATGTTGTGAAGTTAGATAGTCTATTAAATTTTTTTTCTTGTTTCTTGAGTTAGGCCTGTAGTGCTATGAACTTCACTCTGAGAACTGCTTTTGCTGCATCCCATAGATTTTGTGTTGTTGTGTATTCATTTTCATTAATTTCCAGGAAGTTTTTAATTTATTCTTTGATCTCTGTGGTAACCCATTCATTGTTCAATAACATGCTATTTAGCTTCCATGTTTTCAAATGTCTTTGCATGTTCTTGTTGCAATTGATTTTTGGTTTCATGCTATTGTGATTTGAGAAGATGCTTGATATGATTCCAATATTCTTGAACTTGTAGAGACTTAGTTTGTGCCCTAACATGGGTCTACCTTTGAAAATGTCCCATATGCACTTGAGGAGAATGTAAATTCTGCAGTTTTGGGGTGTAATTCTCTGTAGATATCTATTAAATCCATTTGATCTAGAGCTTCATTTAGAGTCTGTGTTTCCTTGTTAATTTTTTGTCTAGAAGATGTATCCAGTGATGTCAGTGGGGTATAGAATTCCCCTGCTATGATTGCATTGCTGTTGATTTCTCCTTTGCAGTCCTCCAAAAGATTTTTAATATATTCTGGTGCTTCTATATTGGGTGCATATATGTTTACCAAGGTTATATCTTCTTATTGGATAGATCCTTTCAATATTATGTAGTGGCCTTCTTTGTCTCTAGTTATGGTCTTCATTTTGAAATCTACTTTATCAGATATGAGTATTGCTACCCCAGCTATTTTTTTCTTTTAGTTTGCTTGAAACATTTTTTTCCATCCCTTCACTTTCAACCTATGAGAGTCTTTTTTTTGTGTGAGGTTGGTCTATTGTAAACTACATATAGGTGATTCATGCATTCTTATCCAGTCAGCTACTCTCTGTCTTTTTATCGGGGCATTCAAACCATTCACATTTAAGGTGATAATTGATATGAACTTATTTATTGCCATTTTTGTGTAGTGTGGTTATATTTTTCTTCTTATTTCTTCTACTAATTACAGCAGTCATTTTAGCATATTTTGCAGTGCTGGTTTGGTTGTAACATATTTTTTTAGCCAATTTATGGTCTGGAAAGCTCTTCATTTGACCTTCTATTTTGAATAATAGCCTTGCTGGATAAAGTCATCTTGGATTGAGATCCTTGTTTTTCATAATATTGATTACTTCATGCCACTCCGTTCTGGCCTGTAGTATTTCTGTTGAGAAGTCAGCTGAGAGCCTTATGGGGGTTCCTTTAGAGGTAACCTGTTACTTATCTTGCTGCCTTTAGGATTCTCTCTTTGTCGTTAATTTTTGGCATTTTAATTACTATGTGTCTTGGTGTGGGCCTGTTTGGGTTCTTCTTACTTGGGACTCTCTATGCTTCTTGAACTTGAATGCCTTCTTCCTTCACCATGTTAGGGAAGTTTTCTGTCACTATTTCTTCAATTATATTCTCTAATCCTTGCTCATTTTCTTTCTCTTTGAGGACTCCTATGATGCGAATGTTATTACATTTCCAGTTGTCCCACAGTTCTCTTAAGCTGTCTTCCTCTTTTTCAATTGTTTTTTTTCCTTTTGCTTCTTTGATTGGTTAATTTTTTTCTACCCTGTCTTTCAATTCACTGGTCTGGTCCTCAGCTTCCTCTACTCTGTTCATTAGTCCTTCCAATGTGTTCTTTATTTCTGCTGTGCCATTTTTCATTTCCAGTTGGTTGGTTTTCAGTGTTTCCATATCTTTATTCATTGTGCTGATTTCTTTACTCATGCAGTTGAGCTTCCTCAAGATCATGGCTTTGAACTCTACCTCTGATAATTTGCTTAGCTGCATTTCATTTATTTCATCTTTGATAGAGTTGTTCTTTCATTTGGGATTTATTTCTTTGTTTCACCATTTTGGTTATCTCAGTGGTGTTTTGGAGCCTGCCAAATTTTCCCTGTGGGTGTTGGTGTTCTGCTGTTTCTGGCTCCTTGTCTGGGTTTGGATGAGCCTGGGTGGGCCCATGTTAAATGCCACTGTTAACTCTTATTTTCCTGGGTATATTTGCAAGCCCAGGAAAGGTTCAGTTATCCTCTAGCTTTTTTCTGGAGGTTAGTAGTGTCAGTTACTTAGTGTCTTGGAATTTAGCCCTGGTGTTCTGCATAAAAGGATTTCTAGAAAGTGGGATAGAAGCTGGTTGTTAATGAGCCTTAATTTGCATTTCTTTGCCTCACCTGGGAAAGGCTGAATCTCTGCGGGGTGGGGTGCTGCTGCTTTTCCCCACAGCTCTGAGAAGGAGCACACAGGCCACAGTCCTTTGTGACCGCAACTCAGCAAAAACTCTGAGTGCCCTCCAAATCCCGAGTGTACCCACAGAGTTCCAGCCCAGTCTGCCCTCCCTCTGCTGTAGCCCCCAGGTGAGTGGCAGTGGCTATTTTAGTGCTTTGTCCCGGCTCTCTGGGCTGTGGAGTGGGCTTGGTCTTTATTCCCCGAGGGCGCTGCTCACAGCTAAGACTGCTGTCCGTGGACTGCCAGCCCGCCACCCTTTTGTGCCTCTGCAGATCCTACCAGTGTCCTTGGTTATATGGTCTTGTCCTGCTGCTTTTCTGTTGCTTTTTTCTGAGGATTTGTCTTTATTTTAGTTGTAATTCCTGTTTGGTCCTGGGAGATCATCTGCGTAGCTTCTATTCACTCCACTTCCATTTTCACATCCTCTATGCCTATCTTGTTGCACAGGCCTTTCTGGTGTTCCGGCACCTTGCAGGTCCCGTGGGTAACTGGATCGCACAGTCCTTTTGGGGACCCGGCTCTATGCCTATGTTATGGGTGGCTGGGTCACACAGGCCTCTCTGGTGCTTCAGCACCCCACTGGTCCAGAGGGTAACTAGATGGCCCAGTCCCTGCTGGGTCGCACAGGCCTCTCTGGTGCCCCCTCACCCTGCAGTTCCCGTGGACGGACAGCTGGATTGCACCAGTCTCTCTGGGGGCTCCGGCTTCCCACTGCTCTTGTGAGCTACTGGACCACACAGGCCTCTGTGGAGCCCCAGGTCCCGCTGCTGGCAGCTGGGGAGTGCTGCTGCCCCATGGGATTTCACTCCTGCTCAGCTTTTGCTATAGTTTTTGGAGGTGGGTCTCAGTTACTGGTATGTGCTTCTGGTGCCTCGGGATGGATGTCTGCTCCCCGGCCTCTGTTGCTGGGGGTATATCTCGACTCTGATCCAGCTGCTACTGTGGGGGATGGTGCTGGGCTCCAGGCTGTCTGTGGCTTCCACCACCAGCACCTTGGAATCTCTACTACTGTGCACAGGTCTATGTTGACAGGGTGTCCACTGGTCTGATGGTGCCAGGTACACTGGTTGGGCTCAGGTTGCTGGGCCCTAGCCACTCCCACTGCCTCCTCCCAGGGAAGACCCAGGATCTTCCCAAATGGTGGGACCGCCCCGCGGCACAGGGAGAAGTGCCCTGAAGGGCCGCTCACCGCAGTAGCCGGCTGCTCTGTCCACAGCACAGGAACCTTCTGCTCCACGGCTCTGCACTGCTCGGGTTTGTCGTCCACCTTCACGTCCACTCACACTCTCTCAGACACTAGCTCACTCTCTCACATACTCACCCTCCCTCCGGTCCTGCCCGCAGCCATCTTTCTACTTTCCCCTCTTTAGGGTCTTGCTGGCAAATGATATTTCCAAGAAGAATAGATCCCTTCTCAGAATTTCTGTCATTGAGGTAGGACTTTCATGAAAGGTAGGGAAACAGGTATTCTTTTTCCTCCCATTGGAAAAGTGGTGGTTAATGTCAGACTTCTTGACAGATGCTTGAGTGTGCTTCAAAATAGTCTAATGCTGCTGATAATGGGTATAACTGAGATTTGTTCTTCTGCAAAAATTCACTCTTTCCAAGCAGTTTATTTAGAAGTACTTCATTTTTACATTGACTGTTTTGGATTGAATGCTTTCACAAAGTTGACAGATTTATGGTAGTTATTATTTGCTCAAGGAAATCTGTCAATGTCAAAATTTTCCAGAATGTTGGCTTGGAGAGATGAAGTTATTAATAGATAAGTTTTCTATTGCCATTGATATCTGGGCAAATCTTTTCCTGAAGATGATAATCTAGACCATTATTTATATTCCAACAAGCCTTTCATATTTTCCAGATGTCTCATTCTTTTTCTTAAAAAATATTTTCATCCTTCCTTCTCTTTACTGAGTATTTCTTCCTAACTTCTTATTACTTTCTTGGGTTTTTGGTTTTCTCTGACTTGAGATTTTAGGTAGTCTCAAAGCAGAGTCATATTTTTCTTCTTTCATTCTTTCTCTTCTTTTCTCTCTACCTTTTGTTCCTACATTCTGTATTATTGCTCATAAAGATTTAACCTGAAATTTAAAATGCGCAAGTAATTTCAATAAGTCCATAAAATCATATATGTGTATATAGATGTATATATAAACATACATTATTTTTTTCACAAAGCTTTTATATATAATTACCTCATTTGCTCAAAATAGTTATTATTAAATAGTGTTTTATTTGGAACAGTTGCTCAAATAAGCATTTTAAACCAGTTACTCTGGCTACACAGTTGTTGGGAAAACTCATTTCTGTTGTAGTTGGCACTGTGATATATACCAGAATGCTGTCGTATTGCTTTGATAATAGCCTTTATTTTCTTTTTACTCCCAATATTAGGGAATTCCAAATTTCCTTGTTCTTTCACACTATATACTCCAGAAATGTAGTAGATAGTGACAATTCTGGCAATCTGACAGAACTATGTGAATAGAGTTTGCATAAATATTTTAACACTACAAAGGAAAGGGGAGTAAATCTATTTTGAGATATAAATGCATGGAAATTGAATGTTGTCCATAGATAAGTTCTTAACTGATTATAATGAAAATACTTATAAATATTTTAATTTTTGCCTTTAGTTGTATTTCATCTGAGGAATCATATCTAAAACTCAGAAAATAAAACAGAGACTGATGTTTAAGTTAAATGTAATTATTTTCATTTGAAAAAAAGTATCTGGGGCTCTTTTCATGAAATTGTAAGTAATGACATCCCAAGTGATCCAATAAGAATGTGTCCACAAAATGGCACACAGACGCTTTAGAAAAGAATAAATACACACAGGTGTGGGCTGGTGTTATTTACTCATGGAACTCAGCAAGAAAATGGAACACCTTACTCAAAAAGTTGGTTAAATTATCTGTTCCAGAGAGGGAGGTTTATATTTCATGTAACTGGTGACCTTCAACTCAGTTACCATTGCCCGACAATCACAGTATTTACCCTCCTCTTTGTGCTTGCGTTTTGATTGGTGATAGCTTGGCTCAAGTGCAACTTTTAAAACCAGTTCATGACCAAGTATGCAAATAGCAATCTCCCAAGATGCATAGACAAATATTTTCTATCTAAAGGATTTTACTTAGTTTTGTGTGAACAACAGATTAATTTGGTCAGTGCATTATTCTGGGAAACAGATATAGGTTGAAGTTTTGGGTAATTTTTAAAATCACAGACGTCTTTAAAAATATGATGAAAACTCTGGACATTCCGTGTTGGAAATGAATATATACACCAAAAATAAACAAACAAACAAATACTTTTTCAGAAACAACATTTGGGAAATAATGCACCACTAAATTTTATTCATACACTCATCTTGAATTCCATGGATATCCCAGGTCCAAAAAGTGAGCACTTGCTAGGTATGTGACCTAACTTACTTCTTTCACAAACAGACTCACTATATTCATTTATAAAAAATTTGGCAACTTGTTGAGAATAAGAACTAGACATTACTTTTAATGAGAACATTCTCTTTTTTGCCATTTAAATTAGCAAAGCACATGAGTTAAATAGATATTAGCTATATTTTAAAAATATGATGAACATACAGTTTGGCTAGCATTAGGAATAAGTTTAGTCTAGTAGTCAAATCAGTAGCTTTAGCTTCAAAAGTATGTGTGTCACTGGTATCAATGCTGGTTACAATATTATAGTTCTGTGTATTTTGAAAGTTCGTTTACACTCCCAGAAAATGGACAAACCTACCACTAGGGAAATGATAATAGCCTCCTATCCACAGGCAAACATTTTCCATAAAAGTTAATGGACTGCCTTACATTTGTCTGTCCTGGATGGCAGAATGAGTCCATAAGTATGTGCCTGTAGTTCTGCAGAGTCACTTCACAGAGGGACATGCATATACTTATTGATTATAAACTATATTAGCAATGGGAAATTCCCTTTGGTTCGCTGAGGAGGTCCTTCAGCAAGGGAGATGATATCAGGAGATGATATCTGAGGATTTCATATTGGGTCAGTACATTTTCAGATAGAAAACAAATAAATCATGATGCTCCAAAATTGTCACCAGAACTGGTAGTTTGATTAATGCTAACTATTTGAACTATCTTATATAATTCAGGTGTAAATAATTTTAGGCTGCCTTTTAATTTTTTTTGTCTCTTAGAAAACTTGAAGTACCTAAATGATGATGATGATGATGATGATGATGATGATGATGATCTCCACATCTTATTCCCTGGAATCTATGAATGCTACTTTATTCACAAAAAGGGTCTCTGCAGATGTAATTAAGTTAAAGCTATTGAGATGAGGAGATCATCTTAGATTATCTGGGTAAACCCTAATCTAGCAATGAGTATTTTTATCCAAGACACACATAGAGTAAGATAGATATAGATATAGGAAGACAGAGACAGAGATAAGAGTGATGTGACCACAAATAAGGACACTGACAACCATGAGGGGCCAGAGGAGGCGAGGAAAGGAACCTTCCTTGAAGACTCTGGAGGGAGTGTGGCTCAGCTGGCATTTGCTTTAACACTCGATCTCCAGAACTCTAAAGGAATAAACTTCTATTGTTTAAAGTTACCAGTTTGTGGCACCTTGTTACAGCCCTCAAAACTGACACAGCAGTTTAAAATAATCTTTCTCTTTTATTAGTTTGGGGCTGTCTTAGCAAAAAGCCACAAACTAAGTGGCTTAACCAATACAATTTAGTGTTTCATAATTCTGGACGCTAGAAGTCTGATCAAAGTATCAGCCGGGTTGGTTCTTTCTAAGGACTGTGAGGCAGAAAGATGAGGCTCAATTCTGGGGATATGAATTTGAACTCCATAGACTGGCAGCAAACCCTGGGGACTGAAAAAAAAATGCATATATTTTATATGTATATGTGTGTGTGTGTGTGTGTATAAATATACTGATCTAAATCTTATTAAGTCAAGCTATTTATAACCTTTTACTGTCTGTGTTTGTGGTTCAATGCTTAATCTTCTATAATGTTCCTTCCAGACTTTGTTCTGTACTCATTGTGTGCTCAGGACTTTGGTGAAGCAGAAGAAATAGGGGAAGGACAAAAAGAAAGGTCACAGAGGTTCCTTGTACCAGTGTCTGCCCTTAAAAAACTGTGCAACCTAGTTTCTGAGCTCATTCAGGATAAGAAGTGTTATTCCCTTCCTTTACAAGCTCTGATAGTTCATCTGAATTTGATTGCAAATAGTTTTGTTTCAGAAGGCTTCATTAAGTCAGAGGGACTATTGCTTTGTGCATATTTATGTCCCTAGTCTGGATGAACCATGAGTGATGCCCTCTATTATATTTCATTAGTATTCATGGTGCTACTGGAGTAGCAGTTAAGCATGAAAGCCTGTAAAATAAAATAAAATAAAATAAATAAAACCCTCCAAGAATCTTATAAACTTGAATGCATTAGAGAAAGCTAGCCTTCTTTCCCTTTCCAGTTCTTGTTCAGAGTTGGCACAAAACTTTGATTTTGAAGCTATTTCAAGAGGAGTAAAAAAAAAAAAAATTCTAAGTACACATGCGCAAAAGAAGTAAAATGGAAACCAAAAAAATAAATTCAACACAAATAATGTAAACCTAGTAAGAATTTTGTAGAGAGTTTATAATCACAAGTGATGTAAATTGACCTCAGCTCTCTTCCTCATTTCCGCAGCCCTGAACTTTCTACTTATTACTGGAATGCATAGTTTTGGTATTCAACACCCCTTCGTTTCAAAATGGAAATGAAAAGGGGCTGCCGATTTCTCCTATCCTCCATGTAAAATGGGAGAAGCATTTATTGTTTGAATTTTCTTGATTTCTCTTTTGCATGTCACACACTGCTTAGTTATGTATTGCGTCTATCTCATAAGTAATCATTTCAAATGACAGAGTGGCCCATGTTAAGGAAATGATTCATCTTTTTAATGTATTTGAAAATATGGTTTGCAGCACTATTTTAGACACTGCATTATAATTCTGTGTTATGCAAAACATCTTTGGAGGCTAAAATTAATGCCGATAAGAAGCTTATGCAACAGGAAAAATGAACCCAGGGCAAAGCAAAGCAAAAAATAAACCCCTCAACCCTGACTGTTCTGCAGTCAATGAGAACGCACATTTAGTATTCTCATATACTCTCAGACACATCAAGGTCTTTGTGCATCAAAGAACAGCCTGAATACACCAGAGAGGTCTTTTACTTCCTGTTTTTCCTCTTCTGCCTCCTCCTGTAAATCCTCTTTGTGTGATGTAGGGATTGTACATCTTTTGCAAGATGAAGAAAGAAGAATGTTATCATGCCAATTTTCTTTAAAAATTAATTTTGACTGTTTTGTCAGTTCATAGCCTCCAGGTCAACAAGAAGAAAATGTAAAAAATTAATCTCAGAAAATTATAGACCATTGGACATAGAGTGATGACATGTATTTAATGGGTAGATGAGTTAATTCTCTTCACAGAGTCCAAAAAGGACAGAAAGTTGATGGAGGTCCAGAAACCATAAGGAAATAGAGTTAATGTGCACAATAATTTTTATTCATTGTACAAATGAACGTAAATACTGTTTTTCTAAGTAGTTATCTCTTATCTAATTAGCAACTATATGTGCAAAAATTAATTTTATACCAGGTATAATGCATAAAAGTTGAATTTCTCTAATTGTGTCATCTGACACTATTTTTAATAAATATGACAATAGCAATTAGAAAATAGATGAATACTTTTGTAGTCCTGTGATTTTCAGATGCAAGTCGGGAGCTGGGAGATACAGACACAGGTCAAAAGGAAAGATGCTGTAGAAACGGCAGGGAAGAAAATAAATCATGCATATTGTGGAACCTCTAGGCATAGATTAAGGAAAGAAGGAAAAAGAAGACAAGGCCTCAAATCATTTGCTGAACAGGAGAAATAAAAAATGATTCTTCACTATTTAAAACAAAAGTCACAATTTTATAGGTGAAATCAAGATAAGGTTTTACATCAATATGCTAAGTGTAAAAATATTTAAGTATAAAGAAATCTCTGAGCAAAGCGAGATTCAGCGAGAAGAGGAAGAAGAAAACAAGTAGCATAAATCAGGAAGTGAGAAGCTGGATAACGAAAATGTGACAACAGAACCAATAGGCAGCCACTTGCAGAACCCCTAAAATCTTCAAGGTATTGGAGGATGCTGTATCCTTTCCCCACTTTCTTGCTCACCAATTTTTCAAATCTGGTCTCTGATAATAACAGGGTGTTTTAGTTGTTTCTTTCTTGTTTTCAAAATAATTTTATTTATCTTATTTATTTATCACAATGTCATTATAAGGTATTCAAAGATGGATGGCACTACTATTTCACAGTTGAGTAAAATAAGTCTCAGACGGGTTTGACTTGACCATATTCACAGATAACAGAGTTGAGTCTTGGTTCCCAGCTATGTCTATCTTCATTCAGCATCTATTGCCATGTAACTAATTATCCCCAAATGACTTAAAACAGCACTGAACATTCATTATTTCAGGTTCTGTGGGTTAGGAATTTGGGAGTGGCTTTGCTGGGTGGTCCTCATTCAGGGTCTCCTATGAGTTTGCAATCTTGATGTTGACCATAACTGCAGTCATCGGAAGGCTTACATAGTGCTGGAGAATCCATGTCCAAGATGGCTCAGTCATGTGGCCGTTAAGTTGGTGCTGGAGGCCTTCAGGAGGCTTTGGTTCTTACTGCGTGGACGACTCTACAATGGCACTTAAATCTCTTCACAAACCAGCAGCTGGCTTCTTGAAGAAAGTTTCTCAAAGGACGGAAGCCACGTGCTTTTTCTGGCCTGGCCTTAGATGTCATTCCCCATAATTTTTGCAATATCCTGTTTGTTACATAGGTCAGTCTTATCTAATATGTGGGGGTTGGGTAGTATAAAAGAGGATAAATAATAGGAAGCCATTTCGAAGGCTGACAGCTACAATATAAGATAAAGTTAACTTTATGATTCTCTTCCATCCTTTTTTTCCCTTTCATTTCTAGGTTTTTGTTTGAAAACTATATATTCATTTGGGTGGTAATTTTATGTATTTGCTTTGCTTCTTTACCACTTGTCTTATAAGGACAAACCAGAGCATGAACAAGCACTGAAGACAAGCACTGGGACTTCCCATCCACCTTTTAAGGATTTATGGATCCTCTTATAATATCTTGAGAACAATGGGTTCTCTATTGACCCTGAGTGAACAAACAACTAAATAAGTGAGTAAATTGACGTAATGGAGATATGAAATTTATCAACAGATGTGTCACAATCAGGTTTATAATAAGAAACTTTCAGATTTTAAGTCAAAAAGTGTTAGAATTTATTGCCAAGAGGAAGGTCTCAGAGCAGATCAGATTCATCTACCATCTCAAAACCCCACAAGCAGCTGTTTTACTGTGTCTTTTAGATTTACTAGTCTTTCTATTTAAGATAATATTAGAGCCTTCTGCATAAAAATCATGTACAAGGTGATGTCATAATAGTATAATAAAACTAGAATATTCCAGGGGAAAATAACCCAAAAACGTTTGTTTTCTTTGAGTTAGAAACCTACTAAAGCAAATAGAACATATTGACTTACACAATTTATTCTCATAGAAAAATTAAACAGAGTGCATGAGTTTAAGATGTTTTGGAATATTGTGTATTATAGTGAGAACTAACTGCTAGAAGGAAGATAAGATACTCTCTTCTCTTCCTAGTAAACAAAAGGACCCTTTCCACTAATTCTAATTCTTTATGTTTCAAAACAGGGAAATACTTTCTCCAAAGTAGATTCTTCCTACTCCTAATAAAGCAGGGTTGGTTTTGATGAAGAAAAGGTACACATAACAGTACTGGGGAGAACAAAGTAACAGAAACAGAAATGTCAAAATTAAGAAAATTAAAATTATTTAAAATTAATAGTTAATATCTTTTAGTAAACTATTGATGAAAGTCTTCTTTGCCCCTCTCCATTCGACTCTGCTGAATCATCTGACTGTGTTCCAAACATGAACTTAATACTTGGAGATCACCAACACCATCCTTACCAATTCTACTAATCCCCACCCAACTCCACATATGCTTTACTGAAGTGTAATTGATGTATAATAAATGCACATATTTAAAGTGCATTTTGATATATATATACACCTGTAAAGCTATCAGCAAATGAAGATAATGAACATATCTATAACTCCCCAAAGCGCCATTGTGTTACTTGCTAATCTCCCTTTTATTTTCCTCCTGCCCTCTCACTGGCTGAACCTCAGACAACCATTGATCTGCTTTCTGTTACCATAAATCAGTTTCCATTTAACAGAATTTTATATAGGTGGAAGGAATTATACAGTATATACTACTTTTTTGGTCTGGTTTTAGAACATCATATGACTATTATAAAATAGTTATTATATATAATATATTAATATATAATTATTTTAGGATTCATTTATATTGCTGCATATTTCAAAAATGCATTCATTTTTATTGCTGAGGAATACTTCATTGTATAGATGCACCATAATTTGTCATTCATGTGTTGATAAGTTGTATTGATTCTAGTTTTTGGTTATTACTGACTATCTGCTATGAACATTTATATTCATGTCTTTGTATGAACATAAGCTTGTATTTATCTTGGGTAAACACCTATTAGTAAAATGGCTATGTCTACTGGCAAGTATATGTTAACTTTCTTAAGAACTGTAACACTGTTTTCCAAAGTGATTTGCCACCTTACATTCCCACTAGTAATGTATCAGAGTTCCAGTTCCTCCTAATCCTCACCAACACTTGGTAGGGTCAGTCTTATATTTTTAATTAAAAGAAAAAAGTTTTTGTTGTTGTTGAAAGTATTAAAGATGCCCCCCCCCCCACTGACCTCCTCCTCCCTATGTCCACCCCCCCTCCTGCTTTCCCCAAACTATTTTCTGTGCCTATTGGTTGTGCACATATGCATATAAATTCTTAGGGTCCGTCTTTTTTAACTTTAGCCATATCATGCTTGTTTGCTATCCATATATGTTCCTGAATCACTTCAGATCTTTTGGGCCTATTTAATTATATTTTTGATTATTGACTTTTGAGTGTTTTTTAAAATATATTTTGGGTACAAGTTTTAAAAATCAAATATATGACTTGCAAATATTTTCTTCCAGTATGTGGCTTGTCTTTTCATGCTCTTAAGAGCATCTTTCAAAGAGTAGAAGTTTTAGATTTTAACTTTAAGTCCAGTCTATAATAGCCAATCTTTCCCTAATACAATGTCACAACAAAAGATACTTTTGAAGATCATAGAATTCCAGGTGGACTAGATTTTTGTACTGTCAGAACTTTAAAGCATGTCTTTCATCCCTCACTCCTTTGGATGATTTAAGGGTTGTCTTTACCATTGATTTTAGGCAATTTTATTATGATGTACATGCCTTGGTTTAGTTTTCTTCATGTTTCTCAACCTTGAGCCTCTTAGACCTATGGCTATGTAATTCGGAAATTTTGGTCATCACATTGTAAGAAGAAATGCTATTGGCATCCAGTGGGTAAAGGCCAGGGATGCTGCTAAACATCCTACAATGCAAATGACAGCCTCCACCCCCTATAACCACAGAAGAACGATATACCTCAAAATATCAATTGTTCTGAGGTCAAGAAACCTTGGCTTAATGTAACTTTTTCAGAGAATCTTTCCCTGAAAAAAGCTTTCTTCTTCATAGAGATCTTCATTATACCCATTTTTTCATTATATCCTAAGCAGCATTCTAGGATAGGTTTTCCTACATATATGTTATGGAATCATGTTCTCCTTGGTAGTATGTGCTTATTAGAGTTGCAAAAAAATACTTGTTTAAGGACAGTTTCTCCCACAAAATTAGGAGTCCCATCAGTGATATAATTCTAGTTCTTATTCCTGTGCTAAGTCACAAAACTGGCATGTAATAAATATTTATGAAATTAATGAATGAATAATGGGGCTTTGAAGTCACCTGGGATGATGAGAGTGAATGAGAATGAGAAAAATACAATAAACCAGGTGCCAAAGTTCCTAATGGACATAAAGCAATATCTGGGAAGAGGTCAAGAAATGAAGATATTGACAAGGAGGAATTACAGTATAATAACTGGATTTTATGTTTCAATGGAGGGGCCCCAGCATCCTGGCAGGACAATTACTATTAGAAAGTTTATAAAGACAATTATGAATATAATTTAAAAATTTGGTGAGATTTTTTTAGGTGTGGTTAATAGAAAAGAGTAATGCTTCAGACTGACTTTTCATCTTCAAAATACATTTTTCAAACGTAATTGAACACCTAGCACTAGGACTGCTTTAGAAAATGAACTTGTTGGATCAATGGCTAAAAGACCAGGTCCCCTGAAATATTACTTTAAATAGCACATTTCACACTGCTAGTGTAAAACTCAGAAACTCTAAAAAAGGGCTATGTGATCTCTTTAAAAGATCATGGCAAGTGTATTAGGTTTCTTTATTATGAAACTAGGAATGTAGAGTTTATGATACCCTGCAGTTCACCACAACTACTTATTCCTTAAATGCTTTTGTTACTCTAAAAGTAAATATTTTCAAAACCCAGAGTTGTTTTGATGCTTTTGTTTATTGCAGAAAATATAATTTCTCAGGCATTCATAGGGATGTACTGGTTTGTTTCATTTCCAGAAAACACCATTAGAAGAGATGTTTTTATCATTCTGCCATAAGATATCTATTTTTCTAATTTTGAAAAATGAATAAATCAGTCATTTAAATAGCACTCAGTAAATAACCAGAAACTTGTCTCTCTCTGTAGCACTGGCATGCCTATTGATTTATATTATTACAGTTAAGAAATATGTATTGAGTACTGTGCTTTTATAGACTCTGTCTTGGGAAGGGGTGAAGAGGTATGAAATGATAAGCAAAATATGTAGAGTCTTTACCTTCATGGAATTTGGTATCAAACAGGGGAGCAAGTTATAAAATTATAATTTAGTTATAATTGTAAAATGTATTATGAACATATTATAAATATGCCTAACAATAATTATAATAATACTGTGATAGTTATCTATGCAGCATACCAAACTACTTCAAAATTTACCAGCTTAAATAAACAACCATTTATTATCTCACAATGAAATTTGAGAGTGGCCCAGCTGGTTTGTACTGGTTCAGAATTTCTCCTGAGATTATAGTCAATATATCAATTAGGGATATTGACTGGGAGGCTTGACTGGGACTGAAGGATCCACTTTAAAAATGGCTTACTCACATGGCTATTGGCAAGAGGCCTCAGTCCCTTACCACGCTGGCTTCTCCATAGGCCTACTTGAATATTATCATGATACGGCACCTGGCTTCTTCTAGAGTGAATGATCCAAGAGAGATAGCAAAAGGAAACCACCATACCTATTATAATTTAATATCATAAATTATTCAGTGTCATTTCTACTACATTCTATTTCTGAGAAAGGAATTGTTCAATAACCCACATTCAAGGGTATAATTGGACTCTACCTTTTTAAAAGAGGAGTATTTTATAACTTGGGGATATAGTTTAATAACACTATATTTATATTTTTTAATCTGGGACATTAAAATGCCCTTTCCTGATAGCATGACATTATGCTAGAACTGAAGGATGAACAGATTTATCACAACATAGTAAGTGAAGGATGAAAGATCAAAATAGTTTCAGACACAGGCAACATGCACGAATATCCCAAAACAGGAGAGATCATGTTCTTTAAAAATGCAAGAGGACTGGTGTGGCTATGGAGACAGTAGTTGAAGGGGAGTTGTGAATTGAAACCAGGAGGGGAAGGGAGAGAAATTAGGATATACAGAGCCTGTAGCTTGGGTTAAGAATTTTACATTTCATCCTAAGACAATGGGAAGTCTCTGAAGGGTTTCATGTAGAAGAGGGAGATGATTAAGTCAACAGGTTACAAACAAAATACACTACTGTGTCTGCTCTGTGGAGAGTGGACTAAACAGGGACAAGGGTGGGCGTAGGAAAAGTTAAAAGGGGGTGCCTGGGCAGTGAGTCCTGAACCAGCTGGCGACAGTTGAGGTAGAAAGAAGAGGACGTATGTCAAGTACAATGAGAAGGTAGGCTAGGTAAGACTTAGCAACCAACTGGATGTGGCAGGAAATCACAAGGGTTTCCAAAATAATTCCTGGCTTAAGCACTGGATGGGTGGTGGTGATTCTATTTACTAAAAAAGAAACACTTGAACAAGAATAGTTTTGGGGGTAGGAGAAAAATCACAACTGAGACAGTTATGATCTAGTGGAGTTGTTAGTAGATACCATAAAATGATGGATGTAACTTTCCCAAATCACAGAGTTCGTTCATTGGGAGAACTCATATCCTTTGACATTTACACTCGTGTAATATCTACCGTGTCGTGGTTCCCTCTTCATGATTATTTTTCTGTTTTATTTCTAGGAGACAGAGAAAGAGAATGAGAATGAGTGCAGCTTTTCCTGGTTAACTCTTTATGTTTACTGAGCTATCTTTGTATTTAAAGAGATAGCTTTTTGATATGTGTAACTGAAAAAATTCAAACTTCAGTGTAACACTTTCTTAGTACTATGGGGCTGATGTTTGGGTGTCATTAATTGGCATTTGTCTTGAAGTGAAAGGAGATCAGAAAGATAGACATTCTGGTGGGGTACTGGACATAGTCATCTGCCAGTGTTGTGGATGAAGGGATACTACCTGCAGGTTAGATGGCATTTGTGATTCACACCGACTTTGATGTTATCCTCTTAGGGCAATTAGAGTTAGCTAATGAAGAGCATGGAAGTCAGGAGGAAGAATATGAATTTATTAACATGGGGTTTAAATAATAAATTAGACAGATTAATTGGGGAGAGTGTCCAGTATGCTTCCCTGTAGGAAGAAGATGGGTTTGGAGTGGTTCATTGTCGCCCTAGAATGTAGGAGTTTTGTTAGATTTGAGATTTGTTAGACCCAAGTTAGATTATGGCTTTTTATGGGAGGGAATCCAGAGAAGTAGGTGAGGTCATTTTAGGAATCAGATAAACTCTGGTCTGAGACTTAATTGTGCAATTTGTCATCTGAGCAGCCTTGGATGAACTAGCCAACTTCCCTGAATTTCACTTTTTACTTCTAGTGTAGGAAAAATGACCTCCTTCATGTCTGCTCTTCTGTGCTCTGCACTTTCTTCCTTTTTCAGGATGCTTCTCTCCTCTTGCCCCACTGTTCTGTTACTGCAGATATCCTGATACTGTTAGGAGAGCTGAGATCTACCAGATTAAACTGTCCATGCTAACTCGTGTAGCTACATCAACATATTGTGGATGCCTCCACTAATGCCTTAGAGTCTTGTACAGCAAACATTCTCACACTGTATATTCTCTGCATCTTGGGAGCAGAGCAACCTCCTTACTCCACCAATGTTGGCTTAACTGTTATTTGCTTTGATTATAATTATCTGAACAGCTTAATGTGAACAGAATTTAAAGGTATCTGCATGCGTTAGTGTAGCATTTTTTCTAGATTTGCCTGGAGAAGAACATGCTCCAAGTCCTGCTGGTTCAAGGAGAGTGTGGAGACTGAAAGGATCTAAACCCAACCTGAAGACTTGAAGTCCAGTCAGTTCATAGTCTAAATCACAGCTGCCCAAGCTGACCATACACACTAGCTAAGGGGGAAAGGCCTTATATTTTAAGCTACTGAGCTTTGTATATGTTTTGTCATGAAGTATTATTATAACAATACCTGACTTGCCATTTGTGAAACAATGATATATTATTAGTAAAGCAAGCATGGGTAGGCACCATTCATTTCCCTACACAGCTTTAATCAGAGCCATAAGCCAAGGCCAGACTAGATGAGCCAAAGTAATTGTTATCGGAGTTGATGAGTATTTTTTGTGACAGTAGATGACTGATATACCTACTTTATACCAGGCATAGAAAAGAATAAAATCAGTTCTGCTGTGCTGTTTGCATTCTAATAAATATCCTTTAAAACATATTTTTATTGATTTTTTAGAGAGAGAGGAAAGGAGAGAGAGATAGAAACATCAGTGTGAGAGGGAAACATGGATCGGCTGCCTCCTGCACGCGGCATACTGGGGATTGAGCTCGCAACTCACTCACGTGCCCTGACCGGGAAATGAACCAGGACTTCTCAGTCCATGGGATGCCACTCAGTCCATGAGCCACACTGGCCGGGCATAATCAATATTTTTAAAAAGTCCTAAAGGCAGGCCAAATGTCCTTACTTCTGACTAGAATGTTTTTTTTTTTTTTTAAAGTGACATTGGTTAATAACATTATGTAAGTTTCAAGTGTACAATTCAATAACACATCATTCGTATATTGTACTGTGTACTCACCACCCAAAGTCTAGTCTTCCTTCATCACATGTATTTCACCCCTATATACTCTTATACCTCCCCCCATTTCCTTCCCCTCTGGTAGCCTTCATACTGTTATCTGTTTCTGTGAGTTTGTTTGTTTTGTTTCTATGTTTGTTGATTTCTGTTTTATATCCCACACATGAGTAAAATTATATAGTAACTTACTGCACTTAGCATGATACTCTTAAGATCCATCCATGCTGTTGAAAATGGCAGTATTTCACCTTTTCTTATGGCTGAGTATATATGTACATCTTCTTTATCCAGGAATCCATCAAAGGACACTTCTATAAAAGGTAATGAGAATTTGTCTCCATGGGTAACAGGAGAAGGAAGATGGAGAAAGCCTCGCCTCTAAGACTTAGGCATACAGGCACCTCTCAGACTTCAGTGAAACTAGACAAAGAGGAAACACCTGTACTCCCAACATGAGCTTAGCACAGGGTACAAGCAACAGGAGACTACCTCTGGAGAAAGAAACACTACACGGAGAGAGGTTCTTCTGTGCTGCAGAAATGAAGGGACACTGAATGAGGAGAACACTCTCCAACAACTAAGCCTCTACTCCGACCAGGGAGTATGGCAGTCAGCTGGTAGAGGAATTTGAGGCCTGGAGGGCACTGCTGCTGACCATAGCAACAATAAGCCCAAATGTAATTTTTTTTTTAATTAATTAATTTATTTTTGTTACAGATGTTTCTCCTTTTCCCCCCACTAATTCTCCCCTCCCCCTCCCTCTCTGCCCTGTCCCCAGCTTTGTTGTCCATGTCCATTGTTCATGCATACATGCATATAAGTTCTGTGGTTTATCTCTCCCCCTCCACCCTCTGTTCTGGGGATTGTCAGTCTGTACCTCACTTCCACATCTCTGGGACTACCCCATTCCTCAGACTGTTATGTTCTTTATATTCCACAAATAAGTGAGATCATATGATACTTGTCTTTCTCTGTTTGGCTTGTTTCGCTTAGGATAATACTTTCCAGGTCCCTCCATGTAGTCTCAAAGGATAAGAGATCTTTCTTTATTACAGCTGCATAGTACTCCATTGTGTATATGTACCACAGCTTTTTTATCCATTTGTCTACTGATGGACAGTTGATCAACTAGACATAAAAAGCATAATTTCAGATATAAACTTTTACTTTGATAGGCTCACCAGTAAACTTGACACAGCCAAGAAAAGAACAGTGAACTTGAAAGTAAATAGAAACTGTAGAAGAAAGAGTAAAATAATAATTTTTAATAAGAATAAACTTGGAGGAAAAATTCCCCAAGAGCTTTCAGACCAGGACTCCTTCTGACCAACAGCTTGGTTTTAGCATTTTAATATCCTGAGAGAGAACCCCGCACCTCATCTCTACTATTCCCCACTTTACCAGGGCATGTATGACCTTCACCAGGCCCAGGATCTCCCAGTTAATACCTTAGTCAGACACATCTCCCTCAGCATATAACATGCATTTTATATTTCTCCTCTTTTTCTTCTAGACCTTCAGATACAGCATGTAAACAATGCACAATAAAATAATTTGCACTATTATGTTACTGACAAATGTGAAAAAACATTTTTGTTAGGTCTGTTAAATCTGTTAATGGCAGTGATCATAGGGAAAGGATCATTTTTGGGAAGAGTGTTCAGAGGAGGGTTCCTACTTGACCCCTTAATAACAACAGATGAGAAAACACCTATGTGCATCAACATTTTTTAATTCTTTTTATAGGCATGTGAATGCACAAACATGCAGCCATACCTCTGTGCTTTGCTGAGCCCTTCGGCAGTAAGGCAAGACACCATGTTGCACAGAACCTCTAGGTTATACTTCTTGTCAAGGCTATGATTGATCTTAATGAGGCTACATTCCTTATTTAGGGTGAAAATATTTTTTGCAGTTACTTAAGTTTTAAAAAGGGTATAGTTTTAGCTCTTGTGAATTGTTTTTCAATTCACTCACCAAATAATATAATTACTTTATACTCAGAAATATTGATCATACTAGGGGGAAGCAGTTTAACTCTTTAATTAAAATAATGGGTTGGTGCTTTCAGAAGACTCGAAGACACTCCCTCAGTTTTCTCTCTACTTATGCTCTTGATACCGCTGTTACCATTGTCATGGAGAGCAATCCTCAGTCATTATTTACCAAGTTTTTGAGCTGTCAGATAAAAAGGAGAAAACTTTAAATATTTTGAAAATAGATTAAGCTTTCGTGTTGGAATCTGATGACTCTTTGAAGAACGGTCACTTAGCAACACTTTAAGTTCTGTTTCTGTTCTTAAGACACTTGAAAGATATTTTCGCTTCAAATATTGTATCTATGTTGCATGGCTTGCTTTTTTTTCATCCTTAGCTGTGATGATAGTTTTAACAAAATTAAGTTTTATTTTATTTTTATATATTTTAAAATTATAGTTTACATTCAATACTATTTTGTATTAGTTTGAGGTGCACAGCATAGTGGTTAGACATTCATATACTTTACAAAGCGATTCCCCTCAATATTTCGAGCACCCACCTAGCACCATACATAGTTACAATGTTATTGACTATATTCTCTATGCTGTACTTTACATCCCTATGACTATTTGAAACTACCAATTTGTACTTCTTAATTTATTCACCTTTTTAACCCAGCTCCTGAGCCCCCTCCTCTGTGGCAACTGTTAGTCTGTTCTCTGTATACGAGTCTGTTTCAATTTTTGTTTATTTATTTTTCCTTTAAATGACACATATAAATGAAATCATATGGTATTTGTCTTTCTCTGCCTGACTTATTCCACTTAGCATAATATCCTCTATGTCCATCCATGCTGTCACAAATGGTAAGGTTTCACTCTTTTTTAGGGCCAAGTAATTTTCCCTTGTACATATGTACCACCACTTTTTTTATCCACTCATCTATTGATGGGAACTTGGGCAGCTTCTCTAGCTTGGCTATTGTAAGTGATGTTGCAATAAAAATAATGGTGCATATATCCTTTCAGATTAGTATTTTGCATTTCTTTGGATATATACCCAGAAGTGGAATTGCTGGGTCATAAGTCAGTTTTATTTTTAATTTTTTGAGGAATATCTATGTTGTTTTCCATAGTGGCTGCACCAATTTGAAATCCCACTAATAGTACATGAAGGTTCCTTTTGTCTATCTCCTGGCCCACACACTTGTTGTTTATTGATTTATTGATGATAGCCATTCTGACAGGTGTGGGGTATCTCAGAGTAGTGTTAATGAGCATTTCTCTGATGATTAGTTATGTTGAGTATCTTTTTATATTGGCCTCTTTGGAGAAAAGAAGTATAAATGGTTTAACTTGATGAGATAAATATTTTAATTTGCACATATTTCTTTTTCGTTTTTCCCATATGTTTATTTATATATACTTAGTTTCAATTATAGTAAGTTTATAATTTGCAGCTTTTTTATTATTAAATACTCTGTTAATCCACTTTTCATGCATGCATGGTGTTTATAATTTCCACTCCAGTGACTTTTTGATTATTTTTTCCACCATTATAGATAATTTATCCAAGAAAATTTTGAGATTTTTTAATCCATTGAATTATTGTATAAGGAGCTAGGAAGAATAAGAAAGAAACTGGCTCAAGAGGAGGGAATAAATAGCTGTTTGGATCATGCTGATTTTGAATTAGATATCCAGTAGGAAGGTCAGGTGAGTAATTAAATATTTGGATCTGAAACTCAAGGGGAAATTAGGACTGAGACATGTGAAGGAACGGGCTTATTTGCTACAGATTTAGAAAAGGCATGGAGCTCACCGTGAAATAGAGCTGGAGGCACTGCAGAGTAGTTGTTAAGAATGCAGGCTCTTGAGGACCACCTGCATGCACATTCTGGCCTCACCACATACTGGGAGATAGTCCCCAATCTAAGAAGCCGTGGAAGATACAACTTGGAAATGTAACTACCTTGGAGGATTGTTGTGAAAATTAAATAAAGTACTCCTCTAAAGCACGTTTTGTGAAGTATGGCTCATTATATCCCTTTACTATATCTTCCATTACAATTGTGTCTACTCCATGTACATAGGCCTCTTAATATGGCTGCAGATTCAACCCAAGCATACGGACTCACCTACTTCGGTTTCATCAGCACTGGCCTCAAATAGGCCCTGGTGCTGTCCATTATAATCCCCAGTTCATTTGCTCTGTCAGTCCTAGATCACTATTTTATAACTTATAAAATACATTTAATTTGCTACTGTGAGATAAGTGGGACAAGGGTAATGGCCATTTTTATTTATTCATGGTTCCCACTTCTTTAGATGGCTGTTTTGAAGTTTTCTCTAATCTAAAATCTCCAGTTCCAAAGGCCTGCCCCATCTCTGGCCCTAGATGCCTGTGCTTACTGTCTCCACTCCCTCTGCCCTGAACCCATTTCAGGCAGGCTTGCGCCTTCACCACTGCACTCAAACTGCTCTTGTAGAGCTTACCAGTTACTTTTACTTAGTTCAACTCCATTCTCAATTGTTAGACCTTGTTTTGCTCTAACTTTCTGCAGGGTTTAACATATTTGTTCATATCTTCATTTCTAGACGTGCTACCTCCCTGGTATCCCTTTTCGGTCTCAGTGTTTTGCTTCTTAATCATGTTGCTGACTTTTAAATATTGATATGCCCTTGGCTTAGTCCCCACACTTTTTATATTCTCTATATATTCTTGTTCTGTTGGTGATTTTATGAAGTTCCACAGTGTTAAATATTATATATACTCTGAAGACTCCCAAATTTATATCTCTGTCATGCAGTTATAATAAAATGCATGAAATCACTATATACAGAGTTTTATGCAGTTAACGGACAGTTAGCCAAATTTGCAGTCAGCCCATTCTCTGGTGACATGAGCACTTTTGTACATGATCAATAATGAAAGTTAATTCTCTACTGTAAAAAAGATTTTCTGTCCTATAATTAGGGCAGAAAACTTATTACTTAAGTGTTCTTTTTGCTAAACAGGATTCAATTAGAAATTTTTATACCTGGGAGTAAAACTGGCAAAATAGCTATGTATTCCATTCTTATAAAGGTACATGGCTCTGTTGTTCATCCAGTTCCTTACACACACACACACACACACACACACGCACACGCACACACACACACCTGCTGGGTCTATGGACCTGTGGAGCATAGGCAGACTTATATAACACGTTTGCTTGTTTGTACTAATCCCAGTTATAGTGTATGATGGAGCTAAGACACTCTTCCAGATATGATGTAGTTTGGGGGGAGGGTAGGTTCAGTCTTCAGAAACCCAATACATGCTATCTCATTGACTTATGCTTTGCCATTCCTCTCAGGCATACCAATTTTCTCCTATATTTCACAATGTCAAACCATCTCTGTCTGCTACTGTATCTTTTGTCATTTACTTAATATTCATATCCCTACCTTCCTATCCCAGGACACCATTCTCCTCTTGCTTTCTCATTTTTTTGAAGATGTGGGTTGTGATTAGCCTAACCTGCGAAGATTTCATAGCACTGGACAGTCAAAAAATGCACTTAATGGCCATAGCTCAGGATGTATTTCAAGTACTTATCAACCTCTCTATGTGATAATGACTGACACCACATTTTGACTCCTGAATTCTTCACAGTAAATATTTGACCGAATGATTGATTTACTAATTGAAGATGGGACCCAATCTTAACAATTTTATTCAGTTTTAGTGTTCTGAAAGTACTAATTTTACTGGACATTTTTTACCTAGCTTTTTAAAAAGGCATTTTCTTATTTTGAGTCTGCCCATTTCTTTTCTAAGTAATTACTTCTTTTTACCTTTGGCAATACTCTAGATTTAGTTGAGGAAAACTTGATTTTTAGAGTATGCCTATAGTTTGGGTTTCATATTTTAGTCTAATAATTTATAAATTAGACCAATATTGTTTAAATGGGATAATTAACATACACCTAATTTAATATTCACATAGAATTTTATGCTGTGGTAGAAACCACTTGGATAAACTATTATAGATTACAGTCCTAAAAGTGTCATCTCTGCCTAAAACCTACATTTTGAAATGATCTACAATTGTGATTTCTACAAGGATTTTTCAGAGGTATACTCTCACATTTGCATATAATATGTGTGTTTTTAGTGACACAGAAATCTAGCCTTGGGCATTGTCCTCATTAAAGTTTCCTTGCTACTCTTCTCAAGATCATTTTTGAATTTTTTCTTTTCTTCTTTTTCAATACTATTCAGAATAATTGGTCTAAATATACTAAGCAGCGATTCTCAAATTTTCTGGCTTACAATCTATACCAACTGAGGCACCATCATTGCAGTGGCTCATTATCACATTGAACAGGAGAAAGAGAAAGGTTTTATTATATATACTCCATTGACCAACCCCTGCATAGTGCCTGGATTGTACTTGGTAACTATTTGTTGAGTGACTGAAGGAATGAGAGCCTCGTCTGGAGGATGGCTGATTCTATGAGTAAAGAAATGTGGCATATTTCAAGGAGTTTGAGTTTTGAACTCAGATATCTTAGGTGCAAATATCAACCCTGCCTCAACATAGCTATTGTATTAAGCAAATTAATTTAAATTTAATTCCTTCTTTTTTTAAAATTCTTACATGAGGATATGTTTACTGATTTTAGAGAGGGGAAGGGTCAGAGAGAGAGAAAGAAATATTAATGTGAGAGCGTAACATCAATTGGTTGCCTCCTGTACACACACTGACCAGAAATCAAACCCACAACCTAGGTAAGTGCCTTGAATGGGAATTGAACCTGCAACTTTTCAGTGTATGGGACGATGCTCCAACCAACTGAGCCACCCAGCTAGGGCTCATTCATTATTTCAAGCAAACTTTCCTGAGGGAAAAAAGTAGTTATATATTGTCATCTATTTCTTTTTTCTTTAAATTCATTTTTCCTGTTAATGAGTGTCCTATTCTTCCCAGGAATAATATATTTTCTTCTGTAAAATGGGTCTACTGTGGTTTTATGTCCTTAGAGAAAGATGGAACTTCCATTTTACTCTTACTAACCACCTTTCCCTTGGAAAGTTATCATTCCTATTCATCCCCACCTTTAGATAGCTCACCGAAAAGGAAAACCACTGGAAGTCAAAATTGCAAAAAGAGTTTTGCAATGTTACTTAAACAACATTCTTTCTAAGAAGGGGGACAGATGAACTGGCTAATATACTTTGCCCACAAAATCATCTTCTGGCTAAATTTAACAGCTTTCAAAATAGGACTTTGTACTTATTAAAAATGAAGTCTATTCTAATGACTTTCTTTTAATTCTTTAGTTTGCAAAACTGCAAAATGTAGGTCCTCTTTAAAAAAAAATAGTTCAAGGTGTTTGAGATAATGATGAAAACCAAGAAGTCACTAATGAAAGTAGGGCTGGAGGATTGGAGTGGGTAAGAGATGTCTGAGGAACCTGGCTGGTGTGGCTCAGTGGTTGAGCATCAACCCATGCACCAAGAGGTCACTGGTTTGATTCCCACATGGGGCAAATGCCCAGGTTTGGGCCTGATGCAGGAGGTGGCCAATCGATGTTCTCTCTCATCGATGTTTCTATCTCTCTCTCCCTCTCTCTTTCTCTTAAAAACAAAAAAAAAAGAGATGTCTGAAGAGAGGATGAGAGAGAGCCACAATTGCTATTCTGTTCCCACATGGGATTTTTCTCTAGTGGTCTCCTTCCCTTATACATTATGTTTATTTTACAAATCTCTGTTTATACCAAAGGATAAAATTGTCAGGGTGCTTGAGGCCCTGAAAGGCAAGACTTTGGTGTCTGATGGAGAAAGGGAGGTCACTCTGAATTACAAAGGGTCTAGTAGAGATATAATGACAAACATCAACTACTTGAAACATTTTCTTGAATTTCACTTAGTGCATCTGACTCCTGTTCTCCAGATGGCCCAAACTCAGTGAATGAACTGAGAGGAAACCGTACCTGCTCTGCCACAAATCAGCTAACCCCTCTATATAGTAAATGAAAAAACTGAGCAATGACAATTGTCCAGCTGTGGGGCTTATTGACATGGAACTGGCAAAGCCTCCTTTTGAGCCTTTGAAATTAACATGCAGATACGAGGTATTTGAGCTGACGAAAGTGCTATATTTTGCTCTAAGAATTTCAAGTTCTTCCTAAGGCAATAACACAAACCATTTCTTGTAGCAGTCTGCTTATGATTCAAATTCAGAGGTGTGAATTTCTTTCTGATTCCTAATACATGATGTGCGGATGGAGGAGCATGAAGAGATACTAAAAGGAGTTCTTTCTTTCCTCCATAAAGTTATATTTGTTTACTACCCATGCTTAGATCATGTATTTAGGAAAAGACTGTTTTACTGGAGGAGGATAAAAAAGTCCTTGTATGATATTTAACTTCATCACGTCAGATGTCATGTAATTGAGCACAGCTGTGTAATTAACTGACCATATTGATCTAAAACTATAGCTCAAATCAACACAAAAATATCGGTCACAGCATTTAATAATCCTTAGGTTTATGTTTTGGAAAAAGAAATGCTTTCAAGATTTTATATGCTTTCCATTCTTAAAATCTTAAATGGGTTAGGCTTTAAAACTCATTTTATGCCCTGTAGTTCTCCCTTCCCTCTGACCCTCCCACATCATTTGCATTTTGTCTCAGCTTCCTGACTTTTACCCAGTAATGAACTGGGGCTGGCGACTCCTAAGTTGGTGGAAAGCTCCAGGGGTTGACAATGTGACTGAGATCTGTGACTGTTGCAGATATATGTTAAAACTATATAATATATGTTGTGTAAATGGTACTTGATAACTTTCACTGTAGGTGAGTAACAATAACATTGGCTTTTTGTATGTGCAATCATAAACTTTCCTAGGTGTGGCAATGTTGTGATCTAGCATGGGGTCTCTTGCACATCTGTCACAGCACCTAGTGAAGCTCCCATGTTAGATGTTTGTTTAAGCACTTGCCATTTTCTGCCAAGGAACTGATGTCACTAATCATGTTATTTTAGGAGGCCTGCAGAGGTAAAATGATTTCTTTCATTTAAATATAAGATATATGCATGTTAGAAAATGCGTTCCCTTTAAAGTTGGTTGTAGAAGATAACTTTGAAATCTGAGTATATTTAGTCATAAAGAGTTGGGTTTCTTTACACATTTCTCTTGACTTTTACTCGACATTGGAAGTGGGCAATCCTTTGATGTTTCTCTGTGAGGTCTTGCTGCCTGTAAAATGAAGAGAACAGCTGGTATCCACTCCTTCCAAATTGAAGTGATTCATAAAAATCACATATGTAAAGACCTTGCACAGTGCAGAAAAGGCTGGCTCAGCTGAAGCTATTATAGGAATGAAGGTTAATGTTCATGTCTGTCTCCATTATAGCCACCTGCTCTGTTTGCATAGGTATTAAGATCTCTATCACTTTATACCTGCTAGAGAAGTCACATGTGTTTACTGAAAAATATTCAAGTGAGAATAAAATGTTGTGAGTAGATTATTTTAAACTAGATAAGCACGAGACTATTAAACCGGATATTTAATAAAGACTGTTCAGAGAAAATATTAGTGACAGTTTTCCTTACTAACAACTATGATATCATTGAAGAGTCAGACTTTAAAATTTTTTAATTACATGTTTATGTTTTTGTTTTATAGGAGACACTATTGGTATATCTCTTTTCTTCAGGCATACTTTGATTTTATTTTTAGTAAGACCAATTTAGAGACAGAGAAAATCACTATATCCTGAGAAATGATTTGCAAATCCTTTCTTTCTAATTGGTTTCCTTGAGGTAGAAACACAAAAGATTGCCTTGTTCAATGGACATATTTTGCTTACTAGCTTAAAATCCATGGCCAGTTCTAGTGAATCCTGAGAGACAGAAGCCCAAGGATAAGATTATACCTAATAAAGGTATACTCACAGGGAAAGCATACTTTCTTCCTTGTAGTAGTTTTCTGAAGGGTGAAAGTCCAAGGTTGATGATATAATAAAAAATGACATAAAGCAAAATACTCATTTGGAAAGTATGACTATCAAATAAATTGGATTAGTTTTTTTCCTCATGGAACCATCTAATTTTATTTCAAAAAGGTAATCTATATAAACTAATATATTTTCATCATAGACAAATTTTTAAAAAACACAAAAAAGAAAGATACAAATTAAGATTCCCTAGAATCCTACTCAGAGATAATCACTGTTAACATTTTGGTAATTGTATTTCTAGTCTTTGACATATGTATCTATAGTGTATGTATTCACACATATGATTCTACTTTAAATGTTTTTAAACCTTGCCTTTTTATGAGCTCTACCTCTTGCTATTTTAGTATTTTGGTAAACATAATTCTTAATGGATGCATGCTTCTGTGTCATGTGGATGGTTCTCAACTGTGAAGAGTACTTATTTTCTCAACTTACTGAATGCCAACTCCCAGGCTGACAAAATATTGTTGCAAGCTTGGAGTGCTACCAAATTCTCTCAACCTGAATCATAGTGAATATAGTCTTCTGCTGCCATTGATATGCTGTGTATTTTTAGAAAAAATAATCAGAGGTCTCGCTTTCAGTTACCTCACCCATATTTCCCATTTGACCTCATGGAAATGTTTTGTGGGTAAAATGAAATGTAAGACATTCTGTAAAAAACTATAAAGGACTATACAAATGCAAAAATGATTTTGTTATAGAGTTTTTATGGGTTTTATTTCTAAGTTATTATGGGTTTATATTGACTTATGTGCCATTCCCTGAGATCATCTCTAAGGTTCGTTGTACAAGCTGAATAGAGACACTATTTGTTGTAATTGCTTGATCTAGCCAGCACCATGGATAGATCCAAAGGTAAGAAGGAATTAAATCTAAAGGAGTTGTAAACTAGATTTTTCTTTCACTTTAGGTTAAACCCCCTTAGAGAAAATACCCAAACATATAAATATGAAAATCTCAAACTTATAAACATAAAAATGACCGAATAGAAATGGCATGGTATAAAGATGATTATCCCAAATGTAAAATAAATGTTTTATATAAATTAAGATGTTATTATGTTACTTTAAAATAACAACACAATAGATATAGATATTGTAGTAGATGCCTTTGGTTGCCTACCTATTAGCCATTTCTATTTTTTTTTTTTTGTCAATTCTGTTTGTAGCAATATTTTTAGTCCCAAGTGGTGAATTATGGTTTGCCTAAATTGATAAAGTTATCCTTGTTTTCCTGTGCCAGACACAGGCTTCCTAGCTTTCTTTAGAGCTAAAGTTAGGAACAAAGAAGAGCTATAATTTTTTTTGACATTATTAAACATTTAGGTATGTTCAACAATTCATTAAAGATTTAGGATTTTTGTTTTAAGAATTAAATGTCTTCTTGTTTATTCCTCTGTTTATCTGGTATTTAGCTTCTTATTGTTGAAGAGTTATATTGTTAAGTTATATATATTAAGTTATATATAACATAAATATAACAGAGTACATTTAAACAGGAATTGGGTCTTTTTCATTTTTAAATCACCAGCACCTAAAATAATGTTCTCTACGTGGTGGGTGCTAATAAATATATGGTGGATAAAAATAAATACAAGTACATACAAAGACATATATTTGTACATATTTAGGGCTTGCAATATGTGGAGACATTTACTTAAACTAGATTATAAGTAATGTGAGGGCAGGGATAATGTCAAGTCACTTACCATTGTTCTCTGAGCTCCTAAAATAATATTTGGCTATAGCAGTCCTCATTGAATACATTTTAATTAATGGATTAATTAAGCAATGAAGAAAACATTAATTTATGTGACTACATAAAACCTCACAAAGTATACCTAGTGACTATTATTACTATTTACAGATGAAGAAACTGATGCTCCAAATAACTACATTATTGACTCAAGGTCACATCGCCAGTAAGTGTTAGAACAGGAGCTACAGTCCTGACCTCATACCATGGCTAACACACATTGCAAATCACCAGAGTACCATCTTGTTTATTTAAAAGTATGATTGAATACATAAGAATGTGTTGTACCCTAGTAGGTTATTTGCCAAAGCATTTCTGTATAAAAGGTTTATCAATTAAGATGTTTCAAGTTAGCAGTTTCAGGTAGCACTTTGAGGCTTGGCATCTATCAGAGAAGGAAGCAGAACAATCTCTTTGTTGTCTGTTTTGGGGTGAGGAAACCCTACTCAGAATCTCCGTAAGCTTCCCCTTAAATCTCATTGGTCAGGTTACCATCACATTCCTATTTCTAAATGAATCTCTGACTGTGGGAAGGAGACTGCTATTGTTTAACATGAGATTTGGAGAATTGATCATAACGACTGGTACTTGTGGGCAGCACACTATTACAACATCACGTGCTAATGTCTTATAATACATGCTAATGTATTATATTTCACGTATTACATAAAAAAGGCGAACGTACATCTTTCTCTTTAAAAACTCTATTATGATTCTTATATTCATACTGAGTCAAATTAAACAAACCTAACTATGAAAGTAAAATAAAAAGTCTGACTTCCTATGTTTGTTTAAATCCTAACAGTTTTAAGCATCTCCCCTCCATTTCCCACCTGTGCCCCATTCCCTGCATCTGGGCGTGCTGCTAAAAAGCTTATGTGCTTCCTTCTCTGATGCCGATGAGAAATTCAAACTGTGCAACCCCCGCCCCCCATCAGCAGAAACCCTCGTCTAGGCCTGACCCCTCACTGTCACAGAGACCCAGAACCAGGCTCCGCTCCCTGCTATCCTAAGCCATGTGCCGATGAGCTGCGGAAATATGCCCCGCTCTCCTCACAAAGCCTCATTATGTAAGTGATAAAAGTTTTCATGCCCTCTCAGTTCGTGGTGTGGTGTCATCTGTGATAATATACAATCCAAATTTTGGCTGGGAATCTGTCCTGTCTTTATAGGGTGATCATAAAAGAAGGACAGTAGCTATCAGAGATTTATGCAATATAAACATTTGAGGCTCAGTTTTCCTTTTGCTGGCAAACAGAACAACCTTATTAATAAACTGCTAACCTACTATTTATTATGTGAGTTTTGAGCTGTACTCTGAAGTCCAAACTACCTGTTTCTCTATCCTAGAAGATTTTAACCCTACTGTGATTATTGAAATTGTTCCTGTAGTAATTCCTGAGTGTTAAAGGTTTGGTCTCTGCTGCTAGTATTTTAACAAATTACTCCAGGGGAGTATATTTTAAGACCCTAATGCCATTTTTCTAAGTTAGTTTTTCACTTAATAAAATAGACCTAAGCTACATATAATATCCTGTTTGGTAGACTGGAAATGGTATGACAGACACATAAAAAGGAAAAAATGAAAGAAAAAATAAGTGAGAGAGCAACCTCGTTTTAAGATGAGAAACCCCCAAACTTTATGACCTTATGAATAAACAAGGGTCGTAAGTGACCCTTAAACTAGGTACACTGTTTAAGGTTCTTAGATACTAACTTTATGAATATCACTTTATTTCATTGCTACCTTAAAAAACCTCTACTTCTATTTTCAGCAGCACTGAATCAAACCTCCCACAGGTATTCAGGTTTCCCTTTATCTGATCACTTTCTACATTCTACATACCTATTTCTCAGTATTCGTCAGCTTCTTCACTCTGCTTCAAGTCTATTTCTTTAGTCTTTAAATTCTCTAGAAATTGACTCACTTTTATTCTTCCCACTGAGAAAGCCTTGCCTTTATACTTACAACCACCCAAATCTCAGGTATTTTTCAAGATCAGTCATGTCATCCCTTTTAAAATCGACTCCCTATTTTGCGTAAAATGCTGTTCTCAGTGTTTGTAATATAAAATAGTGATACAGGTTTAGTATTTGTCCTCATTGCACTTAAAATTATTGAGAACAGAGTCAAGTTAACCAACAATATATGAGCATTGATTCCTGGATCATAAAATGCTCTGGAAACACATAGGAAAGGCACCTCAGCAAGCCCTTAAAAATTCTAGCTGTAACTGATCTTTTCAATCTCTTAACATCTATGTGATTCTTTTTTTTTTTTTTTAATTCTCACCCGAGGACATTTTTCCACATTTTGTTCAGATAGAGTGGGAAGAAGAGAGAGGAAGAGAGAGAGAAAGAGAGAGAAACATCAATGTTAAAGGAACACATTGAGTGGCTGCTTCCCATAGGGCCCAACCAGTGCTGGGAACAAACGGCAACCAAGGTACGTGCCCTTAGCAAGAACCGAACCCGGGTCTCTCTGGACCACAGGCCAACGCTCTAACCGCTGAACCAAACTGGCCAGGGCCCCTCCTTTTTTTTTAAATGCAACACACAGTTTAGCACTTAAGTAATATTCTCTTGTATTTTTAAGTATTGTTTCAGAAGTTGAACATAGAGAAATTTAATTCACTATGTTTCTACTGTGGAAGAGAAATGTATTCCTTTCATAGAAATATTGTGATAAGTAACTTGGAGTAGATGTTCAAATTTGATGGCATGCATGCATAACTGAATTGCTATGAATGAGAAAAGAATTCATACTGTTTTTGAAAAATAAGGAGGCGGAAAGGAGGAGGAAGAGAAGACAGAGACTACAGGAGAATTCATTAGAGACCGTGGGAATTCAGTGTGTGAGGTGAATCTTCAGAAATGTAGCTAAAACCACCAAAATTTGTGATATGATGATTGCAAGTAGGTACTGTGTGTGTGTGTGTGTGTGCGTATGCGTGCGAGAGAGGAAGAGGAGGGAAAGAGATATTCTTTGTGACATGGGTTAAAATAGAGGTGACATTGGTAAATGGAGTAATGGAGTCCTTTATGAAACATTATTATTCCAACTAGATTATCAGCTTTAAGTCAGGGGCTGGGATTCATTTTCTGTGCACAGTGAGGAGCACAGAAGGCACGTCATGTGGTTTCTTATTTTGAACAAGTTCTGTAATTTCTGACAAATCAAAATTAATGTCTGGGGCTGGACTGGGATGTGCTGGGAGGTAAGAAACAGAGGGGACCACATTCCTGGAAGTGAATGAACCTCCATTAAGGAACCAGCCGCTGTGAGTGTGGCTTCTGGCTGAGGACTGCCGTGGAGTGTGCAGCACAGCGTTCTGCCTTTCTGATGTTCTGAGTGACGTTCGGCGCCAGACCTGCCGAGTGTGATTCAACAACATGAATGACAGCCTCGGGAGAACAGTGTGCGGTCGTCTGCGCGAGTGGTTGGAGGGCCTGGCGCGGGGCCGCCTGTCAGAATGCATAACCTTACCGGCTGCCAAGGTCACAGCCATTTCCTGTGCAGCTACAGCAAGGCTGGAGTGAATTCCTGACCAGAAAATGTCCTTGGTCAGTATACACCACGGGGAAAACAAACTCTGTGCTATCATGGGGTTTGCTTCCGATTGCTTTGGGCTTGGCGGAGAAGTTGTTGATCAACTGACAAAATTGCAGTGCAAAGAACTACTCATCAAGTCAACACGCATTGATAATAGCTTTGTAATTATATTCCAAAAGACTTCCACAAAGCTTTTGTTTTTTTTTTTTTTTTGCTTTTGGGGCTTTCCATGACATTTCTCATTGAACCCTTATGGGAAGCCAGCCTCCTTCTGTTGCTCAATTGCTTTATTAATGGACACACTTGATTCAAGCTTCAACTATGGTGGAATTTCACTAGTCTGGTTTCACACTCAGAACTATAGGTTTCATGGTCCTCCATAAACTTTTGAATTTAAGTCTCTGGAGGCTACATCCTGGCGTCTGCATTTGCAAATGCATCAGAGGTGATACTGATGAACAGTTAGTCTCCAGATCCGTGTTCAAAGCAGATGGCATGATCCTTACTATCCTAAGTTATTGAATTTAAAAGTCTGGGGCAAAGCCTTAAAATCTCCATTTTTAACAGGGATTCCTAGAGATTCTACAAACCATCTTTGAAATTAAACAAGTGAAAGATGTAAAACGTACCGAATTACCACTGTTTTATACAATAATGAGCAAATAGCTTAACATTTTCATTGATGTTATTAGTTGTTTTGACACTAGTTGGGCAGAATCTCAGAGTCTATTTTATACATTTAGACACAGTAAAAATCAAACATAAAATAAGAGGAACATTAAACTTATTGTAAAATTTACTATTTTATAATTTCATCTGGGGAACTAGTAGAATATTTGCAAATAACAGAAGTAAAAATTGAGAGGAATAAAGAAATTAACGAGGATATTCTTTGCTATCCTTTAATAAGAAAAAAAAGTCAATACACTACATTGTTATAAGGAAAATAGTCATTAAGGACCTTCTTTATTCCAGAAAATAGCAGATTTTTCTCGGAAGACAGATCCTCCTAGCTCCCACCTCACTGAAGATTTGGGGTATAGCTGAGAAAACATCTCAAATGGTGAAATGAGCACAGCACCCTCTATAGGATCCCATGATTTGGGCATGACTATTGAAGGGCTCTTGATTCTAAAGACAGTTTAGGAATACTACTAACAGACCAGAAAATTCGGTCAAATAATGTTAGAAAACATGAGAAATATTAATTGGTCATTTAAGAGACAGATAAAACATTTAAGAAATTCTTTATGGAGTCTGAAACTCTATAATTAAAAAAGATTCTAGTTCCTGTGGGAGAAAGCTGTCTATTGTGAGAAAGTAGAAATAGATATATCCACTTATCTAAATCTAGTTACTGGTAGCAAGATTTGAGCACGGGTTTGGGGCAGCTGATTTCGGTGTCTATGCTATTGGTTGTACGGTGACCAACCATCTTTGTTTACTTGGGTCTGAGTGCTTTCATGGGACACAGAATTACTACTCAGGTCAAGTCTCAGGCAAATGGGCAGAGGTGCTCATCCTAGTTGGTTGCCTCCACTCCCTGCACCCTACACCCCACATCCTGGGTCGAGAGTGACCGGCCTAGACCCAACTCTCTCTCCACAGGGATTGGTTCAGGCAAGGACATAACCTAAGCAGGTCTGATGTGTGTGAAACAGCACTTTCTCTTGATAGTTTGAAGAAGAGAAGCCCTCCCTTTCAGGTAGCCTTGTATTCTTATAAACATGAACCAATACTGCAGCAGCCAGGAGGTAAGCAAACCTCAGAGGGAACTGACGCATGGAAGAGGACAGAGTTCTAAAAACAATGGAGGGGACCTGGAGTCTTGATGACAAAGGGGCTTCTCTAGCAGACATTGTCTGAAGCCTACCCCTCCCCAGGACTATTTATATAGTCCAACAAGTTCCATCACCCTTTTTTTCCCTTATAATTTCATAATGTGCACACATTTTAAAGAGTGAATAAACCAACTGTTCCCCATGCAGCTTAAGAAATGGAATAATATTTATGCCTCAGAAACTCACTATGTTCTCTTCTCAATTACTTCCCTATCCCATTCCCCAGGGGTGACTAGTGACTGTAATCTTTATTATTGTGTTATCATTCTGATACTTTTCTTTATGGTTATAACACATATGTGATCATTCATAAATTGTTACATTTTTATCATTACCTATTTTTTTCCTAATAAAATAGAATCATGTGGTAGTGTTCTTATGCAGCCTGCTTTTGGAGATTCATTTATGTTAAAGCATGCAGCTGTGGTCCATTATCCGGTTTAATATTTTTCTTCTTTCTTTTGACTTTCTTCTGTCTTTCTTCTTTTACTCCCTACTTTTCTGTGTACTTATTCTTTAAATGTATCTCAGGTAAATTGCAATGTCTGAATTTTTGTTTCTTTTTTAATAGAACTTATTTTTTTAGAGCATTATTTTTGTTCATAGCAAAATTGGATGAAAGTGCACATGATTCCCATATACTCCTAGGCCCTGTACACATACAACCCTCCCCACTACCAACATTCTGCACAATCATTTTATGATTGATGAACCTACATTGACACATCATTATCATCAAAGTCCATAGTTTAAATTCCACAAGTTTTGACAAATACATAATGTCGTATATCTACTATTGTAATATCATACAGAATAGTTTCACTATCCTAAAAATCCTTTGTGCTCTTCCAGTTCATCCCTCCCAACACCTTCCTCTAACCCCTGGCAACCAATAATATCGTCTCCATAGTTTTGCATTTTTCAGAGCATCATATAGTTGAAACCACACAGTATGTAGTCTTTTCAGATTGTCTTTCTCTCACATAGTAATACACACTTAAGGTTCCTCTATGTCTTTTCATGGCTTGATAGCTCATTTCTTTTTAGTGCTGAATAAGATTTCATTGTCTGGATATATCATAGTTTATTCATTTACCTACAGAAGAACATCTTGGTTGCTTCCAAGTTTTGGCAGTTATGAGTACAGGTGCTATACACATCTGTGTGCAGGTTTTTTGTGGACATAAACCTTCAACTCCTTTAAGTAAATAAGTAAATAAGGAGTACAATTGATATATCGTGGAGTAAAATATGTTTAGTTTTAGTGTCTTCCAAATTGGCTGTTCCATTTTGCATTCCCACCACAATGAGTGGGAATTTCTGTTACTCATTTGGTGGTGTGTTCTGGATCTTGGCCATTCTAACTAGGTTTATAGTGGTAGGTATCTCATTGTTGTTTCAATTTGCACTTCTCTTTTGACATACAATATGAAATACATTTTCATATGCTTACTTTCATCTGTATATCTTCTTTGGTGAGATGTCTGTTAAGGTCCTTGGCCCATTTTTAAATTGGGTTGTTCATTTTGTAATTATTAACTTTTAAGTGTTCTTTGTATATTTTGGTTAGCAGGCCTTTATTAGATGTGTCTTTTGCAAATATTTTCTCCTAGTCTGTGGCTTATCTTCTCAATCTCTTGACATTGCCTTTCACAGAGCAGAAGATTGTAATTTTAATAAAACCTAATTTAGCAATTATTTCTTTCCTGGGTCACAAATTTTGTGTTGTATCTAAATATTATTTCCCATATCCAGAGTTCATCTAGAGTTGTTCCTATAATATCTTCTAGGAGTTTTATAGTTTTGCATTTTACATGTAGGTTTATAACTCATTTTGAATTACTTTTTGTGAAAAACATAAGGTCTGCATCTAGATTTATTTATTTATTCATTCATTTATTCATTCAATTGTACATGCGATGTACAATTGTTTTTGCAACGTTTGTTAAAATGACCATCTTTTCTCCATTGCAATGCCTTTATTCCTTTGTGAAAAATCAGTTAACTATATATGTGAGGGTTCCTTTCTCTGTTCTGTCCCATTCACCTGTTTGTTTATTCTTTTGCCAATACAATCCTGCCCTGATCATTGTAGCTTTAAACTAACCCTGAAGCCAGGCAGTGCCAGTCCTCCAGCTCTGTTCTTCTCCCTCAATACCAAATGGATTATTCGTAGTATTTTGCTTTTTCATATATACTTGAATATTAGTTTATGAATTTCCACAATTTCTTTTACTGTTATGTTGTCCTTTGTATTTTAACTGGATAATTTAGGTTTTTTATTGCATTTTGATTAATGATATATTTTTATTTTGCTAGTGTAATATTTTGTACGTATTTTAGTTTACATCTAGATTTTCAAAAATTTATCTAAATTCTAAACTTAAGTAATTAAAAGGAAATTGGTTTATGGCATATTGTAAAATTTGAAATTTGAAATAAAACCAATTGACATATATTATTACTTTAAATATTTCCAATGGAGTACTAATACAATGGTAACTTGCTATTAATTATAAATCACTTAAACTCAATACTCTTCTTTACTATTATAGATTTTACATAGCTCCTTTTTCTCCTGAGTTTGTTTGCACTCTACCTTTTTAATGGAATTTTATACTAATATAATATAGTTTATTCTCAATAGTATTTTAATAACAACCCTGTCATTTTTCTCTTTGGTAAAACTGTGTACATAATTGAATTTTAATTTATTTTATGACCAGATGAGTTTATCTGTTGATTCTTCTTCTCAATTGAGTTATCATTATAGTTATTATCAATATAAAATATCAAAAAGTTAATATATTAAACATTTGTTACACAAGTGTTAAACATACAAGGAAAAAATATGTTGACTATATCTCTTCTTGAGATGAATAGGTGAATGACTGATAGTATACTTGTAGGTTGTCTTTTAGGACTGTTCACCTAGCATAAGGTTCCACAGTAAGATTTAAAGTGAGAGGCAATTCTAGAGCTTTTATAGAAAAAGAAAAAAGACAATTGTAGAAGGAGAGGTAAAGAAGAAGCACCAGCATGATGCCTCAACCAAGCGTACACACATGTTCAGGCAGATAAATGTTTATAGTAGAGAACATGTAGACATTCCAGTTCTGAGGATTCAGCCACAAGTAGTAATGGAGTGCTGATACATACCACAACATGGTTGAACTTTAAAAACATTATGTAAAGTGAAATAAGTAAGTCACTAAATAATAAATATTATAGTTTCCATTTATATGAAGTATACAAAATAGGTAAATTCCGAAAGAAAAAAGTAGATTCATGGTTGCTGGGCTGAGAGAAGAATCATTGGGTAATGAGTCATAATGGGTATAGGTTTTTTGGTTTACTTTTTCAAAGTGATATAAATGTCTAGAATGGATAGTGGTGATGTTTGTACAACTTTGTGAATATGCCTAAAACTATTGAAATGTACACCTTAAAGGGTGACATGTGGTGTGTGAATTATATTTCAAATAAAGAAACAATCTTTGTTTAGCATGCTTTTGCATACCTATAGATGTATATATCACCTATTTTGAATACTACTGTTCTATGAAACCTCATGAATCAAAGGGCAAAATTAGGATGAGGGAGGCAAATAAAAATGTATGTAGAAAGGCATCTGTTTCTTTTATGAAATATCTAGGTATATAAAATTTGATAATAAAACAATGAATACCTCAGTACTACCTATCACCAAGTTTCAGAAATAAAATTTATAGTTAAAATTTTATTTCTGTATAGCAACACCTTCCTACCTTTCTATCTTCCTGCTTAGAAATAATCATTATCCTCTATTTGGTAATAATTAAACATATTTTTCATGATAATGGTAAAATGAGCACAAATTTGAGAATTAGACCCTTTCTTTTCCTCTGCAATCTTATCTGTAAAATGGACATGCTAATTCCTCCTTTCCCTGACATATGGGCTGCCAATCAATCTATTTATCTTTTACTCATTTGACAACTATTTATTGAGTGTTCACTGTGTTCCAGGCAGTAAGACTATAGCAATAATAAAGTCACCTGGAGTTTAAAAACTAGCTTTTGAACTTGGCAAATTATAGAGGGGTACCTGTTGAAGAGTGTCACTATATTTTGGAACACTGATAATTTGGGGAGTGAGGTAGCAGAAGACATGAAGTTGATGAAAATTAAGCGAAGGTCTAAGATGGTAGTGTGCGCATGTGTGTGTGTGTGTGCTCATCAAAAGAAGACTGACTGGAAGAACTCTGAACATAAACTTCACCTGTTCTTCAGTTCAGTCTATGACTAGCTCTCCATCAAACCTGGTAAGATATAGAGTGTCAGCTATAATTCAGTTTTGTATTACTTGATACCAGAAAGACTTGTAAAAACCATTGAGACATGTGCACTTGCTGTTCAACTTTTAAGAACCTTAAAGAGTCATAGCGATCATTGGACAGGCCATTTCCTGGGGGGGATGGGGGGAGTGGAAAAAACACTTCCACGTAACACTTGCCTCCAGGCCTTCACTTCTGTTTGGCTCTGATTCTGTCTCCCTATCTCCATCTGTCAAGTCTTTCATGAGCATTTTTGATTCCTGTAAGAAAAATGGGCTCTTCCTCGAGAATGAGGTCTGTGGTTCACTTTGACACTTAAAGACAGACACTTGTGTATTATTATTGTTTGTATACCCCTTAGGTTCTGCTCTATGTACAACCTACCATAAATACTTAGCAATTCATAAGTACACGCTGAATAAGGAATTTGATTATTCATAAGTGTCCCATAACATGTTATTTGCCTATTTGGGAAGTAGGGTCTTTAAATCTGACATATAATTTATGCAAGTTCCTGTTTTAAAAATACTTTCACTTTGCAACCAGTGAATGTTTCTCTTTCTCTCTAAAAATATAAATCAATAAATAAAAACTTTAAAAATGTTTTTACTTTAAAACTAAACTGTTTTGTCTACAGAAAAGGTAAAACAAATATTTATATGATAGACTTTTTTTTTACTAAGAAAACTATCATTTATATGTTGCCTTTAGAAACTCAAATGCTTCTACTACAGACTATTCTGTTTGCCTATTGCTGAACCCCCTGATTATACATGACATGCACTGTCATCTTCTCCATGTAAAAGAAGCTATAGTCACAAAAGAACAGGAAGGCTAAAATCCTGAGATGGGACAGTAAAAGACCAGTATTATCATGTTAATTTCATATGTCTTTGGACTGATATTTTAGCAAATAATATGCCTACAGCAAAATTTTGTCTAAAATTTATCCAGAATTTTAGATTTTTTCCAATTTTTCTTCATCTAAATATGAGAGAAATAATTGACTATATATTTTAAAAATAATAATATAATCTGAACCTGTTTTTCTGTTTTCTTTTATTTTTACATCTGTCCTTAGCATATTGGCACGTGTGGGATCATGCACAGCGAATGCTACAGCACTTCCTTCCAGGGGATGTGGTCTGGATTCATTTTAAACTTTCTTCTTTTGAGTGGCCTGTGTAATTGATTTTTTAAAATATGAAGCACATGCCATTTTTAAAAGTAATTTTTAAAAAAGAAATTATTTTTACTCTATATTTATGTTGAAAGTATATGAATGAAATTTAAAGAAAGAATTTTTTACAAAATATGTTCTGTGCCATTCAGTGAATGAGGTAGTAGTATAATTGAAGCTTATACCTTCATTGAATTTTTAAACCATCTCTTAAATAAATCCTCCACCCTGTTGGTATCACACATCTATCGGTCGTCTTGCAAATATCCTGTAAGTTTCTTGAACTCCATCTTGCTACATAAGAGCCTAAATGCAAAGGAGGATCTAACCACAAATGGAATCACAGAAAAGTCCTGCCCCTGCAACATTGCTATTTTAAAAAATGTCAATTTGACATTCATTTATCAAAATAATAAATTACACATTTCTATTGTCTTCAATACAGAAAAAATGTTTACTCTCTCAGAAGTCTTAGACATGGCCTTTTATAAGCTTTGGCTATATTAAAATCATAAATTTTTAATTTCTTTAAGGTAACACTACAAATAAATTTGCTCTCTTCCTGGCCTTTGCTGGTTCATTTAGTAATTTTAGTTCCTTAGGAATGAAACGAGGGCAGAGGAAGGTACAGGTTTGTTTGTTTATCTATGTATGTATTTTTGTTGTTGACAGTATTACAGATGTTCCCTATTTTCCATCCACCCAGCCCCCAACCCACCCCAGGCCCTCACCATTATTGTCTGTGTCCATGGGTTATGCATATATGCATTTAAGTTCTTTGGTTAAACTCTTGCTGTTTCCCACACCTCACCTCCACTATGGGATCTGTCAGTCTGTTCCATGTTTCCATGCTTCTGGTTCTATTGTATTCATAAGTTTATTTTGTTTCTTAGATTCCACCTATAAGTGAGATCATGTGCAGTTTTGTTTTGTTTTGTTTTCTTTTCTTTTTTTTATCCTCACCCAAGGACATTTTTTTGCATTTATCTTCAGACAGAGCGGGAGGAGGTGGGGGAAAGAGAGAGAGAAACATTGACTGGTTGCTACCCTCATGACCCCAACCAGGGCCCGGGACGAACTGCAACCGAGGTATGTGCCCTTAGTGGGAACTGAACCAGGGACTCTCCAGTTTGCGAGCCAACGCTCTAACCACTGAGCCAAACCGGCCAGGGCCATGTGCAGTTTTATAAAGCATAGGGAGAGGAAGAGCTAGAAGGACACTATGCCAGCATCACCTTGATCACCTCATTCCTAAAACTCCAGATCAATGAAGCCTTGTATTGAATGTGACACTTATATGACCCCAGACCTTTACATATGATAACATATCTAATCATCGAGTCATTCCAATAGATTGGCTTACACAGATAAAGGATGCCTGAAATGGTCACCTGCCTAATGTTACAGAGCTAGTAAATTGCCAGAGCTTTGACTTGAACCCAGGAATCTTGGCTCCAGAGTTTATTTATACTGCTTACTTGATACTCTAGAAGGTAATTTGTGTAGGTAATTAATAACCATGTTTCTAGTTTTATAATGAGGTGGAATGACCCTATGGATAGCATTCACATGAAGAATATACTCACTAAGGTTAATGTTATGAATGTCCTTGAAAACGGATACTGTTCCCAAAAAGGAAAGTACTGGTTGGTGGTATGCACCACCAGACTTAGTGTGTTTACTCTTTGGAGAGGGTATGTGTGTGTGGTGGGAGGGAGTGCAGTTAGAGTCTGAGAAGAGTTGATGCATTCACTGAATGCTCTTTGGGGTCATAGTGACAGTGTTATTAATGCTCTAATAGTCACGAGGATAGATGTTCTTATGTTTTCACAGGAGGCAAGGAGACAAAGGGAAGAACATAAATTTAACCAATAACAGTATTAGCAACTAGCACTATGCCAGTGTGAATCAAGAAATAGTCTCTTTAAAGAACAGGGCATGGTATTTGTTTTTATTGTATAGCTCTTAGGATTATTATGAGGCAGTGCAACTCATGTTTCTGTTGCCAACAGCATTTATAAAATTGACAGTTTTATAGGGAGAATTGTGGACAGTTATAAAAATATTATTTCCCTGCAGGTAAAAGTTAATTCCTATTCCATCAATCCATGAAACATGGTTTAGGGGTTAATCAAAAGAGTCAGGAGCAACAGAGCCTGGAATTCCTTTTTGGCTACTGAGTTTCAAGGATATGCAAGTATCAGACTATGTTTTTTGTTGTTGTTTTTAAATCATAAGTCCCTCTCTGACCACGAGTCAAGAACCTAGAGATAATTTATCCTTTCAGTCCTTTAGGGGACCATTTATTTCCCTACAGTAGCCATGAAGGTTCAAATAAAATAATCCTACTGGATCCTGTTGAAAAGTGCACACAGAAAAAGCATTGTACAGTGGACATTTGGAGGTGGCATTAAAATTGTTTAAAAATTTACTTATCTTGGTTCAGCCATCAATTTGAATAGAGGCTGTTGCCAAGGAATAAAGAGAAGACTGAGACTTCGAAAGGTAGCAATGGGAGAATAAAAAAGATCACCAACAGCAAAGATATATCATTAGAGACCAAAGCTAAGATTATTCACACCCTTATACTATTCACACCCAACTACTATGAACGGCTGCAAAACTTGGACAGTGAGGAAGGCTGATAGGAAAAAAAATGATGCACTTGAAATATGATGTTGGAGGAGAGTTCTACAGATAGCGTGGGCTGCCAGAAAGATAAAAAAGTAGGTCCCAGAGCAAATTAAGCCTGAAACATCACTGGAGGCAAAAATAAAACCGAAGCTGCCCTACTTCAGGCACATCATGAGAAGTCACGGTTCTTTGGAAAAGATAATAATGCTAGGAAAAATAGAAGGCAGCAGGAATAGAGGAAGACAAAATATGAGATGGATTGCCTCTATCAAAGAAGCCATAGACTTGAGTCTACAGGAGCTAAGCAGGACTGTTGAAGACAGGATATGTGGACATCATTCATTCATAGGTTACCAGGAGTTGGAACGGATTCAATGGCACATAACAAACATTTAGGATGTGAGAGGAAACACATATACTGCAGAACATATTCTAGTGAAAAACAAAACAAAAAACTGTTCTTGAGCCCAGCATAATATATATGTATGTGTCTGCTTCATTGATATGGTCATCAATAATGTTTTATGTATGCAAGTTCACCTTCCCATATTGAAAAGCTTTCTGAAAAAGTTTGAGTTATGCTTCTGTCTGTGTGCTCTAGTTTATTTGAGAGAATGGAAGAAAATAATTCATAATGAATCTATAAAAAGAAAAATAAAATGTTATAGAGAGTAATAAAACTGTGTGTGTATATAAGATAAGTATGCATTACTTTTCTCAGCTAAACAATGGAATCTGCCCTGGCCAGTTTGGCTCAATTTGTTGGGCTTCATCCCATGCACCAGGAGGTTGCCCATTTGATTCCCAGTCAAAGGCACATGCCCAGGTTGCAGGCTCAATACCTGTTAGGGAACGTGCAGGATGTACCCTATCGATGTTGCATTGTCACATCGATTTTTTCTCTCTCTCCCTCTCACTTCCTTTCTCTAAAAAAAAAAAAAAAAAAAAAATGAATAAACTATTTTTTTTGAGAAAACAAAGAATGGAATCAGATGAATATTGCAAAAAAAAAAAAATTCAGCACTAGAGTTTGCCAAAGAGAGTAAAGGAATATAAAGAAGAAAGAGAAAGACAGGAAACTATGTGATACTCCATTAAACAAGATTTTATTTATTCATTCACTGAACAAATGCATTTTGAGCACCTACCATGTACTAGGTCTATTTTAGATGCTTGAAATGTATCAATAATATAAAATATGTAAAAATTACAGACTATGGAGCTTAAATTTTAGCAAGAGGGATAAAAAATAATAACAACAACCATAATAAATTAAGTAATATAAAATATTAAGAGGTGGGAAATGGTATGGCAAAAAATAGAGTAAGGCAAGGGGTATGGAATAATTATATTCACTCTGTATTATGTGAAGCAGCAGAATTTAATATTTTTAACAAAATGAAAGAAAGGATATCCAGGTAATAGTAGTTCAAGAAAAACTATTGCTACCTGTGATGGTTAATTTCATGTGTCAACCTGCCTAGGGTAAGTAGTGCTCAGGTAGCTGAAAAAAATCTTATTTTTCAGTGTGTCTGTGAGGATGTCTCCAGAAGAGATTGACATAGGAATTGTCAGATTGAGTAAAAATGTGAAGCTGGGTATCATCCAATCATGTGAGGGCTTGAGTAGAACAAAAATGTGGAGGAAGGGTGAAATTACTGTCTCTACTTGAGCTGAAACGTCCATCTTCTCTTATCCTCAGACATCTGCACCCCTGGTTCCAAGGCCTTCAGACTCGGACTAAATTATATCACTGGCTTTCTTGGTCCTCTGGCATACACAAGGTGGATTGTGGGACTTCTTGAATTCCATAATTATGTGAGTCAATTCATATAATAAATCTCTTCTTATAGTGATCTATCTATCTATCATCTATCTATCTAATCACCATCTATCTATATATCTGGGATGAAGCATACACTAACAGAGACTCCTTGTTAAGTATGAGATGTTGATTATATAGACACAGATATGTCTAATAAAAAAGGTATGCTGTTTTCCTGGGTAGGGATATAATATAGAGTCTGTTACAATATACCAACCCTATGTAATAGTACCTACTGGATCCAAGAGATGAAGTAGTTATTCTAATTATTTTTCCAGTTTAAGATGATTTCAGAGAACAAAGAATTTAGAAATCTAATAATTAAAGATTAGTAATTCATAATTTGCAACCTGATTTATGGTGTAAGACTCATGAGTAAGGGTAAAGTGCTGCTTGCAAACAAAGGAAAAATGTTGAGACACTGGAAGTGCTTAACTAGAATTTTAGGAGGAAAAAGGAAAACAGCTACTAGAAAGAATGCTAGGTCTATCATAGAATAACTGCCATTGGAGGGTTTCATGTGCCATTTGGGGGGAAATTAACAAGGGTGTGAACAGAAAAAAAAATGATGTACGCATATCTGTATATCCTTGATAAAATATGTCATAAACAGAATATCTTATACATTTTAATGATATCATAAGTAACAAAACTTGGTAGATAATATGTTGACTGTGCTTGGAATATGGAAATAAAAACAATCAAATCAGAACATGGAGGAGGAAAATAACTGTATGAAAGAAGAGACCAGATTGCAGTACAAGCACAGTAGAGAGAAGTTAGCTGATATGACTATGGAAATGTACATACTCACACATTCTATAGAATGTGCATAGAGAAAAAACCCTTTTCAGTGGGTTCTATGAAGTTGTGCCAAGAAGCCATTCTTAGTCTACTATTAATTAACTTACACTCTCAGAAAATAAGATAGGTCGAAGGGTAAACTTTCTGATTTCAAACTTGCTGCATATTCTTGTCAAGGTTCTTTGGGTATTAAGGAAAAGAGGCCCATTTAAACCATTGCAATAACTGTTGGATTTTATTTTAAGAAGACAAAGGCTCTAAGAGCAGGGACTGAAGAATGGTTTGGTGTCACAGGAACTAGAAAGCTAGAATACAGGGCTCAGCCACTGATCTTTGTGTGTGTGTTTCATTCCCTTCTCTGTAGATTGACTCTGTTCTGCTCCAAAATAGTGATTCCCCATCTCTAGATTAGTATGACTTTTCAGTTGGTCTCCACACAGCTAATTGATCCAGTTTCTTATTGACTGGATTTTATATTTCCCAGAGACATATCTAACTGGGATAATACATCTTTTCTCATCTTGTTATTGCCATATTGACTTTTATTTTCATTTTTAATAGGAGGGAAAGGAAATTGAAGTGATGAGGAATGACAGACAGCCTGATCTCCCTCCAGAGGCCACCAGCTGGTCAGGTCCGTGGAATAGGCTGTCTTTCCTAGGTTACAAAAATTGGAAAGACTGTCCACTAGATTCCATCAGGTACCCAACCCAAGAAAGCCAGCCTGGGGCAACTGTGGGTCAGTTCAGTGTGCAAATCCTGGGTGATGTGGTCAGACTCTAGCTACTCAATTTATTCTGTTAATTCAGTCCCTCTTGGTGACAGAGGTCCAGGAAGGTGCTTTAGTCTCACCCATGGGTTCTGGTATTTTACAGTGATGTCTTGTCTATGACTTGTTGGTTTCTTGTGAGGGGAACTGAAGTCAGGAACAACCTTATCGCTGTCTTGATGACATCATTCCAGCATTGGTATTGGTATTCAGAGGCTGTTGTTTTTATTTTGTGATACAAAGCAAATGAGTAGCTATGTTGATGTCTCTGAGACTGAGATATTTTGTATAAGATAAATTAGATTCAATTGTAAAGTTAACGAGACTAAATAAATCATCTATAATATTGAACTTGGAATAAATAATCACTCAGAACTCATGATGTAGTTTATCTTTAAAAAATATAGATGTTTTAGCCCTGACCGGTTTGGCTCAGCGGTTAGAGCGTTGGCCTGCGGTCTGGAGAGACCCGGGTTCGGTTCCCACTAAGGGCACATACCTCGGTTGCAGTTTGTCCCCGGCCCTGGTTGGTCGTGCGGGTGGCAGCCACTCGATGTGTTCCTTTCGCATTGATGTTTCTCCCTCTCTCTGTTCCTCTCTCTCCCTCCCACTCTACCTGAACAAAAAATAGAAAAATGTCCTTGGGTGAGGATAAAAACAAAACAAAACAAAACAAAAAAATATAGATGTTTTATTCATATGACTAAAATGGCATAAAAACTTTATCAACCAGTAGTAATGAGTCCAGCCATTGTCCAGTGTGAGGGAAATAACACTGGATGAAGATCAAATGTGCTAAATAAATAAATGCTTATAAAAAGAGAGATGTCTTGCATTGACTCTTTAATGAGACTATAACTAGAACTGAGGATTATGATGAACTGAAACCTTTGCAGTTGAGGTTCAACTAACAAACAAAATGAAACAAAGCAAAAATAAAAACACATTGACTGCTTACCCCAAGGTTAAAAGTACCTATGTTACTCACACCTCTTATTTTGTATTAGATGGTAACCTCTTGACATCAGCAAATGTGGTCCTAGGTAGCCCTTTATCTAGAGGTAGACAGCTGACTCAATTCTTAGAATAAGTTATTTGGGGGAGAAGAGGTTTCAGAGAAAGTTATTCCTGTTCAGTATAAAGTTACAGTACTTACAGAAAAGAGCACTTCTTCTGGGTTACTTCTTGCTTCCTTCATTATCTTGAATGACCTTTTGTGAGGCTAGGAGGAACTTCAATCATTTTGGAACACTGAAAAGAAGACAGAGAATTGTAGTGATGCCAATTCTAAGTCCTTTGCACTGGCTTAACAAATGGCTATAAGAACTAAACCTCTCCTATTGGTTAAGTGAGAAAAATAAACCATTTCTATTATAGGCTGTAATTGCTTGCCTATTGTCTCACTAGAAGATGAAGCCTTGTAGCCATTGTGGAAAATCTCTACATATAAAAGAAAACACTGCCTATTGGTAATTAGTACTATCATAACCACTAACACTAAGTGTGGATATTTTGAAATTCTTTTCATCTGTGTCTTTCACTGCTGTGGTGGCGGTATTTCTTGAATGCTTGATTCTGTTATAGGAACCGAAATATCATTAGGTGGAGATGGTAGGGGTGGGAGGATATGTTTTGACTCAACCTAATGATTTTGTCCCTAACATCAGTCAAATTAAAAACTAACATTTCTTTGTTTTCACATTAACCTTGTTCTTATTTGTGCATTTTTCCTCAGACCCAATAATGTGCTACGTTGTGTAGGGATAGGAGAAGAGAAGCTCTCATAACCTTCATCAGAAGTAGCGTAGTAGATTGACTTTTATCCTGGACTCCTGGAAACGTTTGCCCTTCAACAGTGTTTGATTTTCCTCAGGGATGAGCAAGACATTCCAGGGAAGAAATTAACCTTAATTTCAGCAAATGCAAGCCACTTGTTATAGTCTAAAAGTAATTTGCTAACTAGTAACCTGAAAGCACCAAATAAGTAATTTTCCTCATAAATTGTCTGAATTCCTGTCAAAGGGTATTCAGACATACTCTCTAAAGTTAAAGTAATATCTCTTAACATTTTATGGGATCATCTTTCATGATACTTTAAAAATATGAACATCACCCTGGCCAGTTTGGCTCAGTGGTTGGAGCGTCAGCCTGCGGACCAGAGAGTTCCGGGTTCGGTTTCCGCTAGGGGCACGTACCAAAAAATAAAAATATAAACATCTCAGAAATAATCATATCCATATTTTTGAACAATATGTTGTAAAGTTTCTGAGGTGGGCACTGCACTATATTACAGGCTCAATAGCTATGTATTTGCCTTCCTTCCATCTTACATACTTGTCGTACTGACTGCTCACTGATTGTAATTTCTCCTGAACTCCATGACCCCCTACCTTTGCCATGATCTTTCAACAATTACAAGTGCCAGGGTTATTATTCTAATGAACTGAGATCATTTGGCAAATGCTATATTGGTTGTGCCATTATTCAAATAAGCAACAATAGACTTGCTGCAGCATCAAATCTATGGTTATGGTTTCAGATTGGCCGTAACACTCATGAGACATAGAAAAAAACACTTTAACACTATAGTTAGTTAGCTTTTTTAGAAGGATAAAAAGAAGAAAATATAGCAAGTACGTCTTCATCTCATTAGGAGGCCTGACATGTATCCAGAGATGCAGTTTCTCTTGTTTCGTCATACATATACGTCTGATATGGTTGAGAACCTTGACCTATTGAAGGCCATATCTCTCTTGCCCACCAATTTTATGCATCATTATATTCAAAGGTAGAATACAGTCCATAGTATAAGAGGTGTCTAAATCAAATGCTTCAATTTAGTCCTGCAGAAATTGAGATGGCATCATTAAACCTTTGTGGAGATGACAGCATTTAAGTGGACTTCGGAAGAGAGGCTAAGTTTGTCTGATTTTTATACCAAAAAGAACCAATATTTTGAGAAGTTATAACTGCTTTCATTTATCCACTCATCTACTGATGGGTGCTTGGGCCACTGTGAAATCTTGGCTATTGTAAATAATGCTGCAATGAACATAGGAGTGCATATATTCTTTCAGATTAGTGTTTTGGGTTTCTTTGGACATATTCCCACAATTGGAATAGCTGGGTCATAAGGCAGATTCATTTTTAATTTTTTAAGATATATTCATACTACTTTCCACAGTGGCTGCACCAATCTGCATTCCCACTAATAGTGCACAAGGGTTGCACATCCTTTTCTCCACATTCTCACCAACACTTGTTTGTTTATTGAATATAGCCATTCTGAAAGGTTTAAGGTGATATCTCATTGTGGTTTTAATTTGTATTTCTCTGATGATTAGTGGCATTAAGTTTCTTTACATATGTCTACTGGTCACCTGTATGTCCTCTTTGAAGAAGTGTCTATTCAGGTACTTTGCTCATTTTCAGTTGGATTTTTTTTTTTTTTTTGGTGTTGAGTTATATAAGTTCTTTATAAATTTTGGCTATTCCCTATATCAGATGTATCACTGGAAAATATGCAGTGGGTTGTCTTTTCATTTTGTTGATGGTTTCCTTTGCTGTGCAAAAAGTTTTTGTTGATATAGTGCCACTTGTTTATTTCTTCTTTTGCTTCCCTTACCCAAGGAGATATATTAGAAAAAATATTGCTATGAGAATTTCCGAGATTTTACTGCATATGTTTTCTGCTACTATTTTTATGGTTTTGAATGTTACATTTATTGTTTTATTTATTTTGAGTTTATTCTTTTGCATGGTGTAAGAAGTGATCTAGTTTCACTTTTTTGCATGTATCTGTCCAATTTATTCCACACCATTTATTGAATATACTGTCTTTACCCTATTGTATGTTCTTGCCTTCTTTGTCAAGTATTAATTGATCAAAAAGGAGCAGATTTATTTCTGGGCTCTCTATTCTATTCCATTGATCTACATGTCTGTTTAAATGCCAGTGCCATGCTGTTTTGATTAATATGGCCTTATAGTATAGTTTAATATCAGGTTGCATGATTTCTCCAACTTTGTTCTTCTTTCTCAAGATAACTGAAGCTATTTGGGGTATTTTGTGGTTCCACATAAAATTTGGGAATATTCTATTTCTGTGAAATAGACCATTGGTATCCTGATTGGAATTGCATTGAATCCATAGATTACTTTGGGTAGGATGGATATTTTAATTCTGGAATCTCTAGGGATATCTATAACAGTATTATGTTACTTGCAAATAGTGGCAGTTTTACTTCTTCCTTTCCAATTCAAATGCTTTTATTTCTTCTTGTCTGATTGCTGTGACTAGGACTTTCAGTATTATGTTAAATAAGAGTGGTGAAAATGAACATCCCTGTCTTGTTCCTGATCTTAAGGGAAACACTATAGTTTTTGCCCACTGAGCATAATGTTGACTGTGGGTTTGTCATATATGGCCTTTATTATGTTGAAGTATGTTCCGTCTATTCCCACTTTTCTGAGAGTTTTTATCATAAATGGATGCTGGATTTCATCAAATGCTTTTTCTGCATGTATTGATATGATCATGTATTTTTTCTCCTTCATTTTGTTTATGTGGTGTACAATATTTATTGATTAATGAATAGTGTACCAACCTTGCACCCACAGAATAAATCTTACTTGATTATGATGTATTATCTTTTAAATATGTTGTTAGATCTGGTTTGCTAATATTTTGTTGAGGGTTTCAGTAATTATGTTCATCAGAAATATTGGTATATAATTTTCTTTCTTTGTATTGTCTTTATCTGGTTTTGGAATTAGTATAATACTTCTTGGTCCATACATTCAACAAACTCTTGTGAGACCTACTGCAGGTTTTCTTTTACCTTAGGTCAAATGCATCCCTAGCTGATTCAACAGCAGTTTTGGGTATACCTGCTTTTTGTTGATTTGTTTGTTATTGTTTGGTAATACCTGCTTTTGAATTAGCATTTAGTATGGGTTGGATTTCATAAAAGCCTTTACAACTGCTTGAGAATATGTGCTTGATTACTTGACTTAGTCTGGCCTACTGCGTGGGGCCATAAATGCACATTTCATTTTGTTTTTCTTCAGCAGCTAGAGAAGCTATATGCTAGTCTGTACTATATGTTGTCTTATAATGAAACAGGCAAGTACTGCACAAAAGTTGCTAGTGTCTTTACTATACACTAAAATGTTTCACAATACACTGAGAAACTTTGGTATTTGTTGATCTAAGCACTAGTTTTTCATATGTAGTACGTGTACTGTACATGTGACAATTCTAGAAGTGGGACTATACATTGATAAAACTACGAATAATTTCCAGCTCTGGAGAGTCAGGGTCCGGAGAGTTAGTACTGTGATCTAAGTTCTTATATGGCAAGACATAAGCCTCCCTCACAATCACTGTCCCAGCTGCTTCTGGCTTATGATTGACAACCATATGGTTGATAAGCATTCTCTGCCATCAGTGTGCTCTGTCAACTAAATCTGATTGCTTCAGGCTGCATTTTTTAGAGCCCTGTGTATATTTTATAGAAAGGGCTTAGAGACTGGGCTAACTTTCCAGACCTATAGGGCTCTAGAGGTCGAGGTCTTTCTTCAGCTTCGCTACTCTTTTAAGAATCTTATTCATTGTGAATTTCTTTGTAACATTTTATTTAAAAAGTATTTCATAGTCAAAATTTAAAAAATTATTTGAAAGCATTGAGCATACAGGATAATGTACTTAGAATGACACTGAAGACACTCCATTAACTCGCTTCTCTTTCCATTATCAGGTCATCATGCTCTCTCTATTATACTTGCTTGCTCTAGCATAAAAGTTGTAATTTTCTGAATTTTATGGTTTAGACACCCACATAGTCCCAATTTTAAGTTAAGCCAATAGTCTGTCCTCTGTCTCTTAGTCCATTACCTGTGACCCTTGAAGTCAACGTTGTGTGAGATTGATTTTGCCTATATATACTTGCTTTCTTCCCATGTATTTTGCATGCTGTTGTCCCATGGCACCCTCAGCAAAAAAATGTATAATTCATTCCTCACTTATTCCACCAACTTTTTATGAGCCTAAATTATGCTAGGTACTGGAAATACAGGTGGCTGTCTTTAATAAGTTCACTGTCCAATGAGGAAAAAAGACAGAAAATCTATTAAATCAGAAATTCTCAGTTGTGAAGTCCAGTAATTTATACAAATATTTTATTTTACAAGCTTCCCAAACAATGCTGATATACACAAGGTTTGAAAATCATATTGTCAGTTAAAATCCCCAAGTAATTTTATGAAGTGCTTCTTATAGACATGTAGAATTCCTGACACGTTACTTCTTTGTTCCTCACCACCATCTTTTGAATGTTAAAGAACCTTAGACAAACAACCTTTATATTCTACATCCACATTTCCAGATGAGGAATTTGATACACAAAGAGTTATAGTGTTGTTGCCAAGACAGTCATTTAAGTACTACTACACAATTCTTCCAACTCCTAGTTCAATTCTCTTGTCTCTCCACACTGGACAAACTCAGTACTAATACTACTACACTGTTTGAAAGAAAATAATCTCCTTTTGTATATATCCCAATGGAAGAAATATCTGCTTTCAATCACACAAATTCTCTATAATTTCTTTCACACTTAGCCTCTTATTTCCCATTTACTTTTACTTTCATGGGCAATGTCTATAGATGCAGCTATCACCCTGTAATTGTATTTTATTTTCAGAACCATTTCTGGCATTATTAATGTTTCCCCACCATACTAGCTACTAGAAAATGTATTTCAAAACATGCTTATCAAATAGGATTATCCTTTGGGACAGCTATCAGAATCCCTTACTGGATTAGAGGTCAAGAGCAAATCATAAGGTACAATCAAGAATATTCTGGTGATCAATGTGTTTATGGCATTAATTATGGTGATGGTTCATGGGTATATTCTTATCTCTAGACTTATAAAATTGTATGTGGTAGATATGTACAGCTTCTTTCATAGTTAAGCAAATATGTTCAGAGGAAAAAAAGTGACTTTTCTGAAAGCACACTGCTAGCAAATTTTCAGGCAGGGGTTAGATCTCAGACATTTGGTTGGCAAATTTAAGGATCCCATGTGCACTGTAGAATTCAATCAGAGCGGATTTTCATAGTGAACATAGTAGTGATTAGTATTCTTTAGAGAGATCTGCTGTTTTTATCTCATGACAATGCAAGTGGGTGACAAAACTTTGTTGCATAAAAGATGGAATTCATTTTAAATTACCAAAGTTACAGAAAACTACTCAATGAGTTGGCACTCTAATCATTATGTGTTGATAGATTTATTATTATTACCACAGGAGTAGCACTGGCATCATATTGTAATAGTTTCAAATGCATTAATTTTATACTCATGTTAAATTATTATAGTTATAAGGATATTGAATCACATTTCATTGATTTTCACATTTCCATACAGACAAGGGTATAATTGCATTAATTCTTTATGGTTTTCTTTTGCAGATGATATACCAATTCACTTAGGAACATCCATGCATTTCTAATAAGTAGTCCTTCCATAACAAAGCTATTTTTATTGAAGCTACAGTTTCATTTGAATCAAGATAGTATTCTTAACTCAAAATAGCACATAAAAATTAAAAGAAAATGAACTTGGCTTATAGAAAATAGTATATCTATATCTATATATATCATTGTCTTGTAGTAGTATATACATCATTATATAATATGTACGTTATAATTATAAATATAATATCTAAACTACATATATTATTATATAATCTATAATATACTATATATTACAAGTCAGGTAGTTTTGCATAAAATAATCTGGTGCATATAGTCATTAATATAATAAGTCACATGCAAATGTACACATTGATTCTAAAGAAAATGGAAGCAAAACTGAGGGTGATTCAAGACAAACCATACCTGTGATCATTTAGTGTGTCTTATCGGATAAACGTAATTTTCTTAGGATAGGAAGTTATGTATGTTCACATTCTGATACTCTTGATTTATAGCTGGTTTTATAAAAAAAAAAAAATTTTAAACCTTTGGGTCTGAGTTTCTGCAAGTAGAAAATCAGAAATATATGTTAGATTAGAAATATCTAGTCTATTTGCTTGTCTGTGTATGTATGTGTGTATGTATGCATGCATGTATGTATGTATGTATGTATGTATGTAGTTATCTACCTGTCAACATGGAACCTTTCAAAATAAAATTTTACACACAACCCCAAATTGTAAAACAGATGAAAACTGAGTTGTTCTTGTTGAAGCTACTGAATGGCTTTGTTCACTGATCATTTTCCTTTCTTTTTCCAAAGATCAATCGATATCTCTTACCCTCTTCTGGCCTCTGTTTTCTCACCAAGTCACCTCTTAGGATAATATTATTCTATAAAACATGATTTGATAAAAAATTGGTACAGCTGATCTCTCAGTTTTCCTTATATTTGAACACTTAATAATTGAATAAAAGGAAAGGACCTTCAAAATGATTATAAATTTAATATTAATATCTCCCATCTTCCCTCCTTTCCTTTGAAATTACCCTGGAGTTTATCAAATTGGATGGTTTGAAGTAAATCTTAACTGTATTTGTTTACAAATGGGTAACCAAATCAGTTTTTAAAATAAATTTATAATTCTTATATATTTGTAGGTTCTTAGATCAGTGCCATCCTGTTAAATACCCTCATTCAAATCTCCTTTACTTATATATTGATTTATAGTTTTATTTCCAAAACATCTTAACTATTCCTTCATATATGTGAAAACACGCACAATTCAAATCAATTTATAATCTTCCAAATAAATTTTAATATGAGTTTGTAATTTTTTGTATGTATCTATTGCACTTCTGATTGCGGTTTCATTACATTTATAAATTTAATTGAGGAAAGCTCATATTTTCACTAACTAGGATTATAGTACATTTTATCATTAATTATATCTTCTTTTATGTTTCTCACAAAAGTTTAATGATTTCCTAATTATATTTTAATATATAGGGTTTTTTAAATTATTTTTGTAATAAGATGCTTTCTTTCATTATATTTTCATAATTGATAAATGCTGGTATATAGAGAAAAGCTACTTTTTAAAAGATATTAATCTTAAAACTAAATTTTTCTGGTTTAAAATAAATTGCTGGTGTTTTTCTTAATATCCAACCATATCTTTCACCAAAAGTGATAGGTTTATTTATCCTTTCAAATTCTATACCTGCTGGAAAGATTAAATACTTTTGGTAAAAGAGCTGACAGTTTCTTATTAACTATACCTACCATTTGGCCCAGTAATATAATTCTTTAATTATAAATACAAGAGAAATAAAAACATATGTTCACAAAAAGAACTGTACCTGAATTTTCATAGCAGATGTATACATAATAGCTTAAAAGTTAGAAGCGACCCAAGTGTCCATGAACAGGATCACTCATAAATATATTGTGGTTAATTCTACAATGGAATTCAATAGAGCAATATGAGGGAAGGAATTACAATGTGGATTTATTTCACAAAGAAGTTGAGTAAAAGAAGCTTATTGTTCTAAAAATAGCTTTGTAGGCTGAATATTTAGATGATTACTTTCAACCTTACTTGTTTTTATTAAATATATTTAAGAATGTAATTTCACCACTAACTTCTGAAGTTTCATCTGCATCCTAGAGATTTAAACATGTACTTTTGTTTATATTAAAGTCTACTTATTTTGTTTAATCCAGTTATTCCCTCTTTAATTCTTGAGTTTAAAAAAAGGTGAAAAGTGGAAGACATATAGCTGTCAGAGGACCATGTGAATTCTGATATCTTACAGGACAGATGCCTCCAGGCCCCCTTACCTGAGGATAGGTCTTGTCTAACCCCAGCTTTGCTCCCTGAGGATGGTACCCAAGTTCAATGCTACTCCTGCTCTTGAGTCCACCTTTGGAATATACTTCCTTTTCCATTACCCTCCTTGGCCATTATTTGCAGAGTTAGAATTAGAATGTGTGTCCTTCTTGGTAGCTAAGAATTCCAGCTTGTTCCTTTCCTTTATAACATTGGGGGGCAGAAAATCAGAAATATATGTTAGATTTTTGCATCTTAAATATTTTAGTCTTTTGGACCTGCTCAGTCTTTTGGACCTGATCAATTCCTTTGGCAAAATCCACCTTCACAGTTCTTTTTGAGATATAACTGTATATTTAATTTCAGATCATTTGGTTGCATCAAGTGTCCATGTATGAAGGCATTTACCATTTAGGTCTAGGTGAAAAGTCTACTAGTCATCATGTAAATATTATCAAATGTAGGATTGTAACCACACCCTTGATTTAGTCCTCACCTTGAGTTCTTTTTTTAGAGGTTGCATGCTGTGTTTGGTCTTTTTTATTTAAATGGATCACCTTTGATATGGTGGAACATTCTGACTCTGGCCCTGAAATTTATCTTTATTTTTTTCCTAAATTATCTTGTAATCAGTGTTATTCTACGTTCACTACTTTCTTGTATCATTGTAACAAATGTAACTCATAAGATCTAGGTCATACTTCATACTTTCCATATTCACATTCTTTTTCAAAATCTTATCATTCAGTTTCACCAGTATATTAGGTAAACTTAGTATTTTCAGACAACACTTTTACCAAGTATTTTACCATTATATGAGTCACTATTTCACCATTATATGGGTTATTATTTTCCAGCCTTCTACGTTTCCTGAAATGTGGCCAAGCTGTGCAAGTGTACTTCAAGCCTCTGCTCATGTCTTGTGTGCTAACATTCTGCTGCCAAAACAAATCACATGGCCCAGCCCTAAGTCAACATTATGGGAAGTATAGTCTCCTCATCTAGATGGTGGTCATGGGGAGTGAATATTTCCTGAGCACTAACTTTCATCTATACTATTGCTCAACCAGTATTATGGTACTTATAAGAAGGTAATTAGAGAATATTTAAAAATCATTCTCTGGATTTCCAGACTGGCTTTACATACATTTGTAGAAATCTTGCCAGTTCATTTGTGCCACGTGAATATTTTTAATTACACACTGGATACACACTCTTCTTTGAAAGGGCATTCATATATATTGGGAGTGATTGAAGTATTTTAATAATTCTATCATCCGATCATAGAACATTTGTAGCCGCTTTCTACTATACATACTGGACTTAGATTCTAAATAAAACAATTCTATCTCCAAAAGTTTATTAGTTTTCAGGCTATTTGAGTTTTTTTTCTGATATTTTGCATAGAAAAGGAGGAAGTTCTGTTAATAGAGAGAGGATCACATAGTTGACATAATACTAATGGTTTAAATATTTTATAGCAAAATCATTTTTGAGAAATACACTTAACAGAAATAATTCCTCTTGCTACAGTGAAGAAATAAACAACCTAAGGGCCAACACACAGAGTCTGGTTTTTGCTCATCTATATAACAATGATACAATAGAAAGAATAGAGGGTTAAGATACATAGGACTTTGGTTGTACTTGAGTTTTTAGGGACTTAGGTTAAGTATGTCACCTAAAATCTCTGAACCTGATTTTCCTCTTCTCTAAAGTATGGAAATTAGTTGAGGCATCACAAACTATGGCTTCCAGGCCAGACTTGGCCTGCCCACCACCTTGTTTTGTAAACATATTAATGGGACACAGCTACATTCATTCCATTCCTTCATGTAGTTCCAGTGGCTGATTTCTTCTGCAAAGGCAGAGCTGAGTAGTTGTGAGAGAGACCATATGGTCTTCAAAGCTAAAATATTTACTGCTCAATTTTTTACAGAAATGCTTCCTGACCCTGGGACTAGACTATAATGTGCTTTCTTCAGCTTAAGCTATTTTGATTTTTTTAAAAAAATCAAAGCCCAGCTCTTATCATCTTTGTCAGAGTTTCTTGCTTCTTATTTTTACTTATCTCTGAACCATCAATCAATATTTAAGCTGTAAGTTATTTGTAAGTTTCATATCAAACATCACAAATAATAATTTCTCATGCACTTAAGATATTGGTGCCAGTCTCCCTGAATAAATAAGTAGCTACTTCATTTTCATGTCTAACCTGAAATGAAAATGGAAAGAGAAGGCAAAAAGAGTGCAGAAAAATGAAAAATGTAACATTTAATTGAACTAACATGAATAATTTATGTTGAAAAAAGTGTAATTACCTATTTGGGTTCCGGCCAGTGGCCTGCTCCCCTCCTTCCCTTAGTGTGAGTGACTGGTCACGCATTTCCACATGAGTTCAAGTCTGTTTCCACGTCTCATCTGGCAAAGAACAAAACCAGTCAAAAGCAACCAATTCATTTTAATTACTTAGATTCTATTTGGCAAACGCTGTCCTTAATTATTAATTCAGCATTTCAACCGGCAATCACTAGTTATTATATGAAGCTTTAGATTGTGAGAAGTCAAACTGAAACCTCCAAGAAATTATTCTTTCTTAATAAAAGTCAAGATTGCTTTGCTATATAATAATAACATTTTATGCAGATCTTTATTAGAGTGCCAGCCCAGGAATAGTAAAACACATAATAAAACTGTGTATCATATGCATTTCAAAATGATGTAATGCATGATGAGCACTCATCTAAAAAAAGGACATGTGCTCTTCTCAGGATGTTTTTGTTATATATATTCAAAATAATTCCTTCATGAAAACCTTTTTCAGTGTGACTGAAATTACAATTTATTTATATTCAATTCTACCATGCAGATTATGGTGAAGGCCCAGCGGATGTAGTAAAAGAATGGCCGTGGTGTTTCATTGATTTTCAAATACAAAATACAGAGTGGAATCGAAAATATTTAAATATGCTCTCTGTTTACGTGAAAAGTACAGTATGCTATTTGACCAGGTTCTCTAATTTCAAAACATATTATGTCTGCTGCCTATAGAAGTTCATAATTAACCACATCAAGATCTAGCTGACATATGCTGAGTGATTACAATGTTCCAACGACTGCTATTGATGCTCTTACAGTTATTTCCTTATTCAGTGCTGACTATAGCCCTGTGCACTAGGCTCTTATTGTTCGAATGTTTGTTTTCATTGTGTAGTTGAAGATACCGAGGCTGGGGTAAAGTGTTCACTAAAACACAGAACAAGAAAGCAACAGAGCTAGATTTCAAACCCAAGTCTCCTGGCTTTGTATATTTATCCAAATAGATAAGGACAACAATATTTTTTTTCTTAGTTTTAAAAATATTTTTATTTATTTATTTTTATTTTTTTTATTTTTGTGAGAGAGTAAGAAAGTGAGAGAGAGAGAGACATCGGCGTGAAAGAGAAACATCTATCGGCTGCCTCCTGCACGCCCCCTACTGGGGATCGAGTCCACAACCTGGGCATGTGCCCTGACCAGAAATCGAACCAGGGACCTCTCAGTCCATGGAATGATGTTCAAGCCACAGAGCCACACCTGCCAGGCAGGACAAAGATATTTTCCATCTCACCAAGCTAAGCCCACGCTGATTCTGCTCTGGTTTGCTAAAATCTACGTCAATAATAAGATGGCTGAAATCTTGGTTTAAAAAAACTGACAAGCAGAACAAAATCCTCTATGGTGCTTTTTGCAAACTTTTCATTGTCCTTTGTCAAATTGACAAATATGAAACATCAGCAAAAATGAATAATAGAATGCGAGCAGTGAAAGAAAAGATAACAGCAAATATTAATAGCAAAGTTAGATTTTGGGGGGGCTGGTTATTATTTACATTAGATTTTTTTTCACATGTGCATTTTCTTTGTTCCCTTGCTGCTGCCGGTGCTATAGCACCATGATTTTTCTCATAGTCTAATTCCTGCAGTATGTAGAAACTGCCCCAGCGGAGTGCCTGCTCGGATCCCTTTTGATGAATGGCAGTGCCTCGTAACTGACAAGGAGGGTGCGGCATGCCCTACCCGGGCACCCAGTGATTAGCAGGAGCTGGTGGGCCTTTATGGCAGTTACCAGGTCAGAGGGATCATGCTTCCTTAAGCTCAATAGGTCAGCAGTCCTCCTGATGCAGCTTTTCTTAACGCTGTGGAAGTCATCCCAGCCTGTCTCCAAAACAGCATGATTCTGAAGAGGTTTTTAGTCCCTGCTGCTGAATAGAGCACATTCAATACCTTGTCAGCTTGCAGCAGTGGTTACAAGAACCCTTAGCCCAGCTCCCTTTATGTAAAGCTGTTGGCAGGTAGTAAAGAACTGTGTGGCACACCTGGATACGTGTTGAAAATGGCTTGTGTTTTCAGGCACACCTCAGATTTCAGAATACATGTGCTATAAAACAAGTGACTACCGAGTGAATATGTTCTTCCCACAGATTCCATTACAGAAGCGTGCTCTGGTTTTCTAATATATAACTTAAAGTCTCAGTGGAATACCTTTTACTAAGAAGTTAAAAAGTTATAACCCGTTCAATAGTGAGCTTGATATTTCTGTGGCGAAATAAAATTATTTTGAAAAAATTTCTGTACCTGTTAGCACCCGTTCCCCTTCCTAAAGAATTATTCTTTCTTAGAGTATTATTGTCTTCCTTGAGCAGAAATCCTCTCTCAACCATTTACTTCTTACTATGTGATTGTTGTATACGGATTTTGTGATAAGAGCTTACAAGCTTTATATCTACAGTCTGTTTTGATACCCCAGCAGTTATTTTTATAGTTATTGCTGCTAAGCATCTTTTTAATACTTAGAGGGATTTGGGACACTAGGGATCCAGCCTGCCCAAGCTAGAAGCCCACGTTTCTTTTCCTGAACGTCCTTCAGTTAGAATCTGACAACTGACCAAGGCTCTGTGAATCAGACACAAGCACACATGAGAGTCTGGTTCAGGAGAGAATGATGATGAGGAGGAGGGGCAGAATTTACTGGGGAAGATACACAGGTGTGATGAAGAGACATCTGTCTGTTGGGCTACTCCAAGACCAGGGCTGGTAGCGAAAATGCCAGGGCTTGAACAGGGGGGCAGCTGCAGCAAGTCTTCCCCTGGAGTGGCCTGTGATTGAGGAATCTTGACTGCATTCCTCTAGTTCTGTCTTTGGCCTTTGCAGAGACTCATTGAGCTGCCTCTATCAGTTAATTTATTTTTGTAGGTGGGAGGCATGGTATAGCTAGACTAGGTACTTTTGCAAAACTCTCAGTAGCAAATAACCAAACTTTCAAACATTATCTTTCTTTCTTCATTTTGATGTCTCATGCAATTCTTAATGGAGAGAAGTATAGCAGATGTGTTCCCTTAGATACCCCAAATTAATTTAATCCATTCTCTATTCTCTTTCTTTCTGCTTTCTGTAACAATTCACCATGTATTGCTATATTTATCTTACTGCCCCAAGGTTGTAACTTAATGTTACTATCTGAAGTAACTGAAGTAACTTAATGCATGATTTGTGTGGAAACAATTTTGTAGCTTTCACATCTATCCCAATACCTTACATATAGTGGGAACTCAATAAATGTTGACTATATAGCTAAATGCTTCTACCTAAACCTTGTGATATAAAGCAAATTCTGTGTGTCAAGCTCTTGAAGGCGAAGTATCATCATATTTATTATGAGTAGAAGATGTAACCTTAGAACATAAAGGAGTAAAGGTAACTTGAGAGAGGGAGTAGAAGTGGTAGATGAAAAGAAGGAAGGGGAATGGCAGGACAGAAAACTTTATTATCTACACATTTTTTTTTTTAGTTTTGGACAAAGGGAAAGAAATGCTTTTTTATAAACAAAAAATAAACATTGTCACTTCAATTCTGTGAAAACAAATATGCAGTCATAAAATGTAGTAAAAATTGTCTGGAATGTTGTTGTGTTATTATTTGTACAGTAAAGTGTGAAAAAATGCAATACAAAGGATAAAGTAATAAGTCAAGCTGCCAGCATGATGACACATTGTTAGAGTAATGCCACATTTAGACTGGCCTCCTGTTTACTGGGTTGACAGAAGTCTAATAAAGTTAGTCTTGAGGCAATGGGCATAAATGACTTCAGCTCACACAGCTTCAAAGACAGGGCAGGAGGGTATGATTAAACAAAAAATAGAATGAGATGTTGTTTCAGGAACTAAAATCACAATGTCTCCGGCTTCTTCGGGACAGTATTCTCATTTGGTTACCCCTTTGTTTATTGAATTTTCTCAGTGAAGCCTACTTCACTTCCTTTCGAGTGTCACCAATTCAATTTTCCAAGTCTGCAGGTCTGCACACACTTCTGCCTACCCTAGGAAAAAATTAATAAGAGCCCTTCAAATATGAGAGAACTGGGTCAGAAAGTTACTCTATTAAGACTGCATCACTCTCTCACAGCAGGTGAATGATCAACAAGGTATCGAGAGGTGCAAATGTCACTATATTGAAGGTGTAGGATCAAAATAATTCTAGACGTCAAAGGGAATGTATGTCATCTTCCCCAATTTTCTATTCCCTTCGGAATATTTTCAGCAGTGTCTCTGGAAGATGGTCATCTAGTTTCTGCTTAAATACTCTGTAGTGGTGGGGACTGTTTTCTCCTACAGTGCTCACTTATTTACTTAAAATAACCATTGATTATTTTGTTTGCTACAGGCACAATGTTAGGAAGAGATGCTGGATATTTTTATTAGATGTTGTGAGGGCATATCTTTAAAATGTTTCCCCCATTTTACAGTGAGCTAAAATTCATCTGACTATATTTCCCATTAACGGGCACACATTCATTCAATATCAGTCTATAATTAAGGTACCCATTTTACTTGAGCTTCATGATCCATACAAATAAATTTAATTAGGAGGTAGAGAGATTAGTACATTTTCCATTTAATTATACCTTTTTATTAACAGAATATTATCCCTTATTAAAATATTAAGGTTACTAACTTAAAAACCACCTCATTTAAAAAAGGATATCTATTTAGATTAGAAATAATCGGAAACCTATATAACCTTATTAAACAAATGTCAAACCCAATATATTTAATTTAAAAAAAGGAAGAAATATTAATTAATAAATAAATGTATAGAAAAATAGAATAAAAGAAATAAACATCTTAGTCTATCTTTTCGTGTACCACTGTTTTTAATAATCAGCTCTAATTGCCAGTTGTATTTCAAGAGAAACACATTTCATTCTATATTCTCATCAAAATATGACATTTTATTAACTTTGTAGTAAACATACGTAATTAAATTTAAAGCCTACTTGGTTTTAACCTTTTGAAAATTCTGTCAAAAATGTATTTTAAAGTGTGGCCTGTTTGTGTCTTTGTTCATTTGTTGCTTTCAGTTTTATGTCCACAAGTGAGTGAAATCTTGAGGTTCTTGCCTTTTTCTGTCTGATTTATGGGTGGGAGGTAGTGAGGGTAGAGGGAGTCGAGTGTGTGGTGACAGAAGGCAATTTAAGGTGGTGGGCACACAATGCAATATACAGATGATGTATCATAGAATCGTACACTTGAAATCTATAAAACTTTATAAACCAATGTCACCTCAACAGATGTAATAAAAACAACGTTTTGGTCAATACTGAGAGCACAGTAAAATCATGTGAGTAGATTTAGAAAACACTGAGGCTCACTCACCTCTACCCATTCTGATTTAATTGGATTTTGGAGAGGCCTAGCCATCGGTAGGTTTCTAATCTTTTCAAGGGCTTCCAACATGTAACCATGTTTCAGAAATACTATTTAAAGGAAAACCTGAATGGTGATTACCAGAGGAACAGGGGGATGGGAGGAGGTAGAAGAGGGTAAAAAGGGAATAAATGGTGATTGAAGGAGACTTGACTTGAGGTGCTGAACACACAATACAATACACAAATGATGTGTTATAGAATTGTACACCTGAATCTATATAATTTTATTAACCAATGTCGCCACACTAAATTCAATAAAATAAAAATAAAAATATCTTAATGAGTCTCTCCTATGCCTATGTATTGATTATGTATTATACTCATAAATTTTCTATATTGTTTGAATGGAGACTGTGACAAATTAAACATACATATGGTAATCCCTAGGGACATAAAATAAAAAATAATATAAAGAGGCATATCTCAAAACTCAGCAGAGGAAATACAAATCAAATACTAAAACATTATTATTCATCAAAATAAAAGGCAGATTAAAAAAGGAACAAAAAGTATATCAGTATTTGGAATAAATGTCAATACTTGCAATAAGTAGAAAGGGAATAAACATCCCAATTAAAAGGTCTTGATTATAAGTCTGAATAAAAAAGCAAGACCTGCCTATATTCTGTTACCAGGAATATTAAATAAGACAACACAGACTGCTTTAAAAATGAAGGATGGAGAAAGGTGTACCTTGAGAACACTAAGCATAGAGAGCATATGTGGATACATTAATCTCAGACAATGTATGCCATACTTTATGAACAAAAATATTACCAAGTATAAATCTGAATGCATAAAAACAGAATTTCAAAACAAAAAAGCAAACATGACAAAAATTTAAAAAATAGACAAGTCTATAGGAAACTTTGGAAACCTTGTCAGTAATTGATAGGACTCATAAAAATCGGAAGTGATTTAGAATGTTTGAACAACACTATATAAAAATCAAACTTTTTTGCCATTAATAGAACAACACATCCAGCACTGCAAATAATGCAATATTTTCACATATGTAACATGCATCAAGATAAACAAAATTCTGCCCTGGCCAGTTTGGCTCAGCGGTTAGAACGTCGGCCTGTGATCCGGAGAGACCCGGGTTCGGTTCCCGCTAAGGGCACGTACTTCGGTTGCAGTTTGTCCCCGGCCCTGGTTGGTCGTGTGGGTGGCAGCCACTCGATGTGTCCCTTCATGTCGATGTTTCTCACTCTCTCTCCCTTCCTCTCTCTCCCTCCCATTCTATCTGTACAAAAAATGGAAAAATATCCTCGGGTGAGGATAAAAAAAAAAAAGATAAACAAAATTCTGTGTCACAAGACAGAACTCAATAAATGTCAAAAGATCAAAATAATACAAAGTATATTATTTGACTATAGCAATATTAATTTAGAAACCAGTAGGAAAAAGTCATATTCCCCAAATATCTGGAATGACACATTGCTCAGAGAAGAAATCTAAAAGGTAATGAAATCTTTGTTAGGGTAAAATTTTTAGATTTATTTATTTATTTATTATTATTTTTTATCCTTAACCGAGGACATTTTTTTCCATATTTTGTTCAGATAGAGTGGGAGAGAGAGAGAAGGAGAGAGTGGGAGAGACAGAGAGAAACATCGATGTGCAAGGGACACATCGAGTGGCCGCCACCCACACGACCAACCAGGGCTGGGGACAAACTACAACCGAGGTATGCGCCCTTAGCGAGAACTGAACCTAGGTCTCTCTGGACCGCAGGCTGATGCTCTAACCGCTGAGCCAAACCGGCCAGGGCTGATTTATTTATTTTTATTAATTAAAAATTATCTTTAAAAAAGTTGACATACAATATTATATTAGTTTCAAGTATATGGAATAGTGCTTCAACATTTATGTACCTTACAAAGTGAACACCACAATAAGTCTAGCAACCATTAATTCTGTTCTCCATGCTGTACATTACATCCCCATGATTTATTTTATAACAGGAAGTTTGTACTTAATCTTCTTCCCTTTTTCTGCCCAACTCCCACCCCCACCATTGTCAACCATCAGTTTGTTCTCTGTATCTATGGATTTGTTTGTTTCATTTTGCTTGTTTGGTTATACTGTTCTTTAGATTCCACATATAAATGAAATTGTATGGTATTTGTCCTTTTCTGTCTGACTTATTTCACTCATAATACTCTCTAGGTCAATGCATGTTGTCACAAATGGCAAAATCCAATTCAGAGGTCTGGGGTAAAACCTGAGACTGCATTTCTAACAAACTTCCAAGTGATTCTGATGCTAATAATGTGTTGCTTGAGAAGGCATACCTACTATTCTATTAAAATCCTGAAGCACACTGAATGAATTTATAAGTATACAGGATAGGTATATTTTAATTTGGAATCCAGGGAAGGTGAGCCAAATGAAAGGAATGTTGACTCACATGAGATACTTTATAGGGCTCTCTGAATGGCTGAAGTGTATAGTGGACACCATGGTACAGAGAGAAGAATGTACACATTACCTGGAGAGAAGTAAATAATGTCTATAATTTACAGACTTCAAGAGCCCTTCTTGAATTGAACCCTACTGACCCAAGCTAATTGGGTGAGGATACTTATGCTAGAATAATATCAATATACAATTTTAGATATTTAGGTACAGTGGAAACCTATGCTCATTTTATTATGTGTATGGCCATTTAAAATAGAAATTTGCAGAGGATTCCAAAATGGTGGCGGAGTGAATGGAAGTTATAGAGACCATCTCCCAGGACCAAACTGGAATTACAAATAACATTAAGACAAATCGTCGGGAAAAAGCAACAGAAAAGCAGCTTGTGAGGACCATGTAACCAGGGACACTGACTCAATGCTGGTAGGATTGCAGAGACACAAGAGGGGGGCTGGGAGCCCATGGTCGGCAGTGGCCTTAGCTGTGAGCAGCACCCTCGGGTTACACTCTCAAGTGGCTCCACAGCACAGAGCTCGGACAGATGTTAAAATAGCCACAGCCACTCTCTGTTGGCTCTGGCAGAGGGAGGGTGGATTAGACTGGAACACTGTGTGGGGATGCTTTGAATTTGGAGGGTGCTCAGACCTTTTGCTGAGTTGCAACCACACAGGACAACAATCATCTTACTCCTTCCCAGGGCTCTGGGGAGAGGCTGCAGCCCCTCCCTCGAAGATTCAACCCCACACTGTGGCCCATTGAAATGCAAGTTGAGGCTCATTAACAACCAGCATCCACCCTACCCTCCGGAAATCCCCTTAGTCTGAACACCTGAGGGAGTTTTTCATTCAACTGAGAAACCAAGGCTCTTCAAGTAACCACTACTAATAGCCTCCAGGCAAAAAGCTAGAGAAAAATTGATCCATTCTGGGGCTTGCCACTCTACCCAGGAAAGTAAGACATGACAGTGGTATTTAACATGGATCCTCCCTTGCTCATCCAAACCCAGTAGGGGGAGCAAAAAACAGCAGAACACCAACATCCACAGGAAAAATTTGGCAGGCTCCAAAACCCACTGAGATAACCAAAATGGCAAAACAAAGAAACAAATCCCAAATAAAAGAACAAGAGACCTCTACCAAAGATGAAATAAATGAAATGCAGTTAAGCAAGTTAACAGAGCTAGAATTCAGAGCCATGATCTGGAGGAAGCTCAACAGCATGAGTAAGGACATCAACACCATGAGTTAAGACATAGAAATATTGAAAATCAAACAATTGGAAATTAGAAACCACCAAGAAGAAATGAATGACACAGCTGAAATAAAGAACACATTGGATGGTCTAAACAGCAGCGTAGAGGAAGCTGAGGACCAGATCAGTGAAATAGAAAACGGTAGAAAAAAATCAACCAATCAGAAAACTAAAAAAACAATTAAAAAACAGAAAGACAGTTAAAAGAACTGTGGGACAACAGGAAATACAATAATATTTGCATCATAGGACTCCCTGAAGAAGAAGAAAATGAGCAAGGGTTAGAGAATATATTTGAAGAAATAGTGACAGAAGGCTTCCCTAATTTGGTGAAGGAAGAAGGCATTCAAGTTCAAGAAGCACAGAGAGCCCCCAGTAAGAAGAACCCAAACAGGCCCACATCAAGACACATAATAATCAAACTGCCAAAAATTAAAGACAAAGAGAGAATCCTAAAAGTGGCAAGAGATAAGCAACAGGTTACCTACAAAGAAACCCTCATAAGGCTCTCATCTGACTTCTCAACAGAAACACTATGGGCCAGAAGGGAATGGCATGAGGTAATCAAGGTCATGAAAGACAAGGATCTGAATCCTAGACTACTCTACCCAGCAAGGCTATCATTCAAAATGGAAGGTCAAATAAAGAGCTTCCCAGACAAAAAAAGGCTAAGGGAAAATATTAGCACCAAACCAGCACTGCAAGAAATGTTAAAAGGACTGCTGTAATTAGTAGAAGAAATAGGAAGAAAAATATAATCACACTAAACAAAAATGGCAATAAATAAGTACATATCAATAATCACCTTAAATGTAAATGGATTGAATGCTCTGATAAAAAGACACAGAATAGCTGATTAGATAAGCAAGCATGACTTATACGTATGTTGTTTACAAGAGACCCACCTCACAACAAAAGACTCACAGGTTGAAAGTGAAGGGATGGAAAAAAATCTTCCAAAAAAACAAAAAGGAAAAAAAGCTGGGGTAGCAATACTCATATCTGATAAAATAGATTTTAAAATGAAGGCCATAACTAGAGACAAAGAAGGCCACTACATAATATTAAAAAGATCTATCCAACAGCAAGATATAACCTTGATAAACATATATGCTCCCAATATAGGAGCACCAACATATATTAAAAATCTTCTGTAGCACTTCAAAGGAGAAATTGACCGCAATACAATCATAGCAGGGGACTTCAACACCCCACTGACATCACTGGATAGATCCTCTACACAAAAAATTAGTAAGGAAACAGAGACTCTAAATGAAGCACTAGACCAAACGGATTTAATAGGCATCTACAGAGAATTACACCCCAAAATTACAGAATTCACATTCTTCTCAAGTAAACGTGGGACATTCTCAAAGATAGACCACATGTTAGGGCACAAACTAAGTCTCTACAAGTTCACGAAGATTGAAATCATATCAAGCATCTTCTCAGATCACAATGGCATGAAACTAAAAATCAATTGCAGAACATGCAAAGACATTCGAAAACATGGAGGCTAAATAGCATGTTATTAAACAATGAATGGCTTACTGAGAAGATGAAGGAAAAAAAATTAAAAATTTCCTGGAAACCAATGAAAATGAATACACAACAACACAAAATTTAAGAGATGCAACTAAAGCATTTCTGAGAAGGAAGTTCATAGCACTATAGGCCTACCTCAAGAAACAAGAAAAGTTTCGAATAAACTTTCTAACCTCACAACTTAAAGATGTAGAAAGCAAACAAAAAGAAAACCCCAGAGCAAGTAGAAGGAAGGAAATAGTAAAGATCAGAGCAGAACCAAATGACATAGTGACCAAAAAATCAATTCAAAGGATCAATGAAACAAACAGCTGGTTTTTCAAAAAGATAAACAAGATAGATGGACCCTTAGCAAGACTCACCAAGAAACAAAGAGAGAACTCAAATACTCAAAATCAGAAATGAAAGAGGAGAAATAATAATTGACACCACAGAAATACAAAGAATCGTTAACAAATACTATGAACAATTATATGGCAACAAATTTAACAATCTGAGCAAAATATACAAATTTCTAGAAACACATAGTCTCCCAAAACTGAATCAGGAAGAGATAGAAAACTTAAACAGACCAATAACAACTAAGGAAAATGAAGAGGTAATCAAAACTCTCCCATCAAACAAAAGCCCAGGCCCGTATGACTTCATGGGGGAGTTTTACCGAACATTCAAAGAAGAACTAACACTCATTCTCCTCAAACTATTTCAAAAAAGTCAAGAAGAAGACTTCCAAATGGGTTTTATGAGGCCAGCATAATTCTAATTCCAAAACCAGAAAAAAACACTAAAAAGAAAGAAAACTACAGGCCAATATCCCTGATGAAGATAGATGCCAAAATCCTGAACAAAATACTAGCAAATCGGATCCAGCAATACATCAAAAATATTATTCACCTTGACCAAGTGGAATTCATCCCAGGGATGCAAGGCTGGTACAATATTCGCAAATCAATTAATGTGATACACCACATAAACAAAATGAAAGATAAAAACCACATGATCATATCAACAGATGCTGAAAAAACATTTGACAAAATCCAGCACCCATTTCTGATAAAAACGCTCTGCAATCTGGGAACAGAGGGATCATATCTTGACACAATAAAGGCCATTTATGAAAGACTCACAGCCAGCATCTTACTCAATGGGCAAAAACTAAAAGGATTTCCCTTACAAACGGAAACTACACAAAGATGTCTACTTTCACCACTCTTATTTAACATAGTACTGGAAGTCTTAGCCACAGAAATCAGACCGGAATGAAAAATAAAAGGCTTCCAAATCGGAAAGGAGGAAGTAAAACTGTTATTATTAGCAGATGACATGACACTATACACAGAAAACCCCAAAGACTCCATCAAAAACTTACTAGACTTAATAAATGAATTTGGCAAAGTAGCAGGTTACAAAATTAATGTCAAGAAACCGATGGTATTCTTATACACCAATGATGAACTCACAAAAAGAGAAACTAAAAAGCAATCCGATTTACCATTGCAGCAAAAAAAATGAAGATACCTAGGAATAAACTTAACCAAAGGAATAAAGAACCTGTTCGCAAAAAACTACAGGACATTAAAAATAGAAATAGAGGAAGATATAAAAAAGTGGAAGCACATACCTTGTTCATGGATTGGAAGAATTAACATCAGTAAAATGTCCATACTACCCAAAGCAATCAATAGATTCAATGCAATCCCCATCAAAATACCAATGACATACTTCACAGAACTAGAACAAACACTTCAAGAGTTCATATGAAACAAACAAACAAAAAGACCTCAAATAGCCACAGCAATCTTTAAAAAGAAGAACAAAGTTGGAAGGATCACATTACCAGATTTCAGGTTATACTACAAAGCTACTATAATCAAAACAGCCTAGTACTGGCACAAGAACAGGCAAATAGATCAGTGGAACAGGATAGAGAACCCAGAAATGAACCCTAGACAATATGCTCAATTAATATTTGACAAAGGTGGCAAGAGCATACAGTGGAGTAAAGACACCCTCTTTAATAAATGGTGTTGAGAAAATTGGACAGCTACATGTAAAGAAATGAAACTAGACCATCAACTTACACCATACACAAGAATAAACTCAAAATGGATAAAAGACTTAAATGTGACTCATGAATCCACAAAAATCCTTATAGAAACTGTAGGCAACAAAATTTTAGACATCATTCGCAGCAGAATTTTCACTGATACATCACCTAAGGCAACAGAAACAAGAGAAAATGAACACATGGGACTACATCAAACTCAAAAGCTTCTGCAAAGCAAAAGATTCAATCCTCAAAATGGAAAGGCAACCCACTGTGTGGGAGAGACTCATTGTCAATGATATATCAGATAAGGGGTTAATTTCCAATATATATAGAGTGCTCATACAACTCAACAAAAGGAAGACAAAACACCCAATTAAAAATAGGCAGAGAAACTAAATAGACACTTCTCCAAACAGGACATACAAATGGCTAAGAGACATATGAATAAATGCTCAACATCACTAATCATCAGAGAGATGCATATTAAAACAACAATGAGGTATCACCTCACACCTGTCAGAATGGCTGCCATCAACAAATCATCAAACAACAAGTGTTGGCGAGGGTGTGGAGAAAAGCAGACTCTAGTACACTGCTGGTGGGAATGCAGACAGGTGCAGCCACTATGGAAAACAATATGGTGTTACCTCAAAAAATTAAAAATTGAACTTCCATTTGATCCAGTGATCCCACTTCTAGGAATATACCCTAAGATGCCTGAAACACCAATCAGAAAGAATATATGTACCCCCTTTTTTATAGCATCACTATTTACAGTAGCTAAGATCTGGAAACAGCCCAAGTGTCCATCAGTAGACGAATGGATAAAAAAGCAGTGGTACATATACACAATGGAGTACTATGCAGCTGTAAGAAAGAACAATCTCTTATTCTTTGAGAGGACATGGAGGACCTGGAAAGTATTTTCCTAAGCAAAACAATCCAAGCAGAGAAAGACAAATATCACATGATCTCACTTATTTGTGGAATATAATGAACATAACAGTCTGGGGAATTGGGTAGACCCAGAGACGTGGAAGTAGGGTACAGACTGATAATCCTCAGAAGAGGGGTTGGTGGGGGTACAGAACTTATATGCATGTACGCATAATCGATGGACATGGACAACAAAGCCGGGTATGAGGTGGGGGAGATGGGAAGGAAGGTGTCAATGGGGTTAAAAAACAAATCTGTAAAAAATATAAATTAATAAAAATATTTTAAAAATAAAGTTAAATAGAAATTTTCAAAGAAGATATTAAAATAATCAAAGGTGGTTAAATTAATTAAAGATCACATTTAAAACAACCCTTGATTTTAAGATACAATACTTAAACAGTTTCCTAGTCTAGATGGCTTAAGTGAATAATTTTATAATTTTTATTGATTGCTTGATATTATAGAGAGGGAGGAAGGGAGAGAGAGAGAGAGAGAGAGAAATATCAATTTGTTGTTCCACTTATTTATATATACATTCATTGGGTTTTATATGTTCCCTGACCAGGAATTTAATCTACAACCTTAGAGTATAGGGACAGTGCTCTAACCAATTGAACTATCCATCCAGAGCCTTAAGTGAAGAATTTAATTAGACTGCTTTAAAAAGAGGATCGCTAGTCTTCTAAAGTAGTTAATTATCAAAACTAAAAATAAGACACTTTTTTCATTCTACAGTTACCTGCCCAGTCAATACAAAGGTATTTTGCCCCTAGACTTATTACTGTGTCTTCAAAGCTCAGCATAAATTATTTTCTTCTTTACTTATATTTTAATTTCGGTAATACTTTACCATTCCATTCTGATTGCTATTCAAGAAGCATTACTTCTAAGTTATGAAGATATTGCCGGAAAAATTCTTAGAGGTTTTGCCCTGGCCGGTTTGGCTCTGTAGTTGGAGCATTGGCCTGCGGACCAGAGAGTCCTGGGTTCGGTTTCCGCTAGGGGCATGTAGCACCCCCACCCCAAATCTTAGAGTTTTATTAAGAAGAGAATAGCAGAAAAAAACAAAAACAGAATATTATGTCATGAAAAGAAGTAAGTATAACTACTTGAGTCTTGCACTAGGATAACTTTTTGAGGAGTAGCTTTGGTTTAGTCTTGTCCTGAGGTCTGCAGTTCTAAAAAATCACTTTGATTAAGCTGACCCCACATTGATCTGTCTCTCAATTTTAAAGGTGATGGGTGCACAAAGCTGTGTACAAATACATAGTAATGGCAGATGTTAATTCCACTTGATTATATTTTATTCCTTTTATAATTTATAAAATTATATAATTTAAGGTGTACGTGATGATTTGATAAATATGTGCATAGAGAAATGATTACTATATTTAAGTTCTAGTTTCAGTGAGTTTTTTAACCACTGTTTTTCTAGTCCTTATTTCATTTATGTATTTCTTCTCTGATTTTTATTTCCTTCCTTCTGCTAACTTGAGGCTCCCTGAGACAGGCCTGGACCCTGGGGCCTCAGGGGCTGGTCTGGTGCTGGGGACGGCCTTGAGCCTGGGGTATAGGAGCCAGTCTATCCCTGGAGTGGACCTGCAGTCTGGTGTCATGGGTCCAGACTGAAGCCTGTAATAAATTAAATACACACACACACATGTTGTGTATAATCCTCCATAAGCAATACTGAGACAATTTAAGCTATGAAGACACGGCATGATTCTAATTGTCCAGTGACTGAAGATCTAGGTCTAGGAAAACATCTGTTCATAGAAATTATACTAATCAAATAAAGTAATCAAAAATAATATTTTTTTACTATTTGTAATCGCTTTTGCACTTTTTGTAATTGTACGGTATTATAATGTTTTCAAAGATCTAAAGAATTTCTTAAAAATTTTCACTTATAGCATTTTTACCCACTGCAATTATAAACAAAAAAAAAGTATGTAGACTATGCATTCTTCTGGATATTTGTCTCAGATGGATGTTGATTTACACTATTAAACATATACTAGAAATGTTCCTTACCTCTACATATGGGGGCTATAACATACATTTAATGGATTACTACATATCAAATTATCTATGCCCCTGAACTGTGATAATACCGCCCCCCCCCCCCACACACACACACACACATTGCACTAAGATAGGCAATATTTATATACTGGGGAAAATCTTTTGGAATGAAGAAAGATTGTGAAAGCTAGCTCTTAAAACTTTATTTTTCAGATTAATTATTATATATACAAAACAATATATGTTATACTTGTTAGGTATAATTACTCAACACACATTTATTGAGCAATTATTGGTGCCTAACAGATATTTCTAACTGAATATATTACAATTTCCTGATATTCCCCTAAAAGCTTGTTCCACTATATCTCAATTAGTGGTAATTGTATCCTTTTAGTTGGTCAGGCTAAAACCATGGTGTTAATCCTTGACTTGTATTTTTCTCAAAAACTCCTGTTGTCTCTACTTTAAAAATATGTCCAGAACATTACCACTTTCAAAAATGTATTCCTGCTCCTGTTCTTGTTCTCCTTGCAGGCTAATCTCAATTTATCATCCAGTGTTATCTTTTAAGTATAAATCAGATCATGCCATCTCTTGGTTTAAAACTGTCTAAAGGTTCTTCATCCTACAGAGACAAAGAGTCAGGCTTCTTCACAATCACCTACAAGGCCTGTCTCTGGCCCCTGCCACTTTTCTTACCTCTTCTCCAGCTCTAGTTTCTCTGGCCCCATATATATATATATATTTATTTGTTACAGATGTTTCTCCTTTTCCTTCATTGACACCCTCCTCCCAATTCCCCCTCCCCACACCCCAGCATTGTTGTCTATGTCCATGGTTACGCATGCATGTATATAAGTTCTCTGGTTTATCCCTTCCCTCCCCCACCCCAGTCCCCCTCTTCTGAGATTTGTCAGTCTGTACCCTATTTCTTTATTTTATTTTATTTTATTTATTTATTTATTTATTTATTTTTTATTTTATTATTTTTTTTATTATTGATTAATTTTTGTTACAGATGATTCTCCTTTTTTCCCCCACTGATTCCCCCTCCCCCTCCCCTCTGCCCCTTCCCCAGATTGTTGTCCATGTCCACTGTTCATGCATACATGCGTATAAGTTCTGTGGTTCATCCCTCCCCCACCTCCCCACTCCTTAGGGGATTGTCAGACTGTACCCTGCTTCCGCGTCTCTGGGACTACCCCATTCCTCAAACTGTTATGTTCATTATATTCCACAAATAAGTGAGATCATATGAAATTTGTCTTTCTCTGTTTGGCTTGTTTCACTTAGGATGATACTTTCCAGGTCCCTCCATGTAGTCTCAAAGGATAAGAGATCTTTCTTTCTTACCGCTGCGTGGTACTCCATTGTGTATATGTACCACAGCTTTTTATGTCTGTACCTTATTTCTGTGTCTCTGGGTCTGTTTTGTTCATCAGCTTGTTTTGTTCATTATATTCCACAAATAAGTGAGATCATGTGATATTTGTCTTTCTCTGATTGGCTTGTTTTGCTTAGGATAATACCCTCCAGGTTCCTCTGTGTTGTCTCAAAGGATAAGAGATCTTTATTTCTTACAGTATAGTATTCCATTGTGTATATGTATCACAGCTTTTCTTAGTTGACTGGAAAATTACAACATCAAGAATTTCACGGGTTCTTCCAGCTCCTGGGAGTACTTTTTGTCCATATGTCTGTGTGGCTCATCCCTACATCTTTCCAATTTGTTCTCAGTTGTAGCCTTCACAGAGAAGCCTACACTGACTACTCTATTGAAAACCAGAACCTGGCACTTCTGATCACCCTTCCCTACTGTATTTATGATTAATACACTTCTAACATATTATACAGTTTATTTTTTCTTCTCACCAGGAAACCTATGAGAGAAGGGTTTTTTATTTTATTTTTTATTTCTTTAGTTTAAGTACCTTACATACAATGAAAAACGTTTGATTGAATGAATGAATACATGATATTCTCTGTTTTGAGTACAGGGAACTAACAATGAACAGCATGCACATGCTTCTTGCTTTGTGGAGCTTAGAGGCTATAACGCAAGTCAAAGCATTTAGAGTTTGGAGAGCTATTTAAAGTGCATGTAGTCCAACTTCAATATATTACAGATGAGGAAAAGAGTCCCAGTGATGTTATACGACTTTTCAATGATCACAGAGGGACCAAAGCCCAACTCTCTGATTCATAATGTAGCAATCTTTTCACTATACATTGTGATTAATTATTTTCATTTATCATAGTTTGTGCTCAAGGTATAGTGGGTACTACAAAAAGTACATATAAGGCATACAGGCGTAACATTAATATACAGTATTATAAACTGTATTATTAATGATAAAGGAGTGACATGAACAAATAATCATGAAGTAGTTCACAATTGTAAGAAATGTCTGTGCCCTAAAATTGTTATGACATCTTTCAACAAGCTGACAGATGAGGAAAATAAAAACAATGGAACTAACTATAATATAACCGAGGGTGTGGAAATAGCCTAAGTATAGTTTGGGAGAGAATAATGGAGGATGATAAGCTCCCTTGAGTTAATTTAAATCTCCAGGCCTCAGTGAATTTAAATCCTACAAGAGAGTAGACATTGAAGATGTGATTACAGATTAACTCAAGACATCATAACAGAAATCAGATGAGAAAATGTTCTTTTAGTTTTCAAAAAGACAATTGTAATAGATGACAGAAAGAAGAAATATGTTGAATGAACTAGCTGAACAAATATATTGTGATTAAATAGAAGCAAAATTGGCAATTACCAAGAGTTATCATAGATCCATAAACTTGCTAGAATGTTTTGAGATTTTATCTTGAAATGTGTAAAGGTATGCCCGTGTTTGTTGTACGTGTGTAATTTCTGCACACGTTTGTGTGTTATTTAAGCAGGGTATTTGACAAAGTTCCTCTTGACACCTTGCAGGCAATATGGGGTTAAATACTTACCACATTTTACTGGTTCATAACTGGTTGAATATTTATGTGCCAATTATGTATTACTGAATATATTTAAACCTAGAATAAAATCTTTGTTGCTGGAAGTTTTCTACCTTGTCTATGTTTTAAATATCTGTATCATGACTTGAATGTGAATTAAAATAAAGCACAGTTATGAATTTTTGAGCTATCTAATATTTAAGGTGACAGAATCATGGTTTCAAAAATATTCAGCAACAATGATAGTCATAATTTTAATTACTCCATTTTGGAGTAGCTATTATGTGCCGACTAGGCACCTTTATACACTATATCTCATTTGATTATTATAACTACCCCAGTAGTCACTATTATCCTTGATTTAAAAATAAAGCACATAAAAAATTAAATGGCATACCCAGAAGCAGAAAAAAAATCTTAATTTCAGCTCTGTTTTATGCAAGAGCTGATGCTATATATCTATGCCTAGCTAGTTTATAAAATTTATGAAAAAAAATGTATGAATAGGAAATTAAATGGAGGCTAATACAAATACCTATATTTGGATACAAAGAGTAATTTTCCTACATATAGAAAGTAGCAACTTGAATATAAAATATTTCTAAAAGAAGAGTTTCAAATATATGAATAAAGATTCCATTCAGCTTCTAATAAACATAATGCAATCGTAAATCTCAGCTGCATAAAAAATATTAGACCAAAAGAATAATATTATCATTCCATTCCTCTTTAATCAGGTCACATCAAGACTACTGTGCCTAGTTGATTATGTGACCCCCAAATAATTATATGGACAAACTAGGGAGACTCTTGGGGAGTGTGAGTAATTAGGACAATAAGACCTTGAGCATTTTCTTTGCTTATCTACTTATTGTTATTCCAAAAATGAGTTGTTACAGAAAAAGTCCCAAACTTGTACTTAGAAAATACATATAACAATAGCCCACCTAGTCTTATAAATTAATATTCCCAAAATCTGAGAGTTAGGGTACTATATAAGATTTAAACTCATACAAGCTTACTGGATAGACAGGGTCTCTGACTGACTTGTACGAGCATCATGAAATACTTTTTAAAATTATAAAGCAAATATAACAACACAAATAAAATCTCATGGGGCTTTCACACTAAGAAAATTTAACTTTCACAAAAATTTTAATATAGCGAAGCAAAATTAAGGTTTCTAACTATGTGAAAATATGATAGGGTGTATTTATAAGCATGTGTACGTATGCTAATCAGGGATGTACCTTTTCTATAAGCTTTACTGCTACTAAGGGTGCCATAAAACATTTTATAGTCACCAAGTAAGAGTGGGAGGATAATATAAAGCACTACAGCAGATGTAACGTAGCATGCAGGGGTAACCTGAGCAACTTACATGAAAAATTACACTGTTCTTCACTCTGTCAGACTTTCAGGCAGTTCATTCGGCCTTTGATTTGTTGTGTATATACACTTCCATTTGGGCTTTCAAACCAGTTCCAACTGATTTGACAGAGCATAGGAGAGTTCTGCTTTCAATTTGGAGACTATGATCAAACAAATGGTGAAGGAAATTTTTCCATTTGCAGCACTGGCTTTCTTGAGTGTCCGTGGCTATGATCTGATGCATTTATTGTTCTTCGAGGAAGAGTAAGGTAAGACCAATGTAAAGGACATACCTGCAGCTGGAATACAAAGAGGGTTCTCTGTGCATCTCTGGGATTTTCATTAATTAAGAGAGGATGAAGCAATGAAAACCGATATTCCAGGAATATGTTGCTTTTGCGCCCAACAGTAAATTGAGAAACTACCAATTGGAAAAATTGTCATTTTACTCTTTGTCAATTATGTTACTCAAAAATGCTAGCACGGGTCATAAAGGCGAAAGTCATAAAAATGTCCACAAATACAGCAAGGACTATCAGGTTTACTTTATTTGATTCATGTTAGTTCTTTGTGTCAGATCTGCAGCAAATAGAATTGCCTCTGCTTAGATTCTGTACTTCGCTATAGAAGGCAGAGAAAGGGAATATAAATGTGGATATGGACATTGGTCAATAGCCCCTGGACACAGTCCTATGGATATGGTATTCTAAATCAGGAAATAAGCCCTCGTCTAGGAATATGCATTTGGATAAATGTAAACACTTACAATAAAAGCCAATTTTTAATATGTCTTCTACAAACAGGAGAGCGCCATGGGGAATGATACAATGGAAGGGTAGGACTTAGTTTGATGCCTCTTTTAAGTGTCCTGGCAGAACATGCGAAGGGTCTAAACTAAATAAAGCAAGAGTGTAAGGAAGAGGTGGAGGGAAAATTTTGGGTCATGTGGAGAGTAGAGAATCTATAGATTTTGGTGGTCGAATATTAAATAATGAGAGAAAAGTATCACAGATGACTACTATGTTTCTGGATTGGTGGTTCTGCTATTTCACAGGAGAGAGAGACTAGAAGATAAAGAGAGAATGTATTTCCCACTGCTACACCTGAGCCCTTGGTCATATTTTCCTTCAATTCTATTTTAACACAAAAGGTAAAGCATATCTCTTTTAACTTGCAACATGTCAAAGTGTGTGTTCCTTCAGAATTGTACTACTGTCTGGCAAGTTCTCTTTGGGAATTGGAAAAACATTTCCTAGTGACAAGAGCGTATTTCAACTGAAGCAGCAAGTTGGTTACAAGTCCTTAGGTTATGCTTCAGAAAATGAAAAGCAACCCAATCAAAGGGAAGGATAGGCAGGCCTCACAGGCGAACCAAAGCGTTCATCTCTTTCTAATTTGCTTTTGTGATTCCCACAGAGTAAATATTGCTCAAAATGAAGTGAGGTCCTGTATGTTCACTCTCTTATTTTCTTGTATATATTTCAAAAGAAGTCAGACCCTGAGCAAGCCCAAATTTTAGAGCCACACTGTCAATAGCAGTGACAACGACATGTGCATTGGGCATTGCTATTTTTTTTAAAGAAATTTATTTCAATCAAGAGCAGTCCTGGGAGGGCCCAGAGTGGCAGCTTGGGTGGTTCATTGCACAGTATTTGGTTCATGACTTTGATCTGTGAAAGTGCAGCAAGCACTTGAGGTAGCTGCTGCTCTGCTCCAGGAGGTCAGCTCCCTCAGGGAGAGGTCGGATCCTTGCCAGAGAAGCACGTTTGTCTTTGGATTGTCCTCTCCTGCTTCTGGAGCCCTGGGTCCTTCTTGCCCTACACTTTCCCCGTTAATCCAGACCTTTGATTCAGTGAGATGTGAGTCTGAAACAGCTGGACATAATTTGGAAAAGGAAAACATATTCTGTGTTCAAAGAGACACTTTTCTAGTCATGGAATATTAGAAGGCATTTTTTTTCTTTGCTCAGAGGATTCTGTTCACATTTCTCAATCTATTAAACACAGTATGGCTCTGGGTAGCTATTCTGTTGCCAAAGACACTCTGACATTTAGCTGCATCTCGAAATCTGTTTTAATATTTTAGTATTACCTTTAACTGTCCCTTCCCTTTTCCTATAACTCAGAGTCATCGTCATTGTGAGCCCTGATTATAGCATACTGGCCAGAAAGAGGAAACTATTTTTTCTTTAATATTCCCTTTTCAATAGTGCATGGGTGCCTTTAGATTACAGTTAAATTTACTATATATATCCACATAATTCCTGCTCTCTATTACCTATCTCCCCAAATCCGTATTCTTTATACCTGCATTATGTATCACCAAGTTTGATATATTTGTTTCTGGATACTTCATTTAACTTATCTTTCTTATTTATTGAGCTCCTCTGAAAAACCTTTTAAAAAAATAAGGGATAAAACTCTGTATGAATTATGGACGAATCTCCAGGAATAAGTAGTTGAATCAATTTGTGGGCAAACAGCCATGTTCTATGGGAGTAAAACACTAAGAACATGTTAACAGACATGTGTGTTGTAATTACAAGTAAGACATGTTTAACAATATATGTACTACCGTGTTCCATGATAATTAAGCATAAGTGAGAAAAATCTAATGTCAGTACTTAATATTTCTTATGCTGAACCAAAGAATATTTTTCTCACCTGCATGCATGATTTACAGTATTTATCAATACCATACACTAAAATGTGGGTTCCCTGAAGGCAGCCAACATCCTCTTCAGAATGTGTCCTCTGGTCTTAGCACAATGTCTACTTTTTGGGAGTTTTACAATAAATATTGAATGAGTAAGTCTATTTATCTGTCTATTCATGCACTTATGTTGACAATGATCCATGAAAACATATTATATAAACATCATTTCAGATTGGCTACTGACCAACTGAGATAATCACACATGCCCACACAGTTCTGGGCTTATTTCTGAGTCCCTTATTTGTGTCTAGCATGGTCTATATCTGTGTCTAGAGACATGAAAAGCCACAGCCCATACTCTCCAGGAGCTAACAGTCTAGTGGGGAAGGTGGATAAAACAAGACACAATGTGGAATGGCTGGATCATAAATCACCTATGGATGAATGAAGAGGTTGGAAAATCATGCATAGTGATTGGATTATCTTAGAAGCAATGGGTATATCTTGAATCATTTTTAAGCACACAGTGTCAGTAAACATTTATGAAAACGTAAGCAGGCTTAGCCCAGCCAGTGTAGCTCAGTGGTTCAGCATCAACCCATGTACCAAGAGCTTGCCAGTTCCATTCCTGGTCAGGGCACATGCCCAGGTTGTGGGCCCGATCCCCAGTGGGGGCATGCAGGAGGCGGCCAATCGATCTCATCGATGTTTCTCTCTCTCTTCCTCTCCCTCTCTTTCTCTAACATCAATGAAAAAAGAAAGAGAGAGAGAGAGAGAGAGAGAGAGAGAGAGAGAAAGAAAGAACGAAAGAAAGAAAGAAAGAAAGAAAGAAAGAAAGAAAGAAAGAAAGAAAGAAAGAAAGAAAGAAAATGTAAGCAGACTAACACTCTAATAGCTGTAATTATCTGTACCCATAACTCTAATCCAGGCCTGAGAATTCCTATACCTGCCTTTCTATCTTCTAAGTGTTTCTCAACCTATTTGCTTATAAAAATTACCTTTAAAACATATATAATAATTAAAGCCTGAGCTTCAGTATTTATTCTGATTTATTGATATAGATTTGGGACTCAGACATAATTTTTAAAAAGGAACACCCCAGGCGGTTCTTGTGTTGGTTTCAATCATGGTTCTGTGTTTGTTTCTCTTTTCCTTCTACAATTTGGAAGAACTAGGATTCAGAATTTCAGCCAGGAAGCTACAAATGGATGACTAATACTGGAAGCTATGGTACTACTGCAATGTTGCAATGTGAGGTTATAGCTCACCCAAATGCTGTTTGAGACAAGTTAGTGATGCTCTATTCTCTCCATTAACTTAGAAACCCTTGGTACAGTCCCTCTGGCTATGTCAGGCAAGCCAGGTCCAAATATTACATGGATCTTTGATCTGATTTTAGAGGTAAGGGAAGAAGGAAAAAGAAACATGAGCAAATTTACGGTCACTAGGAGTGGGGAACTGAAATGAGAGAGGGGAATGGGATGGAGGAGACAGAAGTAAAAATAACTTGAAATGATAAATCCCTTTGTCTGCATTGTGTCATCATACTCACATGGACCCCACAGAAGTGGAGCAGTGCCCTCTCCCCAAGTCTGGAGAAGCAATCCAAAGTGGAAGTGAAAGATCTTTCCATGAAAAGGAGGTACTTGTACTATTTACCTTGATTAAAGGTTTATGGTACTCATACAGTTATAAGAAAACAAATTACTCAATGTCTATTTTCATATCTTATGGTTATATTTTACACAAGCGCACACACACACACACACACACACACACACACCTCAGTACAAACACACCCATGGCTGTCAGAACATTAAGCTATGGCCTGAGGGCTTTCCCATAGCAGCAGGTGTTTGCCTCTGTGGTCCCCTCAATGCTCAGCTCTAACTGTTTTTTCTTCACAGTTGTCTTATCCCTTAAGTTGGGACTTTTATTATTAAGTAAGTATAATAAGATTTTCTTATGTCTCAACTGGGCCAGACCAACAGACAGAGCAATTTTGGATTCCCAGACCAGAACAAAGCTTTTACTCTGGAAAGCTTTGTAATCGACTCTTTAAATATAGTAGGGAAAATCACCCCATCTCTTTCTCTAACTGGAGAAAACAAGTTCTACTCCAGCTGCTGAAACTGAGAGTAGTTTCATTTTTTAAGTAACAAGGTGTTTGAAGTTGGGCTCCAGGGTGACTGCAAATGCCCAAGGACCTAGGTGGTTATTTTCTGTTCTGCCATTTCTACATGTGGACTCCGTTCTCGTGCTCCCAGGACGGCTGCTGCTCCTGCAGACGTTGTCTATGTCTCTGAAACGGGTAGGCCGAGTCACAGGAGAAAAACCCTAAGTCCCATGCCAGCTGCGTTCATCTGTTTTATAAGACTTACCCAGAAGGCCCACCCACAAACTTTCCTTAATACGTCAGTATTCATACCTTGATCACATGGTCAAGGAAGACCAATGTGGACTAAGGAGGTCAGTCTCCTTCATCACCCAATTTCTTTCTATTTACCTCACTCCAGCTCCCTTTGTTCTTCAACTCTAATCTTTGGAATGAAATTAAGAAGATAAGTTAATGCCTCAAAGCTTTAACTCATTGTTGAAACTGTTGATATTCACCTCAAAAACCACAGGCTAATAAGGCAGGTTGGACAGTGTGAAGGATCACCTCAGACATGAACGGAGGAAAATTTGTTCTTTCAGCAGCGCTGACTGAACACTGCAGAACTTTAGACTTTTTAATAATTGAGTAACCTTTTTGACTTTAGTCTATTTTTACTAAGAATTGTGCCAATAGATACTCTTTCAAAATAAATAGAAAAAAATAACTAGAGAAAAACAATCACCTGTAATTTCTCTTCAAAGTATCTTAAGATCTAGGCAGCAATTAGTATTGCCAAGTTAATACAGGAAGACATTTCGGTGGTGGTGTTTTTCTTACATTATTAACTACCAATATCACATACTGATGAGAGGACATAGATAATTAAGATTAATGAAGTTTTACTTCATCCAAGAAAATCAGTAGAGGTATTAATTTCTGTGGGTGTTCAGTGAATACATTTGTTAAGGCTGGTTAAAAATATTTAAGCTAATAATCATGTTCATGTTACACATAAATACTATATACTAGTTTTAAAAATCTACTGTTTTCTTAATAAATATTTGCATCTCCATTAGAAGTAGCAGTTTCTAGCCTAGTTAGTCGTTCCTGAGTTTTTCTTGCCATATGACCATATACAGATAAACTCACACAAAACAAACAAATCTCTATTCTCCATATTTAACCAGTATTTATTACTCACTGATAGTGATAACAGTGATACACACACACTCACATGCCCATAATTATCCTAGAGAGTTGTGAAGATTACTTTCACTCAGATGAATAGAACTTTCATTTCACTTTGATATTAACTTCAGCTGAATAATTTAAAATACTAAAAAACAAAAACACACACACACAAAACCCAAAAAACAAACAACCCAACAAAATTACTGTCCTGTTTAATTCACACAAGTTAAGTTGTATTCATGCATATGAATAGTTCTATGAATTCTCTTTTGGAAACATATTTTAATTTCACTTATTGATTCTAATTTGAATATAGCAACATTTTGTTGAGTATTCAAATCTTGGTGAAGTTCTGTAAACATGTTTATCAAATGAGCTTCAGTTCATTTGTCACCTTGTGTTTTGCATTATGACTTTCACATGTAAAGCAGTCATGACATTGTTGACACAGATCTCTGCTGTGCTGTATTTTACTGTCAGCTGAAATTACACATAGTTGTTTATATACTCTGAGGCAAGATATTTCTTGCTGGAGGGTCAAAGCTTGGATTGTGATCACATTGCTGTTAATTTGCAGACACACTCATTTTTTTAGTTTTAAAGAATATATTATTTTGTCAGGAGCTCAAATCTATAATTCCTCCATACCTAACCTAAAGAGAGTAGTGTATGATCAGTCAAAATAGCACATATATCCAAGATGAAATGTGAAGATTTTAGAAAGTAATTAAGATGATGCTATTTACTGTATCCCAGATGTTAATATTTTGATGTGGACTGGAGCCAGGCATAGGAAAGAGATATACAGCACTTTCTGTACATATTTTGCAGAATTTTATACTTTATGGTACAATAAAAAGGTAATGGGGATCTTTAGAAGAACAATTTTCAACTACAAGAAAAAATATCTAGCTAACAATGTTGATCCTTCAAAAGGGAACATAACATTTTTGGCACAAATATTTAGCAGAAAACTGAAAGTTAAACTGAAAAGTGTCAAAACATGTAAATAGGCAGAATTTTTATGTCTTAGCATTAGTTGTTTAATCTAGATGTTTAAAAGAAAAGTACTACAGATTATGACATAATCTATCAGTACATCTTCTCTATTTTATTCATCAGATAATTTGTCATTAGATTCCACATATAAGTGTGATCATGTGATAATTGTCTTTCTCTGACTGGCTTATTTCACTTAGCATAATACTTTCCAGGTCCTTCCATGCTGTCTCAAACGGTAAGAGATCCCTCATTTTTAGAGCTGCATAGTATTCCATTGTATAAATGTACCACTACATTTTTATCCACTGATCTACTGATGGGCACAGGGGCTGTTTTCCAGATCTTAGCTATTATGAATTGTACTGCTATGAACATAGGGGTGCATATATTCTTTCTGATTGGTGTTTTGGGATTCTTAGGATATGTTCCTAGAAGTGAGATCACTGGGTCAAATGGCAGTTCGATTTTTAATTTTTTGAGAAAACTCCGTACTGTTTTCTATAGTGGCTGCACCAGTCTGCATTCCCACCAGCAGTGTGCTTGAGTCCCCTTTTCTCCACACCCTCGCCAGCACTTGTTTGTTGATTTATTGATACCAGCCATTCTGGCCGGTGTGAGGTGGTACCTTATTGTCGTTTTAATTTATATCTTTCTGATGATTAGTGAATTTGAGTTTTTTAAGTCATATATATTTTTTATTTTTTATCCTCACCCAAGGACATTTTTGCATTTATCTTCAGATAGAGCTGGAGGGAGAGAGGGAGGAAGAGAGAGAGGGAGAAACATCGACCTGAGAGAGACACACTGAGTGGTTGCCACCCACACGACCCCAACCAGAGCAGGGGGCAAATTGCAACTGAGGTATGTGCCCCCAGCAAGAACCGAACCCAGGACACTATGGTCCGCGGGCCGACGCTCCAACCACTGAGTCAAACTGGCCAGAGAGAGTCTTATATATTTTAAGAATTAATTCATTTTTAAATTTTTTCCCATACTTTTATTTTATTTTTTAAATTAATTAATTTATTTATTTTTGTTACAGATGTTTCTTCTTTTTCCCCCACAGATATCCCCCCACCTTCCTCCCCACTCTGTCCACAGCTTTGTTGTCCATGTCCATGGTTCATGCATACATGCATATAAATTCTGTGGTTTATCTCTGCCCACACCCCTCTTCTGGGGATTGTCAGTCTTTACCCCAATTCCACATCTCTGGGACTACCCCGTTCCTCAGACTGTGATGTACATTATATTCCACAAATAAATGACATCATATGATCCTTGTCTTTGTTTGGCTTGTTTCACTTAAGAAAATACTTTCCAGGTTCTTCCATGTCGTCTCAAAGGATAAGAGATCTTTCTTTCTTACAGCTGCATAGTACTCCATTGTGTATATGTACCACTGCTTTTTTATCCATTCGTCTACTGACGGACACTTGGGCTGTTTCCAGATCTCAGCTACTGTGAATAGTGCTGCTATGAACATGGGGGTACATAGATCCTTTCTGATTGGTGTTTCAGGCTTCTTAGAGTATATTCCTAGAAGGGGGAACACTGGGTCAAATGGAAGTTCAATTTTAAATTTTTTGAGGTACCACCATATTGTTTTCCATAGTGGCTGTACCAGTCTGCATTCCCACCAGCAGTGTAGTAGAGTCCCCTTTTCTCCACACCCTCGCCAACACTTGTTGTTTGATGATTTGTTGATGGCAGCCATTCTGACAGGTGTGAGGTGATACCTCATTGTTGTTTTAATTTGCATCTCTCTGATGATTAGTGATGTTGAGCATTTCTTCATATATCTCTTAGCCATTTGTATGTCCTGTTTAGAGAGGTGTCTATTTAGTTCCTCTGCCCATTTTTTAATTGGGTTCTTCATCTTCGTTTTGTTGAGTTGTATGAGCACTCTATATATTTTGGAAATTAACCCCTTATCTGATGTATCATTGGCAATTATGCTCTCCAATAGAGTGGGTAGCCTTTCCATTTTGATGGTTGTTTCTTTTGATATGCAGAAGCTTTTGAGTTTGATGTAGTCCCATGTGTTCATTTTCTCCTTTGTTTCTGTTGCCTTAGGTGATGTATCAGTGAACATTCTGCTGTGTATGATGTCTGAAATTTTGTTGCCTACATTTTCTTGTAGGATTTTTATGAATTCATGAGTCACATTTAAGTTTTTTATCCATTTTGAGTTTATTTTTGTGTATGGTGTAAGTTGATGATCTAGTTTCATTTTTTTTGCATGTAGCTGTCCAATTTTCCCAACACCATTTATTAAAGAGGCTGTCTTTACTCCATTGTATGCTCTTGCCACCTTTGTCAAATATTAATTGAGCATACTGTCTTGGGTCCCTTTCTGGGTCTCTATTCTGTTCCATTAATCTATGTGCCTGTTCTTGTGCCAGTACCAGGCTGTTGTGACTACAGTGGCTTTGTAGTATAACCTGAAATCTGGTCATGTGATCCCTTCAACTTTGTTCTTCTCTTTCAAGATTGCTGTGGCTATTCGCGGTATTTTTTGGTTCCATATGAATTTTTGAAGTATTTGTCCTAGTTCTGTGAAGTATGTCATTGGTATTTTGGGGATTGCATTGAATCTATAGATTGCTTTGGGTAGTATGGACATTTTACTGATGTTAATTCTTCTAATCCATGAACAAGGTATGTGCTTCCATTTTCTTATATCTTCCTCTATTTCTTATTTCAATGTCCTGTAGTTTTCTGCAAATAGGTCCTTTATTTCTTTGGTTAAGTTTATTCCAAGATATCTTTATTTTTTTGCTGCAATTGTAAATGGGATTGTTTTTTTAGTTTCTCATTTTGTGAGTTCATCATTGGTGTATAACAATGCCGTCAGTTTCTGGACGTTAATTTTGTTTTCTGCTACTTTGCCAAATTCATTTATTAAGTCCAGATGGAGTCTTTGGACTTTTCTACTTATAATATCATGTCATCTACAAATAATGACAGTTTTACTTCCTCCTTTTCAATTTGGATCCCTTTTATTTTTTTCTTCCGGTCTGATTGCTGTGGCTATGACTTCCAGTACTATGTTAAATAAGAATGGCAAAAGTGAGCATCCTTGTCTTGTTCCTATTCTTAAGGGAAATGCGTTTAGTTTTTGCCCATTGAGTATGATCTTGGCTGTAGGTCTTTTATATATGGCCTTTATTATGTCGAGATATGATCCCTTTATTCTCAGAATGCTGAGCGTTTTTATCAGAAATGGGTGCTGGATTTTGTCGAATGCTTTTTCAGCATCTATTGATTTGATCATATGATTTTAATCTTTCATTTTGTTTATGTGGTGTATCACATGTATTGATTAGTGAATATTGTGCCAGCCTTGCATCCCTGGAATGAATCCCACTTGGTCATGGTGAATACTTTTTCTGATGTATTGCTGGATCCGATTTGCTAGTATTTTGTTCAGGATTTTGGCATCTATGTTCATCAGGGATATTGGCCTGTCGTTTTCTTTCTTGTAGGGTCTTTTACTGGTTTTGGAATTAGAATTATGCTGGCCTCATAGAACAAGTTTGGAAGTCTTCCTTCTTGAATTTTTTGAAATAGTTTTAATAGAATGGGTATTAGTTCTTCTTTGAATGTTTGGTAAAATTCCCCCATGAAGCCATCTGGGTCTGGGAGAGTCTTGATTACATCTTCCATTTCTTTTGTTGTTACTAGTCTGTTCAAGTTTTCTATCTCTTACTGGTCCAGTTTTGGGAGACTATGTGTTTATTGAAATTTGGACATTTTGCTTAGAATGTCAAATTTGTTGCCGTTTAATTGTTCATATATTTGTTAACAATCTTTTGTATTTCTGTGGTGTCAGTTATTATTTCTCCCCTTTCATTCATGATTTTGTGTATTTGGGTTGTCTCTTTGTTTCTTGGTGAGTCTAGCTAAGGGTCCATCAATCTTGTTTATCTTTTCAAAGAACCAGCTCTTTGTTTCATTGATCCTTTGAAATGTATTTTTTATCTCCTTGTTATTTATTTCTGCTCTGATCTTTACTATTTCCTTCCTTCTACTTGCTCCGGGGATTTCCTTTTGTTTGCTTTCTTTAAGTTGAGGTTAGATAATCTATTAGAAATTTTTCTTGTTTCTTGAGGTAGGCCTGTAGTGCTATACACTTCCCTCTCAGAACTTTTTTCGCTGCATCCCATAGATTTTGTGTTGTTGTGCGTTCATTTACATAGGTTTCCAGGAAGTTTTTAATTTCTTCCTTGATCTCCATGGTAACCCATTCATTGTTCAATAACATGCTATTTAGCCTCAATGTTTTCAAATGTCTTTGCATGTTCTTATTGCAATTAATTTCTAGTTACATGCCATTGTGATCTGAGAAGATGCTTGATATGATTTTAATCTTCTTGAACTTGTAGAGACTTAGTTTGTGCCCTAACATGTGATCTTCATTTTGTAATCTACTTTATCAGATATGACTATTGCTACCCCAATTTTTTTTTCTTTTCATTTGCTTGAGAGATTTTTTTCCATCCCTTCATTTCAATTTATGTGAGTCTTTTGTTGTGAGGTGGGCCTCTTGAAAACAACATATATGCGAGTCATGCTTTCTTATCCAGTCAGCTACTCTGTGTCTTTTTAGCAGATCATTCAAACCATTTGCTTTTAATATGATTATTAATATGCACTTATTTATTGCCATTTTTGTTTAGTGTGGTTATATTTTTTTTCCACTATTTACAGAAGTCTTTTAACATATCTTGCAGTGCTGGTTTGGTGCTAATATATTCCCTTAGCCTTTTTTCGTCTGGAAAGCTCTTTATTTGACCTTCTATTTTGAATGATAGTTTTGCTTGTTTCTGTTGAGAAGTCAGCTGATAGCCTAATGGTTTCTTTTTTTTTTTTTTTTTTTTTTTAGATAACCTGTTGCTTATCTCTTGGTTCCTTTAGGATTCTATCTTTGTCTTTAATTTTTGGCATTTTAATTACTGTGTGTTTTGGTGTGGGCCTTTTTTTTTTTTTGTAGATAACCTGTTGCTTATCTCTTGGTTCCTTTAGGATTCTATCTTTGTCTTTAATTTTTGGCATTTTAATTACTGTGTGTTTTGGTGTGGGCCTTTTTGGGTTCTTCTTATTTGGGACTCTCTGTGCTTCTTGAATTTGAATGCCTTCTTTCTTCACCAAGTTAGGAAAGTTTTCTGTCACTATTTCTTTAAATATATTCTCTATTCCTTGTCCATTTTCTTCTTCTTCGGGGACTCTTATGAAGTAAATGTTCTTACATTTATAGTTGTCCCACAGTTCTCGTAAGCTATCTTCCTGATTTTTTAATTGTTTTTTTCATTTTGGTTTTCTGATTGGTTGATTTTTTCTACCCTGTCTTTCAATTCACTGGTCTGGTCCTCAGCTTCCTCTATTCTGCTGGTTAGTCCTTCCAATGTGTTCTTTATTTCTGCTTTGCCATTTTTCATTTCCACTTGGTTGGTTTTCAATGTTTCTATATCTTTACTCATGGTGTTGATGTCCTTACTCATGCTGTTGAGCTTTCTCTAGATCATGGCTCTGAACTCTACCTGTGATAATTCACTTAACTGCATTTCATTTATCTCATCTTCAATAGAGTTCTCTTGTTCTTTTATTTGGAATTTGTTTGTTTGTTTCACTATTTTGGCTATCTCAGTGGGTTTTAGAGCCTGCCAAATTTTCCCTGTGGGTATTGGTGTTCTGCTGTTCGTGGCTCCCTCTACTGGTTTTGGATGAGCCTGGGTGGGCCCACGTTAAACATCACTGTCAAGTCTTACTTTCCTGGGTAGATTTGCAAGCCCTGGAAAGGTTCAGTTATCCTCTAACTTTTTGCCTGGAGGCTATTAGTCTCAGTTACTCAGGAATGTAGCCCTGGTGTTCTGCATAAGAGGATATCCAGAGGGTGGGACAGATGATGGCTGTTAATGAGCCTCAATTTGCATTTCTTTGCCTCACCTTGAAAAGCCTGAATCTCGGAGGGAGGGGCTGCTGCTTTTCTCCACAGCTTGGGGAAGGAGCACACTGGCTACCGTCCTTTTGGCTGCAACTTAGCAAAAACTCTGAATGCCTTCCAAATCCCGGGTGTCCCCACAGAGTTCCAGCCCAGTCTGCCCTTCCTCTGCCAGAGCACCAGGTGAGTAGCTATGGCTTTTTAGCACTCTGTCCCAGCTCTCTGAGCTGTGGAACAGGCTTGGTTTTTATTCCCCAAGGGCACTGCTCACAGCTAAGGCTGCTGCTGTCTGTGGGCTCCCAGCCCACCACCCTCTCACGCCTCTGCAGATCCTACCAGTGTCCCTGGTTATATGGTCCTGTCCCGCTCCTTTTCTGTTGCTTTGTTTTTTAAAGATTTGTCTTTATTTTACTTGTAATTCCTGTTTTTTCCTGGGAGATCATCTGTGTAGGTTCCATTCACTCCACCGCCATTTTCACATCATCTTAAGAGTTATTTTAGAACAGACAATATAATTTGTTACTCATCTATGATTTGATACCAATAATCTATGAGGGGCAGAATAAGCAAGAAACAAAACAGCCCTGGCCAGTTTGGCTCAGCAGTTAGAGCGTCAGCCTATGGTCCAGAGAGACCCGGGTTCAGTTCCCACTAAGGGCGTGTACCTCGGTTGCAGTTTGTCCCCGGCCCAGGTTGGTCATGCGAGTGGCAGCCACTCGATGTGTCCCTTTCACGTTGATGTTTCTCTCTCTCTCTCTGTCTTTTTCTCTCTCCCTCCCACTCTATCTGAACAAAAAAATGGAAAAATGTCCTCAGGTGAGGATAAAAAAAAAATTCCTTAGGTGAGGATTAACCAAAAAAAAAAGAAGAAGAAGAAACAAAACAAGTAGGAGAGTAGGCAATGGATACATATTGAACTGAAAGTTTTGTTAACAAAGTGGTAGAGCCCTGGCTGGGTGGCTCAGCTGGTTGGAGTGATGCCCTTTTTACTGAAAGGTGACAGGTTTGATTCCCAGTCAGGGCACATATCCAGGTTGTGGGATTGATTCCCAGTTGGAGGAAATATGGAGCAATTGACCCACGTTTCTCTCTCTGTCTCTCTCTTCCTTTCTCTCTCTGTTATTGATAAAATGCATATCCTCGGGTAAGAAAAACAAAATGAGTACAGAAGTTTATGAAGCTAAGCAATAATGGGTTGACCTGTCAGAAATATCCAAACTCAAGAAGATTAATGGAATTCTCTGGAAATTGTCATTTAATAGCTTTTGGAATCCTTGTTAGATCTGCTTTATTTTACATTATATTTGGGTTCCTATTTTTAAAATCCTCTAAATGAACTGGAGAAGTATGCATTTGTTAAAACTTTTCATAAAAGAATCCCTTGGCAATGTAAGCAAGAGTTCTCCAAAATAATTTTTTATAGTACATATCAATCAGTTCATAGAAAATTAACACACAATAGTGATATACTTTTGGTTTCCAGTTGTGAGTACATGAAGCAATATTTATCCTTGTATTATTAATTAATTAATTATTGTAGTCTTTATTATTATTATTAACCTACTTTTGCCCTCCATTGTCATATATTTCACCAATTCTAAAATGCACTTATTTTTCATATTTTATAATTTCCAAAATTAGGTTGCATTTCACAGTTATGGTCGACAGCTACTCAGTTTAATAATTTCAAGCTATGTGTCTTGATGGTTCTGTGCACACTGTGTTTAATTGCCATTTAAACATCTTCAAAATGGTTATCCTGTGATTGCACATTGAAATAAAAAGACATTGTGTAATCAGCAAAGCATGAAAGCAGGTGGTAGAGCACAAATTCAATATAAAGGAAACAAACATTTATCTTTGGTAGACTGACTTCAATTCCATATCTTCCTGTAAAGCAACAAAGTGTATTATATATCCTAAGGAAGGAAGATATCCACGCATAAATGAAGCTGTTATATTAGCTTTAAAAAATTCTATAAAACACCAAGTGATGCAACTGATGACAGCCCCAAATGTATGAATACCTTAGAGTAGATTAAGGAAATTCCAAAGTAACAGCTTCTATTGTGAGCAATTATGTGTCATTCTAGACTTTTTTAAAAAATTTTTTTTCCTTTATTGATTTTAGAGAGAGATAAAGTAAAAGAGAGAGAGATAGAAACATCTATGAGAGAGAACATCGACTGGCCACCTCCTGCATGCCCCCACTGGGGATCAGGCCCACAGCTCAGCGTGTGTCCTGGCCGGGAATCGAACTGGCAACCTCTTGGTTCATGGGTCGACGCTCAACCACTGAGCCACACTGGCCAGACTAGACTCTTTTTTAAAAAAAGTGTCTTAAGATTTTTTTTAATGGCATATTTTTTTTCTTAATGTTACATAAAATAATCTTATGACGGGTTTCATCTTGGAGCCTATATGTCACATAGACTATGAAATATGAGGTATTATGGTAAATCAAATATTTATAAATGATATACATGTACCACTTGCCTGTTTCATATTAACCTTCTAAAGTGATTTTAATCATCATTTTGAATATTTCTTGCCAATCTCGTCTTGCCTGCAAGGCTCTGCTACCGAGATTACTCTCCCCAGCAAAGCTATCACTTAAAATCGAAGGACAGATAAAGAGCTTCCCAGACAAGAAAAAGCAAAAGGAGTTCATCACCATCTAACCAGTCTTATGTGAAATGTTAAAGGGTCTTCTTTCAGAAGAATGTTTACAAAAAGATAAAAAATATAAACAATAAAATGGTGCTCTGGCTGGTTTGGCTCAGCGGTTAGAGCCTTGGCCCGGCGGGTTTGGTTCCCGCCAAGGGCACATACCTCGGTTGCAGTTTGTCCCCGGCCCTGGTTGGGTCCTGCGGGTGGCAGCCACTCGATGTGTCCCTTTCACGTCGATGTTTCTCTCTCTCTCTCTCCTTCCCACTCTATCTGAACAAAATATCAAAAAATGCCCTTGGGTGAGGATAAAAAAAAATGACAGTAAGTCCATATCTATCAACAATTGAATTTAAACAACAAAGTTAATAAACAAGTGGAACAGAAACAGACTCATAGCTCAGAGAACATTTTGACAGTTACTACATGAGAAGAATGTTGGGGGGAATGTGTGAAAAAGGTGAGGAGATTAACAAGTACAAATTGGTTGTTACAGAATAGTCATGGGATATAAAAAATAGAATTGGGAATATAGTCACTAATATTTTAATAACTAAGTATGGTGTCAGATGGATATGAGATTTATCAGGATGATCACTTGGTAAGTTATACAATGTCTAATCACTGGGCTGTTTACCTAAAACTAATATAATCATGTGTGTCAACTATAATTTAAAAATTAAAAAAATAGCTTTTATCAGCTCTTTATGTGATATCTATATAGAAGTATTTTGTGCACACACACTCATGTTTTCTTTCTGAGTGACCAGTGGGTACCCTGCAGTGCATACCACGTACATTGGAGAACACTGATATAATCAATTTCCTCCGACAGGAAAGTTTTCCTCCCTTAAGTATTAACTCATTACTTTTTATTAAATTGCCAGATTTGAATGTTTGACAAGAATCATGCAGTAAATTATTATCTGCATGCTTACATGTACTGAATACTGTGATGTTCTCTCCCCTTCCTCTTTTGAAGTGTTAATGCACTAACTACTGGGGATGTCAGATACTAAACGTTCTCAGCTTTTTCCCTCATTGGAACATGTCCTGCGCCACATAAAACTGTTCTGCCCAAGGCGGTGATCCTTCCCAGAGTTATACTTTATCTTCCAAATGTCTAACCTCAATTTCATCTCAATCTCATTTGCTGTAGCTTCTACCTTTTCTCTCCTAGCGCTCTTGGAGTAGTTCATGACAATTCCTTGGAGCTGACATTTATAGAATTTAATTTTAGTGGGAATTTAGAGGTGACAAAATGTGCACATTTTTTCAAGTAACATTAAATTAGTTGGATTCTTATTTTCAGAAATTTATAAGAAATGGCCCTGTCAAAGGAATAGACCCTATTCAGGTAATTATATTGCTACAGGACAGTGTAAATCATTTTCTGTAATTATTGGCATAGCCCTGAAACACTTCTGTTTCTGGGGTGGAGGCATATAGATATGCTTGGTGCCCTGCTCAGGTCCCCTTCTCTGGGTGATGCACTCATGTCCCAACCTCTGTTGAGTATTGGTGGCTAATAGTTCAGATTCACTGGTCTCCTGAGAATTGCCACCTGCCTGTATATACCTGAAAAATGACACTATCTCCACCATGGGTAGTTTACAGCTCATGACTGACTGATACTGGAGCACAAAAGGTCAACTTCTTGTCCACAAGAAGTTGCATTACTGTTCATGTACATAGCTCACCTGGGATCAGACTGACTGTGGGCTTCAGCTGAGCCCTCATTTTTGGTTAGGTTCCTGGTACCTTACATATTGCACCTGTGGGCATTCCTTCACTAAGTTGTTTGCACAAAAATTCTCACATCAGGCTCTGATTATAGGGGACACTATTAAGGACAAGGAATGGACAAGGAATTTCTTTGATCCCCACTGAGAAATTGTTTTGCTTTGAACCACTAATAAACAAAAGAACCCTATTATTTGAAGATATGATGTCCTTCTGTTTATATTGTATAATAATCTATTGTCTACCAGCTCCTAAACAGCCTCCTAAATTCCTTCTCTGTTTTCTTGTGGAAATAGGCACGTATTTCTTCACCCTACTTTGCTTATGACACTATCTATTGTTTTAGCTATAGCTACTTTCCCCCTCTCAATTTCTCACATAGAACGGGGTTATAGCCGAAGCCTGGCTTCATGATCCACTCCCCATATGGCTGCAAGCAGAGAGGCAATCATAGGACTGGCCGTGTCCACCACAGCGTAGGGCTTTGCAGTCTCTCACAATGGTATTACTGAACGATGAAGGCCACAGACACAGAAATGCAGAAGCACTCACTTCTCCATTCAATCATACATTCAACAAGTAGGTGTCAAATACCTTCTTTTGCCAAGAACTGTGTTAGGGCTGGAAATACAATGTTATCCCTGGCATAACACATAAACCGTGCCTTTAAAGAACTTAAATTCGATTGGAGGAGGAAAAAGAACATTAACTCGGTAATTACAATAAGTGCCATAGGTTCTGTGACAGTAAAAACAGAAGGTGATCATTAACACATAGCAGAATCACCCAATGCTTGGATTCCTGGGGGAAGCAATGCCCAAAGTGGGATGTGAAATTTGAGTCACAGTGAGCAGGGAAAATGAGAAAGTGGAGAGCATGCTACAGACAAAGACCATGTAAGAAGCCTAGAAGCAGAAGCTTTCTGGAATATTTGAGGAAGTGAAATGAGTTTGGCTGGAATGGGGGAAGGGGAAGGAGACAAAGACTAGAAAGGAAAAGGGCCCTGTGTTACCTTGTAAAGCATACGATTGTCTAACCACTAAGCTGTGTACCTGAAACTAATACAATATAATATTGAGTGTACCCTGTAATTGAAAAATAACATTTTAAAAAACAAACAAACAAAAGAGCGCCATGTGTTATTTATAACTGAGAGAATAAGATCCCTCTCTCCCACTTCATCTCTGAGTCAGGCTAGCAACAAACCTCTTCTCTTTCGGTAGATGCACAGTTTTCAGAAAACAAGTAACATTACAGTTCACTAGAACGTGTATATTCACAGTTTGGTCAGTGACAAAGCAGGAGACTTCAAAGGCAGTAGCATTTTGGGGGTCTGAGTAGCTGTATCCTCTGTGGCGTATCAACTTAACCATCTTGGGCAAATGTGCTGCTGTATCCTCATAACAACGCACAGTGATACAGTCCTTTGACATTTACAGAGATCTTAACTCCTTTTCCTGGGCCCAGCCCATGCTTTTGCTCTTAGCTGCTAGCAACTGGTCCTTGTTGATTAAAGTGACACTTCCTATTAAGTTGTTCAGATAGGCTGTTTTATCACAATCATATTCAGGAGGAGGAAGTAAGGCTAAACACCTTTAAATGACTTTTTTGAATGAGCAGACCAAGAACAGGTTGATTTCTGACACCATCCAGGTCTCTAGATGGTGTCCAAAGCTCACTCTAAAGCACAGCATCCATCACAGGTCTGTCTTGGGTCCACCCCCTCCCCCACCGGGTCTTCACAAAGTAGAGGGTTGGATTCAATACTTAAAACTTGTTTACAATAATCATTCATTTTGGTAACCTGAGGCATGTTATGTTTGTCTATGTTCTTTTTTAAAAAAGTCTGACATTTTACAATTTTTATTTCCTTGTTTTTGTTTTTTTTAAATTATTTTTATTAATTTATTTTTGTTACAGATGCTTCTCCTTTTCCCCCCCATTGACACCTTCCTCCCAATCTGCTGCCTCCCCCCACAGCCCTTTCCCCAGCTTTGTTGTCCACGTCCATTGGTTACACACACATACATATAAGTTCTGTGGTTTATCTCTTCCTTCTCCCCTCACCCCCTCTTCTGAGGACTGTCAGTCTGTGCCCTACTTCTATGTCTCTGGGTCTATTTTGTTCATCAGTTTGTTTTGTTCATTATATTCCACAAATTGTCTATGTTCTGTTAGAGAAGACTGCTTCATGGAAACAAGGTTTTTTTTTTTCTTGCCAAAAAAAAAGGAGGAAAAAGGAAAATATCATGATTTTTGAAGGTTTATTTTTTAAATTTTCAAGTTTTCAGTCACTGCACTAACAAGTAAAAGTCAATAAGTAAGATTATTTAATATATAAGAATTATTTCAAACAGAAAAGTAATGACATTTTTGTGTTATATACCTAACGAAAGTGATGACCAAGTGTTTACATGAACACATCTGAATTACCAAGCACAATAATGCATTAAAGAGGCAGATGCGGGGGGATTATAAATCAATTAAATTCTACATGATACAGCGTTGGGCAAACATTTCATTTTCCAGTAGATGAAATTGTTTTTGTTTTATTTTTCCTGATAGTGATAAGACATTTTGTCATTGTTATTCATTTTCTGTAGGGAATTAAGGACATTACTTGAGAAAATGGTGAAAGGTCTCACATCTTCCACATGTCGTACGGGAAAAGTTTTCTTCACAGTAAGAGGTATTTAGATACTGATGTTTTAAGTCTTTCTTTTGTGGCAATCACAAAGGCTCAATCATGTCTGTGATGACACTTCTGAGTAAAGGAAAAAGAGCAGGGCACTGACCCAGCATGCGACCAGGGACATTGTTTTCAGTAGGACACACACACTCGGAAAACGACTGTGAAACAAGAAAGCTTCCTTTGAGGTCCTCCCTCATCTATTGCCAATGCCCACTTTTCTGCTGTGTCATCCGCATCCTTTTTTATGTTCTCCAATCCCTCCTGTGTCTTTCTCTGTCAGACTTAGCCCTTCTGTATTTAGTCCCTGCTGTTGAGTGACTGTCTCTCCCAAAGGGTGTTTGAGTTTTAGTTCAAAGCTTTCTAAATTTCCACTTTCTACTTCATATATTTTTGGAAAATTTTGGAGGATACATTAGATTTATAATGAAAAATGAAAATACATTTCCAGTTTGTGAAAATGAGGTGTTGGTGGGTGAACGTTTTTTAAAGACTGAATTATAAGAACAGATCAATGGGAAAATTAATGGAGAAGATGCTGCCTCATTATTCTGTTCCACCACAATCCATTTGTCCCCTGTGAGTGACAGAAAACACTTAAGATGTTTCTAACAGAGGAAATTTTTAAATGGGGATAGGTTACATGGGTGATGGAAGAGTTAAGAAGACAAATATGTTTTAGAAAGACAACCTGGCAACTAATAATAAGTCATTATTAAATAAGTAAAAAAACAGTGACTGGTTTAAATAGATAATTTCAAGATGGTACTATATTTCTTGTGAGGCATTTCTGGAAAAATGATGCTGCCTTTAATAGAAAATAGGAACCAAGAGGAAAACCTAATTTATTTGTTTTTAAAACTTTTTTTTTTATTGATTTTTGAGAGAGAGGAAGGGAGAGGGAGAGAGAGAGAAAGAAACATCAATGAGAGAGAACATCAATTGGTCGCCTCCTTCATGCCCCTCACTGGGGATTTGGCCCACAACCTGGGCATGTGCCCTGACTGGGAATTGAACTGGCGACCTCCTGGTGCACAGGTTGACCCTCAACCACTGAGCCACACCTGCTGGGCAGGAAAACCTAGTTTAGAAAAAATAGTAATGTAATGATTTGAAGTGATTATGGGAAATCCAAACAGACATTTTTAGTATTATCATCAGTATTTGGCAGGTAGGAGATAATAGGCAAATGTGCTTTTATTTCTATTATGTGAGAAATGTCATTAAAAATAATAATAGTTAAATCATCTGCATAAGTTTAATATTTATCAATAGTGGATAAAATCACAAAGAGTATACATAGATGATAGATAAAAATGCACCTTCACTTTAATTACTGTGACTCTTCATGACTTCTTTAGAGTGGTCCCCCATTCTCCTGCTGAATTTTTTTATGTTTTGTTTTGTTTTTTTTCTCCACAGTGAGAGAAAACAAGAGAACTAGCCAGTTATCCCCACTGGTTGAAAATTCTTTTGAGTGTGAAAATCATCAAACAAGTCCTTTGTAAACAGTGTTTCCACTGAGTCAATAAGAACATTTGCCAAGTTGCAGCTAATGACTGCTGTACTCCAACAGCAGCTACTCTGTGAACATCACACTCTTTCTGGTCATAAGCCAAAGTATGAGATCTCAGTCCACTTATTTGAGGACACAGAAAAGTGAAAATGCTGAGCCTCATCTACAGTATGATGTATCCCTCTAAGGGAGGACGTCAAAGCAACAATTCAGCAAATTCTATTCTGAAGACCCTTGTTCTTCTTTGACTTCATTGACTTCTGCTGCCGCCTTGCCCACCCCGCTCCCAGCAGGTTGGCTTCCTTGTGGTTTTGTAAAGATGATATTCGTGCTCCCATCTCAGAACCTTGCTGCTTCCTCTTCTGCTCCCCTAAAATGCTTCATTCCAAATATCCACCTGTGTTACTCCTCCGCCTTCTTCAGGACATTCCTTAGAGGCAACTTTCTGAGCAAGACTTTCCCTGGCTATTGTTCATAAGATTGCCAGCTCCTAACCCAAAATTTTATATTCTTTTTTTGTTAATAATTGTTTTCCCTGTAGTATTATTTATCTTCTTGTCTGTCTTGCCCCACCAGAATTTAAGATTATGAAGCAGAAAATATTTGGTGATTCCCCAGCACATAGAACTTTCTGGACTTTCAATAAGTATTTGTTCAAGAAATAGATTTCAAAGACACCAATCTGACTCCAGAATTCCAATTGGTAGCTTTAGAAGTTAGTTATATTTTATAATACCTCTGGAAGGAGTGGGACCATTAGATCTAATTTTAAATACGTAGTCTCAGAACAGCTTTTGAGGCCTAGACCATTTAATTTTATGTAATAATTCATGAAATAGAATGTATTTAACAGTGAGTGGTTTTGTGGGGAAGACATAATTGGGAAGAGAGTTAAGTCCTTTCCTGATAAGAGAATTAAGAATACTAACTTTCACTTCAAATAGTTTCACCATATTCAGGCTAGGGACATTTCTGCTACAAAGTACCCATAAATACTATGAAAATGCTATTCCCTTCTGAGAAGAAGCATGGTGTGTGGGAAGAAATTCTGGCAAAAGGGTCACTTACTAAATACAGCCAAAATGTTGATGGTTTAAGCAGAAAACATGGGTATTTTTAAAAGACATACCCCAGAATAGAAACTTGACGTTTAGTTTGGTTTAATTATAGAAAATTCACTGACCTTCCTGATTTCCAAAGCCAAGCTGTTGCCTGCTGGTGGTGCTTTGTATGGAAACGGCACTAATGTAGCAACGCTTTACATTATTAGCTCTTGGTTCTGCCGCTTAAAGGTTTCTCCAGTGTTGAACTAATTGCTCAATTCGGGTCACACTTTCTATATATCTTTAAAATACTTGTCACATACAAATACTGACCTGTAACATGAACAAAGAGTGGGAGGGGGCAAAATAAATCTGGAAACTCTCATATATGCTGAGATCATATTAGAGAACAATTAGTGGATTCTATTTTTTCCTTATTTTTATTTTCAGTCTATCTCTTTTATCCCCTACACTTTAAGTATACTCATCAACCACAATTCCTTTATTGTCATTCATGAACAACGAGAAAAGGGGTTTTTGAGCTTTTTAAATATAAGATTCAATTTGTGAAAGATAAAAAGTATATCTTAGGTATTATCATGAAACTCCAAAGTATAGTCTAGTATTTTTCTAAGATTCTCTTTAACGTAGTAATTGCACCTAATTTCTCCTTTATGGGATTTTCCTACTCAATACAAATACTATTTCCTTTGCCCTATTTAAGTAGTAAGCATTTGACTAGCAAATTTGTAAATATAAAGCAGACAAGAGTTTGAAAACCCACATGGTATAAGGTTTTTCTATGTACTCATTCCCTTGAGAAAATAATCAGCTAACACAAAATAGTGATTAAACATCCTCTAATGAGAATGCTTTCAGAGAAGCAGTATTAAGCTTTCCTATTTCACCTGATTGCATACAATATCTTTAACAATTTCATGAATAAACTCTATTTACTATTACCTTTGTCCAAGATAATTTTTTAACCAAGAGATTTTTCCTAAAACTCTCATATTGCCTTTACATTTCGCTGTTTACATTGTACGCTTATAGCTGTGAGTGTGAGAAATACCAAGTTTATTCTTATATTATTACTTATTAATTATTGTATTATTTATTTGTATTAAAACTGTAAGCCTGGTTTTGCTCACTCCATATACTTGTGCCAGTGTGAAATGGGAGAACAGTACCAGTCAAAAAGTTCAGGACTACATCATAAACTTAATCATTTGTATCTCAGACAGTCTCTTACCTTTGCATATCATGCTAAGTATATATTAGGCCAATTTTGCTATTTGTATGAATCAAAGCTATATCTTGATTTTATTCTGGCCCTTACTTCAATTTCATTATATATTATAATCCAAATATATTGATACTATAAAACTAACTTCTGCCCAATGAGTAAGGTTATCTTTTTAAACACAAATGATATTCAATCTCTTGGCAATATAATTTACATCAAAACTTGACTTGTTATGCAAAATAATTACATTTGTACATGTATCTATAAATGTAATATTGCAAGATAGAGCAATAAATGTTAATAGCAAAACTCATAAATCATAAAACCTTAGCATTAATCCTCAGAGTCACAAATTGGTTAACATTTGAGTCAGTCTAGGGTTTTCTAAAATATACATGTCAGATGACTCTTAATACATTGACTAACAAAAAGCTCAGTACTTTTCAAGGCAATGCATGTCATGATCGAAAGCTGCGATTGTTAGAAATGTAATTCTCATACTGAGTGAAATTAACTCATTCTCTTCTTCGGTCATCTTACCTGTTAATGAGTATGCAGGCATATCTAAATCTCCAGTCTTATTCTCCCTAGAAATCCCAGGCTTGAATTTCAAAATGCCTTTTATATCAATACCCCTACACAGAGTAAACTCCTCTAAATCAACATGGCTTCTACATCTGCGTTAAGTATTTCACACTATGCTAATTATACTGGAAAATCTATATGCATTGCCTTGAAAGGGTAAATAGCCAGAAAACCTCTAACTACTTCTGAAAGAGGGAATAAAGAGGGAGAAGAAGATTGTCATACCAGATATTAGCACTCACAAAAAACCCTCTAGACATGAAGGCTGTTGGTACATCTGGAATTTAGAGGGAACAGAGTTTTAGGGTCAGAAAGAAGTACATATTTATTGTTAACTTTACAGTTCTAGGGCTCAGAAATGTGGTCGCAGCATTATTCATTATATCATTAGAATAAATAAAGCAAGAGATGCATGCATTGAGTATTTATGGTAATATATCATAAACTAGGCATTATTATCACAATTATTTTAATCCAAGAGTGAACAGAAGAAAGAGAAGAAAAAGGAGGAGGATAAATAACAAGGACTTGCAGAGGCTGCTGAACTGAAAATGATAAGAAGGAAATACATATAAGTAATATTTTGTAAGTAAAATTGATATACATTTTTGAAGGACTATTTGTTGTTTGTCTTCCTTTAGCTGAGTTGTATGAAAACTTTACATATTTGGAAATTAACCCCAAATCTGATATATCATTGGCAAATATGTTCTCCCATATAGTGGGTTCCCTTTTCATTTTGATGCTGGTTTCTTTTGCTGTGCAGAAGCTTTTTAGTTTGTTATGGTCCCATTTATTACTTTTTTCCTTTGTTTCTCCTGATGTAGCAGAGAAAATTCTGCTACCTGTGATTTCTGAGATTTTCCTCTAGGATTTTTATAGTTTCACAAGTCATATTTAAGTGTTTTATCCATTTTGAATTTATTCTTGTGTATAGTGTAAGTTTGTGGTCTAGTTTCATTTGTGTGTGTGTGTGTGTGTGTGTGTGTGCGTGCACGCGTGTGCCTGTCCAATTCTCCCAACACCATTTGTTGAAGAGACTGTCCACTCCATTGTATGTTCTTGCCTCCCTTGTCAAATATTAATTGAGCATAATTTCTGGGTTCTCTCCCATTGATGTATATGCCTCTTCCCATGCCAGCCAGTATGAGGCAGATTTGATTACAGTGGCTTTGTAGTATAACCTGATATCTGGTATTGTGACCCTTCCAACTTTGTTCTTTTTCAAGATTACTGTGGCTATTAGAGGACATTTTTTGTTCCATATAAACTTTTGAAGTATTTTTTCTAGATCTGCGAAATATGCCATTGGTATTTTAATAGGAATAGATTGCTTTGGGTAGTATGGACATTTTAATAATGTTGATTCTTTCATACCATGAACATGATATATACTTCTACTTTTATATATCTTCTCTATTTCTTTTTTCAATGACCTGTAGTTTTCTGAAACTTTTACCTCCTTGGTTAAGTTTATTCTTAGGTATCTTAATTTTTTTGTCACAGGGGTAAATGGGATTTATTTTTAGTTTCTCATTCTGAGTATTCAATATTGGTGTATAAAAATGCCATCAATTTCTGGATGTTTATTTTGTACCTGCTACTTTGCTGAATTCATTTATTAAATCTAGTAGACTTTTGGTGGAGTCTTTAGGGTTTCCTATGTACAATATCTTGTCATATGTGTACAATGACAGTTTTAATTCATCCTTTCCCATTTAGATGCTTTTTGTTTATTTTTTTATTGTCTGATTGCTATGGATAAGACTTTCAGTACTATGTTAAATAAGAGTGGCAAAAGTGAACATCCCTGTCTTGTTCCTCTTCTTAAAGGAAATGCTTTTAGTTTTTGTACATTGAATATAATGTTGGCAGTAGATTTGTCATATATGGCTTTTATTATGTTGAGGTATGAGCCTTTTATTTCCTCTTTGCTGAGAGTTTTTATTAAGAATACATGTTGGATTTTGTCAAATGCGTTTTTAGCATCTACTGATATAATCATATGATTTTTATCTTTTATTTTATTTAGGTGCTGTATCACATTTATTGATTTGTGAATATTATACTAGCCTTGCAACCCTGGCATAAATCCCATTGGGTCATGGTGAATAAATTTTTAGAATATATTGATGGATTCAATTTGCTAATATTTTGTTGAGGATTTTGGTGTCTATGTTCATAAGGAATGTTGGCCTGTATTTTTCTTTCTTTGTAGTATTTTTATCTGGTTTTGGAAATAGAGTTATACTGACCTTATAAAAAGAGCTTGGAAGGTTTTTTTTCCTCTTCAATTTCTTTACTTGTTATTGGTCTGTTCAGGTTTTCCAACTCTTCCTGGCTGAATTTTCAAAAACTGTATGATTCTAGGAGTTCTGTCAATTTTGCCTAGGTAAAAAATTATCTTTTTTATTTTTGTTGCATGTTTTGTACAGCTCTTAATTCCTTTATGATATTTTGTGATTGAGATTGTGATGAAAGTTCTCCAAACAGAGTATCAGGGAGGAGAGAACTTTATAGACAATGTCCTGAAGTTTTTTAGGTGAAGACTCTCTACAAGGTCCTGAAAAATTAAGCCACCTTAGTCCTCTCAAATTCTCATTTCCAAGGCAATAAGATACATGAACCTCTGGCAATCATAAGGTTCACCTTGCTTGTTTCCCACTTCTCGGTGATTACTATCCTTTGTACCTGCTGTGTGGTTCTTGTAAACAAATTTTACATATTCTGTTCTTTTGTCTGATTGTTTCAAGCGGGATGGTAATTCTAGTTCTTGTTATTCCATTGGAAGGGAACTTGATTTGTCTTTCTTTTTTTTTTTCCATTTTAACTCTCCTTTTCTGTCTAATAAGTGAAGAACACTTAAGTCAGAAGATAGAAAGTGTTGAATATAATTCAAGTTGTAGAAATAACTATTAAAAAGAAAGGTGGGAACAAAGTTAAGAATAGACAGGAAATTCATTTAAATATAAGTTTTGCTTTCTGAAATATATTCTTTACTACTGGCATTTGAAGAGAAGAACATAAATAATTATGATTTATCTAAATGTGATATAAAATTATGTCAAGGTAACATATAGAAGTGATACTTGTAAAAAAATATTAGAAAATTTAGATGTATTTACAATAGACATGAAAAAAATCACAAATAAACTCAGTCCCCAAAGGCTTTACTTGTTTTCTTTCTTTTTTATTTTTTTGACCCTGAATTTCACATCTCCAAGTCTCACTCAATCTTAGAAAATCAGTTTAAGTTTCTCCATTACAAGAAAGCATTACAAACATTTCTAAGTTTTTAAAAATTCTAGCATTTCAGTGTTTTATGTTATTTTATTATATATTGCCAATTTATTTATATTGTAGACTCCTATGACAATATAAATAACTGCTCTCTCCACATTGTTATATGTTTACATACATTTCTTTACTTTTATTTCCTTATGGCTCTTATATAAATTTCCTGGGTATCATTGTAATCATGCTGTTTTATTTATTTCAAACTATACATAATAACTGTTTAGTTCATGTTTTAAATTCTTGTCTGCCTTCATAGGTTAGGTGTAGCCAAAGGAAATGGCTTGTACTCATTTATTTTTTAAAATGTATCAACTCTTAATAAAGGCTTCTTGTGAAAGGCCAGAAATAAGAATTCCAAGTCAAATACAGAGTAAGGAATGCTAGTAACAGAAATCTAAGTCCTTTTTATGGAGTCAGCCAGCTAAAAGAGAAACAAAAGGAGAATATCAAGTGTTATAGGCAGGAATAGGTTTGTAGCTGAGATATAGAACCTTTCAAGATCAAATTGAAATCTGATGGAAACAGAGACAGATTGAGAGAGTCCAAGTCTTTAGTCCACTGGAGAATTTCTTGGATGGCATGTGGTAAGGATCAAGATTTTCCCCTATGAATATTCAATTGAGTCTGCATCTTTTGATCAAAAAGAGCCTAAATTCTCTCACTGTTTTGTAAAATAATATAATTGCCATTAATCAGGTGATTTTTTATGTACAGGTCTGTTTCTAGTGTCTATTCTGTTCCACTTGTCTATCTTTGAAAGTTTATATTTGTACATCCTTAGAATTACTAACTTTTACAAAATAAAAACTAGTTTCACAAAATAAAAACTCCTAATATTCTGACTGGGCTTTAATTGCATCTATAGATCAATTGGAGGGAATTGATATTATTACCCTAGCAAATTTTCCAACTCACAAACTTTTTTAATAATTCTATTTATTTAAGTCTTCTTTGTTTTTGCTTCAGAATGATTTGTAATTTCCTGTGCACAAATACTTCTCATGTAACTACCAAAACAATTTAAATCTTTTAAATTGTCCTTTTAATAATTTTACTGATATCTTGTTCAATTTTTCCCCCTTAATTATATTGTTTAATGCTGAAGTTTTAAAAAGCATTTACATAATCCCGGAAAGTTCCTTTGTGACTCTTCCCTGTTAAGCTTGAACCCCCGGCCCCCCAAAAATATAATATTTTTTAAAAATTTCTATCATCATATAATTGTTTTGTTTTTTTCTCAAACTTTATATACATGGAATAATGCAATGTGCACTCTGTTGTTTTTGGCTTCTTCATTCAACACAATACTTTGAGAATCAATCATGGTGTTTTATATATAAGTAGTCTTTTTACCATTGAGTAATATTCTGTTGTTTTGCTATACCATAATTTGTTTATTCATTCTCTTGTTTTTACATGTTTGGATTATTCACAATTTTTTTTATTATTATTATGGATAGAATAGCTTTGGTATTCTTTCATTAATCTTTTTCTAGACCTATTTTTCACTTAATTTTGGTAAAATATTTATCTAAAAATAGAGTTGATGGCTCATAATGGAGTTGCCTGCTTACGTTTATTAGAAATGTCTAATTTCTCAAAGTGGTTGATTATTTTACATTCCCATTAGTAAATATTAGAGTTCATATTCTTGTGAACACTTGGCATTACCAGTCTTTTAATTTTGATGAGTGTATAGTATTGTCTCATTGTGGTTTTATTTTAAATTACCCTGTGACTAATGATTTTGATCACCTTTTTATGTAGTAACTGTTCTCACAAATACCTTTTGTAAAGTTTCTCTTCAAGACTATAAGCACTTTTTCTTTTTTTAATCAAAGAGAGCTACTACCTTTTTATTGTTGAGTTATTTATATATTCTAGATTCAAGACCTTTGTCAGAAATATGTATTATACATATTTTCCCAGTCTGTGGGTTAGTTTTCTGTTTTCTTAACATTTTTTCTTTCTTTAATTACTTTTTATTTTACAATATTTATATATGCATCTGAAGTTCCAAAATATATACAAGCAGGTGCCTTACACCCTTCACCCAATATTTTCCAATGTCAACACATTTTATAACTATAGAACAATATTGAAACCTGGAAAATGATTTTGGCACAATCTACTAAGATTATTTTTATTCCTTTAGTTTTACATGTGCATGCTTGTGTATGTGTGTAGGTGCGCTTCTATGTTATTTTATCACATGCGTAGATTAAAGTAACCACAATCATGATAAAGATATAGAACAGTTCCACACTTTAAGATACAACTATACAATGCATTTGCATTTTTAACTAACTTTTAAATCATTTCAGCCATGAGTAATACAATAATTGTAATAAGACATATCACTCAATTTAACATTTTGAGTGATTTTATTCAAGGTAAAAACCTTCATTTTGAAAACCATACTTTTATTGTTCATTTATGCTAGTAAAAGTATACACTCTTAATGTAACTAAAGTTGTCAAATGTGATTTATTTACTTAGTATCTTTGGTTCTAATATTCATAAACATAGCTATTTAAGTGTATAACTAATAATTAGAGTTTTGAGTACTTCTCTATAGTCTACAATGCCAAGTGATTTTCCTTTTTAATTTAATTAATTCATTAATCAACTTATTTTGCTTAATTCTTTTACCTTTTTTATCTAGCTCTGCAACCCCCCTACCCCTCTAACAGCTGTCAGTCTGTTCTCTATCTGTGAGTCTGATTTTATTCCAAGTGGTATTACTTCAATAGGAGTGTATTCTTTTATTAAATTATACATGACAGTAACTGTGATTCAGGTGCTATCGAGCACATGAGGTTGGGAAAAGAGACAATGGTATAAAAGATATCATGGTTTTCTAATCATTTACCAATCACTCTTTGGCCTGGTAATGCAGTATTGAAGTCAAAAGCTCTCATCCATGATACATGTATTAGATCTATAGGACCCCATTTATTACCACCCAGTGAAGGGCAGGGTGCAGGATACAAGCTGGATGAAGAAGGGGCTTTTGAACCCTAAGAAATTTGCTTTCATAAGTCCAGAAAGGACTAAATAGTCTTGCCCAAGACCAACCATAGTCCACCCAGATGATATAATATCATCTGACAAAAATGCTGGTTATTTATGAGCTTCTTTATGGACCAGGGTGAAAGTCCTTCACTGGAGATCAAGGCCCATCTTATAAGGTAAGAGCACTAAAAGTAGCTCTAGAAGTGTTGAGCCTAAGTCAAGAAGAACAAACTGCTGCTACCAACTGTGGACTTCTGTAAAACCTGACAAGTCCAGGACTAAATTCTATTCCACTGCCATTTGTGAAGCGGTGTTGCCCCAGATGGAACACAGAGAAGATCTCCACAGTCACTCATCTCTGCCCACGGAACAGGCCACAGGAACCCTCGTGCCACACGCAAGCCTATGTTTCTATCTTATCTTGACAAGTACTTGGGAGTCAGGTGATATGAATTCACTTGCCAGTCTTACTACTACTTTGGTCTGACAGACCGGTGTTTATTCCCCTTCCCCTTTTGGACAGTGTATCTTTCACAGACTCGGGTTTTTAAGAAGTTCTTCAAATTTTTCCTCTTGAGAATAGAAGAAAAAAAATTGTTTCTTTATCTTATTTTCCTAATGCATGTGCAAGGGGAAAAAAAGGCTATTTATCAAACTATTTTTCTAAAATTTCCCTTTCTATTTCTACAGATATAGTACATTATATTTTAGATGCATTATATGACTATATTGAAGGGAACAATATAATGATTTTTTTCCCTCTGACAGTGTATGCATCTATCAAAATCTTAATTTTTAGAGAACGATTAATTATTTGGGAGAGGTCCTAGACTTTAAATTCTTGTGATTCTAACTTATTTCAACAAAAAAGCGGGTCTGTTGGAACAGGGATTCAATTAACGATGCCTGTACTTTGATGTCAGAATGAACTCTGCCTTAGTTTCCTGAGATTTTTGGGAAAACACCAAAATCTGATATGATTCACTTTGAGAGAGTTCTTGTCTCCAAGGGGATTTATCGAAAACAGATTTCTGAAAATGGGTCTAGCAAAAAGCAACGCAGAGTGATGACAGATCACACCCAGCAGGTGGCTCAGAACGATGCCAGTGGAAGCCCTTGGAAAGCGATTACTGTGAGCACTTCAGTCCTCCATTTCTAGGTATTATTATTTGAAGGGAACTTTGAAAAACTCCAAATGGAAAAGTCTCTGAACACTTAAACCCTGGAAAAGTTATCTTTAAATATTTATTTTTTAGAAGTAGTTCACATTTTATTTCAACCCAATTCTTTTTTTTAATTTTTTTTATTTTTGTTCAGGTAGAGTGGGACGAAGAGAGAGGAAGAGAGAGAGAAAGATAGAGAAACATCGACGTGAAAGGGACACATCAAGTGGCTGCCTCCCGCACGACCCCAACTGGAGCCAGGGACAAACTGTAACTGAGGTACGTGCCCTTAGCGGGAACCGAACCCGGGTCTCTTTGGACCGCAGGCCGACACTCTAATCGCTGAGCCAAACTGGCCAGGGCTCAATCCGAATTCTTACACAAAATCCCAATTTAGAAAACTAACAAACACAGATCAGTTTTTGCAGTGGGAAAGGGGAGGGTCCTGCAACGCAGTTTTTCAGCTCAAAGCATCAACTCTGTGGGCTCTCTTTGAGATACAGTGTAGGAAGATAAATATATATATATATATATAAACAAAAACTTTCAGGAGGATATCACTTCCATATATGCATTGTTCTTTAGTGTGTGTCTTTCATACTCTACTTGAATATCACCTATGACTTTTCTTTTCTAAACTTATCTTTATTATTGAATGTATTACATATGTCCCCCATTTTTGCCCCCATTGACCCCCTCCTCCCTGCTCCCACCCCTCTCTTGCCTTCTCCATAGTATTGTATGTGTCCATGGGTTATGCATATTAATTTCTTTGGTTTATCTCTTCCCACCCCCTACCCCCTTTCCCTTTGCGGTTCCTCAGACTAACAACCAATCTGTCCTTAATCCCTTCACCTTTTTCACCTATGTTCCCAAACCCCCTCCCATCTGGCAACCAACACAAAGTTCTTTGTATCTATAAACTTGTTTATTTAGTTTTTAGATTCAATTGTTGACAAATATGTATTTATTGCCATTTTATTGTTCATTTATTTCCTCCTCCTCCTCTTATTCTTATTCTTATTTTTATTCTTATTCTTTATGAAGACCCTTCAACATTTCATATAATACTGGTTTAGTGGTAATGAACTCCTTTAGCTTTTTCTTGTATGGGGAACTCTGTATATATGTCCATCAATTCTAAATAATAGCTTTGCAGAACAGTGTAATCTTGGTTGTAGGTCTTTCCTTTTAATCACTTTGAATATTTCTTGCCACTCCCTTCTGGCAAAGTTTCTTTTGAAAAATTGGCTGACAGTCTTATGGGAGCTTCCTTGTAGGTAACTAACTGCTTTTCTCTTGCTGCTTTTAAGATTCTCTCTTTGTCTTTAATCTTTTGCATTTTGATTATAATGTGTCTTGGTGAAGGCCTCTTGGGTTCATCTTGTTTGGGACACTATGCTTCCTGGACTTGTAAGTTTGTTTCCATCACCAAGTTAGGGGAGTTTTCTGTCATTATTTTTTCAAATATGTTTTCAATTTCTCTTCTGGCCCCCCATAATGCAAATGTTGGTACACTTAAAGTTGTCCCAGAGGTTCCTTATACTGTTCTTGTTTTATTACATTATTTTTTCCTTTTTGCTGTTCTGATTGGATGTTTTTTGCTTCCTTATATTCCAAATTGATGGTTTGATTCTTGGCTTCACCCACTCTACTATTGCTACTATTGATTCCCTGTAAATTATTCTTTATTTCCATTAGTGCATCCTTCATTTCTGACTGGTCCTTCTTTATGTTATTGATGTTCGCACTAAGTTCCTTGAAGTTCTCCTTAAGTTCCTTGAAGGTCTCACTAACTTCCTTGAGCATCCTTATAACCAGTGTTTTGAACTCTGCATCTAACTGATTGTTTATCTTCATTTTGTTTAGTTCTTTTCCTGGAGTTTTGTTCTGTTCTTTCATTTGGGACATGTTTGTCTTCTCATTTTGGCTGCTTTTCTGTGTTTGTTTCTATGTATTAGGTAGAGTTGCTATGTCTCCTATGCTTTATAGAGTAGCCTATTATAGTAAGTGTACTGTAAGGTTCAGTGGCAGATCCTCCCCGATCACCCCAACTGGGCCCTCAAGGTACACCCCTGGCATACACCCTTCTGTTGTAAATGAGTCTTGACTGCTGTTGGTACATCAATGGGAGGGATTTACTCAGGCTGCTCTGCTGCAAGGACTGGTTTTGCTCAATGACCACTGACCTCTCACTACTTTGGATGATCAGCTCTGTAGGGGCCCACCACACAGAGCAAGACTAACTTCATCAGGGTTTTGGTACCCACTGAGTCTACTTCTTGAGTGTGTCTCTTGTGGAGGTGGTTGGGTGGTGGTGCTTTAATGAGGTCTGAAGCTGTCCACTGGGTATGATGGCTCTGAGGCAAGGTCAGCCACTGCCTGTGTTCTACCTGGCACCAGACATAAGCTGCAAAGCAATCTGCCAATGGCTGCTTCTTGTGCTGGGCTTGGAGGTGCCCAGGCAATGCCAAGCTGTGAACCAAGGCTGGCTGCTTCTAGCGCCAGCCCAGGGGCCACTTAGCAAGAGGCATGGGGCTGGCTGAGACCAGATGTTCTTTGTTTGAGAGAATTTAGTAAAATCTGAAGCAGGATCCAAGACAGGCCAATCCTGTGGTAAAGCCACTGGAAACAGCTTGGGTGGGCATGAAATTTGGGTGGGGCAGGACCTCAGGGAATCACCAGGGCAGAGCAAACAGTGTGAGCCAGGATCCTGGAGTCCCAGACATGGCGGCTGTCTGCTGCCCCAGGAAAAGGCTCACCAAAGAAACAATGGCCTTCATCAGGAGAAAGCTGTCCCTCCAGCTCCCGCCCCAATGCCAAACAACTCAGTTCTTCCCCGTATGTCTCTGGCACCTATCAAGCTGTCTCCCCAGTGCTGGAGCCCAGAAGGAGCGAATCCAAGTAAGTCCCTGTGTGGGCCCTTTAAGAGGAACTGCCTGGAGTTCCAGCAGCCTCAGCCTCCCTCAGCCTTAGTTCCTGTTGTTTTCTTACAGCCAGAAGTGATGGGGACTTCTCTTCCTGGCACTGGAACCCTGAGCTGAGGGGCCTGGTGTGGGAAGGGGACCCCTCATTCCTCAGGGAGGACCTTCCCAGCCAAGGTGTCCCTTCTGATTTTTATCTGCCACATGTGAGTGTAGGACCAGCCCGTCCAGGCCCCCGCCCCTCCTACCAGTCTCGATGTGTCTTCTTTACTTTTGTAGTTGTAGGACTATTCAGCCTGATTTCAGGCAGTTCTAAATGATGATTGTTCTGTAGTTTAGTCGTAATTTTGATGTCTCACCTATGACTTTTCTTTGTGGAATTTTATTGTTAATTAACAGGTGCCCAGTGAGCAGTCACACATGTTAGGATATCTAAGAAAGCAACCTCTGAAATAGTACATGTTAAACACCCTTTGTGCAACAACAGAATATCAGTCTACACCCACCCCTTGCCACATTCATGCCCTATGGAAGCAGTCCTAGAGCCATACTTTCCCAAGGGTTCTTCCCAGGACAAGACCTACACCTGTTTTATTTCAATCCTGGAGTCACGTGATTATATTTCACTTTTAAACGGTATCACATTCTTTCCTGGAATATAGCTTTCTGTTTCTTTCCTGTTATTTCTCCCACTGTGTATATTTTCAAGAGTATATTTGATTTCTGGTAGTACTTACAACTGTTTTATATGTGGGAGGTAGTCATTGAATGTTTATAGTGGTAAGAAGGTAGGAATTGGAGCCAGAAAGTATATAAGTTAGCTACGTAACTTTGGTCAGATCAATCCACTTCTTTTATTTACTTAGGTTATTATTATTATTTTTTAAAATTTTATTGAGTTTTAGAAGGGAATGAGAGACACAGAGAGAGAAACATTGACGTGAAAGATAAACATTGATCTTCTGCTTCCTGCATGTGCCTGGACCGGGGATTGAACCTACAACCTGGTGTTGTGCCCTGACAGGGAATTGAGCATCAACTTTTTGGTGTACAGGGACACTCCAACCAACCAAGCTGCACAGGCCAGGGTTCAGTCTACTTCTTTACATTTCAGTCTCTACATAGCTAAGTAAGGATAATAGTTCTAAACTAGGAGAGGTTATGAGGCTTAGAAATAATTTTTACATAACATATCCAGTATATTGTGTGGCACATAGTAACCTTCTTCCATACTACTTGCTTTATTTTTTAAAAGAATATTATTAAGGTCATTGCTGAATTAACTCCTACCTTATTCAATTAAGAAATGCTATTAGCCTACTGGAAGTATTTTGTAATTTTAGACTTGAGAGGTTTGAACAAAAATAATTTTTTTATGGTTTGGCTAACTTTATTTGTGCAAGAGAAAAATGCTAATATATGCTAAAGCACTAAAAACATTCAATTCCATGAACCCTAAGGAATAGTTCAAGGGTATGAACCAACACAGCCATAGGTAGAGTCACTAATCCTAAGGCAATTAGCTCCCTGTACTAAATGACAGGAGTAAACCAGAATACTTAAGTTCTCAAAAATAAGTTTATTTTTATTTTAGAATTGGAATCATCTGGGAATGTTAGATACAATATTCATTCTAACCTTTTATTTTAGATCTTATCAACTTCTCTGAAATGGCATCTAAAGTTTAAGCTTGATACTGTAATATATTAAAGTGTATTCAAACTAATGATGTACCCCTATACTATTATAAAAATAACTTTAAGGTGACCTGTCAATTGTGCATTGACACAAAACTTAATGGGTGCAGCCTAAGTACAGAATCATTCAAGTAATGCTAATATGACATTGCTAAACTGGCAGAGGATATGGGATCAGGTTGTCAATCTGCTGGGTGTACTTAGAGGTATACAACATAATTAAACCTTCCAAGCTATATAGATCCACCAAATACAGCATATCCTGAAGTTTTGTGTCATCTGGAGCTCTGATAAGTATGGCTTTTATATAGTTATCTGCACTGTTTATTATAAGACATATTAAGAAAAACTGTTCTTCAGAACAGAATGCTCTATCACTGTTCTATCAACTTCTTTCCCTCGTCCTGACCCTGAACCATCAATCTACTCCCTTTAAATGTAACTCTTTGGAGGTAGCTGTTGACCTTGGTAGTGGATCCTAGCTTCACATGCTAACTTGTAAAAGATGGAAAAATTGAAACACTCTTCCCATCTTGACAGTTGGTCTGTAAGTTACATGATGTGTGTCATACACAGAATTTCAGGATATGCTGTCTACTTAAATTTAAATTTAGTTCCACAGCTCAAGCGAACCATCGCTGAACTCCAGTATTCCTTCTGGTTCTCGTGAGGTCTGTCAAACCAAGTGCAGTTTGTTCTTGGATTGGGAAAAGGGCTTGATTTGATAAGACTTGCCATTTCCTACTGCTCACTTGACTCCATTACAAAGCAGCTGTTAGCAATGGGCCATGTGGGAATTCTGGTTATCAGAACATAATAAACAGCATCATTCTCTAGCAAAGCCCAGGAAGTGGTGTAAGAAGTTTCCATCCTATCAGGTTACGAAGTGTGGCAGGATATTCTTTAAAGGTGACACACTCTGAATGTTTACTAGGCACCTGCTAGGAAGGTAGAAACTCCTAATAATGAATACGGAAAAAATAGCTATAAAAATCACAGAATCAGGCTTTAATATATCCTGGTTTTGACTAAAGAAATAAGTGGGAAAACCCAGAGAAATCAGATTTCAAATATGCGAGCAAATCTAATGAGATTTAAAAGTAATTATTTTTTGAAATTTAGATTTTTTAAAAAAATGTTAGGATTAAGGGAAAGATTAATGAACCTCATGCTCTACACTGACTAGCAGTGGGGGAATAACTAAGACTGAGAGAAGCCAACTTGGGTAGGGATGGTTCGGCCAGTGATGCAGGCCATAGGGAGCGATGGGGGAGATAAATCCCGCAAAGATGCATAAATGAGGTAGGCATGAACATTATGATGAATTTAGAGCAGCATATAAGATCATAATTAATAGTTACTGGGAAATAATATGAATATAAAATGTATATTACCAAGTAAATGTAATTCTCATTGAAAAAAAATAATAATAATATAAAGAGTTAAAAATGCAATAAGAAGGGAATGGCACCAAGTTTAAAGTAAAAATATTCTGCTAAGTAAAATTGTAGAGGGATATACTATCATGAAATATAGTAAATCCAGAATCTTGGAAATAACTTTGCCTAACTGAAGAGAGCTAAGGATTAGGATATGACGTTTAATACTACTTTGGATACTAAAATGTGGGTATAGGCAAGACAATTTATAACCTTTGAATACAATGTAACCATATCTACTTTAACCATATATAGATTAAAACTATTAATTGGACACTAATTATATATCAGAGCTATATTTTACGATCTGGGGTTAGGCATGTTCATTGGGACTCATGAGAACAAAGGAAATAAGGAATCAAAAGGTACTGAATTGTCACTCAGTTCCTCTCCATTTCCTCCAGGACACAAATCATCCCTTTGTTTAGCATATCCTTGCTGTGTAAAACGACTGTCGGTGAGTGACTCCGTAGTCTTCTAGGTTATCAGATTGTCAGGGTACTGCAGTGCTTGCGTTCTGGGAGCCTGGCACTGCGTCACAATGCCTCCGTCATCCTTCTCAGCCCGCAGGCATCGTATCATCTCACATCATAACCAAAGTGGTGAGCACAGAGCAATTAGATATTTGGAGAGAGAGACAGAGACCACATTCACATAACTTTCCTTACATTATATTGTTATAGTTATTCTATTTATTATTAGTCATTGTTAATCTCTTACTGTGCCTAATTTATAAATTAAACTTTAATATAGGTAGGTGGATATAGAAAAAAAACAGAGTATATATAGGTTTCGGTACTCTGCAGTTCCAGGCATCACTGGGATTCCTGGAATGTATTTTCTGTGGATAAAGGGGTACTACTTTAATTCGTAACATTTCTGGATGCCAGGAAAACTCAGTATTCTGTACAAGATGGCCTTCACGTCACTGGCATTTGTCATGTCTCTAACTGTTAGAAACGGGATAAAATTTCTGACGTTTTGAAGGGCCATTCATTCCTATAGCTCGTTTAATAAGAGTTTCTATAGTAAGTGCTAACAAGGCTCAAGGGCCTGGAACAGATAATGCTGCCAGTAAGAGGGGAGCCATTCTTCCTCTTACCACAGTAGGAAAAATAAATAAATAAATACATACATACATACATACATACATGGATGCCCAGTTAACATGGTGCCCAGAACAAGATCACAGACAAAAAGCCGACAGCGTGCTCACCTGTGTGACAGCCCCCAGCGTCAAGGGGCAGTGCTGATTCTCCTGTGGGGACTGCCTTTTCCTCCACGGCTCCATCCAGTTTCCAACATGGGCTGACTGCCCTTGTTTGCAGCTTCACAAATGATTCCTGTTTGTCCTTAGAATTGTCCCTTAAGAAAAGCATCTTTTCTGGGGGCACCCTGTTTTATTTTTGCTCTTAGAAAGGCAATTTATTTATACAAATGGGAGAGAGAAGGTGTGGAGAGTTGACAACAGTGGGGATCTTTCAGCTACTGAGAGGGTCTGTATTCAAAAGTAAAAAAGGAAAGAAATGCAGACATGCACTACAATGAATTTTTACCTCAATTTAAAACATATAACATTTAAAAATATGATGCTTCTCTTCAACTTTCTTTCATTTCATTTAAAACATAAAGATAATTGCCTCGCTGCTGTGGCTAGTAGTTGAGTGTCAGTCAACCCATGTACTAAGAGGTCACCAGTTTGATTCCCAATCAGGGCACATGCCCAGGCTAGGGGCCAAATGCCTAGTGGGGAGCATGCAGGAGGCAGCCAATTAATGTTCTCTGTCATTGATGTTTCTATATTTCTACCTCTCTCTCTAAAATCAATAAAGAAAAAGAAGAAGAATATCATCTCTGGCCAGTTTGGCTCAGCTGTTAGAGCACTGGTCTGTGGACCGAAAGCGTCATGAGTTCAAGTTCCAGTCAAGACCATGTAACTGGGTTGCAAGTTCAATCCGGGCCCCAGTAAGGATCATGTGGGAGAAAACCAATTGGTAGTTTTCTCTCTCACATCAATGCCTCTCTCCTCTCTCGCTCTCTCTCTCTCTCTCTCTCTCTCTCTCTCTATATATATATATATATATACATATATATATGTATATTTATAAATATATCTTATATATATAAATATATCTATATAAATATATCTTCCACTCTAAAAATCAATGGAAAAATATCCTTGGGTGCCCTGGACGGTTGGCTCAGAGGTAGAGTGTTGGCCTGCGGACCAATGAGTCTCGGGTTTGATTCCAGCCAAGGGCATGTACCTCAGTTGCTGTTCCTCCCTGACCCTGGTTGGGGTCGTGTGGGAGGCAACCAGTCGATGTGTCCCTCTCACATCAATGTTTCTGTCTCTTTCTCTTCCTCTCCCTCTCTCTCCCTCCCTCCCACTCTATCTGAAGATAAGGAGAAAAATACCCTCAGGTGAGGATTAAAAAATAAATAAATAAAACTTTGTGGGTCTTTCTAAAAAATATATACATATCCTTGGGTGAGGATTAACCAAAAAAAATTAAAATTAAATAAAACATAAAGAATATCTAAATGAACTTGATAGATCCACTACTCTTTTCTGCCTCCAAAACTGAACATCAAACTGAACATCAGTGTTCACAATTTTATGAGTGTTATTCCAGGAGGCCATTGTATCAATATGACAAACGTCCTCAAAACTTAGCAGCTTAAAATGATGAATTAGTATTATGACTCTGTCAGTAGACAGGGTGGTTCCTTGCTGGACTGACATCGCTACATTCAGCTAAAAGGTCAGCTGGTTTGAAACATTCAAGATGGCCTCATTTACATATATGGGGCTCATTATTTCTCCAATAAGCTTCCCATCCTGTATTGGGCTCTATTGGCTCCTTATATATTAATTTCAGGGCCATGTTTAAAGCAGGAAAGGTGGCAGCAACAAGGCCTTTCAAGACCTATGTGCAAGAACTCAAACACCATGACTTATGTCATATTATTCTATTGGTCAAAATGAGTGACATGGGAATTTCAGGGTTTGCCAGGTGGAGAAGAGACTCCATCTGTGGATGGGAGAAGTGTCAGCATGAATAGAAAGGGGTATGCGTACCTGGATGAAAGTAAGATTTGGCCATTAAGGAATCCATGAATACAAACGTTATGGCATAACCATAACTAACATGACTTATATTGAAAGGAGGATGAAAGAATACTATCAGGGACTGTGTTTGCTATCTTTCCAGAATGGCTGAGCACAGCATTTCTTTCTTCCTTTCTTTCTTCCTTCCTTTCTTTCTTCCTTCCTTCCTTCCTTCCTTCCTTCCTTCCTTCCTTCCTTCCTTCCTTTCTTTCTCTCTCTCTCTCTCTCTCTCTCTCTCTCTCTTTCTTTCTTTCTTTCTTTCTTTCTTTTGTTACAGATGTTTCTCCTTTTTACTCCATTGGCACCCTCTTCCCCTTCCCTCCCCGCCCTGTCCCCAGCTTTGTTGTCCATTGTTCATGCATACATGCATATAAGTTCTGTGGTTTATCTCTCTCCCCTCCACCCCCTCTTCTGGGGATTATCAGTCTGTACCCTACTTCCACATCTCTGGGACTACCCTGTTCTTCAGACTATTGTATTCATTACATTTCATAAATAACTGAGATCATATGATACTTGTCTTTCTCTGTTTGGCTTGTTTCACTTAGAATAATACTTTCCAGGTCCCTCCATGTTCTCACAAAGGATAAGAGATCTTTCTTTCTTACAGCTGCATAGTACTCCATTGTGTATATGTACCACTACTTTTTTATCCATTTGTCTACTGATGGACATTTGGGCTGTTTCCAGATCTTAGCTATTGTAAATAGTGCTGCTACAAACACGGGGGTACATATATTATTTCTGATTGGTGTTTCAGGCTTCTTAGGGTATATTCCTAGAAGTGGGATCACTGGGTCAGATGGAAGTTCAATATTTAATTTTTTGAGGTAACACCATATTGTTTTCCATAGTGGCTGCACCAGTCTGCATTCCCACCAGCAGTGTGGTAGACTCCCCTTTTCTCCACACCCTCGCCAACACTTGTTTGATGATTTGTTGATGGCGACCATTCTTACAGGTGTGAGGTGATACCTCGTTGTTGTTTTAATTTGCATCTCTCTGATGATGAGTGATGTTGAGCATTTCTTCATATGGCTCTTAGCCATTTGTATGTCCTGTTTGAAGAGGTGTCTATTTAGTTCCTCTGTCCATTTTGTAATTGGGTTCTTTGTCTTCCTTTTGTTGAGCTGTATGAGCACTCTATATATATTGGAAATTAACCCCTTATCTGATGTATCATTGGCAATTAAACTCTCCCATAGAGTGGTTGCCTTTCCATTTTGGTAGTTGTTTCTTTTGCTGTGCAGAAGCTTTTGAGTTTGATGTAGTCCCATGTGTTCATTTTCTCCTTTGTTTCTGTTGCCTTAGGTGATGTATCAGTGAAAATTCTGCTGCATGTGATGTCTGAAATTTCATTTTCTACATTTTCTTCTAAGGTTTTTATGAATTCATGAGTCACATTTAAGTCTTTTATCCATTTTGAGTTTATTCTTGTGTATGGTGTGAGTTGATGGTCTAGCTTCATTTTTTTTTGCATGTAGCTGTACAATTTTCCCAACACCATTTAATAAAGAGGCTGTCTTTACTCCACTGTATGCTCTTGCCACCTTTGTCAAATATTAATTGAGCATATTGCCTTGGGTCCATTTCTAGGTTCTCTGTTCTATTCCATTGATCTATGTGCCTGTTCTTGTGCCAGTACCACACTGTTTTGATTACAGTAGCTTTGTAGTAACCTGATATTCGGTATTGTGATCTCACCTACTTTGTCCTTTTTCAAGATTCCTGTGGCTATTTAGGGCCTTTTTTGGTTCCATATGAACTCTTGAAGTATTTGTTCTAGTTCTGTGAAGTATGTCATTGGTATTTTGATGGGGATTGCATTGAATCTATAGATTGCTTTGGGTATTATGGAAATTTTAATGATGTTAATTCTTCCAATCCATGAACAAGGTATGTGCTTCCACTTTTTTATATCTTCCTCTATTTTTTTTTTCAATGTCCTGTAGGTTTCTGCAAATAGGTCCTTTACTTCTTTGGTTAAGTTTTTTCCTAGATATTTTAATTTTGTTGCTGTGATGGTAAGTGGGATTGTTGTTTTTTTTTTAGTTTCTCTTTCTTTGAGTTGATCATTTTTGTATAAGAATGCCGTCAATTTCTTGACATTAATTTTGTATCCTGCTACATTGCCAAATCCATTTATTAAGTCTAGTAAGTTTTTGATGGAGTCTTTGGGGTTTTCTATGTATAATATCATGTCATCTGCGAATAATGACAGTTTCACTTCCTCCTTTCCAATTTGGATCCCTTTTATTTTTTCTTCCTGTCTGATTGTTGTGACTAAGACTTACAGCACTATATTAAATAAGAGTGGGAAAAGTGGGCATCCTTGTTTTATTCCTGTTATTAAGGAAAATGCATTTAGTTTTTGTCCATTGAGTATCATGTTGGCTCTATGTCTTTTATATATGGCCTTTATTATATCAAGATATGATCCCTCTATTCCCGGATTGCTGAGTGTTTTTATGAGAAATTGGTGCTGGATTTTGTCGAATGCTTTTTCGGCGTCTATTGATATGATCATATAATTTTTATCTTTCATTTTGTTGATGTGGCATATCACATTTATTGATTTGTGAATATTGTACCAGTCTTGCATCCCTGGGATGAATCCCACTTGGTCAGGTGAATAATGTTTTTGATGTATTGCTGGATTCAGCTTGCTAGTATTTTGTTCAGAATTTTGGCATGTTCATCAGAGATATTGGCCTGTAGTTTTCTTTCTTTGTAATGTCTTTTTCTGGTTTTGGAATTAGAATTATGCTGGCCTCAAAAAATGAATTTGGAAGTCCTCATTCTTCTTCTTCAATTTTTTGAAATAGTTTGAATAGAATGGGTATTAGTTCTCTTTTTAATGTTTGGTAAAACTGCCCCGTGAAGATGTCAGGGCTTGGGCTTTTGTTTGATGCAAGAGTCTTGATTACCTCATCAATTTCCTTAGTTGTTATTGGTCTGTTCAAGTTTTCTATCTCTTCCTGGTTCAGTTTTGGGGGACTATGTGTTTCTAGAAATTTGTCCATTTTGCTCAGATTGTCGAATTTGTTGCCTTATAATAGTTCATAATATTTGTTAACAATCCTTTGTGTTTCTGTGGTGTCAGTTATTATATCTCCTCTTTCATTTCTGATTTTGTGTATTTGGATTCTCTCTCTTTGTTTCTTGGTGAGTCTAGCTAAGGGTTCATCAATCTTGTTTATCTTTTCAAAGAACCAATTCTTTGTTTCATTGATTCTTTGAATTGCTTTTTTGGTCTCCATGTCATTTATTTCTACTCTGATCTTTACTATTTCTTTTCTTCTACTTGCTCTAGGGTTTTTTGTTTGTTTGTTTGTTTGTTTGCTTTCTAGTTTTTCTAGTTGTGAGGTTAGATAATCTATTAGAAATTTCTCTTGTTTCTTGAGGTAAGCCTGTGGTGCTATGAACATCCCTTTCAGAACTCCTTTCTCTGAATCCCATAGATTTTGTGTTGTTTTGTGTTCATTTTCATTGGTTTCAAGGAAGTTTTTAATTTCTTCTATGATCTCCTTGGTAACTCATTCATTGTTTAATAACTGCTATTTTGCCTCCATGTGTTCAAATGTCTTTGCATGTTCTTGTTGCAATTGATTTCTAGTTTCATGCCACTGTGATCTTAGAAGCTGCTAGATATGATTTCAAACTTCTTGAACTTGTAGAGACTTAGTTTGTGCCCTTACATGTGGTATATCTTTGCGAATGTCCCATGTGCACTTGAGAAGAATGTGAATTCTGCAGTTTTGGAGGGTAATTCTCTGTAGATATCTATGAAATCCATTTGATCTAGTGCTTCATTTAGAGTCTGTGTTTCCATGTTAATTTTTTGTCTACATTATCTATCCAGTGGTGTCAGCAGAGTGTTGAAGTCCCCTGCTATGGTTGTATTGCTATCAATTTCTCTTTTGAAGTCCTCCAGATTTTCAAAATATGTTGGTGCTCCTATATTGGGTGCATATATGTTTACCAAGGTTATATCTTCCTGTTCGATGATTCTTTCAATATTATATAGTGACCTTTGTCTTTAGTCATGGCCTTCATTTTGAAATCTAGTTTATCAGATGTGAGTATTGCTACCCCAGCTATTTTTTTTCTTTCTGTTTGCTTGAAAGATTTTTTTCCATCTTTTCACTTTCAACCAATGTGAGTCTTTTGTTATGAGGTGGTCTCTTGAAAACAACATATATGTTTGTCATGCTTTCTTATCCAGTCAGCTACTCTGTGTCTTTTTATTGGAGCATTCAAACCATTTGCATTTAAGGTGATTATTAATATGTACTTATTTATTGCCATTTTTGCTTAGTGGGGGTTATATTTTTCTTCCTATTTCTTCTACTGATTATAGCAGTCCTTTTAACATTCCTTGCAGTGCTGGTTTGGTGCTAATGTATTCCCTTAGCCTTTTTTTTTTTTTTTTTTTTTTGTCTTGGATGCTCTTTATTTGACCTTCTATTTTGAATGATAGCCTTACTGGATAGAGTAGTCTTGGATTCAGATCCTTGTTTTCCACGACCTTGATTACTTCATGCCATTCCCTCTGGACTGTAGTGTTTCTGTTGAGAAGTCAGCTGATAGCCTAATGGGGGTTCCTTTGTTGATAACCTGTTGCTTATCTCCTGCTGCCTTTAGTATTATCTCTTTGTCTTTAATTTTTGGCATTTTAATTATTATGTGTCTTGGTGTGGGCTTGTTTGGGTTCTTCTTACTTGGGGCTCTCCATGCTTCTTTAACTTGAATGCCTTCTTTCTTCATCAAGTTAGGAAAGTTTTCTGTCACTATTTCTTCAAATATATTCTCTATTCCTTGTCCATTTTCTTCTTCGGGGACTCTTATGATATAAATGTTCTTTCGTTTCCAGTTGTCCCACAGTTCTCGTAAGCTATCTTCCTGACTTTTTAAATTATTTTTTCCTTTGGTTTTCTGATTGATTGATTTTTTCTACCCTGTCTTTCAATTCACTGGTCTGGTCCTCAGCTTCCTCTACTCTGCTTGTTAGTCCTTCCAATGTGTTCTTTAATTCTGCTGTGCCATTTTTCATTTCCACTTGGTTGGTTTTCAATGTTTTTATATCTTTACTCATGGTGTTGATGTCCTTACTCATGCTATTGAGCTTCCTCTGGATCATGGCTCTGAACTCTACCTGTGATAATTTGCTTACCCGCATTTCATTTATCTCATCTTTGATATAGTTCTCTTGTTCTTTCATTTGGGATTTTTTTTTGTTAGTTTGTTTCACTATTTTGGCTATCTCAGTGGGTTTTCTAGCCTGCCAAATTTCCCCTGTGGGTGTGGTGTTCTGTTGTTTGTGGCTCCCTCTACTGGATTTGGATGAGCCTGGGTGGGCCCACATTAAACACCACTGTCAAGTCTTACTTTCTTGGGTAGATTAGCAAGCCCAGGAAAGGTTCAGTTATCCTTTAGCTTTTTGTCTGGAGGCTATTAGTCTAAGTTGTGCAGGGTCTTGGAATTTAACCCTTGTGTTCTGCTTAAGAGGATTTCCAGGGGTGCGCGACAAATGCTGGTTGTTAATGAGCCTCAATTTGCATTTTTTCGCCTCACCTGGAAGGGGCTGAATCTCTGAGGGAGGGGTTGTTGCTTTTCCCCATAGTTCTGGGAAGTAGCAAGCTGGCCACTGTCCTTTGTGGCCAAGACTCAGCAAAAACTTTGAGTGCCCTCCAAATCCTGGGTGTTCCCACAGAATTACAGTCCAGTCTGCTTTCCCTCTGCTGGAGCCCCAGGTGAGTGGCTGTAGCCAATCCATTGCTCTGTTCTGGCCCTCTGCATTGTGCAGCAAGCTTAGTATTTTATCCCCAAGGGCTCTGCTCACAGCTAAGACTGCCGCTATCCGTGGGATCCCAGCCCTCCACCCTCTCATGCCACCACAGATCCTACTGGTGTCCCTGGTTATATGGTCCTGGTTTTATACTGTTTTTATGTTGCTTTTTTCTGATGATTTGTCTTTATTTTAGTTGTAATTTCCATTTGGTCCTGGGAGATCATCTGTGTCGCTTTCATTCACTCTGCCACCATTTTCGCATCTTAGCACAGCATTTCTTAACAGGTGTTCTGGGAGGAGGGTGCATTTGTTTTCTAAGATAATAGCAGAAAAAGCACAAAAATTGTTTTCTTCCTCACTGAGGTTGAGAAAAGCTACATATTATATTCCACCCAGAGTTTATGCTTCTTAGCGTAGTAAAGGCTCTCAACTAAAGTTTAGAGGAGGGAAACTTTTGGACTTTTTCTAACTCAGCATTTGAGCAGTGAAAGTTATTACTGGCAGCCCTTACCCTTAATGTCTTCTGACAAAAGAGAGTTCTGTTTGAAAATCGCTGGGATTGATGAATGGGAAAGTCTTACAACAAAGGATAAACCGCTTAGCGGGCACAATTAGTATCACCCTGGTCAGTGACTAAAAACCCGTCCAGTGCCAATAATTGTAGTCATACCTATAAATTAGTTATACAAAGCGCACATGTTCTACTCTGTTTCCTGACAGAATGAAAATATTCGTCCTCCTCTACTTTCATTTCAGCTTTTGTTCTAGGTATTTGAATAAGGTAACTGTCAAGGATTCATTGAGTTGAAAGACCCTGCTATTCCATTATTTTTTCAAACCATCTTTGAGGCAGCATGTATAACAATTAGTAGTACCAAATTGTTATTCTAAATTGTTTAAATATTCCATTTATATAGGAAAGAGACATCTATTCCTCAGTAACATCCCCCACAGGCTCTTCTGAAATGCGTATATCCACAGTAAATTTTAAAAAGATTGCAATTCATTAAAATAAAACATTTTCTTATGTCAATTTCCAAAGCAATATCACAGCCATTATTTCCATTTGTACCCATTAAATACCTGTGACATGAAATAACATTAAATATCTGTGACAGAAAATGACATAAATGTGAATTCAGCAATGGAGTAACTTTATCAGAACAGATGGCATCTATACTGCTATGTAAATACAAGTATACATTGATGACTGCTCAGTCCTCCATAAACTTAACAAATGAGCACATATAACCCTGTCCTGCATTTTGTAGCCTATTTAAGGTTTTGAATATTAAGGGACTATGTAGCTAGTAATAATATAAGAGCAGCAGGACTAATTTTTCTCTTAGCAGGGGAGAATTTTTTTTTTTGGAGCAAACTTTTATTACCTTCATTAAGTTTCAACAATTTAAGATCTTTTATAATACAGCTACACAGTATAAGACACATTTTTCTACTACATAAATAATTTAGGAATAAAATGAAATTAAGCCTGTTACCTTAACAAGATCACAGGATTCAGGTTGCATTTAGAATGTCTTTGAAGGGTTCCAAGATAGGTAGATATCAATTCATTTCTGGATAACATTAGATCATCTTAATTATCTTTTCCACTTTCTATACTGGTAATTTGTTGTCCTTGTTATTGTTTTTTGTCTACTTGAAACATTTTGAGGTAATATAAAAGTATCAGTTTACCCTGATAAATGTAATATATGTCATATCATTTCAGAATTAATGTTTTCCTTTGAAAGTGTATATTTTCAAGAAATTTAAATGGTAAGATTGTGTAGTAAATGTATCATGTTTTAGGTAATACGCAAAATAAGAATGAAAGGGGAAGTTAAAAGCAAAGAACTTAAATTGCACTCTGGCTATTATGGAATGACTGAGACCTATTTGCCTCTACCTTAAAAAAAATTGGGAAAAATACATGAAACTGTTATTTTCAAAATAACAAAATCAGTACATAAGTCAGTACATAACATTAATTGCTGAGAGAAGGGAAACAAACAAGGTAAGCCTTTGGTTTCCCCATTTTCTCTTTTGTGAATGTCTCTTGGCCACAGAACAAGGAAACAACATTGAAAATGAGGGGTTGAAGTAGTCCACAGGAAAGAGCACCACAGAGGAGGGAGCTGTAAGAAGGTGAGACTACTGTGCACCAGGAGAGATCTGCGGAGGGCCTCCTTTGGTCTTCAGCTGAGCTCTGATGAGCAGATACTTTCAAGGCTTAGAAAAGAACACTTAACAGCAGCAGGTAAAACAACTCTAGAGCTCACATGGACCAAGAAATGTTTCTGTTCTTACCAGTCAGCATGGAAAACTCATAATACATGGAGTCCAGGTATAGTAAGCAGATGTTGCTGGTATTTTTCTTCATTCTTCCTGATAGGTACAGATTAAACTCTTAAGCATCATATGTTAAACATAAGAAGACTGAAAGGTAGAGAGAAGAGGCATACTAGCTATAGACTTTGGGATCTAAGGGATGGCATTTGGTAGGTCCTCTGCATTATTCTCTTTGCCATTGTTCCTGGGCTGAGGTTTAGAGAAGTCAGAAACCCAGAAATATCAGTGGGTGCAGACAAAACAAAGCCCCAACAGAATTGTGTTTCCTCTAATGAAAAGACCAGAAAAGGGGCAGTCTGCTCCACTCTAGCCAAACACCACGGAGAACCTGTGGCCCCACCAGCAAAGGCTGAGTGGAGGGCCTAGACTTCTACCACTGTCAGGCTGTACTGAGGCACTCCAACCCTCTACTGGGTGGTATCACAGAAGGTTGAGCAGGGACTGTCATTCATCCTCCACCAGGTGGTAAACAAAACCTCTCTTCCATGGTATCAATTATAAGGCTTTTGCAAGCCTGAACTTTCCCTCCATGTGGATGTAATGAGGCACGCAGCCCCCTCCCTGCTGGAGTGGTATAAGAGGGGGTCTAATGAAGCTACTCCCTCACATTGTTAGTATAGGCCATGTGGTGTAGGTCCCAGGGTGTCAGTGGAGTTCAAATAGGAAATCTGTATTTTCCCTCCTTTTTCCACCTGGCAGAAGTAAGGGCATCTAACGTCCTTTACTAGAGCGGTATCCGAGGAAGGGTGTCAAGACAAAACATTTAACTAAGATCCCGAGTCCCGTAAAATAATACCCAACATGTCCAGGTTTCATTTGAAAAAAATCACTCCTCATACTAAGAACCAGAGAAATCTAAACTTGAATAAGAAAAGGCACTCAAAGAAATCATACAGATGTTATAATTGGAAATAAATTTTAAAACAACCATTATAAAATTGTTTCAGTGAATAATTATGGACACACTTGAAACAAATGAAAAAATATAGAATCGTAACAAATAAATAAAAATTCTCAGAACAGAAATAGAATACAGAAAGAAGAAGCAAGTGGAAATTTTAGACATAAAAATACAATGTCAACAAAAAAGAAATGCTCAATGGATGTGCCCAACATCAGAGTGAAGGGAAGAGAGAAAATGATCAGTAAAGTTGAATATAGAACAATAGGCATTACCCAATCTGAACAACAAGAGGAAAGTAACAAAGAAAAGAAAACAAACAACAACAACAAACCTCAACATAAGCTCTAGTATTTATGTTAACAGAATTCTTGATGGAGAATATGAGTGTTAAGATAAAACAGTGCTCAAAAAAATAATAGGTGAAAATTTCTCCATCTTGGCAAAATACTAAACCCACAGATTTAAGAAGCTGAGCAAACCCCAAACAGTATAAAAATATATATATAGAGAGAGAGATGGATAAATATAGATATATGCCAAAGTATATCATATTCAAACTTATGGAAATTAGTGATAGAGAAACCAGTGAGTGAGAAGTTACATCTTACCTGTCGGGAAAAAACTATCTGAATGACAGCAAAGGTTTTGTAACAAAGGATGAAGGCCAGAAGAAAGTGGCACCATTTTTTCAAATGTTGAAAGAGAACTGTCAAATCAAAATACTATATCCAGAGAAAATACCCCTAAAGAATGAAAAATAAATCAAGGTATTTTAAAATAAAGAATAACAAAAGAATTTTTCATCATCAAATCTCTCCTAAAATAATGGCTAAGAGGAGTTGTCTAAACCTAAAGAACATGGAGGGATAAAACCCTTAACACATCAAGAAGTGAGAAAGAACAATAGTAAGAATAAAATATTTAAAAAAATACTATATAAGATGTAATCAGAAGAAAGTAGAAGTAGCTAGATTAATATCAGGTAAAGTAGATTAGAAGGATTGATAGGTGGACAGAAGTCTGACTAATCTAAAAATATGTTATAAAGCAAGTATAGTAAATGATAATCATAGAAATCAGGTGGCAAATATATGGTTATCCACTGCAACTTTGTTCAATTTTCTGTATGTTTAATCTTTTTTTTTTATCCTCACCTGAGGACATTTTTGCATTTATCTTCAGTGGGAAGGAGAGAGGGGGGAAGAGAGAGGGAGAAACATCAACGTGAGAGAGACACATCGAGTGGTTGCCACCCGCACAACCCCAACTGAGGCCGGGGACAAACTGCAACTGAGGTATGTGCCCTTAGCAGGAACCAAACCCGGGACTCTCTGGTCCATGGGCCGATGCTCTAACCACTTAGCAAACAGGCCAGAGCTGTATGTTTAATCTTTATAATCAAGTGTTGGGAAACATATCCATGTCAAAAATACATTAGAAAAACCAAAGGAATGGTATTGCCTCCGTAGCAGATTATTAACCATAGATGAGAATTTGCTATTGCCCTGTCTAAAGAAACTTAAAACAAGCCTCCACAGGATGAAACCATTTCTACATAATTTAACTGCACTTCAGAAACAAGATAAAGAATGTTTCAAAGAATTCAGAAATACCCGGCATCTAACAAAACAAGATTGACACCTGACAGCCAAACAAATCTTACCAGGCATGTAAAGAGGCAAGAAAGTACAGTACAACTCATGATGAAAAAAAGTAATAAATTGAAACAGATTCAGATAAGAGACAGACAATAATAATGTGCAAGGACATTAAATTAGTTATTAGAACTATATTAGATACTTTCACAAGGTAAAGAGAAACATGAGCAAATTAAGGAGATGGATGTAAAATACAATACAGACCCAAATTTAATTTATAGACATTAGTAAATGTGACATTTAAAGTGAAAAACACAGTTGTGCTGGGATTAAGAAGCAATTTGACACTGCAGGAAAAAAAGATTAGTGAACTTGAAGACATGGCAGCAAAAATTATACCCAAGAAAGCACAAAGACTAAACAATAACAACGTGAAATATAATAATAATTCAAAACAAACAAACAATCAGGGAGCTGTGGGACAACTTCCAGTGACCAAATATACATTTATGTGGAGTCACTAAAAGAACTGAAAAAATGTTTGAAGAAATAAGGCTAAAAGTTTTCCAGAATTCATGAAAACTATACTATTCACAGATCCAAGAAAAAGAACAAATACTAAGTATAAGAAATATAAATAAAATTATGCCAAAGCACATCATAATCAAATTTTTATGCTAATGATAAACAGAAACTTTTAAAAACAGAAAAGACATAATATATACAGAGAAGTAAAGAAAAGCAATGACAGAGGGCTTCTATTTATTTATTTATTTATTTATTTATTTATTTATTTATTTAGTATATGCCCCTAGTGGGAACCGAACGCAGGACTCTCTGGTCTGCAGGCCGATGCTCCAACCCCTGAGCCGAATGGGCCAGGGCCAGATTTCTTTTTAAAACAGTGAAAGCCAGATGACAGTAGAGCATATAGATGAATAGAGGAGAAAAATCTTTTAAGAATTCTATACCAAAAAAAAAATACTTTTTATTTAAAAAAATATTTATTGTTATTTTTCAGTTGTAGTTGACATATTATATTAGTTTTATGACTACAACATGGTGATGAGACATTTAAATAACTTACTAAGCGATTGCCCTGATAACGCTAGCATCCATCTGACACCATACATAGTTGTTACAGTATTATTGACTATATTCTCTACGCTGTATTTTATATCCCCATTATTGTTTTATAACTGGTAATTTGAACATCTTAATCACCCACTCTTCAACTCATACTTCCACCCCTTCTTCGATTTGGCAACTAAAAAAATATTCTCTGTATCTCTGAGTTTGTTTTTGTTTTGTTTGTTTGTTTGTTTATTATGTTTTTTAGATTCCATATATAAGTGAAATCATATGATATTTGTCTTTCTTTGTCTGACTTATTTCACTTAGCAGAATACCTCTTGGTTCATCATGTTGTGCAAATAGTAAGATTTCAATTTTTATGGCTGAGTAATATTCCATTTTATATGTATCACATCTTTTTACCCTTTTTTTTTTATCAGTGGACACTAAATTGCTTCTATATCTTGGCTATTGTAAGTAATGCTGCAATGAACAGAGGGATGCGTGTCTTTTAAATTAATGTTTGGGGTTTCTTTGGTTAAACACCCAGAAGTGGAATTGCTGGATCCTTTTTGTCTCTTGCTGTAGCCTTTGTTCCAAAATCTATTTTGTCTGATACAACTTTGCTACCCCAACGTTTTTTGTTTCCATTTGTATGAAACATCTTTTTCCTTCCCTTTACTTTCAGTCTGTGTGTATCTTTTGATTTGAGTTGAGTATCTCATAGACAGCATATGTATGGGTTTTGTTTTCTTATCTATTCAGCCACCTTATGTTTTTTGTTTTTGTTTTTGGGGTATTTAATCTATTTGCATTTAAAGTAATTATTAATATATATGTAGTTGTTGCCATTTTATTATTGATATTTTTGTTGTTTATTGTGTTCTTGTAATATTTTTTGTAATACTGGTTTGACAGTAAGAGTCCTTTAACTTTTTCTTCTCTGGGGAAAATATATTTTAAAAACAAAGAGAATATAAAATTGTCTCTTAGACATGCAAAAGCTATAATGATTTATCACTAGTAGACGTTCTGTACAGTTGCCTAGGGACCGACTGGGAGGACATAGGGAAGAAGGAATGGATTATAAAAGGGCAGAAGGGAGTTCTCGGAGTTGATGAATATACTTAGTATGTTGATTATGAAAATGGTTTTACAGGTTTATACACATTTCAAATATGCTAAAAATCTTTAAATATGATCAAACACTTTCATGTTTATGACATAAATATCAGGAAAGTACATTTTTTATGCTCATTCTATACAAAGGGAAACAGAAGTTGGAGAGACTCTGTAGGTTGCCGAATGTTGTAGAACTAGTGTCTTTCAGGACCAAAATCCAAACTTACTCAATCTGATTCTAGGATTTATATTATTTACCACATTCTTTACCTGACTAATACTGTATTTTTCTGTAATAGCAATGTTGAAATCAATTTTAAGCTATTTTTCCTTAAAACAAAGGTCAAATTTACATTTTGTAGTTTTGTTTTTTCTTCCTGCAGTTCTAACCCGGGAATTGATTTTAAGCCCTGGGCAGTTTGAAACTAGGGTAGAACATTGGTCATTCTAACCTTTTCTTTGTGTTAATAGCTCAATATTCATAAATTGCCATTTGTTTTTGTTTGTTTCAGCCTTCTAATGGGCTTACCAAATTTTTTCATCTGGCTATTATTACTTGATATAGAAATCATACTCTGAAAAAACATATGATTAATTTCTTTATGCATACAAGTGGCTCCATAAATGTGGTGGTTGTGCTGTTTCTTATCTTAAGGAATTTTCTTGTGGGACTAGAAATTATACACTAAAAATGTTGACCAAGGAACATATTATAGTACTTGAAAAATGAAGCCAGGCTTCTAATCTGGGCCTCTCTCTGCTCTGCATTTTTCTGATTGTGACATAGCATTTGGAAATGAAGTACACACATAAGAAAAGCAATCAGTCGGATGTAAGCTGAGATAAAGGGAGGCTAAATTCGAAGAACTTTTTGCCTCCCAGAAACCTGTCTTTGTAGCTAGTGCTGTTGTGCGTGTCATACTTGCCATTTCATCATTCGTCCAGCCTACAACCTTGAAATTGCCTTTCTCATCCCTGTTTCTCATCTTGGATATTCGTATTCAGTGTTTTTATTTATCCCATTAAAACTTTAGCTCAGTTTGATTCTGACCAGGGCTTTAATACTGAAGCATGAGGTGGCTTCAGGAGTCTTGTCGCTGACAGTTTTATTGTCTCCACTAATATCCTGCTGACCATTTCCAGAACAACCATCCTAAGACACACTAGTTTCCTTAGGTTACCCGGTTCTTCAAGATCTTAGAATAACCCTGTGATTTTATATCCTTTCTAAATTTCATCACATTCCCTGATGCTGTACCCTCCCACGGCCAGCTACACAATATAATTTGGAATTTTACGTGTCTACTTCTGTCTTTAACATGTGACATATCTATTCTCAGGCCCGTTTCTGAGCATAACCCTATTGAATGTCTGAATTATATCCTTCATTCTATACTAAAATCAAACGCTATTTCATTCATGGGTCTTATCCTGTATGCTCCAAACCACATTCATATCCTCTCTTTCCGCCTTCAAAGTTTATAATTAGAACTTAATGTTTAGCTCTTGTTTATTGGTTTTAGGCAAGGCTCATCAGACTGTAATCATTTTCAAAGAAAGACCTACTTCCTTTGCATCAACAAAAGTTTAAGGCAGTTGGTATATCTCTAGCTTTGGAATCACATCATGGATTGACTACTTGGTTATAAGCAGTCTTCTGGGCACTACTGTTGATACCCAAAATAGAAAGACAAACCTCTACTTTCCAGGCTCTTAATATTCTCTGTGGTGGACCATCTTTCTACTTTGAAGGAGGACTGGCTTTTGAAAAATAAACAAATGGTAGTAAGAACTTGGACAGAAAGAATGGGTGGTCGGTAGGCATAAGACCACATTTGGTCAAAAATGATATGTGATGATAGTGTCACAGTTAATGTTCTTTTACGCATTTTAATTATTTTTTAGAGAAACACCAAAAATAGTACTTTGAAAAATATTTTAAGTAGAAATATCTTAAATAATTGAAATTTCTCACTTTGATATATAAGATTCGAAGTCAGAGATGTTTATTATGTATTTGTAGACCCTGCCGTGTTCTCTCTCATCTTCCTAAGAGCTCTTTTAATGGCATTGGAATTACTCCCAGGTTTTAAAATATAAACCCCAAAGCCAGCTCTACCAGGAAAATGTCTTCTCATATATTTGAACCAATGGAATAATGTTGGTACTTGTTCAGTGAAAAATCCAAACCAGTCTGGGTTTATAATGTGCATAACTCCCAGGAAGGAGTCCAAAGATGCTGAAGAGTGTTGTCATATTGCAAATGTTTTGCACAAAAAGGATATTTGAATCGCATTTTGCTTTGGAAGGCTTTCCTTTAAATACTTTTATTTGGTCTGTGTGAAGTCTACTGCATTTAAATTTTAAAAAGAAAACAAATACCAACAAATAAAAAGCTATCAAAATTATCCTAAGATTGAATTTGCTTCTATTTAAAGTTTCTCTATTGAGGAAAACAACAGCTATACACAGGTGTGCGCGTGCACGGAAACACACACACTTTTTAGATTGTTTAAACTATATTTGACTTATGTGCATATTAATGTGATTACATGTCATTCTTTGATTCTACAGTTTCCTTAGTGCTCTGTTTGCAATTCTTTATAGAAAACTAAATTATCTAAAGCAAATTGTATTGCTCTTCATAAATAATAATTTGAAAAGTTAATGAAAATTAGTCACACCAAAGAGAAAAGCCCAATGAAATATGAACTGTGAATATTAGAAAGGCAAGTCAGTCAAATTATTCTGACATTGCATTATAATTAGATGACCTGTTTTAAATTCAGGAGAAGTGATATAAAATATGTACACATGAAATTAAAGCATTTCTTATTGTCAATTATTCATAGCAACCCAGTAGGAGTCTACATGACCATCTTATTTGATATTGCTTTGCTAACTTCTAATCCCTCCCTCCTATCACTATAAACAAATACATTTAAAGCTAAGAAATTGAGAATGTTTAATAAAACTGAGAAATTGAAAGACTCCTTGAAATTTTCTTTTAAAATATCCTAATTCAGAGATAATATGGAAACATGCAAACAACTTTCTGATTCCTCTTCTGCCTGTCACAAAACTAAACAGATTTGTCAGGAATTAATGATACTTAACCTTTTTTGTTGTCTTAAACTGTGGAGAGATAGTAAAGGAATCAGTTAGAGATACTAGCACTGTAGACATGATACTGTGCAGATTTGGGAAGAATACTGAAAATCTTAGTTTGGTTTCTGGATCAGCAGTATAGTGGATAAAAGAATGATCCCTGGAGGCACTGAACAGATTTTCAAATCTTGAGTGACCTTTCCTATGGGGGATCTTTCCTAAGACTCAGTTTTCTTATACATAAAATTGTGCTAATAAAAGTCAATCACTAAAGGGAAAATGCAATGATAAAAATATACACACAGTCTGAGACAAATCAAGAAAGAAGAGTAAAGAAACAGAAAGAGGCTACATAGTATAAAATAAGCTGGTAGATATAAACCCAAATATTTTGGTAAGTATATAAAATGTAATTGTACCAAATGCTCCACTTAAAATATTAATATTTTGAGAGTGGCCAGTGTGGCTCAGTAGACTGAGAGCCGTCCCATGGACTGAGAGGTCCTGGTTTGATTCCAGGTAAGGGCATGCCCAGGTTGCAGGCTCAATCCCCAGTAGGGGGTGTGCAGGAGGCAGCCAGCTGATGTATCTATCTCACATTGATGTTTCTATCTCTCTCTTTCTAAAAAAATCAATAAAAACATTAAAAATAGAAATCATTCTTAAATATATATATATATATATATATATATATACATATTTTGAGATTGCACTTAGAGTTTTAAAAATCTATGAGTTGTTTACAAAAGGCAATTATAAACATATTGATATAAAACTAATATAAGAAAGTTGAAGGAAAAATAAACACTTTACAAACTATATCCAAAAGAAAGGTTATGCAGCCATGTTAGTATAGACGAATGAAGCTTTAATGCAGAAAGGATGCTAGGGGTAAGAAGGAGAAGTCCAAATGATATTCACCAGGGGGGTATAAACATGCTGAGTTAGTATATACCCAATAAAATAATTATAAAATGTAGAAAGCAAAAAAAAAAAAAAAAAGAAAAGAAAAGAAAAGAAAAGAAAAATTTAGGGGAAGAAATAATTAATTCATCTTACAATTATAGTGGGAAATTTAAACCAGTCTCTTTTAATATTGTATTGAAAAAGATGAGCCTGGCTATTTTGGCTCAGTGGACTGAGCATCATCCCCTGGACTGAGAGGTCCCAGTTAGATTCCCAGTCAGGCACATGCCCGGATTTGGGGCTCAATCTGCATTAGGGGGCGTGCAGGAGGCAGTGGATCTATGCTTCTCTCTCACATTGATGTTCTATCTCTCCCTTCCTCTTTCTTTAAAAAAATCAATAAAAACATATTTAAAAAAAAAAAAAGATGGGGAAGTCAATATAAGATGACCACAAAACACAAGAAAATAAATATTATTAGTGAATAGAGTCCCCTCAAAAATTCCTGATACAATAACTAATGTCTATGAAAAAGAACTTATTGTATCACTTCTACTAGAATATCACTTCAACTTGAGGTTATTGAATAAATTAGTCAAGATTCAGTGTTGTCACACATCAGAAATGACACAAACAGACATCAGTGCCAAGATTGGAGTAGCTATGTATCATTCAATAAGGTTAGTTTATGAGGCCTAAAATGAAAAATTATTTGAGACCTCACACTCTCTATCTTTTCCACACTCTTGTTGACTCTGTGAACACTCTGTGCTCAACTTCTCTGCATTCCATTAGAAATTTGACAAAGTCAAACCCATTAGCTTAGCACAATCTTTAATAAAAGAACATTTATTACTGCTTCCCCCACTGCTTCTTAAGGCAAGATTACATCAATAATGGACTATTCCATTTTCCAGTTTTCAGCTTTATTAGTTTGCAGCCAAAACTTAATCAAGATTTAAGGTCAATGAACATAGAGTCCATCGAGCCCTTGAGGGAGTGAAAGCGAAAAATAAATGTGACTTGGGAAGGTTCTTATCATAGCCAGTAGAACACTAGAAAATAAAATAACAGCCAGATGTTTAAAGACTATTCTAACACTAAAATAGCCTGGCTAGTTTATAATTTGGAAAAGATAACCCAGTGAGGGCCAGTCAATATAATTACAAAAAAAAATAAAATAAATAAAACTTGGTTGTTTTTCCATGCATGAAAACATTAAGAAAATTAAGTTTTCCCCTTTGTCCAAGTATTGACTATAATTATAGATAGAAGTAATTCTTAGTTACTACAAAATATGGAAGTGCTTTTACATTGTTCCTAACGACTTTGCTGACTATTAAATGAGCATAGGGAGGCTGTGGTTTAATGAGTGTAGTTTTGAAAAACAATGATGGGGGGCATTACTGCATAATATTACTGCTCTTTCATTCATTAACTTGAAAGCACATCAAAAGTTGAACATGTCTAAACTAGTTCAGTTACCATTCTAATTTTAATTTCCCCTAAGTTGTTCTATTACTACTGCTCTTCATAAAAGAGAAGGAAATGCAGATATTTAATACTACATTTTAAAATCTGTTTAGATTACTCTTTTCCTATACAATCTTTCAAAACGTTCTCAGCCTAGTCCAGCCAGTGTGGCTCGGTGTATTGAGCATTGTCTCATGGACTGAGAGGTCCTGGTTCGATTCCTGGTCAGGATACAAGCCCGAGTTGTGGGCTCCATCCCCAGTAAGCGGGTAGGGGTGCAAGAGGAGGAGCCAGTCAATGTTTCTCTCTCACATCGATGTTTCTCTCTCTCCCTTCCTCTCTCTCTCTCTAAACAACAAACAAACAACCAAAAACAAACAAAAAAAAGTTCCCAGCCTGGTAGGATAAAAACAGAACCTCTTGTTTTATATTAGAATATTTTTAGGAACAGAATGGAAATTAGAGAACAGAAATGAATAGTAGATCTCAAAAGAAAAGAGATGTTCCGAGTCTGGAAACGTTACGTTGGAAGTTCAAAGGAAAGTTTAAAAACGAAAACATGAATTACATTGTAGAGCATTCAGACAACTTTGCTGTGTTCTTAGTGATTATTATAACTGTTTTACAACAGTCTGCTGCAGGATCGATGGAGGGTCACCGAGGACAACGTGCCTCCTAGAGCTCCTTCAAGCGGACTCTGGGGCCTACGCTTTCTGCCCAAGCGTGAAAATCAAGGCCGTTCCTAGTGGGTTTTACGGTTAATAGCAAATAGTGAAAATTAACCTCCTATTTCTTCAACTCACATAGCACAGTCTCGGTTCGGTAACCAATTGTGTAGGCCTGAGTCACAGTGATCGCTTGAATCTTGCTTTCAGGTTGAGACGCCTTGCCTACTGCAAGTGAGCATCTGGAAGGTGGAGAAAGAGGTTCGTGGTTCCTTATCCCACCTCCACCAGGCACTTTATTCTTTTTCTGTTCTGTTATTTTTACTTTCAGGCCCCCTTTGTGAGTGGAGCAGTGGGAAGGAGGAAAGGAAACAGAAGCAGGAAAGTTTCTAATGATGGGGGTCACTGTGGATATCTGCCACCTTCTGAACTTGACACATGCTTAAGCTGATTCTTTCTAATAAACTCCCATCGCTTTGATCACTCGCTTGAGGTTCCACAAGCTTTGGTGAACTCAGCTCCATTCTTCTAACTTTTCCCTTGTGGCTCCTTTAATAGATCTAAGCATTTGTCTGTCATTATGTCCAGCTTCCTTATGTCTGCTGAGAACTTGGATATGTTCAAAAACACCCAAGGCTGGCTGGCTTTCTTTTTTCTTTTTATGCCTATATGGCAAAGGAAATTCCCATGCACTCAGTACTCTGAAAACCCCGGAAAATTTGTGAGTGCGAGACGGTTCTTAGACAGTAGCAATTATTCCTTTTCTCCACCATCAAAGCCACTGGGTAATCACTCAGTAAACCTTCAAGTTTCTTTGTTATATGTCAGAGACTAGTCCATGATGTCCTACAGACTAGAATGGAACCGCATCATTTCCATTGAATGACAGTTCCCAATAAAGTCCCTCTCCTTACACTTAAGGTGAGGGACAGGCCCTCCCATAAACATTCTCTATAAACGTTGTGAATAACAACATGCCATTATCTTCTCTGTTAAAATTGTATTACCACCTCAAGCCCACTTATTTTGTCAATGGGATGAAGGGTTTAGGTCATAGCTGGTTGACAGACACTTCTGGAATCAAATATGTGCACTTTGATTTGGAATGTGGTAGACACTATCATGCTACTTCAACTAAAACTTCCATTTTACATCATGCTACATTAATATTGATGTCATCATTGTGCGAATAATTTTATTTGAGAGATCATCATTGAACAAATCGAGTATATTAATCTCAGTTTGGGCTAGAAATTCAGTGGAAAAAAAAATGTTAAGGTACTATGGTGTGTTTAAGGTGAGTTTTTATAATGGTGAGTGCATAATACTACATCTTTTTGCCAAGTATAATTTTGCTTTTTAGATGCCTGGAGCTCCAAACTATGACACTCTAATTGAGTCCTTGAATAACACTGTGTCCAGAAATGCCTTATCCATTCATTGATGTATTTTCCAGAAAGGTTTGGTAGAAAGGTATCCAAATCATTCTCTAGTCACAAAAGAAACTAGTAAAGAAAACTGCTGACAGTAAAGACTGCAGGGCTAAGTCCAAATAACCTGGATTTTCCACTTCATGACAGTGTCATCTCACACAAGATGCTTAACTTCCTTGAATTTCGTTTTTCTTATTTTCCAAATGTTCAATAATCCTACACAGCTCGCTTCATACATGACAAAATAAGTGCCACACTTAAACGTGCTTTAACATAATGAAAAATTAAGTCACTTGATTTAATCATTATTACTACTATTCTTTGGACTGTGAGATATTGTAGCTTGGGTTTAAAAAATTATCTAAATTTCTTCAAATTGGTCATTTATGATTAGTTGTGACTATTTGAATACTAATTTTTCCACACAAAAAAAATGCTGCCCTATTAAATTCAGTTTGGGGGAGGTGGTATGAGAGGTCAGAACCAGCTAGTTTCATATTTGTACATCCTAGATGTAGTTCATATTAATATTTTTGAAAGATCTACTGAAATTTGTCATTCTAATTCTTTAAAGGTTGTCATGACCAGTTACTCATCTGTAGCTGAACATTCAAATATATTTTTGCATGAATAAAGGGACTATGAGATGCACAGACAACTCACAATATATCTATTTTGACAGGAAATTCAAGGTATCAAAAGAATGATTTTGGCTTAAGCTAAAGCAAATGCCAGAAAAAGTAAAAAATCAACAACACTCAGTAAAGCAGTAAAGTTAGTACATTTCCTCTAGTTTTCAGTGTCTATATTGAAAACATCTGTGATGTTAGAAAAGGATCCAACCCCAAACAGGCAAGCTGTGCCAAAACCTCAAAACCACCGAAGGTATAAAACAACGTCCTTCTTAATTGAGGCTGGATGAAGAATGATAGTAAAATATTGCTTGCGGTTTTAGCATGGAGCTCTCCTCGAGCCAGGAGGAAAACCAGCCCCAGATGTTCAGATGGCCCACACATTTCCTTGTCTGATGTTCTCATGTGGCCTCCTAGTTAATTGTTTATAGCAGCTCGGAATACGAAAAGAATAACATTTTAGTTTGGAGACTATTTCCAAAGATGAATATTTGGACATAGGAAGCACACTTTTCTCACTTAAACTTTGAATCTCAGAGGAGTAAAACGATGTAGCTTCCTCCAACCACAGAATGAAACTAATTCTTAAATCATAGCAATTTGCTGTCTGGCTCAGGAAGCATCAATTGAATAGTTGTTTATCGCAACCTTTAGCTAAGGGGTGGTCTAATTATGATCTCATCGAGATTCTAATTTATTTGTTTATTTTTTCCATCACCATTTATTTCTCCAAGACCCTCCTCCACCTCTATCCACTCCCCTCCCTGCTGCAATTACCACATGTTGTCCACGTCCATGAGTTCTTTCTCTTTTTTTTCTTTTTTCTTTTGGTCAATCCCTCGACTACCACCCCTAGGCCCCTGGACAGCTGTCAGCCTATTTTCTATCTATGAGTCTGTCTCTATTTTGCTTCTTAGTTTATTTTGTTCATTAGATTCCACATATAAGTGAAATCATATGGTACTTATCTTTCTCTGACTGGCTTAGTTCACTTAGCATGATGTTCTGCAGGTCCATCCATGCTGTTGCAAACGGTAAGATTTTCTTCCTTCTTTATGGCCAAGTAGTGTACCATTGTGTAAACCATGCCACAGCTGTTTTATCTACTTATCTACTGATGGACACTTGGGCTGGTTCTACATCTTGGCTATTGTAAATAACGCTGCAATGAACATAGGGGTGCATATAGTCTTTTGAATTATAATTTGTGTTTCTTTGGATAAATTCCCAGAAGTGGAGACACTTAGGTCAAGTAGCTTAGTCTTATGTCATCCCCTTGTTCTGGTAGATATGCAAGTAGATTCAACCTTATGGAATTATGTACTGTCCTTTATTTCCAAGTGATCTGAGTTGAAGGGAGTCAGGTTTACAGGTATGTCTGTTTCGTTATCAAGTGTGGTAATCTATTTTTTTCCCACAAATATTCTAACTATTATCATTGTGTATAGTCAGTCTACTACCTTTTTTTATTCATTATAGGCTTGGCATAATAAAAGCACAGACATTGTCAAAAATTATAAGTTTAACATGATATATTACTTTTTATGAAGATACTTTGTCTCTAAGATTTCTCTTCATCGGTATCCAGGTTGACAGTAAGGAACAAAGCTAAAAAGGAATGACTTTTCTGCTGTTTTCAGCCTTCAGGAAGTATTAGTGTCTAAAACACCCCATGAGTATCAGGATCTATTTATAATTTGTGTGTGTGGTAGTTTCTTAAAGCAACTTATTTTCTCAGAAAGGTATCCAATCAAACTTGATTCTAGCTTCTAGAAAAATCTACAGTTTAAATAGCTTTGTTTTGTTTTGTTTGGAGGGGTTGTATTCTCAAGGGGCCATAATTATTCCCTGGGAGAAAACTTACCTACCTTTTTTTGTTCATATATTTTACCAGGAGTTACAAGGCAAGCTTTAAAAAATAGTTGAATACGATATTTGTATTATTATTGCTACTATGCAAAGTTATGACTAACTTAGTGGTTTCAACAATATAAATGTATTCTATTATAGTTCTGAAGTTCAGAAATCTGAAATAGGTCTTAATGGGCTAAAATCAGGTATGCGCAAAGCTGTGCTCCTTTCTAGAGATTCCGGGGAGGAATCTGTTCCCTTGCCTCTTTCAGACTCCAAAGATGCATGCTTGCCTCGGCTCAGAGCCTCTTTCTCCATCTCCAGGACCCACATCTTCCAGTCCCTCTGAGTCTGACACTCTTCTGCGACCCTCTTGTAGTTATTAAGGACCCTCGTGATTAGAATAGTCCACCCAGATAGCCCGGTATAATTTTCCCATGTTAAAGACCTCTGATTAGCAACTTTATTTCCATCTGTAAACATAATTCTCACTTGGCATGCAATATAACATATTTAAGAGTTCTTGGAATTAGGACATGGGCATCAGGCATCTCTAGGGGTGAGTGGAGACATTATTCTGTCTACCACAATAGTCAATCAAGAAAACATTTCTAGACTTCCGGTCAAGATGGCGGCATAGGGAAACGTAGTATCGCGTTCTCCCACAACCACATCCAAGTTACAACAAAACTACAGAACAACCATCATCCAAAACCGCCTGAAATCAAGCTGAATGGAAGTCCTACAACTACGCAATTTAAAAAAAAAAAAAGCAGCTACATCCAAACCGGTAGGAGGGGCGGCGGCACGAGGGGTGGCGGCAGCGGCGCAGCGGCGGTGCTGCGGCGCGACGGGCTGGTCCCACACCCAAGTGTGGCAGATAAAAATCAGGAGGCTCCCGTGGCTGGGAAGGTCCTTCCTGAGGACTGAGGGGTCCCCGTCCCACACCAGGTGCCCCGCTCAGGTTTCCAGTGCCAGGAAGAGAAGTCCCCATAACTTCTGGCTGGAAAAACCAGCAGAAACTGAGGCTCAGGGAAGCTGACCTGGCTGGAGCCACAGGCAGCTCCCTAAAGGGCCCGCGCACGGACTGGTCGGACTCTCTCCCTCTAAGCTCGGAGGGGAGGCAGCTCCAGGGGCGCCAGAGACATACAGGGAAGAACTGAGCTGTTTGGCACTGGAGCGAGGGCTGGAGAGGGGGCTTTCTCGTGGACAAATGTGCTGTAAGAGGCCTTTGTTCCTTTGGTGAGCCCTTCCCTGGGGCGGCAGACAGTCGCCATATCTGGGACTCCAGCAACCTGGCTCAAACTGGTAGCCCCGCCCTGCTGACTCCCTGAGGCCCCGCCCTGCCCCGCCCCACACAACTTTCAAGCCCACCCAAGCTGTTGCTACTTGCTTAACCATAGGATTGGCCTGTCTTGGATCCTGCTTCAGGTTTTTCCTAAATTCTTTCAAACGAGCAGCATCGGGTCTCAGCGAGCCCCATACCTCTCATTAAGTAATACACAGAAACAAACACAGGGAGGCAGCCAAAATGAGGATACAAAGAAACAGGTCCCAAATGAAAGAACAGAACAAAACCCCAAGAAAAGAACTAAGCGAAATGGAGATAAGCAACCTAACAGATGCTGAGTTCAAAATACTGCTTATAAGGATGCTCAATGAACTCAGTGAGGGCCTCAAGAGCATAAAAAAGTACCAGTCAGAAATGATCGCTGCACAGTTAGAAACGAAGGAGGCTTTAACTGAAATAAAGAATAATTTACATAGCTTCAATAATAGAGTACGTAAATCCAAGGAGCAACCCATCGATTTGGAATATAAGGAAGCAAAAAACGCCCAACCAGAACAGCAAAAAGAAAAAAGAATCCAAAAAAATGAGGATAGTGTAAGGAGCCTCTGGGACAACTTCAAGCGTGCCAACATTCGCATCTTGGGGGTGCCGGAAGGAGAAGAGAGAGAACAAGAAATCGAAAACCTGTTTGAAACAATAATGGCAGAAAACTTTCCTAACTTGGTGAAGGAAACAGACATACAAGTCCAGGAAGCACAGAGAGTCCCAAACAAGATGAACCCCAAGAGGCCCACACCAAGACACATCATCATCAAAATGCAAAAGGTTCAAGACAAAGAGAGAATCCTAAAAGCAGCAAGAGAAAGGCAGCTAGTTACCTACAAGGGAGTTCCCATTAGGCTGTCAGCTGATTTCTCAGAAGAAACTTTGCAGGCCAGAAGGGAGTGGCAAGAAATATTCAGAGTGATGAAAACCAAGAACCTACAACCAAAATTACTCTATCCTGCAAAGCTGTCATTTAGAATCGATGGACATATAAAAACTTTCCCAGACAAGAAAAAGTTAAAGGAGTTCATCACTACCAAACCGTTATTATATGAAATGATGAAGGGTCTTTTTAAAGAAAAAGATAAAATGTATGAACAAACAAAATGGCAATGAATACATATCTATCGACAATGGAATCTACAAACAAAATGAACAGGAAGAACAGGAACATTCTCATAGATACAGAGAACATTTTGTTGGTTGCCAGTTGGGAAAGGGGTTGGGGGAATGGGTGAAAAAGGTGAAGGGATTAAGAAGCACAAATTCATTGCTAGACTGACAAACCTCAAAGGGAAAGGGGTTGGGGGGGTGGGAAGAAATAAACCAAAGAACTTATATACATAACCAATGGACACGGACAATAGTTTGGGAAAAGGTGGGAGGGGGGCGGGGGGGGGGAGGAGGGGGTCAATGGGGGAAAAATGTGGAACATCTGTAATACATTTTACATCCAACAATAAAGATGTGGAAAAATAAAAAAAAAAAAAAAAAAAAAAGAAAACATTTCTAATATTGTTACTTTCAAGACCAACCTCACACCTGAATTCTGTCTTTTGCTCGTATCCATTGACTTCATTATCTTAACACCTAATGGGAATTTTGTGTTGGATTTTCTATTTCATATGTGGCTCCCTATTTCAAATGTACAGTTTTAAGGTGCCACAATATATTAATTATTATTATTAATTAATATATTAAATAAGTTTAATATATTACTAAATAATATATTAAATAAATTCTTAATTTTGGGGGACTAGTCAATAAAGATTAAATAAATAAAATATGTGGGTCCTTTATATTCTGTTTATTTGATCTGTCTTTTAAAATGATTATTGTTGTTGTAAGTTCAATATCTATTTGGCAAGTTCATGGAACTCTGTGCCAAGAGGAACTGTTCTATGGCAGGCTTCCTTTTAGGGACCCCCTTGAAGTGATATGGCACATGACCTCATAATGTAAACAACAGTTAATGCATTTGAAATGCTTCTAGTGCTGACTTTAAATTTGTAAATCAACATGTCTTGAGTGTTCATTGTCTGTTATGTGCTTCATGAGCAATTTATTCTTTATTTCTCTAAACCACCTTCATAGATAAATACAACTGAGGCTAAAAGATGATCAGGAAACTTGAACAAGATCAAAGAGACAGTATGTGGTAGAGTTGAGATTCTAATTTGGTTCTGCTTTGGATAATCACTTAACCGATAATACACTGTAGCCAGAGCTTAGAAAGGGAATTTGGGGAACTAATTGTAGTTCTGGGGAGAAGTAAAAATAGGAGATAGCATTGTCACATTCATAAAGGCAATGCAGCCCTGGCTGGGTGGCTCAGTCAGTTGGAGCATTGTCCAGTACACAAAAAGGTTGTGGGTTCAATTCCTAGTCAGGGCACATACCTAGGTTGTGGATTTGATCCCTGGTCAGGGTGTGCATGGGAGGCAACCAATTTATATTTCTCTCTCACATAGACATTTCTCTCTCTCTTCCTCCTCTGTCTCCAAATCAATAAAAACATATCCTCTGGTGAGGATTTAAAAAATAAAATAGACTGACATCTCAGAGGGAAGAGGGGAGACAGATGGGCAGAGATTAACCAAAGAAGGTATATGCATATATGCATAATCCATGGACACAGATAATAATGTGGTGAAGGCCTGGGGTGGGGCAGGAACCATGTAGAGAGGGACAAGGGGGGGAAAATAGGGGACTTCTGTAATACTCTTAACAATAAAAATAAATTCAAAAATAAAAACAAAGGCAATGCAAGTTTTAAGGATTGTGTGTTAACTTTGCATTTGTGAAAAAGACTGAGGAGAATGAAGGCTTATGAGAAAGTCACTGAATTAGTCTCAAGCACCCACACAAGAGGAGTATTAGCATGATGATGGCTTAGATGGCAAACTACAGGGAGTTCAAGGATGAGGAAATGAAGAAGAGGTAAAAAGTTCAGTGTCAAAATGAAAACACTGAAGGAAAGAAATGGCGAATAGAAAAAAATGGAAGAAAACCTCTGTTGATGTTGTACAAGGAAATGAGCATGGAGTTAAACAGGTATGAGCTTGAACCTGGATTGTACTCTTCAGTAGCCACTTAACTTGTCTGGGCAGCAGGATCCCATCTGAAAAGCAAGGGCAATAATAACTCACTGATATTGTTATAAGGATAAAGCACAACATTTTTAGACATCAATAGCTCTAGAGGATTTAAATAGTGAAAGGAAGTGGGTCTGCTTGAAGAGAAAAGACAGAGCACAGAGACACAGAGAAAGAATAGAGAAGGATGTTAATTTTGAAGAGATTGCGAAGGAATGGAAGCTGAAGAATAGATGAAAGGATTAATGTTCCAGCCAAAGATCTATATTGTATGTCTCTTCCTAAGTACATCCGTGAAAGCAGTTCATAGTGGTGAGACTGAGATAGAAAGAAGGTCAGAGTAGGCGGGGAAATGTTCTCTTTGGTTGGGTCTTCTCTTGTTCCCCAGAGTCTCTATTGCTCTGTATCTGTCTGGTCACTTTTGAAAGTCCTGCCAAGAAAGAATACAAGATGTTAGAAGTGCTTCTCAAGTAGCATTATGATTAGGTTTCTGCAGCTTTTATTATTTCTTAAATTTGCTATATATAAAGGTGGGCCCAGGTGCAGTGGTGAAGAATGACATTGGTGTCTTCCCCCATGGCAATGCCAGTCTGTGGGGAGACTTGTGGTCATTCGGGCTCTGGAGTGACTGTGCTCCCACTTGAGTGAAAGTGCCACTGCCACTGTCGTAGCTCAAAAGCAAGGCGAGCTGGTCGAGTCCATATTTAGACTGTAGTCGGGTAAGCTATGTGGTTATCTCTTTTATTTTCCCCATGAGAAAGTGCTACAACACCGAAATCAGCACGACTATCATACACCCTTATATAATGCACCATTTGAAATTAGTGGTAGGAACACTTTACTACTGTGGTTGACATGGTAAGTCTTCTTTTATTAGACAAGGACAAAAAATAGAGCATGGCAGTTGGCCTTTTCATTTTGTTTTGTTTGTTTGTTTTCTTATAAAAAACCCATAACGAAACAAAATAGTTAAGTGCAATAACTGTGTTATTTGGGGTTATTTGTAGGATTTGGTTTATAAATTCACATGACGACGGTAGCTGAAAGATAATGTGCAATTATATATATAACATCATGATAACCGAAAGATACGTAGGAAGGAACACTAAAGAATCAGCACAATTTAACAGGGGTTGTGCTTGAATGGGGTAATAGGTACGTCTTTCTTCTTTCAACTTTTATTCAATAATTTGAGTAGTTTTACTTTTAATATAAAATAAAATGAACAGGATTCGTTTTATGACTTCAGATTTCTCTTATAGCTTAACTTACACATTTTCTTCATTTATTTTGTTTGTTTTCTTTGCCCTCTCAAATGATCATTTTTTGGAAACTGGTATAAACTGGGAGAATGTACATTTAATAAACCCAAAAGATTTTACGGAAGTACTTTTATTTATTTATTTATTTTTAATTCGAGTTTTACTTCTTACATATAAGGCAACTAATGAGCTAGTATCGCAAAGTCCTTTACAAACGGAGAAGTTTAATAAGTTCTAGTTCAGGGCATTTTTGTGCGTGTATATTACTTTTTTTTCTTCTTTATCGTTTCACTGGCTTCCATTTTAAGCTTAACTTCTCCAGCTGTCAAAGCTCCCAGTTTCTTACTCTTTGCCTTCTTTACCTTTTCCCTGATGGCAGCCCCGACGATTTTAGTTTCAGTAGAAGCCTCCTCAGGTTTCACAACCGGCTTTTCTTTAGGTGGAATACAAGCTTTGTTTCTTTCCTCTTGGCTCCTAGGGAGAGCTTCTGCTTGCTTAGCCTTTATTGCTTCCATTTTCTGTGGCTTCTTTTGACTTGTCTTCAGAAAGGATTCACCACTAGCCAATTCCTTATCCATCTGACTTTCTGGCTGTGGTGGTGGGAATGGTGTACACTCTTTCCTCACAGTTTTTTTCTTCGGTTCCCTGCGTTTATTCACATTTTTTGTGCTTGAACTATGGCAACAATCTTTCCCAACTTTGTGATTTTAATTCAGAATTTTTTGCCAACTCTTGTTTAATCATTAAGGTTTTAATATTATAAATTGGATAAATATTCTTCATAGTATCTAGGACTACTTTTCAAACCTCTGTTAGGCCACTAAAAGGTGCAATGGCTGAAACTGTGTTTCCCTGAACTATGATGTAAGTTTGTTAAGGTTCCAATGCCTTCAATGTAGATCCTTTGGGACCAATAAGCTGTTGTCTTCTTTTAACAAATCTTTCTTTATTTCTTACTAAAGAACTGATTTTAATTATGTCGCATGCAATATCGTCCTGAAGAATTCATACTGCCTGCTCAAATGAAACACTTCTTGCTAATAGTTTATTAGGTCTCTGGCCCTAATGATGATAAATGGATCAAAATTCTTTTATGTTGTACAAACAGTCATGCTGTCTTCAATCAGGTCCAGGGTTGCATTAATGTGATGTTCATGTAAGGCTTTCTGTACCAAGCGCCAGCATTCTTTCAAATAAGCCTCTATATTTTGGGAACAAAGTTGCAAAACTGCTCTCTTCCAAGAGTCCTCTGGGACTATCCTCTTTGGAAAAAGCTGGTTCCTTCCAACCATCAGGAACAGTGAGGAGTTCTGATTCATCTTGGTCCTTCGGCTTTGACTTCTGTTTACGAAATTCCTGTAAATACTTTTATATCAATCAAAGACATACCATTTACTTTTGATGTATGGTTATAATTTAATGTTTTTAATCCTTACCTGATGATATTTTCTATTTATCTTCCGATAGAGTGGAAGGAGGGAGGAAGAGAGAGAGAGAGAGAGAGAGAGAGAGAGAGAGAGAGAGAGAGAGAGAAAGAAAGAGAAAAACATCGATTGGTTGAGAGAGAGAGACTCAGCGATTGGTTGGCTCCTGCATGACCCCAACCAGGGCCAGAGTCTGAACTGCAACTGAGGTATGTGCCCTTGACCAGAATTGAATCTGCGACTCTTTGGTCTGAGTGTCAGTGCTCGAACTACTGAGCCCAATTGGCCAGGGCTCAGTTGGTTATAATTTCAAAGGATCTGTTACATTGTATTTGAAGATAGAGTAGAAAAATAAGAAAAAAGCAAGTGAATAGAGAGAGGTCAAGTAAAAAACAAAAACAAAAAAAAGAAAACAAAACAAACATCTAGTTGAAGAGTATTTATCAAGTACTGGATACTCAGCCTGTGGTTTTTGTTCTATTTACAAATGTCATTTAAAAACAAAATGTGACTGCAGGACCGCCTCATGGGAAATCAGAGTATAGTTAAGTGTTGTGATTTTAAGGCAGGGGGAGAGTCCCCTCCTGTCCTAACTAACTTAGCTTCTCTAATGACTTACTCTACTGATTGAGGTGTGTGTGTGTGTGTGTGTGTGTGTGTGTGTGTGTGTGTGTGCGCGTGCGCGCGCATGTATGGAAGAGAAAAGAAGAGGAGAGGGGAGGGGAGGGGAGGGATGGGGAGAGCAATCCATCTTGTAGCCTTGCATTTAGTGAAATAATGGAAACATAATTATTTTAAGGATAAAAGGTAGGCAATGTTGTACTGAAGGATAAAAAGGTTATAAAACTGGTTTTCTTTGGCTTCATCCTTCTATAGCATTTTTTTTTTTTTAAGATCTGTCGGTATTCTAGGAATGGATTTTAGATGCAACAGAATACATGCAATTTGATAAATAGTTGAATGGGTATATGGTAAACATTTTTAACAATATAAGTCATGTTGTATTTGCATGTGAGGATAAAAGTCTTGGCATTGAATAGAGAGATGACTTTGTCTTCTAAAGTGCTGCACATTATTTCCTATTTGATGTTATTGGTAGATTAAAGAGCATTACATTAATGTCCTTGCTCAAGGTAATATAATATTGACTAGGAAAGGATTCTTATGTTTCTGTATGAAATTTTCTTTTTGGTTTACATTAAAATTTGTTATCATTGATCTTTTGGTCAATCAGTTGCTAACATTTCTGTACAATCATTGACCCCCATGAGCATTTTGTTGCTCTTTTAGCATTATTGAGTTCCTACTGTGTGTACAATATTTTACTAGAAGACTCGTTATATGGCATTTAGGAACATTACTTTACATATGCTATACTCTGGTACTGGTTCCTACATGGAGGAATAGTTTTTAGCCATTTATTTGAACACCACCTGTTCTTCCTACCAACATATTATTATTTAGATCTACAGGTCACCTCCTCATTTATCTACATTTAGCTATTTAGACAAGTGTAAATTATTTTATATTTGTATGATGTTTCCAGCAATGTGAATATTCTATCTTGTCAAAAAGTCCTGTTAAGGCCTGTCAATAAAGATCTGGAAAACAATCTAGTCTCTGGACAATAGAATAATCTTTGACCTGAAATCGTTTAGCCTAGGTTTCCTAATAATAAAGATTAAACTGCTGCCTTGAATATAGTCATCATTGTTTGGTCATTCACAGCTCCAGAGAGCATTCTGTTATTACTGTGCTGAGTGAAGAATATCACAAGGAAGCTTTCTTAGCTCTTTGATCTAATTACATACCAGAGTCTTTTGTTAAAAAAAAGAAAAAGAAAAAATAGTACTTTTCTTAAGATTATTATGGTTTTAGTCAGTGTTCTGGTTTCAGAGTTCCAGAAGTTTTGAGTGGTGTTCCTCAATCCTATTTTTTTCCCATACATTTTCAGATTTTTCTGAACTGAAGTTTTTTCAGAAATGCGTATATAGCACTGGAGCATAGATGTTTGGTTTTTCTGAGCTTTGTTTGATTTAATTAAGTGGAGGACAAGCATTGAGGCAAGGAAGGGTTGTTCGCACCCCAAAGTATAGTAGTTAATCTGAGGGGTGCAATTCAATAATGATTAGTTCTACTCAGTGAGAGATTTACAGCGGCAACAAGATAGTCAAATACTTTTCATATCACTCCGTTCTTCTCAAATTGGAATGTGTGGGCTTAATAGAGAAAGGACTTGTTTTGTTTTGTTTTTTGTAGTTCAAACATCTTGTTTCTGAGCACTAGGATGGTGAGCTAGGTCTTACCAATTAAATATTCTTTATTTCTTTTACTTCCAACCATTACCCAAATGTGAAATTTAAAAGAATTCATAGGGTATAAAGTCTGAGCATAAAATCTGACTGAGAAACAGGACTGATTCTGTTAAAACCAATCATGTTACTTCATTTAAGCACATTTTCTGAAGATCTACAGACAAAAGAAGAAAACAAGGTTAGTAATTACTCCTTAAATTAGGATTGTGGTGACCTTGTACAAATTCTATAATTCTGAGTAAAATGACATATCTCACAGCCCACAGTATAGAGCAATAATTACAGAAGTAATTCCGGAAGAAAAAAACACATAGCTTCAAGTTGTTGACTCCAGCCGTCCTTCTGAAATGAATCAGAAGCTGAGCACTCCAGAACTCCCTAAGAATAGCTTTCGTGTGAAAGGGGGTTGACTATCAAAGACGCAAGGTTGTCAAGGAAGCTCTCCAAGATAATGTACTGGTCCTGCTCAGAAACACACACTTGAAGAAGAAAATGAATAAATTCTATTAATAGATACAAACATGCAATTTGTTTCTTTTAATTTACCAATGATAGGCCTGCCTCACAGGTAGAGGATTCTTTACCTTTGAACATAAGCTTATGTCATTATGAAGTAGTCATGTTTCAGACACCTGGATAACTGAGAAGCAGTGGAGTACTTTGGTGAAGCAGAGGCTCTCAAATCAGACAAACTGAAGTTGGAATTCCAGCCGGGTTATTTATTGTGTGACCTTGGACATGGAAACCCTAAGCCTCCATTTCCTGTTTCAACAGAGTATGAAACCCATGGTTGTGTTTTAATATTGAATTTAATAATGCCTGTGAAGCCACTCCTGCTCAATAAATTTTAGATCGGGTTAGAAATCAGGATAACCAACTAACTGGATGTAGCTAGATACCTTATTGATGATTTCAATCTCATCTTGTTCACCACCATAGACCCGTCCAAGGTGGTAGGCCCTCTCAACCCATCCCCTAGAAAGGTAACCAGACCTTGTTCATAGGAATGAATTTGTATTTTCTCAAGGGAATGAACTACCATTGTTATGTTTCTGTGTTTGAAAGGAACCATTGGCAATCGGTGTTGGGTTGACCCAATGTCTTTCCTTAAACATTTTGTTCTGATGTTCATGAGGGCCTTAAAGTTGAAGGAAAAGCAAAAGGAGATATATATATATATATATATATATATATATATATATATATATAATGGGAACTAAAAGCTAAACACTCAGAAGGAACTTGGGCCCAGGTACCAGGGGCTGAGATCCCTGGGCCACATCTTGAGAAGGATTTCTACAATGGGTCCACTATCCAGGTATTAGGTGAATGGATGTATAGGAAGACTGCTAGATTCATGGAAATTTCCAAAGAATGATGCTGGGTCTGAGAAGCAATCTAAGCTTCTCCTTCCAGACAAAACTCCTTAGAGCAGTGTGAGAATTTCTTTTGTCTTCTGTTCCCAATCACAGGGGCACGAGACTTTGCTGAGATTAAAAAATGATTCTGTAAATTGTAATCTTCATGCAAGTGGAAGGAAAAACCCTGTGCATGGCTTCAGCCTTTGGGTGCCACATTATCTGGCTACTCAATAAGGACACCTTACTGAAACCCCTGCCCCAATTTAAGATAGCTTTGGGAGGAGAGAGGAATTTCTGCATTTCTGTCTCTCAAGGTTAGTGTGGGAGTATATTAGGTGATCTTAAACTGGGAAGAAAAGAGAGCAGCCATTATCATTATAATCGTTTTAATATATTTTAAAAGCAAGCCCACTGTTTGATCTTCTAATCATGGGTGAGGAGAATTTGATTAAAAGGCTTTCACATTTGAACTCAGGAGCAGTTTAGCTCTACAATTTTTGAAAATGGAAAAGTGTTTTCTACCCAAATATATTAAACACTTTCAATCTTCATAGGAGGTAATTTGATGTAAGTGTTGTTAATTGTGCTGCTTTTTTGCACCATGATTTCCACCAGATAAGTGGTGGTTTCATCAAAAGCCCACCAAGCAGGGAAGCGCTGCACATATGAGGAAAATGAAGCACATATTCCCAATGAAAAGACGGGAGTGAGCCCTACAGGGAAGTCGGGGCAAACCATCAATTGTCCTCCTCTTCTAAAATTCAAAATAAATGCCTGTCTTTCTTTCTTTCTTTCTTTCTTTCTTTCTTTCTTTCTTTCTTTCTTTCTTTCTTTCTTTCTCTCTCTCTCTCTCTCTCTCTCTCTCTCTCTCTCTCTCTCTCTTTCTTTCTTTTTGGGTAGGTACATTGATTTTTTCCATGTCATCTAATGTACTTTAAAAAGATCTTTCTGAAATCACGTTTTTAATAGGTACAGTTAATATCTTTTAATTTGGGTTGACTAGAAGGCTGCCAGAGCTGGGAGAATTAAATCATGATTGCTTTAGAAATCTGGAACAGCAGAAAACAATGCTCCCACTAGAAATTCGGAATCTTATCCTGTTCAATAATTTTAGGAAAATGCAGATTTGAAACAGAAACCTCCCAAGAAGTTGAACTTATAAAATTTCCAGAGACTTGTGCCAATCCTTCACCAAAGTCAGGGTTTGTATTCATTTTAAGAGTTATTACGTATGACTTTATTCTAAAAGGGAAATGTAAGTAATGATTTCCATTTTACAAATCAGTTACAGTGTACCAAAGGTGTGTGAAACAGCAATGTAAGCCTAAGGCATAATGTACTGTATAAGCAAACAGAGCTTGTCATTCTTTTAGTGACTTTCAAAATATTTTATTTTAAAGCAAAAATGATTAATATTCACAGAAAAGAGGGTAGGTATGAAAAAGAAATAGATTTATTAAATCTTAGCCAATAACAACATTTGACCCATCTCTATGTAGTCATTGCTTCAAAGTTTGTACCAGGGTCATATGAAGCATATTTAACAAACAATTTGATATTTTAAAATAAATTTATTGTTCAAATCTGTTTTGAACAGTATATTTTCTATTCTATTATAAATATCCTATTCAAATTTATTGGCTAATTGAGAAAAAAAAAGATTGCCTACCATGTACTTTTGTATACATTATCTAACTTCTTCAATGTTTTCTATGTTTATTGAATTTATGAAAAACTGTATTTTTTCCTAATTGAAGAGATTTCAAGTGGTAGATATTTGATTTGCTTTCTGTTTTCCACATTGTAGGAGTATAGATACATTTATTCATAGAATATGTACATAAGACCTATCGGATACAGACCGCTGTACTAGGCACCACAGGGAAATATACAGATCAAGAACTCCTGATCTAAAATAAGTTATCATGAGATATACACATTTATAATAATGGGCATAGCGATTTATTTTAATTTTCAGTATGACCACGGTCACTTCATTTTGTTAAATATCAGAAAGGTAATTTGAATTGACAAAAATCCTTGCAGGACATTTGGTCCCATCCAAAAGGTCTTTGATATGTTGTCCTGTCCAAAACGTCCATGGAGACATTTGGCCTGTGCCGATCCATTTTCCTCACGCCATGTGCCATTACCAGCTAGGCTACCAAGATGCTAAGGGTTACTAATGGCAATATAGCCACAGTACAATTACTGGAGCAATGGAACATGATAGTGTTTTAATCCTCTAAACCAAAAGTATAAATAAAATGTTATGGACTATTTGAACCCAGACACATTTCCTAAGCCTGGATGTTGTTGACAGGACCAAATATCAAGGAAAATTTGGCATAGACCAAATGTGCTCATGGACACTTTTTATATCACCAAACATTAACGACCTTTTGGCATGGACCAAATGTCTGCACGGACATTTTGAACAGGACCGAATACCTGCTAATTGACAAGAAAGCATTCAGCTACTAAGAACCTGAACCAGAATTCAAAACAAGCCCCGTTTTATTTTGTTTTTTGTTTTGTTTTCAGAATTCACAGTTTTTATATGTACTCACTCACCTTCATAGTTGATTTCTTTGTGAAATGATGATTATTCCACTCTGTGAGTATATAAGATTATGTATCAACGACTTTGCCTGATACATACCACTCTGTCCAACCACTTCTTCAGATTTCATTTTTTTTAATCTCTAAAAGAAAATCATAATAATATGTAGCCTGCAAGAATTCATAGGAAATTCAGTGAAGTATTTCACATAAGGCACTTAATGTGTCATGTCATATACTTACTTTATATTATACTTTATCATGCTGTAGATAGTGTATATTAATCACTGTTGAAGTACAAGTTGTGAATCATAAAATATATGATATATACAGCCTAAAGCATGTACATATTTATGTTATCAAATATATTTACATTGTATATGAAAATATACTTGTTTTATAAATAAAATATATTTTATATATCTATAAATTATCTACTCTCAGTTGAATTATATTCTTTCTTTGGTGCCATTTTCCAGTGACTCAGGGACTTTCTCTCCCTCTTCTCCTTTTCCTAAGATGGAGTCAGAGCTTATAGAGGGAAGGGGTCAGGGTGCAGCTCATCTGTCTGTCAGGCACTGAGCAAGAATCCAGGTGCTCATGCAGGTATCTGCTTCTCTAGTCAGAGGGCACCAACTCTTGCATAGTTGCTGCTTAGCCTTACAGATTTTGTAGTGTAAGTATGTGACTAGTGTAAGGCACAGTCTGGTCATTTTTTTTCTCTTGATTCAAGGGGATGACTCTAACAACCCTAGTCTCAGCCTCTATTATAAACACTTCTGAGGTCTGGCTGGTAATTAATTATATTTGATGATGACTTGAGAAGTCTTATTAGCAGCCCTTCTACATAATCATTTCACACACTCTGCTGGAAAACTCAACAGATAGACTTCTAGTCATTTTTCTTCTGTTCTAAGTCCATTTGGGAATGAAGAACAGCGGAAGGAAGGAAGGAAGGAAGGAAGGAAGGAAGGAAGGAAGGAAGGAAGGAAGGAAGGAAGGAAGGAAGGAAGGAAGGAAGGAAGGAGGGAGGGAGGATGGGAAAAAAGGGGGAAGGAGAGATTGAGGAAGGACAGGAGGGAAGGAGGACAGAACAGGGAAAAAAAGGAAGAAAGAAATCCTGATTAAGTGATGCTTTCTACTTTACCCGTATGTGTCTGTAGCATAGGTTAGCACAAGCATACCTTAGAGATATTGCAGGTTGGGTAGTAGACCACCACAATAAATGAATATAATAAAGCCAGTCACACAAATTATTTTTGGTTTCCCAATGCATATAAAAGTTATGTTTACACTATACAGTAGTCTTTTAAGTGTGCAATAACATTTTCTTAAAAACAAACAATGTATATACTTTAATTAAAAATTATTTTATTGCTAGAAAAATGCTAACCATCATCAGAGCCTTCAGAGAGTTGTAATCTTTTTGCTTGTGGAGGGTCTTGCTTCCATGTTGATGGCTGCTGATAGGGTGCTGGTTGTTGAAGGTTTGAGTGGTTGTGGCAATTCTTAAAATAAGAAAGTAATGAAGTTTGATGCACGGATTGACTCTTCCTTTATGAACAACATATGTGTAGTATGTAATGCTGTTTGATTGCATTTTTCCTACAGTAGAACTTCTTTCAAAAATTAAGTCATTCTTCTCAAACCCTAAACTGTTCCATCAGCTAATGTTATGCAATATTCTAAATCCTTTCTTGTCATTTCAACAATTTTCACAGCATCTTCACCAGGAGCAGATTCCATCTCAAGAAACCACTCTCTTTGCTTATTCATGAGAAGCAACATTCATCCATCAAAGTTTTATGATGAAATTGTAGCAATTCAGTCACATCTTCAGGCTCCACTCTAAACTTTCTTGCTATTTCCACCACAGCTGCAGTTTACTTTCTCCACTGAAGTCTTGAACCCCTCAACGCTACCCATGAGGGTTGGAATCATCTTTTTCCAAAGTTCTGTTAATGTTGATATTTTGACCTCTTTCCGTGAGTCACAAATAGCATCCTGAATGGTGATTCCAGAAGGTTTTAATATACTTTGCCCAGATTCCTCAGAGGAATCACTACCCATGGCAGCTTTAGCCTTATGAGATGTATTTCTTAAAAAAATAAAACTTGAAAGTTGAAATTGCTCCTTGATGTGTGGGCTGCAGAATGGATGTGTGCTAGCAGGCATGAAAACAACATTAATATCTTGTATGGCTCCACCAGAGCTCCTGCTTGACCAGGTGCATTGTCAATTAACAGTAATATTTTGAAAAGACTCTTGTGTTCTGAGTAGTAGGTCTCAACAGTGGGCTTAAAATATGTAGAAATGATGTTGCGAACAGATGCACTGTCATCTAGTCTTTGTTGTTCCATTTATAGAGCACAGACAGAGTAGATTTAGCATGATTCTTAAGGGCCCTAGGATTTTCAGATGGTAAGTGAGCATTGGCTTCAACATAAAGTCACCAGCTGTGTTAGCCCCTAAAAAAAGTCAGCCTGTCCTTTGAAGCTTTGTAGCCAGGTATTGACTTTTTCTCTCTAGCTCTGGAAGTCTTAGATGGCATTGTCTTCCAATATGAGTTTGCTTCATCTGCACTGAAAATCTGTTGTTTGGCATGGCCATCTTCACTGATCATTTTAGCTAGATTTTCCGGATAACTTGCTGCAGCTTCTACCTCAGCACTTACTACTTCACATGCACTTTTATGTTAAAGACAGCGTCTTTCCTTAAACCTCATGAACCCATCTCTTTCTGATGGCTTCAAACGTTTCTTCTGCAGCTCCCTCCCCTCTCTCAACCTTCATAGAATTTAAGAGAGTTAGGGCTTTGTTCTGGATTAGTCTTTGGTTTCAGGGAATGCTGTGGCTGGTTTGATCTTCTATTCTGACCACTAAAACTTTCTCCAAATCAGCAATAAGGCTGTTTTGCTCTCTTCTCATTTGTGTGTTCCCTGGAGTGGCACTTTTAATTTCCTTCAAGAACGTTTCCTTTGCATTCATAACTTAGTTTAATTGCTTGGTGCAAGAGGCCTAGCTTTCAGACTATCTCGGTTTTCTACATGCCTTCCTCACTAAGCTTAATCACTTCTAGCTTTTGATTCAAAGCAGTGGTTCCCAACCCTTTGTGGGTCGAACCACCCTTTCACAGAGGTCGACTAAGACCATCAGAAAACACATATTTCCAATGGTCTTAGGAACCGAGACCCCGCTCCTCTATCCATCTCCAGACGGGACCGCCCACATATAGATACGCCACATACAACATGAGGAACCGTATTAAAGGGTCGCGACATTAGGAAGGTTGAGAACCACTGAATTAAAGTGAGAGATGTGTGGTTCTCCCTTTTACTCGTACACTTAGAGGTCGTTGTAAGGTTATTAAATGACCTAATTTAAATATTATTACACCTCGGGGTATAGGAACACCCATGGAACGGAGAGAGATGGAGAACAGCCAGTCAGTGGAGCAGTCAGAACACACAGATTTATCAATTAAGTTCACCTTCTCATATGGGTGTGGTTTGTCGTGCCCCTAAACAATTACAATAGTAACATCAAAGATCACTGATCGCAGATTACCATAACAAATATAACAATAATGGAAAAGTTTCAAATATTGTGACTCAGGGTTCAAAGTGAAAGGGACACTTGGAAGGGAAAAACTCTTCTTAGTTGTGTATACACAAACATTATCTTCATTCTGTGGTCTATTCTTACCTATTCTCTTTCTTATCTCATCTATATCTAGGGGGAGAGAAAGGGAAGACTGTATTTATACTTATTCTAGATCATATTTTCTTATTACCATAGGTTGAGGATAGTTGTCATGGTTGTTGGGGGGCAGGGGCAGGATGGGAATGGGCAAAGCAGGGGGGGGGTGATGGGAGGCATGTGTAATAGTGGCAACAATAAAAAAGGACAACATATAACATTCCAGGTTTGGTCCTTGGAATGCTAAGGTAGAAGATGAAGAAATCTGGAAAAAATCATTTCTCAATACAATACTTTGGCTTTGTAATTAATGGTCTTTTCACATAATCCCATTTTGATGTCAGTTATTAAAGTGGACCCATTTTATCTTTGTATGCCTTTTATAACAAAGCTGAATTTTTCCCTAGCCAGTGGTATATCGCGAGTAATCACTAAAAGAAGTTTTCATCCCAAATTTAGTGATCAGAGGTTGAACTTAAATATTTTGTAGAATGTAAAATTCAAGAGAGAGACATGATAGCATGTTTGAAAAAAAAGTTGTAAGTACCTGTGAAGACACTGCAGGCTCGGGTTGTAGTGCTCACCTGCAACCTAGGACAGGATGGCAGATGGGTTTTGGTCTGTGTTCTGACTTCCAAATGCTTAGTGGTGGCTACCTGGGTCACCATGATGAGAAGGAGGCATGATCTTTGGTGAGGTTTCATGAAAGTGTCATTAAAGGTGCTCAGGATGGAAGAGTGCTAAGCTGCATAGCACATTTCTGACATTCCTTGACTATGGCCTTAGGACATTTCCACTCAGGGAAGACAACTTTAGGAAGGCAGCCCTCCCTTATTCTTCACTGTTTCTGGGCTTTCTGGAACCATTTACCACCAAGAGCCCAACAACTACAAATTAAGTGTTTCAAATATCCACAAAATGAGAGGATTTCAGGGTAGACAGAGTACAGAAGTGGAAGACACAGATAGGATGCGGCATCAAGCTTTGTCAATTTTGGGTTACAACCTCCCTGGAATCTCTTGACAGAGTAACTGTATCACACAGAGGTATCTGTATCTAATCATAAGCAAATAACTTATTCATTCCCTTGGACCCTCCAGTCTGCTCATCCAGTGAACTTTTCTTTTTAGTTCTATCCTAGCTCTCCTTTCTGTGTAGCAAAGCAATGATAAAAGCACTATCTTGGATATATATGATATTTTCCAATTTATGAAACACTTTAAACTCTTTGTTCTAGCTGTTACTTTAAATAACTTTGGGAAGTAGATTAATGTTATTCCCATTTCTTATAAAAGAAATAAAAAAGAAAGAACAAAAGTATAAATCATCAAAGAAACATTTTTCCTTCCTAAATTTAGAATGACTCTCAATCTCAGCTACCTGACTTTCAACTCCTAAATACTAAACCCCAGTGAATGAGCATGAGCAGGCACAGGGTATACGAATGTGGAGCTAATACAGGTATCCAGGAAGAAGCTGGAATATATGCTCAACGTATTGAGAGAAGTTTAACATAATGCCATTGGGCAGGCATTGCCCTGCCCTCTCAGTAAGTCCTGTAGTGGAATTTCTGATGCTGGTCAATTAGGTCCATGAGTGCTAAAGTGAATTACAATCTTAGAAGTCTTACCACGGTGTCAAGGAAAGGTAATGGTTATTCTGAAAGTCTCTCAGTACACATCCTGCTGCAGAGGATATAGGAAATCTAATGTAGATCAACCAGTTGAAGTGTAAAACTACATTGATCTTTAGAGAAGTGATGTGAAAGATTTTTCTACTCCTTGCATGAAACATTTGTGCTGGTGTGTATTGTACAGCTCCATGGTAAGTGCTGCACATGCTGTATGTAACTCTGGACTGAAGCTTCTCTGCTGTCTCCATATGCCCACTGGCCTCTGCAAAGACTTGATGCGATGCAATGCAAATTTGAGGAAATTTGTCAGTAGGAAACAGGAAAATCAATTTTTTTTTCCATTCATGGTAAACCATTTTTCAATCTTAATACTTTTCAGATGTGTTTGTGGGGATACAAATGTTTTCTCAGTATAGCTTGTGTCTTACCATAATTCCTTTTCAAAGAATAGGAGATTCAGTGAATGTAGCAATTAAGTTTAGATCCTTTTTTGTGTTTATTTCTTATGCAATTAGAGAGAATAAAAATATATAGCACTCTAGGATTTTTCAGAGGATTAAATGATTTGCTGAAGGGGAAATTATGGTGTAAGTTATTTTTAAAAAGTTTTCAATGTTGGATACAGGGTCAAATTGTTACTAGCAAAGCTATCAGGGTCTGTGGATAAACTTTAGGAAATTGTGAATAACCAGCATTATATGAAAAGTTTGTTTGTGGGTGTGCATTTGTAATGCCTCACATTTGAATGTTTATTTTTTTCTGAATTTCAGTGTTTTGCTAGTAACGTAAACAGTTTCTCATTCTCATTTTATTGAAGAAACTAAGAGCAAATGACAAACTATTTGAACAGGGTTCTGGGCTTCAGGACCCAGTTTTCTTGATTCGAACTCTCTGTTCTTTCTATTACAATGAACATATTTTCAAAACCACAGAACCAGAACTCTATTTGAATCTATCTTTCTTATAATTTCGAAGGCACAGGGCCAGCCTCGGTTATTTACAACTTCTTTGTGTATAAGGTTTAAGGTTCTTTGTCATTATTTCCTTCTTGTCTTATGTTTCATTTGAATAATGGGCCACGTAAACAGGGACAGCAATCAAACCCAAACAGTCTATGCTCCTAAGGGAGACGTTTCTGCGTGAGAAGCTGCCCTCTACTGGAATGCAAGTGTATACGGAGAATGCTCCAAGAGGACTTGCATTCCGCAGCTGTGGTTTCAGCCTGCACCTTGCAATTGGCATTGCATTAGGTGCAGGGAGAGAGAAAATCCGAGCTCTTTCAGCGGTCTCACTCCAGAAGGGTCTTGAGCATGCAGAGATATTGTCAGGCTTGTATTGCAGAAAGTGAATCATGTCTGCTATTTAGAGAACAGACTGGTGCTTGGTGTAAAGCTGACAGACCAATTAGGATAGTGTTGTAAATAATCCAGGTGACAATAATGAGTAATGGGGAGAGGGATGGCAGTGGGATGTGGGGAAGTGGGAGAACTTGGTGGAGATTTAAATATTCAAATGAGACGTTTTTAGAGGCTCTTGGACTGATTGAGGAGAGGAATGAGGAAAAGCAAGGGGTTGGAGGAGGGTGACTGGGTTTTTTACTCAAGCAACCAGGATGATGATGACAAACTCAGGGGACAGTGAATGGCGACAATTATTAGTTCACATTTGGAATGATTTAATTAATTTTTTCAAAAGAGGACTTTGGAAACGTAAAGGATTTTGTAAAAAGTTTTGCTTGTTTGTTTGTTTGCTTTTTGGAGTAGGGCCCGAAGGCCAGTACAGCTATGCTAATACCTAGCAGAGACATTTTCCACAACTGAGGATGAATCTAACCAGTGTTTCAATTGGATGAACGCTCCTGTCTCACCAATGGTATAATTTCCACGCCTGTCATGTTTCGGTGCTAGAGCCAGTCAGCTGGCAGCCATTTGTTCTATGTACCAAGAGCATTTGTAGCTTGAAATTGATTTGTTAACTTAATTCAGTGACTGCTCAGCATGCTAAGAATAGGAGGTTAAGGGGCATCTGTGGGGGATCTCACTATCCTGCCTGATGGCCTGAGAACTTGGAATTCTCAGCTGCACTTGGTGTGGCTTCCCACCTGCTGCCTGACAACCTCAGGACTCGTGCCGCCGCCTTCCCTCCTGTGAAATGGGTGCAGGGCTCCGGGTGCAGCACTGTTGCCATCTCTTAGCATTACGGGGGGCTAGAAATGCAAGGGAAAAAACACTCCAATTACACATGCATTCAGGGAACATTAACCCCTTGGCTTAACCTAGGTTTTAAATAGTATCGAGTGTGAGAAAAAAAGAAAGAAAGACAACAAGCAATACTTTTTATGGCTATATCCATCTCTACTATGATATTTAATTTTTTGCTTTATTTTATTCTTTTTTTTCATCATCATTTATCCTCCTGTATCCTCCTCAACTTCCACCCACCATTCTCGCTTCTACACTGAGATATAGGCAATAAGGATACTATGTTCATTTTTAAAGATAAGAACATAAGCAAGGGTTTTAGTGACTTGCCCAGGGTAATTTTATAGTTTACCCTATAGACCAAAGCACAAGTCTGATCATTCTCGGCAATAAATAGGACCAGGGGACATTTGGCAATGTCTGGAGACATTTTTGTCACCGATTGAGGGTGTGGTGCTCCTGACATCTAGTTGGTAACACTCAGGTATGCTGCCAAACACCCTACAATGAACAGAAAATCCCCCCAAATTATCCAGCCCCAAGTATCAAAGTGCTGGGACCCTCGATACAGGCAGTATGAGCCTAGGTCAAAGTTTGTAGGCATTAGAGAGTTTATCTTAAGTCGTTGCTCTATCCTACATAGTATAACTTTTGCAATCCCAGGAAAAAAACTCCTAGTAGATAAGGAAATGGGCCACTTAGCTACATGAGGAAGTAGTAGAAAATGTGTATAACTGTCTTCACATTTCAGGGAAAGCACTATGGAGCAGTCTGCAGGCAGCTATGTACAGTGTTGACTTACGTTGTTGCCTGCAGACCGCTCTGTAGTGCTTTCCCCTCAGCACCTTCTCCTTGTCACTGCCATCAACATGTAAACTCCTTAGGGCAGAGCTGCTGCCTTTCGCACTTTTATGTTCCCAGTTTGTTACGGCTGTAATATAATGTGGGCAGTCTATACATTTTGATTGAGGTAATGAAAAGGAAAGCCCAGGGCAAGCTCTGGAGAAGGCTGGAGACTTCCTTTACTCCTCCAGGAGAACTTGTATGCAGAAATATTCTTCTGAGACAGTGCAGAAACAGTCACCAAAGCAGTGAGCACTTTCAGGGACATTTTTCTGTCTTTTTAAGAGGACTTGAACACAAGCAGCCCCTCTTGTTCACTGAAGATGCTGCACATTTTGGGAAGTGATGTCCATAAACTGGGAAACATGAATACTAAGGCCTCTGTCTTTGGAAATTTTCTGTTTAACAGTACTCATTTACTGCTTGCTCAGAGTAGGTAAACCGATTTGAGACTTGTACATAGGCAAATATTCAGTAAAGCTATTTCACCCTATGAAAATCTTTCTCCCCCATTTTGCCCCTGTGAAACACCACCTCTGCAGATGGTTTTTGTAACTTTAGGGATAGAATCACCTGTCCTGGATGCAACTTTATTGGTAGTTTGGGAGCAGGGCTGACAGAGTTGCCATCTGTCCCACATCCTGTCAGCTAGTGCTTTAGAGCATCTTCCTGTCCTTGAGATACCTGGTAGAGCTTTATAATGTAGCATATGTTTAAGTGAAATTACAATGAATTTTAAATGACCTACCAAAGCCTTGGGGAAATCCTTGGCAACCCGAGCTCTAGCAACTGTCATGGGCCAATGATGAGGCAAAGCAATTAGAAGAGACCTAGCTTCCTTAAGAGCAGTGGTAGTCAGAAACCACCGATGTCCACAGCTGCCATCAGTTACATGGCTCTAATATCCGCAAAGCCAAACTGAGTTCCCCCTCAAGCTCGATCTTGAAAGCCATAATGCAATCACCATCATAAAAAAGTGGATAGAGCGAGCCAAATGCAACGAGGAGGTGAATGAAAAGTCTCCCCTGTTTAGTATAAACCTGCTCAAGATCAAGCAGCATATCTGGCCCTTCATAGGGCTTTATAACAAACACTGTCAGTTGCTTCCCAATATATATTCTTCTTTTCTTCCTTGTTAATAAAATCTTGACTGAATTCAGAAAGACAGTGTTCCTGGATAAGCCATCATTTTCCCAGCCTCCCTTGCTGGTAGGCGAGCCCATGAAACAAAATCTGACCAATGAGACCAATGTGCACATTTACGTTTTGTTTAAAAAGCTTTTGCTTTCTTGAAAAAGAGGAACTTGTACATACAACTTTCATACCTTTCTTCAGACCAGCCCCTCTGATCAACCCTTTCCCTCCAGGTAATGCACAATCTGGCCAATTCTCTTTCCTGAATTAATTCATATTTTCTTCTTCCAATTTCTTTACTCTCACATCAATCTTTCACTCTGCCACTCCACCAGAACCCTTCCCACAATCACAAATGCCCTCCGTTTGTCAATGCAGTGGTTATGTCTCAGCCCTCCTACTCCCAGTCACGTCATCCTCCTGTAGGAACGGCTTTAATTTCTTCCTTGGGGACACCACATTTCTTCAGTTGTCCTCTGAATCTTCCAGTCTCTTGTTTTTGTTCTCTGCACTGGATCCTTTTCTATTTCTGAGCTCTGTGTATTGGAGTTGCTCCGAACCAGGGCCTTGGAACTCCTCTCTCCATGCAGTCCTTCAGGTCACCTCTGGCCTCGAGTCTTTTTTTTTCCTCACCCGAGGACATTTTTCCAGATAGACTGGAAGGGAGGGAGGGAAAGAGAGAGAGAAACAACAACATGAGAGAGACACATCCACTGGTTGCCTCCTGCACGACCCTGACCAGGGCTGGGGACCGAACCACAACTGAGGTACGTGCCCTTGACCAGAATCAAACCTGCGACTCTTTGGTTCCTGGGCTGATGCTCTAACCACTGAGCCAAACTGGTCAGGGCCAGCCTCAAGTCTTAACTCACCATCAGTTCTCTGGGAACTCACAAAGTTTTACCTTTGACCCAGATTACTTCACTGCGATCCATATTCTCAAATTCTTGATATTTCCATTTGAATCTCAAGCACTCATCTAAAATTCAAGTTCACAACTGAACTGATGATTTTCCTTAATCCTGCTTCTTCTCTGTCCCCAGTTTCATTTGTTGACACCAAAATCTTCAACATCAGACTGTATAATTCTCACTTATTCACACGCTGTATTGCCCCATCACTGCACCCTGTCATCTACAAAGAGATTATATGCAGAATTTGACCACCCTGGCCCAAGCCACCAACAGTTCTTACAGGAGATTGCCATGCTCTTCTAGACCTTCTCCCATGTTCACTCATGCCCTCCCTATGGTCTTCCTTCTACAGAGAAGCCAGAGTAACATTTTGCAATGTAAGTCAGGTCATATTATTTCTCTGCTCAGACCCTCCGAATACTCTCTTTCACCCAAGGTAAAAGCCACAATCTTTACCTGGCCTCTGCAGCCCTCTGTCACCTGTCACCCTCTTGTCCTGGCTTTCTTTTCTCCAATCCATGCTTGCTCCCCTCATCCTAACAACGCTTCACGCAAGGTCCGGCCTCAGCATTGGCCCTGCACACCCTGCTCCACAGCACTGCCTCCTAACACATAACGTGTACGCATTTCTGTTGATCATCTATGGAATTTCAGTAAAGTATAAACTTTAAGAAAGCAGGATCGCTTTTTGCTTACCTAAAGTAGTGTTTGATACCTTGTAGAGTCTCAGTGAGTACTTGTCTAATAAACAAACAAGGGAATCAATGAAGAAATGAATAATTATGACTGACTCTGTGCACTAATTAGAACTATGTGCATCCCAAAACTTGAGAAGACAGGAGAAAACCCTTAATATGCCTGTTAAGTTGGCAAAACACTGCTTTAAAAATAATAAGCCCAATTTTTCATAATGTATAACCACACACACACACACACACACACACACACATCGGTGGGCACAAGTGGGTTTACAGTAGTGAGTACATGAAATCCATTTTATTTTGTATTATTATTTATTATCATATTGTTTATTCGTATCACAACTGCCTTCCTGAAAAAGGACCATCAGTTCTGAAGCTTAGAAGACTAGAATGGACCCATGTTTCACTAACCTTTCTATTTTGAGTGTTTTTATTCCCAAAAGACTAAGTTATAAACCATTAATTCTCCCACTCTATCATCATAAAACATGCTTTTTTTTATTACTCTTTACCCCTATTGGCAAGTATTCTGCATTTGCTACTCATAACTTCTTAATAAGAAAGCTTCTTTGAGTATTATCATTTTCTGCAACAGACTGAGTCCTTATCAGAAATAAGTTTGGGAGTGAGGAAAGAAATATAGTTTGAAGACACTGAAGGAAGATTTCAAGTACATAAAACTAATACATTTTAACATAGGTAAATGCATATATGTTTAAGCATCAGGTGTCTTCAGGTCTTTTTAAAATTCATCTAAGGGTTTTACACTCTTAATATTTTCATTACTATCTTTATTTTATGACTGCTATTTTATAAAAGCTATTTATGTCAAGTATTTTTAAAAATAATTAGCTTTGCATTAGGTAAGAAATTATTTGAAATAAAATAACAGCTTTTCATAGTAACCAAACAGATAAAATTTGCTTTATAATCCAGAAGATTTCTGGATTATACTCCTTTCTTGAGCCAGAGTATACACCATGGAGCTGATTTGGAGTATCAAACCAAATAAATGACATATAAGAAGCTCTTAGTTATAGCTTCTCTTTGATTTGTAGAGTCATCCTTCTCTCATCAATATTTGAGGGAACTTTCATTTACAGAGAATCTATGCTCACCACACTCATTTCTTTAAACAAAAATCCAATTCAAATTGTTGACCGTAGTCCGCTCTTATTTGCAGAATTTCTGCCTTAAAATACAATTCTGAGTGAAGAATGTATTAGCTTTTGTCGTCATAAGGCACTGTGGAAAATATTGAGTCTGTTTTCATTCAAGTTCATGGAGAGGTGAGCTGTGGCAGAAGTTCTAGACATAATAGTTGAAGTCTTGTGCTCATAGTCTGTCTCCGCTGGTTTCTAGTTGGAAAGTCTTCTTTCAAGGTCTTGCTCTCAGTGTTCCAGTAACTTGGGCCATAATATTACTACCTCATTAGATTAAGAGAACTAAGTAATGTCATGTATAAGAAAGTAGTCAACACAGGGTCTGGAACTTTGCAGACTCTCCATAAATGTTATCATTTTTCCTTCCAACAAAGATGAAAGCTATCATGTTTATTCTAATGTTATTGCTTTTAAATGAGCAAACAAAGGCTTAATTTGTACCATATGCAGGCTACTTACAAGACTAATAAGAATAGTCAAGTCAATTTAATAATTTAGAATGATGTTTTATACATTTATATATTCATTTTATATCAAATGTAACTAATTGACATTAATATTCATGCTAAAAACCTTCAGTTTAAGTTTTATACCCGAATATTTGTATCAATTTGTTTGATGATCTGTATTATTCTTTGAAAGAGGCTTAGAAACTGAAACAATAATCTTTCCAGAATTAATCCATATTTTCTTTTTCCAATTTCTTTACTCTCACATCAATCTTTCACTCTATCTAAGTGATAGATTCAACTATATAATCCAAGGCTAAAACATATTTAGATTTATGTAAGGTCACAAGTTATTTTGGTAAATTGATGAAAGAAGGTATATTTTTCCTCTGAAATATGTCTTCTTAAGAGAGTGCATTTAGTTCTCTACTTCAAATTTACTAGGGTGAATAAAAGGAACTTTAAGGAAATGTCATTTGTCTTACGATTACACATAGCTATACTTGGGAAATAGCATATTTCAAAGACTGACTGAAATCTGAGTTTTATTTTTAATCTTAGATTAGAATCAGTTTTAGGACATAAAAATGTCAAATAAAAAACAAATTCAGCCTTGTGTAAGGAGAGACTGTGCTCAAAGCGATTGTTGCCACGGAGAGAGAGGAACAGCGACAGCACGAGGATTGTCTGGCCATGGCAACAGCAGCATCTTTAAGATCAGGCAGGAAAGGTTCTTCCTTATACAGGAGGGTGGGAACCAGGCCACAAAGAATAGGTATCAGGCAGTGGATCAGGAAATGCCTTTTGTTCAGTGATTTTGGGGAAGCGTGGTTAAGAAGGGGCTATTTTGCCCTGGCTGGTTTGGCTCAGCGGTTAGAGTGTCGGCCTGCGGTCCAGAGAGACCCGGGTTCGGTTCCCGCTAAGGGCACGTACCTCTGTTGCAGTTTGTCCCCGGCCCTGGTTGGTCGTGCGGGTGGCAGCCACTCGATGTGTCCCTTCATGTCAATGTTTCTCTCTCTCTCTCTCTCTCTTCCTCCCACTCTACCTGAACAAAAAACGGAAAAATGTCCTCGGGTGAAGATAAAAAAAAAAAAAAGAAGGGGCTATTTTTCATTCTGATGCTGCCTAAGGTTATGCGGGTCTTGGAGTTCAGGGTCCTGAGCAGGAGAAAAGCTTAACTAAAGTTTGGTGAAGTCAATTTTAAAACCGTTTTGTTTACATTGACGCAGGAACATTAGTTCGGCTAATCCTACACGAGGCAACACATGGGGTTTAGGGGTCTATGTCTGGTCTTGTGATAAGAAATTAGGGAGCTTCCAATGTCTTATCCAAGTCACGTGGGGAAAGGTAGGCATTTGCAGTATTTTGTTGCCTAGAACACAAAGTGTGGGGCGACTTCTTCAACTATTTCTGTTTTTCAGAATCACTGATTAAAGTTGAACATTATTATAATCTAGCCAAATGTCTGAACTTCTAATTTCTCAGTCTTTGGTAGGCAAACAACACAGGGGGCTAACAGTTTCTGGCTCATATTCATGTCAGAACTGACCCTATATGGAAAGCTAACATGCAATTTTCATGGCTCCAGCCTTGCTCTCAGATTCAAACAATAAACTCTTAGATAAATAAGCCATAGTAACAGTAGCCTCCTACAGGTCATGAAAGGAGATATCTCAGCCACTCCCTTAATTGGTGTCCTTTAATATAAAAACATTGTCTAACAGATGCAGTCATTATATGCTGATTGAATTGCATTAATTCATATGAGCTTGTTGTTATTAAGAAAGGAACATTATACTCACTGCCATATTACTTGACTGTACTTATATACTATGCTGTAAATATTCCCTAAAAAAACCTTCTTAAATTTTAGAAGAGACTTTAATGTTTAAAGTGAATACATCCTCCTCATTCCAAATAGGAGCCTTATAGTGTGATGGAAGGAGCAAGATTTTAAATCAGACAGGGGTTCAAATTCCACCTGCCAAAAACTATCTCTGTGACTATGAGCAAATAATATATTTCATTTTGCCTCAGATTTTTTTTTCAGTGCAATACTACCTTGAAGAATTCTTCAGAGCATTAGAAATAACGTATACAACTGGTCCTCATTGTATGTGGATTTTATTTTGTAAACTTACCTACTCACTGAAATGTATTTGTAACCTCTAATTTAACACAATGATATTTTCATGGTCATGCATGGACATACGAAATCAGCAAAAGAACTGAGTCCTCCAATGTGCACCTTCCCAGCTGAGTTCAAACAAGGCTATGTTTTGTCTTCTTATTCCAGCTCTCATACTGTAAAGAGTATGGTCTATTTAGTCCCATATTTTTGGCATTTTTATGCTTTATGTTGGTGATTCTGCTGTTGAAATGGCTCCCGAATGGTATAGAAGTGCTTTCTAGTGTTCTTTAATGCAAGAAGGCTGTGATGTGCCTTAGAAAGAAAATATGTGTGTTGATAAACGTTTTGTTCAGGAATGAGTTGCAGTGCTGTTGGCGGCGAGCTCACTATTAATGAATCAACAGTAGATATTAAATAAGGTGTATTTCAGCACAAGTACACATGAAACAAGGTTCTGTGTCAACTGGGTGACAAAAATGTGACTAGTGACTAACAAGAACCTAATCCTATATTTCCCATAGGAGCAATGCTTCAGTATATTTTGTTCAATGTTCATGTTACTTTGTGAATATTAACTAATAATGACAATTGGCTCTGTAGATATATTTACAAGACAGGCTCAGAGCTTGACACATTATAGTGAGAAAGAGAAAGGCACCCCTTGCCTGAGGTCCAGAAGCTGGCCTGGCACTCACAGCTTGGTATTGGTGTCCTCCTGCTGAGCATAACCAGTGTCACAGGACACCCACATCAGACATGGTGACTCTGTGACGTGATGGATCTCATCTCTCAGTGAATACGAGTGACCACTGCTCCTGTACTATTTGTCTATTAACCTCCTTCTAGTCTGCCCTATGCAGACAAGATGTATTAATATACACAGTTATGGAATTGCCCCCACTTTTGGACAGTTTGCAGTCCAGACCCAGCTGCACCTTTTTCAGATGCTCTCCCACATCACCTAACCAACTCAAATCAAAACCCTCTGCCAAGACACCCCACAGGTCCCCATGACGTGCAATGAGAAATAAACCCATCTAGTTCAACTACATTGTGTTCCGGTGGTCTTTGGATGGAGGACATTGACAATAGATGTAACTAGCAGTTAGTCCTGTTTTTTGGGGTTTTTTTTTTGTTTTTAATAGATATATTTCTCAAACTAACCCATGGGAATTTAAGATGGACTTAAAAAATAATAGAGTATAATGCCCTCATAGAAAGTTAATTTTGTTGCAACTATGTTTCAGTTTGTTTATAGTTTTTCACAGCAGGAGAAAGAGTTAAAAATGGAGAAAACTTAGTGTATTACCATGGCTTTTATTTTCTGATGCTTTGACATCTTGGGGTCTTGCTGGCTCCGGAGGGGCTGCTTCTCCCAGGATTAGCTACTTGGCAGAAAACTCACTAGTACCGTTCATATGAAAACCAACCAGTCCAGAGCCCACAGGCTAATAATGTCCTCTACACTCTCATATCCTGGGGACCATTCTCCTGCCCAGGGCCATGCACCAGAAAAGTAGAGATAGTCTCTGTGCCCCCAAACTTGCAGAAATTATTCAGACTACTCGGTCCCAGGCCTGCTTGCCCTGACTTGCCCATTCTTTCCCACGGAACCCACCATAAAAGCTCTTGCCTTTCTTAACCCCTGCTCTCCGGCCTCCTGACTGACCCTGTGTTTCTCTGAGTGGCCGCTCACGTCATGGCATGCCCTCTTCTCTTGGGATCTCTGAGCATAACACACTACCTTTGCAATGGCATCTTCTAATCTGTTGGCCTTGCTATACCTCAATAATAATAAAACCTATATTTTAAAGCACTTAGCCTTTGTCATGAAGGAATCTAGACTGTAACATTGGACACTGGATAATTCATGCAAAAGAACAAAAAGGAAACAATCAAACGTAATACATAAGTGATGCAAATCTGTGCAAACCAACTGCTAAGGCCTTGTTGGCAGCAAACAGGAAAGGCTCTAAGGGAGATGAAGGAAAACAATGCTTGGAGAGATGTGGTATGTTTGTTGGATAAGAAAAGAGTCAGGGTCTTTTTGGAGCGGTTATGAATAAAGCAATGAATTTGGAAGTAAACAATTCCCCTGCAAAATCAATGGACTGAGGTGTAGCATTACAAATTTCAAGTTTTGAGTTTGTTTCAAAATATGTTTGATCAAGGAATGAATTAAAAATGGGTCTGAATGATGCTCATCTTCAAAAGCAAGCATCTTTCTGACATATTTTTCAGACGCAGAATGGAATCCAGGCTTTCATTTTGATTTTTCAAGGAAGTATTCTAAAGAACATATAATGCTTATGGACATAAACTTCCGTATCCAGGCAACATTGCTTTGAAGAGGGAGGCAGATTATTGACATTTTATAGCCGGGGTTTCAAGAACACCAAAAGAAAAGCCAGTTGTGGAAGCAGAAATAGCCCACAGGCCAGGGATTTTAGAAAATTGGGATAATTACTGAAATCAGTTCTGGCTTACAAAGAACATAAAAGCTGAACACACACTGTTAAATTGCATCCTGCTCACCTGTGGTTCGCCATACTTTAATTTCATATTTTTTTTATAATGCTCAGATTTTGCAAAGGCCAAGTAGAGTTTCTAATAGATCATTAATGAGAGGCACTTGTGGCAGAAATGGGAACACCAACCTATCACAGCTCTTAAAAACATATATCTTATGTAACTTGGAAATTCATAAAAATGGAATACAAACTACTAGTTCAATTCCAGCAAATGACATTTACAGATAACGTATATGGAAGTACTTTTTAAAGCTTTTAACACTTGTATGTTTCAATTTATTTATGATGTGGTTAATACTGCTTGGATTTGAGAAGTCATATGTATATGAATAATTCCATGAATCATTGGTAATTATTCATTCATTACTGCACCCCACCCGGTCTATGCATAATTCATGAATCATGTGGTTGATTTTTCAGGATAAGAGATAATTGTAGTCATAAGTTCTATGGTGTGAATGGTTGCCTCAGCATGGACAAAGAGTGATCCACAATGTGCTGGCTTCATGCCCAGGGAATAGGAGACCACATTTATATGATACCGCTCCTGGAAGAAGGAACAAATGCCTAAACCAGAGGAATGATATTAATACGCTTCAAGTCTATTTAGACCACGGGAAATCGAGACAAAGTCAGCACAGCTCTGCTGAGGCCTTGTAAAGGGATTCCATAATGTGTTCTTTAAGCATATTGCTAGAATATGTCAGTGATAGTGAAATTCACGTTCTATTCCTAAATTCATATAATTCACACTTATGCCATCTGTTTGAAGAATTATAGGTAGCATATAAAGGGTAAAGTTTTTTGAAACAGACAGACCTAGTGTTGATTCTTAATATTGCAAACTTGTAAAAGAAGAACTAAACATAAATTATTGAGCCTTTAGGAGCTTTAATTTTGTTCATTTGTATAAGTACACCTTCTATATATTAAAGACTTATTAAAATCAGATCAAAACCTGCAAAAGAAGACTAAACTGCAGTCAAGGTGCTTGCCTTTGACCGGAATCGAACCTGCAACTCTTTGATCCACAGGCCAACCCCCTAACTGCTGGGGCATAGCAGGTACTCAAAATATGGATCAGTCTTCAAAGAAAAAATTCCAAAAACAAATCAGGATTTTTAGAAAAAATGACTTGAAATCACCCTTGATTTTACTCAAAGCTGAGAAGTGAGTGGTTTATGTTTATCATCATCCAATTTCTCTCTTTGAACCCTTTTATATTTTGTGTGGTGGCTTAGTGCTTGTCATTATTATTATTGTTTTTGCTTTATTGATTCTAGAGAGGGAGGACAGAAGAGGGAGAGAGAGAGAGAAACATCGATGAGAGAGAACATCAATTGGCTGTCTCCTGCATGCCCCTCACTGGGGATTGGGCCCACAACGTGGGCATGTGCCCTGACTAGGAATCGAACCAGCGACCTCTTGGTGCATGGGTTGACGCTCAGCCACTGAGCCATGCCAGCTGGGCATTATTCTTTTTTTTTTTTAATCCTCAGCCGGGGATATTTTTTCATTTATTTTTCAACAGAGTGGTAATGAGGGAGGGAAAGAGAGAAACATCGACTTGAAAGAGACACATCGACTGGTTGCCTTCCCCATGACCCCAACCTGGGCAGGAGACTAAACTGCAGTCAAGTGCTTGCCCTTGACCGGAATCGAACCTGCAACTCTTTGGTCCACAGGCCAACTCCCTAACCGCTGAGCCAAACCTGCCAGGGCTGGGCATCATTCTTGATCAATGCCTCTTCTAAGGAGAAGATATGTAATTAACTCACACTGCTTTAATATTAATTGAATTATTTCTGCAAAGGAGTTTCATGTTTTGAAAGACTAACGATAGAATTAGAGAATTCAGCTAGTGAATGCATATTTTTGGCCCAGGTGTATATGTGTGTGCAGGGGTGTAGGGGGGAGAAGTAGGGAAGTCAAAAATTGGGAGCACCATGGGGTAGTTGGAAAGTTGATTTGCTAAATTTACACATCAAGCAGGAAAACAACTTTGCTTTCTGAGGAAAGGTGTTCTGTTCCCTTTTAAGGAACAATATATGATTAATTATATTCAGAATATTTTCTAGGGACAGATTTCTGTGCAAAGTGTTTTTAAGTAGGCTTTTACTCTTCAGAACTTTTAAATGGCTTTCTACCCAAAGGTGTACCATACAAAAAATTAATAAGAAGGTTCTATAATATACAGTTGACCCTTGAACAACACAGTTTCACTTACATGAAGATTTTTTTTTTCAATAAAAACCTAAACTGTTTTCGATCTGTGCATGGGAATCCATGGGTATGGAGGGCAGAGTATATGCATTGATCTAAGCCATTTTATGTGGGGCACTTGAGCATCGCAGATTTTGGTATGGGGGGGGTGGTCCTATAACCAATCCCCAAATACCAAAGGACAACTACGGTTTTCGGGAGTCAAAAGATATATACAGATTTTGGACTATTTGGAGTGATCTAATCTCTGCATTGTGCAAAGGTCAACACTATTAAACAGTACAAAATCCATGTTCTTATAAGACTTTATGAAAAATTTTCTTTTATATCCTTTGACATTGAATTTTATTCACTTGCTTTTACCATTTCCAGGGTTAATGTGCTTCCTTGCTTTTTACTCAGTGCTGACTATAAGTATTACAGAAAAAAAACACAAAAAACAATTGAAAGTCCGAAGCCTTAATATTAAGAGTCTGACTTACTAACAATTTGATATGAAAACATGAATAAAGTTTATTTTCTTGATCTCTTCATATTTTAAAAAAGTTATTATCTGTAAAATCATAGTTTTTTTATGTTGTTGTTTTTTCTGCAATTGGAATCTTGCCTAAGCAGAGCTGAAGATCTTGATGTATCGAACAGTAAAACGCAGGGCCCTGGACTGTGTGGCACAGTTGGTTGGGCAGCATCATGTGCACCTAATGGATGCTGGTGTGATGCCAAGTCAAAGGCTCATGCCCTGGTTGTGGGCTCAATCCCTGGTAGGGGGTGTGCAGGAGGCAGCCTATAATTATTCTGCTATCACATCGATGTTTCTCTCTTTCTTTCTACCTCTGCCTTCTCCTCTCTCTAAAAACCAGTAAAAATATATTTTTAAAAGTAGAAAGCAGGGATTAAAGAATTGATTTGGGATGCTAAATGAGTGTGATTAATGATACAGAAGGGTCGCAGAATATGCCACCCCAAATACGACTGTGGGTGCTCAGGACATGCTGCTCTCAAATGTGCCACTTTAGCATGTAGATTATTTTGAAAAGTAAGTTCTTGAAAAACAGCAAATACAAGGAGAGGATTTCTCTAACTCCCCTTATCTGCCTAAAGGCAGATCTTACTACAAAAAGGAACTCAATTTTTACAAATCCTCTCCCTGGGAATTTCATCAACCAAGGAAGATTGACTCTTATCACGGGAAAAGAGACTAGCAGTCAATACCAGACCCAGACAAACTTCATCACAAACTATTGTACTTCTCATATGTTCTTCTAAGGATTCTTAAAAAGCATTTACTCTCTCTTAAGGGGCCTGCATCCCCTCATCCTTTTTCCTGTTATCCTGGTATTTAAATCTTAATTACAAACCACCTCCAAGGAATAACTTATTTTTCTTTTGGTATTTCCCATGTATCATGAGCTAAATACGTTAATAAACTTGTATTTCTTTGTCTCTATTAATATGTGTTTTATCACAGAGGTCTCAGCTAAGAACTCAGGTGGGTAGAGGACAAATGACTTTCCTCCTCTACAATAATATAGATTTAGAGGCAGTGTGACTCCAAAGACTTCCATTTCCTTTTTATAGTTGGTGAAATTCCCAGAATCCAGGCAAGAGTTTCATCTGCTTATGTGATTAGAATGTGGCATATACTCTATCTAGTCTGAGAATGTCCTCTCAATCAAAAGTCATATGCCATTAAATCAAAATAATTTCCTGTGGAAAACTACATTTGCAAGAGTATTAAATTGGGTAGGTGCACCTGGAGGCTTAAAAATAAGCACATTATAAAACTAAAAACTAATTTCACTTCAAGTAATGTGAGGAATAGAGTCAAGAGGAGCGGAATATGTGACCCCAAAATATGCCATGTTGGCATGTGGATTATTTTGAACTGAAGGCAATCAAGACCCAATAAACTCAAGAAAAATGTGTACCTCTCCCTTAACTACCTAAAAGAACTGAGATAGGAGGCTTGACTCAGAGAGAGAGCTGTTACTGGAGATAATTTTTACATGAATGACCTACCTATTCAGCAGAGCAATCATCTAATTACCAAACATCTGCTCTCCTATCATCCTGTGAATTATCCTCTTCCCCTTTGAAATCTCAGGTCCTATCTTATTCCTGAGCCCAGGATGATATATAAACTTAAGCTCAACTTGCCCTGGGGTCTCGTATTTTTATGAGGCTGCTGTATATACCTTATGTTAATTTTATTATTAGACCAACCAAAGAACCTAGAAGGGTGGAAGGAAATATTTTTTTTTCCTGTACAACATGCTGTTGATTATTTCATATAGTTATAGGTGCTATTCTGAAACGATGGCTCTTCAGAGTTTTAATCCTATCCTCCTCTGGTGGCATGCTGTAACTGATTACACAAAAATAAAACTTAATTTTATCCAAGTCACATGTTTTACAAGTACATTTTAACTTTGAGCAATTACATTTAAAATGAAAGGATTTTAGCTGAGGGGAAGTAGATTTAGAGTCAGTGTGAATTCAAAGTTATTTCATCTCCTCAAGCAGCATCTAACAAAGTTTTGTCCCTCTTTAAAAATACAGTGCTTCTCTGCCTTCCTACAATCTCTCTCGCATCTTCCACAGTGGCTTCCGAATTTTTCTTAGTTCTACCCACTCAGGTTCTTTTGTGGATCCATCTTCACTTGTGGAATGTTAGCAGTGTTCCCTGTGGATAAGAGATGTGCCTTATGCCCTTGTTTTCTTTTCCAGAAACCCTGATTATTCTAACCATGATCAATCACTACTTCTTTCTTCAGAAATGACCCATTTTCTGAATTTACTGTCTTTAAAGAGAGGTGGCAGTTTTATAACATTCAAAAAGCAACTCCATTGATTTGGCAAAGAAACTAGAGGAGTGTTAAAAACCCTTCTAGTATGGGTTTCTTAAGTCCCTGGAAGTCCATACATTTCACAGCAGCCCTTATTTCAATAATTGAATTCAAAATAAACAAAAACAGGGAAAATTTATAAATGCAGAATTAATTTTGAAATCTCAGATTCTGGTATTTATTTCTTCAATGCAGTATTTCTATCATCATTCAGAGGACACTTTTATTAAAATTTCCTTTCCATTCATTAAATATCTCTACCCTCTCTCCCCATCTGAAGAAAGGATATCAGTAATGGTACTCTCTGTCCTTTAGCTTGATGATAATAAAACACACAGCTAGTTTCTTTACTGTTTTTTTGTTTTTTTGGTTTTTTTTTATTGTTTGCTTGGGGAAGTAAGTTTGCTTTGGAGTTCATCTCAGTTTTTAGTATCATCTACTTTCAGCATGTGTGTGTGTGTGTGTGAGTGTGTGTGTGGGGGAGGTTCTTCATGGGATTTAAAAATTCTAGCATACTTGTCTGTAAGTAACCCTACTCATATTTTTTGTATAAGAAGATCCAATGCCCTCAACTGGATTTCAAATGCAAAAAATATATACATATTAGTGTTACTCACTTCAAAACAAGAGATAAAAACATAATAAAACAATAAAGGGGATAAGGATCAAAGAAATCAGGACCCCTTTATATTTTCTTTCTCAAAAGCTAGATTGAACCAGATTGTGAGAAAATAAATTTAGTCATTCTTTCATTTTCCACTTTTATTCTCATTAACTAATTTTATCCGTCAACAGCAGGCAATACTTTTTCCTAATCCAGGCATTGGATTTTCTATCTTGGGTAATGGGAAGGACGTAGCCAAATATATTACCATTTATGTGCTCATTTTACCTAATTCAACCAGCAATGTTTATAGCAACTTTAAAGTTGGCATGATTAAGTTTTTGAAACACTCATCGCTATTCACCTTTATTTTCATTTAGACAGATGGTCTCCAGTGGTCACTGCCTCTTGGTATTGATGATTTCTGTCAAGTGTGGGCTTTACCTAATGGCTAGCTTCTAACAAATAATAGACTCTAATAGTGTGAAGTAACTTTTGTAATTAGGTTAGAAAAATGCTGGATTTTTCCCTTTGGACTTCCATCTCTTATTACCTGGCTCACTTGCTCTGTGAGAATACAGCTGGCATGTTGTGAGCTGGAGAGAGTCACACAGCAAGAAACTGGTATTACTAGCCAACAAGCAGTGAAAACCTGGGGCCTGTCAACAGGCAAGTGAGTGAGGTCCAGTCCTGATATATCAAGGGCTGAGCTCACAATTAAGCCTCATGCTGACTACAGGCCCAGCCAAATACCTTGAATGCAGCATTGTTAAGACACTCTGAACCAGATGCTTCCAGATAAAGGCTCCAACGTGTGATCCACAGAGGCTGAGATAGTAAAGGTTTGTTGCTTTAAGCTGCTAAGTTTTTGATATTTGATACTCAGCAATAAATAATAATACAATCAGATTCTTATTTTTTTGGTACGTGCCCCTAGTAGGAACCGAACCCGGAACTCTCTGGTCCGCAGTCTGACGCTCCAACCCCTGAGCCAAACCGGCCAGGGCTACAATCAAATTCTTTGTCTTTCTGATACATCTCATTAATTTCTAATTTCTTTCAAATTCTATTCTGTTCATTCAATGACTATATATAAACTATAAGTTTAGAGAAAAGAGCTACCATCATGCTTTTTTGTACTCTTTTATTTCCCATTTATGTTCAAAGTAAACATATTCTTTAAATATTATATAAGATTAAGGATTTCAGGCTAGCCTTTCTAATTTCACCAAGCTATATTTTTCTTTAGAAACACTAATTTTTCTCAATGGGTAACAAGCCAGTAAGATAATATATTTCTTTTCAATGGATTGGCAGGGATATCTACATAAACTCTTTTTTTAATTATAGAAAAGAATCAATAATGAAATTAAACAATTTAGATAATATGGACATCCCTTTGGTTAAAAGTCTTCAGAAAGATGGCGGTGTAAGTAACCACGGTATCGCGTCCTCCCACAACCACATCAAAGTTACAACTAAACTACAGAACAACCATCATTCAAAACTGCCTGAAATCAAGCTGAATGGAAGTCCTACAACTACAAGATTAAAGCAGCAGCCACATCCAGACTGGTAGGAGGGGCGGAGGCGGACTGGTTGGTCCCACACCCATGTGTGGCGGATAAAAATCAGGAGGACACTGGCTCAGTGGTTAGAGTGTCGGCCTGTGGACCAGAGAGTCCCAGGTTCAGATCCCGCTAAGGGCATGTACCTCGGTTGCAGTTTGTCCCCGGCCCTGGCTGGGTCGTGTGGGTGGCAACCATTCGATGTGTCTCTCTCACATCGATATCTCTCTCTCTCTCTCTTTCTCCCTCTCTCCCTCCTGCTCTATCTGAAGATAAATGCAAAAATGTCCTCGGGTGAGGATTAAAAAAAAGAAAAAAAAAGGTCAGGAGGATACCTCAGCTGGGAAGGTCCTCCCTGAGGACTGAGGGGGTCCCCGTCCCACACCAGATGCCCCACTCAAGGTTCCAGTGCCAGGAAGAGAATCCCCATAACTTCTGGCTGGAAAAACCAGCGGAACTGAGGCTCAGGGAGGCTGAGGCGGCTGGAGCCCCAGGCAGCTCCCTAAAGGACCCGCTCACAAACTTACTGGACTCTCCCTCTAAGCTCAGAAGGAAAGCAGCTTGAGGGGCGCCAGAGACATACAGCGAAGAACTGAGCTATTTGGCATTGGAGTGAGGGCTGGAGAGAGGGCTTTCTCCTGGACAGAACTTGCTGTCACAGGCCTTTGTTCCTTTGGTGAGCCCTTCCCTGGGGTGGCAGACAGCCGCCATATCTGAGACTCCACCAACCTGGCTCACACTGGTAGCCCCGCCCTGGTGATTCCCTGAAGCGTTGCCTCACAAAACTTTCAGGCCCACCCAAGATTGGCCTGTCTTGGATCCTGCTTCAGGTTTTCCTAAATTCTTTCAAACAAGCAGCATCTGGTCTCAGATAGCCCCATACCTCTCATTAAGTAAAACATAGAAACAAACACAGGGAGGCAGCCCAAATGAGGAGACAAAGAAACAGGCCCCAAATGAAAGAACAGAATAAAACTCCAGGAAAAGAAGTAAGCGAAATGGAGATAAGCAACCTAACAAATGCTGAGTTCAAAACACTGCTTATAAGGATGCTCAATGAACTTAGTGAGAACCTCAGTGAACTTAGTAAGGGCTTCAAGAGCTTAACAAGGAAGCAAAAAACACCCAATCAGAACAGCAAAACAAAAAAAGAATCCAAAAAATGAGCCTAGTGTAAGGAGACTCTGGGACAACTTCAAGTGGGCCAACTTTCGCATCATGGGGGTGACAGAAGGAGAAGAGAGAGAGCAAGAAATTGAAAACCTATTTGAAAAAGTAGTGACAGAAAACTTCCCTAACTTGGTGAAGTAAACAGACATAAAAGTCCAGGAAGCACAGAGCCCCATACAAGATGAACCCAAAGAAGTCCACACCAAGACACATCATCCTCAAAATGCCAAAGGTTAAAGACAAAGAGAGAATCTTAAAAGCAGCAAGAGAAAAGCAGTTAGTTACTTACAAAGGAGCTCCCATAAGATTGTCAGATGATTTCTCAAAAGAAACTTTGCAGGCCAGAAAGGAGTGGCAAGAAATATTCAAGGTGATGAAAAACAAGAACCTACAACCAAGATTACTCAATTCTGCAAAGCTATCATTTAGAATCGATGGCTATATCAAGAGTTTCCCAGATAAGAAAAAGCCAAAGGAGTTCATCATCACCAAACCAGTATTTTATGAAATGTTGAAGGGTCTTCTTGAAGGAGAAGAACAAAAATATGAACAATAAAATGGCAATTAATACATATCTATCAACAATTGAATCCACAAACAAAATGAGCAAGCAGAACAGAAATAGACTGATAGATATAGAGAACTTTTTGATACTTGCCAGATGGGCGGGGGCTGGGAGGATGGGTAAAAAAGATGAAGAAATTAAGAAGTACAAATTGGTTGTTAGACTGATGAACCTCAAAGGGAAGGGGGGAGGGAGGGCAGGGTTAGATAAACCAAAGAACTTCTATGCATATATTCATAACTACTGGACACAGACAATAGTGTGGGGAAGGCAGAGGGGGGCGGGATTGGGGAGGAGGGGGTCAATGGGGAAAAAAGGGGGGACATCTGTAATACATTCAACAATAAAGATAAGTTAAAAAAATAAAAAGGTCTTCAATTAAGATGTTCATTCAATAATAACAAGGCCCTTAATAAATAATACATTGAGAAATTATATTTAAAAAAAGAATATTGGGTAAATTCTCAGTCATGCTGTGAAATTCTTTTCATAACACAAAAAGCCTTATGAAGAAGATATGACTGGATTTTTATTAGGACATACAGTTCCTAGAAGGTTTTAGAAAGTTGAAGATTTACTGTTTTGATTGACTCTCCAATCTTGCCCCAGTAGGATGCAGTAGAAACTACCCACAACAGTAGTTATATTTTTTATCAGTTTGTAGCATATGGAAATTAACCAGCCACATTTGACTATGTGGTGGGAAACCATCAGAAAAAATATTTCTCTATTTGTATATAGTGGAATAATTATATTTATCATTTCTAGAAAATCTGTCCTGATTTAAAATCATAGCATACAGACTCTTTTGTTACTATGAACTACTCTCAGAAAATGGAGATTCCTGGCAAACAAAATGCCACATAACAGAGTTACAGGGTAAGAAACCCTGTAAGAAACCTGGAACTGGGTCATCAGATGCCCTCTTGGTTTCCAGAGTTTTTACATAGAAGTTCCTCCTATAGGTATATTTTCTGTGGTAAGGCAGGAAAAGTATTTTGCTAAATGTTTCCTGGTAATCAAGAACTAAGAGGTAGAAGGAAGTTCAGAAGTAGAGTGGTTAGAATTAAGTATATTTTTCTCAGTTCTGTCCCTCAGAAATATTCTCCAAGAGGGAGGATAACATTATTGTTCTAAAATGGGATTTAATGAAAGTTGAATATAGTTTTAAGCAAGTTTCCTATTGCAAAATCTTTCTTGGTTGAGGAAAGTATTTATATACCTAATAGTAACATACAAATCAAGTTCGTTTGCCATTTCCTCTTCTATTAATTTAACTTTAAAAAATGCTGTTCTTTCTTGTGAAGACATATGGGGGAGGAAAAATGTTCCTCCTATGTTTCTAAATTCTTCTGACTAGATTGATCAAATTAGCATGAGGCAGATTAACAGGAGAAAATGACAAAATTTATTATGTATGTGCATATGAATTTCCATAAAAATATGAGACCCGGGACAGATTGAGTAGATAAACCTTGATTTTATGCCAACTTGAGCTAAGGAGAATAGGGGGTTATGGTTTGAGACTTCAAAGTAAAGGAAGGCAATTCACATGGAACCAGAAAACCAAATGTTTGGTAAATAACCTGTATGTTAGAAACTATTATCAAATCTATTGTTTTAATAAGATGCTGGGTCATCTTAACAATGGGACACAGAGAGGACTTCGATCCCAGGGCCGTGCTAGGTTCCCCCCCCCACCATCTATCACACACTAGTTCAGATTAAGCTATAATTGTTTGTGGTGATAGCTTCCTTCCTGGGGCAGGTCCTCTAAATTCTCTTAGGCAGTTAGGGGAAAGGTCAAAGGTTTTTCCTGAATCTTTCATTTTTTTAAAATAACCAGCTTAAAATAATTAACATCCCATAGAGGCATATTTTGGGATTGCAAACTCTGCTCCCCTCAGAAGTTCACTATGGGAAATCTGGAATCATTATAGGAGGGAGGGAGAATAGGTAGATAGATAGATAGATAGATAGATAGATAGATAGATAGATAGATATTATATGTATATACACACACACACACACACACACACATATATATTTAGCTCTGTGTCATTTATCTAAAGATATTTTAACTTTAAAAATATAGAGAGAGACCTAGGGTTTATGCTGATAACATTATTTTATTAATCATTTTAACATTTTTCTAAGATTTCCCAATGGATTCTTTATTAAAACAATAGATTTGATAATAGTTTCTAACATACAGGTTCTCAAGAAATTGAACTTGTGAAAAAGAATTTTGTTAGAACAGTTGCAATGAAAAATAGAAGGGTTAAAAATTCTTCAGAATATTCAATGTACTCAAAAAAATATTTCTTTCAACATTGAGACACAATTTAGTTTTTCTAGGCAATGTAACATTCAGAAAAGTTGCAAGAATATATATTTAAAATATTGTTAATGAAAATAATGAAAATTTTATCAGATTTACAATTATTGTAGCCTACCAACATTACTTTTTTTTTCAGAAAAGTTTTTGTACCTAGTTTGATACTATTGACAAAGTTTAATTTTTACCTGATGTTTAAATGTCAAAATGAAGTTTTCTTTAAATTTGTCTGTTCTCAATCTGAAGGCTCTTTTTCTTTGAATGAATGGTTGTGATTGCAAATTGAATTGGTATAAAAAAATCTAGTGTTTAGAAAACAGAAATAGGAAACAACCAAGACATTTGATAACAAATAATTTCCTATATTGTGCTTAAAAAGAACAACTACTCAGTCCTTGAAGGAAAGTGCTTAATGGACAAAATGCCCCAACAGGAACTAAGATAATCTATAAAGCTATAGGAAAATCTGCAGTTTTGGATAATGTGACAGAAATAACACCATTTGGAAGAAATTCTCTTTACCTAATCAAAGTTAACCTTATCTAAATTGTTGGTTTCTACTTCTTCAAAGAAAATCTTCAAATTTCAACATAGAGAGCTCACTTTATTTAGACTTACAAATAAATTACCTGATCATTTAATGAAAAAGTTTAAGTATTTTTTATTTAAAGAAAATGCACACTAATGAAGTAGGATTCTGTTATTTCAGAACATACTGTTTAAAGAAAATAATCTTATGTTAGCTATTTAATGTTTTTTGTAAATAACACCAGAAACTAATTGCACCAAAGTTCTTCACATTTGATCATGACACCCAAATCATTTTTAGTGATGTTAGTCAGCAAATTAAACAGTGATTGATGGTTACATCAAACAGATATAGTTAAAAGATTTCATTAGATGTATTTTTAATAGACCATGCTCATAGAAAGCTATCTTATCCTTTACAATTCCTTATCAATATAACATATTTGAAACTAAAAATCATGTTTAAACTTAAAAAAAAAAGTAATAGATTGGTGTTCTGGAAGAATGTATGCTTTGTTTAAGGATATCATAATATAGTAATTTATGTAGAAGAAAATAACTTCAACAGAAGGGATTAAACTAATCAAATCAAATTAGAAGTCATATGATACAGATGGAGCTGTGATATAGACAGCTAATGGGGTTGAATGACATTGGATGGAAGAAGGAAATATAGAAAGAGCATGCATTTCTTTGTGTCTACATGACTTGAGACATTTTATTAGGTACCTTCTATCTTTTTATAATAGCAATAGAGTGATAAGGTAGATAGTATTTACATTTTATATTTAAGCAAACTGTGGACAAGTGACATTCCTTAGCCAACGTCATATAGCTTATAAGTTTAGATCTAATTACTTGTAGTATCTTGGTTAAAATACTTCTATGAATATTACTTGAGAAATTCAGAGAAACTTGTCATTGAACAAACTCACATGTGTGACTCCAAGACTTACCATAACTGATAGTATCATATGGGTGAAGCAACAATGAGATGTGAAGTAGCATAATGCATACGGGCAATGGGGATGGGGATGGAGCTTGGGTTATGAGGTAGCAAGGAAGCTTTTAAGCTAAAAAGCAGCTTTAAATTTAGCTTCCCAGGTTAAAGAAAACCCTAAGTACCAATGTAAGGAACTTGGACTTTATACTATGCTCAATAGAGAACCATCAAAGATTCTGACCAGATTGGCAACTGAATCAAAGTTGTGGTCTACTATTTGCATTTCCTCAACTTATTCTAGAAAGAGCACATTCTTGAACATAGCATCATTTCCAAAAATTGTTCAACTGGAATGCATTATGCTGCAGTAATTTTCATTTAGAAGTGTTTAATTAAAAATTAAAATGTTATTTAATTTAGAATATGGCTTCATAACAATTGTATTTCCATCAAATTTTGGTACCTTAATTTTCTTCTAAAACTAAGCTATTAAATTTCTTTTCATGATTAAATGTAAAATCTTTCTTACAATGAACAATTATCAGCCTCAAAGGGAAACATTAGAAGACTATAGGTGGACAATGTTTATTGGAGTTTGCTTGTAGAAGTACAGATTCTGAGAGTAGTACAATTCCTAATCTGTTTTGAAGCTCCAGTCAACAGAATTTCCTGATAGATTGGGTGTGGTATATGAAAGAAATAAAGAAAACAGAATACTCCAAATGAGATAGGGAGAATAAGGACGGGATGGTGTTGGGGGAGCTAAGGGATCAAGAGGTTAGTTTTATTCATGTTAAGTTAGGGATGAGTATTAGATATCTACCTGTAGATGTGGATTATTTAGTTGTAAATGAAAGTCTAGAGTTTAGAGGAATAATCAGATTTAGAAATATAATATGGGTAATACCAAGAAAATAAATAATATTTACTGCTATAAGATTGAACGAAGTCTCTATGGAGTAAGTGTAGGTGAAGTCTGAGGCCTGGCTGGTGTGGCCCAGTGGATTGAATGGCATCCCGTAGACTGAGACATCCTGGTTCAATTCCAGGTCAGGACACATACTTGGGTTGTGGGCTCGATCCCCAGTGGGAGGCTCGTAGGAGGCAGCCAATAGATGTTCTGTTCTCACATCGATGTTTCTATTTCTCTCTCCTTTCCTCTCTCTCTAAAAAAATCAATAAACACACACACACAAAGTCTGAGACCCAAGTCCTGGGGTTATAGGTCAGAGGGCAAAGGGTAAGCCAGCAAAGGAAGAAGCAGCAGTGGAGGGAGGAGGAGTATCACGGGAGAGGGATGTGTTGAAAGCCAGGCGAAGAAAGAATTTCTGATGGAATAAGTAATCAGCTGTCTTGAGAACTAAAACCAGTGAAGTTCGTAACGTTTTGGTCATTTTTGATCTTGACAATAGCTGTTCCGTATAGTGGTGAGAAAGAAGGTCTAATTACACTGGCTTATAGAATAAATAAAAGATAACAAATGGAGGCTGTATTTTCAAGGAGTTTTATTGTACAAGAGAGAAAAGAAATTAGTTGGAGCAGAATGTGGGCACAAATACATATTTTATAATGGCATATATTATTTCAGGGTTTTATTCTAATTGAAATGATCCAGCAGAGATGAAAAATGCTAATATAGCAGAGGGAGAAGAAATTAAATATGAGAGAGGATGAGCTGTAGTATATAGAAATATGAATATTTTGTCAAAAATAACAAAAATATGGGTAGGTTGGTAGTGTGATCTTAGGAATGTCAGCAAGTTTTCTCTGAATATTTTTATTCAGGTTCATATTATATCCCTGTTATCTTTTTAAAAGATATTGCAATCCAGAGATTAAATTTTTTATGTGTGTGAAAAACTGGTTCTTAGATTAATGAAAAAATTTCCGGGTACTTTTGCTTTCAAGTAAGTGCTTTTAAAAATTATTTTAAATAATATATTTAGCTTCAAAAAAGGCTTAGTAAATAGAAACATTATTCTAATGAATTCTTCTTCTCTGATTTGCTTTCAATTATTGTGAATGATATCAGTAATTTTGTAATGTTCTCTTTCTATTTTCTAACTGAACCATGATAACTTCTTTATAAATATAGATACTTTCATGAAAGTAAAATGGGAATGTAATTTTTTGGTTGACATCACTTTATGACACTTAACTTGATACTCCAGACATCCTTTATTTCTATGCAAATCAACTCTTCAAAATTTTGTTCAGTGGTAAGAAAAGCATTTTACAGCACATGAAAAATGAGAAGAACCAACTTTATTCTGTAATTATAGTCTCCTAAAAAACATACTCAGTAAGATAGTCATAAACGTATATTCATTACTGAAGAACTTTGTTTTAGTCTTCGGGTGAGTTCACCTAAATGACCAGCAGTATTTCCAAAGACTTGGTTTATATCCTGGTATAATTATGTAAACTCAGATCATGATATAATGCTCTGCTATGAGCATGGTTATTATTCAACTCCCAATCTATTAGTTTTTGGAAGAAAACAATCAACAGATCATTTGGCATTTGCATTACAGTGGAAAACTGAGAGCACAAAACAAAATACTTTAAGTAGTCAAACAAGACCTGGAGTCCCAGTTACTGCTTTATCCTTTGACATAGTGTCAACTCTGTGGTGCTGTTTAAGTAACAGGTCAAAGCGTTCTCCACAGGGAAGTGTGAAGATCAAAACTAAAGAGGATTATATCACCAAACTTCTCTAAGTCATTTCATGTTTATATATGTTATGAAATTTTTGAAAAAGCAGAGTTATAATTTAATGATTTTTGAACCACTAGGTGCTTGGTATTTGGTAATGTTCCTCCTTACCTATGGAGATCCACTGTCACCTGAAGAAACTGATCCATTACCACCACTGCTAAAATGAGATATGTTCAAGTTACTGAAGATTGGAAAGTGAATCAAAATTGTATGAAATAGCAGAAACATTAATATCTAAATATCAATTTTAGATGAGCAAGTATTGTTATTTACATTTCTATAATTTCTTAGAGAGCAAGACAATATGATTTCACAAATATCTTGAACTATTATTCAGAGTTTTTGAACATTTTTTCAGAGCAGGGGAAAACTACATACAGGTGTTTCATTATTTTATAGCTACATTTTAAGGGCATGCTATTAATTCGGAAGAAAACATGACAAGGATAGCAATAGAATTAGCATATTTTATAGTTTTAGTTCTAATCTTTTCTAGATTGTAGGAAATTAGCCTGTGGGACACTGAAAGCATCTCTGTTCTTTATGTTAATACTCACCAGTGACACTTTGCTTCCATTTATCTGAAATGATCCCTAGATGATGTAACTGTGGGTATGGAAAATAGATATGTTTCCATTTATGAAAATGTAATTTATTATTTTATTTATTTATTTATTTATTTATTTATTTATTTATTTACTTACTTATTTTATCCTCACCCGAGGACATTTTTCCATTTTTTGTTCAGGTAGAGTGGGAGGGAGAGAGAGGAACGAGAGAGAGAGAGAAACATCGATGTGAAAGGAACACATCAAGTGGCTGCCACCCACACAACCGACCAGGGCCGGGGACAAACTGCAACCGAGGTACGTGCCCTTAGCGGGAACCGAACCCAGGTCTCTCAGGACCACAGGCCGACTCTCTCACCGCTGAGCCAAACCGGCCAGGGCTGAAAGTGTAATTTAAAAGTACTTTATTTGTATATTTATAAGTTAAACATCTATGGAAATAAAAAGGAAATACTGTGGTTGACAACAGTATTGGTAAATTGATCTACACTCAACATTTTATAATTTGACCTTCTAAATTTTGGATCCTAGGTGTATGTATGTCTTTTACAATCATAAGTCAATCACTAGAAAACCAATAGTGAATTTATATCGAACCTTTCTTATAAATCATTAGAGTTGATAGTCTTCTAAGAACATCACTTAAATTGGTTTATTATTATCATTGTTATTTTATCTTGAGATTCATAGTTTCTTCCACAATTGAAGAGCAACAGAAATGTATCTCTCGCTCTGAGAAGTCACAGATCATATTATTTTCTTTGGGGAAAAATAATTTTAATTATCTTTTCAAACAACTAGAAAAATAAAGTTGGGCTATTAAAATGAAATCACCCCAGAAATAATGGATTTAGGTTTTAACATTGAGAATGTTTTATCTCTTCTGCTTTATGGAACCTAAGTATTGCATACTAAAATACCAAGCAAAAAAAAAAAAGCCAGGAAAATATTTTGTTTAGTTTGCTATACTTATTGAGAAAAGGCTGTCACATAGGGATTAATCTTTCCATGTACATTTTCTCTTATTTAAGAAAGGGAGAAGTCATTTAAATTGTTGGAAATAAAAGAGGATACAGCTTTAGAGACAATGTGGGCTGACTGACTTCTGGAAGAAAGTGATACATTTCCTTTAGAGCAGGATTTAAAAGCAGATATAGAAGGATATTAACATTTACTAAGTGTCTTCCTCTCTGTTTTGACTTTCTATCCATGGAGTATTAGAAACAGGGATGGTTTCTTCTCCCTTCTAATACCCATGTGAAAAGAAGTGAATCAAAGCCTAATTCTTGTTTGTATTAATTTAATTTATCTATTTAACATAACTTTAGAATGATCTTATACAATCTTATATGAGAGCAATCTTATATGATCCTACCTTTATAAGTCCCTCTGTGGTATTTATATAAAATGAATATTGAAAATTATGAGAAAGAAAAAGATAAAAGTCAGGAAACACAATGTAGAATTATACAAATTAATTTTCATCATTTTCTACTGAAAATGCATTAGTTTTAGCTTTTTTTGCATTTTTATCACAGGCCAGTCTATGAATAATAAATTTGTTAATGGAACTATTAGGCCTTAGCAAATTAATAAGGATTTTGGGATGTGAAAATAGAAGTCTTCCTGACCCTTTTTCATTTCCATAGAACTGAATTATATTCTTCTTAAAAATCACCTGAACTAAAGCTGCTGTGAAATTGAATAACCTGTGATTTTACCAAAAAAAAAAAAAAAAAAATCAATGCATGCCTGATATTGTTTATAATATATAAATATAATTTATTATATTTATATAATATAGAAATATTCAAATAGCTATTTGAAAAACATCTTGTCTGATCATTTCACGTGCTCTGTGTTACTAGACCAACCATGACCTTGGTGGCTGGCTCTTTTATTCTAAAACAAATATAATTTTAATATATGACATTTTTATAATATGTATCTTTATTAATTTATTTATATAAAATATTGCTCCAAAGTAAAGGGAATGAAAGATTTTGTGTATAAAAATATTGAAGTCATTGCCCTGGCCAGTTTGGCTCAGCGGTTAGAGCGTCAGCCTCCGGTCCAGAGAGACCCGGGTTCAGTTCCGGCTAAGGGCATGTACCTCTGTTGCTGTTTGTCCCTGGCCCTGGTTGGTTTGTGGGTGGCAGCCACTCGATGTGTTCCTTTTACATATCTCTCTCTCTCTCTCTCTCTCCTTCCCACTGTATCTGACCAAAAAATAGAAAAATGTCCTCGGGTGAGGATAAAAAAATATATATTGAGGTCATCAAGAGGCATTTAAATGCTACATCAAACTCTGAGCATGTCTGGACAAACCAAAGTGAAGACCAGTCTACTGCCAAGATGACTATCCAATGGCTCTGCAGGAATAAGACAGGTGGAACTAATACAAGTAGGTGATATAATTAGGAAACAAAATAAAAAATTTAAAATTAATCTCAATAGCTAATTTTCAAGTTTCTTCTTTTAAAAATAAAACTACACATGCAAAAGTTTGAGCTCTTTGAAAGGAAGTCAGATTACACTCATTTTAAAATTTCTTGAAGCCTGACAAATTGTTTATCACTTGTCAAAAGCTGACTAAATATTTATGATACAATGGATTAATATTTTATCAGATATTACCCGAGTCCGTTAAGAAATGATTTACAACCAAGAGGAAAATCAACCAAATTGATTTTTAATATTCAGCTGAAAGTTAACTTCTAATATATTGTTTTGAAAAATCCCAAACTTAGACAAATATATGTACAGTGACTAATATTCATTGTTCTGTACTAACTGCCCTTTGTCTAAATATTAAGTGTTGGCTGATTTAAAAATTTAATCCATGTCAAAATTGAATTCAGCCAAAATAAGAATGTCTCTTTCTTTAAAAATGCTGTTTTATTGTTAAGCTTTCTACTAATATAGATTGTAAAAGAATGGGCAGTTTCTATATGTTCAACAAAATGGAATGGATTTTTAGACTATGGTTTATGAAAAGGACTTATTGTTACTTGAAGTAATCTTGCCTTTTTCATTTGCTTTTGTTGTAAATGATGCAATGCATTATTTTTTTAGAGTTCTATATGAGGACACCACTTTTTACATAATGATGAGAAATTATGTGGGTGAAATGGTGTACTTTATTTCTCAATGAAAAAAATATTTTGTTGCAATCAGTACACAACATATTTTTTTAAATGTCCACATTATGTTCTTATACGGAATTGAGAATGACCAACATGAAGTAATTGTTTGAAATAAGAGCACTCTTTCCTGAGACTCCATCTTACAGAGAATAAGATAGTATAAAAACATCTGCAATTTTTAACGGAATTGTCACATCCAGGTCACAAAAATAACGATAGCGTATGGTGCCTTATAGAAAACTAAACTCTCTTCAATTCTAGAATAGGCTCTCTAATATTGTTTACGTTGTTTCCAACCAGACCCTGTTTTATAAAAAAGGCCTGGAACTCTAGGACAGCCACTTTTCTTATCAAGTGAATATTTTGCAATTGATTGGTCAAGGGTGATGAAATCTGAAAACATGGATTTCTGAAAGAAGATTTTAAATTAAACATCGATGTAAAATATTTCATAATAATAATTATTATAAGCATGTATCAAGTATCACATGTGAGGATGAGTTTCACATGTCACTTCTTTTACTTTTTTAAACTTTATTATTATTGTTGACATTAGTACAGATGTCCCCATTTTGCCCCCTTCACCCACCTCCACTCACCCCCCACTGTCCCTTCCCTCTAGCCATCACTACAATTTTGTCTTTTTATGGGTTATGCATATATGTTCTTTAGCTAATTCCTTCACCTTCTTTCATCCAGTCCCCCAACCCCCTCCTCTCTGGCAGCTGGCAGTCTGTTCCTATCCATGCCTCAGTTTCTGGTTTGTTTGTCAGTTTCTTTTATTCATTAGATTCCTCATATTAGTGAGATCGTATGGTATTTGTCTTCCTCTGACTCTCTTATTTCACTTGGCATAATAATCTCCAGGTCCATCTCACTTCTGTTATACTCCATAGGTTAGATGCTTCTGTCACCTACATTTTATAGGTGAAAGGTTCAAGGCATTGACAGGGTAAGAAACTCTCTGTGGTCTCAGATGCTAAATGATGGAATTGCGATTTAGATCCACGCGCTTTGTGTGAGCTGCAAGGTTTCCGTGCTTCATGATTATACTCTATTAGCTCATCCAACTCATTGTTTGAAACACATTACGTTTCAGATATATTTAGAGTTCTCTCCCTGAAAAGATTGCTAAGCTTTGTTCCAGTGGAAATACAGAGAGTTCCTTGAGAGCAAGAAAAGGGCCCTGGCCGGTTTGGCTCAGCGGTTAGAGCGTCCGCCTGCGGTCCGGAGAGACCCGGGTTCGGTTCCCGCTAAGGGCATGTACCTCGGTTGCAGTTTGTCCCCGGCCCTGGTTGGTCGTGCGGGTGGCAGCCACTCGATGTGTCCCTTCACGTCGATGTTCCTCTCTCTCTGTCTCTTCCTCTCTCTCCCTCCCACTCTATCTGTACAAAAAATGGAAAAATGTCCTCGGGTGAGGATTAAAAAAAAAAAAAAAAGGGAGGAGAGCAAGAAAAGGGAACATCAATTTATATGAAGACTTTAAAAATTACAAATACCAGCCTGAAGTCAAGGCACCTCTTTAAAGGTTAGAAGTAGCTAAAGGTTAAGAAGAATGGGAGCTAAAATATGTCTGCAGCACTTGAAAATGGAATATAAAGCAAAAGATGTTGCAAGAACTGGACTCAGCTAATTAAGTTCAATTTTCCTCTGGTCAGTTTATGTTCCAGGATTTCTATGACTAAAAAATGTAGCTGTTCCCTCTTTACTGTGATTCCTTGGGCAGCAGAGACATGCGTTAAAAATAGAAATGGTTGGAATCTGTTTTTTAAATACATTTAAATTAAAGGATTACTTCTCAATAATATGGAGGGTTTATATCTTCTGTCTTTGTTAGTTTCCATTTAAGCAGAATAAAGTGAGGGGAAATGTCTCATAGGCAGAAATCGACATGTCCTTTCTATTATGTTTAAAAAGAAGCCTGTATTCTATCTGAATGCTAGAATTTAAATATGAGGAGGTGACCTACATGTGAAGAATTGAGAGTCCATTTTATAAAGGATTTGCTTCCATATGCAGTGAAGTTATAACTGATTCTAATTTTAAAAGGTAGGGCTTAATGTTTGTTGCCTTTAAATTACAGTAGAAATTTTCATTCAGACCTTTTATCATGGATTGTTATTGACTGACGGGAGAGGTTCGGATAATATATGTATATGTAACTCCTAAATTTCTGAATGAAAGGCTTGTTCTGGTTTTTGGCAAATTTCTCCACTTCCCTGCTCTTGAGCACCATGAGGTATATAAACTCTCATAATAAAGTAGCATAAACCTGCCAGGAGGAGGGGCCCCCAGAAACTGAGACAGGAAGTTTCACATGAACTTTCTTGTTTTGCTCTGGGGCTTTCTGCTTCACCCACTCATCACCCTCAAGTTTTACTGAGTTCTGTGTCATGTGTGAAAAAGAAAAGAAAATAGATACTTCTTTAATATTACATACCAAAAAAGAGATTTTTATTTGGGAGAAATTTGTAGATTACTGACATTCAAGATAAAGACTTTGAATATTTAGTAATTTGTTTGCTTTTCTTGTCAAATTAACGATTCTGGGATTAAATTAGTAAAACTTCCTTTAAAAAAAAAATCTGATATAGTGAGAAACCAAAGGAGGGGGTATTTTACAAAGTTCTTTTATTTAGTAAATTTTTTTAATTGATTTTAAAAAAATTAGTGAGAATTGCTTATTGGGCTATTTTACCTTATAGTTCTATAACTGGTAAATAATAAAATATATAGATTTTATATTCACCTTTTTTCAAAAAAAAAGGACAGAAAGTATATTTATACTAAACTGAACATTAGAATTCAACCAATATTTTTTAGAAAAGCAAATATGATGTTTGTTGATCACTCCCTGCATGCCAGCACCTGTCTGTTCACTGACTTCGTGAATCCCAGGTAACATGAGTTTCCTGTGACTACTCCCAGGTAAAGGACCGTAAAACGGGCTGAAAAAGCACTATCTATGAGCCCGGCTGTGAATTAAGTTAATTGCAATATAGATGCTTTGTTGTGCATTTTAATATCTTGCTTGTTTTATTAAACTAGAGGACTTTTTACTTAAATCTATATAGGACAACCTTAAGAAAACTTATTTGATATTAAAGTAGAAAATGCAAACTAACTCAACTTGACAAACATTTATTTAATACAGAGTATATATATATATATATATATATATATATATATAATACAGAGTATATATATATGTATATATATGTTTATATATATAAACAAGGTACTTGTTTCATATTTTTTTAATGGGGCAAGAGTCCAATACTGAATTGTTTAGCAAATGCATAGAGAATCCAAGTCTTAGGTTTAGTTATTACATAACCACAGGAAAACTTCAATGCACATATATATAAATAGTCCTTGTTTTGCACACCTCCAATATGTATGAATTTTAGTTACCGTGATTTAAATTACATCACTCCCCAGTAACACAGTTCAAATTTTAATTATAATATATTAATGGTGAGTAAATGTGTGAAGTACAAACTTTACTACTAGTTCTTTGCCCACAAATTACTGCAGAAATAGAAGTGCCACATGATTAATGATCAGTCATGTCACTTCCTTCAAGTCTGTCCATGAGTGTCACTGCTGCTCTTAGTTCATGAACTGACAACCTGTCCCAGAGCACGTAATGCTGGTAAAATACTTCACATTAAAGAAACTCTCAACATTGAGAGCACAAGGACTAAAATGTTGGAAGCTAACCTAAACTTAGAGAGAAGTATTACCTTTTGCTAAGGCATAGAAAAGGTACTTGTTTCATATTTTAAGTTACACAGGGAGAATGAACGAGGAAAGCACTGTTTAAACTACCTTGATAAATTTATTACCAAAAAAAAAAAAATTACCTGAATTTTTAATGGTTCTAACACTATAAATTGCAGTGTACTAAATAAATATTGATTTTACAGCCCTTTCATTTTCTTATACATTTATCATTGACACTAAGAGCTTTGATTGTTTTGACAAAGATTTTAAAGATCATGGAACAATTGTAATTTTTCTAACCAACTATGAGGATGACTTTGTATACACTTAAGTGTCACAGTCATTTACACAGTACTGTCCTACCGTAGAAAGTGAGGATTGCATATATACAATAAGATTGGGTTTTAATCTCCAATTTGGAATAGATATGTACATCTTTGTCTGAGAGATCTCACTATTGGAGAACTTAACTGATCAGTAATAAAGAGAAAAATATTTCTGGTGAGAGTTTATTTTTTCTTCCTCAACTGTCAAAAGAACGGTTCACCATTCTGATCTTAGTCTGAATTGTAAGAAAGGCATCTATAACAAATAAATGCTTTCTCAAGAGCAGAGTTGTTGTGGAAAAATATCCTATGCCATCTGATAACTTAGCAAGATTAAAGTAAAAGGTTTCTGTGTACCTGGCTCTGTTAATACTGCACTTAATGGTCTTTGATAACAGCCTCAGAACCCTGTGTCTCTAGGTTATTTGCCAATGAACCATTCATCAAAAGTAAAGATTCTCAAGCTCTACTGTTATTAGATATACAGCAGAGATCATATCACAGAGATTCAAATTATGCAGCAAAGAGAAAGAAATAAATTTATGATACACATGACAACACAGAGGAAATGCAAAGTCATTATTCTTAGTGAAAGTAGTCAGACATAAAATAGTCCATATTGACTGATTACACTTGTATAAAACCCTGGAAAATGTAAACTACTCCATAGTGATAGAAAGCAGATCAAAAGTTGTCTAGGACATGGGGTGGAGGGAGGGATGGACTGCCGAGGGGCATGACAGAAAACGTGCAATTGCAGTTGATAGAAACAACTTTTGCATCTTGATTGTGGTGGTGGTTTCTCAGGCATATACATCAGTCAAAACTCATTGAAATATACTAATTAAATGCGTACAGTTTGTTGGATGTAAATTATATCACAATAAAGTTATTAAAAAATCATAGGGATTGAGGATTTTAGAAACATCAGACTACATTGTGTCAAGAGGATTTTAGAAACATCAGACTACATTGTGTCAAACCCTAGAGGATCTAAGATGTATTCTTTGGATTTTTAAAGTTTCTACAATAATTTTTCAATTCTGTTTTCTCAATCACAATAAAAACTTAAAAAATGATTTAAACATGTTTCACAGGTGACAACTTTCTTTCTCTGTACTGACGAGTGCTATTCAAACCCATGTCCATTTGTGTGTATAATCCTTTGGTGCTACATACTAGTGCTGTGGTGCTTTAATCATTGTGCTACGGTAAGAAAAGAAGTGATGAAGATTTTATATGTAAGCTATGTGTTCCCATTAAGTGCATATGAACTTATGTCAACCAACTAAAGATTTATAGAAGCTCAGAAGAAAAGAAAATATGTTATTAAATCTCCACAAAGCAGGTATACTGTTTATACATCAACTCAGCAGTGCTTGCCATGTTCATATAATGAAAGGGAAAATATCTCTTACAGTTTTAATTTACAATTGGACTGCAGGTCTTGGAATCTTGGAACACGTCTTTCTACAGGCAACACAAAGGTGGCATTCCTTTGATTTTACTAGAGGTTTTCCAAAGTGAATTCTTATAACAATGGCTTTAGTGAAGAGCAGGTTATTTTTATGGGAAAGCTAATAAAAACTATTTAGAACTTAAAATAAATATATTCAATGATACCTTTAATATGGCCAGTTATTTTTACATTCTGAAATCTCCCTAATATCAACTTTTATTAGTTTTGCAGAAGGAGATCAGGGAAATGGCTCATCACATATTAAACATAAATAAGCCATATTAGAGCTTCATTTTATCACTTAACTGCTTACATAGTGTATAAGCGAACACGTCCAAGGCAAGACAACTTCATGATTCAGAAGCTGAGACTCACATCTTATTTTCAGACCCGTGAGTTGACTTCTGCAAGTTATTTCCCCTTTCTGAGTCTGTTTTATATCTTTAAATGAGGTAGATAGACTAGATCCCACATTTTAAATCAAAGCTTAAATGTATGTACCTCCGAGGCCCCTGAGGATCTGAACGGAGAGTGATTGAGTAGATGTCTATCAATCTGTCCCTCACCACAAACCTCACCACCTTTGAACAGAAATGTACTATTTTTGTACTTATATTCTGGGTTGAGCAAATTTTTTAAAGAGAAAATTAATGTAGAAATATATTTTTAAGCGCTGGTATCTATTAGAATGGATTATCTCTATGATACTTTCTAAGATCCATACTTAAGCCTATGAGCAATGGAAAGTGGAATACAGACTTGTTATTACTGGTAATGACACCAGGTCACTGAAAGACAGACTTTTCAATATGATAATTTCTCCACTTAAAACCAGGCACATATGTGTTCAGAGTTAGCTATTTGGAAGATGGAAAATTTGGGGGTTGTTTTGACCATAGAAAGTTTTTAAGGAGACATGGTTAGGCTAGCAGGAAACAAAACAAAAAAACCAACAAACTAATTTAACTGCCAAAATAAGAATGATTCATTTTCAATAAAAAAGAGTGGAAGCCCTTGCCAGGGTGGCTCAGGTGGTTAGGCCATCATCCCTACACCAAGAGGTGGCGGATTGTGGGTTTGATTCCTGGTCTGGACATGTGGGGGAAGCAACTAATGGTGTTTCTCTCTGTCTCTCTTTTTCTCACCCCCCACTTTCTCTCTAAAATTAATTTAAAGAATTAAAAAGAAGAGTGGGAAAACTACTCTCACAAAAACTGCAGTTAAATTCAGGAAGAAAAACAGTATCATAGATGGACTTATTTGTTTTAATTTTTAATATTTGAAGACAAATGACTGCAGAGGTTTTTAATCTATTTCACTATCTTCTTTGGTGTTAAAAGTTGTACAGAGCCATATTTGAGTGTGTGCTCTTTACTGGTGTTGGCATGATGACTATGAAATCAACAATCAAACAAAAAAAGAGCCGGGAGTCATTTAACTTGATTCAGATTCAGAGATTTGCTCAGCCCCATTTATATTATAATGTCCCTCTTCAAGCTAAAGCAAACTTTAATAATTGGTGGTAAAAGTAGGGGAAAAAGCTGTGACAATATCATTCATTATCTATTTTTCCACGTTTGTTCAAATATATAGATTTCTAATCAAAAGATTCTGATAATTCAGGGAATAGCTCTATTAATCCTGGTGGAATGCTCATATGATTTTAAAATCTATCCTGAGATTATAAATATGTTAAAAAGATCAGTAAATAGAGATCCAGAAAAAAAAAAAAATTTAAGAGTAAGCATCAAGGTAATTTAATCAATGAAATGAAAGTATTTAGTTATTTTCTGCTATTAATTCTACTTAAGTAAAAATATCATATTTGAAAATGTTTTCAATGCCCTATAGAAAAGTATACTTTACTTATGCTAGAATATTTTTCGACTACATATATAATGGAAGAAGATGTTTCAGAATCCATGGCTTGTTAGTATATTGTTCAACATTCTGAATAAATGGGACAGACTTCGAAAGTGATCATAATAATTTCCATGTTCTCCAACCTCAATTTTTAGATGTTTATATAGTTTGTCATTCTTGACCTTCCAACAGTAGAGTAATTGGGCATCCAACAAAGATCCTAGTTTCTATGAGCCTGATTGTGGGAAATGGAAATTTTGTATTATTATATCCCAAGATTATATTTACCATGTAGAGAGTTACATAATTATTCTGACCTAAAGGTTAATTCACATTGGATACTCTGTATATATTCTGAAACCTTGAAATGATGAAGAAAAATTGTTAGTAGTTAATTTGTGATTACTATAAATAATTAATCTGTATTGTTTCATCACTAAATAAGATTTCTCCTTATCTTTATTTTTAAGCACTAACATTGGACATCTTTCTTTAATGAATCACAAATATACAAAATTCTTCTCCCCACTTTTATGATAGGAAGGCACTAGTATATTTTCATAAGAAACAAAAGAGTATCTTTACAATCCCCCACTTACCTTATTACAGCACAAATTTAGCTGAACAAGAAATTTGAAGTTTGAGTATATTCCCACAAGATTTTAAACATGAGAAGGAATGTGCTTCCCAGGCAATTATCTTTAGGAAGGTAGTATGTACTTTTCCAGGCAGAGGTTTCATTTCGATATCAGCATGATTGCTGTATCATATATAGTAATTCTATGTCATTTGTGGAAGATGGGCATCACCAAACACACACACATGCGTCATGTGGTGTATGAAAATTATGGCTTGATTAAATTTTTGTTTAATTCCAGGAAATACTATAGTTTCTTGAAAACATAAATTTTAGATGAAAAAGAAAAAATGAGTCCTTTTTCTGGGAAAGCTAAATGAAGGGGTCAAGTATGACTTTTTTTTTTTACAAAATATCTGAATAGTCTCACAACAATGTCAGCATATTGTTGGATGCTGTCTTCCTTCTGTCTTTCTTTTTCTTTCTATGAGAGCTAAAAGTGACTGGATGGGAGAGAGTGATGTTCTACACTATAGGGTTCTTCAGCAGCAATCTGAGTCTTCTTGCTGTCTTGGTTTATTCTTTTCATCCCATGTGTATAAATAATTATGTACCTAACTAAAAGTTTACTGTAAATTAAAATTTTATTACACTATTCTAAAAATTATACTTATTGTAACAAAATATGTTACTGCTAATTTCTTGCCAAATGCTATTATAAAAGACATACTTACTATACAGTGTTTCTCCATTCTAAATCATGATTTTTCCAAACTTATAAAAAGACAATAGCTTCTAGAGACTCAGGGGTTTCTTATATTCAATCAAAATGTACCCAGCCTGGGTGGCTCAGTAGATGATGGACTGAGAGATCCTGGTTCAATTTCTGGTCATGCCCAGGTTGTGGGCATGTCAAGCAATCCCCAGTAGGGGGCGTGCAGGAGGCAGCCAATTGATGTATCTCACATCCATGTTCCTCTCTCTCCCTTCCTACCTCTCTAAAAAAAAATCAATGAAAATATATTAAAAGAAATTAATCTAGCTGGATTTTCTTTTCCTTTTTATAGAATTTATTGGGGGTGACACTGGTTAACAAAATTATATAGAATTCTAGTTAAATTCAAATTAAGACAGACCAATTTCAGAAAAGATGGGTTACAAAATATTAAAGAGTGGCTTAATTCAAAGTGGAATAAAAATAAGATACAATATTTGTGATATGAGAGGAAATAGAAATAAAGATTTAAAATGTCTTAGGTAGTAGTCAGCTAAGTAGCTAGAGTCGCTTTAAAAAAAAACACCAAAAAACAAGAAGCTTAATATATATATTAATATTATATGCAGATCTTCTCATTGCACCCATTTTAATAATATTGCTTTTTAAAAACTGTTTTATTAAAGTACAGCTCAAGTAGCTTCTACATGCATGTGGGCACCCAGGTAACTACCAGTCAGATTAAGAAACAGGACAGTTCAAAAGTTTTTAGTAAGTACACTGCACATCCAAGGTCAACACCATTCCCTAGACCCGATCACAATAGATTACTTTTGCCAGTTCTTGGACTTCATATAGAAAAAACCCTCACACATTGTATATTTGTGTGACCATCTTTTTTCATCTTTACATCTGTGATATTTACCTATACTGTTGAGTATAACATTAGTTTATTCTTTATTGTAATTAGTCGGCCCAGGATTTACACTACTAATTACTTATATGAGCATGCTACTGATAATGGGCCACCTAAGCATGCTTTTCGCTCTACACAGGTTATTCAAGCATTCCCACCATAGCCCCTTTGTCACTTCTCACATCCACAGCAGAGGAGCAGTGGTAAAATCATGAGTGGAAGATCACACCTTTTGCAGGGTAGGATGACATGTTATTTCTTTGTTCTCTACATTTAAATTACCATGGATAAATAAAACACTCAGAATTCAAAAGCCACAGAGAGCCACTCCCTTGCATCCTTAATAGAAAGGCTGATAAATGAGAATAGTCTCTGATGGCTGCAGGCAAAAGAGTAGGAAAAGGAAGGGGACTGGTTGTTAACCCAGATAGTTTAGCCATTCTTCAGGTCAACAGGACACATGTGTTTGGGAACACGCAAGCTGACAGTCATGTATGGATGGACGTGATTTGAAAGGATGTTATGAAGAATATTATCTGAGCTGATACTTGTGAGAACTCTTCATTTCAGGTTCAAACGTTCCTTTCGTTCAGTAGATCTTTATACATCATTAGATCTAAAAATGTGCCTTTAGCTTTTCCCAACAATTAATTTCGCAAACTAAAATATGTGAAGCATAATATTGTAGTAATTACTTATTATATTTATTTCCCATTATCTAAGTACCTCTAGCTGTCTCCATTGTTAGGGACCTAGATGATATCACATTCATTTCTAAGCATGGTTTGCATTTCAGAAAATAACAATTCTATTTCATGCAAGACCAGGGTCATTCTTGAGATAGTTAATGTTTTCTGCAACAATTAAATGTGTTTTGCCCTGGCCGATATGTCTCAGCGGTTAGAGCGTCGGCCTGCAGTCCAGAGAGGCCCGGGTTCAGTTCCTGCTAAGGGCATGTACCTCAGTTACAGTTTGTCCCTGGCCCTGGTTGGGTTCTGCGGGAGGCAGCCACTCGATGTGTCCATTTCACATCGATGTTTCTCTCTCTCTTCCTCTCTCTCCTTCCCACTCTGTCTGAACAAAAAATGAAAAAATGTCGTCGAGTGAGGATAAAAAACAAAACAAAAAACAATTAAATGTGTTTTTATTATAAACATGTTTTACAAACCTCAACAACTTTGATAGAAAATATATTTTTAAATGATTTTGTTTTATTCCTTAAATTTTTGTTTCTGGGTGCTTTTATATTTCTAATGGGGAGAAATGTTCTCAATGCAATATGTTGATTTTAATAGCAGGCATTTTCCAATTATGTGCTCCATTTTGCTTCATGCTTTCTCTTATTTATTGAATTATTTTCTCTGATTTCACTTGCGTCACACCCTAAAATTTAAACTACACTCTCTTAACTTACTATTTTAAACTCTAGAAAAATTTTAGATGTGTGTAGATAATCAGTTGTTCACAGAGTAAATTGATGTCATAAATTATATATTATCAAAAATAATAAGGCATCTGTAATTTATACATATAATCATTCCTAAATGCTTATAAGTATTTTTCTTACCATTTGTGATATTAAAATAAAATAAAATATTTGATTTGGTCAATAATCTATAAGTACTCTTTTTCTCTACATCATTTTTTATTCTATTTATGCACCTATTCACACAAAAAAAATATTCACTTTTGGGAAAATACCATAAAATCATGGTGTTTAATTTTGTATAAATATCATTCAATATCTACATATTTATTTAAGGATTATGTTTTGCAGTGCTTTGTTATAAAGAATCTTCACCCTCCCATTGAAAGACAGACAGCAAGCTCTCATTGTACCACAGTGAGTCAATTTTTCTCATTCTTCTTAAAATGCTTGTTTCTATGTCATAGAACAAATTTGTTGCTTTAAAACCCAATTTCTATAGAATATCCACTTTAAAAGATAAAAAGTCTTAACCTATAAACTATTATAACATTTTTAAGCATGTAATTATTATGAATTAATGTATCGTTATGCATTGATGATCTTTTTTCGATGATTATTTCAAATTGGCGATATTCTACAATTACCAATTAAATTTTAGAAAAGGAAAAGTCAATAACCAGATGCTACTGATTGTATTGTGGTAGGTATTGTTTTGTCCAAACTAACCTTATTTTCTGTGGTGACAGGATTAGAAAATTGCATGGTATTGATAGAGTGAACCCTTAATTTTATTTGGGCACTACCATAATCTTTCATGGTATCCCTTCTAAAACATTGGGGAGATATGCATTGTATGACACAGCAGTGTACTCCACCAATATACTCCAAAGAGAGTGATATAATGGATTCATAGCAGCATGAAGGAAGATCTTTTACTGGCTGATATAGAGTGCTCAACAGCTTTGTCAACAACATTGAAGATGCAAGAGAAGATATGGTTACCAAAATTATAAATAATTATAAATAAAAAAAATAATTAATGTAAGAAATAATATGCAAGGAAATGTTTATGACTATGATGGGTCAAATCAACAGATGAAGTTTGACAGGTAAAGATGTAGAATATAGATTCCCCACTAAAACATACATAAAGGTACAGTGAAAACCAGGTTGATAATGGATATGGTGGTTGTGAGTGTGGTGTGTGTCCATATGTATGCTGGTAATAGACTTAGTGGTTTTATTTATAAATAAATGTAGTCTTAACTAAAAATATCAGATGAAAATTAGAAGTAGCTAGAAGGTTGAGCTGCATTAATAGAAAAATAGTGTCTTGACCAAAAGAAACACCAGTTCCTTTGTGCTCTCTCTGGTTGTACCACAGCATTATGTACAAGTTTAAGAACCACATTTTAGGTCAACAGTGACAAACTGAATAACTTTTCAATCAGTGATATTTAATTTTGGGGAAATCACAGATAATATCCCACTGGGAATGTACAAGAAGCTATAGATATCTCCCCAGAAAAAGGTATTTAATACATATATCTATATACATAATTTTATCTACAATTCCAGAAGGTTTATAGCAATCTTTGAAATCCAGCTATGAATTCCTTAGAATCTCTGATTCATCTTAAAAATCTCTGATCTAAGACCAAGTGCTGAGGTGGTGAATATTGTTGATTTTCTAACATTTGAAAACAGTTAAAGGAATTAGAGATGTTTAGTCTGGAGTAAAGAACACTAAGAGGTAGGAACAAAATAGCTGCCATCAAATATTTGAAGAATTTTTATGTTCAAGAGTTATTACATTTATTTCATGTATCTCCAAGGAAATGAACTGAAACACAAGAGAGATATTTTGTGTAAATAGAAATAGAGTAAATGGGAGGAATTTAATTCAATTTAATATTCAATCAGTGCTTTCCACATGGTATGCTAGACTAAGAGGATGAATGCAAATATCAAATGAAAAACATAGTCTATTTCTTAGATGTTTAGAGAAAAATGTACCAGCTCAAAAAGCAAAGTTCCTTTAAGGATAAATCTTAAAAATATATATGCCAACTCTTTTATGATTATATGGCATAGATATTTTGACAACCCAGAGTAGATTCTTAGAACAAAAATGATTTGAATGGCCACACTTAGTAATACAAATGGATAATATTTTAATAGGGTTCATTGTCCTGTAACAAGGATATGACAATGACTTTTGAGGCCACCCAAAGCTTTTATTCTGAAATTTCCTTGGCATACAGAGGTGATAGCTGGAATGTGGGTGCAAAAGTAATTGTAGGGCATCTGAAATGTAGTGCTTCTCTATGCCAAGGACGGACTGGGGAGAAAGGTGAGGCTCTATTCCTGAACAGATGTCAACAGAGTCCTTCTCTCATGCTAACAATAATTAAACACATGCCCTGTGCCTGCCAAGCAGAGTGACTGAGGCACAGACTCCAGAGCACAGAGACAATTAGCTGTCCTCCTAGGGGACTCTCACACTGCAAACGAATTCTCTAGGTAGTTCTAGATTGTGTGTATCTTGAACAATTTACATCTTATTCTACTTTTGGTATTTCTGATACATAGAATAATAAGTGCTCAACTCAAGTCTTCTTGAACTGACTCTCTGTGTCCCAGAAGACTATCCAAGAACACATGCCTGATGGTGGCTATTTTTGCAGACAAATCGCATTGAGCACTCGCCTGCCTACTTGAGTCCCTTCCCCAAGTCTCCTGCTTATTGTTCAAGAGACCCCTCTTCTCTCATTATTATGGGTCTCCACCCACTTCTCTGTTAATCAGTCTCTCTCTCACCCAAATACAACTGAATAATACATTCTGTAAGTGCATCGGTGTTTTTGTTGTTATTGTTGTTGGTTTTTTTGGTACGTGCCCCTAGCGGGGGCCGAACCCAGAACTCTGGTCCGCAGGCCAACGCTCCAACCGCTGAGTCAAACTGGCCAGGGCGCATCAGTGCTTTTGAGTTAAAAGCAATATAGAGCATATTGGTTAAGAGTGAACACGAGAGTATAGTACTAACTGAGATCCTATCTCTGTTCAACTGTTTATTAGCTGAATGATGTTAGGCAGGTAACTTAGTCTCTTTGTATCTTAGTTTCCTTATGTGTAAAATAAAGATGTAATAGTGAAAAAAAAAAAGCATTTTGGGGCCAAGGAGCATCTTGAGAAAAAGGGATATGTATTTGTCTTTCTTTTAGGATCCACTTTATTAGAAACTCTTTCTTGAAATGAAATGTTCCAGATGGGTCATTTCCTTGAAGTTCCCCTTGAAAGGTTACAGCAGGCCCTACATATTCTTGGGCAAGTGCTGGTCCCAGAAGAACATGCTGTTTAGGCTGGAAGCACAGCATGAACCAGCCACATTGACAGAGCAATTCCACTTTAAGTAAACTGAATATGCATTATAATCCAGATGTACCATGAGATCCTCCAGTAGTCTCTGCAGGTACCTGGATGGGCAACATCCTCTGTGAGCCACTGACTGCAGACATGTTAGACAGGACTGCATTGGTTTTGAACCATGTACATCTTTGGGTTGCAACAGAAAGAATAACATCTAGAAAGTGGTCACAGTAGGCTTTCCAGTCTTCATTCTTCCTGGTGAGTGAATGAAATATATTCCTTTAAAGTAGTAACTACATTCTGAAAAAATTGAAAATAATAGGTTGAGGGTGTAGAAAACCAAGAGGGAGATGCTAGTTTTCCTTATGTGTTAGAATTATTCATTAAAAAGAAAGAAAAAAATGTGCTCAAAAGATCACTGAATCCCAAAAGAATTATATCTGAATTTGTATGTTTTCATTTTTCTTTGTAGTCTTGTCCATTACATGTTAGAGTACTGATGGGAACTGAAAAGAAGATAATACTCTAGTTTATTTCTTCAAATTAAAGTCAAAAATTATGCTAAGGAAACAAGATCTGTTGACTGATTTAATGCATTGGTCACTGTAAGTAACCTGCTCATGTTGCATAGTATTTCTGTATTCATTTGATTTACTATGAAAACTCTAACTCTGGGTTCTAATAGAACAGTCATTCTTCAGTAAATAGATATTATTATCAAATTGACTATGTCCCACCCCATACTAAATAAAGATCTATGTGTTTGGTGCCTAGTCATCAATACATATTTTTTAAATTAATATAAATTTAGATATTTTTAATGTGCAGCCAGGGTTGAGAACATTTATCATAGAGCAGTGCCTCTCAAAGTGTGGTGTAGCAATGTTGGCATCAACTGGGGACTTGTCAGAAATGCAAATTATCTGGTCCAATTCTGACCTTCTGAATCAGAAACTCAGGAGTGGAGTTCGGCAATCAACATTTAAACATGCCCTCCAGCTGATTCTATTGCACACTCAACTTTGTGAATAAAGTCATAAAGCTATATAAAATGTTGTCAGTTTCCTACTCATTAATTAATACAAATAGAATTTGTTCATTAACCAGTTACAACCAAGAGGTCATTTGGAGGTAAGAACCATATCTAATGCTTCTTCTGAGTCCACCCAAAATCTAGATAAATATGTAAAACATTCTCAACAAATATGTGCTGATTAGTGAACTTGCTCCAGTGTATTTGAAGGTGATTTTTATGCCTAAAATGGTAGAATACTGATCATGTTCATCCTATACATAGTCCTTTGCTTTTTATGTGTTTGGTTTTCTTCTGTAGTAGAGGTGAACAGGGACAGATAAATCTCTGCCACTTCTTTATTCAACAACTATTCATTGTGCACTATGTGTCAGGTACTATTCTAGGTTGTTAGGATACCCAGTGAGCAAAACAGAGACAGATCCTGGCCCTGGAGTAGATAACTTTCTGGTGGAGGAGTCACAAATAAGCAATAAACATAAAATTGCAAAATATATTTTATCTTTGACAGTGATAAGTACTATGAAAACTAAAGAGCAGACAGGGTAGAGCATATCAGAATTGTGGAGGATGAGAGGAGTGGGGGAGGCCATTCTCAATACTAAATGAAGTGGACGGTATAAGCCCCGGAGAGAGTGGGATTTGAGCAATGAATGAAGAAGGAAGGTGAGGGGTGAGCTGTTCAGGGGCCTCTGTGGACAACTGTCTGGGAGTGCTGGAGGCCGAGGGAGAGAAAACGCCTGCAAAATGGGATTATGCCTGGAGGGTTTGAAGACCATCACGGTGGCCAGCGTGGCTGGATCAGTGTGAACAAGGGTGAGCAGAGAGGCAGTGAGGGAGTGAGCAGAGGGTCAGAGCTGGGAGGCCTTTGTAGGCCACGTGGAAGGACTTGGGTATTTACCCCAAGTCAAATGGGAAGTCACTGCAGTGACGTGGTTTGGCTTACATTTTACATGAATCACTCTACTTGCTAAGTGAGAATAGACTGAAATAGAACAAGGGTCATAGCAGGGGAATAAACCAGAAGGCTCTTGAAATGATCTTGGAAAGAAAGGATGATTGCTCAGATTAGGGTGCCAGCAGAATATCTTGTCAGAAGATTCCAGTTATACAGATGATCTCACTTATAAGTGGAATCTAATGAACAAATTAAACTGATGAACAAAATAAACTAACAATCAAAATAGGTCCAGAGACATGGAAGCATGAATAGATTGACAAATTTCAGAGGGGAGGGGGTGGGGAAGTGGACTGGAAGAGATTAACCAAATAACATGTATGTATGTATGCATAGCTCATGGATACAGACAGTAGTGTGATGAAGGCCTGGGGTGGGCTAGGGGTTGGGTGGAGTAGGACAAAGGAGGGGGGAGGGGGGAATGGGAGACATCTGTAATACTGTCAACAATAAAAAAAAAATCTGGATATGTTTTGAAGTTGGAGCCAATAGAATTTGTTTATAAATCAGGAATAGGTGGGGAGGAAAAGGAATCATGGATCATTCTAAGGGTTTTGCTTGGAAAATTGGAACAAATTATTGAAAACACACAAAAATATATTTATAGACTATAAATATTCAGAGATTTCTTCCTCTTAACTCTAAAAGTGTTTACTTCTGATGCCAAAGGAAGGAAGTCTGGCCCTTTACCCACCCTGTACTTGTCTGTATGCCAACTGATGGCTGAATTTAAGAATCATGGCATCTATGTCCTTTAAAATGCGCACAGTGCTTTCTCTGAATAATACACACCTAATAGATTTCATTCATTTATTTATATATGTAGCCAATGTTGATCCAACTCTAGCTGGTAGGAAGTTGCTGGTGACAAATTACTAACAAGACAGGTGCTGTTAAATGTAGAACTCACATTAAATGAGATAACATGAATACACAGGCCCCTGTGCTTCATCTTGACAACTCATTTTTATTACTCTACCTTTCCTGTACTGTCTGAATGATACTTTAGAAAAGACAATCTCTCAAATCGAGCTGCCAGATCATGACTAGCTCTGGGAAAGAATACCTGTATAGAATTAACATAGATGTAGGCAATGTGGTATTTCTCAGCATGAGGAAACATAGACAAAGTTGTGACCAACATTCTGTGAAGCCATTAAGGAGCACGGATAACATGAACCTGTGTGAAATGACTCAGGCAAATTACTTCACTCTTTTAGAACAAGTTATATGCATATGAGGAACATAAATATTTCTTACATACTACATCATATAGTTTACAAAGAGCTTTGACCTACAAAAGCTTAAAAAAATAAACTAATGCCTTAGCCCCAAAAAGAAAGATGAAAGTTACATGTAGGAAAATGTAACTGAACACTGACTTATTAAAAATGTAACTGAACACTGAACATTTGTCCTTTCAAATCAGCTCTTGGTGAGTCTACAGATATCAGCAAAAATGATTTCCATGAAAAGCCAAGGACTTTATGGACATATTTGTTTCCTTGATGATTGGAAATAATATATGCTGTGAAAAACAACTACCAAAAGAGCTATCATTAAAAACTCTTATTGTCTAATTGCTACAAAGCCATTTTTCCAGCATTAAGCCTTTAATTATAATTTTCCTACTCCAAAGTGGGCCATGAAATAATTTGATGAATAAGATGCAATTTATGCATCATTTGATGTGAAATTTTTGTTTGTTAGTGGACCTTCTCGATGCAAAATATAAAGTAAAAATATTATATTTTGAACTACCCTTTAGGGAAAAATTATATGCCCAAGGGCTGTACCCATAGAGAAAGGATGAGTCCCCAGAATATTGTCACAAAACATAGTTCTTCTTTATTCCATCTCCACTTCCAACAATAACAAAAGCAAACAAAAAATATTGCAGAAAAAAACACTTTCATGGGCAGGATTTGGCCAGTTCAAGTGCAGTATGTATCATCCTGTGGCACAAGAGGCATTCTTAGAAAAATGACTTTCTAGTCCCAGCTTCACAGCCATGCTTCCGCTCTGTGCAGCACTGCCTGGGAAGCACAGCTAGCACCAGCCTGTCAATCAAAGACCTGGAAGATGTGCCAAGCATATGCAGAGCACCGTGGTTTTCACTATGGGAACTCAAGGAAAATGTGTGGTTTTGTGTAAATGTATTTCCATAGAATACAGAAGTTCTAGGAAATTCTACTGGGTAGGATTGAGAAGATAGGTGGAAGAAGAGAAGTATTTTCTAGGAGAGATGACCATGCAGAGACTGACGGAGGACAATTTTTGGCATAGAAGAATACAAAACTAGTTCCAACTCTCCTAGGAGATGCCTATGTGGTCCACAACAATAACTTGTGCATTATCAGCAATGCATATGTGTTTCAATTGTTTTTTGTTGTTTTTTTTTTTTTCGATCCAGGCCATTGTTTTATAACATGATACGTTTATGTACGTATGTACATAGTCCATAAAAACCAGTGCTGACATGCAGGGGTCAACTGATAAGAGAATCCTGAAACTTTTCAAATGGACAGATAAATTGGGTCTATTCTGGAAAGAAAAGTATAAGTCTATTTTGCATGGTTTATATGCTTATAAAACTGAAAATTCTCTCTGGATCCCTAAAGTCAATTTCAAAGGACTATCTCTGCCTTGCTCTGGCACATTATGCTTATCACAGAATTATGTTTTCTTCAAAATTATTACTTGAGAGAAGAACAGATGCCAAATATAAAACATTAACATTGGAAAAATCTCATTTTTCTTTACAGATCAAGTAAATTTTATTTTTAAAAAAATTTTGAATTGGAGTTTTGGACAGCATTCAATGTTCTTCTCTTCAAATTTTAAGAGTCTTGGATATCTTGCCAAGCATATAAACCACATTTTATTGGAACTATAACACTTTAATAAGAAGTCTCAGATATTGCCTCCCCCACCCACATGGCAGGACTTTTTTATTAGAGCCATCTTTTACCAAGCTGCCAACATTTTGCTAAAAGCTCATAAAACTTCATCTTCTCATTGACTCCCTTCTGGAGTTCACGTTTTGTTCTTCAAAGATCTATTTTTTTTTCTGAATCTGGCAATTTTTTTTTTTCTTTTCGCCACCACACATCCTATACCCTCTACCTGATGTCACTTAAAACTCATCGTTACTTCTTGGACACATCGCCATTCCTATCACGAGAACAAGGGCGCTTTCCTTAATTCAGAGATGAAAAGCAGTGTGATTAAATCAGAGTGCTAGCAGCCATTGTGAGCTTCTCTTCAGACTCAACACATTTTTTATCCTGTCTGTCCATTCTCTCTGAAAAGAATATTAGCATCTGCAAGTAGTGGTGACAGTTCTGGAGAAGATGAATGTCATAATATTGCGGAAAAGAACAATAATAAAAGAAATATTTCTGCCCATGTTCTTATTGAGTCTCTAGAGAATACATGAAATAAATGAGTTATTTAAATAAAGCACACTGGGTCTGGGGTTCTGGCTCATTAGTTTTTGTTTTTTTTTTACTTTGTAAAGCAGAAAAAGTAATATATATATAAATTTTTTTTTAAGGAGTAAGTACTGTTTCTTCAAAAGAAATGTCAAGTAGAGGAACAATGTACAGTGTCTCAGCTTTCCTAGTAAAAAAAACCATAGGAAAGCTGGAGCCTTGGCTGGAGCCTTCTTTCCCACCCACAAGTCCTTCAACCTCCCTCAAAGGCAGTTAGCTGTGAAGGACTCGATTAAAATCACTGAAGGTTCCCAGAACACAATTTGAAAACAACAGTATTAAACAATGGTACTAAGAGATACCAAACTCTGAGAGGCAATGTTTATGATTTGGGAAAATCTCCATATGATATATTCTTATCTGGTGATTGCTTAAAATTATCACTGAAATATTATATATATATATATGTCTAAAAAAAGAAATATCTAAAAAGAAAAGCATTATAAACAGGTTTAGCTCTCAGATTGTTGTGTTAATATTTCAAAGAGAGGTTTAAAACTAACTAAAATAACTATATCTCATCCCCACATTCAACTATATTTTGTTTAAACAGCATGGTAAATTGTAGTCAGAATCCAGAAGTATCACTTCAACTGCAGTTCTCAAAAGACAAATGTATAAGGAGATCAATGACCAAGCAACTTCTTTCTTATGAAAAGAAATTTCACAACTGGTGTTATTTTGACACAAAGAGTAGTTATGATAATTCTCATCACTCTCCCTATTGACATTTTCCTGGAAATTACCAGGGAGATAAAATTATGATGGTACTACTTATATAACTCATATAGTATTACATAGCTACATTTGCCTTCATTTAGAAAATGTTTGATTTTAAGTAAAAACTTTTTTCATTTAAGGTAGATTTTTCTCTGATAGGACAACAAATTTCTTTCTAGGGTTCTGAAAAAAAAATGCACAAATTCTTTTCTATCGTTTGCTTTTTTGTTTTTTTTTTCTTTTCGTCCCTAAAGAACTGTTCCTTTGCACGACACTTTAAACAGTTCCATACTGATTTCAGGTTAAAATCCAACTTTATTTTATGTAAATTTTAAACAAAAATGTTTCTACTATAGTGAGATTTCCCATCTTTTTTTTTTTTTTTCATAATGAAGATTTCTGCCTCTATATACAGTTCTATGGGTATACATGTGAGGCCATTGTAACAGATTACATTTTCTGCTCCTTCTGGAGATACTAAATCAAATGCTTACCCATTTTCTTTTTATTAATTATATTTTTGTTACAGATGTTTCTATTTTTACCCCCAGACATACCCCTCCCTATACTGTTTCCCCCACCGAGCATTGTTGTCTTCGTCCATTGGTTACACATACATACATATAAGTTTTTTGGTTTATCTCATTTCTCTCCCTGTCCCCCTCCTCTGAAGTTTGTCAGGCTGAACTATACTCCTTTCTATGTCTCTGGGTCTATTTTGTTCATCAGCTTTTTCTGTTCATTATATTCCACAAATACGTGAGATCATGTGGTATTTATCTGTTTCTGATTGGCTTATTTCACTTAGCATAATACTTTCCAGATCCCTCCATGACATCTCAAAGGATTCTTACAGTGTTTATTGTGTATATGCACCACAGCTTTTTTGTCCACTCATTCATTGATGGAAATTTGGGTTGTTTCCAGATCTTAGCAATTGGAAATAGTGCTGCTATGAACATAGGGGTACATATATTCTTTCTGATTGGTGTTTTAAGCTTCTTAGGATATATTCTTAGAAGTGGGATCACCGGATCAAATGACAGTTTAATTCTTAAGTTTTTTTAAGGAAACGCCATATTGATTTCCATAGTGCCTGCACCAGTCTGCATTCCCACCAGCAGTGTACTAGAGTTCCCTTTTCTCCACACCCTCACCAGCACTAGTTGTTTGATGATTTGTTGATGACAGCCATTCTGGCAAGCGTGAAGTGACACCTCATAGTTGTTTTAATTTACATCTCTCTGATAATTAGTGATGTTGAGTATTTTTTCATATGTCTCTTGGCCATTGTGTGTCCTATTTGGAGAGGTGTCTATGTAGGTCTTTTGCCCATTTTTCAATTGGGTTCTTCGTCTTCCTTTTGTTGAGTTGTATGAATACTCTATATATTTTGGAAACTAACCTCTTATCTGATGTATTGTTGGTAATTATGCTTTCCCATATAGTGGGTTCCCTTTCCATTGTGATGGTTAAATCATGTCCTTACTAAACGTTCTCAGTCCCTAGTACTCACCCTGTTTTGAACCTCTATAATATTTGGTCAGTAGCTCTCATATGATGCATATCATGTAGGGAAAGGAATTCATGTCCTTACATTACATGTTAAAAGATGTTGTTGATAAAGAATGTTCTAAAAAACAAGTTTTCTGCCCTGGCCGGTTTGGCTCAGTGGTTAAAGCGTCGGCCTGCGGTCCTGAGAGACCCGGGTTCGGTTCCCGCTAAGGGCATGTACCTCAGTTGCAGTTTGTCCCTGGCCGTGGTTGGGTTGTGTGGGTGGCAACTACTCGACATGTCCCTTTCACGTCGATGTTACTCTCTCTCTCTCTCCCTCCCACTCTATCCAAACAAAATATCAAAAAATGTCCTCGGGTGATGATAAAAACAAAAAACAAGTTTTCTATCAGTAGAAACCAATTCAATGTCTATGTAGCAAATCCTGACTGAGAACATCAGTGAAAATGATAAAAAATAAATTCATTTGAGTTTTGAGTAAGATTCAACAAATTATCAGTTTATCAACCTTTGGAAAGTGGAGCAGAAGTTTCAAAGAATATGATCTATTCTTTGAGATCACATTAAAGTAGCTGTGAAGTGGAGTAACTAGGCAGTGCTCATTTCTCATTGTTTTTAATGAGAGCTTTGTTTATTCAGTGTAATTTGAATAGTGGATTGTTATGAGTCAGATGCAAAGATGTATCTTAAATGCTAGAGAGATATTGGAGTAACCATCCCTTGCTTTTCTTTGGTCTTCATGGACAACACACTTAGAAATCAAATGGATGGATATTTTAACTCAATTTCAATATACGTTCAATATTAAATAATGTAAAATGTAAGTTCAGTAGAAGTTTAAATATAAGTAGATTCAATTATAAGATAAACATTACAAGAATTGAAATAGGTACCTAACCATCTTCAAAGTATATAGCAGAAATAAAGTAAAGAAGAAACAAACAATATAAACTATCAATTAAACTAAGAGTTAGTTTAAAAAAACAAACAAAACTGGCAAACTTTTAGCTAGACTAAATAAGAAAAAAGAGAGAAGACAAAATCAGAAATCAGAGGAGATATTATGACTGATACACATGAATACCATGAATAATAATAGACTACAATGAACAATTACATGCAAATGAATTGGAAAACCTAGAAACAAAGAAATAATGGTTTAATTAATAGAAACAAAGAATCTTACAAGATTAAAAATATAGAAAACTTGAAGTGACCAATAACAAGAGTAGAGACAGAATTAGTAATATCCAAAGAAGAAAATCTCAGGGCCATATGGTTTCACTGGTGAATTCTACCAAACTTTTAATGAGGAAGCAATCTTTTTCAGACTCTTCCATAAAAAAAAAAAAAAGAATACTTCAAAACTAATGTTGTGTAGCCAGTGTTACCCTGATATCAAAGCCAGTCAAGGACATAAAAAGAAAAGAAAATTACAGCCAATATCCCTGATGAGCATAGATGCAAAAATTCTCAGCAACATACTAGCCAACAGAATTCAACAGCACATTAGAAGGATTACACAAGAACAACTAGGATTTATCCCTAAGATAAAGAGTTGGTTCAACATGCACAAATCATATGTAGATGACCATTTCATGCTTGATTAAAATTGGCTTTTTTACTCACTGGGAAAACTGATTTTTTTTTAAGTTAATGAAACAAATGGCTTGTTTTGGTGAAGAGAGAAAGAAAAAGGTAGATTCATAATTCACCAACTTGGCTTTAAAAATTCAGATAGATATCTAAATATAACTGCAATGTGTATGTTCAAAGTGACTGACTTATCCTATGTTTATGTAGATTTGTCGGAACTCTGGGAAAGATGCCACTGGCATGAAGAGGATGAGATGTGGGTCCTGCAAGTGCTACCCATCGATTATCCTGCAAATTAGGAAGCCCCATGGGCGTAGCTCTACATTTTAATTACACTCCAGGAATTGAGGGGATTTGCTGATCAACACTTGGTACCAGTATGAAAAAATATTGCTGGAGGCTACAGGAAGTCTCAAATACTGAAGGAAGTGTTCAGAGAAGGAATTGATAGCAGGGGCAGAGTATTTCAGATTCAAACTGAAAAATCAACTCTCAGATGACTTAATTTATACTTTAGGACCACATCACTTGGATTCTTTGATTCATTGAGTTTTTCTGAGTCAGAATTCAGTTTTTTCACAGTGTTTTTTACAGATTTGAATAAAGTGAAAAATTGCATTTCCATTTTGAAAAAAAAGAAACCTACTCATTCTTTTTATTCCCGCAGCCATTTTTGATTCACCCTTCAGCCTCCAAAGTTCAGGTTACCTCCTTTTTTAATGCGATTAGTGGCATGTGTAGCACTTACATTTTTCATTGTCTCTCTCCCCTGTTAAACAACAAAAATTCAACTGAGTAAATTTGAAGATCTAATTGGCTTTATTGAGCAAATCATGAATCCGGCAGCGTCCAATCCAGCAAGAAGAGAGGATCCTCAGAAAGATGTAGAATATGGAGACTCTGACAGGCAGAAACTGGGTGAACAAGAAAGTTATTAGCAAAAGAACAAATAAACTTGTTTGAGGCAGGGTTACCTTCGGGAAAGGTGGGGGTCTCATCAGGCAGATGGCCTCAGCTTCCTTTGGGGGATGGAGAGGGCCTGTGGTCACCTCATTGTTACTTACCAGAAAATTCAAGACTGACCAATTAAGATTACTTTCCTGGAGAAGGTTGAAACTGCAATTAGATCAGGTATTAAATCTAGGTTTGGTATCGTGCAGTAAACAAAAAACTTCCACAGTTGAAAGCTTTTCTGAACGAAAGGATTTGCTGGGCCATATGCCAGCGAGAAGACCGTGTTAAAGGGCGTGAAGCCTAAACCACCAGCAGCAGCGCTCAGTGGAAAAGAGCACGTCTGCCGTCCTGAGTAGACCAGCACTTTTACACATTATGTTTTGGGGAAGAAAGATTAGAAGTTGTTGTGAAGGAATTTACATTGGCTACAGATAGGGGGTAAGAAAGCATGAAACAGGATGGTTCTTCGGCAGGTACACAGTCTGTAAGGAAGAAATATGTACTACCTTCGACTGGTTACAGGCAACAGTCCTGGAGAGTCATGAGATGCAGGATGCAGTAGTTTCCGGTGGTCAGCTGATAGATACCTGGAGCTTGAGTCAAACCTCCCACACACGTTCAGAACTGTGGTGAGTCTTTTTTAGTTGGCCCAAAGCTATTAACTGGTTAACTATTCCTGTTCCTTTCTCTCGCTGTCTGGCCACTATAATTTAATTTAGAACATCTCAGAATTTTTCTCTTGTCATGGGTTTTAACACAAATAACTCCATTTTGGGCCTGTGTTTTTCTTTAACACCTACCGTAACATATTTCTTTCTCTATTCTTTGTCTGTGATCCTTTCTTTGAGTCTTAGAAGAGTGGGTTCACACTTAAGTGATCTCTGCCAGCTGTTGCCATTTTCTCTCCCCTGTCTTTGTCCTTAAGTCCCTACAATCTTGCTTTCCACCCCAACAATTTTCTACTCAAAAGAACCAATTATTAAAGCCAAAATTATGTTAAAAAAACAATGGCTCAAACCTTCTACTATGCCTTATGGTCACATTCTTCAGTTTTTTGCAGTACATGAATCATCTTTTTTATCTTTTTTAACTCATCCAACTCTCTTCACACCCTCCCCTCACTGATAATATCCCCCCAACCAATTCTATAAATTGTAACTATGCATGTCTAAAATTTTTTTCAAATTTCATATTTAAAAGAATAGGTTTTTCAATGAGAAAAAAAAAGACTAAGAAGAAACTAAATGTAAGTAGGAAAGAAAGCAAGGAAAAGCTTGGTAGTTGAATCTTGACTTTCTGTGTCAGGTTCAGCAGCATGGGTACATTCATTGTGCCAGATTTTTACATTCTTATAAACTATGTTAAGAAAAGTTTTATTTTTCATTTTTAAAATATTAAAGTAAGTAGTAATAATTATTGATAAAAATTTTAAAGTATACATGTCTAACATCGCAGAGTTCTGGAGATAGTAATATTTTCCCATCCACGTTGTAAAGTGAGCATGTGAGTCCCAGAAAGGGAAGGCCAACTTACATGTAACACACCAAAGTTGAAATCCACAGAGTTTACAAAAATGTGAACTGAGCCAAAGCTCAGTGAAGACATGAGGCAGAAATTTCAACACTGACAGTTTTCAAATTGCAGAACAAATGAACTCTTTCAGAAAATATCAGAACACCTAACCAACTCTTGTTAATATATTTGTAATTGGGAGAACTACTCTGAAAAACCCAAAGCATATTTCTAATAGTTGCATAGACCTTATGGACTTCCTTCTAAACAGGAACTTGAATCAATCGGAAAGATAAAGGATCCAAATAGACTATGGCTCTGGAAGAGGAGACAAAGAAAATCTGAGCAGGAACCCACGGCCATCACAATGGACCAGGGAAGGGAGTTTGGTGCAGTAACTGTTCTTGTGTGCCATCCAGACCCCCTCTTGTGGAGAAAGGCATTCATTCTCTCCAACTACCAGATATAATTCCTGTTGATGCAATTCCTGAGTTCTTCCCCACGATAAAAAGATATGCCTTGTCAAGTTTATGTTTTTTTTCCCACATAGCCTACACCTAATAACTCTTGATGTGAGGGTATGAAGATCCAGCCTCTTGCCTCAATTTGGACCAACTCTGAAAGCCAGTCAAGCTCCCGAGTTTACTGTGGAATAGGCTGAGACCTTCCTTCCTTGCAACCGCATCATAATTGAGGTTGTCCCTGAACCTGATTCTGCTTGCTTCACTTCCTCCCTCACAGGTTCTTATGGACTGAATGCTGTGTCCCACCAAAATCCACCTGTGAAACCCTATTAGGAAGTGGTGTCATTGGGAGGTGATTGGGTGATGAGCATAAAGCCTTCAGGAGTGTGCTTAGTGCTCTTATAATATAGACTCCTTAGAGCCCGCTGGTCCTTCACCTAGGTGAGAACATAAGAAAAAGACAGACATCTATGAACCAAGAAGCGGACTCTCATCAAACAACAAACCTCCTGGGGCCTTGATCGTGGACTTCTCAACCTTGAGAACCGTGAGAAACACACTTCTGTTGTTTACAAGCCCCCCAGTCTGTGGTATTCTATTAGAGCGGCCTGGATAGACTAAAACAAACATTCGCTGATAAACTTCCTGTATAGTAACCTGTCTCTGAATCTGTTTCCTGGAAAATGCAAGCTAAAATATCAGGGTTAAGTTCCAGTTGTATGGTGGGTCAGAAGAATGTTAGAGATCACCTACTCAATCTCCGTTGACAGAATCTAGGCAGAAGTCTAATCCACGGACAGGGTTGCTACCTAGGATCTGAGACTGCCCAGAGCATCTATCTCAGAAGGGCTGGAGAGGGGTTGTATGAGAAGAGCCAATAGAAAAAAGGAGAGCCAGTCAATGTTGTTCACCTCGTGGAAGTATATGCATCTTAGAGTTCCAAAAAATTCTGAGTTCTAAAAATGGCTTTGCCTCTTGCTAACTATGTAATTAAAAGAAACTTCTGTGATTGTTGGTTTTCTCCTCTGCAATATGTGGATGTAAATGGTGATTTTGAATTCTATGTTAGGTAATATTTGTGAAGTGCCTAGCGCAGTGCCTGGTACAGAAACTTAAATGTTTACAACTGTTTCTTATATGTTGTATGTTTATATGCTTACAACTGTTTGATCATTTGATTCTCCACATTAGGTAAGGTAGCATCTTTTGTCTGCACTGATAAGAAAATAAATAGCATTAGCATCCTGGAAAGAAAAAAACAAAATCTGTAAGAGTAAGTCATAGATTGGGAGGAAAGGGAAATCAAATGGTCCAGAAGGACTAGTTTTAAGAGACAGAGCAGGACTTACCACAGAGATCTCTTGGAGTTTAATAAATACTTGATTCATTTAAAAATTGATCACATAAGGCAAAAAGAAAAACTTTCTTCATGGGCAAAGATTTAAATGGAAATTGTTTAACAGAAATGGGATAAAAATCCCTAAAGAAAAGCATTTGGATAATTGGGTAGCAGAAGCTTCTGGAGCTGTTTTGTTGTAAGTTTTCCACCTCCATTAAGTCCACAATTAAAAGAAGCCTATTAGTCACCACACCGATACTTTGAAAAATGTGATACTGTGTGGGAAGTGTTGGGTTTTTCTAATGAAATATTCTCTTTGCTTGAGTGGCCATTACCAGAAAATGACATGAAAGCTGTTATCAATATTTATTTGCATGGTAATTGAGAAGGAAAGAATTCAACTTTTTAATTTTTTTTTTTAATGAGAAGTTTCCTACTTGGTAGTTTATTAACAGTGCATTTCATTACTGTTCTATATTAATAAAATAAGAGATAGTATTTTCTCTTTTAAAAAAATTATACCTTGATAGCTAGTTTTTCTAGGGAACGGAGAACTTTTTTTTTTAATCCTCACCCAAGGACATTTTTCCATTTTTTTGTTTAGATGAAGTGGGAGGGAGAGAGAGAAAGAGAGAGAGAAAGAGAGACATCGACATGAAAGGGACACATTGAGTGGCTGCCTCTCGCATGACTCAAACAGGGCCAGGGACAAACTGCAACTGAGGTACGTGCCCTGAGCGGGAACTGAACCCGAGACTCTCTGGTTCGCAGGCCAACGCTCTAACCGCTGAACCAAACCGGCCAGGGTGGGAACAGAGAACATTTTTTCACATTTTTATTTTAATAACATTTTAAAAATTGGCACGTGCTGGGTGTTAACTCGGTCACTTCATTCTTCCCATCCTATTTGCCTCTAGTAAATAACCTTTGATTTTATCATTGTAGTAATAGGAGTCTAATAATATAAAGTAACATCAGAACGCCTTCTGGCAACACCTTATGAATCTGATATCAATTCTGAACCTAGCCTTCAGTTTCATGGGGTTGGAGTATTTGTTAGGGTTCCTAACATGATAAAAGTCGGGGAGATAGACTTACATTAACCAAAATACCAAAAGAACTAAGTGTATATGCATAATTTCCTTTGAAAATATTTGGTAGAGCCAGGCCAGTGTGGCTCAGTGGCTGAGCGTTGACCAATGCACCAAGAGTTCGCCAGTTGGATTCCCCATCAGGGCACATGCCCAGGTTGTGGGCCAGATCTCTAGTGGGGGAGCATGTGGGAGGCAGCCAATCGATGTTCTCTCTCATCAATGTTTCTATCTCTCTCTTCCACTCATTTCCTCTCTCTCTAAAATCAATAAAGAAAAAAATATCTGGCTCTGGTTGGTTTCGTTCAGCAGTTAGAGTGTCGGCCTGTGGACCAGAGAGTCCTGAGTTCAGTTCTCGCTAAGGGCACGGACCTCGGTTGCAGTTTGTCCCCCGCCTCAGTTGGGGTCGTGTGGGTGGCAACCAGTCAGTGTGTCTCACTCACATCAATGTTTCTCTCTCTCTCCTCCCTCTCTCCCTCCAGCTCTGTCTGAAGATAAATGCAAAAATATCCTTGGGTGAGGATAAAAAAAATAAAAATAAAAATATCTGGTAGAATGAAATATTCAAATGAGTCTTATCTTTTTATTCACTCTCAGAAAACTGCATCTGATAATAAAGTTTTTTTTTAATTGTTGAAAGTGTTACAGACGTCCCCCTTTTTTCCCTATTGACCCCCCACTCTGCTCCCAGCTTCCTCCTGCTTTCCCCAAACTATTGGCTGTGTCCATTGATTATGCATATATGTGTATAAGCTCTTTGGTTTATCTCTTTCCAACCCCTAACCCCCTTCCCTCTGAGGTTGGTCAGTCTGTCCTTACTTCTATGTCTCTGGATCTATTTTGATGGACAGCTTATTTTGTTCATGATATTCCATAAATAAGTGAAATCATGTGGTACTTGTCTCTCTCTGACTGGCTTATTTTGCTCAGCATAATACTCTCCAGGTCTTTTTTCATCGAAGTACAGTGATGGAGTGAGATACTTTCAATGGATTTTGACATCAGTCTTTAATAACCTGTTGTATCCATCTCCATAATGAGTGTATACGCTAAGGAGACCATAAGTTAAGAACACTTGTCCAGAGGACCCCACCCTGGGCACTGAGGAATAAACTGCTAGCACATCTTTCTGATTCTGGCATTTCTATATTGCTAATCAGCCATTTCACTTCAGTGTATATCCTTTCTCTTGTAATTTTTAATAGGATTGTCTTAGTCACAATTTAACCTTGCTGGTGTAGTCATAGTTTGATAGCACTCTCATCTCTTCATTAGGACCACCTATTTCCAAGAAGTAATTAGGTGGGAGTTTTTCCAGATAGCTGATTTTATCCATTTACATATTGATGTTCTGCAATCTATTTTGAGAAGTTTGACACATTTCTAATTCTGAAGAAAACATGTGCTCTCATAACTCTTTCGGATGTGATTGAAAGTTTAATCTTTTTATCTATACCTCTCTTGTGCTGTATTATAAATCCTATCTTGCAATCATTTAAAATTTAACGTTTTATATAGGTCATCTTTAACATGATTCAAAATCTAAAAACAATATGTTTAACAAATTATAAAGAGAAATATCTTCCTCTCACCTTTGCCACACCCCCACACTTCCTTTTCCCACAACTTGCATCCCACTAACACCGAAATAATTAATTTCTCTATTCTTCCAGTGTGTGTGTGTGTGTGTGTGTGTAAATAGAAATAAATATGTATTTTTTTAGTTTTTTCTTACTACACAAATGCCAGATTTCTGAACACACTGCTCTGTATCTTCTTTTAAATTTAACAAGATATTTTGGCAAGCTTTCCAAATCAGAACAGATAAAACTGTTAATTTTTTTAGCTATATAGTATTCCAGTGTATTAATGGACTATAATTTGTCCAACCAGTTAAATGTCCATTAATATGAATATATCACTGTAACAACAACATGACAGTCATAACCTGAACGTGTGTCCTTTCATCCATGTGCATTTACTAATGCACTGGCTATACCAATAAATATATTCCAGTGCATTTTAGCAGATTTTGCAAAATGTCTCTCTACGGGGTTTGTACCATTTTATACTCCCACCAGTAATTTTTGGAAGTATGTTTAGCCAGATTGTATTACCAACTTCTGGTTTTTGCCAATTTGTTTAGTGACAATGGCATTTCCTTGAAATTTTAATTTATCTTTCTCTATAAGATTAGGAATAAAATTAAATGTAGTCATTACACAAATATTAATTGACTAGTATGTGCCAGCATAATTCCAGGTGATGAGAAAATAAAAAAAAACTGATCAGAAAAATGCATATATATGTATAAGATCATACATATAATCATATATGTATAGTAAATTATATGATATGTTAGATGATGATAATTGTTATGAAAAAATATAAAATAGAATAAAATGAAGGGAGAATGACAATCAAGATATGCCTCATTGGTAGAATGATATGTGGACAAAAAGTTGAAGAAGATGAGGGAGAGGGCTAAGCAGATATTTGGGGAAAGTGAGTTAGTTCTAGGTGGAAGGAATAACCAATGCAAATCCTCAAGATGGGAGACTATCTGGCATTTTGGAGGAATACCAAAGTGTGATGGAAGCAGATTTGGAGGGGAACAAGTTGTCAGAGAGAGTGAGAAGCCAGAAGGATTGGTCTTTGTACACAATTTACAGGACTTTGGCTTTATCCTGGACAAAATGAAAGCCACTGAGGCAATCAAACAAAAAAGGGACATGATATGACATATTTTTAAAGGATTTCTCTGGTTGCTATTAAGTTTAAACCTTACAGAACTGAAGTGCAGACAGAAAGACTGGTTAGCCTAATGCAGCGATCCTAGCAAGAGAGGAGGGCAGCCCGGTCCAGGGTGGGGGTGGCAGGACAGGGCTGACCCATTCTGCATATATTTTGAAGATGCAGCAGGCAGGACTTCCTGAAGAATGAGACATGTAATGTAGTGAAGGTAAAGAAGTAAATTATTACCTATGCTTTTTTAGCCTAAACAACTGGAGGGATGAAATTGTTATTACCTCGATTATTTTTAAGACTTATCTAGATTTCCTTTTTTTTCTGAACTCATTAGTCCATAGTCTTTGCTTTTTTTTTTTTTCATTATAATTCTGATCTTTTTCTTAAAGCTCTCTAGATTACCTATTCTGTCTATGGAAAAGTATCCCTTTAAAGGTAGCATGAATTCAAAATGTATTATGCCAATTCATATTTGTCTTTGCTTCTATTAAATGTTACCTGTTTGTTTATTTTAAGACATGCAGATGTACTTTTAAAAATTACTTGAATGTATTCATTTTAATGACTCCTAAATTTTTTGTCAGAATTAGAAATATTTTTACTTCAAGTTCAGGAATTTCTTTAATAATCTTGTCTTGTGGTTTGGGTTTTATTTTTTACTATTGCTCCTTTAATTCATTAGAAATTTATTCTGGTGAGGGATGGAAGGTACAAATATGACTATGTCTAGATGACAATCCAGTTGGCCTAAGATCATTTATTGAATTATCTTATTTTTGTAACTTATCATATATACTGCTTTTTATAACTTAGTTTTCTAAATGCACTCAAGTTTAATTTTGGCATTTGTATTCTATTCCTTTGGTCTTCATGTATGTTCATGAGACACAGCCATAAGTTTTATTTGCTTAAATTTTATAATTATTATTTTTTAATAAATGGTAGACCTAATCCCATTCTCTGATGTTCATTTTCATAGTTTCCCAATTATTTCTGTGATTTTCCCACTTGATATTTAGAAGCACCTTGATTATCTGAAGAAGAAAAAATAAATAAAAGAAAAATGTTGGTATATTATTTGGATCATATTAACTCAGAAAATTTCTGTCTTTAATATTTTCTGTCAGACAGACATGATCTATATTTACACTCCTTTTAGCTTTTCTTTTATTTTGGGTTGGGAATATAGCAAAAATTTCACCCTTTGGGTCTTGTGCTTTTCTTGTTGGGCACATTACTAGTTATTTTATCATTCTGTTGCTATTGTAAATGGGGCCATTTTTCTTTTTACACTATGCCATCTAAGTGGTTGCTGTTTTATATATACAAATGCTCTTGATTTCTATATATTCCTTTTATAGCCTATTATTTTATTACATTTTCATATTGCTTGTATGGTTTTTCAATGGGTCTATGGTGGGTTTCAGTTTTAGAATAATTGTCAAGTGCAACAGTGATAGTTTAATTTTTTTATTTTCTAATTTATGTCTAATTTATTAGCTAATACTTTCAATAAAATAATAAAACACAATATTTGTGGGAGTGAGAATTCCCTGTAATCTCACCCTTATGTTCCCATGTTACAGAAGCCTATAAACTAGACGGGGCATTGTGCACTTCTGTAGCATGGAGGAATATTCTCTCAGAAAATTTGTCTCAATTAATTCTTCACTGTCCATCTTTTCTTATACCGTGAACTTCTTAAAGGTACATTTTGTCTACATTTTATTATTCCATCCCCAGGTACATAGTACTCCCAATAAATATACATTAACTGAATTATTAGACAACTTAACAAAGATTATTTACCTCAGTTTAAATAATATATAACATATAGTATGTAGCAGTATTTAAACATTCTTTGTACACCTATCTGGTTCTTAGTTTGAGACAATGTACTAGAATAGACAGAGCAAAGGGTTCAGAGCCCAGCAAATCGCAACTGTTCACCCTCTGGCTATGTGATTTGGAGAACACATATTAATCTTCCTAATAAAATTTGTGAACTGCAAATAATGTATCATCAAAGAGTTCCTCTGAAGGACAAATGAGACGTTGTATGTAAAATAATCACTAAGTTCTCATCACTCCCCTTCTCTTTCAATAAATGCTCTTCAGGGGAGTATTGACGTTAGTGATGGTACTTTTGTTTCATTTCCCTGCAGGTATTAATTGCTGGCCTTTGGTGTCAGTGTTAAAATTAACTCACTCCTTGGATCTCACTCTTTCTTGTGGGGAGAGGTTTTTCTTCCTCTTCTTCTGATTATGCAATTTAGAGTTCCCCTCTAATGCATCACTTTGTACTAGTCCAACTCAAATTTCTATATATTCTGCGCTCCTTCTATTTGTTGAGGACAGTATTAATAGTACATCTCTCCTCAGGAAAATAAAAGCCTATTTCACTGTGATTTACTTAGCCTGAACACTGTCATTTGGGGTTCAAAATCTCAAAACAATGAGGCTCCTTTCTACCCATTTGTTGAGGAAAAGATGAATACTTAGTATGATAAGAAAAACAAAACAGCACCTTGACTTGTAGACAGTGCTATCAGTGATCAGATGCTTAAATTTTCTGAGGCATTTCTTTTTTATTTCAATAAACTCTAAAACGGAAATAAGGAAAAACTGTAATCATGAAATCATATTGCAACAGGCTCACATTGGGGAGATGACATTTCAACCTGCATAGCATTTTCTCACCCAGCTTGTTATCTAGCGCTGATCCACAGGTTAACAGACATGATAATTAATTCTTCATAGGAGGCGTTTCTATCTATTGCTACCAATTGTTCTCTGAGAATTGGAAACAGGAGCCTTACAACCACCCCTCAAAGACTGGACTTAAAGCTGCATTGATTTAAAATGAGCCTGACTGCATGAAAGGCTGAGAAATATAGCATGGTCATCATTCCTCTGAACCAATTACTGACTGCTCAGTAAGATTTGCCAGGGGTGGGAGGGGCTGTTTTCCAGCTACAACAATTAGGGTAGTATGGTTTGGAGAAACTACTGGAAAGCTATGATGAAAGACCAGGAGCATTGTGGCTTTATTAAGAAAATGCCAAACAGTGCTAACAGTGTCTGGAAAATAAGATTACCATTTTTATTCTGGGCTCCGGAGGAGGGAGAAAATAGCCAATTAAAACATTCAGTACTAGGAGTACCATGCTGAGCCTTTAGTTAAAAATTATGCTCTGGTATGATCTTACCATTTAGCACATTGTCATTCAACCAGCCTAATGTCCTAAAGACCATCGTGTGGAGCAGAGAGGGGGTCACAACTTTTTCCTGTGGAAAAAGGAACCACCCAGAGTTTGAATCAGAGTCCAGGATTTACATTATAGTATTTTTATTTTTCAGTATATTTTATATTAAAGTAAATCATCAGAGAGGAAATTATAAAAATAAATAAAAGAGAGTGTATAGAATGAAAAAAGACAAAAGGAAGAACAAAAGGAGGGAGGGAAGGAAGGAGACAGGAGGAATGCCTCTAGTAGGTGACATTTAGGAACTACACGTGGTGGCTTTTCATCGCCGTTCTTTTTAACCAGGGCTAAGGGGCTTTTTCTTTGAGTGTCTCTCATATAATCGTTTGCAAAAATGTCAAAACTCTTTCTGTCATTATTTGACCTTTAGGGATGCTTAATGAAGACTTAACAGTTTCCTTTCGGTTATTTCTTTCTGTTTCCCTGTGTCCTACGTTAGGCAGGCTACATTACACGAGAAGAGATAATAAAGGAAATTACGTGAGTGGTTTCTGTCTCTGGCAAGTGAATAACCTTCCTGTTTTTGTTTCTGCATGACAGACTTCATTGGTAGTATTAGCCATGAGGACTTGTCACAATCACTGTGTTGCCCTCTGCACCCACTTGTACATGTGCACCCACAGTGCCTTAACTCCACGGGAGGCGTGGGTGGTTCTTCTTTGCCTCAGCCCCTACCATCTCAGGTACCCAATTCTGATTCTACCCTCCCGTGTTACAAATGCACATACTGATGTGCTCTGCAGTTAATCCCACATGCACTGTATTGATTCCCAATATAAGGATATATCCTGCAAATTCATTTATCGGGGTCATGAAGTAAATTAGTAGGAGGTGCATTATTTCAGGTGAATTAATACACTTTATCAGAGATTCTATTTAATTACCAGATTGAAATTCCAGCTCCTATTTTGTCCGATCCTCTTAGCAAACATACAACTATGTTCCCTTTGTATGTAAATTAGAAAGGTGATTGACATGATGCAGCCTAAGCAGGTCTTGATTGTTAATTGCTTTGTTTAAAGTGTCTTCACTTGTGTTAAGAGAATTTTAAGAATACTTGCAAACAAGGATCAAGTGACTAAAGCAATGTATAGAAATAAGTGATGGAGAGGTCTTGTGCTGGGAATTCAACATACTGGTCAACTGCAAACTGAAATTAAGGGAGTTATGAGTTCCCAGAGTATTTCAGGCTCCAGAAATGTCAACCTTCCATTCCCGCCTCTTCAGCACCATTGGCCTCCTGGATTCTATACCCCTCTCCTACTTCCCTTTCCCCTACTTGTCTATGTTAGGAAGTATGGTGATGGCAGCCAACAGAAATTACAAAACACTACCCTTATTTTTTCTCAGTCCTTCACTTTACATCATTCATTACATTTCTAGTGAAATTTTATTTCCATTAGAAAGTTCCTCAGCATATTTCCATGAATTAATTTTCATAAGGCTATGAAATTTTCAAGTGACATGGCATAAAATTAAATAATAGTATCTTAGGAATAAAAGATATATCAGTCCAACCTTCAGTTACCTGCCCAATTACAGTCCCTTTTGTATGGTCTGAAAGATAGCTACCCAACCTCAGTTTGAATTTCTTCAGTTACCAGAAGCTCTTTATCACATGGCCACCTACTCAATTCTTCATCAGTTTTAGTAATAAATTGCTTCCTCATTAAACTAAATGTTGCTTCTCTCTAGCTCTTATTCATTGGTCTATTCTCTTCACCTATGATATTATTTTAAATATTTGAAGATAGCTACCAGGAATGTTTTAAGATTTCTCTTTTTTAGGCTAAAGACACCAGATCTTCCCTTGTTCATATATAATGCATCCTTATGTTCATTCTTCTTCAGTGTACAATGTCAATTCTAAAATATGGTCACCACAAATCAACACAAGCTCCTAGTGTTGCCATTGCCAAGTGTAGTTCATTTCTTATTTCTCATGATCTGAACACTAAATCCCTGTAAATTCCTCTTAAGACTTGGTAACAAAATTATCAGACACAATTACATATGATATAGGTTTATACTAAACTTGTAGTCAGTTAAAATTTAGCATTATATCACGTAAAATTCAATATTATATACATTTTATAAAATTCACAATAAAATATAAAAATATCTTCAGTAAATGATCAATGTTTTTCTTTTGCTATTTTATCTGATAAAACAGCTTTCCACTGAAAGAGACTTGCTTAGGTTGGAAGAATATCAGCATAAAAACTGTATTTAATTTTGCCTATTCACTTAAGGGGGGGGGACTAGTTCCTTACTTCTCTTAAATTCAGAAACATAAATTGCTAATATGATAAATATCTAAATATAAAACTGTATTTATAATTTAGGGGCGAAAAGGGAGGGTTTCTCAATGATAAAACTATAAGCCATTAAGAAGAAGTAAATAAATATTCAATTTTATTTACCACAATTTTAAAGCTCATGTAATGCAAAAGATGATTAAATTTTAAAAGTTAATATATATATGTAGATATATAGAACAGACTATATTTAATATATAAAAAAAGAATTAGTGTCAACCTTACATAAAGAGCTCTTATAAATCAATAAGAAAAAAAATAATAGAAAAATGGACAAATGAACAAGAGTTCACAGAGAAATAAATACAACCAATAAACATATGATAAAACAATAATAAATAATACAAATCAATGCAAATATTTAGTATCACATTATTCTCAATACAGGAAACAAAAAGTTTGACAGCAAGTATAAATCAGAGTACAGGCACACAATTATTATTTTGTGGTTTGTATAGTATCAATTGGGGTAGTCTTTTTAAAAACAGATGAGCAATAGGTATTACAGTTAAAAATTTGTCAGTTTAATGTTGCCCTAGTAGTTATAGAAAAACTTACTCCTGTGTACAAAAATACTGTACATTATAAGACTTTTGTGATAGCAAAATAAAAAAGAGAGAGAGAAAGTAAGGTTGAAATAGGAAACAGGAAACAATGATCCACCATGAGTATAATTGGATGACCTGAAAAAGAAAAAAATAGAGTAATGGAACAGAAAAATGTTTTAATCTATAATCAATGAAAATTTTGCATAAATAAAAGAAGACACAAATCTACAAAGAAAAGTTTTGAATGCTGAAAAGAGACAGAAATGAGTCAAGATTATCAAAGCTTCTTTCTGCTTCTACTTCTGTTCCTCTTTGAAGATGCTCTTTATCTGGGAAGAAAGCAAATATAAATGCAATTGCACTGCTCTTTATCTTTCTTTGATGTGCAATATAGTTGATATAGCCCCCCCAAATTGTTCTAATTGATTTATAATTGTTTTAAAAAGTGGTTGAGTACATTGAAAATGCACACAGATTATTAAAATCTGATGTAAGATGTGTTCTTCTTATATAATGTATATACATACATACACATAGTAGTGTGACTTTGTCAGTATTTTATCCAGCATATATATGTTTGTGTAAATGCACATGTGTGTGACTAAAAGATTCTGCATGGCATATGTACTGCTTCTGTTATTCTTCATCCTACTCCCAAGGAACATATTTTATAGCTCTTGGTTAACAAATCTCTTAATACAGTTTAAGATAATTAAGACTTAAAATGTTTTTCCTTTTTGAGGGATTTGTATTTTAATAGGGAAATTTTAAAGGCCAAAACTTTTAAGACCCAAATAATTATCCTAGTGAAATATTGAACAGAGAAATGAATGGGTGGGAAGGGAAGAATATTTTTAGCCAAACGCTGTTTCTCTTTTCCTCCTTCACTCATAAGGCATTATTATATGCTTGCTAAAATGCCAGGGCCCATTTAAGAGTCTATATTTGATTCTTGTTAGTTTTAATAAAAAGCCAATATCAGGTAATGACAGTTTATGTTAAGCTGAACTCTTAAAGTAAATCACTAAAATTAATGACCACTTGAGAGTCCTTTGAACACTGATGCTAAATTATTTTTTAACTATAATCCTTAATTAAGAATAGGTCTATGAGCTTAAAGTCCTAGAGCCTAAAGTAAATAAAATTGAAATTTTAAACGAAATAACAAAGGGTTATGAGATGGTATCAAATGTCCATGCTTGGAGCTAATTGCTCTCACAAATATTATCACATTTCATCTTAATAAAGTCTTAAAAGGATGCATTATTAGCCCTAGTTTCAGAAATATAAACTGTGGTTTTAGTCATTTCAAAAGAAAATTAGTATTTTCCAACCTTCGCTTTTAATTTCATCCTTGGAAGACTCACCTGGAAACTCCTGAAAAGAATGTTAAATATCATGACTATGATACATAAAAAACTTTGCTCATAGATCTGTTAAAATTATTAATACAAGAAAAGAAGGGCATTTGTTGGATAAATAGGCTCAATGTAAACCTACAAAGTGGAATTCTTCCTAATACATGTTCATTTAAAAAATTATAGATATCTAAGTGTACAATATGATACTTTGATATATATATATTTACATGCAGATCTCTCTCTCCATATATATATGATTCCCCTCACATAGTTACCATATGTTTTTTGTATCGTGAGAACACCTGAGATGTACCCTGTTAACAAACTTTCAGCAATCAATATAGTATCATTAACTCTACTCACCAGGTGGGACATTAGATCTCTAGAACGTATTCACACAACATAACTGCAACTTGGTACCTACTGACCAACACCACCACCCCATTTTCCCCATATCCCCTCCCTTTGTAAGCACTGTTCTACTCTCTGCTTCTATGAATTCAACACTTTTAGATTTCATATATAAGTGACATCATTCAGTATTTTCTTTCTGTGTCTGAATGCAGACCTAGTATATTCATTACATTTCACTCAGTATATAATGTTCCCCAGGTTCATCTAAGGTGGCTGTGTTACAAAAGGTATATTAATTTTTTTAATTAATTTATTTTTGTTACAGATGTTTCTCCTTTTTTCCCCATTGACACCCTTCTCCCCATCTCCCCCACTCCATACCCAGCTTTGTTGTCCGTGTCCATAGGTTATACGTACATGCATATAAGTTCTGTGATTTATCTCTTCCCTCCCCCCACCACTCCCTCTTCTGTGGATTGTCAGTCTGTACCCCACTTCCACATCTCTGGGTCTACCCTATTCCTCAGACTGTTACGTTCATTATATTCCACAAATATGTGAGATCATGTGATATTTGTCTTTCTCTGCTTGGCTTGTTTCACTTAGGATAATACTTTTCAGGTCCCTCCATGTCGTCTCAAAGGACAAGAGATCTTTCTTTCTTACAGCTGCATAGTACCCCATTGTGTATATGTACCACTGCTTTTTTTTTTTTTTATCCTCACCCGAGGACATTTTTTTTTTTCATTTTTTGTTCAGATAGAGTGGGAGGGAGAGAGAGAGAAACATCGATGTGAGAGGGACACATTGAGTGGCTGCCTCCCACATGACCCAACCAGGGCCAGGGACAAACTGCAACCGAGGTACGTGTCCTTAGCGGGAACCGAACCCGGGTCTTTCTGGACCACAAGCCGATTCTCTAACCGCTGAGCCAAACCAGCCAGGGCTGTACCACTGCTTTTTAATCCATTCGTCTACTGATGGACATTTGGGCTGTTTCCAGATCATAACTATTGTAAATAGTGCTACAACGGACATGGGGGTACATATATTCTTTCTATTGGTGTTTCAGGCTTCTTAGGGTATATTCCTAGAAGTGGGATCACTGGGTCAAATGGCAATTCAATTTTTGATTTTTTGAGGTAACACCATTAGTGTTTTCCATAGTGGCTGCACCAGTCTGCATTCCCACCAGCAGTATTCCTCTTTTCTCCACACCCTCACCAACACTTGTTTGATGATATGTTGTTGGTGGCCATTCTGACAGGTGTGAGGTAATACCTCATTGTTGTTTTAATTTGCATCTCTCTGATGATTAGTGATGTTGAGCATTTCTTCATATGTCTCTTGGCCATTTGTATATCCTGTTTGTAGAGGTATCTGTTTAGGTCCTCTACCCATTGTTTAATTGGGTTCTTTGTCTTCCTTTTGTTGAGTTGTATGAGTACTCTATATATTTTGGAAATTAATCCCTTATCTGATGTATCACTGGCAATATGCTCTCCCATACAGTGGATTGCCTTTTCATTTTGATGATTGTTTCTTTTGTTGTGCAGAAGCTTTTGAGTTTGATGTAGTCCCATGTGTTCATTTTTTCCTTTGTTTCTGTTGCCTTAGGTGATGTATCAGTGAAAATTCTGCTGCGTATGATGTCTGAAATTTTGTTGCCTACATTTTCTTCTAGGATTTTTTTTGATTCATGAGTCACATTTAAGTCTTTTATCCATTTTGAGTTTATTCTTGTGTGTGGTGTAAGTTGATGGTCTAGTTTCATTTTTTTGCACATAGCTGTCCAATTTTCCCAATACCATTTATTAAAGAGGCTGTCTTTATTCCATTGTATGCTCTTGCCACCTTTGTCAAATATTAATTGGGTCTATTTCTGGGTTCTCTGTTCTGTTCCACTGGTCTATATGCCTGTTCTTGTGCCAGTACCAGGCTGTTTTGATGACAATAGCTTTGTAGTATAACCTGATAATCCAGTATTGTGATCCCACTTACTTTGTCCTTTTTCAAGATTGCTGTGGATATTTGGGGTCTTTTGTGGTTTTATATGAACTTTTGAAGTATTTGTTCTAGTTCTGTGAAATATGTCATTGGCATTTTGATGGGGATTGCATTGAATCTATAGATTGCTTTGGGTAGTATGGACATTTTAATGATGTTAATTCTTCCAATTCCACTTTTTTATATCTTCCTCTATTTTTTTTCAATGTCCTATAATTTTTCTACAAATAGGTCCTTGATTTTTTGGTTAAGTTTATTCCTAGGTATCTTAATTTTTTCACCACAATGGTAAATGGGATTGTATTTTTAGTTTCTCTATCTGTGAGTTTATCACTGGTGTATAAGAATGCCATTGATTTCTTTACGTTAATTTTGTATCCTACTACATTGCCAAATTCATTCATTAAGTCTAGTACATTTTTTATGGAGTCTTTAGGGTTTTCTATGTATAATATGTTATCTGCAAATAATGACAGTTTCACTTCCTCCTTTCCAATTTGGATCCCTTTTATTTTATCTTCATGTCTGATTTCTGTGGCTAAGACTTCCAGTACTGTTAAATAAGAGTGACCAAAGTGGGCATCACTGTCTTGTTCCTGTTCTTAAGTGAAATGTTTTAGTTTTTGATCATTGAGTATGATGTTGGCTGTAGGTCTTTCGTATATGGACTTTATTATGTTGAGATATTATCCCTCTATTCCCACATTGCAGAGCATTTTTATCAGAAATGGATGCTGGATTTGGTCGAAGGCTCTTTTCTGCGTCTATTAATATGATCATGTATTTTTTATTCCTCATTTTGTTTATGTGGTGTATCACATTTATTGATTTGTGAATATTGTACCAGCCTTGCATCCCTGGGATGAATCCCACTTGGTCATGGTGAATAATTTTTTTTATGTATTGCTGGATTAAATTTGCTAGTATTTTGTTCAGGATTTTGGCATCAATGTTCATCAGGGATATTGGCCTGTAGTTTTCTTTCTTTGTAGAGTCTTTTTCTTGTTTTGAAATTAGAATTATGCAGGCTTCATAAAACGAGTTTGGGAGTCTTCCTTCTTCAAATTTTTGAAATAGTTTGAAAAGAATGGGTGTTAGTTCTTCTTTGAATGTTCAGTAAATCTCCCCTGTGAAGCCATCCAGGCCTGGGCTTTTATTTGCTAGGAGAGTCTTGATTACATCTTCAATTTTCTTAGTTGTTATTGGTCTGTTCAAATTTTCTATCTCTTCCTAGTCCAGTTTTGGGAGACTATGTGTTTCTAGAAATTTGTCCATTTTGCTTATATTGTTGAGTTTGTTGCCATATAATTATTCATGGCCTTTGTTAACAATCCTTTGTATTTCTTTGTGTCAGTTGTTACTTCTCTTTAATTTCTGATTTTGTGTATTTAGGTTCTCTCTCTTTGTTTCTTGGTGAGTCTAGCTAAGGGTCCATAAATCTTGTTTATCTTTTGGAAAACCAGCTCTTTGTTTCATTAATCCTTTGAATTGTTTTTTGGTCTCTATGTCATTTATGTCTGCTCGGACTTATATTATTTCCTTCCTCCTACTAGCTCTGGGGTTTTCTTTTTGTTTGCTTTCTAGTTCTCTAAGTTGTGAGGTTAGATAGTCTATTAGAGATTTTTCTTGTTTCTTGAGGTAGGCCTGTAGTGCTATGAACTTCTCTCTCAGAACTGCTTTTGCTGCATCCCATAGATTTTGTACTGTTGTTTGTTCATTTTCATTGGTTTCCAGGAAATTTTTAATTTCTTCTTTTATCTCCTTGGTAACCCATTCATTGTTCAATAACATGTTATTTAGCTTCCATGTGTTTGAATGTCTTTGAATGTTCTTGTTGCAATTGATTTCTAGTTTCACGCCATTGTGATCTGAGAAGATGCTTGATATGATTTCAATCTTCTCAAACTTGTAGAGACTTAGTTTGTGCCCTAATATGTGGTCTATCTTTGAGAATGTCCCATGTCCACTTGAGAAGAATGTGAATTCTGTAGTTTTGTGGTGTAATTCTCTGTAGGTATCTATTAAATCCATTTGGTCTAGAGTTTCATTTAGAGTCTCTGTTTCCTTGCTAATTTTTTGTTTGTTTGTTTGTTTGTTTGTTTATCCTCACCCGAGGACATGTTTTCATTGTTTTGTTCAGACCGAGTGGGAGGAAGAGAGAGAGAGAAACATCAATGCAAAAGAGATACATCAGCCCTGGCCGGTTTGGCTCAGCGGTTAGAGCGTCGGCCTGCGGTCCCGAGAGACCCGGGTTCGGTTCCCACTAAGGGCACGTACCTCGGTTGCAGTTTGTCCCCGGCTCTGGTCAGTCGTGTGGGTGGCAGCCACTCGATGTGTCCCTTCACATCGATGTTTCTCTCTCTCTCTGTTCCTCTCTCCCCCTCCTACTCTACCTGAACAAAAAATAAAAAATAAAAAAGAGATACATCAAGTGCCTGCCACCCACACGACAAACCAGGGCTGGGGACAAACTGCAATCGAGGTATGTGCCCCTAGCAGGGACCGATCCTGGGTCTCTGGACCACAGGTCGACGTTCTATCTGCTGAGCCAAACCAGCCAGGGTTCCTTGCTAATTTTTTGTCTAGAGGATCTATCCAGTGATGTCAACAGGGTGTTGATGTCCTCTGTTATGATTGTATTGCTGTTGATTTCTTCTTTGAAGTCCTCCAAAAGATTTTCAATATATTTTGGTGCTCCTATATTGGGTACATATATGTTTACCATGGTTATATCTTCCTGTTAGATAGATCCTTTTAATATTATATAGTGGCCTTCTTTGTCTCTAGTTATGGCCTTTATTTTAAAATCTATTTTATCAGATATGAGTATTGCTACCTCAGTTTTTTTCCTTTCCGTTAGCTGGGAAGATTTTTTTCCATCCCTTCACTTACAACCTATGTGAGTCTTTTGTTTAGAGGTGGGTCTCTTGTAAACAACATACATATGAGTCATGCTTTCTTATCCAATCAGCTACTCTGTGTCTTTTTATGGGAGCATTCAATCCATTTACATTTAAGGTGATTATTGATATGTACTTATTTATTGCCATTTTTGTTTAGTGTGGTTCTATTTTTCTTCCCATTTCTACTGCTAATTACAGCAGTTTTTTTTAACATTTCTTATAGTGCTGGTTTGGTGTTAATATATTCCCTTAGCCTTTTTTTTTTCTTTTTTTTTTTTTTTCTGTAAAGCTCTTTATTTTACCTTCTATTTTTAATGATAGCCTTGCTGGATAGAGTAGTCTTGGATTCAAATCTTTGTTTTCCACCACCTTGATTACCTCATGCCATTCCCTTCTGGCCTGTAGTGTTTCTGCCGAGAAGTCAGCTGAAAGCCTTATAGGGTTTCCTTTGTAGGTAATCTGTTGCTTATCTCTTGCTGCCTTTAGAATTCTCTCTTTGACTTTAATTTTTATCATTTTAATTACTATGTGTCTTGGCATGGGCCTGTTTGGATTCTTCCTACTTGGGGCTCTCTGTGCTTCTTGAACTTGAATGCCTTCTTCCTTCACCAAATTAGGGAAATTTTCTGTCACTATTTCTTGAAATATATTCTCTAACCCTTGCTCATTTTCTTCTTCTTCGGGGAGTCCTACGAGACAAATACTATTATATTTCCTGTTGTCCCACAGTTCTTTTAAGCTGTCTTTCTGGTTTTTAATTTTTTTTCCTTTTGGTTTTCTGATTGGTTGATTTTTTCTACCCTGTCTTCTAATTCACTGATCCGTCCTCAGCTTCCTCTATTCTGCTGTTTAGTCCTTCCAATGTGTTCTTTATTTCTGCTATGTCATTCTTCATTTCTTCTTGGTGGTTTTTAATTTCCAATTGGTTGATTTTCAATGGTTCTATGTCTTTACTCATGGTGTTGATGTTCTTATTCATCCTGTTGTGCTTCCTCAAGATTATGGCTCTGAATTCTTAGCTCTGTTAACTTGCTTACCTCTGTTTCATTTATCTCATCTTCGTTAGAGGTCTCTTGTTCTTTCATTTGAGATTTGTTTCTTTGTTTCACTGTTTTGGCTATCACAGTGGGCTTTGGAGCCTGCCAAATTTTCCCTGTGGGTGTTGGTGTTCTGCTGTTTGTGGCTCCCTCTACTGGGTTTGGATGAGCGTGGGAGGACCTATGTTAAACATCACTGTGAAGTCTTACTTTCCTGGGTAGAGTTGCAAGCCCAGGAATGGTTCAGTTATTGTCTAGCTTTTTGCCTGGAGGCTATTATTTGAAGTTACTTGAAGAGCCTTGGGTTCTCAGTTGAATGAAAACCTTTCTCAGGTGTTCAGTATAAGGAGATTTCCCAAGGGTGGGGCAGATGCTGGTTGTTAGTGAGCCTCAATTGGCATTTTAATGGCCCAACAGGTAAGGTTGAATCTCCAAGGGAGGTGCCCTACCTCTCCCCAGAGCCGTGGGAAAGAGTAAGATGACCACTGTTCTGTGTGGCCGCAACTCAGCAAAAGCATTGAGCACCCTCCAAATCCCAAGTGTCCCCACACAGTCCAATCCAGTCTGCCTTCCCTGTTCTGGAGCCCAAGGTGAGTGGCTGTGTCTATTTTAGCGTCTGTCCGGGCTCTGCACTGTGGAGACGCTTGGGAGTTTAACCCTGAGGGCGCTGCTCACAGCTAACACCGCTGCTATCCATGGGCTCCCAGCCCCCTTGTTGCACCTCTGCAATTCTACCAGGACCGATTCAGTGTCCGTGGTTATATGGTCCTCGCAAGCTGCTTTTCCGTTGCTTTTTCCTGATGATTTGTCTTTATTTCAGTTGTAAGTCCAGTTTGGTCCTGGGAGATGGTTTGTGTAGTTTCCATTCACTCTGCTGCCATTTTGGAATCTCAGATATATTCATTTTTGAGACTACTTTTTAAACCTGCCTTCCCAGATACTCCAAAATATATTTTTGACCTTCAGGAAAATGTTCTGTATAGAAATGAAGTGCACAGTATGTTTTATCTTAGTTTTGTTTACTTGACACCTCAGAGAGATAAGATAAATGATGAATATGCAATGTTTGGCACACATACTGTCACAATGAATAAATAATGCAATAGTATAATTTCAAAATCATGTCCTATACTTTATTTTCAGTCCTCAATGAGATTTTAGTATCACTATAATTTAAAACATTGTTTTAATTTGTTCTGAAATGGTTCATAAAGTGATATTTTGAGGCAAATCAGTCACAAAATGTTCACAAAGCTGTTGGACTCTGTGCCAAGAATAAGGAGTTTAAATGTTTTCCTTACTTATTAATAATTACAAAAGAATTCTAAAGCAGTTTTCCTATTATTGAATTGATTGTGTAAGTCATATAGAAATGGAGAAAGAACTATTTTATTTCATTTTTATAATTACTCATATAAGAATTACATATTTTAAAATTAATATTATGATTCAAAACACTAAAGGTAAATAAGTTGATGAAGGTTTTTATTTTACCAAGGACATGAACCTTATATAGCTTAAGAAAAATTATATTAAGGCTAGTTATTCTACAAAATATCTTGATGTATAAATCAGGTAGGGATGCTAAATAAACATATATTTCTCAGTTTAGCTGAGATTTTAAAGGTATGAAATAAATCCCACAATGGTAGTAGATGAAGAACAAGCTACACACAAGAGAAAGGATTTGAAGGCCTAGCAGGAGTCCTGAAAGCATTGGTCACTCCCTAAACAAGGGAGTATTTGACAGGCAAAATTTCAAAAACTAAGTATGTCTTATGCAAAATTTGAGACATGGTAAAAAAAAAAAAAAAAAAATCAGTTTTTTATCTGAAATTCTTATTTAACTAGAAATTCTGGGTTTTTGTTTTTATTTTTTTATTTTTCTTTGTTTGTTTTGCTAAACCTAGCAACCCTACAAGTCCTTCCTAATCAATCTTTTTACCCACACCACAAACCCAGGTAAACCCTAATCTGCACTCTGCTAGTATAAATTAATCTTTCTGTGTCTTTTTTTAATTATATTTATTGGGGTGACATTGGTTAATAAAATTATATAGGTTTCAACTGTACAATTCTATAAAACATCATGTATATATTGCATTGTGAGTTTATTACCCAAAGTCAGAGTCATATTCATGAAATTTCACAGCATGTTAACCTCTGTGTTTGGTTTCTTTCAACCAGCATGTTTTTGGGATTCATTCATATTGTTGTATGTATAAGTATTTCATATCTATTTATGGCTGAATTGTATTTCATTGTATGAATACAGCATAATTATTCTATTCAGTTGTTGATGAATATTTGGATTGTTTCCAGGTTTTAATTATAATGAGTAAAGATGCAAAGAATATTCATGTACCAACTCTTTGAGTACATTTACTTTTTTTGGGAGCTTTTTTCTTTAAATTTATGAGAAATGTCAAAATTATTTTCCAAAATTGATATCTCATTTTACATTCCTACCATCAAGGTATGAGAGGCTCCATCAATCCACATCATTGTCAATAATTGGTATTGTCTGGGATTTTTTGTAAATTTTAACCGTCTTACTAGTTGTATGAATTATACAGTAATATCTCATTAAGATTTTAATTTGTATTTTTGGGCAATGAATATTGTTATACATCGTTTTATATGCTTATTATTTGTATATCTTATTTACTGAAGTATCTATATAAACATTTACCTTATTTTATGTTAAGTTGATTGTTTTTATATGGCTTAAGGGCTCTTATTTATTTTATATAAAATTATATTGAATATAATCAATATATATCAATATATATACCCATATTTCTCTCATGTATATCTACATATATGACAGAAATATGGAATATAGATATATATATGTATATGTGTGTATGTGTGTGTGTGTGTGTGTGTGTGTGTATGAGAGAACTGGAAGGATTGAGATTATATATATTCTATTTCTAACATTTCTGTCTTTTCTTTTGTTAATGCTGTCTTTTGATGTACAAGTCTTTTCCATTTTGAAAAAGTTCAAGTCATTGGTTTTTAAATAGTTTTGCTTTTTTGAGACTTATTGAAGAAATGTTCACTTACCTCTAGGTTGTAAAGATTTTTTTTCTTATATTTTCTTTTAAAAGTTTTATTGTTTTAATTTCACATTTGTATCCGCGTTCCATTTTAAGTTAGTCATGGTATATGACATGGGAGAAGGATCAACACTCATTTTTTTTAACATGAATATCTATATTTTAACAAATACCTATATAATAACACCTTTTTAGCCTGGCTGGTGTGGCATAATGGATTGAGTGTCATCCGGTGGACTGAGAGGTTCCAGTTCAATTCCTGGTCAGGGCACATGTCCAGGTTGCAGGCTTGATCCCCAGTAAGGGGCATGCAGGGTGCAGCCAATTGATTTATCTCATATCTATGTTTCCATCTCTCTCCCTCATCCTCTCTCTCTAAAAGAATTAATAAAAAACATGTTTAATAAAAAAAAAAAAAGCAAAATTTTAGTTACTTCAGATAGAATATAGTTTGTAGCAATGGTATTAACTAAATTTATTGAGTTCAGGAGGCAAAAAAAGGAATGAGCTTATCCTAAGTAATATTAACTGAGTTTTTTGGCAATAGAAATGACCAAGCATAAAGCAAGATAAAGTATTTTTTATTATATTGATTATTTGCAGTTATATTTAATCATCTTGTCATTAATGTGTAAATTAGAATGATCCTTGATTTATTTTTATTGTATCCCTCCCAAAATCCTTGACCCTTAATCTCTACAGACCCCCTTCCATATTTCATCACTCTGACTTTTGGTCTGACTTATATCCTAGCCTTCTCCCTACGTCCCTACAATTCTTATTTAATGCACCAGATAAAATGAACTTTAAAAATGGAACACAAATTATTTTAAACCTTTGCTCAGAGCCTTCTGATGACTCCTCATCTCACTCCTAAGCAAAAGTAAACAATGATAAAGAAAAGAAAAACTTACAAAAGCCTACAGATAAATCCGTATGAAGATCGGTACTTCCATTGCTGTTCTGACCTCATCTCTTAGAACTCTCTTCCTCACTCACATCCCTCCAACCACTCAGCCTCCTTGATATTTTGTCAACATATGAGGAATTACTCTGCCTCACGGCCTTTGGAATTGTTTTCCCTTTTTTCTCCAATGAAATTGGCATTTCTCTAGATATTGGAATGCCCCTTTCCCTCATCACTTTTTGATCTTTATTCAAATATTTTTATTTTCTGGGATCTTTTTCCCCTTGGTCTTCCTACTTAAAATTGCCCCACCATTATTCACCTAGGACCTCCCTATTACCTTACTTTACTTTAGTCTCCTGCATAATATGTTACTGTTAGACATATAATGTATTTTTAAATTAATACATGTTTGTCATGCTCTCTGTGAGTGTTCAGACCGTGTTATCTGTCCCTCCTGTGGACTATAACAATACTCTGCAGTTTGTTTATACGTAGGACTTGTAACTTCTTAGATTTGCTTCCTGTTTAATTTTAAGCCCTTTGAGGTAAGGCTATATGTCATGTTTATGTTTGTACCTCTAGAATCAACTCTCAGCAGAACTTTATTGAATAAGTGGATCTACTGGATCATGGCAAACAACTAAAAATAGAGAACAATGCCTCTAGCATTAATTGGGTTCAGTTAACCTGGAAAAGTGTCACTTATTTTCCTCACTGTTAAATTAGAAGTGATAATAGTCACCCGTCTTGTGGGGTTGCAACAAATACTAAATAAGTTGCTGTATTTAATAACTTAGAATAGGGTCTGGTACATAGTAAACATTCAGTAAATGTTGATATTATCATCATCATTAATACTTTTATTAATAGACCACATTTTCTTTTCTTTTTGAGTATCTCAAAACACTTTATTAAGTTCTATTCATAACCTCCAGCGCTACCTCCAATAAAATCTTCCCACCAAGCATGGTGTAGAGAATGACATACAAGTGAATATAAATAAAAGTAAAGAAAAGAAAGCTGAATGGTTTCTCATAGAAAATAAGTCCGTACCCCAGAGCAGATGAATTATCCACTGAGCTTGAACCCAGGTTCCTCGGTCTCTCAACAAACATTTTCTAATTTTAAGTCTCTAAGGTGCAAAGTTAACATTTTTATCTCTCTTTAGAGCATAAATTGGTCCATAGAAATGTGTCTCCAGTCAAGTTAATATCTGACTTGTTACATGGATTGAATTTGATTTGGCATCCTGGGCATCTCTGTTTTCCAAATTAGATCTTCTCTCTTCTGTTAGGCTGCTTAAAAGGTTAAAAATCGAATTAAAACTTGTTTAATTAATTTAGGTTGGTTTTAGTCGTCATGTGTATATCAAAGTTAACAGGGGCAATCATATTAGTACTATTTATAATTTCAGGTCATTACATGACAGAATGAAGACAAGAGATAATTTAATGAAACTCAATTTGAGAAAAAGCGAGCTCCAATCTTGGCTTTTGTTCAAACTCCTAAGAAATTGAAACAAAAATCTACCATTTATAAGTGAAGCTTTATATGTAAGAATGTTGAAGATTTTGAATCACTAACTGTGCTTCTTTTTGCCCTCTCCTCAATAATCACCAGACTAAAATGGCATTCTAAAAACAATAACCCAGAAAACAATAGGATTAGCAGGTTGTCTCTAATGATAACTACCAGAGTAGTTTCAGACTAAAGGTTAAGGGCATGAATCCTCCTTGCAGAATAACAAGTGGGTCTGTGTGGTGTGACAGAGAATACTGGACTGAGTATAAAACTTGAATCTGCAGCCAGCCTGTGATGCTTCAAGAAAGTTATTTTATCTCTCTCAGTTGTCTCACTCTTTGAATAATAGGACTAAATCATACCTGCTTGTTGGGACTAAATTAGGTAACCTGTGAAAGTACTTAGCACAGTACCTGATAAATAGCATTAACTCAGTATTATTAATGTCAATTAAATGTGAATTTGAAGCTTCCATTTTCACTAGCATACCACCTAAAATATCCCATTATTAATTTGTTCCTAAGAATCAGTGTGAAGTCATCGACTAAGGACTAAGGTATTGTAATAAATGCCCTGGACTCCTATATTAAAAGTAATCTTTAGCCTCCAAGCAACATATTCCCTTAAAAAGTGTAGCATCTAGCCATTCTTCATGCATATTTTGCAACAATAGTGCTGGTTTTGTATAAGATCTAAAGATCGATACTACTTTGATCATTGGAGCAAGATTTACAATGTATTTGTGTTCCATCAAATAATGATGCCTAACATTAAAAACACTTTATCAGGCCCTGGCCGGTTTGGCTCAGCGGTTAGAGCCTCGGCCTGCGGTCCGAAGAGACCCGGGTTCGGTTCCCGCTAAGGGCACGTGCTTCGGTTGCAGTTTGTCCCCGGCCCTGGTTGGTCGTGCAGGTGGCAGCCACTCGATGTGTCCCTTTCACGTCGATGTTTCTCTCTCTCTCTCTCCCTCTCTCTCCCTCCCACTCTATCTGTACAAAAATTGGAAAAATGTCCTCGGGTGAGGATAAAACAAAACAAAACAAAAACAAAAAAACCACTTTATCAGGTCCTATTCCATTCCCTGAACAATCTCAAATACCACTTAGATTATATTTACAATCGAAATGACAAGTTTCCTTGCAAATCTAATGATCAACTGATAGATACTCATGGCTGGTCGTACCTCATGGACAATGGAGATAAATTACAGTACTAGAAGTCATAACAATATTTAAAGGTACATATGAAAGACTACCCATAGGTGAAGGATGACTGGAGGTGCTGGGGAATAATTGTCAATGACTAAATAAAGTTTCTTTTTACACAGGGTTAGGATATAAATAGATCTATAATGGACTGGTGGGACAGATGAGGTCAGTGGTCCAATGCTATACGTAGAGAAATTGAGGGCTTCTTCATACCTGGGATCTGTTCTATGTCACTTCTACCTTAAGATATAATTTAAAGTAATGCTATTAGATATTCAGTACAATAATGATTAAAGGGATAGAAACTATACTGCTATTTACTTTGTATTTGTCTTTGAAATACTGTTTCCAAACCATCAATTTTCTTAGTCAGAATGTCTCAGGTTCCACAGATTCTTTGCCCTTATACATTTAAGGTAGCTGTTCCCAAATACATTTTTGAAGCCATAGTTAATGGTAAGGTCATCTATGCACTAGCAACCATTGGAAGGTTTACTACTGAAGTACAGTTTTAGTGATTTAGTCATTTCTTATCTGATAAGCACAGCCACCAAGGTATTTGTCTAGAACTACTCAATTAATTATCAGGTGTAATCTGCCATTTTCATCAGTCAGAATTTCCTTTAGGTCTACATATTTTAGGATATAGTATAACCAGTTCACTTAAATATGAATAAAGAAAAGTGCAATAAAACTTTCATGTTCAAACCTGATTTTGAATTTGAGTTATCTGTGGAATGCATAACTTTAACTTATACTTCAACCTCAAACTTTAGCTATAAAGCAGAAAGGACCAACAATATACTTATCATAAATATAATCTAATATTCTACAAATGCATACTTTTGGTTTACAACAAAATGCTAATGACTGAAGTCTTAAAAGTTATAGAATTATGATTTGCCATCAATTTCCTGGTAGTATGTATTATGAGTCCGCAAGAAGGAAAGCTTCAAGAGGGTAGGAATAGCCCTGGCTGGTTTGGCTCAGAGGTTAGAGCATCGGCCCGTGGACCAAAGAGTCCTGGGTTCGATTCTAGCCAAGGGCATGTACCTCTGTTGTGGTTCTGTCCCCAGCCATGATTGGGGTCATGCGGGTGGCAACCAATTGATGTGGCTCTCTCACATCGATGTCTCTCTCTGTCTCTCTCATTCTCTCTCTCTCCCCTCCCACTCTGTCTGAAGATAAATGTCAAAATATCCTTGGGTGAGGATAAAAAAAAAAAAAAAGAGGGTAGGAATATTTGCTTCTTTGGTGAACTCTATACCCTAAGCACTAAGAAGAGTGTCTTGCTTTCTGTAAGTGATTACAAAAGGAATGAGGAGTGATTTCCAAAATGGTGATGGAATGACCTCTAGAACCATTTAGATGTTGAATGGATAAACTGGCTCTACAAACACATACTACATTATTAGAAATGAACATTTAAGCCCTGGTCAGTGTGTCTCAGTTGGTTGGGTGTAGTCCCGTGCACCAGAAGGTTGCTGGTTCAATTACTGGTCAAGGGCACATGCCCAGGTTGCAGGCTGGACCCTTAGTCTGGGGCCTGCAGGAAGCAGCTGATTGATGTTTCTCTCTTTCTCTGAAAATCAAACTATTCTTTGAAAGAAAAAAAGAGAGAGAAATGAACATTTAAAAAAGATTTAGATGCAGAAAATATCTTCTTCAGTTGTTTTTATCCCCTTCTCATTTCAAATTCCAATGTATTTGGCTGCTTCTAACATTTGCTGTCTTTTTACGTTATATTGATGAGTATTTATTCAAAAATAATATTATTAAGAGTATCTGTGCATTTGAATACTATTCAGAATTCATTTTAAAATTTAAATAGAGCCTCAATTCTTTCAAATCCTATGGTTCATTTTTAGAATATATTCAAAATCCAACATTTTTTTTCCAATTCCACTGTTATGAGCCAAGCTTATACCATCATCTTGCACTTGGACTGGTTTTCTGGTCTACCTGCATACCACCACCATCACACAGATACACACAGACACACCAGAGTTGTACTCCATATAGCAGCCAGGGTGAATCTTTTATAATTTAAGCATTTCCTCCATCATGTCCCTACCTCAATCCAAGAGAATTCAAAATGTTTGCAGCAGCCTGTAAGACCCGAAATGATCAAACTACTCTTTCCTCCTGCTCATACTGCTTTCTCCCTCATTCATTTTCCTGCAGCTATACTGGCCTTAGTGCTATTTTTTTCAAAATGTTGAGGACCTCCTTCAGTGCATTTGTACCTTCTGCTTCCTCTAATTGAAATGCTCTTCCCAGGAAGAGCTGTGTGGTTCTCTCCCGACTACTTAAATGTTGCCCTTAAAGGTGTTAGTCAAAGCCTTAATGCCATGTGGCCTTTAATAAGGCTTCTAGCAAGAGCTTGCAGGAAAGGAAGGTAAATTTAGAAACTTGAGGAAAGGGGAACCTTGCTCTGTAGAGGCAGAAAACTGTAGTGACAGTGTTGCCTATAGTAACTGAGTGAACTAGCGGACATTTCCAAGCAACGTGTTAAAAGTGTTCCCTGATTCTCTCACTGCTTATAGTAAGATGCAAGAAGAGGGAGATCAATGATGCCTCCTGGCAGCAACCACAAGAATGGGGGTTGAAGTACCTTCTCCAACCCCATTTAAGTCTTCAGAGGCAGCTTAACTGCAACCTTAGGAGAAACCCTGAGCAGCATCACCCAACTAAGCATTCTCGGATTCTTGACCCTCACAACCTCTGTGGGATAACGTTTATTACTTTAAGATGCTAAATGTTGAGTCATTTACTCATTACACAACAATATATCACTGATACAATTATCTTGTTTAAAAAAATCTTACTTCCTCTTGAATGTTCCAACATTCGACTTATTTCTCTATGGAGTTAGCCCCATAGACAGACTAAGGAGAGGCAAGCGAGTGGAGGAACCATAAAGGAGGGTCAGGTATCCTGGGTGGTGTAGGCAAAAAATTCCCTATTGTCATTTTTTGACATTACAGAAACTACTTGTAATCTTGCTGTTCTTTGAATTACTGAGGATTCTGCTTTTGAATACTACATTGAGGATTCTCAACAGTTTTTGTTTGTTTGTTCCAGTGCTAAAATCTTTTATTTTTATTTAAGTATAGTTGGTATAAAATATTATATTAGATTCGGGTGTACAATATAGTGAGTTGGCATTGGCATACCTTACATGTGATCACCACATTAAGTCTAGTAACCATCCGTACAATGCAATTTATGTTAACAGAATATTATTGACTATGTTCCCCTTCACCTCTTCCATTTGTCTCATCACCACCCTTCCCTCTGGCAACCATAAGTTTGATCTCTGTTTTTATGGTCTGTTATTGTTGTGTTTTTATTTGTTTTGTTGTTTTAAATTCCACATGTAAGTGAACTCATACAGTATTTGTCTTTCTTGTCTAACTTATTTCCTTAGCATAATACCTTTAGGTTCACCCATGTTGTTGCAAATGGCAAGATTTCATTCCTGTTTTTTACTGAGATAATTATGTATGTGTATGCGAGATTATATATATACGTTGCTTCTATATCTTGGCTATTGTAAATAGCTGCAATGAACATAGGGGTGCACGTGTCTTTGAATGAGATACCACCTCACCTAGTCAGAATGGCTATGACTGAAACGTCAAATAACGTGCTGGCGAGGACGTGAAGGAAAGGGGAGCCTTGTGCACCATTGGTGGGATTTCAAGTCGGCGTAGCCACTATGGAAAACAGGATGGAGTGTCCTTAAAAAAACTAAAAACTAAAAATAGATCTACCATATGACCCAACAATTCCAGTTCTGAATATTTATTCAAAGAAAGCTTACCTTTTTTTTTTTTTTAATTAAAGAAGGCTGAAACAAGATCAGTAGCAACTGAGTTTAATGCAGGCAAAATTATCTGCTTTCCTTGCTGAGTGCCTTTCCATGTATTTTCACTACAACCCTTTGAATTGATTAAAGTTTTCTGGCTTCCAAGCACCATGAAAGTAGCTTTGTTGGGGCAGGGCAGTATAGACAGAGAGACTGTTTGACATTTTTAGGACATGATGTGCAAACAGCAAGACTATTTCTAATGCGCGGGTATTCTTATGTCAAAAAAACTGTTACCCCCATTCTTTCCCAGCTTTATCAAAACACAGACCCCATTGAATTAATCAAAATTTGTTCTCTGCTGATTATGTTTTTAATACTTACGTGATCCCTGTCTTCTACAGGATTTTCCATATTTTATAACTGACATACTTTTTATTCTTCCATATTAATGATTTTTAAAATTATTGGATAAAATCTTGCTATTGCATATTCTGGTAGCTATCTACAAACCTCTCTATTTATCATACTGAATTCAGTGCTTCACTGATTCTTTCCTGCATAAGTTCCATTACCAGTTTATATTCTTACTCTAAAAAAATCCCTTCTCAAAGAAAGTCTGCTATCATATTTTAAATTTTCTCATTGGTATGCATTTTACAAAAATGACAATGGTATTTCAGTATAGCACTTTCCTAATAAAAGCACTTGCTCAATTTTTATGTATTTTCAGATCTCATTTAATGCAGATGAAACTGTTGAGATTTATTTTGCTATAAATTTTGTATTATTTGCCTACTGAAGGATGTTGATTAGGCAATACAAAATGATGACACCAATTCAATTCAGAAAAGCAACAGTAGAAGGAAGACTTTCTGCAGGGGAAAAAAAATAACCTAAGTTATAGCATATGATAAAAAATAATAAGACAGACACAGATTTAATCCCTGCTTCACAAATTAATATGTGTGTGGCACGGAGTAAACTCCCTAACCTCCCTAAACTCAAGGGAGTTTATACACTATACCAAGTTCCTGGGTTGTGCTAGACCTGGTTTGGTATTGGTGTTAGAGATATATAAAACTGTCAGCGCAGTTCCTAAATGAGAGTAGACAAACAGTAAGCTACAGCATTATTATTGTAAGTATTGGTTTGCTCATGCTAGAAACAGTTGGAAATACATATTTAATTGAAAAATATTTGACATTTTCTTTCCCAGAACAGCTTGCATTCTGGAATTGCTTCCATGTGTTAAAAATTTGTTTCAACATTTGATGAGAATTAAAAAGAATACTACTTTGAAGGCTTGGTTTTGTAGCTAGATGTTGTTACAAAAAAAAAAAAAAAAAAAAGGCTAGCTTTTTGCAAGGTGTATAATCTCATAAGAACTGTCGCCTCTCTTTTCAATAATATTGAAAGAAAAAAATAACTGTTGTCTGATTTTTTTTCAATCCAACCAAGAAAGATAATTTGCTGATTTGAACCTCTGTGGATAGCTCTTGACAAGACAGCATGTCTCTTGACAAGACAGCATGTCTTTACATTAAAATAATATTTATTTCCCTGTAACGTCTATCCTTTACTTTCCTTCTACCCACTGATTCTATTAATTCAATTGCTCATTCATTCCTGTAATATCTATTTTAGCAACTAATATGTGGTCACCTTTAGCTAATGAGTACAATTCTCTCTCTTTATCTCAGGATTGTTCTTCAAATACTTTAAGACGGGTATGAAACTCTAGCTTTCCCTCTTAAGCGTCACAATTTCATTTACTGTTTTTCATTCTGTAAAGTTTTCATGTCTTCACCATCCTAATCTCTCTCTTTTGAACCTTTTAAAATCTCTTATAAGGCATAATTATAATTTGGTGAAAGTTTTTGCTTTTTGATATGTGAATTCTATCATTCTGTATACAACGTTATCTTAAAACATGTTTGATAATTCCATACTTACAAATGTACCTACTGGAGCTATTAGATTATTTTATAATTGATCTAAATGACTGGTTCCCAGTTTCCCTAGAGCTAAGTATCCCCTTGGGAACTTATTAATGTATAGATCACTAAACTTCAATGTTGGATGTTTTTATTCAGCAGGTCTGAGTTGGATCTGAGGATTGCATTTTTTCTTCCATTCTGTTTTCTTCAGAGAAGTTCGAAAAATATTGTTATAGTATATTATAAATACAATTATATTAATTATAATCAGTAGTGACAATTATACAAAAATTAAATCTATTTACTGTATGTAAAAACATGGAATTTAAATTAATGCTATACTGAATATTTCAGAGTGGTCACATTGAACTCAGTAGGCAATAGAGGCAAAATCCTTAGAGAAACAAAAGCCCTAATTTGACTCTGTCACTGACTATGTAACCTTAAGCCAGCCACTAATTTCCATGATCTACACACACACAAATTATAGTAATATTTTTGCATATATTTTGCTGAATCTTGGAGAATAAAATAATGTAATATGGTTATAAATGTGCAATGGGATAGCATTTTATATACATTTAAGGATGTTATTATTATGTACTTTCAGTAACATTTTCAGATACTAGTTAAGGCATAATGAATTGATTAAAATTAAAGTTTTTCATTATTTTCAGTTACTAAAAATATTTGACATTCTAATCTTATGTAAATCTTTTTCTTTCTTTAAAAAAATTTTTTCTATATTGATTTTAGAGAAAAAGGAAGGAAGGGAAAGTGAGAGAGAGATTGAAGCATCAATAAGAGAGAACATCGATTGGCCACTTCCTGCATGCCCCCCACTGGGGATTTGGCCCACAACCTGGGCATGTGCCCTGATCAGGAATCAAACTGGTGACCTCTTAGTGCATGGGTCGACCCCCAACCACTGAGCGACACCAGCCAGGCTGCACATCTTTTTCTTAATCCTTTTCTTAAGAAAGATAATAGCCTAACTGGTACCAACAAGGCTGATATTATTAAAAGCATTTTCTCATAGGTTTGGAACAGGTTGAAATATTTGTAAAATTCCTGTCAGTTCAACTGTTTCCTTGGGGTGGAAGGGATGTATAATCAAACTTATGGCTTTTGTGATGAAGCCAATCTAAGGCTCAAGTGCACTTGACCTTGCACAATGTATGGTTGGTCATTGTATATTTTGAGCAGGTAAACAAGTAAAGGTCTTCTGTGTGCATTAATACATAATCAACTTTATAATTTTAATTTCATTTCAATATTTTCATTTAAAAAAAATTAACCAATACCACCACAGTATTTTTCTATGACTTTTTTGTTTCAACTTTCAATTTTCTCTTTGTACACATTCCATTTTCTTTATTTTTAAATATTATAGAATAAAATTTACCTTTTAATCAACCTTTTTTCCTTTTCTCGACTTCTCAAGGAAAAGTATGCAGTTATATTTCCAGCTTGTGTTGAGGATATTCTGCCTCTCCCAGGCTTTTGATCAGTGATTCATGACAATAATCATTAGTACACTTTTGACTAGATTCTTCTAACTCACTTAAAGTAAGAATGACTGGAATAAACATGTATACAATCAGCCTATGACTTCACAATCAGTGAGGTATCTTTGGAGGCATGCAGTTTGGATATAGTTTGGGCAATTTGTTACAAATGGCAGTACTGCATCTAGATTTTAGTTGTATTAAAACACTAGGGTGGTAATTACTATTAGAAAGGCCAGGCATAGACTGTGAATTGTTGTAGGGTTTATAAAGTAAGAAGATGTTCCTATCTTTGCAGATTTTTAAATCTAAAACTAAAATAAAACAAAAAATGTTTCCTTTAGTCATCCACTAAACCTGTATTGAGCATCTTCATTCTGAATCCTTCAAATAATGGTCACAAAGAAGTGATAATTACCCATATAAGAGAGACAAAAAGAGGGGTGGTTATATGAGCTAGTGTGATAGAGAGAAAAGCAGACGGTCTTTAAAGTCAGAGCAAGTTTGGATTCACACCAGGAATCTGGTACCTATCAGCGCTGGCTTTTGGTTAAATCATTTCAATCCTCTGAGCTTCAGTTTCTTCATCTATGGTGACAACCTAAACTTTTACATAATATATTTCTAGAAGGAAGTTGGTGCACATTTTGGAGCAGAGGGCAGAAAAGGAACTGTCTTCCTTTTATGATTGATATGCAAGAGATGAAGAGCACCTATTTAGCAAACTCATTTCAGTAAACCAGAGTTTGGGTAGTTTCCAAAAAGGTCCACATGATCTTTTTCTTTTTCTTTTTCTTTTTTTTTTTTTTATCCTCACCCGAGGACATTTTTCGATATTTTGTTCAGATAGAGTGAGAGGGAGAGAAAGAGAGAGAAACATCAACGTGAAAGCGACACATCGAGTGGTTGCCACCCACACGACCCAACCAGGGCTGGGGACAAACTGCAACCAAGGTACGTGCCCTTAGTGGGAACCGAACCAGGGTCTCTCTGGACCACAGGCCGACGCTCTAACCGCTGAGCCAAACCGGCCAGGACCACCTGATCTTTTTCTATCAGCAAATCTTGGTAAATTGTCTATAGAAATGAGAGCTGGACCATGACCTGGCTCAAGTATTTCTCAAGAATTCAAATAATTTTCCCCTCATTGTTTGGTTATGCTTGACTTTTTTTTTTTTTTTTTTTTTTTTTGGTACGTGCCCCTAGCAGGAACCGAACCCAGGATTCCCTGGTCCACAGGCTGACGCTCCAACCGCTGAGCCAAACTGACCAGGGTGCTTGACTTGTTTTTTAAGCAGAAGTGAAACACTCTTTTGTAAATTAGAAACTAGAAGTTTCAAATATAAATACTGGAAAAGGTAATATTGTGGAAATAAACGAAGACCATCCAAGTGAGAACAAGCAGAGGCTATTTATGTAGAACTTCCAATAGCAAGGAGACCCAGAGGGAAGGAGGGGAGGAGGGAAGCTTTACAGTGGAAAAGGGGGAAGTCTTCTAGTGTGTTCTGGGTGGAGGTGTGGGCATGAGAAAGCTGGAGTCAGGCTAGGAGAAGCGAGGTATCCTCTGTGATTGGTTTGGGGAGCTTATTTGGCTTTCCCTGGTTGACCCTAAGTTGGAAGAAGGGGACCATTCTGGGCTGATGGTGGCAATGGTGGTAATTTGACTTCCCAGGCTTTTTGCTGAAGAGGTTGTGGGTCAGAGTTCTATTCTCATGTATGGACTGGCCATCGTGTACTTGTATATCCAGTCTCTCAATATGTAGAGACTCACTGCCAAAGTAAAATCTGCCAGTTATTCAGACACTATAAATTATTAATAGCAGATTCTGGGTCTCAGTGATTAACTGACATGATTAACTGAAATATCAAAGGTGAGAAGAAAGAAAGGGAAAATGAGCAATGAAAGTTGGAGGAGGAGGTGCAAGCTGAGACAATAAAGAAAAATGGCAAGTCAGCAGCAAAAAGTATGAATGAACCGTGCATCAGTGAACAGTAATAACTCAAGTTTAATGACCACAGGTAGCACTGCTAGTACATTCAATCCATGAGCATATGTTTGTTGATTTCTTATAAGCAGAACTCTGCTCAAAACAGTGGAGAAATTCAAAGGACATCATCATTATCATCAATAATTTCCAAGATATAGATTCAGTCAGAATCCAGGACCCTCAAGTTCTTTGGCAGGGAGGGCTAAGGATCCCCATTTCTCTCCGCTAACAAAACAGGCATTTCTCCTGCGAATGTGCCTCTCCTTGCGCACTAATGAGAAAGCCACACTCGGACCTGCTTTCCACTCTCAAGGGAGCTCTGCACCCGTCCTCCGATGTCTGAAACTGCCACTATTTTGATGTCAATCATTAAAGCCATGGACCTGCATTTTGGGAGTCAGAAATTGGTCCAGGCTCCAGACTTCACATTTATGTGTGTGTGTGTGTGTGTGTGTGTGTGTGTGTGTGTGTAATTTTCTCATGGTTAAATTAATGACAATATCACTGATTTATTTACTTAAGCCTTCAAGGACTATGACCTTTCTTTACATATATATATTGAGTATTTTTTTTTCTTATTGATTTTAACCATTGCAAAGAAGGTAATTAATAAAGAAAGCCCTGTGTTAAAGTGAAATAATGTATAGGGTAGCCTCAGTATCATTGGGAACAGAACTGTTGAAAATAAAAGTACGTTAACAGATGAGGGCATAATATACATTTAAACAATATAAATCTATTCTAAAGCATAGTCCAGTTTACAATATGACTCACACACTCGCAGAGAGTTCTCATTCTGACATTTTTTCCCCAGCAAGACTCATTTGTATTTGGAGGACCTTTTTTAAAGGAAGCCGTAGTGTTAATTCACTTTATCCTGTCTCCTTGTCTCCCTGTTCTCATGCTTCCTTTGTCCCTTGCATTATTTTGGTAAATTGGCTTCCCTTTCCTTAACAGGGCATGATTTGACCGAATTTACTTTTGCTCAGTGAATCTCCAAACTCACAAAGTGATTTGTCTTCCACCTACATGAGAGGCTTTTCACAAGTAATTGGATATATAGTCATCACATAGATATTGCGTTGTAGATAAGTCTATTATGTCTATTTGAGGGGAGAATTAAAGAAAGACCCAAAGCTAGGGATGATCATAGCCCTGCCTTTTAAGTAAGTAATATATTGTCTTCCATGAAGCCTTTTTTTCTTATCCCTGGACTAAGCCGCTTGCTTGGTCATTTGCATAGATACATACCAACTGTTTAAAAACAAACAACATTGAAAGCAAAAAAGCATTGAAATGAGATTCATTTACCACTGTTTTAGGTCCTAAGTGGATGAATCGGCATTCTTTTTGTTCAGAGGGCACTTTTAGGAATCTTTTCTAAATTGTGTTTTCTAAACCTCTTCAGTATATCGTTACCTTTGTGGCTCGTGTGTTTCATCATACAGGTAGAACCTATCATTTTCTTCTGAACAGGCAAAGAGACTAGTTTTCCTTTTAGTTAGTTGAGAAGAACACTCCTGGCTTATATGACTACTCTTCCCAAATGCCCACCTTGGTAACTTAAGTATCATGTGGCGCTATTAGATCATTACATAATTTCACTCTTGGAAGCCCATCTAACCTAAAGAATCAGATTTCTGTTGGTCTGTACAGATTGTTAATTAAGACTTGATTTTTTTCATAACTGTGAAGCTTAATTACAATTTCTAATGCACTAAAAACACATGTTTCATAGGAAATCAGGTTAGTACAGAAAACCTGTTTCATCTGTTTTGAATCCCATGATGCCTTGTTAATAATTGATTTATAAAGAGGTAAAAATAGTCTGTCCTTGGATGAAACTTGTTTCTATCGGGAAATAGTTGCATTAGGACAACCAGAGGGAAGAGAAATTCAAAGATGGCTTATTGAACCAACCAGATTGAATGGATGAACCAACCAGGGTGCTCAGAAACAGGAAAAACAAACATGAAATGTAGATTTGGACTAAAGATAAGGGGTATTGAATGTCAAACTAAGTCATTTGAAGATAATCTGACAAGTAATTGAGAAATACTAAAGGTTTGTATAGAGGTGCATGACTCCTCTAGTGGAACAGTGCCTTGCACATTCAAGGCAATTAAAATGAATGAATGTGTGATTTAATACATAGATCTAATCATAGATAAATATCTGGAGGTGAACATGAATAAATTAAATTCCTCAGGCTTTTACAAATTTTACAATGTTATAATACTTTGTGACTGTCACTTCCAGGCTATAAAATTATATTAAACCTCATGGTGGGATTGGGTTTTTTATAGAATATGATCTATGTTCTCCCAGGCTCAGTCATTCCTGAAAGAGTTTGTATTAGTGTCAGATGTACTGCACAGTGGTTAGACAACCATATACTTTACAAAGTATTCCCCCTAATATTTCAAACACCTACCTAGTCCTATACATAACTATTACAGTATTGTTGACTATATTCCCTCTGCTGTACTTTACATGACTATTTTGTAACTTTTTAGCAATGGCAAATACGTCATCTGTGTGTCTATGTATAAGTATTAGGGGTTTATTAAAAAGGTCAGATGTATCCCCATACTCCTTTTACCTTTATTCATTTTTTTAAAAAGTGAAAATTATTGTTTGGGTTTTTTGAGTATGTGTTTGTTTGTTTGTTTGTTTGTTTAATGGTTGCAAACCCTTCTTTCTTACAAGGGTTTTTGAAGTTTAGCAACATTGGGGAATGCTTATCTCATGTCGTATATCTCAACATCTGAGAGAGGGCATGCATTTCTTAAATTAAATGCTCATGAGCTCTCATTTAATTTAAAAAAAAGATATCTGTGCTAAGTAATCTTTAAGAAAATAAAATCAATTTTTAATTTGAGGAGTTCTAGAACAGAAATAAATTATCAGTTTTTCTTGAGATAGACACTCTAAACTATTCATTGAAAATTCTCTTTGCAACTGGAATGAGCATGAAATTTGAGGTTAAAACACACCCAAAAAAAGTGGCCATATTGGGCAACACCACTTACAATTGTAGGATCGCCATTCCTTCAGGTGCAATAAGTAATGACTATCTACCTTGATTGGTCAAAATAACTTAATGTATAAGAAAATTTATCAGAAACTGTGAAACTATATGGAAATCCTAGTTATCATTGAATTGACAAGTTGCTTTAATCACTGATGTTTAGTCTACAAATCAACAGTCTGATTCCCACCAAATGGCGTTTTCTCAGTTAACAGATTTTAATCTTTATAAAGAAAACTCAGTTGAAAAGAGATGAGTCATTAAGAATGTAAAACAAGGAGGAAGATAAATCTCCTTTATTCACTAGGCATTTGCTCTATCAGGTGTTGTTCTGGGTTCTGGAGAATCAGACAAATTATCTTCCTCAAGCAATTTAAGATTAAGTAGAAATCAGGTGCACAAACAAACAACTAAAATGTAGAGTGGCAACCTTAATGATAGAGAGAGGAAAACACAAGGTCCAGTGATGATAACAGAGAAGGAAGAAAGTAATTCTGCTTGAAGGTTGAGACTGAGTTAAAGACTATGTTGCAGAGAAGTTAATATTTGAGTTGGCTGCCAAGTAAAAGTTTTAGGCAGATGAAACAAAATGTAGACATGCATATGAGAATGAGGCGGTGTTGTGTGCTCCTGGAACTTCAAGTATCATTGCAACATAAAGTAAAGAACAGAGAAAGTGGTAAGAAATGCAGCTGAAAGTGTAGGCTAGGGCTAGAGCACACTAAAGTACAGTGATACCTCGGTTCTCGAACGCCTCGGATTTCGACCAAATCGGTATTCGACCAGGAGATTCGAGAAACTTTTGTCTTGGAATCCGAACAAATATTTGGAACTCGAACTTCCGAGATGAGCCGAGTTGAGCCGAATGGCGTTCATTCGGCCCAGCGCGCCTTGCTTGTGTCATCAGTGTGAGTGCAGAGAGAGAGTCACGCTTTGTGGAGAGAGTCACGCTTTGTGGAGAGAGTCCGTGTGGAGAGTCACGCTTTACACTGAATTTAACCCTTAGACATACTGTACACTTTTATTTCTTGTTGAGACTTATGTTTTTCTACATATTATATACAAATTAGGCCAGTAAATAGGCATTTTCTGGGGCTTGGAACGAATTAATCCAGTTTCCATTATTTCCTATTGAGTTTCATTGCTTCGGTTCTCGAACAATTTGGTTCTCGACCGTCCTCCTGGAACGAATTATGTTCGAGAACCGAGGTATCACTGTATTTGGGTTTTTGGCTGAGAAGGATGGTGAGCAAAGACAGAACTATCTAGTCCTCATGTCTAAAGTTTGTCATATGAGAATATAAAAAAGATGTAGCTCTCTGTTCTTACAGATCTATGTAGGAAACCGAAAATATAAGAATGCTTCACAAGTGCCTGGATGAAACATATGTGCACAGCCCACATGCAAACAGATCTCTAGAGATGAACAAACTACTTGCTCCAGAATCCTACACAGTACTGAATAAACAACTAGACTGTTGCTTAAAGATCACAATGTATAATTATTCATTACAAAATTAAGACTAAATCATTGAGAAGGAAACTAATTTCAGTATTCTCGGTGTGCTTCACATAAAACTTTACATCTGGCTGTTTTCTAGTCAGTGCATTTTAACACAATATACTTTGTGCTTGGACTTTGAATATGATCAAAGTGTGACATTTTTGAGAATTCTATTTCTTCTTTAGGGAAAATGAAAAAGTGAATAGATGGCAAATACTTTGTTCAAGTGCTAGGTACTAGAAATTCATGTTAAGGGGCACATATTGAGTAGTGTTCACCTTTCCTCCAGGGGGAAGACAAGGAACTATAAGGTAAAACAGAATGTGGCTTTCAGTTGAATCTAGAGTCTGACCCACTTTTTGCCAATAATATACTCAATAATCTGAAATCCTCTACTCTTTGAGCAACAGAGAGTAATCCAAATATAGACTGCTTAGCACAATGCCTAGCACACAGCAATTACTCACTAAATGGCAGCTTCTACTATCAGTTTCCTCGGTCATATATTGTGAGGTTTGGACTGAAATTCCTTTTGGTTCGAGCATATTATTTTTTATATTGGAAGTGAAATATTTACCAATTTCTTCCTTTTTCTTAGTCTTTATGGACACGCTTCTCTTTCAGACGCTAATTACATAGCACTGTTGACATTGGGTCATCATTACAGGTTTTTCCAGGGAGAGGGATTCTCTAACTGGTAGCAGAAAATTTACCTTGGGAAAATGGAAAATGTGTAAATTCATAAACCTTACCCACTTCTCTTTGATTTAGTCGATTTGGGGTTGGGTCCAGGTGATTCTCATCATGTGGTCTGAAAATCACAATTCAACATACGTTGTTTAAAGGTCTCATGTTGGTAATGTGACACTGTATTGAAGAATAGCAGTTTTGGAGCTGTGGAAAAGATGGGCTGTTGTTAGGAAATGAAGAACCGAAACAACATTTTTCCCTAACAGAAGAAGCACACAATTAAAATCCATGGCCAATTCCTTTATAAGACTGTAGCCTTGCAGGTGCTGGTCCTGTGGCTCATCCAGACATAACCAGACCGCTGAGTGCACTGCAGACCGTCGTCAAGGGCTGCGGATTCCTGTGATTGCAGCACTTTCCCCAGGCAGCGCCTGCTGCACTCTGCTGCATCGGTTACAGAGACGGGGAAGAGCAGACAGAGAACCACATTGATTTTGTATGTGTGTCGCAGCTTTTCCAGCTGCAAAAAAAATAAACAAACAAGGAATACATACACACAAAAGACGACAAAAAAACAATTCTCTTACTATTTCAGTGCTCTGGCCCTAATGACTCAGAGTTTCCGGTTTTATCTGGACTGTCCTTACTTGACAAAACTGCAGAGAATACAAATGACCAGAAAACAAAGAAAAATCATGTTTTATGGGGTGTATTTTTTTATTAGAATTCATCCCTCATCCCTCAATTCATGTTTGAAGCTATCGTTATATAAACATTCATTATAGAAGTTTCCAGAAACCTCTTCATTAACAAATAAGAGGAAATCAGAGAAGATAGACCTGAATTGCAAAGCCTAGTGTAACCAGAGAAGATCAAAGGGAAATGCTTTCCTGAGATTTTGAAAGGAGCTTTAACTAAAGTTTAAAAATAGGAAAAATATTTAAAAAGTCCTCTAAGAAAGATTATCTTCTCAAAATATTAAACTACTTCTATCTTGTCATTTTACGGGGATTTGTGCTGAAGTCTGATCAACCTGTCAAGTAGAAATGAAATACTACTATGTGAAATTGTTTTGTTTTCTTTTTTTTTTCTTTTTTTCTTTTTAGAGAAAGAGGAAGGGAAAGGGAGAGAGAGACATGGATGAGAGAGAACATTGATTGGCCGCCTCCTGCACGCCCCCCACTGGGGATCGGGCCCACAACCTAGCCATGTGCCCTGACCAGGAATTGAACCAGTGACCCCTTGGTACATGGGTCGATGCTCAACCACTGAGCCACACTGGCTGAGCTACGTGAAATTGTTAAATAACTAATTTCTAAAGTTTCAAAATCAGCAAACAAATCATATTTCTTTACAACGCCTCGCCCAGCAGAATAGACAAATTCTAATGTATCACGACCTCGGTAAGATTTTGAGCAAAACGGCTTTTCTGAGGCGTGGCTTCAGGAACTTGAGGAGCGCAGGATGGAGCACTGTCACATTCGGTTGGCAAATCAGAAATCCGGCCTTTGGGATTGCAGAGCCAGAGCATCAGAAGGACTCTGTCTTCTGAAACAGAAAGGAGTGTGCAGCTGAAAACAGAATGGGACCCCAAAAGCAATAAATCAAAGAGGAGCATTCATGCCATTCAGAAATCTAATGATCTAAAACAGCTATTAAAGCTAGAGAGTTGCGAGCTAGAGTCGTAAACATATGGTGAGGGGTCTAATTTAAGTGAGAACTATCTTAGATGTGTATACACCATCAGCAACATGAAATCATCCCAGAGTAACAGGCCAGGGAAAGGGAAATGGTCAGGAGAGGTCACTAGGGCAGACTGGGATAAGGCCAGTCATCTTTTACCACTAAGCAAATAAACAAGGTTGGAGGTCTTTCCCTTATTTTAGAGGCATAATATATACTTCTCAGATTTTTAAATTGATATCCTGGAATGAGAAATAATCTAGGTTATATTTCCCAAGACTACCAAACAATGGGAAACCAGAATTATGTTTTCATTATTTTCCTTCACTGTTTTTCAAATTGGATAATTTTCATCTATTGGTGTATTTTCAAGATCACTGACTCTTATATTCTGTTATCTCCCTTGGCTATTATATTCTTCCTGTGGACATTTTTGAAAAAGGTTTAATTTTTTTAGAGCAGTATTAGATTCACAACAAGATTGAGAGGAAGGTACAGAAATTTCCCATATACCCCTGTGCCCACACATGCACAGCTGACCCATTATCAGCATCCCCCACTGGAGTGGTACATTTGTTACAACTGAAAAACCTACATTGACATGTCTTAATCACTCAAAGTCCATAGTTTACATTATGGTTCACTCAGTGCTGTACATTCTGTTGGTTTGGACAAATGAATAATGACATGTATTCATCATTATGGTAGCATACAGAGTATTTTGTAGCTGCCCTAAAATTCTCTGTGTGCTGCCTATTCATTCCTTCCCTCTCCCCAAGCCCTGACAACCACTGATCTTTTACCACCTCCACAGTTTTGTCTTTCCCAGAACATCATGCATCTGGACTCAAACAGTCCATAGCCTGTTCTGATCGGCTTCTTTCACTTAGTAATAGTCATTTAATTTTCCTTCACATCTTTCCTGGCTTGGTAGCTCCTTTGTTTTAAGCATTAAACAATAGTTCATTGTCTGGATGTACCACACACTGTTTATTTATCCTTTCACCTACTGAAGGACTATCTTCTGAATTTTTTTTTATTTTGCTCATTGTGATTTTTTGGACGGCTGGGGGGCTGGGGCATGAGAGAAGAATGAAGAGAGAGAGAAAAGGTGTTTATTTCCTCTGAATATTAGGTGTTCCCGTTCCTGCTTCTCAAGCCAGAGCGAAGGGGTTCATCTAGCCTCTCTGTGTGCCTTACTGCCCACGACTGGTGTGCTGAACTCAGGCTGGGAGATACGAGAGGAAAAACATGGTAAACTTACAATTTGTTCCATGGAATTTCAAGTGCATGTCTTCTCAAGTCTGCTCTTTCTGATCTGCTTTGCAGAGCTCATTAGCTGTTCTCTCCATTCTGTCCCTGTTTTGTATTTGTATTCAGTGGGAAGGACTAGGTGGAACCAGAGAATCTAGTGTTGATTTTAAAACGAGTAAATGTAAATGACATTATAATTCACAGTTTCAAAAATGTTAAATGTAATTCACCATTTCAAAAATGTTAAATGTAATTTCCTTAACATCTGGAAAAAGAATAATTATACATGATATATGGGATGATGTATATATGTGTGTTGTGTGCACAAACATGTTAATAAGCAAATATATGTGTGCAAGTACATAGCTAAGAACTTTGGAGAATAGATTCATACTTATGAAATTAAAAGTTATCCGTACAAAATGTCCACCATTTATAATTTCTGGGCTGAGCTATTTGAAAGCTGATATTAAATTATACATGTTAAATTGGAGAACAAAATTCTAGCCAATAATTAGTCATTTTCAATTTTTCTGAAGTAATTTCAACAAAGTGAATAGTCACTAACTTTAGAATGGGAAAAGTTTAGTACATAAAAAAATACAATCAAAAAAACCTGCTATTATTTGTGTAATTTTCTTATAGAAACACACTCCCAGACATTGAACATTTATGTTTGCAGCAGGCATTGGTTGAGAGAGGTTCATCATGACCTCATAAGTCACCAGGAGAGTACTCCCTTTTTTCTTGGGTTGCACAGTTATATGTATCTAGTTAATAGAATACAGAGTTAATGAAGAAACATTATTTTCTTATAGCTACTTAAAGCTGTACTTTAGATTTATCGAAACTAGTATTTCTAAATTTAGGACTTGCTAATGCACCCATGACTTCACTTGAATTATGAAAATTGCCTAGACATTTTCCCTCTATACACAATCAAAATACATTTGCAAGTTTTTAGAAAACCATTTCTTGGAGCTCACTGTAACAAAGACAGGGAACTTGTCAGCAGGTATTTTGAAGTTAATGGAGTTAAACATAGAGTGTTACATACAGAGTCTCTACCTCTGGCATTTTTAAATAAATAATTTTGGATTTTACAAAGAGAAAATGAAGAATTTCTTCTGACTCTAATCAATGTATGTCAGGCATGTCAGTAGGCTGATGGTCTCAGCAGTATCCTAAACACATGGGCTGAGCATAAAAGATGGAGTTCAGCAAGCGGAGCTAAATTTGATGATGCATCTCTTCACAGTGCTTTTATTTTGGCTCAGTGTTTTTTGTCTGCCTTTGTTTTTGTTAATCCTCACCTGAGGATATTTTTCCACTGACTCTTAGATAGAGTGGAAAGGAGGGAGGGAGGGAGGAAGAGAGAGGATGAGGAGAGGGAAACATCATTTGTGAGAGAAACACATTGATTGGCTGCTCGGGGTTGGGATCAAACCTGCAAACAAGGTAGGTGCCCTTGACTGAGGATCAAACCCATGACCCTTCGGTCTGGGGGCCAACACTCTAACCACTAAGCCAAACGAGCCAGGGCTTGGCTCAAGGTTTTTTTTATTCCATTTTCTCTCTTGGCCAGCGTGTTGATGATTAAGCTGGAAAGACAGGGTGAAGACATGCTGCAAATGCAGTTGAGTTTTATGGAGGAAGGAACCATATCTGCCCGGGACCTTTCAAGTCATCAGAAGAGGCATTTTAAAAGAGTCCAGTGGTAAGAAATTAGAGGTTAAGGATGGAATCTTGAATCGAAATAGCTTAGGAAAAAATTTAGAGAGATATACTATCCTGTGCAAATGAAAAAGGCTGAGAATATGAGTATACATTTATTTGTAAGAGAATACAACCTTATGGCTGACATTTAGTAGGCAGCACTGGAGTAACTTAGAAAGAACAGATTCAATGTCTCTTTCATTTATTTGGCCCCTTTAAAAAAGAATGATGATGTATCTATATCTCTATATAGAAAAACAGCAGCTATACATGCAGGTTCCATTTATGCACGCTGGGGCCAGACTGCCTATGTTTGAGCTGAGCTGCACCATTTGATAGTTCTAAAGAATGAAGCCAATTATATGACTTCCCTATGCCTGAGCATCCTCATCTGTAAAAGGTGGCAATAACAGGGTTGCCATGAGAATGAAGTGAGTTAATACAAATAGTTTGGATCTTGTAGATCACAAACTATGTGCTCAATAAAATATATATATCTTTCATTGTTTTCTAACATGATCATAGACAGTAATTACTCTGCAAATAGGAGAGATAATCAACTGAAGTGGAATACCATAATAAAATAAAAGTGTGTAACAAACATAAGTATGTATATATAAATAAAATGAAACATACATAATGTCACAATAAAAATTTTATTTGTATGTAAATGATATAAATATATACTCACTTGACAATTCATTTGAAGTCATTTTGCATTCTTGTCTTATAGAGTCCCACATGATTTCTTTCATAAACTATACTTGTCGTACGTTACCAATGATTTCAATACTGGCTTCTTTAAAGTGAAGAGAGATTTAAAGGCATTTGTTAAGCCATCTGAGTACGAATCCTTTTAGATATTTCCAACTTCCCCCCACCTTTTTTCCAGTTACCTTTCTCTACCGGATAGGGCAGTAACTTTTATAGTATTAATTTTATTTTAACTAACATTTATCAAGTTTTCATCACGTTTAGCATAATTTTCATGGAAGTAACTTTTTTGCACTAACATTTCATTTGTTTACATTGTATTTTATTAACATTTGTGTTTAGAATAACTGATAGAGCTAGTCTAACAGTGTTTGCAAACCAACACTTGCTAAGCACACAGCTTTTCATGGTGGAAGGTGTGGGTGGAGAGGGGCTTTCGGTGGGCACCGCCCCTGCACTTGGCCAGCAGCCAGGTGGAGGGAACAGAGAGGACTCTGTAGAGCAAGTTCATGGTGAGTTAACTAAGTGAGTTTCTATTGTATCTCTCTTGATTTACCAGAAGCTCTTTTCTTTGATTTACCTGCTTTGTAGTAGGTCGTAAATTTGCCCTCTGAGATTATTAAACACTGAGATTCTGGAGAAATATTTGTACGATTGCTATTGATTCTGGATTTAGTAGCAAGTAAGAATCCTTTTGAAAACTCCTTTTGTATGGTGGCAGGGAAATTTTGAGTTGAAGTTCACTAAATAGTTTCTGGTAGTCCTTGGAAAGCCAAAAAGTGGTGAAAAAATAATATGAAAATATTCTTTTGTAGCTGTGTGAAAGATGAACTAGTTGGTGTTATTGAAGCCAACACAGGACTTGATGCTGTATTTTTTCTTTAACAATAAATAAAATATTTACAGAATTTGGAAAATTTTAAAATATATATTGGCTCCATAGAACTGCAGAATTGAGCAAGTTTGTTTTTTGTTTTTATAACAAAAAATCATTTATTTGTTTTTCACTAAGACTTTACCTTAGGACATAATTAAACTGTGTTACCACCCCAACTTGAAGAAGGGTTAGTACAGTGAATGTTATAAAGTAGATATAAACAGTTTTTAAATGATTGGAACCAACATTAACTTGACAAAGAAAAACTTCCTTCTAAATCATCATAATAATGTTTAAGTAAAAAAAAAAAAAAAAAAGGAGGGGGTAATGGAAGTTCAGATTGAACAGATCCTCACATTTCATCTGACACATTCAGTCCTGGCTAGAATGTACCAAAATGGAAACAGGATTACTGTAATACAAAAGTTCCACGACAGATCGCTGTACACACCTGTGTTCCAAGCCCACCCCCAAGCCCCAGTGCTTCCAACACAACTATTTTGACTTTACTTTACTTTCACAAACTAATTCGTTCAACATTTTCATGTCATATGAAACGTTTTGTGTCATATAGTATCCCATTATATAACAAAACAAAGACCATTCGGCGTCTATCACTATATCCTCATACTGTCGGGAAATTTTAATTAAAAAATAAAACCTACTTTCTTTTAAAATATGTAAATGTTCGGAAAATTCAGGAGGATGTTACTGATAATGCTAGAAGTAACCAGAAAATTTAGTAGTTTGCTATTTTACTCAGCGTGGAAGCACAGACTATAGTAAACACAAGAACAGGAAGAGACGTGTGTATTCACTAAGGAGGGAGACTTCTCCATCATTGACACAGTCAGGAGGGAAAGAAAGTTCAGAAGACTAAGGAATGGTGGGGAACGTGCCTAACCTGAGCATCACACTGTCCTGAGCTAAATAAAAAAAAAAATTAATTGCATGTAGGGCTCTTCTCTCCATCTCATTCTGAAGACCCATCCTCCCATTTTAGACCCACTTTTACTGGTCCTTTCTACCCCCGGATCACAGTATGTTACTGTTTTCCCATTTCTAACCCCCAGCTGGATAAAACTGCTTGCTTTGCCTTTCTGTTCAAACCTCAGGCTGGGAAACATATTTTTATTTTCAATAAGTTTTAGCTGGCATTTAATGGTTCCTCCAATCAAGAATAGAGGCAGTATACAATGATCTGAATTCCTCTGTGCACTGTACTTTTCCTTATTCTTCTCTTGGCCTGCTTTTTACCAATTTTTTAAAAAACCTAAACAGTACCACACTATAAAGACTTATAATATATGTCACTCATCAGAATGTAAATTTCATGAGAACAACAACAACAAAAATCAAGCATTGTTCAAGGCTGTCTTGACCAGCACCCCAAAATTGCCTGACACGTAGCAGCTCCTCACAAATGTTTGTAAAATGCCTAAATGAAAGAAATAGTTTCAAGTGACAAATATTGTTTACTTCCAGCCGGTTTACATTCACTGCAATCTCTAATAACAACTCAGAATTCAGGATGAGAGTGGGCAGTCTTTAACTAATACTGATGGGCATCTGAATACATGTACCCTGATACTTAGAGCTATGCGTGTGCGTACAATGGGTTTCATGCATTATTATTAGCAATCGTATCTCTGAAATCATGTACAAAGGGGCGTATGTTACATTTGAAGATCATAACAAGCAGTCTGAACTTGCAGTAGTACTTGTTGAGATTTAAATAGTACGGATGCACTCAACAGCCTGTTGAAGGCATAACCTCTTATACCCTACAGATGTGAAACGAGTCTCTGCTCTCCCATTCTGGTAATCTTCCATGTTCCAACTGAATATGAGAAGTTTATAATAAAACTTTCCAATAGCACTGATAGAATGAATCTTATTTGACATTTATGAAATCAAGGGAATATGTTGACAAGGGAGTCTAGGTAAGTACATATCGTAAAAGTGAGCAGAAATGATTTTTGCTGTAAATGCTATTTATAAGCTCTCTCTCACTCCAGAGCCAGTGAGCTTGTACCAGCAAGGTTGAAACACACAGGCAGTGCAATTACGGCTCAGGAATACGTGGTAAACTACACTATTTTGCTTCATGACTCAAAGATGGGTTTGGAGAGGGGGACAATACAGCAGCTGAGAGATTAGGGTGAGGTTGGTTCTCACAGCAGGTGAGATGGCAATAGGAAGTGATTGCAGGGGGGAACAACGTAGGACATTTTGTGTTCAGCAACATTATAACAAAAGGTGATTACAGATGCAAGAAGAGAGTTCTAGTATAGAATCCATTTTAATAGCTAGAACATGAAGGCTGCTGCAGAATAGCAGGATAGAGAGTACATGGTCACATGACCACACACAGTGTTGGGAATGGCATTGGGGGCATACTCCATTTACTCATATGTGTTTGCCATTCAGCATATCCCTTTCGAATATCTCGAATGGTATGATTTCTGACGAAAAAGGATTCTTTTAGGAGAGATTCCACCGCTTGTAGAAGTGACTGACAGAGGCTGTCATTAGGACAGCACAAAGACGGACAGCCTTGTAAAAAGAGAGTTGATGTTGGGTAAAGGGTTATTTATCAATAAAGAGACGCCGGGAAAAATAATGGTTAAGGGCATGTACTTTGTGATTAGCCAAGCTTGGTTTCAAATAATGGACATGTCACCTTGGCTATGTGACATGAAAATGTTTATTCAATTTCTTTTGTTGTGAACCTGACATAATACCAACCACTTCAAAGTATTGTCAAGACATTTTTATGATTTAATGTTTGTAAAGTCCTTAATGTAGCATTCCACTGACAAAACAAACCACTATACTATAAATCACACCTTTGCAACTCCAGTTTCTCAACAGCTGATTAGGTTAAAGATGGACAGCTAATTTAAGGGAACACAGTTCATTGGGTAGAACAAACCATTCTTTCTGTTCCAGTATCTTGGTCAAATAGACATCAGCGCTGTTATCAGTCTGTGTTGAGGGTGCAACTGGAATTCTGCGATTTTAATGGAGCAGCAAGTGTGGTAATGGAGCAGCCATAACAATCATATAAGGAAAGGAAAATAGTCTAGAGAGGGAAAATGGGGAGACACATGAAGCAAAAGTACAAAGAGAAGTGGAGGTGAGAGAGATGTCATAATACCTACGATACTGAGAAATTACCTCAATTTCTTACTTTCTCATTCCAGCCTCATAGAAGGCTGGGCTATATTATATTTCTTGCCCTGGGATAATTGTAAGAGAATTTCTGTTTATGAGTGTGAACTATATGTAAACTCTAGCCTTTTCTGTAATGTGAGACCAATTTGAGATTGCAATAGTATCTATCACTTTTCAGAGAGGGGGCATAGTAATTATCCCTTTGGGCTTGCACTAGTTTAGATAGGTCTCTCTTCCTTGCCACCTAAATTTCTTAATTAGAAGAGAAGTAAAGACCAGAGATGTAAAGGGCCACAGTATCAGAAAACAACAACAACCAAAAACTGTAGTATTGGAGCTGGTCATTCTCTGAGGTAGGCATTCTCTGACTCACAGTGCAGAGTCCTATGCACCCCTTCATCCTGTTTCCTTGCCTTTTAAAACCACTGTTTGTTGAGTACCTTTTATGTATCCCTATTGTTACATTATCTCATGATGCTCTAACAGCAATTGCATATTAATTGGTATGTCAATTTTGTCACGATTAAACAAGCTCAGAGAAGTTAAGTGGCTGAAACACAAATCTTATGGACCCTGTTCAATCTGCCTTTAAGAGCACTTTACCCTCATACGCCCACTCCACTTTCTACTACTGACATCTTATCAGAAAAGGTTGAAGGCAATAGTAAGGGACAGGCTTCTTTTATTATCGTGCCTTTGCCAAAGAGTTGGGAGAAAGAAAATGTCTGTATATCTTTGTCACATTTTTGCTGCCTCAGTCTTGACAGCCTATTGTTATCTGTAGCAATAAAAACCAAATACTTCTAAAATGCATATGCATTCGCTAGACTGTGTATAATTGATTATGTTAATGGAAGACAGCACCAGCTGTTAGACTTCAGTCCTTGAGTTTGTGCATAAGGGTAGTATTCCATAAATGAGGCTCCCAATGCAATTTTTCTAGTCCCGTTAACAAATTTATATTCTCAGATAGAATGAATTTTTCTCTATTATAAAGAATAAAATGCCACCCTGGCCAGTGTGGTCAGCAGTTGGAGTGTCGGCCTGTGGACCCAAGAGTCACGGGTTCGATTCTGATCAAGGGCATGTACCTCAGTTGCAGTTCCATCCCTGGCCCTAGTCAGGGTCATGTGGGAGGCAACCATTCACTGTGTCTCTCTCTCATTGATGTTTCTCTTTCTCTCTCCCTCCTTCCCTCACCACTCTATCTGAAAATCAATGGAAAAATATCCTTAGATGAGGATTGAAGAAAAAAAAGAATAAAATGCCATTGAGTACTTTTATGTCATATATACATTTATGTCATTTATGTGAGTGAGGATCGATGCATTATAAATTGATCCATGCTTTGTATATCAGAGATTTCATATAAATATGAAACAAATTATCTGCTGGTTTACTAAACTCACTCTTTCATGCAGCATGCCATTGCCATTGATTTCATGTGATTGTAAAACATGTCATTTGATAAAGAAATCATTTGATCCTCTTTTTCCTTCAAGTATAATATCTATAAATGTCTATGCATCTAACTCTTAAGCTTCTTAACTGTAGTATATCCTATAGCTTCTTTTTCCTCCCGAAGCAAATGTAAATTTGAATCTCCTTCTCTCTTAGCCTCTTCTTAGCCTTTAGAAATTGAGTTAATCATTTTGTACTAGAAAGTATTATTGTGTACTTTTCAAGTAAAAGCTCAATTGATTTACCAGAGAGGACACCAGGTTTTGTTCAAATATGATGTAAATACATTAGTTAGTTTCATGTAGTCTTTGATAATGTTTTATAAGAAGACTTACTTGGGACCAAGTTTGAATGTGAAGCCAGTCCAAAATAGCTCAGCTTTCCACTACTTATCTTATTTAATATTTGTATTTTTCTGCTTTTTGTCCCAAATCATTATACCACCAGATTTGCTTGTTTTCTCAAATATAGATATAAATTCTGTATTTGTACTCATGTTTCTGTATGTGTGTGTGTATATATATATATATATGTATATATATATATATATATAAAATCTCTGGTATATATACACATATATATAACTGGTATATATACATATATAACATATATATAACATATATATACATATATATAATTTCAAATTGTCATTCTAAATAACAAGTATCATTTTTACATATCAAAGAATCACCCTTAAGAGATTTCTCCATTGAAGAGACTGTCTTGACTCCACTGTATGCTCTTGCCACCTTTGTCAAATATTAATTGAGCATATTGTCCTGGGTCCATTTCTGGGTTCTCTATTCTGTTCCATTGATCTTTATGCCTGTTCTTGTGCCAGTACCAGGCTGTTTTGATTACAGTGGCTTTGTAGCATAACCTGAAATCTGGTAATGTGATCCCTCCTCTTTGTTCTTCTTTTTCAAGATTGCTGTGGCTATTCGGGGTCTTTTTTGGTTCCATATAAACTATTGGAGTGTTTGTTCTAGTTCTGTGAAGTATGTCATTGTTATTTTGATAGGGATTGCATTGAATCTATAGATTCGTTTGGGTAGTATGGACATTTTAATGATGTTAATTCTTCTAATCCATGAACAAAGTATATGCTTTCACTTTTTTATATCTTCCTCTATTTCTTTTTTTCAATGACCTATAGTTTTCTGTGAAGAAGAGGTCCTTTACTTCTTTGCTTAAGTTTATTCCTAAGTATCTTAATTTTTTTGCTGCAATGGTAAATGGGATTGTCTTTTTAGTTTCTCTTTCTGTGATTTCATCATTGGTGTATAAAAATACCGTTGATTTCTTGACATTAATTTTGTATCCTGCTACTTTTCCAAATTCATTTATTAAATCTAGTAGATTTTTTATGAAGTCTTTAGGGTTTACTTTGTACAATATCATGTCATCTGCAAACAATGCCATATTTGTGATTGAGAAATGTTGTAAAATACAGATATAACAATGAAAAAAAGTAAATTGAACAAATATAAATAAAACATATGAGTAAAATAAAGATATGTGCACCAAGATAATGTCTGCCCTATAAATTAAATGTTACCAGAGAATAAGTTAGCCAATTAAGCTCTTAAAATAGATGAGCAATTTTAAGAATGTAAAAGCTATTTAGAATCCTTTGAAGATAATATTAATTAATATTTAAAAATTTTTAAATGTATGTAAATATAACTGCCAATTGCCCAAGGGTCACTTGATAGATTGCTGGAATCATCAAAGTCCAATATCCCCTTTGTGAAAGGCTGTCTGACAAAGGGATTCCTCTGTGAACATTTTCAATTTTCAGTAAATTGAATATGGTGGACTAGGTGGATTCTGTGAAACCTGCAAAACTTCTTCAGCTTATGAATGACAGAATAAAACCCCTCATTCCCCTTGATGCTGGCAAATCTCATTAGTCAAACCTTAAATCTAAGGACTTTAAAGATCTCTGTGTCTATATTTGCTAATAATAAAGGTGTATCAGTAAAAAAATGTTTTATTTATAAATTATTTTAAAAATTTGAACACAATAAGCTGTCGATCAAAATTGATCCAGAGACATGGAATTAGGGAACAGACTTATTAACCTCAGAGGGAAGAGGGATGGGGAAGTGGGAAGAGAAAAAACAAAGAACTTATATGTATATAGGCATAACTTATGGACACTAACAACAATGCAGTGATGAGGGTGGAGACGATGTCAACAAGGGATAAAAGGGGAAGGACATTCATAATACTTTCAACAATAAAGATATATTAAAAAAAAAAAAAAAAAACATTTGTTAGGCTCCCATATGCTATTTGCTATTGACAACTAACAACTCAAATATATAGACTTCTTCAAAATGTATTTTAAAATAAACCTGCCAATTGTTTCCTCTACTTCATTAAATCAGAATGTAATTTGAATGATATATTCCTCATTGGGCTCTGCCACAGTAGCAACAAATGCACTAGGTAAAAATCACATAAATTATGATGGAGGCAAATGCACTGCATCCATGTATTTGAATTGAGTTATGCCCCTGAAGTTCTTGATTCAGTGGTAGCTTTATAAAGCAATTAGCTCTTCATCACAGTGGTCCACCATGCACTCTAGCAGTTGAGGTTAGAAAGCACATTCAATGTCAGAAAAGCATTTCTTTACATTTGCCAGCTTCCCAACTGAGATTTTTAACACTCATGGAACCCCTTCCCATTAAAAGCTCTGTTGTGATTCTGCCTTGCCTCCAGTTTTATGGCTTGATACACATTCTCTCCAAGAAATGCTTTTAAAAATCTTCTTTTGTCGGTGCCTTGAGGACCACCTCTCAATGGAAAGTGGTTTTAAGAAGAGCTCTCGTCGTCTTTGGAAAGGTCACAACAGCTGCACAGCATCTCTGCCAAAGGTTTGCTGCAAACTGGCTGTGATGTATCTGCACTGCCTAGGGGCCGTGTTAAGTAATGCATTATTTTAAAGAAACTTACACCTTTATAGTGCTAAACTTATACTAAATATTACCATTTTCTAGAATTACCAGTTTGGGAAAGCTAGGCTATTTCAAAGCTAACCTATCTCAAAAATATTAAAAAGTGAAAGAAGTGAAAATTAGTAGTTTCCGGGAATGATTTTTATAAAACAGACTTTACATGTATAGCATATGATTGTGTGGATAATTCTGCCTCACACATTTGAGATTTGAAGAATTATGTGGAATTTTTTTTAAATGAATGGTTGGAATTCCAATCATGCCTAATGCTTCTTTATGGTGAGTACTGGACACTTTTTATTTCCTAAGAAATATGCCAGCGGGGGCTCAAGAAAGTATATTGAAACTTGTGGACTTGGAATTGGACTTCTGCCAACCAGTGGTTGATGCCATGTGACATTGTAACAGTACCTCTAAAACTAAATGTGTGGCTGAACCTGATTTATTAAACTTAGAAAATATGTTTTTATTTTTAAATATGATTAGAGTCCCAGGTAGTTGCAAAGAGAGTAAGTACATATAGGTCTCACGCCCCCTTGACACAATCTCCCCCAGTTGTTATATCTTAGTTAATTATAGTAAAATAACAAAACCTGGAGTTTGACATTGGTGTGATATGGGTATGAATGAATGATGTAGAGTTTTCCATTAATTTCTGAATGATACAGAATTCTGGGTTTACAGGTTGTTGTTTTTCAGTTGAAAAGTGTTACACGGCTTCCTTCTGGTTTCTACTAGAAATTGGCTATTATGCCAATTGCTTCCCCCACCCCTAGGTAATGAGTCATTTCTCACTGGAGCATTATTTACAATAGCCAAAATAGAGAAACAATCTCTGTAGCTTTTTAAGAAACTTTCTTTGCAGTTAGTCTTTAGAAGTTGGACTAGAATGTGTCTCAGTGTGAATATATTTGGGTTTATATTGTTTGAAGTTCTCTCAGCTTTGTTAATCTGTAGGTTTAGAGTTTTTGCCATAGTTAGGACATCTTAAATCATTATTTCATTCAATACTTAGCCCCATCTTTTTGTTTCTCTCCTTCTGGGATTCCAGTGATCCCAAAGTGATATTTGTATTATAGTCCTACAGGTCCCTGAAGCCGTTTAATTTTTCAGTTTATTTCTCTTCGTTGTTCTAAATGGGTGATTTCTATTGTTCATTGATTCTTTCTTCTGTCCTTTACATCCTGCTGTTGAGTGCATCCACTGAATTTTTATTTATGTTCATGTATTTTTGACTTCTAAATTTTCCATTTAGTTTTTCTTTAAAACTTCTATTTCTTACCTGAGACTTCCTATTTTTCTGCTGAGACCATATTTTAAGGCATTTTAAAAGACAATAAGGCTGCCATTAATATTTGTATGCAGGTTTTAGTGTGGACATAAACAATTCCTTTGGGTAAATCCTAAGAAGCACAGTTACTGGAGGATAAGGTTAGAATCTCTTTAGTTTAGTTTTTTTGTTTTTAATCACCAAAACATCTTCCAAAGGGATGTACCATTTTTCACTCCCACCAGCAATGAATGAGAGTTCCTGCTTCTCCACATTCTCACTAGCTTTTGGTGTGGCCAGTGTTCCAAATTTTCGCCATTTAATGCATATGCGGTGGTACCTCTTTCTTGTTTTCTTTGCATTTTCCTGATGACATATGATGTAGAACAGCTTTACATATGTTTATTTGACACTTACATATCTTCTTTCACGAGGTGTCTTTTCTTGTCTTTGACCCATTTTTAAATTGGGTAGATTGTTTTCCTATTGTTGAATTTTAAGAGTTCCTTACATATTTGGGTAACAATCCTTTATTAGATGTGTCTTTTGAAAATATTTTCTCCTAATCTGTGGCTTGTCTTATAATTCTCTTGACATTGTCTTACTCCGAGTAGAAGTTTTAATTTTAATGAAGTCCACCTTAATTATTTCTTTTATGAATGGTGGCTTTGGTGTTGTATCCATGTAGTGACAGTTAAGTACACAAGATAAATATGTTTGTCACAAATCTGCCTATGTGTCGATATTCAGTGTATGCTAAAAATGTCCAAACTGTGTTCTGTAGGTGTTCAGTGAAGCACTGCGTTTCAGCAGTACTTCAAGGCCATGACGGCTTAGTGCTGTAAGACCTGTAGTATTAGTGCTGCGCACTTTGAGGGGCAAAAAGCAGATAACTCAGACACTGGAGGGTAGAAAGGAGTAGGAGCAGCTTAGTCGGAAGTGTGAACAGGGAGCACACGAATGTACTTGTGACATGGAGGAGAGACGTTTTAGGTAACTGTCAATCCAACTAGATATTCTCTTTTCTCCGAGCTAGCGTTGTCTATAAAACCTCATTAGATATATTTGCAGATTCCATGACCAGTATATATCACCACTGGAAAAATCAGTGTGTCATGATCTCCAAACATACTGTGATTGATAATTCAGTAGAGAGATGGATAAATAGTGGAATAATAGAAATGTAGCCCATATGTATATTTTAAAATGACATTTTGAACAACTGAATAGTCTCTGTAATTACCGATCAAAACCAGTTTGAGAAAATGACCAGACAAATGCCAAGTAACATAATGAGGGGAAAAAAACAAAAACAAACCAATAACAAATACAAACACTAGGCGGGGACAAAATAGACCCTGCTCTTATCCTTTCTAAGTTCACAGCTGAGCTTTGGAAAGTGCAACCAATTTATCCATCCACTGTCCTGGCTGTTATAAATTCAAAACAAGTCTGTCAATGTAAGGCCTTATTTCCACAGAGCAGAAGGAAGTGTGTCTGTGTTTGTGTGTGCACATGCACCAACATTTCACAACGGTGAGCTTTGGAGAGGAACGTGGAATGACTTGGAGTGAAACTCTTGATCCTTTATTCCATTTCTTTTTGTTTTAACAGTTACAAAAGGCTGACTTGTTGTTGTTGTTGTTGTTGTGTGTGTGTATAATTTAAACATCTAATACACACCCTAATATATACATACACACTCATTTTTTTCTTTTTTGCACACATATAATCCACACATGGACACACAAAAACACAATCTTAGACCTAAATATTGAGTTTGAAGGTAATGAAATGCTTGGTTTGGAGTAAAAAATCAAAATTTAAATAATAATATTCATTAATTGTAGTGGTGGTAGACAAGTTCATTGAACCTTTTCTTTTATTGACAAAATCTTCCTTGAACCATCAGTTCTTCATAGCATACTAGTCACATAAACAGGTGGAAAAGAGGCGAGAAATGAAATTATATGAGTACTTATTGTGTAGAAAATAATGTGCTAAACATTTAGCCTACATAATGGCATTTAATTCTCATGCTATCATAGTGAGGATAGTTATACTATTTTCACTTTTGATGAGATATTTGAGACTCGAAGAAACTAACTAACTTGCTGAAGGTTACCAGCTAGTAAATCCTGAAGTCAGAGTTCTAGGTGTGTCTTTTTCCAAACCCAGACTTATTAGTCAAGGTCTTGGCAGGAATAGCATACTTGAATTGCATAATTCAAGGAAAGTTGAGAGAAGGGCCAATTTATACAAATTTAAGCATGGTAGAGGGAAGCAGAAGGGATAGTGCCTTTCCCAGGACTAGTAACCTCCAAGCCTTGGAGGGAGAAGGTGCACATGGTCATGGGAATCTAGAAGGCAGAGTGTCTCTGCTGAGGCCACCTATGGGAGATATGACCTTCCCTTGAAGATATTACCTGTCTCAGGAAACTCTAATCTCCTAGAGAAATATACTGTTCAAGTTTCCCAGGGAAGGAGGAATAAAAGGTCTCAAGTCACCATCCCAGATTCCTTTGCTAATTTACAGGAATCACTCTGTAAAGATTTTATTCCCTTTCACAAGATATTGTGATGTTCCTTTAAAAGCATTTTCATGTATGAATCTCCATAGTGATATTGTGAATGCTTTGGAGTGGCCTGGTCCCCAGAATCATCCAGTAATTGGATAAGCCGAGAAATTTGTTCTGCTTCTTTCTTGTTTCTGCTGCCTGGTTAAGAACAGTTCACTGTTCATTAGGATCTCTCCAGGAGGAGAAGCCCAGAAAAGATACAATTAGAAACTCACCCACTGTTATGAGTAAATACATAGGATCTTAAGAAGGGAACTTAGCCATGGCCAGTTTGGCTCAGTGGTTAGAGTGTCAGTCTACAGACTGAAGAGTCTCGGGTTTGATTCCCAGATAAGGGTATGTACCTCGATTGTGGGTTCAATTCCTGGGCTCAGTCAGGGTCCTGTGGCAGGCAACCAATCACTGTGTCTCTCTCATATCGATGTCTCTCTCTCTCTCTCTCCCTCCCTCTCTATCTGAAAAATATCAGTGGAAAAATATCCTCAGGTAAGGATTTTTTTTTTAAAAAAAGGAGGAGACCTAAAGCAGTAAAAAAAAAAAAAATTTTTAAATTACTATGCCATCATATTAGCAGAGAGTAAGTGAGAATTGGGATACACAGAAGCCATTTATAGGGGAAAGAATCCTCCACGATTGCAGAATTTATGAAATAAGACAATGCTTTATTGAATAAGAGATTATGTGGTTGAAACAAGGGTGATTTTTATTTTTAAAATTGCACACATAATAGGAAAATGAAAGGAATGAATTTGAGGTTCTATTTTAGAGAAATAGGAAATGAAAAAAGCAAAAATGGCTAAACTTTGCAAAAAACATAAAACAAGAAAGGCTTTAAAATATCAAGCATAAACCACGTATGGTTAGGAAGAGAAACTTTGCATTAGTATCTATTTCAAAGACATCCACTCCATCATTCCCATCAGTTTAGCGAGATGATTTCTGCTCATAGTTGCTTGTATTTATCTTTAAATTTATATAGTCTATCTTACCTGGGTCTTCCTAAATTCTCCAAATTTGAATACAGATAATTAGAACTATTTCCAAGAAAAACCCAGACCACCATTAAGTGTTAATCTGCCACAGGCTCTGGAGAAAATTCCAAGAGAAATTTATTAAGATTGTGTTTGCAATGGAAATGTTTTTTTTCCCCTTGTGTAAAACCTGTCAAGATAAATAATGTGCATGGACAACCCTTCTTTTCTCTTCTTGCTTAAAATTGAGCCACATTCTCTTATGTTTCTACTTATTCAAATAATTATTTAATCATTGTTAAATGCATTCATATTATCTTTTACTTTCAAAACATGTATATTTGAAATGAGCATTAAGACCTCCCCTTATAGAGGGCTTCAGTTTTGTGGGACATCATTAACTCTACACTGTAGCCGGCAGAGTATTAAGTCACATGTTAAGGATTTACTGATACATATAGGAGTTATTCTGTTTTAACAACCTAGTCAATTCAGGAAATCCCTCAAATGTTCCCATCAAAAATATCTGTAGTGCATTCTTTTGGATCAACAAGATTCTTGGTGACCACATGAACCTAATATAAATATCCCTGAGAATATTAATGTGTTGTTATTTTAAGGTTTATTAAATACAGCAGATAGATTACCTTTTAACTCCCTACTGAGGTCATGGCACTCAAGAAATTAGGTTAAGAACATCTATTTGATGTATCAGAGAGGCAGGTTGTAAAGACCTACCCAGTGTGACACTGGGAACAATAAAGCCTTTGCAGTGTTACGGGATGAGTGAAGAGTTACGAGCTGGAAATGAAAAATTACATTTAAAAAAGTATGGTGGCCAAAAAAATTGTGTCTACTGCTGAGATTTTCCAAGACTAATCCCTAATAAATACATAAAGTCTTAAGAGATAATACAAAGTTAGATCCTCCTACACTATGTGTGCCTTTCTCATTGCACATTATTATGATTTAAATATTATGGTTTAAACTATTAATTCACCTAACATATTTATTAAGCTCCATTTATTTGTCAGACACTCTGATAAAATGACGAAAGTTTTGGGTCCTTTTCCTTAAGAATCTTAAGGACTGCCCTGGCCGGTTTTGCTCAGTGGTTAGAGCATCGGCCTGCGGTCCAGAGAGACCCAGGTTCGGTTCCCGCTGAGGGCATGTACCTCGGTTGCAGTTTGTCCCCGGCCCTGGTTGGGGCTGGTGGCAGCCACTCATTGTGTCCCTTTCACATCGATGTGTGTCTCTTTCTCCTCCTCCTCTGTCTCCCTCCCGCTCTATCTGAACAAAAAATGTCCTCGGGCGAGGATAGGAAGGAAGGAAGGAAGGAAGGAAGGAAGGGAGGAAGGGAGGGAGGGAGGGAGGGAGGGAGGGAGGGAAGGAGGGAGGGAGGGAGGGAGGAGGAAGGAAGGAAGGAAGGAAGGAAATCTTAAGGACCACTGTCATTTATCCTTTACATTCCCAGCACCTATAAGAATGATAGAAATGCTCCAACAATTCAAATTCTCGCATTATAATATATTAGTTGTTCCTTCTTTTTCAGAAAAGAATGCTTGTCCCATTCATATAGTAATAAAATTAATTTGAAGAAATATTTAGAGACTATACCAAGAATTACTTCAGTAAATACTCAGGTAACAGTTGGACCAAAATGAATATATCTAGTTATGTAAATAGTAAACTTGTTACTAGGTGTTGTACATTCAGGATCTAGAGAGTATCTAATCACATTGTAAACTCTTAATAAATGTTTTCTGATTGAATAAATGTATGCAGTCCTGCCTTTACCATTAAATATGTGAACTCAAGAAAGAAACTTCATCTGTTTGAGTTTATTTTCTCACCTTTAAAGTAAAATAATCTATGCCCTGCCCACCTCACAATGGTTATGCTCTAAGCAGATAGGATAGGGAATATTTAAACTGTAAAGTTAAAAATTTATAAGGTAATATGTTTCAGTGTATTGTGTATACATTAAAGAAATTTTAGTTGCAAATTTCACTTTCCTTCTCTGCCTTCGTATTCCATTTGACTGGGATCATTGGAAAGCTCAAGTGCAAATGCTGAGGTTCTGGGTAAGTGTTATAGGCTTTCTATGAAAACTCGTTTTACGCCTGCATTGTTTAATATGGTAACCACTAGCTTTATGTGGCTATTTATATTTAGGTATAAATTAATGAAAATTAAGTACTATTAAAAATTCAGTTTCCCAGTGGCATCAGCTACATTTCAAGGGCTGTTTAGAGAAAGGCTACCATATTGCACAGCACGGATATAGAACACTTCCATCACAGTACAAAGTCCTGCTACATCATCATTCTGGCTGTCACAGGGCTGCACCTTGAAGTATTCAAACAGATTAGATTTTTGTTTTTGGTATAAGTTATGCATTTGGGTTATACCTAAATTCAATTACGATAAAAGTGGAATGCACAAGATATAGTTCTTTGTGGGAAGAAGCAGTATAACTACTCTGAACTGAAGTCTTTAAAGTGTCAGAAAGCGTTATGTCAATTTAGCTAGTTTAATCTAACATTACTGAAAGATAAGCAGTGTAAATTTAGAGTGCTCTTAAAAGCTGTGCTGTAGGGAATCTAGAGGAATTTAAGAAGTCAATCCAATATGATAAAAATATATCTGTGGCTCACCCTTGTCTTACTTATTCTTTAAGAAAAATATTGCATTTAATATAAAATATAATCAGGGCTCAACCTAGTACAGGCATCATTGTTTCATAATGGATTATAATAATGCATGTACAGTTCCCTACATCTCATGCTACCAATTTCTGAATAATCATTTCCTGTAGTGGTTTAATGGGTATCATTTAAGTAGAGTTTGAAAGAAAAAAATTTATATTTATCAAAATATTCCACAAGCTAGAAGAACATTCTTTATTGTACCTCTCAGTCATTTGTTTTTCATACTTGAAATATAGGGACTTCTTTACTTCCCTAGGTGACTCATTTAATTGTTGAACACTGTAACTTTTATTTTTCTAATTCTAAACTGGAAAAAGGCAGCATAATCTTCCATCCAAAGTCTATAATCCCCCAGAGGAAGGGTTATCTCATCTCTGATTCAGCATTACCAGTGACTTTTTATTTTTATTTTTTTTATTATTTTTTTTTTTAATCCTCACCCGAGGACATTTTTCCATTTTTTGTTTAGGTTGAGTGGGGGGGAGAGAGAGGAACAGAGAGAGAGAGAGAAACATCGATGTGAAAGGAACACATCGAGTGGCTGCCACCCGCACGACCAACCAGGGCCGGGGACAAACTGCAACCGAGGTACATGCCCTTAGCGGGAACCGAACCCGGGTCTCTCCGGACCGCAGGCCGACGCTCCAACCGCTGAGCCAAACCGGCCAGGGCACCAGTGACTTTTTAAATCACCCATATGCATTCAGGTTTTATGCCATTTATTCTTTTTCTTACACTGGATTGGAATACCAATTCCACCCATTGATCCATTTCTAAGTCTCTAAGGATACACAGCAAAAGTCTTATTATCCCTCTTCCACATGGTGGCACTTCAATTACTTTATGATAACTACCATGCCCCACTGCCTTTAAGGCTTCTATTTTTCCAAGGCTCAAATATCACAGGGTTCTTCAAGCATTCCTTCCTGTCCAAGCTGTCTTGCTGTTTGAGGAGTCTTCTGTCAGTAGAACTTGGGGATCATGTCTTCATCCCTGATGAGATTCCAAAACTGTAAGTGTCAATCTTGAGTTATTCACTACCCCTGGCTTCATGCAGTTGTAGGAAGCAAAATCAGTAACTTCAGTCTCTTTTCTGCCAACCAAAAATGTATCAGGGAAGCCATTAATATGGGCCTGGTAATTGGTGAACCTCTGTGTTCTGCCTACCGACATCAGGAAGTTTTAATGTTGCTAAGTGCTATAGTTACTCTCAGGAAGCCCATTTATGAGTGAGGCAACTGACAAAGAAACAGTAAGATGAAAAAGAAATGCATTTGTCTGTAATGATGACCGTGGGTGTCATCCTAAGAGGGGAGAAGGACAAAAGCACTGAAAGCAGTAATGTAAAGAAGGAAAACAAAAACATCCTCTGCTGGCTGGAGTATATCACACAGGAGCAAGAGACACGCCATCAAGGACGAGATTGGTAGATTGGACTTCATTAGCATGAAAAACATTACAAGAAAAACTATATAAAGAAATACAAAGGAAAAACCACAATTTAGATAAAATTATCATAACCTGTGTAAAGTATGAAAGTCTAGCAGCAGCCAGTTTATATAACTTATATAACATATAACTTACATAAATCAGTAAGAAGCCTAGCCGGTATGGCTCAATGGATTGAGCTTCCCCCCATGGACTGAGAGGCCCTGGTTCGATTCCTGGTCAGGGCACATGCCTGGATTGCAGGCTCGATCCCCAGTAGGGGGCGTGCAGGAGGCAGCGGATGAATGTTTCTCACATTGCTGTTTCTCTCTCTCTCTCCCTTCTCTCTCTCTAAAAAAGAATCAATGAAAACATATTAAAAACAATGAACAAATAAATAAATCAGTAAGAATAATTTAAAGCAACCAGTATGAAAAACAAGCAAAGGTTTTGAATTCCTATGGAAGAATTTTAAATGGCCAAGAAAAGACACTAAACTTCACTCCTGAAAAGTACCCAAAATGTAATCAGTTAAAATCACATCTATAAGATTTTCAACAAATATGTTAATATAAGAGAGTAAACAATAACTTTCATTCATTGCTGGTATGAATCTGAATTAGTAAACCAACTTTGAGAGCAATTTTGCAATATCAAAGTTGTTTGAGTAAGTCAAAATTATAAACATTGATTGAGAATAAGTGAGCATTATGTTTGATGTAATCACACAGCTGTACATGCTGTGGCATTTTAAATCAATGGACGAAATTTACTTGTGTCAATGTCACTAAGTCTGAAAAACAATGTTGAGTAAAAATATGTATTTAAATCCTAAAATACATGTATAACTTTGGGAGAAAACTAGTAAATCATTGAGAGAAAGATACATATCAAAATCCAGATGGGATTATTTTAGGAGAGAGGCAAATGATTAGCATTAAAAGATCTATTCAGAGAGTTTTTATGTATCTGAATTTATGTCTTTAAAAATATATCTGAAGGAAATACTGTAAATTGTTAAAATTTATTTAGGTTGGGTGATGGTTTCTATAATAGGTTTGTTTAAAACTTGTATAGTTTTTAATAAATTATTCTCATATTTCCCATATGTGTGAATATCATATAATATAAAATAACATAAAATAAAATATTCACCAAAATAAGTACATGAATTAAATCTCTAAGGATAGAAATTATATTGTAAGGATAAAAGAGAGCTTTACTTACTTAATATAGGTTAATATTATTAGAATTTCTGCAGTGAGAAAGTTTTCTTTTTTTTTTTAAGAATTTCTTTTTTTCTTTATTGATTTCAGAGAGAGAGAGGAAGTGAGTGGGAGAGAGAGAGAAACATCGACAAGAGAGAACATCAACTGGCCGCCTCCTGCATGCTCCTCACTGGTGACTGGGCCTACAACCTGGGCATGTGTCCCGCCCAGGAATTGAATTGTCGACCTCTTGGTCCATGGGTGTACACTCAACCACTGAGCCACACAGGCCGGACTGCTGTGAGGAAGTTTTCATACATTTAGTTTCATGAGTAAAAATTAAACCAAACAAATGTAAAATAAATTATATATAAATATCAAATTTTATATATATATATATATATATAATGATATATGTGTATGCCTGAAGCCTACACTCAAAACATAGAAACTGGATGGCCATGAATATGTCTGTAGTAAATGCTAAAGCATGGCTTTCTGGTCATTATATTTACATGATATTTTAAAAAATCCATTTGCCATTCTTCACAACCCCTATTATGTCACTTTTAAATTGTGACACTTGCACCTAAAAATAACATTTCCAGTTGAGAGGAGTCAGCCTACATTAAAACTAACTCTAGAATTTTCTGTTTCCAATATGCACTTTATAAACATAACCTAGGATTATATTAACTGTTACTGTACCTTCATCCTATAGTTGTCCCATACTGAGCTTGTATTCCATGAAATGACCTGATTGGTTTTCATAGATGATATTGGTGAACTGTGGACTCAGTCTGTACACAGTCTGTAGATCCACACTCCTCCTTAACACTCACCTAGTCCTAACATGGTGTGCCAACCCTTACTATATAAATCAGTGTCTCTCATTCTCCACGAATGAAGTGGACATCTGTAGGTTGGCCCAGATACCTGCTGCAGATCCATGCCATTCCAGGAGGCTGAACGGAAGAAACTTGTGACCTAAGTTAAACTGCAGCCGTTTTGTTATCATGAGGGGAAACACGGAAGACAGCAGAGAATTAAACAGTCAACGTAGAGTTCAGAACTATGATTAAATTATTACCTTGACATTCATGCGCTGAATTAATGAAAAAAATTAATCCCTGTCATTATTTTAAAGAGCATAGTTGAGATTTCTTTTAATTAGAAATGAAAATGTTCTAGATAATAACAGAATCTGATTCAGGAAAGAGTTGTGTAAACTGTCACAGGTCCCAAATGTGGAATGGGCTGCAATTAGGATGAAACGATAAAGTGAGTATATTGTGTTTAAAACTGACAATCTTTGCTCTTCGTTAATTCTCTTTCCTCAAACAATGATTTATTATTCCTTGGTGAGGAGATCGTATGCTACAAGGCTATCACATTAAGATATTTGGCAGGACATTTGTAACATGCTAGATTGTGTTGGCTACTCACGCAGACTTAATGAAGTGCCGTTAGAATAAATGTTTGTATTAAAGCGGACCGTTCTGAGACAAGAGAGGGAAGACAATCTTGCTTTTCTGGAAGGAAAAGGGCCTTTCTGAAAATAATCTGCAATCCAAATTGCCTGAGAATGGGAACCTGATCACTGATATATTTTCAGGATTTGACAAGCCAGGTCTCAGTCCTAGCTGGCTAGTACCAGCAGAAACGAAGAGTATACAGACACAGCAGACCCGAGACTGGGGCCCAGGAATAGCCAGCCCAGCCCCAAAGCACCTCTGCCAAGCTTTCTCTCCATTACAAAGGAGTCCTGATTCATTAATGAGACATGGCTGGGTTCAAGCTAGAGCAACATGTAGCTGATTCTTGCTTCATCACCTAGCCTGTGTTTTTACATTGTCCAATGTAGTGGACATCAAAGGGAACCTAGGTACTAAGCAGTGTGGCTGACCATAAGCAAACAAAAAAGCCAATCTAGGCTCCAAGACCATGATGAGACAATGTCTCTGGCTTTGGTGGTAAAATAGGAGAGCAAATTGGCCAGAAGCCTACATGTTGTTACAGAACTTGTCTGTCCAAAGGAGCCCCAACCTGACTTCCCACCCTTTGTTCCTACTCCAGCCAGAGGACCACCTTCGTTTCTTTTTTTTTTTTTTTTTTTTTTATTTTTTTATCCTCACCCGAGGATATTTTTCCATTTTTTGTACAGACAGAGTGGGAGGGAGAGAGAGGAAGGGAGAGAGAGAGAGAAACATCGAAGTACGTGCCCTTAGCGGGAACCGAACCCGGGTCTCTCCGGACCGCAGGCCGACGCTCTAACCGCTGAGCCAAGCCGGCCAGGGCCCACCTTCCTTTCCTATAGCACACAGGAAATGTGCTACAGAAGCTGCCACTCGCTTTCACCTGCTTTTCTGAGTGATCAGGTCCCTCTTCTCAGTGTCAATGAAGAGATACAGCTTGTCCGGGTCATTTTAAATCTTTATTCTGGGACAGATAATAAAACTTTCCCTTCTTGTTACACTCTCCCCAGGAATCTCTCTCTAAAAAGTTAGTAAATTTTCATAACATGATTATGGTGAAGTGGCAACTGGATCAGCAGCTCATATAACTCATAGCAGGCTGACCTTTTATTCAGTGATTTGTCCTGGGAAATGCTGTTTGAAAAATAATGTATATACACCGCAAAGCAACAACACATGGGGCAAATCATTCATTAAATTATTAGATTAATCATGTAGAATATAAAGCAATCACTTTGATTCTAATGCTTCTGGGAAGGAGCTCATGTCTGTTCACCGATCTTCAGGGTAGAAAGATCTGAGTAAGCCAGGACAAAGCTGATATCTGTGCTCCGATTTTTTTTTTTTTCTTTCTTTACATCACGTCTTTTGAATTCTTCATTTTACTTGCTTATAATTTGTGAGAATTCATACTGGTGAAATGTTTTGCAAGTATAAAGTGCTATATAAAATATATTATTGTTGGAGATAAGCAAAAAGAGAAGTCAGATCTCTTGGGAAAATGTTCTGGCAACCTTATAGAGCAGAACCATTGATTAAACACAGCATGTTTTATTTAGGGTTTAAAACATGGCTCTTGAGAATCCTATACTACATCTATAACAATATTGTAAAGTAACACTATCTAATTAAAGTCACACATTACCCTTGACTCAAAACTGGTGAATATCAATATAAACTAAATTATAGAACACTGTAACAAAGCATTAAGTTGAATAAATTATTTAAGAGAAATACAAACTCATGGCAGGTTCATTGGCTGTACTAAAATAAATTATTCTGATTTACCTTTGTTTTCAATTAAACAATTTTAAAAAACCTTCCTTTATACGTTCTTATTAAATCTCACCTCAGAGACAAATTGAAACAGGAAAACATTTGGTTTTCAAAAGCATAGTCGTGATATTCCACGTCTAATTTTCTAAGCAGCTCCATAGGCAGAACTTAGCCACAGGTCTCAACTCCAAGGTGAGAGTTGTTTTGCGTTGACTGCTCTGAATGCATTGGTGGGTTACAGCACACACAGACACACACAGACACATACCACACATACACAACACACACACACACACACCACACCCATACACATACACCACACACACACTCACACACACATACACACACACACATTTGAAAGAGATTATGCCCTGAGGGGAAGCAGCCAGTTACCTTGTGGAAACCCAGCATCTGTGTTTAGAAGGGCTACACCCCTCAGAGAATCTGTGTATGGTCCTCTGTTTCTCTTGTGAATCTGAACTGTAAAAATTTATCAGTATAAAAGAGAGAATATTGCTTGTGAAGAACAGAGGACCCAGCTCACCTAGAGATATAAAACTTCTGACAAACAGCCCTGGGCAGTGTTACTCAGTTGGTTGGGCATCATCTGGTGCACCGAAAGTTTGTTGGTTTGATTCCTGGTCAGGGCACATGTCCAGGTTGAGGGTCAGAGGGCATGCAGGAGGCAGCTGATTGATGTTTCACTTTCACATTGATGTTTCTCTCTCTCCCTCTCCCTTCCTCTCTCTCTAAAAATCAATTTAAAAACAACTTCTGATTTTTTTTAAAAAGGGGGATCTCTAAGCTGTAGGCTAGTGCAAGTCATGTTAGGGAGGCTAAAGTCTTTGTGTTAAATGAGTTATCAGGCCAAGGAACTATTTTCCATTTAAGTGGGCATAGCTTTTTGGATTTATGGATGTAGGAAATCTGCAACAGATGGGCCTTTGGAATGTTCTAGGTTGTTGATTTTCTATAATATTTAATACTTTTAAGTATTACTTTCCGCCCTGGCCAGTTTGGCTCAGCGGTTGGAGCGTCGGCCTGCGGTACAGAGAGACCCGGGTTCAGTTCCCGCTAAGGGCACGTACCTCGGTTGCAGTTTGTCCCAGCCCTGGTTGGTCGTGCGGGTGGCAGCCACTCGATGTGTCCCTTCACATCGATGTTTCTCTCTCTCTCTCTTCCTCTCTCTCCCTCCTGTTCTATCTGAACAAAAAATGGAAAAATGTCCTCGGGTGAGGATAAAAAAAAAAAAAAAAAGTATTGCTTTCCCAGTTTTTCTTGAAAACTGTATTTGGAAAACTCAGACTGTTGACAGTGAGAGATCATCTGCACTTCACAGAAAGGAAGTCAGAGCTCCTGGGCTTATATATACTAATTATTAATTTTCTGTGTTAGCCTGATGGGACTGCTGGAGGCCAGATATTTTGTCAAATATTATTCTGGGTGTTCCTATGAGAGTGTTTTTAGAGGAGATGAATCTTTAATTGGTAGATTAAGTAAAGCTGACTGTCCTCCATAATGTTGGTGGGCAATCATCCTATCGCTTGAAGGCCTGAATAGAACAAAAATCATGACCCTTCCCCAAGTAAAAGAGAATTCTTTCTGCTCTGTAGCCTTAACACTAGAACATCAATTTTTCCCACTTTCAGACTCAAACTGATAGAATGACTTCTGGTGGCTCTATGAATGAGTGATGTCTACAATGTCCTGTACTCAGCAGCCTTGCTCAGCTCCTGTAGCATCACGCTTATGGCTTTTCTTTTTTTATGAAGTCAATTCATCCCATAGTTGCTCTTCCTCTCTTCCTGCTGCCTTCTATATTCCCAGCATTATTGTCTTTTGCACAGAACTCTGCCTGGAGTCCTAAAGTAAGACAGTTCCAGTTTTGTCACTGTTGCCTCCAGTGATGTTTCAGGGTGACTTTAAGACCCACTCATTTGTTTTGCAGGAGGCCCAGGTCTTCAGACACTCTTCCAAAACTATATTCCAACATTTTTCTTATCTCCTTCTTCACTGTCCAATTTTCATATCCATGCATAGTAATTGGGAATAAGAGGGTGTTGAGGACCTGGGCCATTGCTCTAATTTCCCACACAAGTAAAGTGATGCTCCAGATGTTGCAAAAATGGCTTCTACCTTAGATGGAGCCAGAAATACCAGATGTTCAAACCAGATTAAAAAAAGAAAGAGCCACTTGAGATCTAATTGCAAACATTCGCTGGATACTCAAGTGCTCCAAAGAATTTTAGAAGGTTAGTCTATGTTTTATAGATACAGTAAAGCCTTTGACTATGTGGATCATGAAAAGCGTGGATTGCTCTGAAAGAAACAGGCATGCCTCGGCACTTGATTGTCCTGATCTGCAACCTGCGTTGTGGACGGGAAGCCACTGTCAGAACAGAATATGGAAAGACGGGACGGTTTCCTACAGGCAAAGGTGTCAGAACAGGTGCATTTTATCTCCCTGTTTGTACTTTCATGAAATGGACTCTATTCTGTGAACCCTAGACATGAATATAAAATTACTAAGCTCTCCCTTATACCTCTTGCAGAATGCTAGCTGACCCTGACCCTCCTCAGAGAGATTTTTACACACATGAGAACATGATTTTCAGATTTCTTCACTTATCACTTAGAAAATATGTTGAAGAATCCACCACTTTTAACTTTTTAAACATTCCTTAGAGTAATCCCTGCAGAATCATTAAGAACTGCAGCACACTTAGAACAAGAAGTGGGGTTTTGTTTGTTTCTGAACATATGAAGAAAAAGCACTTGAAAGAGGAGAAAGTTTATAAGGACAGTACAGACTGTATGGAGAGCCAGTTTGAAAAGTCTTTTCAATGGAGCATAATTGGCTGTATACAAATCAATGAAAAAGAGTGGGTACAAAAGAATACATTGCTGAGAACTTCCGGTCAAGACGGCAGCGTAGGTAAACGCGGTATCACATCCTCCCACAACCACATCAAAGTTACAACTAAACTACAGAACAAGCATCATTCAAAACCGCCTGAAATCAAGCTGAATGGAAGTCCTACAACTACGGAATTAAAGCAGCAGCTGCATCCAGACTGGTAGGAGGGGCGGAGGAGCTGGTCCCCCACCCACGTGTGGCGGATAAAAATCAGGAGGACACCTCGGCTGGGAAGGTCCTCCCTGAGGACTGAGGGGTCCTTGTCCCACACCAGGTGCCCAGCTCAAGGTTCCAGTGCCAGGAAGAGAATCCCCATAACTTCTGGCTGGAAAACCAGCGGGAACTGAGGCTCAAGTAAGTTGAGGCAGCTGGAGCCCCAGGCAGCTCCTTAAAGGGCCTGCGCACAGACTTATCAGACTCTCTCCCTCTAAGCTTGGAGGGGAGGCAGCTAAAGGGGCACCAGAGACATACAGGGAAGAACTGAGCTGTTTGGCAGTAGAGCAAGGGCTGGAGAGGGGGCTTTTCCGGGACAAACGTGCTGTCAGAGGCCTTTGTTCCTTTGGTGAGCCCTTCCCTGGGGTGGCAGACAGTCGCCATATCTGGGACTCCAGCAACCTGGCTCACACTGGTAGCCCCACCCTGGTGACTCCCTGAGACACCCAACTTTCAGGCCCACCCAAGCTGTTGCCAGTTGGTTAACCATAGGATTGGCCTGTCTTGGATCCTGCTTCAATTTTCCCTAAATTCTTTCAAAAGAGCAGCATCTGGTCTCAGCTAGCCCCATACCTCTCGTTAAGTAATACACAGAAACAAACACAGGGAGGTAGCCAAAATGAGGAGACAAAGAAACAGGTCCCAAATGAAAGAACAGAATAAAACCCGAAGAAAAGAACTAAGTAAAATGGAGATAAGCAACCTAACAGATGCCGAGGTCAAAATACTGCTTATAAGAATGTTCAATGAACTTAGTGAGGGCCTCAAGAGCATAAAAAATGAATGCTCCAGTCAGAAATGAAGGATGCACAGTCAGAAATGAAGGAGGCATTAACTGAAATAAACAATAATTTACACAGATTCAATAGTAGAGTATGTAAATCCAAAAAGCAAACCATAGATTTGGAATATAAGAAAGCAAAAAATGCCCAATCAGACAGGAAAAAGAAAAAAGAATCCAAAATAATGAGGATACTGTAAGGAGCCTCTGGGACAACTTCAAGTGTGCCAACATTCGCATCGTAGGGGTGCCAGAAGGAGAAGAGAGAGAACAAGAAATTGAAAACCTGTTTGAAACAATTATGGCAGAAAACTTCCCTAACTTGGTGAAGGAAACAGACATACAAGTCCAGGAAGCACAGAGAGTCCCAAACAAGATGAACCCCAAGAGGCCCACACCAAAACACATCATCATCAAAATGCAAAAGGTTCAAGACAAAGAGAGAATCTTAAAAGCAGCAATAGAAAAGCAGTTAGTTACCTACAAGGGAGTTCCCATAAGGCTGTCAGCCTCAAAAGAAACTTTGCAGACCAGAAGGAAGTGGTAAAAATATTCAGAGTGATGAAAAGCCAGAACCTACAACCAAGATTACTCTATCCTGCAAAGGTGTCATTTAGAATCAATGGCCATATAAAGAGTTTTCCAGACAAGAAAAAGTTAAAGGAGTTCATCACCACCAAACCGTTATTATATGAAATGATGAAGGATCTTTTTGAAGAAAAAGATAAAATATATGAATAAACAAAATGGCAATGAATACATATCTATCGACAATGGAATCTACAAACAAAATGAACAGGCAGAACAGAAACATTCTCATAGACACAGAGAACATTTTGTTGGTTGCCAGATGGGAGGGGGTTTGGGGGAATGGGTGAAAAAGGTGAAGGGATTAAGAAGTACTAATTCATTACTAGACTGACAAACCTCAAAGGGAAAGGGGTTGGGGGGTGGGAAGAAATAAACCAAAGAACTTATATGCATAACCAATGGACACAGAGAATAGTGTGGGAAAAGGTGGGAGGGGGCGGGAGTGGGGAGGAGGCAGTCAGTGGGGGAAAAATGAGGAACATCTGTGATACATTGAACAACAAAGATTTTTTTGAAAAATAGTGCTCAAGTAAAGTATTGAAATTGGTAAAATGTAACTAATTTCTGTCAAAAAAAAAAGAATGCATTGCTAATGTCTAAGAAGTTACAAGAAAATCTGAAAAAGACATGCTTGTTTAGGAGTAAGGCACAGTTTCAAAACAAGTTCCTTATAATAGAATCTGTTGTTTCCGCCTGACCAGCCTGGCGTCCTACAACCCATGTGGATTTATTTGGTGGCTACCAGTCATAACATTATCCTGTGGCTACAGTAAGTTCCTAGCAATGGCCTGAGACTCCTGAATGCCTACTACAATCTTTTCTATGCAATGAGGTGAGAGAAGCTCTCTCTTCCTTTTGAGATGACAGACATTGCATTTTATAAGCTTGGAGCCATCGGCAGGCACACACCTCTCTCTTCATGTCTCACCCTGGCACCAGGAGAGAAAACAGCCAACACACAAACAGGTAACCAAGAGTCTGAAAAGGAAAGATTTCCAGTGGCATCACTCAAGGCCCGGGCTCATGGGTGCCAACTCCATGCCTGGACTTCAGAGTAATGTGAATAATTTTTACCCCCCTGAAATCAGTACAAGTTCAGGTTCTATTGGCGGCATGCAAAGTCCTAATGTAGCTGTCTTTTAGACTGAAAGCGCTAAGTTATCTATAGATGTATATTTCATTATTCTTTTATAAATGTAATTGTAAGGGAAATATGATTGATAGTGTTTCATTTCTACACCATCTTTACTGTGTGGAAGGAGCTCAAGTCAGGCATAAATGTCAATTCTACATTTTCTTTAAGTGTAAAGATTTCATGAAATGCTATTTGTCTAACATTTAACCATGAAAAGTAGTTAAACAATAATTAAAATCTAGATCATTACCACAATAATTGTTTAACCATGTTGCAAGAGAAGTTTCATTGAAAACAAGGACATAAGAGTGTATAGTCTGTGTCCCAGTAATCTTGGATTATCTGTTGAGGTAACTTGCAGCAACATTTTCCAAATTGAGATAACAGGGATGTAGGTCCTGAACTTGTATGATTGATTGTACATTTCCATATAACTTGCAACAAGAAAGCTAGATAGATGTAAACATATGGATTTTGTCACTCTAGGTTATTTTGGAGCAGAAAATATATTTATAATTGATCAAGCCATCTTCTCCTAGTCCTCATCTCTGTCACTGTCTGTAGTTTGGAGGGTGACTGAGTACTGATACTACCATCAGGGGGTGGCAGAGAAGAGATACAGGGAAGCTAAAGGCAAATGATTATTGGCTATCTTTGTCTCTGTCTGTAAAATGGAGGTGAAAAAAATTGATGGGAATAAATGTGACAAGTATTCGTTAAAATGAGGCTAGAGTTGTAGGTTTCTACATTTGCCATTACATTTTCTGAAGCAGTCTTTTAAAACAAATAGACAGATGTTATACTCTTTATCCCAGAGTTTAAGTGGGATTATAACAAAAAGCTGTTTTGATCTCCAACTTCACCTTGCAGGTTTGAATAAAGAACTTTTTAAAGGACAAAGTGTTTCTATAAACACCTTGAAAGATCATTTTGTTTTGATTATATTAGAACATTTATCAACATAAAACTAATAATTCCTTCTAGCAACAAAGTAAGAGGATTTATAACAACCTTTAAAAATAATTTTATTCATAATGGCTTTTAGTAGTCAAAGCAAAGCTTTGTAAAATATTGATTCTCTGGGTGTAACAATTCAGAATTTCATTACATGAGGGGAAATATAATTTATTTTAAATTAAAATAGAAATTTATCTCAAATGTTCTTATATTTTAGCTGTCGACTCAAGGTGTTTTTGTTTTAAATTATCTGTTTAGATTATTTTCCTTTTATTATTTTTACTGCATTTACATTTTTTATGGGAAAACATGCTGTGATAGATGATTCTGTATATATATGAGAGGTTAACTATTGTAAATACATGTAATTATTTCTGAGAAGTATTTTTTATCCAAGCAAATATTTTAGTTGACAAGGATGTAGAGTAAATAAAAGTATATTAACTAAAGTAATTTAGATGCATTTCTTTTCATGATACACTGAATTTTGATCAAGGCGGTGATTTTTAACTTTTCTGAGATACTGAAAAACCTAATGCAATTTGTATATCTATTGTCAGAAAAATGCACACTTATGTTTGTCATATATACTGTTTATTGACCATTAATTGGGGTACATGAATGGCTGATTTAAACAGTAGATTTAGAACTGATTTAAAGTGAAATCTGTTTTTAATGTTAATTATAAAATGTAATCACCACCATCCTTATTTGACATGTATATAGATGGATTTTAAAAAGTAACATTCTAAATGATTGAAGCGTTGATTATTGATTTGATCAATTTTCTGGAAAACATGTTTTAAAATTTAAGAAATAGAACAAATATTTCCAAGCCAAAACTCTTATTAGAAAGATAGACAAATAACTTATTTTATAATAAATCAATAAAAAGGTATTGATTGGTATTCTAGGAATTTAAAAACTCTTATTCTTCTTCTTCAAAAAAGAAAAATAGCCAACTCATGTTTTCATGTTATTAAAATATAAAGCTTTTCCACTCTTAGTGTAAATGCAAGAAAATGTTTTCATATCAATGAAAACAAAAATAACTCATTCAAAAAATAATGCTAATATGGACTTGCTTACAATTTGGAATATCATCAATTATTAGATATTTCCCTGCCCTCAGTGAGCTTATATTTACAGAGACAAAAACTCACAAGTATGCAGGAACACACATACACGCACACACATACATACCCCCACACACACACTTTAATGTCTGTTTACTAATTTTTCCCTTAGATTTTATAATTACAACATTCTACATGGGTTCCAGAGTGAGACATCTATAGTAAAAACCTGGGTCTATCACTAAATGGCAAGATACCTATTTTCATCTGTTTCCTCACCTGTAAAATGAGTTTCTCTTCGGCAGTGTGGTAATGTGCTTCATAAGGCTTTTGTGAGGACTGAACAATATAATAATTTTGTGTTTATTGTAATGCCTGGAACATATTTCACTCAAAATGTTAAACTATGAATAGTACTATCACTCTACTGTGATAACGGTAGTGGTACCTGTAGTAGCAATAGTACTTAATGTGATCAAAAATTTCCCATAACTTTTTCTAACACAAAGAGGATAGACAGATGATAGATATATGATAGATAGATAGATAGATAGATAGACAGACAGACAGACAGACAGACAGACAGACAGACAGATAGATAGACAGACAGACACATAGAGCTTACAGTTCTCACAGTGTGGTCCAGGATTCTCTGGTGGTCTCCCAGGTTCTCTCATGAAGTTCATGTCATCAAAACTATTTTCATTATGATACTAAGACATCATTTGCCTTTTTTACGATTATTCTTTCACAAATGTAGAGTGAGGTTTCTAAGGCGAGAAGGCAGAAGCAGATATGAGAGTCTAGCAAACCTCTATTAAATAAGACATTAAAGAGATTTGCAAAATGCAAAATAATGTCACTATTCTCACTAATTATTTGTTTCGGAAAACATAATTATGTTTACAAAATATGTTTTTAATGTCAATATGCAATGTCTCATTTATGGTTATTTAAAATGACAAATATATTAAATATGTCTCAGTTTTAATTGTTAGTAACCATGAATAAATAAAATCCACAGAAACTAAATATCTTTGGTATCATTCATGTAAAGAAGTCTTGAAACTAAAAAGATTAGGAACTGCTCTGCTACTCTATAGATTGATTTGTAATGTGCCTTTTATTACTTTACCATCTATCAGGAACATTTATTCATGTTATGTCAATATAGGCACATCTATGATTTTTATTCTATATGGCTAAATAACATCCCATTGTTCAAATGTGCCAAATTTATTTAACCTAAATGTAAAATGACTGCTTTTTGCTTTTTTTTTTTTTTTAACACAGAAGATAACACATATTAACATATATTTTCTTTGGGATGAGCAGAAAACTTTCTTAACTTATAAGAATAAATTTTTCAATGAGTCCTGTACAATTCGCTGTGTTCAGTTTTGTTTTGTTTTGTTTTGTTTGAGGTTTTATCACATGTCAATGCCTGAAACAAACTTGATAACCATGAAATTACCCAAGGAAAATGCAAGGCCAGTCATTAATTAGGTATTTCCTTATCAGCTCTAACAGAACTCATCTAATAATAATGGCTATGGGGAAAGAAACCAAAGGGAAATACCAAACATAATTGCCCCTAAGTTCAAGAGCACCTAATTACTGTACATTTAATCAGTAACAAAGAGAGTTACCTTATGTTTCACTAAGCTGATAAGATAAATGTAAGTGAAGTAAATACAAATTACTGTTTAGCTATGATCATTATCCATTTATGCTAAATTTAATCTTGAAATCTTTAAGTTTTTTTTAGTTCTATCTGTTTTTGTGTATTTATGGAGAGACTGAAATATTAAGCCTGAGTATGTTCTCTAGATTTTCAGAGGTCAGCTCATGCTCGGGTTATCAGGGTCTCAATGTCAGTGAACAACAGGATAAAAACTCAGTATTATGGAGAAAGAAAACATTGTAAATGATTTATTTTAACTTGTCTTTATTATAAAGAGAATATCTTCATTCTGAGTATATTAATTTGCTATTGCTGCTGTAAAAAGTTACCACAAACATTGTGGCTTAAAATAATACAAAGTTTTTTTCTTACAGTTTTGGAGTTCAGGATTCTAGAGTCTTGTTAGGTGTTAGGAGAGTTGTGTTCTTTTTGGAGACTTCAAGAGATATTCTACTTCCTTTTTCTAGTTTCTGGAGACTACTTACATTGCTCAGCTCATGGCCCCTTCCTCTCTCTTCAAATCACATCTTCCAATCCCTGACTCCATTGTCGCCTCCTGTTTTCTAATGTTGGCCCTTTTGTTTCCCTCTTACAAGGAATTGTGACTTCACTGGGTCCACTTAGATAATCTAGGATAATCTCCCCATGGGAAGATCCTTAACTTAATCACATCTGCAATGCCCCCTTTCCCATGTAAGAAACATACTCACCGAGGTTCTAAGGTTTAACATAGAAAAATCACCACGTTAGAGAGAACAGTGTAACGCATATTCTTTTCAGCAAAGAAACATATACCATCTGGGGTGGGGGAGTTACCTGTGTTTAGGCACACATACGTAATAAATAACATCATAAGTCATTACACAACAAAAATTCTAAAATAGAAATATCTATTAATAGAGGAATGAACAGTCCACACAGTGCAAAGTGAAAGTTTAGAGAAGAGCAAAGTCTGTGGCTGAGATGTGTTTGTGGAGGCTCGGTGGCAGCAGGGAGGATGCTGTGGGAGCAGGGATGGAAGGACAGGCGATCTGGCTGGGTCTGGGAACTGGCAGATGTCCCAGGTGACCACAGGGAGGGGCAGCAGTGTTTGTGGGATACTAGACCCCTTTAACCGATTTGGATGGTTCCGAAGGGTATTGAGAAATAAAGTTCAAACACTAAGTTTTGACTTGACTGGAAAATGTCTTAAATGACGGATACAGATTTTGGAGATTACTATTTTGATAAATAATAAAGATAGTGATACAGATGGAAGAAACATAAGGTAGAAGAAAGAGCCATAAACAAGAAGTTTGACCCTTTGAATTTGGCTAATGGTTTGAATATGACCATGGCTCCCGTCCTTTCTGAGTCTCAGTATTTCAAGTAAAAACAATAACTACCTCAACAGCAACGAAGCAAGACTTGCTCGTCCTATTCTCATATTGCTTGGAGGATTACCCGAGATCATACATGCTAGAATGTTTTACAGTTGTAAAGCTACGTAAAAGTAAACATCTTATTTGAGTAATAAGTAGAAGATTAATGCCCTGACATAAGCAAATCTTTATTTACTCCAGTAGCTGTTGACAGAAATGCATCTTAGGTTAGAACAATCATTTTTTATCCCTAAGGTAAATGTGAACAAGTACATAAGAAGAGAAAGGAGAAGAGAGGAGAGACAGAGAACCTAGTCATTTCCTTCTTTCTTATAGTGCTAAGAAACAGTAAATTATTTTACCCCTAAGTTTAAGAAAACAGACAAACAAAAACAGGGTAAAGATATATATGCTAATGAACCAGAATTTCTCAGTGAGTTCTGTGGATTTTATTCAGGTCTCCTGAATCTAGTACCCACATTCAAAACTATTTTAACAGTAGATATATATGCTTTTAATATATTCTGTTTGGTATTGTCTCTTCTATCCTCCATTAGAAGGGGTAATAAAGAATGGACTCTATTATAAGCAGATATAAATTGATATATTTTACATTCCTCCAGTTTCAAGAGGTAACACTTGGAGTCCGTGCCTACCAGAAAAAAAAAAAAATTAAATTTATGGTGCTGTTCTTGTGGGAACCCTTGAGAGGAAATGTTCCTTCATTAAGAGAAGGAATGTGATCACCACATTGGAATGTAAATTTCATGGGCACAAGGGTTTCCTTACAGTATTTTAATAGACCTTGACTTCATGGTTCCCTTAGCTTAAGAATTTGTCAGGCATCAACACAGTTGCCGTCTTTTCCAGCAAGACAGTAAACAGATAAGAAAATATTAACAAGGCACACGGGATTGCATTTAGCTTAGATTTTTTAAACAACCTAAAATGTAACAGTATTAAACTGAGTGGTAAAAGGCACCTCTGAGATTGTTCTCTAGCTTTACGTCTACCCCCACGCCCAGGCCATGGTCCATCCAGCCACCATTAGGGCCACACACATATATTCCAGCCCACTGTGGGGACAGCAGTTTTTCCTCCGGGGACATGAGGAGATACTGTTTGTCTCAGAAAATAATGAACTGAGTATTTTCCACCATTGCTTTCAAAGATATTTGTGGACCTTGATTCTAGACATGGACCTACTGCTCTTTAGTTGTCTGACTCTCGATGAGACATGAGACATTTAACATTGCTGGGCACATCAGACATGATAAGGCAATTGAAAGTAATTTGAAAACTATCTAATTACCAGTGGAAGTTGTTCCCATTTGTAATGGTGTTGGTAATAGCCCTGTTTAGCAATGCGTTTCATCCATTCTCCACACGCATGCACACACAGAGAGAGAGAATGCAAAGCCCCTCCCCCACTGGTTCTTAAAAAGAGCTTTGTTTGTATTGTATTTTAAAAGTCAGGAAGTGGAGGGTCCAAGGTCCTCAGCTACCTCATCCAAAGAAGGAATACATAAACGTTATTAGAAATTGTCAAGAGAGTTAAGATAAATATGAAATAGCACGATAAGGTAAAAAATAGTGCTATGTACAAAAATGCGCTGTTATTAAATATACAAAATCTTCATGACAAGCCACCTTGACAAAACAGGTTAGCCAGACAGACACAGTCTGCAAAGCATACTTAAAGAAAATGATTTGCCTAGGAGGATCAGTTTGCTAACCCTTGGGATCTCGTCCCCTACGGCAGTGGTTCTCAACCTGTGGATCTCAACCCCTTTGGGGCTCGAAAGACCCTTTCACAGGGGTCACCTAAGGCCATTGGAAAACACATATTTCTGATGGTCTTAGGAACCGAGACCCCGCTCCTCTATCCGTCTCCAGGTGGGCCCGCCCACATGCAGATGCGCCCACATACAACATGAGGAACTGTACTGAAGGGTCGTGGCATTAGGATGGTTGAGAGGGCTGGCAGAACAGCCACAAACCAGAAAAAGGACTTACCTGAGAAACTGGTATGTAATTCAGTGCAGCAGGAAATCTGTACCTACTCCTCCCTGAGCATCTGTCCTAACAAATAACCCCAAAGGCCGTCCTTACGAGGCAAACACCTTGAGTGGGATTTATGTTTGAGTGGGGAATAATGTTACTTCTGTGAAAATATTTCTTCATAATCATAACTACCATTTGTTGAGCACAATATGTGGTTCTAGCTCCTTCCCACCTGCTTTTCTATTGGCCATTTCCCATCTTTTCCCAGTTGACATCTGCACACTCATCTGTTAACATATGTATTCATTCTCTTCCTTTTATCATTCAGAAAAAAACATTTACTGAGAATGATGAGACAAACTGGCATGCTTCCTGGCTTGGGTCCTAACCAGACTCCCCATTGCTCAGGGAGAATTCCCAAGCCCCCTGCCCATGTCAGAACCTCTGATGAAAGATTTCATGGGTTCCTGAACATCTCCTTCACAGCATGTTTTCAATTCGTACGACTTCCCCAAATAGAAGTAAGTTCTCAGGTCTGGTCATATCCACCGAATTCTCAGTGCCTTTTACAGTGCCCTACACTGTTTATTTACTCAGCGAATAGTTCCATATTTTTCAAAAAGTCAACCAATGAGCAGAGTTTCTTTAACTTATCTACCTAAACAAAGGCAACCTAAAGGTTAGAGGAGAGTGAGCATGTAAGGACAGAAGTCTGAGGGAAAGTGATAATATTAATTAAACTCTACTGTGCACTTACTCTGGGCAAGGCTTCATCTCATTCAATCTTGACAAACTTTTTAGGAAGTGGGTACTAATATTTGCATGTTACCTGTAGGGAAAAATTAAGCTTGGAGAGACTGTAACTTGCCCAAGGCGAAACCACTATTAAGTGGTAGAACAAGATTTATCTGACATCAGAGTCTGGATTTTTAACAATACCTAGTATTGTCTCTTGCCAGACATCTGTAAGTGTTCAATGTCAAGATGTTTTATCTTTAAAAGACACCAGAATTTTATGTTACTTCATTATAAATGGTATTTGCTCATTATATAAAAGTAATTGCTTATTAGAGTAAATATCAGAGCAACGTTTTTGACTCCAGGAGGTGTGACATGTTAGAGTCTCCACCCTCTCGCCAACACACACACCATACCCCGTTTGAAATGCACAGGTTTAAAACAGTCCTGTGGATATGATTTGTCTTGGCAGAGGTTTGGACTGGAGTCAGACACCAAGAATGCAGAGTGTATGAGAGAAGGAAGGCAAAGGATCAGGGCGCTCTTGTAGCCTCACATGTATGTACATCACTCACCGCAAAACTCTTCCCATCTACTCTCTACTACTTGGTGGAGAGGATAAGGGAAAGGAAAGAAAAGCAGAAAGAAAATGAATGAATGAGAACGTTCCGGAGTGTGTGCTTGTCATCTGTTTTGAGCCAAGACCATAAATAAAGCACTGATTTTCCTTTCCTCCAAGTCATCCACATCACAGTATTTTCTACTTGCTTTGGTTGTGGGGTAACTGCTCCCTGCACACATTTGATTTATGATTCAGAGCGAGTTGATGAATGAAGAAAATATTCTTTTGCCTAAACTTTCTGTGGCAGCTTGAAAATTCAGTCAGGAGAAGCATGACTTTTGTCCATCATTCATGACAGTAAATTTAGTGACATGTGCAATGTAGTAAATAGAGGGTGAAAAGAAGAGGAGAAATGGTTTGGTGTCTGGAGACCATGCCCATCAGACTCGCAGCAAGAGAAGAAATTGCAAAGATTGCTTTGTTTTGTTTCATTTTAAAAATTTGGCTGTGAGGATAGTGGCATTTTGCTGTCACCACAAAATAAATTTCTTTGGGAAAAAAAAAATCTCTGCTGGTGAACAATTTCTCAAGGTGACCTGGTAGGCTTAGAATTTAAACTAGAAATGTCAACAGCAGAAATGAGTGTGGAGGAGAATAATGTTGATGCCTTCTGAGAAGAGAGCTTAGGGCTTTAAAAATAAAGTTAGAGCTTCTGATATTTGGCACCATTTCCTCAAAGAAATTATGTTCAGACCTGAGCACTATTCCATGGTGTGGAGGTGGATTTTTAATTCTTTAGTCAAGAGTAACAACCCAGTCCAGTGAATTCTTCCCATTCTGAGACTGTGAAGGTGTCAGGACTTGTTCAAGTTTCTGGAAGAAGAGAGGGTTAGAAATATTAAAACTAACCCATGTTAGAATTAGAACAGCTGAAGACCAGTCGGTGAAAATTTTTGTAGTAGGCTGTTTGTGACATAAGATTCCCAGTGACATCGTTGCTTTGTAACCCCAGTAGCCTTTAAGCAAGGGGCTATCTTGATTTCCATTTTACACATGAGAAAACTGATGCTTAAAAAGATGTTTTCCTCCACTAAAAGTTTAAGAATTATATCCATATTAGTTGACCCCAGATCCTGAGTTCTTATGAGGCATCTCCCAGATAGCTATCTAGGTTCTAAATGTTCTTAATATTTTCCTGCTCAGCTACTCTTAGAAAACTCCGGATTAAACAAAAAGAAGTGTTTTCTTTATTGAAAGACTTTTGCATTGTGAATTTACAAGAGTGGGATATAATTTGTACCACTTCCCACATTGCTGTAATTAGGAAAATCTTAATTTTTTGTTCATTCTCATCAAACAAATTTGGAAATTTTGGAAACAATTTTGAGAAAAGGCACAAGTGGTAGTATTTATAACCATTAGTTGCTTTTATTGTCTTAAACTGAACACATGGCCCAAAGATCATTTCAGCTACCAGAGAAGACTGGTAGGGAAAGTAGACACTCAGTGACCTTTGAGACTCCTCATTTACATTTACCACATGAATTCATGAAGGTGCTCAGTGACTGATAAATGAAAAGGTTCAACACCCAGCTCTGCCATTTACCAGATGCGAAAACTCAGATCTAAGTCACTGAACTTTTCTGTGCTTCAGTTTCCTCATGTGTCCAGGAGATACTAATCGTATCTGCCTCACAGGAGTGTTATGAGGACTACATGAGTGAATGTTCCTGAAGTATTTAGAATAGTTTCTGGTACAGAGCGAACTCCATGTAGGAGTTCAGTAAATAAATTATGGAAATCTGGCCTCACTGATCTGTCATGTATTTAGATTCTTTTTTTAAAAGCCAAAAATTCATCTATAGGAATCTTTATTTAAATGAATTATAATACCATGGAAAATAGCAATTGAATGGTCATAGGTTTGATAATAACTTCTTTGAAACTTTGCATAAATTTCTGGATTTACATGATTCAAAGAACACTTCTGTTTGGAAGACAGAAGGATTGATTCTGATTCTTGCCACTTTCAAAGCCTCGTTGAGTTTTGGTTTTCTCATGTGTTCATCAGACGTGACTCATATCTGGTATTTAGCCATGTGAGTTGGTGCACTTCAGGTCATGTATATAGTACTCTTGACTCACAGGAGGCATTTGATAAACTGTAGATACTCTTCATTGTTTCTTTATTGTTGCTAACAAGATGGTGCTGTGGCCTTAAGTATTATGGACTAGGCAATTCACTGGCCTTTTATAATACTAATCTTATATACTTAGTAATAAAGATTTTTCTAAGGAAATGAATAGCAACATAATTGTCAGTAAACGTATACTCTAAAAATATATGAAATAGGATACCAATTATAGATAAGAATTTAAAGAAAAATAATTGTGTGCATTTTAATAAGTTTCAATCTAACTTAAATTTATTTTCAATTGTTGTCTAACAGAATGTAACATTTCTATATTGTTTTTCTTTTTTTCTTCTTCTTTATTTTCTCTTTTAGTTCAAGCCTTGGTAGCTTTATCTATTAACAGCTAGTTTATTGATATTTTAAAATAGCTGAGCTGTCCAGCTGGTGTGGCTCAGTGGTTGAGCATCAACCCATGCACCAAGAGGTCACCAGTTCGATTCCCAGTCAGGACACATGCCCAGGTTGTGGGTCTGATCCCCAGTGAGGGGCATGCAGGAGGTAGCCAATCGATGTTCTCTCTCATCGATGTTTCTATCTTTCTCTCCCTTTCCCTTCCTCTTTGTCTAAAATCAATAAAGAAAAAAAAAAGTTTTAAAAAAATAGCTGAGCTAACTGAATTACTTGACTTTAAGAGTTGTCTATTTAGCTAAGAAAATGTTCATTTAGGGTGCCTTTGACTTCTCTCTAGTTCCTACTTAATTTAAACTAAATTTTAACCCTCTGATAAGGAGATTGTGTATTCTTAGCTCACTTCAAACCCCATTACTGTATTTTGTCAGTGATGAAGCAGGAGTTCTTTGCACTGTGGTGCCATGTCTCACGTCTGTCCACTGATCCCTCTCACCTCCCACCTTGGATTCAGCACAGGTCTAGAGCAGCGATTTTCAACCTTTCTCATTTCATGGCCCGCATAAACTCATCACTAAAATTCTGTGGCACACCAAAAAATATTTTTTTTGCTGAGCTGACAAAAAAAGTGGCATAATTTTGATTGATTCACACGGAAAGTTTATTGTGTTGGCAGTTGTCATTTTTTTGCTTGACAGTCTAAGGGTAAAGAGGCCAATGCCCCTGGCTAAATAGTCAGGTATTGTATGTTTTAAAAAATCTTGTGGCACACAGGTCGAAAATCGCTGGTCTAGAGTGTCGTTAGATAGCTTGTTAGGTAGCGTGGGACACAGGACAGGACACTGGTCTGGGAGTTGGAAGACTGAGCTCAGTTTTCACCAGGTCGCTGCTGGTCTCTCCATGGTGATTCTTCTTCCTCTGCCAGGGAGGAGGCGGGCTCAAGGACCTGCAGGGTTTCTTGCAGTCAGATCTTTTTAACACCTCCTTTCATTTACTAACTAAACCCTTTTTTGCTCCAAAAGCTGCCCTGTTTTTAAGAGTGTTATGAAAATCTTTATTTTATTTATTTTGTGTGACACTTTTTAACTTTCATAGTTGATTCCAAACACAACGTGTGGGGAATTCTTTTAGATGATTATATAACATAAGAGTTTTCTGTGCACGCCATTTGGTTGATCTGACTGCATTCTAGGAGACTCTACCGTAAAGGCAGGTATGCAGACGCAGGTGGTTGAAAGCAAGCAACCTCCTGAACAACAAACTGACTAGATGACATTGCAACATATGGCCTCTATTTGGCGACATTCCATACCCCACCCCCTACCCCACCCCGGGAAGCTCACAAAGAGTTAAATCAAATTCCTACAAGGTAATTAAATGTGTTACAATACCAAAAAGTCATTGCTTCAACCACACTAGTGTATTCTGGGTAAACTTCTGAAATCATAGCTTAAACACCTTCATAGTTTATTTAGTTTCTAAAATCAGTTTTATAATGATTAATTATCAATTAATAATTCTGTTTTGACAACTCTATATATCAGCCCTTTGGTTTAAGATTTTTAAACCAGAATTTCTTGTGTGACACAGACTTCAGTCACTAAACACTTGACTAATCCCTAATGATGCCGAGACCGAATCCCAGCTCCATGATGTCCATTCAGTCTCCATACACTGTCCTACTCCATCCACTCACTTTTCAAGAGGATGCTCTTTTAGTTAGTAATGAGAGAATTGGATAAGTGAATAAAGGTAAATTAAAAATATTATCTTGGAAAATATTTCTGCATGTTGGAATCCAAGATTCTGACATAAAATAATAATTAAAATGAGAGCCAATTTGTTTCTCAGTTTTAATATTTAAATTAATACTTATTTAATCTAAATACACATTTGACTAGTTGCCCACATATATTGAATGGAATCTAGCTAGCTAGCTAGCTATGCATATATATATTTGTATAAATATATAAATACACAAGCAGGCCACAAGCAGGTTTGCCTAGGGCAGGACAATAGCATGAAGGTTCTTGACTTCATGCAGGAAAGATTTCATAACATGAGTTCAGGTGATTTTTAGAAGAAATGTATTAAAGCTGGAGGCAGGGAAACCAGGAAGGGCCTGGGACAGAAGAAGCAATGGTAGAGTAACTAGGTGGGGAAATGAGCCTGGGCTGGTCAGCGTTGGCTCACTAAGAAGTCAGAGAAAAGCGGCCTTGGGGACAGGGTCGGAGGGGTAGCCCAGGATGCGCGGCCGGCTCTTTGCTCCCTGGTTGCAAGCCTCGTGCGTGCCTGTTGGGGAAGAGACGGGAGGGAAAGGCATGGGCGTGCTCCGGGAAGGAGAGAGTGAGCTGGTAGTTCAGTTCTGACGGATGTTAAAGGCTGGGAGTTTAGGAGAGATCTTAGGGAGGATCAAAATGGATTATTCCTCAGTTTTATGCTGATGTGCCAAAATGGGATTCATTCCTTTAACTTCATCTGTCCTTGGGTGTGGTTGGCAAATGGCCCTAATTGGATTTCTGCTATCTCCCTGAGTAGGGTGATTTAAGCTATTTCCCCTCTAGTTGGGGAGAAGGACAAACCATTTACTCTTAAGTGTCCTTGGTTACAGAAGATAGGATTTTACAATTTGCTAGATGGCTATAAACTGCTTGGCTATTTAACTGTCTCAGTTTCCCTATTCCACTTGTCCCGGCTTACTAACCTGCCTCATTTCCATCGATAAATGGGTAACCAGATCTCATATGTGAGGCATTACAGTTCCGTGGTGCCAGCATTTTCTATGTCACATGGAACCCTCCCTTGGAAATGCTCGATTTTCATTCATCTTTAAGTCTAAACATTTACTAAATAGTTTTGAAATGTGTACTATGGAAACAGTGTTTCATGATGTATTAGTCCTAATTTTTAAATAATAATGGTTCAAACCCACCCTACTGTGTTCGCTTATCTTTTTATTTTGTTTCTATCCAGTAGTAAGCTGTATTTTCTTGTTCCTGTCTTCTCACCTTCCATTTTTATCATTCATTGGTTCACATGCTCCACGGAATCTGATTTTGCTTGGTTTTCCTATTTCTGTGAGACACCTGTGGTTCCCGTTAGGCACCTTTGACCATCTTTAGGTAACTCACAACTTTGGGTCTCCTCTCTCTCCCACTATGCAACCAATTAACATTCTCTCTCTCTCTCTCTCTCTCTCTCTCTCTCTCTCTCTCTGACATTTAGTTGCAAAGACCACCACTAACTACACATATACAAGCACCTGATAACAGATAATGATAGGAGAGAAGTCACTAAAGTGCAATTATTAATAAGATCAAAAAAGATGGAGAGAAAAGAAGTGTTGAGGAAAAAATGTAACTAGAATGTTGATTGACTAAGTAAGACCTTTCAGCCTTCAACTTACTCTGAAATGAACTGTCTTAATTTTTTTATCTGCTAGAATCTACTCTATACCTAAGGTGTGCACAGCGCTCAAATTTATATTAACTCTTAAATATTCAGTGGGAGGCGTAAGAATTAAAGGAGCACTTGGCTGCCTTTCCACATTTTACTCGATTGCAATATCACTTAATTTTGCAGTATTTAAATAGCATTGAATCATAATACTAATAAGCCTCTAACTTCCCTGTTCAGCCTGTGCTTTAAATGAAATTCAAGGCCTACTGGACACCATCTATTATACCTACATGTGATATGAGGAGTTTGTTAAAATGTGCTCCAGTTTGGAAATATTAAGACTCAAGTACTGTACTTGAAACAATGGAGAAATAAAAAGGTCATATATTCTTGAAATAAAAACAAGGGCAAATCACACACTGCATATTGCAGTATTATACACATTCAGATATATTTCACTGAAATAAAAACAGTCTTGTAAACGTAAAATTGAAAACTCAAGAGTCACTTTTGACTCAATGACTTTAATAATTCAGGGAACTAAAGGAACCATACATAAGTCTTGTAAGCTCAACAACACAGAATCCTGATCCCACTTCTTCAGATTGTCAGAAAAACAAAAGAACATCCCTGCTGTAGAATGTTCATTTATGCGATTATGTCATTTAGTATATGAAATGTACAAGGACATTCGTAGCATTTAATTACTTTAAAAATATCACTCCCATACCTTGAGCTCCCAAGCTCCTTGAAAATTCAGCCTAATCGGAGTTTCTTACATATTTATTTTTGTCCTCCACTACTAATTTGTATTTTATAAAAACCTTATTGTTTTAAAACTCGTTTTATTTCACATACTAAAATGCAATCAAGTATGTGGGTAAGAACAGATAAATACTTTGATGGGAAACTGAAGTGAGAAAGGAATGATATTTTAAAAAATTTTTTTGAAAACACAATAACAAATAACAAAATTTGTCAAGAAAGAAATGTAGATTTAAACATGTTTGATAAACAGGTTTATATACAGGATGAAGAAGTTAATAACTGGATATTTAAAAATAACCCCGTGGTTGATTCTTCTATACTGTGGCAATACTGGCTTGATGGCCTTCTCCACTTTTCAAATAGATGATACCTTGTGGGATTCCACTAGATTATGTTGACATGTTGAAGTAGACGCTTATGTTTCAGTGACGAGAGAGGTTGACAAAAATAACTGACAGTTACTATTTATATACGAAATCTTAATTCACTAGTATCTTTTTTCTTTGACATGCCAATTTAGAGAAAAACATTTTGTTCCCAAGATGGTTCTCACTAAGGGCCCCCTCCCTTCATGTGGCCTAAGATTTTTAACTTCCTGCTAAAGTTCGCATGTTGAGATGGTTCTTATGCATTAGCTCACATGTCAAGATCCAGACTTTCTGACTCAGCACCTTTCCCAAGTAGCAGGTTCCCGCACAATTCATTCATTTTAACATGCAGATCACATACTTTCTCATCAATCCGAAAAGAACCAAAGTTGCCCTAAAGTACTTTTAATAAAGACACCCAGGATTAGTATTTCCTCCAGACAGGATTCTCAGGGTACTTTTGCCACACTTTCCATGTGATACAGATTTAGAATTTTCTCCCTGTGATAATTAAGAGACTTATGTTCCAAAATCAGTTCTCCCACTGTAGTGTGCTGTTGTCCAATATAGATTTTGTTGAAACACACACACACACACACAATCTCTTTATTTACATTTCAAATATTGCTTAAAGCTGCTGTTGATTTTGCAAAACATTTTTGAGATTACTGCGATTATTTCAACCAGTTATTTCCAACCAGCTATAAGAGCGGTCTGTTAAATTTTCATGTAAGTAAGTTGCAGTTTTGAGAAGTTATGTGGTTTCCCAGAACATCCTGGTAGATCAGAAACCTAACACAGTTCGCTACTCCTTAATGTGGCTCCCTATACCTGTATTTCCTCAGAGAGGAGACCTGTGGGACTATTTGGGACACAATGAAAAAAAAGAGAGATTGAATTTTAGCCAGAAACTGACTTGCTCCAGGAGATATCAAAGTTGTATAGCCCTTCCTGATAATGTATGACATTTCTTCCCATGGTTTAATTTTTCATACTCCACTTGACATGGCCTGGTTACTAAACAAAAACATCCTTCAACCATCAAGTACCTTGTTGAGCCTAAACTCCATCTATATACAAATGGAATTATATATTTCCTGTGTTGTAGCAGAGTTTTAATACATCTAGTTGGTATGTTTTTTGCTGATAAGATTTTATCTGTGATGTATCAGATCAAGTAATATTTCACTGACATTCAATTATACCTTAAGGTTAATCAACCCTATAAAAATAATTTCAGTACATAGCTGATAGGACAGACCTAGTTTAAATCCCAACACTTACACACTGTATAGAAGGGTTAAGAATTTAAATTTCTACTGAAGTGTGGAGAGAAAATATATCTGCTGTACTTCTATAACTCAATAGAATTGGGAGTAAATGAAATTGTAGATATTCTAGTAATACCTCACTCTTTCATTTCTAAGTTTCTTTTAGTTTTTAAACATTCTGAAAATATACAATTTAAACATTCCACAATAAAGATAAATTAAAAATAAAAAAAGTAAAGGGTATTATATAGAAATTGGAGGAATTTATGACCTTTTTTTTTTTTTGCAATGTACCACTGTCATATATACCTTAGATTACATTAAGACTGTATTGTCTGGCAATTGTAGGAAATACACTGCTTTATATATTTAAAAAATGGCAAGTCCTGTTAAGGCTGTTCATTCTATGCCTCATCCTTCTTAAGATAGCATCTTAGAATAAAAGAAGGCTAGGTTTCCATGGCATAGGGCTCATGAGATTGGGGTTGGTGGTTATCCCTGCTTCATTCTGGTCCTTGGGCTACACTACTGGCTATGTGAAGGCTGGTATCCCTGAGGCGGGGTTAATAAGCATCCTACTGTTCTTCATTAATAACTCCATCCTCTTGACCTAGTCACAAACCTATAGCTCTCCTTTGCTGCTGATTCATTCCTACCAAAGACTAAAGACCTCTGTATCTTCCTGAAGTTCAGATTTGGTCCCCAAAGTAGCCTACTCAGTAGCCCTTAATGACCAAGATACTTTGCCCCCAAGGAGATATAAAACTGCCCAAATGCTTATAAGTAAATGTGTCATAATAAATAATCATCTCATTAATCCCATAATCCCCAGTGTGCATAAAACTATACAGTTTACAAACCAAATAAAGTTAATTAAAGTTAGTCTCACAATAACTGAGTTATAAAGGATTGAGACTATTTTCTCCATTTTTTTCACTTAGGAATGGAACTGCAGAACTGAACATGCTTCCATTGCATGACACATATGTGCTGGAACAAAAGGGGGTGTGCAAGGCTGGTGTGGGGGATAATCTTTCCTTGACACACAGCTTAAAATTGTATCATTCTTAATTGAGACTATATTCCATAATGGATAAGAATTTTGTGAGTTTAGCAACTTAGGGGATTTTGGAAACAGTTCTGCCCAGTCCCACATGAGCGCTGACTCCATGAAATGTCCTTCCTACCCACACCATCCTGGACCCTGCAGGGTTAGCACCCGCCACTTTTTTTAAGCGAGGGATATAAGTGTGCTAAGCCATTGAAGAGAGACTTCATTCACAAGGCCTATTTTGGATAAAGCTGATTGAAATCTTGAAATACACAGAGACTCCTGCCTGATGAAAGACCAGGGCGGGGTATAGAAGCTGTTGTCTGGAGGCAACTTGACTTGAATGATCATGAAAGGAACACTGATAGAGTTCCAGGCTCATAATGATACAGATGTGGTCTTCCCGTGATAGGCCACATCCGTTTTTCTTACTACTCAGCTCAGCCAATGGTAATTCAGTCTGAGGGGACAGATGATTCTAGATCTTCATCTAGACTATTTGCTCATTTGTTAACACTCCAGATAGGGGGATATAACATACAGCCACTAGAGGACAGCAGAGAGCCAGGAGCAGGTGCAGAGGTGGCTTGATACAGACACATTTGAAGCTGCAGTTGATGCAGAAGAATCTATGGCCACTTATCGCACCTCTAAACCTGGCTCCCACTTAAGTGGAGAAAAGAAAAATACTTAAGTGCAATCCACAAAAGAAGTTCAGGATGTAGTTTCTCAGGTGCATCGCGTTACGGGTATAGAGTTTGAGATGCTAAACAGGACAAGCAATGCAGAAAGGTGGAAATAATAAAGGCTTGAGAATCAGACAAATGTTGGTCTATTAAACAAACATTTATTGAATGTCTACTGTGCACCGTGTACTCGGATATACTTTGTAAATAGAAAGATATAGTTAAGTCTAGGAAGGGAATAGCCATAATAAAAAAGAATACTTAAGGCAAATCCTTGTGGATGTAAAGGCATGGTCTATATGTCATTTTAGTCCTAATTTTAAAAAGAGTAGAGTTTAAGACCTTCCAGAAGGTATTACTCAAAATGATAATATTTAACAAAAATAGGAATGCAGGGAAAACGAGAACTAAATGGAGATAAGAAAGTATAATGAAAGATAAAGAGAAAGTTATCAAGAACTATACCTGAATTAATACTATCAAATAAATTCAAGACATAGAAGGAGAGTAAAACAAATGATAAGTAAAAAAATTTCTGGTTTATACATAATACTATTACTTAATCTTCCAGAAAACTGAATCAGTAAATTGGAGAGGGCATAAACAAGGTTTTTTGCTTGTTTGTTTTGTTTTCACTGAAAGTTGGAGAAGAGTAAAGAAAGTGACAGGGGAAGAGTACTCTTTTACAAGTTTGGAATTTAAAAAGAGAGAAATAAGATTCTAGGGAGGATAACATTTTTAGAAGGGAAAGAGAAAATTTATGAAATTTGGATCCAGTCATTGGTAAGGTGTGTTAAAAGCGTCAAAAAAATTCAACTTGACCTTGTTTTAGGAAAAAAACAATAGTTAAAACCAAAACCAAAACAGAACCACTAGCAAACCTCTTCAAACTGCTTTGTGTTTGGGGTATGGGGGAGGAAAAATAATTTTTCCACTACCCTTCTAGGTTCTTGGCTGAGACACCCTCCTCCCACTCCTGCTGAAACATTAATGAGAAAAACCAACAGAAGCTTAACAGCAGGTATACCTCTTATATACATGGGAGATACTCAGGAAAACTGAATAGCTCCCAAATTGGCCTGAACTACCAACTTAAATACCATCTCCAGCTAAAGGCAAAAGAAGATGTTGGTGGGCAGGGGAGCCAGGGATGGGAGCTTACCAGAAAAAGCACAGCAAAGGAGGGTAAGGTAGTTATGCAGATATAAATTATTGTCTTCTCCATTGATAAGTTCCCAGAGATTTAGTCATCCTTCTCTTCCTGGTTCAGAGAATCATTAACAAGTGGAGATTTTCCTTATAAATGTAAATATCTCTTACAGAAGGGTAACTTCTGCTCAGTTTTCAGAACTTCTCCTTTATCTTCTACTTCTTAAAAACAGACTAAAATAATTCTGTTCCAAAAAGGTATATTTTGGTAAATTCTGTCCCCCTTTTGAGAGCCTTATATGAACCTGGTGCTAAAATCATCCCCATAAATTATCTTATAATGAAGGACATATAGTGCTTTCAAGAGCTAACTGGACAGAGTTCTGGCTGTTTCGGTTTATGGTCATGACAAAAATTTCATGTGCTAATTATGTTTGGTGAGTTGGATGTAGCCCAAGTAAGAAATGTGTCCAGAGAGTGCATTAGGTTCATTTCATTAGGCTGCTAGGAGATCTTATAATAATGATGATATATTGCATTTATATACAAGTATTTTCTTCACAGAACTCAAAGCACTGTATCTTTTTTTGGAAGTTCTGCATACTTATTAACTCCTGCAATATTTTTTTTTCTGGCAAAGGTAAAAAGAAGCAATGTGTGTTTATAAAGACACAGCAGGGAAGTACTTGATTCGCTTAACCTGTATTTATGAGACATAATTTATCACTGTGCCTACTGTCTACTGGACGCATGATAACAGCCTGAAGAACTACCACATCTACTTAACATGTGGCAAGCTACGAGGGTGGGGAGAACAATGAGCTTATGACTCCTGTAATACAAGTCTACATCATAGGAAAAATCTTATGAAGTCTATGTTCACCAAAGAAAAAAAGTAAAAAAACTAAAGTATTTCAGCAAGCACTTTAATACACCAATTTCCATCCACAACTTTTTGCTAGACTTTGTAAATAGGTATAATGGAAGTTTTTGCTTTCAACAAAGAACTGGCATAGAAATAAATCTTTGAAACAAATTCTCATGGATGTTATAGACCAAAATTAATTTTAGACTTTCATAAAGAATCAAAAGCATGTATTTGGGCAAAAATGAGCTGCAGCCTGGGAGACGCAGATTCAGGTAATAACGTAAATTGTGTTCCACTAAGACAAAATCACCTTTTATACCAAAAGTTCCCACCCAAGTTCTCAATTAGGTCCATTTCATGTAAATAAGGTATATAAATCGTGCAGTTCTGATTAGACAGGGCAGATCTCAGGGCTCTGGCAGAAAGATGAAACCAGGGTTTCCCTGCAGTAGTTGACTCAGATGGCATAAATAAGCAGGGCATGGTATGGAAAACCGAGAGTTTAGCCTGAGGTTCTTCTGAGTATACAGAGTATGTGAGAAGCCCCTGTCAGCAACTAGCCATTAGGCACTTATTATTTATAAAATTTAGGCCCCTGGTTGACCATGGGAAGTCCATCTCAGCAGATAACTTCCTTCTTGGGGTTCACATCAAATGAATGTTTCTTCTTGGAGTTTACAATGTGAAGACATGACTATAAATAATTTTAGTCCTAATTTGAACAGTATGTTGCTGAGTTCTTTTGCTCTATTGACAATATGTTTTTACATATATTTAGTCACTTTAATACATCAAATATGTTGAGTATATTTAATACAGTATCCTTTTAAACAGACTATTGTCAATGGCATAGCATATACATTTCTGGATAAGTCTCCGAAGAATGTAAAAAATTAGTTAATGAAGAGAGATATTTGTGCATGCTACTACTTCCCTCCCATCAGTGAGAAAACATGCAGCCATATTCGGGATTCTGGGAAGATGTCTGAATTGAAGTCACATCTATGGCAGGGCTAACTAGGCTGTATCTCCAAAGCTGAATGAGTTTCTCGTGAGAAACTGCTAAATGCTATGCTGCTACACTCAAAAATTTTTAAAACACCCCTAACAAATTCACCTCAACTGAACAATAACTGCAGAGAAAGGAAATGCATACACACACCTCTTTGCTGCCTCCAGGATGCCAGATTGTTCTGCGGCCTATTGTTTCCTTTTCAGTTGCCATAGTGAATGTTCGCATGGATTGCTAAGGTTCTTAGAGAAAAGTTTCCTTCTTTTTAAAAGAAACCTTGCTTTCCAAAGAACAATGTTCTATACACAATATAATATCATTTGGAATTTTGATCATTATGATTTCCTGGAGCATACATGCAAAGCTCTATTATTAAAGACTGTTTCAAAACACTCTGGCAGATTTTAATATTTATTTAAAAAATACATTGCAGAAGTTTTATTCCTAACTATACAACCACATCAATGTTTGCCCATCCCCAAGGCCCATCCCAGATATAGTAATTAATTATAAATATGATTCAGAAATTCTTCAGATGCTAGTTTAATGCCTAATAACCTGACAAAAGTATAATTTTATTTTATAGATATTCTTTCAGGTATTCTTTCAGAATTTTAAATTATGTGATAGAACTCTAGTCAGAAACAAACACCTATACATGACCTCAGAGTATTCCTTCTCTGTTATCTACTATAAAAAAAGATACTGAGATTTTTGTGCTAGATGATTTATGGATAACATAACCTAAAAATTATTTTATGGTAGAGACTTCGAGGTAACTGCCTTTTCCCGTGGGACTAGAACTTTCAACTGATTATTGGTGACTTGTCACCAAGAAAAAAGGCTGTGCTTCTTAGGCAACTTCTGAAGAGTGTGGTTAGATAACTAACCTGTAACATATAAGATGAGAGATCAATTTCGGGAATGTATCCTTGAAAGGAGAAGTGTGCCCTTTTTCCTTCCTCCACATCTGCTCTGGGAACATGAATATGTTAACTGAAGTACACTTTGGGACTGGAGGCCAAAGGCTGTAATATAGAAATTACAGAGCAGAAAGCTGAAAACACCCCAAGTCCCAGAAAATATAAAATCTTAAACTGCCTCCATCTGGACTTAGCTTTTCTCTTTATGCGAAATAGAAATAAACTCATATATGGCTTAACCAATTTTATTTTTAATATTTTTTATCTTGAGATAATTATAGATTCACATAGAGTTGTACTAATTAATATAGAGAAAACCTTCAGCATTTTCCCTCAAAGGTGGCATAATCACAATCAGGAAATTGTAATTTTATGCCGGGTCTCTGTAGCAAACCTATTTTGTGAATTAATTTTTATTTGGAATGCACAACGTTTAGGTCTTTGTTACATATTTAAGTCGAACATATGTCATAGCTAATATCCTTCGTGCTACTAATTATGAGAAATAAAAACTGCAATAACTATTATAAGTCCTTTGAAAATTCAAATTATGTCCATGAAATTAAAGAATGATCACGGACGGAAGCCACCGAGTGAACACAAAGCTAGTGTCAAGCCTTAGGCTGGAGCAGAGCTGCCCTGGGTGCAGCTGGGTGCAGCTGGTGCAGCTGGTGCAGCTGGCCTGGGTGCAGCTGGGGGCAGGCCGGTCAATGATGAAAGTGGCTTTTTCTGCAATGTCGGAGCTGGAGGCATGGCCTTTGGTCCTCCAAACATGGAGAATGGCTGTTCTTTCACTGAAAGGGTGGACTAAAGCAAAATTAACCGAGCAGGAGGGATGGCCCCGATGGATGAAATGCTCTCAGAGTTCCCCTGCAACTGCCCTGCCTACCCACAGCCCATCAGGAAGGGTCACATTCCTAAAAAATTTTAACATAAAAACATTTAAAAGATAGGTCTAGGCTAGTGATACTCTTCAGTCTTCTGGAAGAATTAAATGTGTGTATGTATATATATATATATATATATATATATATATATATATATTTTTTTTATCCTCACCCGAGGACATTTTCCCATTTTTTATTCAGATAGAGCGGGAATGAGAGAGAGGAAGAGAGAGAGAGAGAAACATCGATGTGGAAGGGACACATCGAGTGGCCGCCACCCACACAACCCAACCAGGGCCGGGGACAAACTGCAGCCAAGGTACATGCCCTTAGCGGGAACCGAACCCGGGTCTCTGTGGACCACAGGCTGACGCTCCAACCGCTAAGCCAAACCGGCCAGGGCTAAATGTATATTTTTCTAATTCAGGCTGCACAAAATTCTTACCAAACAAGAGCTCACTATTAAAAGTACGAAGTACACGAGGAACCAATCAACCACGAGCAAGAGTAGGCAGAGACAAGCAAAGTGACATGACCTTCTGTGTTAATTTCCAAGGGCTGCGCTAACAGATTGCCGTGAAGAACAGAAACGTATCCTCTCAAGGCCAGGAATCCAAAGTCAAAACATCAGTGGGGCGACGCTGTCTTTAGAGGTTCTCTAGCAGATCTGGTCCTTGACTTTTCAGTTGCTGGTAGCTGTGGGCATTTTGTAGTTGTGGCTGCATTGCTCCATCTCTGCCTCCACCATCTCCTCTTTCCTGCGTCTCTCCTCTGTCTCTCCCACCTAAGGACATTTGTCATTGGGTTTAGAGCCCACTTAGATAATCTAGGGTGATCTCCTCATTTCCAGAGTCTTAATTTAATTACATCTGCACAAGGACCCTTTTTAAAATATGGTAACATTGCAGGTTCTGGGGATTAAAACATAGATATATCTTTTGGGGCGTCTACCATTCAACCTACTATATTATCTAAAGAATTTCAGGTACTAGAACCAGCAGAGAGTCATTATGTGTGTTTAAAATAATTGCATTTTTTAATGAAAGAGGCAGCAATATGATGTTATGGAAATGCCTGCCAGTTTTGCAAAAGACCAAAACAGAACTTCAACTTACAAATAAAATAGTCATTAAGCCCTGGCCGGTTTGGCTCAGCGGTTAGAGCGTCTGCCTGCGGTCCCGAGAGACCCGGGTTCGGTTCCCGCTAAGGGCATGTACCTCGGTTGCAGTTTGTCCCCGGCTCTGGTCAGTCGTGCGGGTGGCAGCCACTCGATGTGTCCCTTCACGTCGATGTTTCTCTCTCTCTCTGTTCCTCTCTCCCCCTCCTACTCTACCTGAACAAAAAATGGAAAAATGTCCTCGGGTGAGGATAAAAAAATAAAAAATAAAAATAGTCATTAAAATGAAATACACCAGTGGATGAGTTATACAGCAAATTAAACACTGCTGAGATTATTATGCAAGTTATCTAGATTATATGCAAGGGGAAATTATACAGGGATTATATAATAATAAGGTTAAGAGACATAAAAGATATAAGAAAGTTTTATATATGTGTGTGTGTGAGTATATATGTACATACACATATAAATAGTTAATGGAAATTTTAGAACAAAATACCAGAATGATTGGGAGAATGAAAATATAACTCAAAATTTTTAAGAATTATTAAATATAAATTCTTATATTCAGATATCATGAGTCTGAAAAAAAAGAGTAGATAAATATTAATCCACATCTAGAAATGACACAACAAAGCTGCATCACAACAAATGAAAAGACAAGACATTAAGTGTAATCACACTAAATTTGTTTTTATCTATAAAGATAAATAATCAGTTGAAAACAGACCTCAATAAAAACAACAGAAAAGAAAATACCAGGCTTCTCTGTAAACACAACAGAAAATAGAGTAGAATAATGTTACACATACTGAAGATAGGCTTTTTTGGAGTATTTGTTTTTTTATATATGGATTTTGTCTTCATCCCAGAGACCAAGCAGAAAGAGTAGGACTTCCCTGGAAATTGCTGGTTTTGTGCCAGGGGAAGACACATGGTGGCAGACCACATAATACCTCTGAGAAATTTCTGGAAGTGTGCATACACCTATTCTGCTCATATTGCATTTTACACATGAAGCCTTATGGCCAAGCCTAAGTCAGTATGATAGGGATATATTAATTTGCTATAGGGGAGGGCACAGAAAATATTTTAAACAAAAAACAGTCTGTCATCAACTTGTACTTATTTTGGCATGTAAATTCTCCTTTCCTTGATTTGACATTGTAATCAGCCTCTGTGGCATGCTGGCATCTGGTACTAAATATAGTTCTAGAGGAAATTAGATAGCAGTAATAGAGCAAGAAGGTAACTGGGATTTCCTTCAAAGGTGACCTGCGAGTTCATGTCAGCTCTTCAATAAAACTGGCCCCTCCCTACTCAAGAGATGAGAAAGTATTTTGCTTCACCATTGATGCTCTTTGGGGTTTGGGTCAACTTTTTTCACCATCAACTTTCACACGAGGGACCCAGGAATTTTGTGGATTTCATCAATATCATAATTCTAGGAGTTTTATATATATAATCTTATTTAGTACTTCTAAAAAGTCAAACCTAATAAGGTAAGTAAAAATTTTTCCATATCGTGCCTAATACAATTATTTTATATGATACATTTACTTCAAGATTTTATAATATTTATATATTTAATTAACACTATTTAATTATTTTTACATGCAATCAAATTAATCAATATCAGGGATATGATTCAATGGGTTTAGACAAGTGTAAACAGTTTATGACTGCCACTGCAGTCTAGATTTAGAAAATGTTCTTCATCGTAAGTCCCTTCCTCTCTTCCCTAAGTCAACCTTTTCCTCCAAATTCATGGCCCCTAGAAAATAGTGATTTACTTTCTCTCACTATAATTTTGACTTTCTAGAGTTTAATATAAATGGGATCAGACAGTCTTTGGTGTCTGGCTTTCATTTAGCAAAGACTTTTGAGATCCATCTATGGTGTTGCATGGTTCAGCACACTATTACTGTTTGTTGCTGAGTGGCATCCCATTTTAGGGATATACTACATTCTCTTTAATCATTCATAAGTTGATGGACATTTGTATTACTTTCAGTTTGGGGCTATTATGAAAAAAAACATGCATTAATATTTTTCACAAGTCTATATGGAGGCACATGTCTTATTTTCTCTTGGTAAATACCTAAGAGTGAAATGCTGGATCACATAATCCTTTCGTGTTTGACTTTATAAGAAATTGCTAACTGCTTTTCTCAAATAGATTTATAATTTTACATCTTTACCTATCCTTTTCTGCAACAGATAAGGTTTCAAGTTACCCTGTTATTTACCAGGATTCAATACTGTCAGACTGATTTTTTTTAATCTTCACGGAAGGATATATTTTTCTATTTATCTTCAGATAGAGTGGGAGGGAAGGAGAGAGAGGGAGAGAGAGAGAAACATCGACATGAAAGAGACACATCAACTAGTTGCCTCCCTCATGACTCCGACCAGGGCTGGGATGAACTGCAACCGAGGTATGTGTCTTTGACTGGAATCGTGTCTGTGACTCACTGGTCCACAGGCCAACGCTCTAACCGCTGAGCCAAACCAACCAGGCCAAATTGATTTTTTAATTAAAGTATACTTGGCATAGCCCTGGCCAGTGTGGGTCAGCGGTTAGAGCGTCGGCCCTCACACCGAAGGGTGGCAGGGTTGATTCCCAGTCAAGGACATGTAGCTGGGTTGCAAGTTTAATTCCCAGCCCTAGTCGGGCCACACGTGGGAGGTAACCAATTGATATCTCTTTCTCACATTGATCTCTCTCTCTCTCTCTCTCTCTCTCTCTCTCTTTCTCTCTCTCTCTCTCCCCCCCCATCTCCTTCCCTTCCACTCTCTCTAAAAATCAATGGAAAAAATATTTTTGACTGCAGATTAACAAAAAAATGAAAAGAAAAGTATACTTGGCATAAAAAATTATATTGGTTTTAGGTATACAACAGAGTGATTCTACATTTATGTATCTTAGGATATGGTCACTGCAATAAGTGTAGTAACCATCTGCCATTGTACAAAGTTATTACAATACTATTGACTATATTCTCTGTGCTGTACATTACATCTTTGAGGCTTATTAATTTTACAACAAAGTTTGTACCTCTTGTTCCCCTTTACCTCACCGCCTTCCCCTCTGGCAACTACCAGTTTGTTCCTTGTATCTATGAGTTTTTTTCCATTTTGTTTGTTTACTTGTGTTTATATCATGGAACATTACTCAGCAATAAGACAATTAAATCTTGCTATTTGTGACAACATTGATTGACCTAGAGGATATTATGCTAAGTGAAATAAGTCAGACAGACAAAGACAAATACCATATGATTTAACTTATAAGTGGAATCTAAAAAAACAAAAACAAAAAACAGATTTGTAAATATTTAAAAATTCTGGTAAGAGTATAGTGGTATTTCTTTTGAGTATTTAATTTGTATTTTTCTAATAATTAAGCTGTTAAGCATCTTTTCACATGTTTATTTAACATTCATCTCCCTTTCTTGGTGAATTATCCATTCAAATGTATTCCTCATTTTTAATTGCATTGTTTAGTCTTAACATTGAGTTTTGTTTATATATTCAAAGTGGTAAGAATAAGTATTCTTGCCCTGTTCACAAGCTTAGGCAGCGGAATCTTCTGATTCCAATATTAAACATAATATAACCATGTTTTGTAAATGTATTTTATTATGTTGGAGAAGTTTCCTTCTATTCCTAGATTGTTGAGAGTTTCTATCAAGGAAGGCTGTTGAATATTGTTAAATACTTTATATGAATATATTAAGAAAATCATATGGGTTTTCTTTTTCATCTCTTGACATGATAAATTACATTGATTGATTTTGAATGCTAAAGCATGTTTGCCTTCTTGGGATAAAGCCCTCTTGGGATAAAGCTGTCTTGCTCATGATATATTATACTTTTTATATATTGCTGAAGTCAATTTGGTAATATTTGCAACATATATTTACATCTATATTCATGGGTAATTCTGGTCCAGAATTTACCTTCTTTAAATGCTTTTACTGATTTTTTTATTAAGGTAGTATTAGCCTCCTGCACTTTCTCTATTTTTATCACTTTCTCCCCCTTAATGCCACATGTCTAAGCTCTGGCTTTGTTCATTTTCCAGGATATAACACTGGCTGACAACATTATCGTTATGCTCAGGCCTAACTTCATTGAGAAAAGTGTGACTGAAAACAGGAAGTTTCCCCATCCCCATGCCGTTTTGTCCATGCCTAAATTTAATCATGTAATTTCATTTAATCATTGCCTTTTCTCTCCAGTTTATCTTTTAACATGCAAATTGTTTTAAAGATTACAAGTTCTAAGATTTTAATATTAATAAGCTTATTGGTTGTTTTCTGTAGGTAACAAGAAATAGAAAATGTTTTACTATCAAGAGAGAAATTAAAAGAGACAAGAACCTAAAGTACATACTGGGGCACCAAAGAAAATTGCATTATTGCTTCGAACCACATAGTTTGATTATTATTTTTGAGTCAGAATATGCTGCTCATAAAGATTCCAATTCTCTTCAATCCTACCCCTTTGATAACTGTAAATGAGTACATTTTAGTTTCCTTACCAATGTTCTCTTACAGTGCAATAGTGCTAATATTTAGTGGCCAAACTTAGAAGACACTCCTAATAAATTTGTGTCACTTGTAGATAAGAGAAACAAGCATTCTAACCCTATGACACCGTGAAATGTGTAAACATGGGTGTCAGCACTGTACTGTCCTAACTGTATGGATGTTAGGTGCTCTGCATTTTGGTGTCAGGTGCTCTGCTTTTACACCACAGTCTGGCAGTGAAGGCTTCTGAGGGCAGATGCTTTTCTGAGAATCTCCAAAGGTAACAGGAGTGGAATTTCCAAATTACTATGGTAAACACAGATAAGCTACCTTCACCTTACTTTGGAAATTTGCTCCAAAACACCAAAGTGAATAAAAATCAGAAATATAATACAAACTCTATCTATGATTTTTTTTAAATCTGTTCATTGAAACAAAAATATATGAAGATAGAAAAAGGATAGACTAAAAGTAGACAATTTATCAATGAGAAGGAAGTTCTAACATAAAGGTAATGAGTCATGGTGAGAAAAAAGATATCTTCCAGAAGCACGTGTATTGATTAGTTCTAAAGACATTCAAAAGACTGAAAGATTCAAATAACCAATTAACATAAAGTTAGGAGAACGTGGGGAGCTGAAAGTAGGGAATTTTTTAAAGTATTTATAAAGATGAGTGTGGTTCCAAGCTCCTCAACTCTCCCATGTCTCCTCACTGTCCTGGAAACAAAGGTTTACTCTCTGTTCTTTTCCCCTAAACATATTCCAGATTCTATCATCCTTTGGTGAAAGCTCTCCAAATCTTCACATCATACTTTCTAATTTCTGTGTTCTATCTTTGCATCTAAAAAATATAACCAAATTTGTGTAATTTGCCTTACCTGGCCCTCGTCAGGGTCTTGTGGGAGGCAACTAGTTGATGTGTCTCTTACATTGATGTTTCTCTCTCTCTCTCTCTCTCTCTCTCTCTCTCTCTCTCTCTTCCCCCTCTCTCCCTCTCTCTCCCTCTCTCTCTCTCTGTCTCTCTCTCTCTCCCCCCGTCTCTCCCTCTCTCCCCGGCTCCCAACATTCCTCCCTTCCACACTCTCTAAAAAAAATAAAATGTTTTAAAATGTTGTACTTATTTAAGTGTCTTTGAGATGCTTAATTTTAAGTAGCAGTAATGAAATCTTGAAATGATTTTTTTCTCTTCTAAATCTTGAATGGGAGTGTAGCAGGCTGCCGACAAATATGCTCTGATGTCTGTTTGCATTGAAATCTACCTTTATTAGTTGTATGTCATCAGGCAAGTTACTTTCTGTCCCCTTAACATTGTTTGTTTGTCTGTAAAATGGTGATGATAAAAGCTAGATATCTACATAAATATAAGCAATATCTATATCTATGGATAATAAACAGTATAATTTCTCATAGAGGTTTTTTTGAACATTAAGTATGTGAAGCATTTAGAATATTAGCCCGGCACATAGAGTTCTAAGTAGTTGTTACTTATTATCATGTCAAAATTCTGTTATGATGCCTACCTCTGAAGATATACTGAGAGTTAGGGACTATAAAAATATTAAATAAATATTTTTAGAATTGTTATTATTGTTACAGCAGTAAACTGATGAAAAAGCAAAGATTGTAGTTGCTCACGCAGTATCATTTCTGCCCTTCTTCCTACTAAAAGAACTGGTTTTATCCAGTGCAACAAAATAACAATAAAAGATTACATTTCCCAATCTTCTTTGAAGCCAATGAAATATACACAGAAGCTATCGGGGTATCTAGATTTTTTTTTTTTTTTTTAAAGAGGGACATCTGTCCCTTTAGCTTCCTCAATCTTCTTTCCTGGAATACAGATGTACTGTCCGGAACGATATAGTACTCTTGTGTCATGAGGTAACATTGAAAAGGGAAAACATGCGCCAGGAAAGGCAGAATAGAAAGATAAGAAGAAGTAGTATTTCTTAATTTCAGTGAAACTGCCATACCAGCCCTGGAGTCCTTATCTTCACAATTTTTGTGAAACAAAGTTAAGCTTCTGTGATTTTAAAGACTTTAATTTGGGTTTTGCATTATATGCTGCTGAAGTCAATTCCAACTGACACAGAGGCCAATGGTGATTTCATTTGGCCCACAGTAAGAATATGCTTAGAAAAATTAGTGATTTTGTAAAAGACAAAAGTTAATCCTTTAAAATAATATGAATTCAGAATCTACCACAGAGCCTTCAATGAGAAACCTTTTTCAGTTAGTTTATGGGTTTGGGGGTATTTTGTTTTTTTGGAAAGATATTTCTGTGTTATGGTTATGATTCTCTTCAGTATCATCAGAGTGCTTTTTTAGATTTCTTGCAAAGAAGCACATACAAAATTTGAATGCTTACTTTTGCTATTGGTTTTTCCAGAGTTATGAGCCTTAAGCTTTGATCGACGTTTTGTTAGCATTACATGGCTCAGGCTGCTGTGCAGTAGTGAACAGTGAGCCATTACAGTGTTCACTGTGTTCACAGTCAATAAATATACTATCGTGTATGTGTTCATTGGCAGTGCACACATACATGGTATAAAGATTACGGAAAAGAAGCCACAGTAGTTTTTCTTATGTAAGTTAAATTCAAGGCTCTCGTTTCAAAGACTCATTGAGGTCTGGTATATGTTTGAAAATGATATAAAATATATATTATCATATATTATAAGGTACGCATTTTTAACATGGGCTTATATAGGTTAGAAGAAATAAGGTCTCTCTGTATATAGCCTTACATGGCCCACTACCATTCTAAATACTGAAATCATACTATAGGGACATAAAGAAGATGAAGGATGATTGGATAAACCATTACAAAAAGTAGCAGAATAACTATTTGCTACAAGAAATATACTATTTATAAGTATACCTCTCATAATCACTTTATGAGCCTTTGGCAACTTTTACACTTCAAAACCAGTCATCGACACCAAGGGATCTGGATTTGACCATGTAGGTTTCTTTGCCATGTCTACAAGAACTGTAAGATCACATAGCTCCTACACATCAAAACCAGGCTAAAGGAGAACAGGGAGTGAGCATGATTACCACCAGGTATCATTATTAAAGAAAGAGGACAACCCAGTCTGAAAATCCAGCATTGCCTTCTACTGGAATATAGAAGACTCTCCCAATTTAGGAGATACCTATCTACCATTTTCACTAAAATACTGATTTCCCAAACTGAAACAATAGAAGAGAAAGAGAGCAGACTACAGTATTTTTAAAAGCACATTATCTCAAGCCATTTTTTATTTGTAGTCTGTCGCTGCTGAGAGGAGGGGAATCAGGTCATCATGAAGTGTTTATTTCCTGGATTGCAAAAGGCAAGAGAGACTTGTGTGAACAAAGGTACCAGGAGCATGGTGATTCCCAAGGGCACAGATGTGCCTAAGTAGTCATAGACTGCACAGTGGGTACTCAGGATGGAGTGGACTGGGCAAGATGCAAATTCTACAATACATGCTGTGTCAAACTGTCACATTGTAATAGAAACCTTAAAATTTGGCTACATTAGCCTGGCTGATGCGGCTCAGTGGTTGAGCATCGACCCATGCATCAAGAGGTCACTGGTTCGATTTCTGCTCAGGGCACATGCCCATGTTGTGGGCTAAATCCCCAGTGGGGACATGCAGGAAGTGGCCAATTGATGTTTTCTCTCATCCATGTTTCTCTCTCTCTCTCCCCCTGTCCATTTACCCTCACTCTACATATCAAAAAGAAAATAAAATTTTTTTAAATTGGCTATATTATACATATATTATTAAAGTTCATTATCAAATACTTCTATAATCTTGGTCCAGTTGCTCTTTGGTTATTCATGACCAGTAAGTATCCTACTGTATCTTTTCCTACAGAGCAATTAAACTGCTCAAAGCACAGAGCAAGTAAGATGGTTGATTGTTGAATCACACATCTTCTGGACCCCTCTACCTGAGGTTGCCACAATTAGCAGATAAAAACATAGGGATCGCAGTTTAACTTGAATTCTATTATTATTTTTAATATAATTAGTATAATTATTCTCCATGCAATATTTGAGACATTCTGAAAAGTATTTGTTGTTTGTCTGAAATTCAAGTTTACATGGGTAGGTATTCTATATTTTACCTGGCAAGCCTGCCTTGGTACATTTATTTATTTTATTTATTTTATTTTTATTTATTTTTTATCCTCACCCGGGGATATTTTTCCATTTTTTGCACAGATAGAGTGGAGGGAGAGAGAGGAAGAGAGAGAGAGAGAGAGAAACATCGACGTGAAAGAGACACATTGAGTGGCTGCCACCCGCATGACCAACCAGGGCCAGGGACAAACTGCAACCGAGGTACATGCCCTTAGCGGGAACCGAACCCGGGTCTCTCCGGACCGCAGGCCGATGCTCTAACCGCTGAGCCAAACCAACCAGGGCTGCCTTGGTACATGTATAATGTTCTTTAATATGTTGGCTAAGGCTGGAATATCTTTAAACTTGCGTCTAACACCAGAAAGGGTAAAGTCAACCCAACTGCAGCCTGGAGCAAGCAACTGCACCCATAGAGAGAGCTCTCCATGGTCCTGTCCACAATGCATCTCTCATGCATCCACTTATCTCAGGTAGTGACAACTGACATTTGTCTGGCCACTTGAAGATGTATTGAATCCTACTGCCTTGATTTAACAGTTACTAATACCCCACCCAGTTGCCTTGAATTTTGATTTTATTTAACTGGTGCCTAAGTTGTCTTCAAGTAATCTCATCTCTCCACTTTTTAATATTATGTAATCTATGGTATGAATAATTTGTAAAACTGTTAGGAGAGCATTTATAAATAAGACTACATATTTATTCTAATTGTGTTCACTATAGTGCATATAATAAGATATCCATGGAGATAATTGTATTTTAAATGAAAATGACATCAAATAAAAATAATAATAAAGCAATAAGCAGAGTATGTGGAGACACAAACATACATACATTTCTGGAAGAATTACATAAGAAGATGAAATGGTGAAAACTTGTGTGTTCAGGTAAAGAGACTTACTATTTAACATTGACATTATTGTATGTGTTTATTTTTAGCATTTTTAACATTTTCTGATAAAGTCATAAATCCTTAAAAAAAACAAATTAATATAAATATGTAAAATCTACTTTAGACTCAATACGGAGAAAGGCTAAGAGATATTTTGATAACATAGAGAGTATTTCATTTTTCTATGTGGTCATATCAATGTTGTTTATTAATATTTCAAAGCCTGAATTCTAGGTTTTGTTCTACACACCTCTCTTGATCTTAGTTTTCTTATCTTTAAATTGAGAAAGCTGGACTAGATTTTCTATTAGTTGAATTTTGGTCTAGATGACCAATAAAGTCTAATTTAAACTATGTCTTATAAATAGTTATTTTTATAATATTGCTAGTCATGCAACCTATATTGACAGATTATCAAAGGCACATGAAGTTCTTAAACTTCTAGTATATTTCAAAAGGTAATTTTTAAAACATACACAAAATAAAGTAATAAAATGTTTAAATGAGTATATTGTAAGAATTCACATGAAATTTTGTCCTGGCAGGTGTGGTTTAGTTGGTTGAGTGTCATCCCAGGCACCAAAAGGTCACGGGTTCATTCCTGATCAGGGCACATGCCTGGGTTTCAGGCTAGATCCCCCGTAGGGGGCATGCAGCCAATCAATGGTTCTCTTTCACATCAATGTTCTTTCTCCTTCTCCTTTCCTCTCTCTGTAAAATCAATAAAACATATTAAAAGAAAAATTTTCAAGAAATTTTATATGCAACAATGCAACACAAAAAAGTTTAGAAAATAATAAATCCAATTGCTGATTTAGTGATCAGCAATTTGATTAAAATTGTAATTTCTTAATTTGAATCTAATATATTTATCATATATCTACTACAGTGATACCTCGGTTCTCGAACATAATTCGTTCCAGGAGGACGGTCGAGAACCAAATTGTTCGAGAACCGAAGCAATGAAACCCAATAGGAAATAATGGAAACTGGATTAATTCGTTCCAAGCCCCAGAAAATGCCTATTTACTGGCCTAATTTGTATATAATATGTAGAAAAACATAAGTCTCAACAAGAAATAAAAGTGTACAGTATGTCTAAGGGCTAAATTCAGTGTAAAGCGTGACTCTCTCCACAAAGCGTGACTCTCTCTGCACTCACACTGATGACGCAAGCAAGGCGCGCTGGGCCGAATGAACGCCATTCGGCTCAACTCGGCTCATCTCGGAAGTTCGAGTTCCAAATATTTGTTCGGATTCCACGACAAAAGTTTCTCGAATCTCCTGGTCGAATACCGATTTGGTCGAAATCCGAGGCGTTCGAGAACCGAGGTATCACTAAATATACTAGAAGATACCGTTGAAGTTATGACAAATGTATCACTTATTCTCTAATTTTTTTTATTAAAATTAGGAGGTTGTAGCGATAAACATTGTCTCCCTAGAAGATTCTTCAAATGTTTTGCCCAGAAGTTGCCAGTACCAGTGATACCTCGGTTCTCGAACGCCTCGGTTCTCGACCAAATCGGTATTCGACCAGGAGATTCGAGAAACTTTTGTCTTGGAATCCGAACAAATATTTGGAACTCGAACTTCCGAGATGAGCCGAGTTGAGCCGAATGGCGTTCATTCGGCCCAGCGCGCCTTGCTTGCGTCATCAGTGTGAGTGCAGAGAGAGAGTCACGCTTTGTGGAGAGAGTCACGCTTTACACTGAATTTAACCCTTAGACATACTGTACACTTTTATTTCTTGTTGAGACTTATGTTTTTCTACATATTATATACAAATTAGGCCAGTAAATAGGCATTTTCTGGGGCTTGGAACGAATTAATCCAGTTTCCATTATTTCCTATTGGGTTTCATTGCTTCGGTTCTCGAACAATTTGGTTCTCGACCGTCCTCCTGGAACAAATTATGTTCGAGAACCGAGGTATCACTGTATTTTTTGAAGTTATCTGGTGCACTAGTTTGCTAAAGTTGCCATAACAAAATATCACAGACTGGGCAGCATAAACAACATACATGTATTACTTACAGTTCTAGAGTCCAGAAGTCCAGGATCAGGTTGTTGGTGGGTTTGGTGTCCTCTGAGGTCTTTTCCCTTAGCTTGCAGAGGACTGCCTTCTCACTGCATCCTCACTTGGTCTTTCCTCTCTGTATACGCACCTGGTATCTCTCTGTGTGTCCTAATTTCCTCTTCTTATAAAGGCCACCATTCAGGTTGGATCAGATCTCACCCTGATGGCCTCATTTTCACTTAGTTGCCTTTGTAAATACAGACCCTACCTCCAAATTCACATTCTGCGGTACTGGGGGCTAGGACTTCAACATATGAACTTTGTGGGGAGGAGAGACAAAATGCAGCCCATAATAAGCGGGGTAGAAGGCAAGGGTCTCAGCATTCAGTTCATTCTCCAGTTTTCAGAATGTGTCTCTAGCCTCAGCTGTGTTTGCTGTGCCCAGGAGCAGATGTGCTCTTCACATTCTCCAGAAACTGAACCTTCATTTTTCTGCTGCTTGGCTTCACTGCTCAATGTGGAAAAGGATCATTTCTTCTTCATATTATTTTAATTTCTTTTTAAGCAATCTTTTGATCAATTTTTCTCTTATGAATCCCAGTTTTATTACAGCTTCCAAAGTTGCAAGTGCTATCAACTTTTGTACATTCTGGTTATTGTATGGTATTTAACCGATTGTTTCTTGGCTGTCTACTCTGTTGGCTTTAAGATCAGAATTCTTAACCTAATAAGTCAAGACCACTTTGGTCACGTTTTTTAGCTCCTGAAACTGTGACTCTTGTGTCCTCTCTCATTCTTTTGCCTTTGATTACTTGTTCATTTTATAAAACTCCTTCCTCTGTCTGACATTTGAGTGGGTTTCTAGATGCAATAAATGTTTGTGTTCAACCTGCCATCCTAAGTCAGGGTGATAAAATTTGAAACTAAGAATATTCTACACAAATTTATGCTTATCTTTAAAACTCAGATTTTATAAAAAATATATGTTTGCAATATTATCATTGCATTTGCTATTCAATGCAGATTGTAAAGTTTTCCTCAGAATTGTCAGGTTAGCTCTTTTACTCTTTTCTGTAGTTATTTTTCTTGTTTAAGTTCTGTAGTTGTTAAACTTCAGTCCTAAGTGTAGAAGTTGGAAGAAGGGCATGCATATATTCAACTGTCATTGAATTGCTTGCTATCTACTATACTTTTGTTTAATTTTACTTTATACAAATTATAAAGTAATTTAATAATAGTGTTCTATTGATAAACAGTTACTACCAGACCAAAAAAAAAAAATGTTTCAAAAATAAGATTAAATTGGCTCTGTCTGGTTTGGCTCAGCAGTTGGAGCGTCGGCCTGCAGACCAGAGAGTCCTGGATTAGGTTCCCGCTAGGGGCACGTACCAAAAAAAATTTTTTTAATAAGATTAAATTGATAATTTTCCATCTCAAACAGTATTGAATAAGTGTTTATTGAGAGTATTAATTTAAAAAATTAAAACTTTTTATATTTTTAAATGCTTTTTTGTGCTATCAAAATTATTTGCACAATTGGAAGAGTCAAAGTTCAACAAAATTTTGTAGTTAGCTGAGGGAACAGTTAGTACATGTTTTCCACAGTTATAGTATAAAGTCAGTTTGGTCCAATCTGGGATGTCTATGAATGATTTGGTACTCTAATTCTAGCGTTTGCTTGGATTTCTTCTAAATAAGTGCTTTCTGAGATTATTTTCATCAATAAATATTTGAGGTTTTGATGTAAACCCAGCATAATAATAAATATTTAAATCAACAAACTTCACAGATGGTGCCATTCATTTTTAGGATGTTGCTTGGTCTTAACTGAAAGCTGTCTTCTATACAAGATGCGTAATTCAATTTTGAAATTTTACATGGTTAGCCTGGAAATCACCAACTGTGAAAGCATAAGAATTATGTTTTTCAATAGAATAAATCAAACTCTTTCAAAACTTCCATGGCAACTTAATTCTAAAAAGACGATTTATTTGAGACAAGACAATTAAAATTATTTTAATTATTATTAGATAATTAAATGATACTATAGTACATAGTAATATATGTAGATTATATATACATATATGGTAGTATATGTAGGTTTTATATATATTATAAATATACATAAAAAGAGAGAGAGACAGAGAGGCAAAAATAGAGAACAGAGAAAGAGAGAAAAAAAAAGATATTAGTGAAAGTCTGTCTTGCTGTGTGTCAGGAAGCCAGGGAGAAGGCTGAAAGGTAGAAAAGAAAGAAGGAGTAATACAGGTATTCTCTTTAGTTACAACATTATATGAAAACAATGCTTGGAAACTTGCTGTTATTGTTGACACAGAGGTATTAATATGATGAAAGCCAAGAAATTATTGTGATCTTGCTTGGAAAATCACATTGAATACTGTATACTATTTTCAAGAGGAAAAACAATTGTTTTTGTTTTTTTTCCTTTTTAAACCCTTAAGACATATTTTTCTCATTCCAATGAAATAACCATGATTTGAAGCTCCAGTTTAAAAATAAGCTACTTATATTTTCTAATATCATAATCAAGACAAGGAACAAGGGAATCTTGCTACATCTGTTCCCTCTTTTTCTTTTTTTTTTTCTTTTTGCCAAGATATGACTCCAGGCTTTTTAAAATAAGAATTTTCACATGAAGATGAGAACGCTTATAACATATTGGAACAATTTTGTTCACTTTCCTTTTCCATCTAGATTGTCTCAAGGAAATAGGTAGTAGAATTTTAAAGAATTCTGCCCACATTGATTGAATGCTGGACAAGGTCTGTCTGAGGGCAAGGACAACATTGGCTCTAGCAGTGATTTCTGAAAAGCATCCAGGAAAATGTTCAGAAATAAATAAATGGTGTGCTATAAAATTTCCCGCGATGGCTCAGTCCATCATACGTTGTGTAACTATATATTTTCACACCAATATTCCTGCGGTCGCATGAATGACAGAACATTGTAGCTGTCGAGAATCTTGGCATGTGGTATGACTGACATTTCTATCATAAGAGTAAGTTTTTGTGCAAGATATTTAATTTTCCATAAAACTGGGCCACTCCATAACCTCATCTAGATCCAAAATGACACATCCAAGTTTCCTTTATTTAGAAAAACAATATTTTCATTTTAATATACACTTAAATCATATATAGACAGTATTCATAATTTGAAAATAGGTAACAGACATGAGCTGTTTTTGAGTGGGCCAGTTTTCAAATCCCATTTATTCTACATGTTCCCCAGCATTTCATCTCCAAGCTCAGAACAAATGAAACCATCAGGAAGTGTCCCTTGTCCTGTAGTTGTCATGATTTCTTTTCCAAACAACCTACTGAGAGTATGACTTCTTCTATTAAACTGTATACACATGCTAAATATTTAAAATGTCATCATGCACTTATCATCTATTAGTCAACATTCTTCACTGAATGTATTCATGCCTTGTTGCATATTTGGAAAACTTGAAAAATGAGTCACTGAGCTGATTTGCTATCATTGGTAGTCTTGAGTTCTGCACTGGGAAGGTGGGCAGATGAGAGAATAAAGAAGACTTCAGAAGGACAAAATAAGCAGATTAAATTGAAGTTCCAAAAATATGTAACAGCATGTTAATGACTATCTAAGGATGAATATCTAAAAAATTATATATGACTCTGTTTTTGAAGATTGTGTGAATATTGAAAAGTAATTTAGAGGTCACATTTATAATGACATTATTGATACTACCATGATTATTATTAAATGTTTTTTTTATTATGAAATGTTTTTAACATCTTCTCTTTGATTTTATTAGTCTCTCGTGTTTGAAAAATGGTTGATATGGTGTAGTATGCATGTGAGTTAAAGTTTCTAAATAAACTTTAATTAAAAATCTGAGCAGAGCTTGTGGGCCTGAAGCCATTAAAAAGGCAACGTGTAATTATACCCAAGAAAGGAGAAGTTACATTGGGTAGGGGAGAAAAAAAAGTGAGAAACTAGAAAAATTTCCTTACGAGTTTGCAAATTAGCAAAACATTTTGGAGAAGGTATGTGGGTTGTTTTTGATGTTTGTTTTTGTATACAAAAGAAAGAAAAATAGCTGCCAGGAAATAAGGTCATCATGAAGAGACAGGTATTGAATCCTATGCTTCCTGCTTCCCTGGGCGCTAGACATCACAGCAGTAAAGGCATAATGATCCTTGGACGCTGAAATGGGGACTCTTTATTAAACTCCCAGCTTAACTTGAGTCCAGTAGCTGAGCCTACCCAGGCACAGTGAGATTGTGAGTGGGAAGTGCTTTGAGTTCTTTATAGAGATATGTTTTACATATACTATTATTATTAAAGCTATTATTAAAGCCGAGCCCTGGTTTTAGCTGATGCATTTGTGGAGGCAGTGGGTGGGCATCAACCCACTTAGTGCCTGCCTTAGACACTTAGCATCCTCCTTGCTTTCCTCCAGACGCTGTATCTCAGTTCTATTGTGTTTAGCGTCCTAGCTTTCTCAAGGAGCTCATCCTCCCCCTTGTCTCAGAAGGTCATTCCTCAGAGAAGGGGAAATCTCAGAAGAACAAATCAAAGTAGCAATTTCAGTAAAAATAGCAGGATTTAGCCCATGATAAAATGGTTTTTCTGTTTTTGTTTTTGTTTTTTTACAGAGTTTGCTTTGACACACACATTCATTACTGTATGTCTTTCCCATATACTGCAGGAACCCAAAGGTGTCAGCTGGCAAAGACTTTAGATTTTGCTCCGGCATCCTTACAATCCCTCCAGCTGCCTCCTAACCACCCGCCCTGGGCTATGAGACGGTCATTTATCAATTGTATCCTGCCTTGATTTAGTCACTCACATTTTGGCATGTATGCATCTGCTACATCCCCAAGGCAGCCCATTTTATAGAACTGTTTTTGGAGTCTTTTCTTCCTTTCTTTTAAAAACCGTGTTTGAAATTACATTTATGTTGTCTAAAATTTAATGTCCTCCCACATACATTTTAATTGTAGCTTGCACCTTAGACTCTCAGAATCATAATGGAGGCATACATGGATATCGGAAAAAATAGGCCAGTAAGGATTGGTTCCCACAAGAAACTCTGAAATGAGCCCCAAAAGATTCAAGTTGATGTTGAACTCTGCCACATTCACCAGACTGCAGTTGTAGAACTGGGTAGTTTCTAAATTTTACACACATTATTGTCATCATTTCAAGCAGCACCCTGAAATTCACGAAATTAGTATCCTTTTCATGAGAGCAACATGGTACAAAATAGTGGGGCAACATTTACACAATGAACCCTTAGGTCCAAGAGAAGAGGACTTTCAGAGGTCATCTGCTCCAGACCAATCAGTTAGAGATGGAGGAACTGGGCCCCAGTAAGGTGAAGTCCCTGCTAAATGTCACTTCGATTATGGCAGAGCAGGGACCAGAGTCCGGGTTTTCTGAGTCAGGGAATTTTCTGTTCCCTACGCCTTCCACGGTTACATTGTATTAGTTTCATTACTTTTGAGAAGCTGGAGAAAAATTTCTAAATAAAATGCAAATTTTAGTATTAAATTAAAACTACAAACTGTACTAGTTGTTTTAAAGATTTAAGAACTCTATACTACCTTTTCGTTTTAGATTAATATGTTGTTTATGATTGGACAAATTTTACATATACAGAAAAATAAATATAAATGAAATCACCTCCCAGATAGAACAACTATTATTTTGATAGTTTTTTTCCAATTTGCTTTCACTTTCTTCTATAAGTATGTATAAATATATTTATAAATGTATACATGTGCAAACATATAAATAACATCGACTTGATACTGGAAAAATAATTTTATATATTTATTCTTTCCCTTAGCTTCATTCAGGTCATTAATATTTTCCTATGATGTTATGTATTTTTTTTTTTTTTTTATCCTCACCCGAGGGCATTTTTCCATTTTTGTTCAGGTAGAGAGGGAGGGAGAGAGAGGAAGAGAGAGAGAGAGAGAAACGTCGACGTGAAAGGAACACATCGAGTGGCTGCCACCTGCACGACCGACCAGGGCCGGGGACAAACTGCAACCGAGGTACGTGCCCTTAGCGGAAACTGAACCCGGGTCTCTCTGACCGCAGGCCGACGCTCTAACCGCTGAGCCAAACCAGCCAGGGCGATGTTATGTATTTTTAAACAATGTTTTTTAAATTATATAATTCATTATGTTCCATTTGACCAAAATTTCAAACCATCTTCCATTTAAGATATAATGTACTTTATATTTATCTTTTTTTCCTGTTTCCAAAAGGGGGTTAGCACATACAATAGAACAATATCATGGAACCTAAAGAGAAATTAATTTGCATTTATGAAAAATCTAAAACCTCCTAACTCACATTTGCAGTGTAGCTTGATTTCTGTGGTTATTTCTACCTGAAAAGCCTTTAAATAAGGATTGAACCCACATCAGAGTAATTGTTTTTCTTTTACTAGGAAGTAAATATGGCTATATTGGAACTCTTATGGCAAATAGGATGATGGAATGAATATCTTGTATTTTAAAATAAATAAAAGAATTCACTCTGGAATCTGGGAAAATAACTAGATTAATGCACTTGATAAACCAGGAAAATAAAAACTTTAAGAAATTTGAAACAAACTTAAGTTCTGATTATGCAAACTAAAGATGGTATATACAGTGTTAACAAAAATGTCATTGCATCTATAATATGCCAAGAATGGCATTAGGTGATAGGAACAGAAAGATGCATTAAACATGATTTTATTCCTCAAATAATTCACATCCTAACATGACATATACATATGTATGTATGTATACCAGTCACTGCTATAAAGTTGTTCAACATAATAATGATATTATGCACACATTCAAGTGGTGTGGAAAGATAAAGAAATAATTAATTTTGACCAGTGGTTGAGGAAGATGTAGAAGACTTCCCCAGAAGAAAGGAGTTACAAATTACTATCCCAGGGGTATAGTAATGTTTCATAATGAAATTATTAGGAATAGATAATAAGTTGTGTACTGGAGAAATAACAGAAGATACATTCAGTCATTTATTTAACAAAAATGTACAGAATGGATACTCCATGCCCCCCTCTCTGATCAACCCATATGAAATCTCGCTTTGACTCGGGGAGTTACCTGCTCCTCGGATGCTCTCTAGTGTGGATCTGGATAATAAAGTCTTTAACCTTTACTTGAGTTACCTAAACTATTTCTTTTCCCCTTGGCAAGAGAAATGGGGCAGCAACTGGGGAGAGATTTGCTCTCCAGGGAGGCATATAAATATGAAAGCCACTCCTGTTTGTTTCCAAATAAAATAATCCTTACCATAAAGAGGGAAAGACTCATAATGTCCCGGAGTGGATACTTGCAGGAGAAATGTTTGTGTCCAAAAAGAGAAGGGACCCAGTAGAAAGGTGAGACATGGAAAAGAGCAAGGAGCTTACGCGTTATTGCAGGAGGAGAGGAGAGATTCCAGTGCAGGCCACGGAGGGTTTGCTCACCGGAAGGTGAAGGGGTCCTTTTCTGATGGCTTCTATTGGCTCATTAATATCTAATTCATTAGATTATGATTCTGGTGTTTGGGCTTGTGAATTCCATTTAGGAGACCATTTGAGATGGTGTGCCGGAGAAACATAACTTTTAGATTCAGATGAGAAATGACCCAAAACAGTGTTTGAATGCTACTTTCTAACCAAGGAGGACATATGCTTTTTAAACAAGTGCATACAGGATTGGTTCTATTATAAACATGCTTCTGCTTTCTGATAATTTTTTGACAATAATTTGTTCTTAAAACATATTTCTTTAATTCTCTTTGTAACATAATGATGATTATCACTGTAGGCTAAGAAATAAATAACTTATATAAATGTATACCTAATACTTTAAAACATCTGGCTCCATAATACCTTATAAACCAAATAAACTGCTTTTAATTCATTAATTGCATATTATTTCTTCTACTATCCCCTTGAATGCCATTTGAAAATATTAATATTTGGAAACAAATTAGACCTATATTTCTCATGAAATATGTTTCAAAACATTATATCTTTCTGATCATGAAAATAATACATGCTAACTATTGATAATTTGGGAAATATAAAAATTTACAATAAAGAAAAAAACTATACTCAAGACACAGATATAAACACTTTCATAAATATAGCATATTTTGTTATATAAACATACCACCATAGGTTTAATCAGTTATGTAGGTCATTTGCAGATGTAGAGTGTATCTATAAGGAAATTTACTAATGGACAATTGGAGGAGTGGGAAAGGGTGCAGCATAATTGCAACCCAAAGCAGAGACTTTCAAAACTACAGCATATTAGACAAAAAAAGATATGAAATCATGACACAAGATCTAAAGAGCTTGAAAGATTTTATTATGTGCTCTCAGCATGCCGCTCTCCTCCCCCCCCTCCCCCCTCTTTAAGTCTTCCACATGACCTGGACCCAAATCACGAATAAGCCTTGATTCTCTCTGAATCACCGCAAAATATGTATTGTATTACTTTGGGAAACTTCAGATCAAATAAAAGCAGGTCAGGTTAACCCTGTGGCAGTGTGTGGTAAGCTTGCTGCAAGTTCTTTCTGTCAATGCAGCTTATTATGGCGGCAGGGCAAGGTTTTCTGAGTCAGAAACTGCGTGAACTGGGCCAGCGTTTTCATATTTTGAAGATGTTTTAAAAATTGAAACATTATATACAAAAAAGGGCAAAAGTGGTTTAAAATAACATATGAAACTACCTTCTCTCTTCAAAATGTAATTACTTAATCTACCAGATTTGAAAAAAAAATAGAGGTAGGGAAAAGTAGATTCCCATGAAAATCATTTACTTTCAAGGTTGTGTCCATGTTTAAAATCTTTTTTAAAAATTTATTTTACTGTTGAGAGTGTTCCAGATGTCCCTTATTTCTCTGCCTTTGCTCCCCTCTGCCAGGCTCGCATCCCACCCCAGGCCTTCACCTGCTATTGTCTGTGCCCATGGGCGATGCATATATGCATATAAGTTCTTTGATTAATCTCCTCTAGCCCACCCTCGCTCCCACCTTCCCTCTGGGATCTGTCAGTCTGTTCCATGCTTCCATGTGTATGGATCTATTTGATCATCTGTTTATTTTGTTCATTAGATTCCACATATAAGTGAGATCATGTGATATTTGTCTTTCTATGACTGGCTTTTCTTTTTTATCCTCACTCAAGGACATTTTTCCACTTTTTGTTCAGATAGAGTGGGAAGGAGAGAAAGAGAGAGAGAGAAAGAGAGAGAGAGAAACATCGATGTGAAAGGGACACATCAAGTAGCTGCCACCTACACAACCAACCAGGGCTGGGGACAAACTGCAACCGAGGTATGTGCCCTTAGGGGAACCAAACCCAGGTCTCTCCGGACCACAGGCCGACGCTCTAACCGCTGAGCCAAACCAGCCGGGGCATCTATTACTGGCTTATTTTGTTTACCATAATACTCTCCAGATTCCTCCATGCCTTCTCAAAAGCTAAGAGATCTTTCTTTCTTACAGCTGCATAGTATTCCATTGTGTGTATGTACCACGGCTTTTTTATCCACTATCTACTGATGGACACTTGGACGGTTTCCAGATCTTAGCTATTGTAAATAGTGCTGCTATGTACATAAGGGTGCATACATTCTTTCTGATTGGTGTTTCAGGATTCTTAGGACATATTCCTAGAAGTGGGATCCATTTGGGTCAAATGGCAGTTCTATTTTTAATTTTTTGAGTAAATTCCATACTGTTTTCCATAGTGGCTGCACCAGTCTGCATTCCTACAGCAGTGTACTAGGGTTTCCTTTTCTCCACATTCTCAACAACACTTATTGTTTGTTGATTTGTTGATGGCAGCCATTCTGACAGGTATGAGGTGATCCCTCATAGTCATTTTAATTATCATCTCTCTGATAATCAGTGATGTTGAGCATTTTTTCACATGTCTATTGGCCATCTGTATGTCCTCTTTGGATAAGTGCCTATTCTGGTCCTTTGCCCTTTTTTTTAATTGGATTGTTTATTTTCCTCTTGTTGAGTTGTATGACTTCTTTCTATAGTTTGGAAATTAACCTCTTATCAGGTGTGTCATTGGCGAATATATTCTCCTATACCGTGAATTCCCTTTGCAGTTTGAGGATGATTTCTTTTGCAGTGCAGAAGATTTTCAGTTTGATGTAGTCCCGTGTGTTTATTTTTGTTGTTGTTTCTCTTATCCTAGGAGATGTATCTGTGAAAATTCTGCTACCTGAGATGTCTGAGATTTTATTGCCTATGTTTTCTTCTAGGACTTTTATGGTTTCATGACTTACATTTAAGTATTTTATCCATCTTGAGTTTATTCTTATGTATGGTGTAAGTTGGTGGTCTCGTTTCATTTTTTTTGCAAGTACCTATACAATTTTTTCAACACTATTTATTGAAGAGACTGTCTTTACTCCATTGTATGCTCTTGCCTCCAGTGTCAAATAGTAATTGAGCATAATGGTGTGGGTTGATTTCTGGGGTCTCTGTTCTGTTCCATTGATCTATATGCCTGTTCATATGCCAGAGCTGAGATATTTTGATTACAGAGGCTTTGTAGTATAGTTTGATATTTGGTATTGTGATCCCTCCAACTATGTCCTTCTTTCTCAAGATTGCTGCAGCTCTGTGCAATTTTTTGTTTGTTTATTTTATTGTGTTTGTTGTTCCACATAAATTTCTGTAGTATTTGTTATAGACCTGTGAAATATGCTATTGGTATTTTGATTGGATTTATAGATTGCTTTGAGCATCTTTAAAATCTTAAGACCAAAAAAAATCTTAAGATTTTCTGTATTTCTTTTGCTTTTATGGTGAAATCTGATATTATAATAAGGCAATCTATTTTGTTTGTGGAGTTTTTTCCCTCCTCACCTGACTCATGAAGTATAGAGATAGTAAAATCAACATCTGCCTGGGGAAATTGAGTTCAGAGTGAGAATCATTTTAGAGTAAAATAAAATTTTCAAGTTAATTGTATCTTGCTTCAATATCAACTCACTGAGGAAATTAGTAACCAAAATTTTTAAAAACCAATTATAGAAAATTTGTGAAAAGATGCATGGATTTTTTTTCCTCTTTCTTTTACATCTTTGGCATCTTTCTAGTTATAAATGCTGTACACATGCTTGAATCTTATCACAGGGTTGGCCTAACCAGAATGAAGTAGGTCTGCTGCAGAGTAGAAAACCCAGTGATTGGTCAGCCATAGAATGATAAAGTGACTTGTCAAAAGATGTGGGAATGTGCAAAAATCAAGCAGTGGGAGAGTTTTTATTTTGGCAGACTCTAAAAGAATGCTTATTTCAAGTGTTTTAGCAGGAAACCAGTAGAGTGATTTTCAGGAGCAGGGGGACCAGTCACAGGCAACAGGGCAGGATTTTACTCCTTAAACAAGCCACAGAAATGAGCTCAACCACAATTCTGAAGGGCACATGTGATGGGCAGGGGCTCCTGCAAGCATGACAGACACTCAGAAATAGGAGCTTTAGGTGGAGATTAAACTTTGATAAAATTTAAGGAGTATATAATTTTAGAGTGTATTGTCTTATGATTCCATACATTTAAAAAATAATATTTGGAAATTAAGAAATACTTTTGATAACTTTTTAACCAAAAGGATATCAAATGTGAAGTTTTAAAACATCTGTAAGTCAGTTTCTTGTAGACAGCCTAGTTGGGGCATGTTTTTTGACCCACCTTGACAATCACTGTCTTTTAATTGGTGCATTTATACCATTGATGTTCAAATAGTTATTAATATATTTGGATTAATAGCTACCATATTTGTTGTTTTCATTTGTTGAGCTTATTCTTTGTTTCCAATTGTCTTGCACTCTTTTTTCTTTTTGTAGTTTTAATTGAATATTTTATATGTTAACATTTTTCTCCTTTCTTAACATATCAGTTATACTTTATCTTTAACTTTTTTTAAGTTATTGAACTAGAGTTTGCAATATATGTTTACAACTAATTCAAGCCAGTGATTAAATAACATTCTGCCACTTCACAGGTAGTGTGTGTACTTTATAATAACAAAATAATCCTGATACCTCCCTCCCACTCCTTGTATAATTGCTGTCATTCATTTTACCTATACATGAGCATATATGATACACACGTAAGCATACAGAATTAAATACATTGCTGATACTATTATTTTAAACAAACTTCTCTGTTAAATTAATTAAGAATAAGAAAAATAAACACTTGATTCCTTTATTTATTCTTTCTTCTATACATTTCCTTTCTTTAACTTCATTCCCCTCCCTTATTCTCTCATCTGTTCTCATGCTTTAAATGCTAGTTATATACTGCTGAGTATCATATTTATATGTCCAGCCAGAACTATTCCCCAGTCCTCCATAGTCAGGTACTTAGCAACCTACTCTACACAGATGTCTAAGAGATATTTCAAACTTAACCTGATTCTTGTTTCCTCACCCCAAATGATGCACTTCTTTCAACTGTCCCCTTTTAAAGTATAATTCTATCTTTGTCATTCAAAGGTCTCTGTGCAAAAGTTAGAGAAGTTTTCCCCAACATTTGATTCATAAATTTACAGCCCCCAAGCCCAGGCACTGCTTCCTCTCTTGTGCTGAATTTTCACCGTTTCTTAACACTAGTTATGTAATTAACTGTTGCTTATTATGAGCCTCCCCCAGCTAGAATGTAAGCTTCAATCTCCGCTCTGTTCTTAGGGCCTAGAACATGTGTTTGGACATGGTTTGAGGAGTGAATGGTTATACATAGAGTAGGTTCTTGGGAGCCCGGGACACAGACATCAGCATCATCTTCCAACTCAGCCACGCGGCCTAACATGTATCAACCGGGAGCAGAGCTACGCCTCTCGGTTTGCCTGAAAGCTAGTCCTCCTCGAAATAGAAGCTCCTCCTTCAGCACCCAAGCTCCCAGAGATGAGTTGGCAATTCAGCAAAGACGCCTGAATTCAGCTTGGAGAACAGTGACAGCGTAAATGTCCCAGCGACATCATCTTTACCTTGACATTCAAAGTACACCTTAAAAAATAGTGAATTGTGTTACCTAAGGAATCTGCTGGTAAAAGACACTAGGTAATACAGCTTTCAATGTAGGGAACACTACTAAAGTCAAATAAGTCTATAGGTTGCACTATATTTATTCCTTTAGTCAGGAGTGTGGCTTTATATGCAACTAAAATGTATTGAATTCCTGCCTTTCATTACAAATAGCAAAACCTGCCGTTTTAGAGATATAAATAGTGACATACCAAAGACCAAACAATAATAGCTTAAAATATTAGCAGAGGTATATAGTGCTTTCACTCTATGCTAGACATTATTTTAAACAATTTACTTGCATCCATTTATTCAATCCTCATACAACCTCTAGTTGATATTAGCTCCTATTAAAACTATTTTACTGATGAAACAGCTGAGGCACACAGAGGTAATATTTGCCCTCGGTCGCGTAGCTAGGGAAGCTGCAGGGCTTGGATTAAAATCCAGGCAGTCTGGCTGCAGGGTCCAAACTCTGAAAGAATCTGCTTCATTCTTCTCACAGAGGAGAGTGACTGAGCTGTTCTTTAAACTCATTTTTTTCCCTCCAGCCAAATTTTTATTCCCCTACATCTCAGGGGCTGAAAATCTCTCTCTATTTGTAGTGGAGAAAGGAAAAGGGGTCTGATTTATATAATTATATTAAAAGAAAGGGCCAGAGATTTATGAAGGAGTCAGAGCAAATTAAGAGTTTTATCTGGGATTAAAGAACTGGGAGAGAGAGAGAGAGAGAGAGAGAGAGAGAGAGAGAGAGAGAGAGAGAGAGAGACGTTTAATTTATTTCCTTGACATCAATCTTATCACCAATGAGTTGCACTAAATGTCACCAGGAAGTCTGCTTAAATATCAAAAGTATGTGGTAGATATAAAACACCATTTTAAAGAGATCAATTGTTGTATATGAACTTTGTTATATTCTTTTGGCTTAATTATTTAATTTCAAGAATTCCTTACACTTAGAATAATTGAGGACATGTTTAGAGTTTATCGTTAAATATCATCATCTTCCCAAGAAATGTAATATTTTTTGCTAAAGAGTTTTGATGCACAGTAAAATTTAATACACATTTTAAAAGAAATAAAGATATTTCTTCACAATCTTATCAAGGAAATTTACCTAGATGATAGGATAACAATATAGAATTTAAAAATAAGGGTAATGATGTTTAATTAGCTCTTTTATCTAATACATATGTGGCTCAAATTTTAGCTCTAGTGCACTAAGGACCCATGGTAAGTGTTCATTTTGCTTAATGTTACATTAACTTGTGTGTTTTCCTTACCAGACTATCCAGTCCTCGAGGACAGCTAGCATGTTCTATTTACATTTCTGTACCTCAGTTAACACATTAGAATAAATAAATTAGACCTTAATGGAAAAAACTATTCCTATGTCTATAGTCATCAGATGTGGCAATAGAAGACACACACAAGTAGGATACTAGAAATGTCACTGCACATTTATTTGGGGAATGTGAAGATCTCAAATAAATTTAATCTGATACACTACTATCTATGTAAAATCTTGACTGTTATCCAAAGACAAAACAGGGGGCAAACCTTCATTAACTGATAGTTCTTTCTGCCTCTAAAACTACTAAGACTATTAAAAACAGTAACCTAATTCCAACAACAAAAATAATTTAACAAGCTTTTGATTTATCATGTCACTATACTAAAAGAATTACAGAAATATGTCCTCTGTCTTTTACATGTGCATAACTGATGTAGAATAACTACTTATGAGCAAATAATTAAAGATATACAACAGTATTACAATAATACCCACACAGTCTTCTTGAGTTTTGTATCCAGGCAAACCTGAATCAATTAACCTTTGTTCTCATGACTTTTTAATCCAAGAGAAAATAAAACATAAAAGTTTAAGTTACACTAGATTTATAAATTCATGATAAAAGAACTACTCATGGAATCTGGATGCCTGGTGGAGTGCTGAATAAATGTAGGAGTTAATACATAATTTATTTCTTTGTAGACTCCTAAATGACTTCTGCTTCAAACCACACTGAATTTTTCTTTCCAGGGTAGCTTAGGAAAGATGGCCTAGATTTTGAATAACTTTGAAAAAGACCTTCAAAGGCTACTAGGAAGTAATGTGTAAACTGAAACATGACTTTGTATTTGAAGACTTACCTTGTGGGAGGTCAGCTTCGCGTAATTTAGATGGCCTTGTACATAGGGGGAGCATCTTTATAATTTTTAAGGTGACTAACTTAAATAATTAATGGTTCTAAGACAGAAGTCTTTCAGATAAGTTTGCTAATTAGTCATATTTTTTTATACCAACTAAAATGATTTTGTGCAAATTTTTGCTCCAAATTGTGCTTCCTGTATAAATTTCCTTCTCAAGTACCATTCTGTCAACACAGTCTGTCCTTGTGACTGTGAATCACAGAACGGTATTGGGATAGTATGGGACACACTGGGGAGAAAACAGACTGAATATGCATTCCATGAAACGTTCCCAATAGTGTTGCACGTGATTTGTAGTGTCCTGAGACTCCAGCCACGTTATAATGGGAAACAGAGACTACATGGATATTATTTTTGTAACATATAATTATGCTACATGAAATGAGCCACATTTCCACACTTATCTGAGTGTGAATAAGATACAATTAATTTTAAACAATTAAAGACACATGAGCCCTGGCTTGTGTGGCTCAGTGGATTGAACACTGTCCTATATACCAAAAGGTCAGTGGTTCAATTCCTGGTCAGGGCACATGCCTGGGTTTCAGGTTCAGTCCCCTCAGGAGGCAGCCAACCTATCGTTCTCTCTCACATCAATGTTTCTCTCTCTCTCTCCACCTTCTTCTCTCTAAAAAAAAATCAATTAAAAGTGTTAAAAGACACACGAAATAACCTTTGTTTATGCAAATTGATTTCAAACATGAGTCAGCTATCAGAAACTACTTTTTTTCTATATACCTGTCTATTTATTAGACATTTTTTTTATAACAAATCCTCCATATTTGTAAGACAAAAATTTGGTAGTAAATAAAAATATTTTCTGCTTGTAATTTCTTTCTTTATTTTCCATATGTCTTTGTGATCTTTACACATGTATGCCTACTATTTAAACAGTGTTCTGGACTGTACTGGAGGAAAGCGAATGAAAGGGATCAGCAATGCAGTAAATTACTGTTTCCTTTACTTTTAAAAAAATGTAATTCTTTTCCTACTCAGACATTTCAGAGAGTGTGATGCCTATGTCAATTAAAAAACAGAAACACCTAGGAAACTAAATAATAGAGACATAGAAAATGATGAGGACACGTCTCACAGAGCATCCTAAAAAATTTGAAGGATTTAAATTATTTTTCATGGAATAAAATTAACTGTACATATCTATAACTAAAGGTACTTCTTTTAAATTCTAAAAAGTCCTGCCTTATTTGTAAAAGTAATGTGTGCTGGGCTTCACTGCAATTGACTTTAAATATCCACAGTTGGTTTGTATATCTTGTCAGAGTACAAGATTAATTATTTCTAAAAGAAAAGAAACTTTTGGAAAAGTGACAAAATAAACGTAGCATTTCCCTTTTTCAACAGAGCTATGGGGCAGTAAAAACAAAGAAAAAAGGACACATAGGACCAAAAAAGGAGAGAAAAGGATGGAGACAGTTCCTACTGAACCATGAAGCTGACCAGAGGGTTCATGGCAATTGAGGTTGGTGGATGAGGCCAGGACACAGTAGGAGCTCAGTGGAAGCAGAGTTCTTAAGAGCATCCCTAAGGGGTTGGAAGTTAGGAGTCAGTAGAAGTAAACGTGGTCACAAGCAAAAAGGAGCTGGTTCTAAATGTGGTGCCTAGCACCTTTCAGACATTAAAATATCTCTACAGGACAGGCACATGCCTTGCAAGTTTCCTTGTAGACATTCCTAAATGTGTCTTGCATTTGTTTCCCATTGTTGCATTATAAATTACCACAAACTTAGACACTTAACACAAAACCTATTTATTATGTCAAAATTCTGTAGGTCAGAAGTCTGGGTAGGCTCAAGTGGGTTCCCTGCTTAAGGTCTCAAAAGATTAAAATCAAAGTTTCAGCCAGACTGGGTTCTCACCTGAGGCTCTGGGGAATAGTCCATTTCATGGCTCATTCAGATGGTTGGCAGAATCCAGTTCCTTGGGGCCGTAGATCTGAAGTTTTTTGCTTGCTGGCTGTCAGCCAAGGGCCACTCGGGTCCTGGATGCGACCTGCATTCTTTCTCACATGGCCCCCTCCATCTTCCTACCAAGAAAGGCCCATCAAGTCCTTTCCATGACTTAAATTCCTCTGACTTCCTTTTCTGCCACCAACCACAGAAAATTTCTGTTTTGAAAGGGCTCACCTCATTAGACCTGACCCACCCACAGAAACTTTGTATCTTAAGGAAACTGGGTCAACTGACTAGTAACTTTAATTACATCTGCAAAAATCCCTTTGCCACCTAGCATATATAGTCATGGGAGACATGCTGCATTGTATCACGGAGGAGGGAATTATACAAGAGCAAGGATGAGGGAGGGTCATCTCAGAAGGCTGGCTACCGCATCCTTTCTGGATGATATTGTCAGACATTTATATTAAACTCCACAAAAGTATATTTTTAAAAGTTCACTCAACACATTGATAATTCCACATAATCGAGTAGAGCTAAGTCATTGACTCTCCCTCAAAATTAAAACAAATAAATAAAATTATAATTAGTGTATACTAGCAGTTAGCCAAAGGAAGAAAATATATCTACACTAAAATCTTTGAAAAATACATATCAGGAGAAAAATGACAGAAGATTCCAGGGTTTACTACTCTTTCCCATATTTCTTCTCACAGAAGGACTGCCTGGTAGTGTTAAAGGTAAATAAACATATATTTAAAAGGTGAATGGCAAGGTGTGGAGAAATCCCAGGAACATATGCGGATAATTCTGTAGTGCAGAAGCAGTCCTGGATGTAGCAATTTACCAGGGTCAGAAAATTACCATTGTTGCTTGCCTTTTGCTTTTTTCAGAATGGGAGGCAAGACTGAGGGATGAAACTTGTTATCCTAACTGACCAAAGGTAGTTCCCCAATAGCAAAAAAATAAAATAAAATAAAAATAAAAATAAACTACTAAAAAGGAAGGAGAAAAAAAAATCATCTTATAAATAAGATCATGTCCTTAGGTCCTCTGAAGATGTGTGAGGTAGAGAACTATTACCACAATCAAGGGAAATCCCCTCTACCATAGAAAAGTAAGAGAAATTACATTTTATTAATATCGATGAATTTTTAAAGAATTGTATAACTTAAATATTTTTCACAAAATGTAATAAATGCACACTAAGAGTAATCAGGAAATGAGATGTTCCAGATGTTCGTATAGAAGAAAAAGCAGAGAACAGCTAACAAGTGTGGTTAAACTTTTCACTTTTCCTAGAGCACATAAAACCTCATATGCTTAGAATTATACACATTATCATTCTACAATGTCTCTGGAAAAGTAAGTGTAATAGCATATAGTCCAGATCTCTCCTTCACGTGTTTTGTTTTGTTTTTAATTCTATCTTTCAACTAGTGTTTAAATTTAATATTATTTTGTATTAGTTTCTGGTGTACAGCATAGTGTTTAGATAATCATATATTTTACAAAGTGTTCCTCCCTGATATTTCCAGTACCGACCTGGCACCGTACACAGTTATTATAATATCACTGATATTCTCAATGCTATACTTTACATCCCCGGACTATTTTGTAACTACCAATTTGTACTTCTCCTTAATATGCTTTTAAAATGCTAATTATTTTTCAAGTTTATAATATATATATATATATATATATATATATATACATACTATATAATTGATATTTTGCTGATGATTTTTTTAGGGCAATTCAACATTTATGAACTTATATGACACCTTGCCTTCCTTTCTGTGAATGATGCTTATTCTCATCACTACTTCTACAAAATACCTACTTTGGTATTTGAGTACAGGTTTTTCTTCAAGATTATGGTTTAAAACAAAAAACAAAAATTGAAAGCTATATGGAATTTTTGCATTAAGAATCTTTTATAAATTTTATTAGTGAGTGAAGTTAGGAAGAGCAGCCCCTCTCGCAGAACATGGTTCAAACTTAAAAGAAAAGGATGGTTGGCTACAAGTCATAGAATTACACTAGAAAAAAATTAACATGGTATGTAATGATTCGCTCTATTTTGAATCTTTAAAGAAGATTCTGAGTGTTTCATTTTCATATCTTCAATCTTTTTAGTGCTTTTGTAAACATTTTATTTAATGTTTAATTAATCTTAATTAATGCCCTTACAAATAAATAACTAGGTTTAGGAGCATGTTAGAACCAAAAAGTTGATAAATGAGGTGAATTAATAATACTCTTAGCTTGAGTCTTTCGCCTATGCAAGAAGACTCTAATTATGAATCTAAAGAAAAGTCACTGAGGTACTTTTTCTTAGCAAAGGGAAGGATAGTGTGGGAAGCAGGAATAGAGTGGGCATAATACCAGCTTCATTTTACATCATGCTTCTCCTTTGAAAAGTACTAGTTGCATTCATGAAAATGACCTTTTCCACTTTATTATCTGTCTGATATAGTTGGTAATTGTGTTACACTCATATAGCTGAGGTAGAATATGAGGCTGATTAGGTCATTGTGGTTTCTCAAGCTCCAAATGTAGCCATATCAATGTGGTGCCACGCAATTCCAATTAACAGTGAAAAATCAAGGTGTTCTTTCGCAAACTTTTGTCTGGAGTCTTTGTTGCTAGAACAACAATTTTCAAACCAGTTTAGATGAAGATTTTTTTTGTCAAAAAGTAATGTTTTTTTATGAGCACATAGTATTTTTGCATTAATATTAAAATTAAAATTATCAATCCATTGTTTAAATGAGGACCAATATAAGACAGAGCATATTTCATCTTTCTTTCAGATGTTACTAATATTCTGCAGTAGCTCTTCTCACTATGTGTGTCTCTACTTCTGCTACTACATTTTCCGAGAACACGCAAATGCACAGTATGAATAGTTGATAGACAGTAGAGAAGAACAATAGTTATGCACACACAATTGCAAGGCAATTAGGCTTAATTTATTTCATGAATAACAGGTATATAAAGTATTGATGACTACACAAAATTTTTTTTATAAATTTATAAAACCATAATGTCAAAGTTTTCTATTTATTTCTGGACTGGTTTTATCTGTAAGTTAGATATAGTACTGAGACAGCAAAGAGAGCCAACACAGTAAATACAATAAATTTCAGTTCGATGTGAATCTAAAGAATAGAAATGTAACAAGACCCTCTAATTATTAGCTTCCAGTTCCAAAACTGGTTTTATTTAATTTTATTTTTATGCACTTTCAAGCTTAGTTTATCTCTGCGATATCTTACCCACCAAAAAATTACCAGGAATGAATCATAGCTAGATTGAATAGTGTATTCAACATGGGAATACATTTATTTTCATGAAAGTGATAATGACAGATGATTCATTTCCCTACCAGTTTTAGGGCATAATTGACAATGTTAATAATAATAATAATAATAATAAAATAGAATAAACTCATTGCTTTGTACTGTAAGGGATAATGCTGATTTTTTCTCTATATTGTGTAGTCAATGCAAATCATAATCAGGACATAGTTAACATAAAACATTAATAAGTTTGCTGAGACAAAAACAGACTAGTCATAAAAAATGGTCATAATTTTTACAATTGTAAAGAAAAAATATTGGACATAGTAAATAATATTAGTAAATTGCCATCATTTTTATATTTTTATAGATCTAAATATTTTGATGACTTGCAATTTTTGTTTACGAAAGAAGTTGTTATGAATGATGCAAATGGGAAATTAAAATCTCATTACTAACAAAACTATTTTGAATTACCTACAACTGTTTTTCTCCCAATTTTTCAGCGTCCAAGTTCTTTGATTTCTTTCTAAGACAATTTCACACCTCACAGTCATATATATGTATATATTTTTTCTTATTTAAAGGAAAAACAGAAAACAAGGGATTCTTTGGTAGGCTAGATAATCTTCAAGCAAAAGCCAGTATTTTAAAATGTGTTTGCAGGAAACCTAAAAGCTTTATTTTTGGTAATACGAGTCAGCATGCTGTCAGTTACCTCCTCCAAGATGCAATTACAGTCAGTACTAAATAATTTTAAGCTTCCGGCAAGAGACTATATTCAAAAAGGTTTCCACAAACCTATAAAACGAATGTACTTCTAGAAGCAGTAGGAGAGCAAAATCCCACTTAAGCTATTTTCTGGCAGTTAGAACATGGTGGAAAAGTTGGGATATCAGCTGGTTTTATTATTGAATATTCCTTCAAGAAGCAAAGACATTGCCCAGCTGGTGTGGCTCAGTGGTTGAGCATTGACCCATGCACCAAGAGGTCACTGGTTCAATTCCCGGTCAGGGCACATGCCCAGGTTGTGGGCCCGATCCCCAGTGGGGGGTATGCAGCAGGCGGCCAATTGATGTTCTCTCATCAATGTTTCTATCTCTCTCTCTTCCTCTCCCTTCCTCTCTCTCCAGAAATCAATAAAAATATTTTTTTAAAAAGAAGAAGCAAAGGCAATAATAATAGCTTTCCTTTTATAAATTGCCAAGAAATTCTTTGTCACCAATTTAAATTTTCTAAGGAGTGAGAACAAATGTAAAAGCCACCCGCAGTGTGTTCAGTGTTTACGTTGACTGCCTTACTCTTCTTACTATGGAAAATTAAGTTGCAAATCATCTGCCTAAATCCCAGATGTGCTATAAGTGGTAATTGTTCTCTGCTAAATCACCAAACACAATTGTCATTGTCAAACTAGTAGTGAAACTACTGAGTAGAAATTGTTTCAACGAATGTAAGAAAGATTGTAATTTATGACTACAGTTAACACTTAACAACACAAATTTGTTAATTAATTAATTTATTTTTGTTACAGATGTTTCTCCTCCCCCCCCCCCGCACTGATTTCCCCCTCCTTTTCCCTCCCCGCCCTGTCCCCAGCTTTGTTGTCCATGTCCTTTGTTCATGCACACATGCATATAAGTTCTGTGGACGAATTTGAATTGCTTGGGTCCACTTACACAGACCAGTTTTTTGTTTTGTGTTTTAAATGGAGGTCTGGTAATACCACATGTTGGCTGGTGAGAAAGTAAATTAATACAGTACCTTGGAGAACAGTTTAGCATTATCTGGTAGAATTCCGTGTGTGCAAATTCAGGACTCGGAAGCCATTTCTAGGTAATTACCTAGAAAACTGTTGAGCATGCCTCCCAAGTGACCTGTAGAAAATATGTATGGCATTGCTGGATCCCAAATTACAAAAACTCAGAATGACCATAGACATAGACATAAGAATAAGTAAATTTTGTTTAGGTTATTCACACAATGCAATACTATACTAGTGAAGAAGAAGGGTCTGTTCAAACACCACATAAATGAACATCAGAAACATCGTTGAATGTAAAAAGCAAGATACAGCGTATTCAACTATAATTCGATTAATAGAAATTTCAAAAACACACAAACTGAACAACAGAAGTTCATAATATACAGCAAAACTAAAATGAAAAGAAAGAAAAACACAGAAGTTGTTATGGTTATATTTGAGTTGGGGGGAGACAATGTCAATATACGGAAGATCAAAATTAATAATATTCTATTAATTAATTAATTATTAGTTGCTAAAATTAGTTTATTATTCTTTTACTTTTATATATTATGTATGTTCTTTGGTTTGTCCTAACTGCTTTGTATATATTGAATCTTCACTACAACCCTATAATGTAGATACAATTATTATTTTATTTCACATATGAAAACACAGGAACAAAGATGTGAAGTAAGCTATCCAACTCACTCTGCTAAATTGGGATTTAGTACAGAACATGAGGGTGGCCTTATAGCCACTGAACTGCAGTAATTCCTTACGTTAAAAACCACATAAACAATACAAGAAAAATAGTACCCTCTCGCAACTCCTCAAGTGATAATTTAAGCTAATTGGTTAATAAAACAGAAATGATAATACTTAGATAGTCTTGAAATTATATATTGCAGTACAGTGAGCAAAAATATTTTTTCTGTGAAATGTAAAATTGATTTGATACAGAACACTAGACATTTCTCTTCAATGGAAACAAGACTCTTAAAAGCCTAAATTATAGGCAAGAGCATACAGTGGAGTAAAGACAGCCTCTTTAATAAATGGTGTTGGGAAAATTGGACAGCTACATGCAAAAAAATGAAACTAGACCATCAACTTATACCATACACAAAAATAAACTCAAAATGGATAAAAGACTTAAATGTGACCCGTGAATCCATAAAAATTCTAGAAGAAAATGTAGGCAACCAAATTTCGGACATCATACGGAGCAGAATTTTCACTGATACATCACCTAAGGCAACAGAAATAAAGGAGAAAATGAACACATGGGACTACATCAAACTAAAAAGCTTCTGCACAGCAAAAGAAACAATCATCAAAATGGAAAGGCAACCCACTGTATGGGAGAACATCATTGCCAATGATGTATCAGATAAGGGGTTAATTTCCAATATATATAGAGTGCTCATACAACTCCACAAAAGGAAGACAAAGAACCCAATTAAAAAATGGGCAGAGGAGCTGAATAGACACCTCTCCAAACAGGACATACAAATGGCCAAGAGACATATGAAGAAATGCTCAACATCACTAATCATCAGAGAGATGCAAATTAAAACAACAATGAGGTATCACCTCACACCTGTCAGAATGGCCGCCATCAACAAATCATCAAACAACAAGTGTTGGCGAGGGTGTGGAGAAAAGGGGACTCTAATACACTGCTGGTGGGAATGCAGACTGGTGCAGCCGCTATGGAAAACAATATGGTGCTACCTCAAAAAATTAAAAATTGAACTTCCATTTGACCCAGTGATCCCACTGCTGGGAATATACCCTAAGAAGCCTGAAACACCAATCAGGAAGAATATATGTACCCCCATGTTCATAGCAGCACTATTTACAATAGCTAAGACCTGGAAACAGCCCAAGTGTCCACCAGTAGACGAATGGATAAAAAAGCAGTGGTACATATACACAATGGAGTACTATGCAGCGGTAAGAAAGAAAGATCTCTTATCCTTTGAGACGACATGGAGGGACCTGGAAAGTATTATCCTAAGTGAAAGAAGCCAAGCAGAAAAAGACAAATACCACATGATCTCACTTATATACGGAATATAATGAACATAACAGTCTGAGGAATACAGTAGACCCAGAAACATGGAAGTAGGGCACAGACTGACATCCCTCAGAAGAGGGGATGGGGGGTGAGGGGGTGGGAAGAGATAAACCACAGAACTTATATGCATGTATGCATGACCAATGGACATGGACAACTAAGCCGGGGACAGGGTGGAGGGGGGGTAGGGTGGGGGGTACCAATGGGGTAAAAAGGTAAAATATCTGTAACAAAAAAATAAATAAAAATTCATTTAAAAAAAAAAAGCCTAAATTATAGTGTCCTCTGAAATTTTGCACTCTTAAAATACAGTGGTTGAAATCCTAATTGGTTTTAAAGGCAAAAATAATCAGAAAACAAATAAAAATATAAAAACCCAAGCCACGCCCTGGCCAGTTTGGCTCAGTGGTTAGAGCATTGGCCCACGGACCAAAGAGTCGTGGGTTTGATTCTGGCTAAGGGCACGTACCTCAGTTGCAGTTTGTCCCTGACCCCTCGGTGGCCATGTGAGTGGCAACCGATCGATGTCTCTCTCTCTCTCTCTCTCTCTCTCTCTCTCTCTCTCTCTCTCTCCCTCCCTCTCTCTCTTCCCCTCTCTCTCTCTCTCCCTCCCTCCCTCCCACTCTGTCTGAAGATAAATGTAAAAATATCCTCGGATGAGGATTAAAAAAAACAAAACAAAAAACCCAAGCCACATTTCCTGTACTAATCCCCCCAAATCTGCTTTCTACTTCAGTATTTCAGAATTCTCATTTTGATGATAGGCACACGTGGGTGGGTAAATATGTATTAGAATACTTTCTTCTTCTCTTTTAATGTAGTTAGCAGAATACTATGCACGATATAAAAAGAAATATAAAAGCCTTCAAAATAATTAAAATACTTATGCACTCTGATGGGATGTTTCTATGACAGAAATCAAGAAGGTTTAATTAACAGATCATTGACTGAATCAAAGTTAAACGCACTCTTTCAGTTAAAGCATGGTTGTTGCATTTAATGAGTCAGAGCTTACACTTACAGAAACTAAATTGCACACCAGTGATGAGTAACTATCCTTTTACGGTAGATTAACTCTCCAGGCTGTGTCTGCTCAAAATAGAAAGCTATAAAGAGTAGGGAAAAAGAGAGAATTGGCAACTACAACAGAGTTGGTAAAGAAACTTGTTAGTCCTTCAAGAGCTGTATGTGTTAGTGAACATAGTGCCCTCACATTTCAAGTACCTAAAGCAGGTAAGTAAATCAAGCACACACACATAAAATGGTAAACTTTTTCTGAATAAGCTCAGGTACAGGGTAACTATTCAATTAAACCCTCCTCTTATGGTAACTCCCAGATCCTGCGATTGACATTTCACTACTTGTGCCCACAAGCTAAATGACAATGTTATTTAATTCATTATGAAGTTATGTCATTTTTATCACAGTCTAAATAAATGATTTTAAAGAACATTTTAGGAGATAAAGAACTGGTGAAAAAACCTGGAAGTAAACAGACATTAATATACCAGATGAAATATGCTGCATTCCTACTCTGTGCCGGTCACTATTCAAAACACAAGTATTCTATCTTCGCAGATATTCTGTGAGGTAGACAATATTATTATTCCAATTTTAAGTTGAAGGAAACAAGTCACAGTAAGGTTAAATAAGTTCTACAGAATCATACATCTTGTAAGACATATCCAGATTTCAAATTCAACCCATCTGACTCCAGCATCTATATCAATATCATCTGAGCAATTTAAAAAATTATACCCCCGCTACACTACCATGATCATCATTCTGTTTTATTTTTAGAACCAAGGTCATTTTATTGTTTTTTACCCCCTTTTATCAGTATAAAAGAAATAAAGTATAGCAAAAATGGAAATAATCTACAGTGCCACCACACAAAATTAACACTTCAATAAACAGTCACATTTTTTTCTAAGGATACAAACACAGATATATTCTTAAGAGAGAGAGAGATGGCCTGACACATATTAAGTAACTGATATTAACTTATAAAAACTTATTGTTATGGCTGCATATAGCTATACTTTATTTATTTATAATTTTTTTCTTTATTGATTTCTAGAGAGAGAGGAAAGGAGAGGGAGAGAGAGATAAAAACATTGATAAGAGAGAACAATGATTGGCTGCCTCCCACATGTCCTCCACTAGAGATCAGGCCCACAACCTGGGTATATGCCCTGACTGGGAATCAAACCAGTGACCTCTTGGTGCATAGGTCATTGCTCAACCACTGAGCCACACCAGCTGGGCTATACTTCATTTATTTTTATTGTTATAAAATATCCTAGTATATAGATATACCACAATTTATTTATCATTTCTGCCTTAAATAGATATATAGATTGTTTCCAGTTTGATGCTATTGCAACGAGTACTACTATAGCATTGTTTTATATTCTGGTGTGTACAGTTTATACTGGCTCTCTAGGGTGGGGGAAGAACCCCAATTTATGGCTTCAACAAGGTTCTAATGTAACTACTACCATCGTGACCAATTATGCTACCACTGGTCCAAGGGTCAGGTTGCAAAGTTTTTCAGAATTTAACAACTGGTCCTCCGAGCAAGCACTAGCTGATTTGAGCACACCATTCCATATTTATACCTACGGAACTGCGAGATTACAGAGTATGCACATGCTCAACTTTAGTCAGTAATGCCAAGTAGTTTTCCAAAGTCATAGTACCAATTTACATCTCTACCAGCAGTGCGTAAGAATACCCATTCGGGTCAGACTGTTCAATTTTAGCCATTCTAGCTGGGTGTGTGATAATAAGTAATTGTAGTCTTTTCTTCTCTTTTCCTGATTGACAATGAGCTTGACCACCTTTTCATGGATTTATGGCCATTTTAATTTTCTTGTGATTGTTCAAGCCATTTGCTCATTTTCTGCTTGTCTATTTTTCTTACTGGTTTCAGAAGATCTTAGATATGTAAGATATATCATTGTCTCATGTGTTGAAAATTTCTTCACCAAGACTATAGCTCGGCTTTTCACTCTCTTAATGGAGTCTTTTTATGAACAATCCTAACGTGTTCAATTGCACCCATCTTAATCTGATTAGACTTTTAGTTTTGTTTGAGATATACTTAGCCAAGATCATGAAGATATTCTCCTTTATTGGCCCCCAGATTCTTTATTATTTGGCCCTTTATATTCTTATTTATTTTCTACATTAAAAGTAGTTTTTGCATATGACATGAGGTAGGAGCCAAATTTCATTTTTATTTTTATGGCTATAAAACACTCCGGCATGATTTATTGAAAAATATTTTCCTTTGGAATAGCACTCATTTTATAAACAAAGACTTCACATATGCTTTGGTCTTTTCCTAGACTCTCAGTTTTATTCCACTGTTCTGTCTTTACATTTATATAACATTACCTTATTTAGAGAAACATTATACAATGCCTGGGTAGAACAAGCCTACTCATATTGTTCTTCTCTAAGAATATTATGGCTACTTTAAAGATTTATAAAGCTTTATTGAGGCATGATTGATTCACAATAAAATGATCATATTTAAAGTGTCAATTTAATACATTTGACATACGTACACACCCATAAACATCACAAATCAAGATAGTGTATACACTCATCACACAAAACAGTTTTCTTGTGCCCATATGTTATCTCTAATTCTCTCTTTAATCTTCCCTCCATTCTCACTTAGGTAACCACTAATATGTTCTATCAGTATGAATTAATGTGCCTTTTCTAGAATTTTATATAAATCTTATAATATATACTATCATTTCTGGTTTTGTTTGCTCAGTGTAATTATTTTGAGATGCATCCATGTTGTGTGTAGTTTCTTCCTTTTATGTTGCTGAGTAGTATTTTAATATCTAGATATTCTACAATTTGCTATCCATTCATTTATTAATGAAAATTTTTGTTGTTTCAAGTGTTTGACTATTAGAAGTAAACAAAGCTGCTATAAGCATTCAAGTATACGTTTTTACGTGAATGTATATTTTCATTTCTCCTCAGTAGATACCAAGTAGTGAAATGACTGCTAACAAATAGAGATATGTTTAATTCTGTAAAAAACCTGTCAAATTTTTTCCAAAGGGGTTGTACCATTTTACATTCTCATAAGCAATAAAGGAGCACTCCAATAGCTCCACTCAGCAACATTTGGTATGGCCAGTCTTTCAAATTGCTGGGTAGCAGTATCTCATTGTGGTTTTAGTTTGTATTTTCTATACAGCTAATGACAGTGAGTATCTTTTGATTGGTTTACATGCCATCCATATACTGCTTTGCTAGAGTGTTTGTTCAAATATTTCATCCTTTGTTTTTTAGTTTGAGATGTTCATCATCTCAAAATATTTGTGTTAACTTGCTTTTATTATTTTATTTCTAAGAATATAAGGACATCTTCCTGCATTTTTTGATGACAGTACTAAAAACTCCAGGCACTGCCCAGCTGGTGTGGCTCAGTAGACAGTGTCGTCCCATGGACTGAGAGGTCCTGGTTCAATTTCGGTCAGGGGACGTGCAGGAGGCAGCCTATGGGCGTTTCTCTCTCACATCAGTGTTTCTATCTCTCTTTTTTAAAAAAAATCCAGGCACTACTAAAGATTCTTTAGGGTTAAGTCAATGTCTCTTGGGGAAAATCCCTGTTTAACTATTGCATAATCAATTCCCACCCACCTCATCTCCACCTGTAATGCATTCTATTGAGAGTTGCCCTTTGAGAAACAGGTTTCAAAAACAACAGAGCATATGCCTGTAAGAATTTGATTTATAGCTCTCATTTGAAACCACTGATGGTTTTTTCAATATACAGTCTTAATGACATGGCATATCTTTTACACAATACATATTTAATGATCACCCTTTATGTACCAGGCAATTTTCTAGGCATTGGTATAGGACAGTGAAAATAAGAAACAAAAATCCTCACTTCACGGAGTTAGTTAACGTTCTAGTATACATCTCTCTGAGTAGATGGCACTTGCCGTACCTCACTTCCAACCCTCCCGAAAGTTAGCACATAATCAGATGTCTAAGGGACACCTTACGTTGTGTAGTCCCTGTGGCCTACATTGTTTTTTTCAGATAACTCCAAATACTCCCTTCCACCTAGAATAACAAACAAATACATTGAAATTTAATTTTATGTCTTCATATTAAAGAAAGTTTGAGAATCGTTTTAAATGTTTCACCTAATAAGTATACGTGCATATACTTTTACTGAATAGTCACACTAAAGTCACATGCGTGAGGAAAAACAGTGACATTAAATTGCTTTTAAATGATATCATCTAGTATTTATTGAGCACTTACATCTTCCTATCCCATTTACTTATATTAACATGTGAAGTAAGTACTAGAGGAGAGGAAAACCCGGAGGTTTAAATAACTTGTGCAAGATAACCATGATTAAAAGGTGAAAATGGGTTGGGGGCGAGGAACCAACATCAGGGCCAGCATTTTTAACCACGATGCTATGATGATTTCAGATATTGAAGAGTACTCTAGAGTATGGATTCAGATGAGTGTAAATTAAATCAAAATTACACATCACTTTTTATATCCAGTCTAATGTTAAAATAATTGATTCGTGGAACTCCAGGGCTGTCAAGAAGAGATGAAACTACACAACATATGTGGAAATAATACTGTCTGTGTGTATTTCACCCAACAACTAGTTTGTTTTGCTCTTTTACAGAGCGATCTTTATCTTTTGAGATTTGTCTAAATGTCCTGTGGGTGCAAGACTGTTCTGTGTACGAGAGTGGTCCTCATCGAACCCGCACCTCCCCGGAGGGCTGCATACCACTAGGTTTTTGGAGCCTGCTCTAAGTGACTGGAACTTTAGGGACAAAACCACAAACTGGATACATGACCCTTCATCTTGGAGAACTGATTGCCAGTGTCAGACTCCATCATTCCCTTTTCCCAGGGCTGGTGTCTGAAGGAAGGTTGTGTGTGAAAAAAGATACTGTGAGACAACTACTGGGTCAGGGAACAGCCAGAGGGACAATAAATACTCTTCCAGAAGCAGGTCACCAAACAGTTACAGATGACTGGGTCCTCTGAGACTATGCTGTAAAATCCTATGGCTGCTGCAGCTTCAGCCAGTTGCCACTCACTCTCCCTACCCTGGTCTTTTCCTTGAAAAAAAAAATTATTTTGTCTTTTTATAAATCAAAGTCCTTTTATTAATAGAAATGAGCCCCAGGACTTCCAAGTACACAGTGGAAGCAGAATTGCCACGGGGAGAGGGAAAGCCCACTACACAACATCGTGTCCCTGAGAACGCACCATCTCCTGGTGAATGCTCACCCGTTCCCACTGGATCTGTCTCCACACCTCGCACACCTTGTTTTTTTATTTACACTTGTTGGTCTAAGCTTGGGTATATATGATGCTTAAAACTAAAAAAACAAATTATTGGGACAAGGGAGTCATTTAAGAATTCGCTGAAAGCTAGTGAATAGCAAGACACACAGAAGGTAGCGAAGTACATTTGCTGATTTCCAATCGACTGTTTTTCCATCTTCTAAGCACCTACTTGCACCAAACAGAGGCTCCATGTCATCTGTACCATGACTCTATGCTTACAGCTCTCCATTGGTTTTCTTATTTTCCTGGGGTAACTGATACCAAAACTGACTTCTCTTTCTTGATGTGTTCAAACCTCTAAGGTCTTCATGGGACAGGTATATATCAATATAATATGGCAACCCCAAGATTTATATCAAACCTATATACATACTCACAGTAACTGGAGGGGAGGAAGAAGGAAGCTTGGAAAACAACCTCCCTTCCTTTCCTTGTCCTCTCAAGTTTTGGGCAGCCTTTCTGGTCAGAAAGTAGTTTGGGGAAAGATAAGCTGAGACTATCCATGTTTTTAGCCTTTATCAATGTCTGATGATATTACAGTGTGGACAAGTAGAGTTTAAATGTGGTTCAGCAAGCCACTATTTAAGCCCATTTAAACCATGGCTGAAAACAGGATTATTCAGACACCTGTAAAAAGGATAGATGAGAGAAATAAATATCTATTAGGATAACTAATGGAGTGAATCCCTGAGCCTGAACTGGTCTGCTGGTCCCACATGTGGAACAGAAGGTAGAGAGTCCATAACCACTGAACCTGAGTGTAATGAATACTAAATACATGCTTAATGAAATTATAACCCCTCTGCAACAAATGACAACCTATTATGTGGACTAAGAGCGAAATGAAGCAGCATACCGTGTACTCTCAGAAATTCCTGAAAGCAAAAGATAAAAAGTCCAACAAAATTAAGAACAAAATATCTCAAATACAGGCTAGAGGTGACTAAGACCAACATTCTTATTGTTATTTGGATACTATGATGAAAATTGCAATTCGTGGGAAGAACAAGCAATATCTAAATTCTCATGATATCCGAAGAATTGTTTCCCAACTCAGAACAGTGACTGCAAATTGGCTTGGGGGTATGATGAAGAACAACTAGAGAGGAAGTAGCTGAGCTGAAGGACTAGAAACAAAGAGGGTAAGACGGAGCTACTCACTGAGCTCCCGGGGCAAGACCAGAACTCAACCTTAGTTCATTTTTACTGACAATCCGTGAAAGTGAAAATATAAACATGGACATGGTGACTAAGAACCTGGAAAGTGTTGAAATAGTAAAAACATACAAGTTAGTCAATTTGGGGAGAAAAAAAAAGTGATGTAGGTTTCATTGTTGGGTATGGAAACAGACCTAGGACTTCCGAACAATGCTTTCCTCTCCAAACAAGGCTGAAGTGTAGAGAGATTCTTTCCGAATCAGTAATAGAAGCTCTAGCTGTCTTTCCTGCATATCCACTGGGTTCCCAATGGGTTGTATAAAACATGAAGGAAAAGACACTGTTTCCCAGTTATGGTTCTCATTTGTGCAGTCTCTTCCCAACCCCTGGCCCTACTTCCAAGTGGCCAACAGACCTTGAACCTTCATACTTCCTAGTTTAGCCTGCTTTTTCTTGTCTTCATCCCACCGCCTAACCTCGAATATAACCTCCCTTGTTGGGACCTTCCCCGAGGTGATGATGTAGGGTCACTATATCTAATTCATTTGTGACCTCAAGAGAGATCTATTTACCTATGTGTCGACATAGGCCTTCTTTCCTAATTTCTGCCCAACTACCAAGGGTTAGGTCCAGAATTTGGAGGTGACCTGACACCTTCACCAGATGATATGGATTTTATTTCTTCTCATTAGTTTTTCAAAAACAAAAGTGAAAAATCTCAAAAAGTTGCTAGTTGAACACCAGGTAATTGTTTACTCTGAATCAAATGGTTATTAATTATATATTTGTAAATTACTTTGAAAACTTATTATGCAGAATTAATGTTAGATGTGAACCTGTAGCAGGTACCAAACTGTAGTGTTACCCTTAGAGTTTTGATCTTCTATTTTGTAGAAGGAATTTAATAAATTGGGTTCTATGACTACAGAACACATAGGGGTTTGCAAAAAACAGTCTTTATGAATGTAAATTATTGCTCTATTTTTTTTTTTTTTTAATTTTAAGAGACGTAGTGCCAATGATATATATTTAGACTAATATGGAGTGATATAGAAAGTCTTGGATGGTTCCATTTTCCAGTAGAAAGAGACCATCTCGTTCCTATCACACAGTGCAGGGTTCCCTAATGAACAGCCCTCCCCCTTCTGTACCACACAGCAATCTGCCCTAAATATGCGGTACATTAACCTGCCTTGGGAACAGTGGCCACCCAGATCCCCAGACATCACCCTGTGTGGCTTTGTGTCCCCTCCTCCTCGCATGGCTGTGGGCCACATGACTGGGGCAGCCTTGGTAACACTAACTTAAGGGGCACATATTTGCAAGATTATGAAAATAATTGCAGAACCGTGTTTAAAAAATGGTTTTGGCCATATGTTTACGTGTTCTGAGATAGCTTTCTCCATGAGTAATAAATTTTTATGAAAATGTTTGACTTTTTATAAAAGTATATGAGCTATATGTATGAATTAAATATATACACAGAATTTATACTTAGGATTTGTACATAAATTAAAATATGTATATGTATAATTTATTGAGTTATTAACCCAGGCCTGTGAAAAGCAAATTACATACATCATCTCATTGTATGCCCATTAAAACACTATGAGAAAAAGGGCTACTGAGGCACAGAAAGATTAAACAACTTGCCCAAAGTCACACAATTAGTGCAGAAGTCACTACTCTATGTATTAAATGTGTCAGCAAAGATGGGTGCTAACTAGTGGGGTCTGCAGCGGTTTCATCACCCAGTCTCACAACACCCTAATGGACATTTGACATACAGCTGTTGGTTGGGCAGCATCTAATCCCGACAACATCCAGCAGATGGAATTCAGAGGTCCATGTTCTGATGGGAAGTGGTATAGTATGGGGCTCTCTCTGGTGTTTGAAGCTTCAGACACCAGAGAGAGCCCCATTCCCATGATCAACCTCTCTGAAAGCAAGAACACGGGATTCTAGCAGACAATTACAAATAATCTTGACATTTCGATGGCTCTTTATTTCCCAATGTCATGAGGAGATTGTAGTTGTATTTGATAAATTCCCCATAATTTGCTTTCTCAAAGTGTTATAGTGACAGGTTAAAATAAACCCGACCCAAATTAAAATAAACCAAAATATGGAAAGCACAGACTAATTAATTCATCATGAGTACAGGATGCTATTCTAGAAATTGTAAAAGTTATTTTAGTCTGCACACCATACTATTTTGCTGGGAAGAAATCTAATCCATGTAACATTACCATTTTCTTTCTGCTAGGGAGAGATTACAGAAAGAACACACTGTATGGTCTGATTTTTATTACATTGATAATAACCTTTGCCTCTCACATTAGGACATTTACTCAAGGTCCTTCCGAAACTGATCGTTTGAAATGATTAAAGGACTCTTTCCAAACTTCTAGAATGCCAACTATTGTAGATGAGGATGTACTGATCTGAATTCATTATAAACGGATCATTCCATTCATTCCATCTACTGAGTTACCAAAAGTTTCTAATATAAATTAAACTGCAACAGTATTCAGCAAAAATAATAAATCAGTATTTCTTATTTCAGCAGAGAAAATTCTCTTTTTAAATATGTTTTTATTGATTTTTTAGAGAGAGAGATAAGACATATCAATGAGAGAAAAACATCAATTGGCTGCCTCCTGCACAACCTGCACTGGGGATCGAGTTCCCAACTCAAACATGTGCCCTGACTGGGAATCAAACTGGTGATTTCTTGGTGTGTGGGACAATGCTCACCCACTGAGCCATGCCAGCCAGGCAGCAGACAAAATTCTTTATCTAAACAGGTCTGGAACCCAAAGGCTTTTTACCCAGTCAAGCTTGCTCTCTCTTAATAAGTGAAGGTGTTATACGTGTGTATTCATATGAAATAAACGTATTAAACAGACTAAGTCATTTTATTCTAACCAATGTAATGCTATTGTCACTTACATTTCATACTTGTATGTACTCTACTTTGTTCCAAAAATGGAAGACAGGGATGAAATGAGAAGGAATCCTAAAAAGCAGAATATAATAATGTGCCTCAAAGATTTACAGCCCAATAAAAATATATACACTAGCAACAAGAGAGACATAACATTTCAGAGGAGGATGGGAAAAAAAAAAAAAAGACTGTTTTCCAACAACTCATTTGACAGATAAATTGAAGCTAAGTTTTTCTCTGAGAAATTTCTTGAACAATACAAAGTTAAATTTTGGCTATCATCTTTTCTGTAAAAATCACTATCTTTTGTGAATAATGGTAGAAATCTTTACAAGACAGTCTATTATAAATACTGTTCTTTGTCATGTAAAATGGAAGTGTTACAAGAATTCAAAGAAGGGAGAGATTAGTCTGGAAAGGGTAGGACTTGGGCGAGCTCCTGAGGGAAGGAATCATTTGACTGGCAAGAGAAACGGGCATCCCAGGTGCGCAAGTTCAACTGATCAAAAGCAGGTTGGAAAATCGTTGATTTACTTTATTGGAGCAATAATTTGTGCTGGAGACAGAAGACGGAAGAGGTACATAAGCTGTGCCTCTCTGTGTGATACAGTATTCTAAGAGCCTAGTTATGAGTTTCTAAAAATAATATAAAAAAGAAGATTGTGAATTTTCCAGTAGATATAAATGGCAATTAAATTTGCTATCTGATTTTAAAGTCTTTTTTTCCTCCCTAAATTTTCTCTTTTCAAACATTCTCTTCCTACCTACTATTCTTTCCTGTTTTGTTTTTCCCCTTTCCTTCATGGAAAATTGTCATTTCTGGGGATATATTTATTAAAAGTATGTAATTCTCATTTTCCGGTAAGAAATTCTAAGGTTTAAACAGCCACATTTTAGGTGACAATTTTGAAACATTCCTTTCAATCTCTTACCAATTACAAATCAGTCAAATGGTAAGTAAATTAGGAGAAAATCCGAATGCTCAAATGTTTGCTCTGCATGGTGACTTTTCCAGCAATTTCTTCTGGAGCTTCAGCGCTCCGGGGGAGCTACTTCAAACAGAGCAGCTACACTTTCGTTTATTTTCTCTTGAAATCCTAAAGAAGTATTTATTTGGAAAAATGCTTTGAACACGAACATTAGCTCATAATTATTCTGTCTCAAATTCAATACTGCCTCTCATCTAGGTTTTGTTTTTTTAAATGAGCCAAATATGGGCTCAGTCTTTCAATGATATCTTCAGCTAAGAAGCATCTGTTTAGGACCAACTCGAAGAACAAGCTAGAGTTCATCTATTTGCAGCCTCTGTTAAAAGAATAGAATAACCAACCTTAAAAGATAAATGCCATGTTAGAGCCGTACTACAGACGTAATAATTAATAGGCAACAAGTAAGTTTATTCATCAAAATTCTAATAGTACACAATTCCTACTTTGAATATAAATATATATATTTTTCATGTGCACTGAGAAAGTAAAAATTAAGTGTTGAATTTCAAAAGCAGGGAAACATTTCAGTTAAATGAGAAGAAAAGCACAGCCAATCAAAAGAAAACATAATCCAGTGTCATTATCCTAACAAATTAATGTAGTATGCTCTTCAATAGAAATAAAAATTGTCAGATTAAGTTTTTCCAGATATATATGAGGTTTATAAGTCACATTAAAAATAATTTTAAAACTATAGAGCAGGCAAAATATTACATCGCAATCATAAATTTTAAAATGCAACAGCATGATGAGATTTTATTATACTTCTATCAATAATTACAGACCAAACAAACAGGAAAATCAGGAGGAATACATAATATTTGAACTCTATGTTTGACAAATATGATCGAATAGGCACATATAACATCTTGTACCAAACAATTAGAAAATATTATTTTTCAGGCATACAGGCAAGTGAATAAATATTGGCTACACTCTAAACCTTAACACACGTCTCAGCATTTTCCAAACACTAGCCTCATATGAACCATTTTTTAACTTTAGGTTAGATATCAATAATGAAAATGTAAAAAAGTAAGCTATGTATTTGCAAATTTTTAAAAACACTTTAAATAACTGATAAGCTAAAGAAAAAATCATAATAATAATTACAAAAGAATTTACAACTAAATAACAAATTATTACATCTCAAAACTTCTGATATGCATCTAGAATTATACAGAAAGGAAAGTTTAAAGACTTCATAATACAGATTATATTAGAAGCGATAAAAAAGCTGAAAATTAATGAGCTAAGGATGTTAGGTATCAATAGGGGTATAACCACAGAAATAGCAGAGATGGAAAGATAATGAAAACTGATAAAGCTTATGACTATCTATTGATAATTTAGGAGAAATACATATTTCAAGAAAAATAAATATTATTAAAACCGACAAAAGAAAAACAAACAGAAAACCTCAAAAATACCCTAATATTTAATAATAATCAATATGTTTATAACACAGAGAAACTCTTACATATGTCCTTCAGCAGACACCTTCCACTCTACCTCACCCCAAAAAATATATATGCATAGGTAACATTGTTTGTGGTAGCAAAAAAATGACAAACAACTCAAATGTCCAGAAGATAGATATAAAAATAATGACATATATATGTATACAATGTATATAGAGTAGAAATGAATGAACTGTGTCAATAAACATTGATGAATCAAATAAATTGAAAGTTGAGCAAAACAGCAAGTAATAGACTCTCCATGCAGTTCGGATTTGGTATACACTGAGTTTTAGACATACCATCATAAAACACATTATTTCAGAATGGATTCACATCTGGTAAAACTATAATGAGAAACAAGGAGCTAAATATGCCACAAGGGAGAGAGGGGGAAGGGGATGAAACTGAGGACAGAATCAGAGGGCTTGGGTGTTACTGGAAATGCTTTATTTTAAGTTGTGTACATGGGTAATGGTACACAGCTGTTAATACTACTATTTAAAATATACACATATGCTATAAATATTTTCTATGTATGATTTATTGCATTATACCAACAAATTCAATTCTTTACAACTTCGAAGGCGATTGGCTATTTACTAAATGTCTTCTCTTCCTCTAATCCTTCTTCATTTTCAGACCCACGGCAGCCTATCTGACTACCAATTTAATAACCACACCCACCCCAGCCATCTTTATTGCAAGAGTAAAAGCACGTAGCCTTTTCTGTATAACTGTGTATTCTCAAAGTGCTCTGTGTACCTCTCTATCTTCATACTTACATCCTAGTGTTCTAAATATTGGTTTATGTACCTTTCTTTCTAGCAATATTGTGACCTAATTGCCCATCGAAGCTGTGCTTAAATTCATTGTTCTGTCCCTAGAAGACCATCAGAGTGCCTGACACAAAACCAATGCTTAATAAATGTGTTTCCTGATGGATGGTCGGATGGATGGGTGGATGGATAGATGGATAAATGAGAGAATTCATGAATGGTGTTTATTTTTCAGTGCATTGGTTTACTTGGCTTGAATTATTTGGATAATAAGCATAGTTTCCACTAGCATATCTATCTCTTGCCGTACTGTATCAGGTATCAGATGTTTATTATGTGCTACCATAAAACACTCAGATTTTGATTGGTAAAATTTAGGAAATTACATTCTATAAAGGAATAAAAAGAAGGTAATTTCAAAAAGTTTATAGTGAGTATAAAGTTTGGAGTTAATTTTTCGTAGGGACTTTAATGTGGGTCAAATCACTGTTTTCAGAAAAGTTATGTTTCCGTAAATTCACTGAAGAAAAACACCTTTTATATATAAACACCTTTTAAAATTTTTATGAAGGTATAACTCACATATTTCAAAAGTGCCTTTCATCCTTCAGTATTTGAAAATAATCCACCATGGAAATGTTGAGATGAATTCAGAAGTTATATTCTAAAACTAATTGGCAGAGATCACGTTACCTGTCCAGTACACATCCATCCAACATTGCACTACCTCTTTCTTTATATATGAAAGCTTTGATGACTGTAAAAGAGGGTAATTTGGCCAAATTAAAACATAATTTAGCTGTAAGAAAAGGAATATAAAGTCAGAAAAGAGCATATTATCTGGATCACAGTAGTAATAATGATAATAACTATTATAACTGACACATAACAACTTTAATATTGTTTAGCTAGGTAATAGGTTCTATTCTTTATTTTAATTTCCTCATCAAAATTTTACAGTAACCATTAATCTCACTGATAAGGAAATTGGTCTCAGAGTTTAAGTCTTTTTCCCAATAATCCACATCAGGAAGAGAATTTTAAATCAAGCTCTCTGACCCTACCTTTACTTCTTGGTCTGAGCATTCTTTTTGGTTTATAACAATGTTTCTCTTTTCCTTGGAATTACAATTCTAATATTTAAAACACAACATTTTACTTTAAAAAATCAATTTGAATTCATTTTCTTTTAATTTAATAAGTTATAATTTAGTGATATGACTATAAGACTAAGCAAACAGTATTAAAGTAGCAAATTTGAGTTAAAACTATACCTTGAATTTAGTGGCTGAGCTCTTTCCCAGTTTTTGTGTAATGTTTTCATCTTCTGCCCCAGGCTGTGATCTTTGTTTCTGTACTTGGTGATCTGTTGTGATCAGGAGAAAGATATGATTCTATATACCACCCTAAGTCAGCCCAATATAACCATGCGTCTATTTTTTTCCTTAAGACTACCAAGAAATTTTTTAAGTTTGGCCAATGGCCCAAGTAGACCAGATTCCTGATTACAATTATCCAGAGATTGCCTAATGAAATACTTATCTTTCCTAAATATTCTGATTTTAAGGCTATGCACCTATAATTTAACTAATATGATTTTTGTCAGTGACATAATTATGACAGTACTTAGATTCAGTTTCTCAGTAATGTGTTCAACAGACATTTATGAATAGTCTACTATGTATGAGACAATATTAAAAGTCACTGAGCATGCAGGCAGCAAAAACCCAGGCACGGTCCCTTCCCCTTTTTGAGCTTAGGTTCTGGAAGGTTGATGGTGATGAAGACAGCAGCAATTCGGACGGCCACCATTTAGTAAGTGGTCACTGAGAGCCAGGACCATGCTAAATGCTTGCAATGTGTTGTCTCTTGACAGTCCTTACAACTATTCTGCTAAGTAGGTAAAAACATCCCATTTCATAAGTAAGAAAAGGAGGTCTAGACAGTTTTGTTGACCTTCCAGAATCACCCAACTAACAAGGAATGGAACTGGAATTCAACCCAGATTTTATCTGCTGCCACAGTTACATTCATAATCACTACTCTATGAAGTCCACCTGTGATGGTACATCCTTTAAAAATAAACAGAATTGCCCGGCCAGTGTGGCTCAGTGGTTGAGCATCGACCCCTGCACCAAGAGGTCGCCAGTTTGATTCCCAGTCAGGGCACGTGCCCAGGCTGTGGGCCAGATCCCCAGTGGGGAGCATGCAGGAGGCATGTTCTCTCTCATTGATGTTTCTATCTCTCTCTCCCTATCCCTGTTCTCCCTCTCTCTAACATCAATAAAGAAAAATAAAATAAGCAAAACTGTTTTCTGGGAATGACTGCTTTTGAAAAGAGAAAAACAATACACATCTATATCAAATTACATATCTATATCTAATCTTTTCATAAAAATAATAGAAAGAAAATAAAATTGAATAATTTTCTCATCAACTACTGATAGGGACTGTTACAAAGTTATTTAGAGAAGTACTTTTTTGCCAAAAAGTAAACAATTTGAGGAGGAAACAACTAGCCAGGAGTTTTTTAAAGAACAGTATAGATTATTTTCTTTAAAAACAAATTTGTTTTATTTGATTTGATAAATTTTATCTAGAGTAATATTTCAATTTGGAGGATTTATAACTAAAAATATGCTGTAACATTTTAATACAATTATTTTTATATAATCAAAATATTTATTTTTCTAACCTTGCTTTACCCAGTACAATAAAATTAAATTTTAGTACCCAAATGCCTGACCTCAAAGCGATATAGTTTCACATTTAGTCCATAGAACTAAATGTAAATGAATAGGTAAGTCTGTTCTAAGACACTTTTTTTTCTTAGAAGCCTTAAAAATGAATTAATTTGAAGGTCTGGTTCCCTATCCCCTTAATTTTTATTATTCACAGAGAAGCAAATGTTTGTATAATATAAAGCTAATTAATTAATTTCTATTAAACCACCAGCCAGTTTTAATTAAGTGCCTTTACTTAGCTTTAGTAAGCATTCACTCTTTTCTAGGAATTATAATAAAGACCGGGAATATCAACATAAATAAAGTCACATACTCTATCCTAATAAAGAAAACTAATGGGACAATAAGCTGCTAATGAATTAGAGTGCAATCTAGTTAAGACTTTCCAAGGAGATCTGTAATAGAAATTACAGTAGCATAAGAAAAAAAGACCAGGTGTACCCATAAGCAGTCAAGTGGGGAAAGCATCCCAGAACTATTGCTTGACCTACACTTGATCTACAATTAGGGATTTCCACAGTTGACCAAAGACAGAACATCATTTAATACAGAAGGTAGAGCAGCAGCAAAGGCCCAGAATGTCAATGAGCAAACCTAGGAACCGGCCAGTCATTCCACAGAATGCAGGACGTGAGGAGGGAATGACATCATATGCTGGGATTAGAAAGATCGTACCAACTTCTGTCTCTGTTTTAAGTGTTTTCAGGAGTAACTATTAAAATAAGAAAAACAAGAGCCTACCTGGTTGCATGTACTTCTAAATCTGAGCGTGACTAGGGGAGGAGAATGAGAAGGGAGAAAAAGGAGTTTTTCTTTTGTTTTCTAAAAATAGCATTTACAAGTTCAGATGCAATTGGGTCCACAACATAGCTACAGCACAACATCTAGGCTTTGCCCAGCATGTTTTCTTTTCAGAGTCTGGAGAATTTAATGCAAGACATGTAGTCTTATTGCTACCAGCTGTGAGTATTGGAGGTGGTGGAAGGTTGGAAGTAGTATCGAACACTTGCAACCACAAACATTTTTTATTTAACTGTAATCACTCAAGTGCCTAAAGGAACAGGATTCAATGTGTATTGGAATGCTTTGCCAGTCCTAGATGTGGAAGAAGTTATTTATTTAAATGGGTCCTTTGGGCTTTTTTTTTTTTTAAGCAAATTTGTTTTTAATTTTTTATTTCTTGCTTTTGAGAGAGAGAGAGAGAGCATGGTTCGCAATCTTGGCATATTGGGACAATGCTCTAACCACGTAACTACCCTGCCGGGGCCTGGTCTGATTTCTGTTAAGTAACCAAAACCCTAGAGCTCAAGTGAAATTTCAATTCCATTGTCTGTAAATAGCTGGTACTTCTGAGTGCTCTAAAGATCTCTGAAGAGCAAATTTGCTAGTCTGTAAGGAGTAAGTGTATACTCTGTGTACAGAGGTGGCTGAATTGTAAATAAATGGAATAAATTCCAGAAGGAGATACTTAATGATTGGCTTGAGATGCTGGAAGAACTATGCTGATGATTACCCTGAAAACTGACTTTTATACCACAACCTGTCTACACAGTGCTTTTGTACACATTATTTCATTGAGTTCTCATAAGCACTCTACTGGGTAAGCATAATCACCCTGTTTCCACAGAAAAGGAAACAAGTTCAGAGAGGCTGTTTTTCCCAAGGTCACATAGTAACAAGAGGCAAAGTCGGGTCTCAAAGGCAGGTGTTGTGTTTCCAAGCCCAGGGCTCTTTTCACTAACTTAAATCCTTGGCCAGATCACATAGAGATATTAAAGTTTTCCACTGCAAATATATTAGGTACTCAGAGAAAGTTCTGTGGGTCCAGAATGGCTGAGATAGACTTTGGTTAGGGGAAAACACTGGAACAGAAGCTATGCAGATGCATTAGCAGAGGCCAGTGTAACTGAGCAAACCAGCGGAGCATCTGGGCTTGAGATGACCTGAGGACACATTGTGCAAGAGAGTCTGGTAACAAATGTTATGAGATTCATGGACAGAGGATGACAGCAAGACATGTTCATACTGGGAAATCTTTAACATGAATCACTGAGATACTCAAATGCATTTTTTGCTTAATGAAGGGTGGTCTTCAGTGTGTGGATTTTCTTTGCATTCATACAACTTGCATCTGCATTCTGTGGGTCAGGGCTGCAAGCACAGAACTGGAAAGAGCTGACTGAAAGAATCAATGGAGCGTGTTCTCCAATGTCCATGGGGACTGGTGCTAAGAGAACTGGGACACTCTGCAAACTGAATGCTGTCACTCTGCCATTTCTGTTCTGAGCCACATAAAAATGCAAAACCATGAATGGCAGAATGCTGTGCTAGCTGAGACTTTTATTTCTATCACTGTAGGGCTATGACTATGACATACCTTTCACTTACATATTAAATTAAAATGAAAGTGTCTTTTATCTCACAGATTTTCTTTCAAAACCATATGTATTAACTTTATTTCTCCTTGACTGGGTTTATAATAAACCCCCCACTAGTGAAGTAGCTTTCCCCAATAAGAGTTCTCAGATCTGCCCTTTGAAAAGCTTTGAGTAAATTATCTATTTTCCTGGAAAAGTATTCCTAATCTTATCTCTTTTTTTTCTCTGTCTTCAGAAATTTCTTATTGGACAATATGGTTGAATTGTTAGCTAAATTAATACATGTGTATGTGAAAGATACCAGTATTTCAGTGTGTGCCGGTGGGGTTTTTGTTTTTGTTTTTGTTGCAATTTTATCAAAGGTTTTCAGAATCTCTTTGAACAATACATAGCCTTTGGTGTCCTTTTTATAGAGTAAAATGTTTCTTGTATCCTATTCCCCAATCTTTTAGAATCCCCTATTATGTTATTTCATGGTAGTAAAAATCTCAAATATTATATCTGCTCATTGGGTATCAAAATTAGAAAAACAAAAACAATTAGCTTGGCTGGCAAAAGGTACTCTGTGAGTATTTAAAAGAAATAGAAATTGGTTGAAAGCCTATTTTGTGCACATACTTTTTCTCACACCATATAATTTAATTAACTAAATTAATCAAACTTGTGAATTGTTTAGAATTTTCTCTTTACAATGAGAATTTACAATAAGCTCAGAGAAGTAAAGAATTTTCCCATTCAACTGAAAAATGACAAATGTGAAATTCAAACCTACAGGTATCTAATCATTGCTACTATGTCTCTTACACCATGCTAATTTTAAAAATTCAAGTCTGACCCTGTCTTTCATACATGACATTGATAATCTTTATGGAGTTTTTTTCCCCATGACATAATTTTCTTAAACCATTTTATAGAGGTATGATTGACAGTAAAAAGCTGTACATGTTTAATGTATACAACTTGATGAGTTTGGGGTTAACCATACACTGGTGAAACCATCTCAAGACATGGTGACCTTTGGATTGAATTGCAGAAATATGAGAAGGTGAAGAGTGTATTTGAAACTATCCAAATAATTTTAAATTTCCCTCCATGGAAGACTGGTTGGATGCCCATGCTATCAGTACAATTAAGGAGTGTTAATTGTTATCCTGAGTCAGTCAATTGATCATTTTTGCTTGATCAATGATTTTTGACATGATTTTGACAAGAGGCTAAAGAGCATTTACTGAACACCTATATAATTTTATTCATACAATACATAACTATGTACCTTCACAACTTTATGTCATTCAGTCCTCAAATCACTCTACATGCAAGCAAACAAGTTTTTAAAAATAGTAGCTATTAGAGCCCACATTCTTCTTAATAACTTTATTATGTTATTGACTCTTAATGACTGGTCCTAGTAAGTAGAAAGTTGTCTGTATAATCAATTAAATAATAAAATGTCAATAAAATCTAATAAATTTTTATTTATTTGATTTTTTGTTATTGCTAATCCTCACCTGAGGATATTTTTTCAGTGTTTTTTTGTTTGTTTGTTTGTTTTTGTTTTGTTTTTTTGATAGAGTGGAAGGGAGGGGGAAAACAGAGAGAGAGAGAGAAACATCGATGTGAAAGAGATACATCAATTAGTTGCCTTCCACACAACCCCAACCAGGACTGGGGATGGAACCTGCAACCCAGTATGTGTCCTTGACCTGGATTCAAACCTGCATCCCTTCGATGTGCAGGCTGCTGAGCCAAATTGGCCAGGGCTATTTATTTGATGTTATGGAGCACGGAGTATAGTATTTAATAATTAAATCTGAGCTCAATTTATTTCTTCATTATTAACTGTGTAACTTCAGAATACTAAATTGATCTGAGCCTCAGTTTTCTCATCTGTACAACAGTAATAATTCCTACTCTACAAAGGGTAATGATTAAACAAAGTGATATATATATATATATATATATATATATATATATATATCACATTACCACAAATTCTGTAGAGGGAGAGACAAGTATGGATTTTTATATAGGTAGAGAATCAAGAAATTGAAATCTATTTTCCAGGCTTAGTAAGAAATGAGCTCATTTTCTGAGAAAGAATTCCTGGATTACTGAAGCAGTACTAGATTACTGAAGATCAACAAAAGTCTGAAGAGAAAAATGATTTCTTTTTCTCTTTATTCCATGAAAATTACATATTAACATAAGGAAAATAACTAAAAATCCATTTAATAAACAAAGCAGGAAACAACCAAGGTAAGAATATTATCTGCCAAAATTCATCCCAATTTAGGAAGCCACCAAAAGTTTAAGACATGTCTCCAGATCTCAAAGAGGTGCTTTATTTCTCTGTAAATAATGGTACGATCCTGAGGGACCCAGGATTAATTTCTTAGAATGATAAGGCCTGGTTGACGAGCTAGCCGGGAGAAGAGTAATTTGGGAATTTGATACTATGGCACAGAGCATCAGAGCAGAAGATAAGAAGGAAGTGACGACACCCATACCCCATTTACGTCTTCAATCACGACTTCTAATATGAGGTATAAACTGCAAATGGAGCAGGATAGAAAGAGAAAGCAGAAATCACCTTGCATCCCCTTGCAAAATTTGACTGAGCAAATACACATACTGATGCCCTGAGAAATCCAGGTGAGATTTGCGAGAATCATGCTGAACTGACATCATGGTATCTGCTGCTACCTCTGGAGGAAACAGTCAGGAATGTCTGCCTCCAAGACAAGAAACACAATGTATCTATTTGGAAAATGTTCTGAGAAACATTCCCAAGCTATTAACTGCCTCTGACCATTACTTATAAAGAGCAGACAAGAATTCTGTAGGCTCTAGTCACAATTAAAGAAAGCTCATGAAGAATTATAAGAGAGATTATATACAGAGTTGATGTAAAGCAAACAGGGGCAAAGGAACATAGCAAGCAAAAGGCAGTGCCTGGTAGAGATCAGGAAAGAATTGAAGGTAGCAATGAAATCATTATAGAAATGAACAATAAAGACATTAGATGTACCAAGACAGTGAAAAGGAGAAAAAAAGGATAATAGAGTTTATGATCAACACTTCCAAAGATTTTGCTGAACTATAAAATGGAGTAAGTAGTTAGCGGTAAAGAGACAATAAAGAAGCAAAAAATAGTAATAGTAATAATAATAATAATGCAGGAAATAGGAGAGAATAACAAAAGAATAAAAAGAACCCAAAAGTTCTCAATAGACTAGTTAAATAAATTATGGTATACCATATAATAGAACACCATACAGAAATTTTCTAGTACCCAATGTTGGAAGGAATATATTAAAAGATAAGGAAGATTATGTTAAATAAAACTCCCATTTGTGTAAAACAACTAGAGACCACTTTGCTTCCCCTGGAAGGGATGAGTGTTTAGAAAACAGGATAAGCAGAGGGACCTACTTTTTACTCTATATGCCTTTGCACTTGTACAAAAGCAAGTTTTACCATATCTATCTTCTATTTATTAATTTAAAAAATTTTTTAAAAGACAAGAATAAACCCTTGACTCAGCTTTTCCAAAAAACAGCTAATGAGAAATGTATGCAGATGATGTGGTGTGGAATTGTGCACCTGAATCTGTATAATGTTGTTAACCAGTGTCACCCCAATAAATTCAATAGAAAGAAAAATAATAAATCATAATCCCCACAAAAAAAGAAAAGTTGAAGAGGAAATAAATTGAGGACCAAAGAGCAAAAGATAAAAAGCAAAAACTGCACTAACCTTAAAATACAAGAGTGTCTTGGCCATTCCTTTGCTTTTTTTTTTTTTTTTTTTTTTTTTTTAAGTGAGATCTCTTACCCTTTGAGACAACATGAAGGGACTTGGAGAATATTATGCTAAGCAAAATAAGCCACTCAGAGAAAGACAAATATCACATGATCTCACCTATTTGTGGAACATAATGAACAAAATAAGCTGTCGACCAAAAGAGATCCAGAATCATGGAAGTAGGGAGCAGACTGACAAACCTCAGAGGGATGGGGGGTGGGAGGGTAGGGAAGAGATCAACCAAAGAACTTATATGCATATATGCACAACCAATCGACATGGACATTATGCTGGGGAAGGCAGGAGGGAGTTGGGAGCAGGAAGGAAGGGGTCAATGGGGAAGCAAAGGGGAACACCTGTAATACTTCCAACAATAAAAATTTTTTTTAATTTTTATTCTTTATTCTTTATTTTTTAATTTTTATTAAATCTTTAAATATATTTTTCTTTCTTTTTCTTCTTTTAACATATCCTTTCTTCTTTGTATTGTGTGTTCACCTCCCCAAGTCAAATCTTCTTCCATCATCATAAGTACCATCCATGGTGACTCTTCAAATTATACCTCTAGCCCATACTTTCTTAATTTCCCTGAACTCCAGTTTTATATAGCCAACTACCAACTTGACATTTCACTTGCATTTCTAAAAGACAGCTTCAATTTAACATAGCACAATGTGCCCTTTCTTAGTCTTTGTTATCCCCATGAAATGCACCACTATTTACTCATTTGCCCAAGCCAACATCCTAGGATTTATCCCTAAAATATTCTCCTCATTCCCTCACCTCATCACACAGCCATGCTGACTCTTTCCCTAAAACATGTACCAATTCTGTCCAAGTCTGTCTGGACAGCTGCCACTCTGCTCCAGGTGCCCACCATCCCCTCCTGCGTGCCCTCCCTGCATACACTCTCACTCCTCCGCCATTACTCATTGTCTAAGCTCGGCCATCCTGCTGCCATAATAAACTCTCCATTGATTTCTGCTTTCATTTATAGTCTACTCTCCACATGTGGCCAGAGTGGTATTTTAAAAAGGAAAATAAGATCATGTAATTTAACTCCTTAAAACCCTCAAGGATCTCACATCACACTTAAAATTCAGGCTCGCCACCCGAACCTAAAGGGCCTTCCAGATACTGACTACTTCTCTGACATTATTTTTCCTTCCCCTTTTTCTTCCCTTACCCAGATCCATCCATGTGGAACCTTGCTTTTGTTCCTTGATGCTGCTACGTTTGTGCTTGCCTCAGGTTACTTGCATGAGACATTTTATTGTCCTGAAATACTATGTCCTCATTTCACCTCTCAGAGAGGTTTTCCTTGAACACCAATCTAATGGCATATCATCCTATCCATCACTGTCACACTGCCCTGTTTTATTTTCCTTATTTGCCTTATAAAAACTATTTGATTTTTCTCTTTTCTTTTAGTATTTAAGTCTAGGAACAAGAACAAAAAAACAAATATAAGTAGACTCTGTGTTTGTTGAATAAATGAGTCAATTTCTTTTGTATTCTTAAAATGTTAATGAATCTAAACATAGTTTTTTTTTCTATAGACACAACAAGAGGTCAAGAAATAAACAAGAGACAAAAGTTTCTGATTGGCCCTGGGAAATTAAATGGTAAGGAGGTGAACTTGTGCTTTTAATTTATATGCTTTGAAACTAATTTAATGAAACTAATTTAACTTCTGCAGTGAAAATTACATTATTTTTGTTTCTTATTAACAAACACATAAAGCTTTTATAAGTGAAAAGCCCTGTTCCAGGGGGCAAACAATCCAGAGATTACTGGAGAGGAGATACAAGAACTAGAACTGGTTTAGATAAGTAGAATGCAATAAAATCTTTGTCAATGACCATACATTTATTCTATCCACACTCCTCTTTGCTTTATGCTATAAGCTTTAGATAAAATCCAATTGCTCTTAATCAACAAATGTGATACAGCACATAAACAAAATAAAAGATAAAAACCATGTGATTTGACAAAATCCAGCACCCATTTCTGATAAAAATGCTTAACAATGTAAGAAGAGAGAGATCGTATTTCAACATAATAAAAGTCATATATGAAAAACCTACAGCCAACATCATACTCAATGGGCAAAAACTAAAAGCATTTCCCTTAAGAACGGGAACAAGACAGGGATGCCCACTTTTGCCACTCTTATTATTTAACACAGTACTGGAAGTCTTAGCCACAGCAATTAGACAGGAAGAAAAAAATAAAAGGGATCCAAATTAGAAAGGAGGAAGTGAAACTGTCATTATTTGCAGATGACATGATATTGTACCTAGAAACCCCCAAAGACTCCATCAAAAATCTACTAGAGTTAATAAATGAATTTGGAAAAGTAGCAAGATACAAAATTAACATCAAGAAATCAATGGCATTCTTATACACCAATGATGAACTCACAGAAAGAGAAACTAAAAAAAAATAATCCACCCTGGCTGGTTTGGCTCAGCGGTTAGAGCGTCGGCCTGGGGTCCAGAGAGACCCGGGTTCGGTTCCCGCTAAGGGCACGTACTTCGGTTGCAGTTTGTCCCCGGCCCTGGTTGGTCGTGTGGGTGCCAGCCACTCGATGTGTCCCTTCACGTCGATGTTTCCCTCTCTCTCTCTCCCTCCCTCCCACTCTATCTGTGCAAAAAAATGGAAAAATATCCTCGGGTGAGGATAAAAATAATAATAATAATAATAATCCTATTTACCATCACAAGAAAAAAATTAAAATACCTAGGAATAAACTTAACCAAAGAAGTAAAGGACCTCTTAACCAAAGAAGTATAGGTCATTGAAAAAAAAATAGAGGAAGATATAAAAAGGTGAAAGTACATACCTTGTTCATGGATTGGAAGAATTAACATCATTAAAATGTCCATATTACCCAAAGCAATCTATAGATTTAATGCAATCCCCATCAAAATACCAACGGCATACTTCACAGAACTAGAACAAATACTTCAAAAGTTTATATGAAACCAAAAAAGACCCCGAATAGCCACAGCAATCTTGAAAAAAAAAGAACAAAGTTGGAGGGAAGACATTACCAGATTTCAGGTTATACTACAAAGCCACTATAATCAAAACAGCCTGGTACTGGCACAAGAACAGGCAGATAGATCAATGGAACAAAATAGAGAACCCAGAAATGGACCCAATACAATATGCTCAATTAATATTTGACAAAAAGGGCAAGAGCATACAGTGGAGTAAAGACAAGTTCTTTAATAAATGGTGTTGAAAAAATTGGACAGCCATATGCAAAAAAATAAAATTAGACCATCAACTTACACCCTACACAAGAATAAACTCACAATGGATAAAAGACTTAAATGTAACTCATGAATCCATAAAATCCTAGAAGAAAATGTAGGCAACAAAATCTGGTAATGTGATTCCTCTTACTTTGTACTTCTTTTTCAAGATTTTGAGGTCTTTTTTGGTTCCATATGAACTTTTGAAGTATTTGTTCTAGTTCTGTGAAATATGTCGTTGATATTTTGATGGGGAGTGCCTTGAATCTATAGATTGCTTTGGGTAGTATGGACATTTTAATGATGTTAATTCTTCCAATCCATGAACAAGGTATGTGCGTCCACTTTTTTATATCTTCCTCTATTTTTTTTTCAATGACCTCTAGTTTTCTGTGAATAGGTCCTTTATTTCTTTGGTTAAGTTTATTCCTAGGTATCTTAATTTTTTTGCTGCAATGGTAAATGGGATTGTTTTCTTTGTTTCTCTTTCTGTGAGATCATCATTGGTGTATAAGAATGCCATCAATTTCTTGATGTTAATTTTGTATCCTGCTACTTTTCCAAACTCATTTATTAACTCTAGTAAATTTTTGATGAAGCCTTTGGGTTTTCTATGTATATTATCATGTCATCTGCGAATAATGACAGTTTCACTTCCTCCTTTTCAATTTGGATCTCTTTTATTTTTTCTTCCTGTCTAACTGCTGTGGCTAAGACTTCCAGTACTATGTTAAATAAGAGTGGCAAAAGTGGGCATCCCTGTCTTGTGTCTGTTCTTAAGGGAAATGCTTTTAGTTTTTGCCCATTGAGTATAATGTTGGCTGTAGGTCTTTCATATATGGCTTTTATTATGTATAGATATGATCCCTCTATTCCCACATTGCTGAGCGTTTTTATCAGAAATGGATGCTGGATGTTGTCAAAGGCTTTTTCGGCATCTATTGATATGATCATGAGGTTTTTATTCTTCATTTTGTTTATGTGGTGTATCACATTTATTGATTTGCGAATATTGTAACAGCCTTGCATCCCTGGGATGAATCACACTTGGTCATGGTGAATAATTTTTTTGATGTGTTGCTGGATCAGATTTGCTAGTATTTTGTTCAGGATTTTGGCATGTGTTCATCAGGGATATTGGCCTGTAGTTTTCTTTCTTTGTAATGTCTTTTTCTGGTTTTAGAATTAGAATTATGCTGGCCTCATAAAACGAGTTTGGAAGTCTTCCTTCTTCTTGAATTTTTTGAAATATTTTGAGGAGAATGGGTGTTAGTTCTTTTTTGAATGTTCAGTAAAACTCCCTCGTGAAGCCATCCAAGCCTGGGCTTTTGTTTGCTGGGAGAATCTTGATCACATCTTCAATTTCTTCTATTGTTATTGGTCTGTTCAAGTTTTCTATTTCTTCCTGGTCCAGTTTTTGGAGACTATGTGTTTCTAGAAATTTGTCCATTTCACTCAGATTGTTGAATTTGTTGCCATATAATTATTCACAGTAGTTTTTAACGATCTTCTGTATTTCTGTGGTATCAGTTGTTACTTCTCCTCTTTCATTTCTGATTTTCTGTATTTGGGTTTTCTCTCTTAGTTTCATGGTGAGTCTAGCTAAGGGTCCATCGATCTTGTTTATCTTTTCGAAAAACCAGCTCTTTGTTTCATTGATCCTTTGAATGGATTTTTTGGTCTCTGTGTCATTTATTTCTGCTCTGATCTTTACTATTTCCTTCCTTCTACTTGCTCTAGGGTTTTCTTTCTAGTTCTTTAAGTTGTGAGGTTAGGTAATCTATTAGAGATTTTTCTTGCTTCTTGAGGTAGGCCTGTAGTGCTATGAACTTCCCTCTCAGAACTGCTTTTGCTGTATCCCATAGGTTTTGTGTTGTTGTATGTTCATTTTCACTGGATTCCAGGAAGTTCTTAATTTCTTCCTTGATCTCCTCATTGACCCATTTGTTGTTTAATAACCTGCTATTTAGCTTCCATGTGTTCAAATGTATTTGCATGTTCTTGTTGCAGTTGATTTCTAGTTTCATGCCACTGTGATCTGAGAAGATGTTTGATATGATTTCAGTCTTCTTGTACTTGTAGAGACTTAGTTTGTGTCCTAACTTTGAGGTCTCTCTTTGAGAATGTCCCATGTGCACTTGAGAAGAATGTGAATTCTATAGTTTTGGGGTGTAATTCTCTGTAGATGTCTATTAAATCCATTTGGCCTAGTGCTTCATTTAGAGTCTCTATTTCCTTGCTTTTTTTTGTCCAGAGGATCTATCCAGTGATGTCAGTGGAGTGTTGAAGTCCCTTGCTATGATTGTATTTCTATCGATTTCTCCTTTGAAGTCTTCCAGAAGATTTTTAATATACAGTGATACCTCGGTTCTCGAACATAATTCGTTCCAGGAGGACGGTCGAGAACCAAATTGTTCGAGAACTGAAGCAATGAAACCCAATAGGAAATAATGGAAACTGGATTAATTCGTTCCAAGCCCCAGAAAATGCCTATTTACTGGCCTAATTTGTATATAATATGTAGAAAAACATAAGTCTCAACAAGAAATAAAAGTGTACAGTATGTCTAAGGGTTAAATTCAGTGTAAAGCGTGACTCTCTCCACAAAGCGTGACTCTCTCCACAAAGCCTGACTCTCTCTCTGCACTCACACTGATGACGCAAGCAAGGCGCGCTGGGCCGAATGAACGCCATTCGGCTCAACTCGGCTCATCTCGGAAGTTCGAGTTCCAAATATTTGTTCGGATTCCAAGGCAAAAGTTTCTCGAATCTCCTGGTCGAATACCGATTTGGTCGAAAGTCAAGGCGTTCGAGAACCGAGGTATCACTGTATTTTGGTGCTCCTATATTGGGTACATATATGTTTATCAAGGTTATATCTTCCTGTTTGATAAATCCTTTCAATATTATGTAGTGGCGTTCTTTGTCTCTAGTTATGGTCTTCATTTTGAAATCTATTTTATCAGATATGAGCTTTGCTACCCCAGCTATTTTTTCCTTTCTGTTTGCTTGGAAGATTTTTTTCTATCCCTTCACTTTCAACCTATGTGAGTCTTTTGTTGTGAGATGGGTCTCTTGTAAACAACATATAGATGAGTCATGCTTTCTTATCCAATCAGCTACTCTGTGTCTTGTTATGGGAGCATTCAATCCATTTACATTTAAAGTGATTATTGATAGGTTCTTATTTATTGCCATATTTGTTTAGTGTGGTTATATTTTTCTTCCTATTTCTCCTGCTAATTACAGCAGTCCTTTTAACATTTCTTGCAGTCCTGGTTTCGTGCTATTATATTCCCCTAGCCTTTTTTTGTCTGGGAAGCTCTTTTTTTGACCTTCTATTTTGAATGATAGCCTTGCTGGGTAGAGTAGTCTTGGATTCAGATCCTTGTTTTTCATGACCTTGATTACCTCATGCCATTCCCTTCTGGCCTGTAGTGTTTCTGTTGAGAAGTCAGCTGAGAGCCTTATGGGGTTTTCTTTGTAGGTAACCTGTTGCTTATCTCTTGCTGCTTTTAGGATTCTCTCTGTCTTTAATTTTTGGCGTTTTGATTACTATGTGTCTTGGTGTGGGCCTGTTTAGGTTCTTCTTACTTGGGGTTCTCTATGCTTTTTGAACTTAAATCCTTCTTCCTTCACCAAATTATGAAGTTTTCTGTCACTATTTCTTCAAATATATTCTCTAACCCTTGCTCATTTTCTTCTTCTTCAGGGACTTTTATGATGCGTATGTTATTACATTTCCAGTTGTTGCACAGTTCTCTTAAGCTGTCTTCTTGTTTTTTAATTGTATTTTTCTTTTGGTTTTCTAATTGGTTGATTTTTTCTACCCTAACTTCTAATTCACTGATTCGTTCCTTAGCTTCCTCTCTCTGCTATTTAGACCTTCCAATGTGTTCTTTATTTCTGCTATGTCATTCTTCATTTCTTCTTGGTGATTTTTAATTTCCAACTGGTTGATTTTAAACATTTCTATGTCTTTACTCATGGTGCTCTTGTCCTTACACATCCTGTTGAGCTTCCTCAAGATCATGGCTCTGAATTCTAGTTCTGTTAACTTGCTTAACTGCACCTCATTTATCTTATCTTTGGTAGAGGTCTCTTGTTCTTTCATTTGGCTTTTGTTTCTGTGTTTTACCATTTTGGCTATCTCAGTGGTCTTTGGAGCCTGCCAAATTTTCCCCGTGGGTGTTGGTATTCTGCTGCTTGTGGCTCCCTCTCTTGGGTTTGGATGAGCCAGGGAGGACCCACATTACACACCACTGTCAAGTCTTACTTTCCTGGTTAAAGTTGCTAGCCCAGGGAATGGTACAGTTATCCTCCAGCTTTTTGCCTGGAGGCTATCAGTAGTGATTACCTGAAGAACCTTGGCTTCTCAGTTGAATAAAAAACTCCCTCAGGTGCTCAGTGTAAGAGGATTTCCTGAGGGTGGGTCAGATGCTCGTTGTTTATGGGCCTCAATTAACATTTCAATGGCCACCAGGTGGGGTTGAATTCCCGAGGGAGGGGCCACAGCCTCTCCCCAGAGCTCTGGAAAGGAGTAAGATGACCACAGTCCTGGGTGGCTGCAAATCAGCAAAAGCTCTGAGCACCCTCCAAATCCTGAGTGTCCCCACACAGTTCCAGTCCAGTCTGCCCTCCCTCTGCCAGAGCCCAAGGTAAGTGGCTGCTGCTATTTTAGCCTCTGTCCTGGCTCTGCGCTGTGGAGCCACCTGGGAGTGTAACCCAAGGGCGCCGCTCACAGCCTAGGCCGCTGCAGACCATAGGCTCCCAACCCCCCTCTCGCATCTCCGCAAGCCTACCAGGATTGAGTCAGCGTCCCTGGTTACGTGGTTCTCCAAGCTGCTTTTCTGTTGCCTTTTTCTGACGATTTGTCTTTATTTTTGTTGTAATTTCAGTTTGGTCCTGGGAGATGGTCTGTGTAGCTTCCATTCACTCCACCACCATTTTGGAATCTCAGATCTCTTATCCTTTGAGATGACATGGGGGAACCTGTAGAGTATTGTCCTAAGCGAAACTAGCCAAGCAGAGAAAGATAAATATCACATGATCTCACTTATTTGTGGAATATAACAAACATAACAGTCTGAGGAATGGGGTAGTCCCAGAGACGTAGAAGTTGGGTACAGACTGACAATCCCCAGAAGAGGGGGGAAGGGGGAGAGATAAACCACAGAACTTATATGCATGTGTGCATGAACAATGGACATGGACAACAAAGCTGGGAACAGGGCGGGGAGAAAGAGGGAGGGAGCATCAGTGAAGGAAAAAGGAGAAACATCTGTAACAAAGATTAATTTATTAATTAATTTAAAAAAATAAAATGAGACCGATGCAGAGAACCAGAAGGCTGTCCCTAAGTGATAAGCTTCCTAAGCCTGTGGGACTCAATAACAGGAGGTAGAAAAAAATAAAAATAAGAAGTACCTTTATGTGTTATCTGGATAAAGTCAGAAATTTCATAAGAGATTGTTACATTTTCATATTGATTGTATTATTGATATCCAATTTTTCAAAATATTATAGGGTTTTACAATCCCAATGCAAGTACAGAGTAAAGATGGAGGAAATAAAATATTACATGTTGTTATAAGTAGTTAGATGCTTATGGCAGTTGTTACTTTCATATTGACCAACATGATTAATCTGTGGTTTAGAAATAGAAAACCTGAGTCCCTCTCAGAGAGGGAAGCTACAGGCACTTGGAACTATAATTACCTGTCACTTAATGATGGTATACATCTGAGAAGTTTGTCCTTAGGTGATCTTGTTGTTCGAACATCACAGAGTGCACTTATGCAAACCTAGATGGCATAAGAACACCCAAACCTGTAGAGAATTTCTATATATGCTTATTTGAGTCAAACAGAGGATATATCTGAAAGCAAGATTTCAATAAACAAAATGCTTCTGAGCATAATAATAATTTGCAGTTTCTTTCATACATTTGAGATTAGGGAAGGAACCTAAGGAAAATTACATAAAGTTGGGGGAAAACAAGATGAGGATTGGTTTACAGGATAAACTCTTGAGGGTGATCATGTGAGGATCGGTTTATAGGTGCTTTCTTGAGGGAAGTATTAGAAAGAGAGATCTGAAAAGAGGCATTAACCTGGATGCACAGAAAAAATGGGCTTGCTTGAGGCAAAGATAAGCCTTTGCTAAAGAGGTTGTATGTCAGGGCATGATTACCCACTGTGACCTATCCAGTTAGGAAAGTATGATCAGATCACCTTGTGAGTTCCTTAGAACTTCTTTTCTTCTGTAGACACCAAGAAGAAAGATCCACTTGATGTGCACTTTGAGAAGGAATTTATCTGTTGAGAGCCTAGCAGCCATTTGTTGATAAGGGCTTCTTACCAGGAAGAAAATCAGGCTGAACTCTTGAAGCTTCATGCTTGTTTACTCCATCTGGGTCAACCACTGCAGAGAAACCCTGGTTTCCTCTTTTCTACCAATGGACTGGGACCTGCCCTGTCCAATCAGAACTGCACAGTTTGGATGCCTCATTTACATAAAGTGGACCTAATTGAGAACCTGGGCGGGAACTTTCACTATAAAAGTGGCCTTCACCCTGGTCGGTTTGGCTCAGCGGTTAGAGCGTCGGCCTGTGGTCCAGAGAGACCCTGGTTCGGTTCCTGCTAAGGGCATGTACCTCGGTTGCAGTTTGTCCCTGGCCCTGGTTGGGTTGTATGGGTGGCAACCACTCAATGTGTCCCTTTCACGTTGATGTTTCTCTCTCTCTCTCCCTCCCACTCTATCTGAACAAAATATCAAAAAATGTCCTCGAGTGAAGATAAAAAAAAAAAAAATTGTAGCCTTCCCTTTGTTTCAGTGGAACATAATTTAGATTACTACCTGAATTTGTGTCTCCTGGGCGGCAGCTCACTTTTGCTTAAATAAGTACCTTTTATGCTTTATTATTCTAAAATTAATTCTGGTTTACACTTTCACACACAGGAGGAGAGATGGGCACTTATGACTATAAATGACAAAGTAGGGCTGCTATTAGCTCAAATTGTACCTTTGCAAGAATTTTTAAATGGCATTTCTTCTTTAATTTGCTTTATTTCTTTTGGGCAGGAGAATTATTATAGTCAACAGACAAAGCCACAACATTCGCCATCTTAACAGTGCTCCAACCTGTACATAATACTCGGTGTCTTTGTAATTTAGGAACATTTGGTGGAAGCTACCAGGAGACATTTGAGCTCCAAATTGGGAGATATTTCTAACATCATTTTTAACAGTCAGATTGAACTGTTTCATTAAACTCTAAGCCCCCTATCATTGGAGGAATTGAAACTGGCTTAATTATACTCACATATTAAGTATAAATTATAGATAAGACGTTAAACATAAATGGTAGTTAGACTAGATAATCTCTAAGGTTTTTTCTAACCCCTAGAATTCAATATACTATTTGAAAAAGATTTAGAAAAACTTCAACAAAAGATATATAACACATTTGCTGTTATATATCCAGGAAAGTATCAGTCATAGCTTTAAGAGAAAAAACAAATCTAGTTCAATATATTTCTTAATATCTTGTATTTATAAATCACTGGTATTACCCTTCATGCACATGGTTCCATTGGTTTCTGAAAACAATGAGATAGAAAGGCAAGTGTTAGTTAATTCCATGTTGAGATGAGACAACAAAGATTCAGAGACCTGATTTCACACAATGTTTCACAAATAAAAGCTGAAGAATGTCAGACTCAGATCTGATTTCCTGTCCTTGCTCTCTGTGTCACATTCTTCCTCCAGAAAGTTTTAAGTTTAACTCTGAGTTTCTAATTTGCCAAACCAAAAATGCAAATATAATGAACCATGTAATTTGTATTATGTGGAAAAAAGAAGTTTGACAGGACATCAAGTAAAACAAACATTTTTACTACTATAATTTATTTTTTCACTTGTTTGTTGACTCTCTTTCCTACTAGAATGTAAGTTTGATTAGGAGAAAGAGTCTGACTCTCTTGAGGTGAGTTGGTTTCCACCATCTAGGCTCTCAAATATTAGCTGTTTGAATTAATAAATAGTTTAAGCAATTAATTATGTGGTCTGTATCTAATATATCTTAGATAAAATAGGAGATTCAGCAACAGTTGTGTACATAAATCCACCTTAAATAAGTAATCAGAAAAGCATGGCTTTATAAAATACCACAAATAGGATGGCCTAAATATCAAGATTAAATTTGTGTAAACCAGATAATCAGGTAATTGACAACATAACCCCTTTTAATGAACTGTTTGGACAGTGTACACAAATAGAGTTTTGCATAGTCAAAATTGAATTTCAACTCCTGATTCTTGGTCCATTATTATTTCCATTGGGAATCATGTCTTCTTTCCTCCACTCTATATTAGTTCCCTGCTATTTTCACTAATAGAACAGGAGGGTTGTCATTCCTGATTAAATTCAAGAGATTTTTATCTGTTGGAAGTATTAAATAATACACAGATAGGAAGAAAATGATATAGCTCCCAAATGGATAGGACACAGTGGCTAAACTGGAGAATTAATAAGCTACGACCAAACAATACATTGTGAATGGGACTTGGTGTTGATGCCAAAGTAAAGAATGGAAGGTTTTGGTTGATTCTTCTTTATTGGCATCAAGTCTTTTTAATTTGGCATTTTGAGGAGAAATTTGTTCATTTTATTTATTTTTAATATTTTTATTAAAGACTATTTTTTAGAGCAGTATTGTGGTATTGTGTTCACAGCATAATTGAAAAAGGGATTTTACATATATCCCCTGCCCCAGCACATGCATAGCTTCTTCTATTATCAACACCCCCCCTTCTAAAGTGATACCTTTGTTAACAATTGGTCAGCCTTCAATGACAAATCTTAATCACCCAAAATCCATAGTTTACATTACTATTCATTCTTGGTGTTGTGTTGTACATTCTGTGGATTTGGATAATGTAAAATGACATGAATTCATCATTATGCTATCATTCAGAGAATTTTCACTGCCCTTAAAATCCTCTATGCTCCACTTATTTATCCCTTTCCTTCTCCCAACCCCTAACAATCACTGATCTTTTTAACGGCTTAATCATTCTGCCTTTTCCAGAATATCATATAGTTGGAATCATACAGTAGGTAGCCTCTTCCCATTGACTTATTTCACTTAGTGGTGTTAATGTAAGCTTCCGTTGTGTGTTTTCATGGCTGGATAGCTCATTCCCTTTTTAACAATGAATAATATTCCAGTGTCTGAATGTACCGGTTTATATGTCCATCAACCTACTGAAGGACATCTTGCTTGCTTCCAAGTTTTGACAATTCTGAATAAAAGTACCATAAACAATTGTGTGCAGGTTTTTATGTGAACATAGTTTTCTACTCCCTTGGGTAAATACCAAGGAGCATAGTGACTGGATCATATAGTAAGAATATGTTTAGTTTCACGAGAAACTGCCAAACTGTCTTCCATCATGGGGGCACCATTTTGCACACTCACCAGACTGAATGAGAGTTTCTGATGCTCCACATCCTGCCCAGCATTTGGTGTTGTCACAATTCTGGGTTTTGGCCAGCCTAATAGGTGTGTAGTGGCATCTCATTGTTGGTTTAATTTGCATTTCTCTGATGACATGTCATGTGGACCATCCTTTCATATGTTGTTTGGTGTCTGTATAATTTCTTTAGTAATGTTTTAGTTAAGGTCTTTGATCTATTTTTTAAGCAGATATTTTTGTTTTCTGATTATTGAATTTTAAGCGTTCTTTGTATATTTTAGATTAACAGGCCTTTAGCAGATGTGTCTTTTACAAATATTAACTCCCAGTCTGTGGCTTGTCTTCCAGTTCTTTGTCTTTTACAGAGCAGATTTTTAAAATTTTAATGAAGTCTATTTTATCAATTACTTGTTTAATGCAATATACCTTTGGTTTTGTACCTAAAACATCATTGCCGTACTCAAGGTCATCTACCTTTTCTAATTTTATTTTTCAGAAATACCTGGAAAGAGTTTCTCTGTCTCAGAATTATAGTAGTGACTTTGTTCTCTTGGGGAAAATATTGATGTTGAAATTAAAGTCATAGATTGGTACTATCATTTTTCTTAATGGAAATTAAAGCACTATTCTCTTCAAGAAAACATAGTAAGCTTTCACTTCAGTGGCATTCACTCCTTTAATAATTATATACTATCTACCTTTTAGTCTGTATCTGTCTCTGTGATGTGTATGTATTACTAAAATTTCTTTTTCTAATTGATGCCATTAAAAAAGGTGCTGTTTAAAGACAAGTGACATTTAAAATGATAAAGATAAAATACTAAAGGTAAAACTAGCAACTTTTACAAGTCAGTGGGAGAAGGAAGACATGGCAAAAGTGGCAGAATATCAATCATAAGAAGATGTGAACTATGTTTTAAAAAGATAAAACAGAAAGAAACTAGGCATACATGATTTGAAAACAATTGGTGGCATCAGGAAACATGGTATTGATTATATCAAGACACATAATCATTGATATTCTGACCATAGTTTAACACAAAACCTACTGAATGCTATGTTTGTGGTGCCACAAGACCACAAGTTCAATTCATCATGTGTCGGTGTGAGGGTGTGAAGCAGAGAAGGGAGATGGCAGAGCCTCAATGATATAGCAACAGTTTAACAACAGAGAAGTCTAGATTCTAAAGATAGTAAAACAATACTGCCAAAGAGGATGGTGTTGAGGGAAATTTGTAGAAAACAGTCAAGAAGACAAAACACAAATGAAGGGTGAAGGAGGATCCAAAGAAACTCTACAACTTCTAAGAAGAGGGTGTTTTGATGGCTGTATCTGTCATTTTCTGGGCAACGGGGTTGGTTTGGTTGATGTCTAATTAGAAGCCCCTCCCTCTCCCCCTATTCTATGATGTCTCACATTCATCAGAGAGTAGCCATTCTTTCAGCAGGGATAATTGTTTTTTTAATGTTTTTATTGATTTTTAGAGAGAGAGGAAGGGAAAGGGAGAGATAGAAACATCAATGAGAGAGAAACATTGATCAGCTGCTTCCTGCACGCATGTGCCCTGACTGGGAATCGAACCAGCAAAGTCTCAGTGCATGTGTTAATGCTCAACCACTGAGCCACACCTGCTGGGCAGGGACACATTTTCTTTAAGTCCCTCTTTCTCATTTTCCTCTTCCCCTGACTTTCCACTGTTATCTTTGATCATGTCTAATACTGAAGACTGTGAGAATTGCTACTTGGCATTTTTTGGCACATTTTTTGGCACAAATGCACCAGGGGATATTAAGAATGAGGGACTACTGCTACATAGGGTATTGTGTCACTTAACATGTGTCGCTTTAAGGCAATCAATGTTATAGGCAAAAATATAAAAGTATGGAGAAAAAATCGTTTATAGAACTTTAAAAGCCATAGCAGAATCTTAGCCTTCATAATAGTCACAGCAGACATTTCTGCAGCATTTACAAAGGGCCAGATATCACTCCATATATGAACTTCTTCCGTTCTCACATGGTAGATACTTTTATTTTTCCCATTTTACAAATGAGGCAAGTCTACACTACTGTCTTGTTCTAGAGACCTTCAGACCCACAAGGTGGCAGGTCTTACTTTCCAGGGAGAAACAAGCACAGTTCTCTTTGCCTTGACAGCACTAGAGCTCAAGGTAGAGTCAGGATGCAAGAGGAAACGAAACTTTCAGCAGCGGAGAAGAACTTCTGAAAGTCAAATAGCTCTCTTATATTTCTTATATGTGACTTACCTGGTCATATTTAGAAAAGTAATTCTAATGCAGCTTAAATTTTTTTCTCATTTTGACATTTAGCCTGAAAGCAATTTCATTCCCCAGTATTTTCAGACTGAATTATTCCTAGGTGCTATTGAATAGGAGTCAAAACGATGGAGGGGGGGCTCATGACAGACAGGGTGTTTTGAATCATAAGGATTTGAAACATTTTTGGTTTTCTATTTTATGTGTTCCTGTTAAAAGCATGCATTTTAAAGAAATATTTCATTAAATGCTTAAAAGGTTGGGGGTGAGGGAGATATAATTAAATGATAATGTCAGAAGAATAGAACATTGTCCCAAGATAATGTTCCGCTCTCCTGCTGGAGCAGAAAGGGAGGGACAAAGTGGAAGCACTGATTTTCCAAGCAGGAGACATTTGTTCGGTGACAATGTCTTATTACAATTAATTTACTCTTTGTATACAAACGACGAATGCAAGAGTAATTGCAGCCCCTGCGGATTAGGCAACATTGTTCTCCTGGTTCCTTTCTTCGGGGCCAGAACAAATCGCTGTTGGCAGCTGCCGCCGCAGTGCGTAATACTTCCTTCTGTCTCGCTCTTTCCCCAGGGTGACGTTCCAGCAATGATTTCTCCTGTTTACCCCCTCACACCCTCTTTCTCAGTTTCTTCTACCTCATTGCACCTTGTCATTCTTCTTCTGATTTTTCACTTATTTATCTAAGATAGATAAAGAAATGATTGCAAACCTGACTGTACATCAGAATCAGAATATTTCATTAAGAATAATGAGTTCTGGGCCCCATCCCAGGAAAGCTTAACTGACCATGAAAATCAGCAGTTATCAAGTTCGTATTTTCAAAAGATTCCCATATGATCATTATTTGCAGTCAGATTTGAAGATCCTTAATTGATATCCTTTAAATGACCTCAGTCAGCTTTCAGGTGGTTTATTTCAAGGTACAAGAACTTCTTAAATGCAAAATCAATGCATCGTCCACTTCAGAACTAATGTTCCCACACAGAGGCCCAAGTGTTCCTGCTCTCTGAACCCCCAAACAGCATGTGAACTCCGACACGAAGTCCACGTTGAGTGTTTTTCCGATTCCCTGCTGCTTTGATGAATGTACGATTAAGCAGGCAGCGGACCTCCCGCCCACAGAGACCGTTCTGGAAAAAGTGGACTATGATTGCCGAGCTCTGACTTGGAGTCCAGTCGGAGGAGGAGAAACCTCTCTACGAGAGGGAGCAAACAGCTCCTTTCCTGAGATGTGTGCCTCTTCCCTCTTAGCTTTTATACAGTTATAAGAGGCAGCAAGCCTGGCAACTCTCTCTCTCCTCGTACATTTTCCAAAATTTGTGGCAACCATCTGATAAGCACAGAGAGGCTCCGTTTGCTATTGTTAGGCTGGTTCTACAGTGGCTACATGTGAAGCTGAAACCTACCAAGAGCACACAGGCCCTGCAGACAGGGTTCGAACATCTCTCTGCAACGGTGAATCATTGAACCGCTGAGAGCATTGTGACCACGACACCAGCCCTTACAATGCCTTTGGAAAATTACATCATTATGATTCGCTGTGAAAATATATTATTTATGGGGAAGTTTAAGGGTGTTTTCAAAAGTATCTTAGCTATTCAGCTTCCAGTGCAGAGAAATAAAGTTCTTACATGATCTTTCTAGGCAAAAGGAAATGCAAATATGTAGTTCTATGATTCAAGTAGCATGTATTTATTTAAATTATACAGGGATAATGCAAGTTTGCCACCACACCTTTAAAACCCATGAGCTAAATCAATATTTCTACTTCTATGTACTGATAGGATAGTAAATTACCTCACCTTGACTAGTTAGCTTTGATCATTGAAACAACAATATATATATAGGGTGGTGTCTTGCCCAGGTACTGAATTTATTATCTTTTGAAAATAAAAATAAATAAATATCTCTTTTCTTATTATAACATGCACAGTCATGCTCATTGTTTAAAAAAAAAAAAAATAGACAATGTAGGGAAAAAGGAAGAAAATAAGCCCATCAGAATTTCACCACCCACAGATACCAACATCTTTCACATATTTCAAAAAACATACTTCCTTCCACATATTTTTCTATGTACATGCACACACATACTCACACACACACAGGATCGGGCAATTGAAGAATTTTTCTTCATGTAACAATAATATGGAAAACAATATGGACATTTTGTCAGCAAATACAGACCTGCATTATCATTTTTATAAATATAGACCATATCCTGATAGGATTGCTCTGCAACTTACTTAACACACCATTTTACTTGAACATTTAAAGTGCTTCTAATTTATTGCTATAAAAAATGTGTCAATGCCTTATTTTACATATATCTTTGCCTACCTGTATGCTTATTTCTTCAAGATAAATTTCTGAAAGGAAAACTGCTGGCCCAAATGTTCCTTCGGACATCATTCCTAGCCTTAAAAATCACATTCTTTAGCTCCATGTTACACGCGAAAGAAACTAGGAGAACAAACCTGCTCTTGTTCACATGGCTGTTAAAAATCTGAATTCAAATGAGGATTAGTCAAAGCCACTGCTGATCTCAAACTGACTCTTGATACTATCAAGAGGTTAATCCTAAATCTTCTTGGCCTTTGAGATAAGATTTCCAAATAATGATTCCCAAGACCCATGCCTTATACAGTGGGAAGCCAGAACCCGAACAAGATTTCAGAGGCATATCAAGCACCCTATCGACTTCTGGTTACCTTGTGTTTCATGGTTGAACTCTGCAGATTTCTTGTTCCAACTCTTACAGCCGCGACTCCTTTTCTGGTATCAGTTCTAACCAGAAGTGGATCTCACTCCCGTCCTCCCAAACCCCATCAAAGCAAGATTGCGCCATGGAACTCATTTCACCACAGATAGGGCATTCACACAGGGGAAGGATAGAATAGCTAGAGCAGCAAATAATTTCAGGATTAAATATTATCCAGTTCTTATTTTAAAACTCTTTTGCTCTTGCCATTTCGGGGGATTTCTCACCATCCATCAACCTCCATTAATTCCATCCTGAGATGTGGTCACTTCTTCCCTGTGATTCTTGCCTCTGGCTGAAAATTAGAAATGCTGGAGAGGCTTTATAAAAATGTTGTTGTCCAGGCCCCACCCAGACCAAGTCTTTGGGGAGTGGAACCAAGAAATGAGGATTTTTTTAAGTTCCGCTGGTTATTTCAACCTTGTTGCAACCAGGTGGAAAATGACTTTCAGCCCCTTCATCCAATGCTCCTCTTTCCAATTCCTGAATCGTCCAGTCCTTTGATCTACTAGCCAAACCTGCAAACTAGTATTTCTTGCTTTTGCAGAACAAGGTATTTCTTTTTTGATATCATTTTTTTTTTCCCTTAACCTCTCTGCGCAATGCCCTAAGGCATGACCTTTCCATACTCAAAAAGGTGATTTCCTAAATAAAAGTGAATTTCGGTCCTAAGGAAAAACCTGCTGTTTTTTTTAGAGTGCAGGGTCAAATGTCAGCATTTTCAAACTGTGGAAGTTCAAAACTGGCTCCTTTCACGTAGACTACATACAGGGTGGGGCAAAAGTGGGTTTACAGTTGTGAGTACATGAAACACCAAGTTGATTCATTACTATTATTTATTAATGATTGTATTATTTTCCAAATGAACAATTAGAAACCTACTTTGCCCCACCCTGTACATAAATGAAGCAACCTGTCTGGTCAAAGATCTTAATTAGAATTTGCATCATTATTAAAAATTCACATGGTTAAGGACTGGTCTCTTTCTGAATGGGTTCTGTGTACATTTTAATGGAAATATACACCAGCCTTTCTTCTCTCTGAATTTTTTCTTTTACTTTGCTACCTGCCTTCCCCACATTCTAGAAGTACCCTCTTGAGCATCTTGGACTTTCTCTGTAGAGTCCTAGAATCTGGAGACTTCCACCAGCGTGTTGAATATCCGACTCTCATGCCTGTCAGGAGAAAGTAGGTAACTCTATATCGCCCACAAAGAGAAGTTTACTTTGTATGAGATCTCTAAGGCTGTTTTTCCAGTCATTTCACATATTTTGTCCTGTTTATTTTGCAGAAGTTCATTTCATCTTCCACAATCATATGTTAAACACACACTGCAGTGTAATTGTTTGTGAATGGTTCTGTTTCAGGGGGGTTGTTCTACTGCCTTAAATAACCTATTAATTTTTGTTGTTGTTGTTAGGAAAGAGCACATAAAACTGACAGAAATGATCCTTTGAAAATCTGGGTTCTGAGATCATGGAAAAATGAAAGATACAAATTCATATCTAAAACATCTAAACAAAGTCTATCTTAATAAATCGTTGGTGGTTATTGGAGTTTACAGGTGGTTCTATTTTATGTGTTCATACCCAAATGGAGTTGTGGCACGCCAACATATAGTTTTTGAAAAACGATACCTCTTACACATGAGAGAAATAGAATGTTTGTTAATATCTTGCTTCTAAGCAACATTTTTTAAAATTTGTTTTATGTTCAAAGATTTAATTCTTTCTGTGATATGATGAAAGATATTTGTATGGACAAGAAATAATTTTCATTGCCCTAAAAATCCTCTGTACTCTATGTATTTATCTCTTCTCGCCAGCCTTCACTCAACCCTTGGCAACCATGGATATTTTTATTGTATTCATAGTTTTGCCCTTTACAGAATGCCATATGATTGGAATCATATATTATGTAGCCTTTTAGATTGGCTTCTTGTGCTTAATAATATGAGTTTAAAATTCCTTCATGTCTTTTCATGGCTTGATAGCTCCTTTTTTTATAGCGCTGAATAATATTCCATTTTCTGGATGTACCTGTTTATTTACCCATTCGCCTACTGAAAGACTATTGCTTGTTTCCAAGTTTTGGGAATTATAAGTAAAGGTGCTCTGAATATCTATGTGCAGGTGTTTGTGTGCACAAGTTTTCAACCCTTCTGGGTAAAAATCAAGGAGTGTAGTTACTGGATCATATGGTAAGAATATGCTTAGTTTTCTGAGAAACTAGCAAACTGTTTTCCAAAGTGGCTGCACCATTCCCACCAGCAATGAATGAAAGTCCCTGATGTTCCACTTCTTTGCCTGTATTAGGTGTTGTCTGTATTCTGAGTGTTCACCATTCTTAATAGGTATGTATGCATGTATGTAGGCCTATTGTTTAGAGGGATTCTTCTTACTATCCCAAATTAACTGGTGAGTTTTTTTTCTAAGTCAATGAAAATGAAATTCTCAGAACTCAGAATAAGACATGAGTTAAAAAGATCTTTCAGTAAAATCTCTTTATTTCTACTCAATAAAAATGAAGTAATTATCAGAAACGAGTCTTCCATGTTTCTCAGTCCTTTGTCCATGAGCTTATTTTCCTCCTTGATTTCTCTTGCTCTCCTTATTTTTAATTCTTTTAATTGTATGACCCAAACTGGAAATGCCACTTGTCTTTCGGGAGCACAAATACAAGAGTGTCTACAATTAAGGTCTATGTGCAGAGCTGGTCATAGCTTTTCTTCTTTGAGATCTTAAATATGCAAGACAATTGACAATGATGACATCGAATTAGACTTTTTCTATTCTTGTTTGTTCTGGTAACAGATACTTAATATATATTACAGTGAAGTTATACAATCTAAAGGTGACCATGTATTTATTTTATTGCCTCATCAGAAATCACATTCCTTCTCTTATGGAATTGGAATGCCCTATACTTTGTACCACACTCTTCTAGTGACAGTCTTATCAAGTCACTTATGTTCCTAGATGAAGGAGGCATTTTCTTGTGACAGATTGCACGGTATGCCTCAGAGCTGCTGCTGGGATTGTGTGAGCATCTCCTAACCTTGAGAATGCCCCTGCTACAACTCCAGGCAAGTTCTTCTGGCAGTGCAAACAGAACAGAGGAAAATGGAAATGAGTGCCCTTCTGGGGAGGGAGGAGCAAGCAGACACTTGTACCTGATGCCTTTAAGAGTATAATGTTACTTAAAAAAAAAAAAACACAGAATAAATGGGATCTGTAGATTCAACCTGAACAGTTAAGGTATCTACATGTTACTTTTGTATATATCTAAAGAAAAGATCTTTCAAATAATCAATGGGATTGGTAAAGTGTTTTAAATGCAGGATGATTCAAATTAACCTAAGCAAATACAATTACACCAAGCTCCTTTTCTTTGCACATATTTGAGACAGTTTCCTTTTTAATGACAATTTTTTGTTTAAAAAGTAGTTCAGATAAAATAGTTTTGAGAATGTTTGAGACAGATTTTCTTCCTCCTCTCCCTTTCAGCCTCTCACTTCTCTTTATCTCTGTTCTTTTCCACTTCTTGTATGCGTATCTCCCAACACACACTCCTAAACTCCTTGAAGAGAACCTGGTACGCACACATGCCAGATGTCGCCACAGCAACTCAGAGAAGGTCCACAGATGGGGAGCCTCACATCTCTGACCAGAGAAGATCCAGTTAAGATCCAGTTAAGGATTCATACTTAGTGATCTCTTAAAGATACAACTACTATTTACAGGTAAAACTGTATTTAAAAAAAAGAAAATGGAAAATCTCTTTCATCAGTTGTTGGAGGTGGTTGTTTTTATCATTTTGGTAGCAGTATTAATTTCCACTTAGTTGATAAATCTGTCTACATTTCCATCTGTAAAATCAAGTTTGAGTGGGCCCCAAATGCATTTCTTAAGCATTTATGTTCCCAACCTGTAGCTTCCTGATGCTGTAGTGGGTAGAAATATAAATAGCCAAGAGATAAAATATGTCTGATAATAAGAGAATCCATGGAAAGTTTCCTCCAGTCACAATATTTTTACTGCTCATCCTTTAAAGGGCTTGCTTTCTGTGCTTAGACTAGGGAAGGGAGCCAAAGAGAAAGGGTAATCGCTTACTTTGCTCTTATCAGTCCTTTTGAAGTTGGCCCTTATTCCTAAGCTCCAAAAATAAATGCAGCTGAAAGTGGCAACGTATTTATCACTAGAACAGAAAGAAAAAAAAACCTAAAAAACAATAACCAGACACATACATACGTAGAACTATTTATAGATATATGTGGAGAGAGAGAGAGAGAAAGTTAGCTTTATATTTTCATATTCCAGGACAAATTATCTTTTAACCTCTTCTGATTCCATGAACTATGTATATTCTTATAGAGTCCATATGAATATAATAGTAATAGTAATGGATAACAAGTACTGAGAATATAAAACTCGTGAAGTTCATACAGATTTGAAGGTCCAGCTACGGGAGGGAAGAGAGAGGACAATCAACAGTGAATCAGATGCTTTGACTTAATATCTAAGTGATTGTTGTGGAAGTTTATAAGATATGCATTTTTCTTTTTAAAAAAAATGACTTCAGTCACTCTTGGTTCATTGGAAATGTGACCAAAATAATATTTGACCTAGTCTAAAGAAGTCATCATTAGATATTACTATTAATATGTGCAAAATTAAAGAATGGTCGAGTAGTGATTCAGTTACCCAATAGGTTTTCTCCCACTTCCCTTGTAGTTCAGCCTTTATGTACTCAGAGATGAGTAAGAGACTTTATCATAGAATACTCTGATAGATTTAATTGACTCAATGAAACTGCAATTAGTGTTTACCTTCTTGGATATTCATGATTTTCTAACTGAAATAAATAAAAATCTTAATAATTAACATACATAATCATCACATTCTCTTATCATTTCCCCACTTCTCCATTTCACAGACTACAAAACATTTGAATATGCCTAAACTTGCTTAAACAGCAAAGTAATACCTCAAACTAGATGTTTGCCAAGGTGAAGACTAAGTAGCACTGACCCAAAGCCTGAAGCTTTCTCTTTCTATACAATGTCAGTCTTTATGATTGTGACAAAGTCATTTCATTAGCCAGAGGCCAATGTCAACAAGGACCTGGGGGCTGATATTTCTGGTCCATGCTCTTCCTACTTGTATTGCTATGCTTGTCAGTGGGATTATAAATAATGAAACTGAACTTTTGCTCTGAAAATGGATTCTACTATGTGACCTGGGAGCGGTAAATGTACCTTGATTTCTTCATCTTCAAAATGGGCAAAATACAATCATCTTCCTAATTGGGTTTTTGTAGAAATCATGTAACATTGATGAACTCACTGACTGGCACATCATGAGCTTTTAATAAAAGTTATCATCATAATCATTACCACTATTCTCTTGACTGATGATCACAGAGATATTTCTTAGTTCTCTGATTAGACTATTCTCTTATGATCTAATCCTGTAAGGGCAAGTCTAAAGAGAGTAATTTATATTGTCCTGTCTCCACTGTCACTTAATATATTGCTCATTCTTTACTTGTATGGCACAAGCTTAAGTCAATAACTACCTCCCAATTATATTTAATGTGCCTTCTTTGAAAATGTAATCACAGCAAAAACAATTTACCAAGATAGTGATTGCAAAATTAGTTAAAATAGATAAAAAGCCATAATTAAGAAATGATCCAAATGATCATCAATAGAAAATTAAAGAAACTGGTTCATTCTCACAATAGGACACAAAATAATTTTTAAGGAGAATGAGCATGCTCAATATACTTGGACATGGAAAAAAATCCCATGAAATACTTGACAAAACGTGTTTTAGAGAACAGTATGTATGCTGTAATAGTATTGAGATTTTAAATTAAATATATAGAGATGTATTTTATTTAGCCTGTATATACATACATACTGTTGTGAGATTAGCATACCATGTAAAGATGATCCCTGAAGCGTGAGAATGCACAGTTCATTCTTTGACATTGCATATGCTAAAGTATTATTTGCATTATTTATGTGAGCAGTGCTTTAAAAGTTGTATCTCTTAAGAATCATGATTCTCACCTCCACATATGGAAGGGAAATCATTCTTATGAATGTGATCCACCCCCCTTTGAGTCTCAAGATGCCTCTATTTCCTATTTCATTTCTTTCCCTGAAGAACTGACTTATAAAATCCTCAAAAGAAAAATTAATGTAACAGAAAAGATAGGGTAAAAAGCAAGAGGAATGTACATAAAGATTTTACAAAGGCAAATAAAAGCTGATAGTTATGACTAGAAAGATTTCTAAGCCTCAGTTGGTGGTTTTTTTAAAAAAAATTCACATTGGAAGAATAAAACCAATCAATTCACACTACTCACCTCATGCCCCTATGGACAACCACTACTAAACGAGCAACAAATAAGAATGCGGAATGTCTAGTGCCTCCTTTTAAAATTTTTCAGCCCTATGTATCTCTTCACTTCCAAATATTAAGTTAAACTCAACTCACTGGAAGGCTTCATGGATTAACTCAATCCAAGAAATCACATATACAGCTATTTTAACATTTGTACATTTACTATTATTTGTACATTAAGGTTTTTAACAAAGAGGTTTTTTTCTAACTTTTTAAATTGGTTTTCTAGAGAGAGAGGAAGGGAGAGAGAGATAGAAATATTGATGAGAAGAAACATAGATCAGTTGCCTCCTGCACGCCCCTTACTGGGGATGGATCTTGCAACCCAGGCATTGTCCTGACCTGGAATCAAGCTGGAATCTTCTCAGTCCATGGGACAACACTCAGTCCACTGAGCCACACCAGCCGGGCTAATAAAGAGTTTTTCATTATGAATGTTATTACATGACAGTTCACAGCTATTGAAATTGTGATTTAAACAAGATTCAAGAAAAATATTATGTTGATTCAAATAGGGTAAGATAGATACTATAAATAATTTGCCTTATTTTCCTCTAAATATTTCTATACTTCATAGATTCACATAGTTTTCAGTTTTACATTGTTGTCATCATTTATATTGTCATAATTTCATTATTATGGCTTGTGTAGCCTATATATTAAAATAAACTCATTAATATAATTTAACAACTCGATTATATTCTATGTATATATATCATGCCTTATTTTACCAATATCTAAGTAAACAGTTCAGTTGTTTTTTAATTTTTTTACTATAATAAGTAAGAATACTATAAAAATCTTTATGCATAGTCTCTTTAAAAAAAATTAAAAGAGCTTTATTTAGAATATCCCAGAAATGAACAAAGTATGTGCATAGTTTAAATATCTTAATATATGTCTCCAAATTGCTTACAAAAATGATTTTTTTCTTTTTAATCAACATGAATGAGCTTGCTTCTTTCTGTATATATGAGTAGGTTTTTCATTCCTCTTTCACACTGACTACTGTGGAAGTACTTCGGCCTGTGACAACTGCCCCCGAAAAAGGTTTGCATCCTGTCCTTATATTTTTTCAACTGGGAAACTCATTCTCATCAGATTCCTTAATAGGAGCTGCTTGGGATGCTGCTGAAACTTGTGCTCTAGCTAGATCCCATTTTTATACCAGGTGTTCTTCAAGAAACCCTGCATTTTCACGGACACGAATAGTGGTTGTTCTTCTACTCGTTCTTTCTGCAATAATTGGAGGTGCCCACTGTCTGTTACTTACCACATTTCTTATTCTATTCTTCCCAGGAAGCTGAGTTTGTAGGACTTCAACTTTCTTCCTAGCTTAGTACTTTTCTTTCCATAATACTTGCAGGGTAATGACAGCTTGTTATTTGCGGATCTTGTAGAATAGAGGGAATATCCTAAACCCAACAAGATAACTCTAAAAACAAATCCCCAACTTACATCATCCTTGTTGGTGAAAGACTGAAAGCTTCCCCCTGGAAGATCGGGAACAAGACAAGGGTATTCATGTTTACCCTGTGTGCTTACCAGTGCACTGAAGGTGCTAGTCGGAGCAGCTAGGGAAGGAAAAACATTTAAAAAATGCATATTGAAAAGAAAGAAATCAAACTACCTCTATTAATAGATGATGTGATCATGTAATAGAAAATCCTAAGAAATCCACATAAGAACTATTAGAGAACTAATAAAAATTTTAGTAAATTATCAATATACAAGTTCAATATACAAAATGAAGCACACTTCTTTACACTAGCAATGAATAATCTGAAAAGGAAATAAAACAATCCCATTTGCAATAGCATCAAAAATGAGAAAATACTTTGGAATAATTTTACCAGAAAAAGTGCAAAACATACATTGAAAACTATGGAACACTTAGGATAATACTTTCCAGGTCCCTCCATGTCGTCTCAAAGGATAAGAGATCTTTCTTTCTTACAGCTGCATAGTACTCCATTGTGTATATGTACCACTGCTTTTTTATCCATTCGTCTACTGATGGACACTTGGGCTGTTTCCAGATCTTAGCTATTGTAAATAGAGCTGCTATGAACATGGGGGTACATATATTCTTCCTGGTTGGTGTTTCAAGCAGAAAAAGACAAATACCACATGATCTCACTCATATACGGAATATAATGAACATAACAGTCTGAGGAATATGGTAGACCCAGACTGACATTCCTCAGAAGAGGGGGTGGTGGGTGAGAAGAGATAAACCACAGAACTTATATGCATGTGTGCATAACCAATGGACGTGGACAACAAAGCCAGGGACGGGGCAGGGGGGATGGGAAGGAGGGTGCAATGGGGTAAAAAAGGAGAAACATCTGTAACAAAAAAAATAAAATAAAAAAGTAAAAAAATAATAATAATAAGGTAGTTAATTATATGATAAAATACAACAACATGTTAATGGTAGAATTTAAATGATAATATATGAATATTCACTGTAAAATCCCTTTAACTGCTGTACATTGGAGAAGTGTTCACAATAAAATGTTTCAAGAAAAAAAATCAATAAAATCATATTAAAATAATAATAATAATAAAATACTATGGAACATTGTTGAAAGAAACTAACAAAATTAAAAATAAATGGAAGGACTCCTGTGTTGATGCATTAGAATAATTAATATTGTTAAGATGAAAATACTCCGTACATTAATCTGGAGATTCTGTGCGTATCTATAAAAATCTCAGCTGAATTTTTGCAGATGTTGACAAGCTGGTCCTAACATTTATAGAAAACTCAGGGGACACACAGTAGTCAAAACAATCTTGAAAAAGAACAAATTTTAATTTAAAAAGTTACTCCAAAACTTTAGGACTCTGTGGTACTGACATAGGGAGCACATACAGAACGATGAGATGGAATGGAGAGTTCAAAATAATACCATGTATCTATGATCAATTGATTTTTCACATGGATTCCAAGATTATTCAATGTGGGAAAACAGTCTTTTTGACAGTGGTGCTGGTACAAATGGGTATACAGTTGCAAAGGAATGAAGTTCAAATTATATACAAAAATTAATTCAAAATGGCCCAAGACCTAAATGTAAGAACTAGAACTATAAAACGCAGAAGAAAACAGGCATAAATATTTGTGATCTTGAATTAGGTAATGCTTTGTTAGATATCACAGCAAAATCACAAGCTTCCAAAGAAAAATAAATAAATCGGACTTTTTCAAAATTAAAACTTTGTGTTTCAAAGGACACTATCAGTGAAGTGACAATACAACTTACGGAATGAGATAAAATTATAATTTTCATTATACATTAAAATAATGCTTAATATATCATGGAGATGAGTCAAAAAGATTGTGAAGTTTCTCATTGGCCAAATCTATGGCAACTGAGTATAACAAAAAATAATAATTCAATAATTGATTATAACTTTGAATAAAATAGGAGTCAATGAATCTCGATGAATAGACATGTATAAATGAATGAATCAATAATAAACAGGGGAGATAAGAAATCTCTATCAATAGAATGCCAACTAATAAGCAGAAGAAATGAGAGGATTAGTAACATCAATGTTTGCTAAATTTAATGGGTGAAAGTTTGATGAGGAATAGGATATTTACATAGTCTTAAAGTGCCTACTCATAAATTACAGATGCATTATACATGGAAAAACAATTTACAGTGGAGAATCTTTGCAGACACTACCTAAGCACATGACCAAAGTTCAATTTATCAGTGTTGGGACAAACTGACATTATGTGCCTCCCAGTATAAGAAGTGAGAAGGGCACAGCATTGTGGTATTCCTGGAAAAAAAAAAGTATAACCCAAATTGAATCATGAGAAAATGACAGAAACACAGGACATTCTACAAAATTATTATTTTATCATCATTATCACTACCACTATTAACTATTCTCTTAAATAAAGTCAAAGTTAAGAAAGACAGGAAAACTGAGGATCTTTTTCAGATTAATGGAGACTAGACATGATAAGTAAATGCAACATGTGATCTACATTGGATGCTATGCTGAGGGGAAAAAATGATAAACTATATTACCGAGAAAACTGGCAAAATTTAAATATATACAGTGGATTAGGTAGTGTATTGTTCAAGTTCTTATTTTTTATAGTTATTTAGGGGTGAAAATATGCCTCCAAATGACTCTTAAATACTTTAGAAAAAATATGTTTGCATATGTATATGGTTACAAATATTTATACATTAATAGCTGTGTGAGTGTGTGTGTGCACACATGTGTGAAGAAAAGTAAATAAGCAAAATTTAACAGTCGCCAAATCTGGGTTAAAAGTATAAGATAATTTATTAAACTCTTCTTGAAAATATTCTGTAAATTTGAAATAATATCAAAATAGAAATTTACAAGCAAACATATAATAATTTGCAGAGAAATAAACAACGTAAGCATGCCAAAATACAAATGGTAGTTTGCGCTGGTACCAGGACTGTAGGAAACATTTCCTTGCTTCCTTTTCTTTTATTTCACTCATATCTCGTATTAGAAGTATGTTGTAAATGACCAACTGAAAAAGTAGGGGGCAGCGAAGAACATGCCTCCCTGCGCTCTGCATCAACTACCTTTAGCTTAACTCCTATGGTAAAATACGGCATTGCCGGATGCATTTAAACTTTTTTATTTCTTTTCTTTTTATTGCTTATTGGTATTTTTCTCTTTTATTGATTTGGGTGTTATTACCGCAATATTTCAGAAACTCACCCTTTGGCAGAAACTTGTTTGCTAACTTACATGAAGCATGAATTGTAGCTTTTTTTTCTTGAAGGAACAAAATCCTTAATTTATTTATAGATTGACAACTAAGGACAGAGGATGTCAACAGCAACAATGATTTTAGAGGCAAACAGTATTGGAACTGAGGCTATCTATTTTTTCACGTCCATTCACCCCGCTAGACATTTTTCCCACAACATGAAACAAGCCTGTTCCCTGTGCTGTCAGATGTGCAAGGTGAATACACAACTCGCTTCCCTGGCTCCATCTAGCAAGGTCAGAGTCCCCGTGACCAACTCTGAGTCTCGCTGTTAAACAGAGACACTTCTACTTTCTGCTTTTCTGTTTTGATCTCAGGAAAAGGTGTGCTATAAATAGGCCATATCATCATTAAAGACCAACTTTCCCTGTCTATGTTTTGATCACTGACATTTAAATGGACCCTAATTAGGAACTGCTTAAAATACCACTGGATGAATTTCTACCAGAACATATTTTGAAACTGACAAATATTGACAAAGTTTTTAGAGACATTTTTGCAAATGCCCACAAAATAGGGAAAACATCACTTTTTTTGTAACCATTTTGACAATGCAATCATTTTACTATAAAGTTGGCGGTATGGAACTAAAAGTTCTAGCTAATCCAGGGCCAGAATTGCTAATAAATAAATAAATAAAAATAAATCAAGAATTACTTTCTATTCAAAAGTTTTCAATTGCCTTTTTTGATCAAAAAATAAGAATTACTACAAAATGGCCAAGTCTCATTTCAGGATTAATTCCTTTAACTCAGAAAGTGATTCTGGCTACAGAAGAGAAAAGAGAATCAATCCTAAGGTAGAAATGGACATTTCCAGTGTTATTAATAAAATGATTTGCTTTGTCTGTGGTCTCTACCAATGAGACATAATTTCATTTTCCTGTGAAGCAGGGTACTCTATTAGCAGAGATCTATTTACTGGTGGTGGTAATGGTAGCTGTTTATAAGATAAATGACATTTACTGCATTAATGCTACACAATCTTTTTTTTAATCCCAAAAATTGTCAAGGAGTGAAATGCCTGCCATTGTATCATGCATTTGGAAAAAGTATTGGTGTGTGTGTGTATGTGTGTGCACCAGAGATGCAAGAGAGAAATTAAAAATGACTTCATACTTCATAAAAGAGAATTTAGCAACTATGTGATTATCTTCACTCTCTAAACCCTATTGTGCCTGATACCCCCATATCCAGAGGAAACCGGCGGGTATACATCAGGCTGTAGTGACCCAGAAGTTAGAGATATTGATGTGAATTAAATGAAAGAAAAAATGTGATTTAGCACAGAAAACAGAGCCAGCAGTTCACTTCTTAGACTAGTGGCAATATTCGTGTCTTCTATCAATGTCTCTTCGGTGACTCTTCAGTTTTAAGTAAAGGACTGTACTATCAGATCACAAAAATGAAATCTGTCCAACTGGCACTGAGATGTCTTGGCTGCCAGGCCAGAGGAAAGATGAGATGGTTGTGGCTGGTGATGAGTACATTTGACTACTTAAGGCCAGGATACTCATCTGGAAAACAGAAGGCTACATGACTGAACCCATGAGAGGCATTATTCTGGAGGAATGACTGTGTTTGTGTGTTAAATCTTTATATATATATAGCTTTCTCAGATTTGGTCATCCATCTCTGTGGCAAAGTTGAAGTATAGCCCATTGCCATTTTATAATGGTACATATTTTAAGCAACAAAAAAATTATTTATCCAGTATTAATTGTGTTCCACATATTTACTTGTCATGAGCCATGCATTATGGTGACAAGCAAAATAATGGTCTTGCAAAGATGTCCTCATCCTGTCCACATGGCAAAATGCATTTTGCAGATGTAATTAAGAGGAAAGACCTTGAGACAGAGAGAGTATCCTGGATTATCTGGGTGGGTCCATTCTAATCCTGAGTCTTTGCAAGTGCAGGATCTTTTCTGGGTGGTTAGAAAGCCAGAGAGATGAACCCATAAGACTGTATCTACCCTTGTTGGGGTTGATGATGAACAGAGGAGGCCATGAGCCAAAGAATGAGGGAAGACTTTAGAATCTTAAAAAGGCAAAGAAATAGATTTACAGAAAGAATACAGCTCTGGCAACATCTGGATTTGTCAGGTGAAATTTATGTCAGAGTTTCAGTCAACTGTAATGTAATAAATTTATATTGTTTAAGCCACCAAGTTAGTGCTAATTTGTTACAGAACCATTAGGAAACTAATATACTCATGAAATTCCCGAAATGTTATTTCAAGTGTACAGCATTTTCTCCATTTTACACATATCCAAACTGAAGCAAAGGACAATTTATATAAATTGCCAAGGGTATCATAAGCCAACTGCAAAATCATAATCAATCTCTACAATCCTTTAACAATGATTGGTTGTTCATGTGGAATACATAATTAGGTGTCATTTCATCTTTTAAAGAACGTATTAGCTAAATTAATTAATAAAAGTAATAATCCAAATATAAATATAGTAAGATTGTACCATTTCTATTTGCTCAAAGTGATGAGAACAATACTTGAAAGAAATATCTAGGATAGTCAATGCTCATAATGGAAAAGGATATTCTAATGAATTAATTGGATTTATAAATTAAAGAATAAAGAACAAGATAGACATGCTTGAAAAGACGGACAACAACTAGTGTTGGAGAGGATGCAGGGAAGTTGGAATCTTCATACCTTGTTGGTGGGAATGTAAAATGCGGTCGTGCTCAAGAAAACGCTGGGAATCCCAAAAGTCAAACATAGAATTACCATGTGACCATGCAATACCCAGGAAAACTGAAAAAATATGTCCACCAAAAAATTTGTATTTACATGTTCATGGTAACATTATTCATAACATCCAGAAAGTGCAAAACAAACAAACAAGCAAACAAATATTTATCAACTGATGAATAGATAAGCAAAATATGACATATCTATATAATGGAATATTATTCAGCCATAAAAAGTACTGATTTGTTCTATAACATGGATGATTTTGATTACATTATGCTAAGTTGAAAAAGCCAGACACAAAATGCCACGTTATATGATTTTATTTCTATAAAATATCTGAAATAGGCAAATCCATAAAGACACAGTAGCAATTAGCGGTTGCCAGGAGATGAGAGGAGGGTTTCTGTAGTGACTGCCCATGGGTATAGGTTTCCTTTGAGCAATGGTGAAAATGTTCTGAAATGAAGTATTGTTGATGGGTAGCAAAACATTGTAGATATACTAAAAATCAGTAAAAAGGTATAAACATTATAGTATTGAAATTGTATCTCAATTAAGGAAAAAAGAATGGAAGGGATGCCTTTAGAAATCCAAGCATAAAAATGTGGATTCTGCCCAGGCCGGTTTGGCTCAGCGGTTGGAGCATCGGCTGCGGACCAGAGTCCCAGGTTCGGTATCCGCTAAGGGCACGTACCAAAAAAAAAACATGTGGATCCAGGGAGCTCAATATTTTATAGGCACTTTTCATCATGAATACCTACCCCTGTAGTATGAACAAGTTGTAGTATGTTTGTATTTGCTATCCCCTCACTAAGGATATAATAAAGGCCATTCTGATTTAAACTTTAATCATTACTATGTCAATAAAAGGATTTTAAAATGCATTTATGATTTCTAAATACCAGAAAATAATTGCAAGGAGATTAGACACAAATGGATTTAAGCTAAATTTATAAATGCAAATGCGTTCACATTTAAAGTTAATACTTTGTCCTTCTCTAAAACTTTCTTGCTTGACTTGAATATTCTATTGATTTGCTGTGTCAGGGTTTACTAGCATAGTATATAAAGCCTTTAGTTTCTAAAACCTTGCTATTTATCACAGAAAATCTGCATGCACTATATCACATGAAACTTTAATGGAGACATTTGTTCTATAATAATGTACCCTGGCATTGTTCTATTTGCTTATGTAACAATATCTCAATTGATTATACTCATTCATTGTTAATTAGCTTCTTACTAAAGGGTAAGGGTTTCTATAATATTCTTAGCAACTAAAAATAACGAAATATAAATAAACTTAAGAGACTCTGAAATGTCTACCGTATTCCCAGACCTGCTACTCCAGTATTTAAGTATAAAAATCAGTCTATTGTTGGATGTTGGGCCCTTCCCTTAAAAACAAGATGAAACCTGATAACCTGTTAAATGCACTTGTATCATCAGCAGGAGGGAAACCCACAAGAATAACTACACAGTTCTGGCCAGGAACTATGTAAATACTCAAGCGTTTTAGAGAACCTGTTTGAGAAAATGTTTCCTGTTTTCTTCCACAGATTTTTTTTTAATGTATCAAAAATATGTGAGGACTTTAAATGTAATCCTTAGCAATCTCCTGCTTGTCTTTAATAATTGCAAAACAACTTGCAAGTTTAGAGTTTGAAAACACATAAAGGTTGGTTATTTTCATTTTCATTTTGAGGTCACCGATAGCATTCCACAACTTTCTCTTGTGTCATAGTCTTCAAAACACAAATTCCAGATGTTTCATTTGATACCTGCATGTCTTTCTGGAGCTGTAATGGATACCTTTTGTTCCAGGTGAAAAGCAATAGGAAAAATACACCAAGGCCTGGAATTCTAATTCTTATTGATCTGCTGGATCTGACATTAACAATTTAAGAGACAGCTTGAATTCAATATTAAAAGACAATTACTGTAATCAGATGTGGATATGGGTTTGTAAAAAGCCCTCCTGGAAGGGAAAAGGACAAAAGGCATGGATGGCTGAGATCACCTGGGAATATATGCTGGTTTGTGGTTATTCTGCTTGTAATACTCCATTCGTGTATACCCCCCGCCCTCCATGCTTTGCTTTGAAATTAATTGGAAATACTTAACTAACAGAGTCAATGAATAGAGTGCCAGAATTTTTCAGCTTTTCAAGCTTTAGTGAACTGCAGTTATTGGAAATACAGCAGAAGTTAACATATTGAAATCTATTTTCATAAGAAAAAAGACAAATGAAACTAATCAAATACAGAGAGCAAACATATAAAATTTAGTATCAAAATTATGTTATTGTGCTCTGTGATATTCTGATTTGGGGATAATCTTTGAATAGAGCTCATAGTTTTCATTGAACTCATATTAATTCTGAGAAGACCTCTAATTTTGTGACAACTAAATTTGGCTAAATATTTAAAAGAATCATAAATAAATAAAACCCATTTGATGGGTTTTGTTTCTGTTTTGTTTTTTTTATCCTCAAGGACATTTTTGCATTTATCTTCAGATAGAGCAGGAGAGAGTGATGGGGGCAGAGAAGACACATTGGCTGCCACCCACACGACCCCAACCGGGGCCAGTGACAAACTGCATCTGAGGTACATGCCCTTAGTGGGAACTGAACCCTGTACTCTCTGGTCCACGGGGTTATGCTCTAACCGCTGAGCCAAACTGGCAGGGCATGGGTTTTAATTTGTAAACATATTTGTCACAGAAATAGAACAAAACAATCCTAAAATTTGTATGGAACCACACAATATGCCAAATAGCCAAAACAATACTGGGAGGGGGTGGGGAGGAGGAAGCAGGAGGTATCACACTCCCTGATTTCATACTATATTACAGAGCTGCAGGAATCAAACAATATGGTATTGGCATGAAAACAGACACATAGATCAATAGAATAGGAGAGAGAGCCCAGAAATAAACCCACACCAATTTAGTAATTTAACCTCAATATATAGGCACACCTCACTCTGTTACACTTCATTGATGATGCATTTTTATAAATTGAAAGCAAGACCTTCACCAGCAAAAAATTACTACTCATTTTATTGCCATCCTTGCTTTATTGCAGTGGTCTGGAACTGAACCTACAGTATCTCTGAAAAGAAGAATATTCTCAATTCAACATTTTATTAATATGCATAAATATTTTAGTTCAGATATTTTCACAAGTAGTATCATTTTACTTCCATTCAAAGTACTTTATTAACAAATATGTTTACAAATCAAAACTCATCAAATGATTTTTATTTATGATTCATTTGAATATTTAGCCAAATTTAGATGCCACAAAATTAGAGGCCTTCTCAGAATTGATATGGGTCCAATTTAAACTATAAGCTCTATTCAAAATTTTTTCCCAAAATCAACACATCACAGGCTCTGGCTGGTTTGGCTCAGCAGTTAGAGCGTCGGCCTGCGGTCCAGAGAGACCCGGGTTCTGTTCCTGCTAAGGGCATGTACCTCGGTTGCAGTTTGTCCCTGGCCCTGGTAGGGTTGTGCGGGTGGCAGCCACTCGATGTGTCCCTTTCACGTCAATGTTTCTCTCTCTCTCTCTTCCTCTCTCTCCCTCCTGCTCTGTCTGAATAAAAAATGTCCTCGGGTGAGGATAAAAAAAAGACATCATAGAGCATAATGACATAATTTTGATACTAAATTTTATGGTTGCTCTCTGTATTTGATTCACTCCATTCCTCATTTTTATAAAAATGTATTTTAGTATGTTCATTTTTCCTTTATTTCCAATAACTACAATTCGCTAAGCTTGAAAAGCTGAAAATTTTTGGCACTCTATTTACTGAATCCTTTAGTTAAAGATTTCCAATTAATTTCCAAGCAAATGCAACCAAAATTTGTTTTATTTTTTTTTTAATTAACAATAGCATCTATGATAATTGTCAAATATATTACCTTTTACTAAATGAAGTTTTAAAGCATTACTTGGATTCTACAAATTTGATTTAAAATTGAATTATTTTTAGAAATAATTCATTTTCTTTGGAATCAGGTGACACTGATATAATACTGACATCATTTGATGATGCCAAGTTCTTCTGCAAGTGGAACTAACATAGTAACATTTTTTATACATGCATAAGAAAACTTGAAATTAAAAATCAATGAAATGTGTAAGAAAAATTGTTTGATCTAAATGAAAAATGGTGTGTAGTAATATGAACGTGTACTTTCTGCAGCTCTGTGTGTAAAATTAATGCTTTGTAAATCCTTTCTAAAACAATCATTAGCTTTTGAAGTAGATGCAAATGCTTATTCAGCAGATTTGTTTCTTATTTTTATATGTCCAGTGACATCACCATAGCCCTCACAAAGAATGCTAAATATTGACAAATAATTTGTGCAATTTAGTATTGATCATCAACTTTCTTGAGAAATGAAAATGTAGTACTTCTTTTTCTTTTTTTATTCATTTTTAAAAATCTTGACATTATTGCAGGAGCCACCCTCCCCACCCTTGCCCACCTCCACCCTCTTGGACATCACCCTTCCTTGACCTTTACCAAATTATTGTCTGTGTCCGAGAGGTATGCATGTATGTTCTTAGCTATTTCCTTCACCTTCTTTATCCAGTTGCCCTCCCACCCCTCCCCTTGTGCACTGGCCAGTCTGTTCCATGTATCCATGCTTCTGGTTCCATTTTGTTTGTCAGTTTATTTTGTTCACTAGAGTCCACATATTAGTGAGATCATACAGTATGTGTCTTTCTCTGACTGACTTCTTTCACTTAGCATAATACTCTCCAGGTCCATTCATGCTGTCACAAATGGTATCATTTTACACTCATTTTCATTTTTTTAGCTCATTGCTGCCTAAAGAGTATTTTTCAAAATGACAGAATCAAACATTGTAGCTTTACAATGCAGAACTGCTATAATAAGAGATTTCAGATTGTCCTCCATAAACTCTGTGGCTGAAGTACTTATTCTCTTTTGCTGTACACAGTTCACATACAAGTAACCTGTAATTTTCCATATATTCCACTGATCCTACTAAGTGGTTGCCTGGAGGCCTTGTTATCTTGGCCACTCACGTACAGAGCAGCGGGTTGGAGCATCAAGTAGGAGGCAGAAGCAGCAGAGTTGAGTATTTTTATCATTATCAACTAAACCCAGAAAGATACATCTCACCCAAACTTTCCCTGTCAACACACACTTTGTTTTATCATCAAGTACCCCCTAGCTAATACTTAAAAGAGAAATGTATGATTAATTCTGGAAAAGTTTGGGGTAGCAGTGATGAGTTATCACTGGTCTTCTTTTAGAGTTACTCTATCTAGTAATTTCCATATGGATCTACTGGACCCCTTTATAAATCTACAATATTTTATGGGATCTTGCTGATCTTGTTTTTTCCTCTATATTGAAAAATTTTGCTATTTTATCATTATTTAGCAATTATTTCCAACTAATGCTAAAAAAAAGAAACTAGAAGAATTATACAATAATGTATCCTTTTTCCATGTTCTTACTCTGTCACCTAAAATATTACATCATATTTCAATAAAGTTTAAAAAAAATGATGCAGATTTTATCTTTGGAGTCTGCTTTTAGCCATCACTAATACTGCTGAAAAATTCAAAATGTCATATTTTCCACCTATAATAGTAGAGAGAAAAAGATTAGAAGGAAGATATTCCACACTTATTAGATAAATTAGAAGATTTTTGCAGTGACAGAAGTATCTTAGACTTTAATGACAACGGTAAAATCAATCACTTAAGTGAAATGTCAGACTGTGTGTCTTTAGATGATGATATACTGGATGAATTTTATAGAACTCAAGAACAAATGAATAAACAATACATTCCTAAGGATGTATGTCATTCTCAACCACTAAGTCATTCAACAGAAAAGTCTATGTGAATGTATGACAACTAATGAGCAGTTAGTTGCATTCAGAGGATGTTGCCCACTTCAGATGTTACATAAATTCAAAACGAGGAAAATGTGAAGTGAAAATATACATTTGCTGCATTTAAATGCTTACTAAAATTAGAGTTAATGACCTGTTTCCTTCTATGTACTACACATGCATCTGGACACTATTAGATGAGGCCAAGATGAAAGTTAGAAGTTTAAAGTCAAAGAATAATAAATTCATTCTGACTTAGTTTAATGCAGTTACTAATAATAACTTACTATTTTTTTTCAAACGTGATGTATGCAAGACTAAACAGGAGGCCGAGGGGGAAATAAATGAACTAGAACTATTACTTGCAAAATAAGATGTTGGATCCCCCTAGCTCCTAACTAGTATGCTACAACATTTAGTTAAGCAAAATTTTAAATAATGAAGCCCATAAACACTTAAACCCAAAACCTTTTTTTTATTTATTATTTTTTATTTTTTTATCCTCACCCCAGGAAATTTTTTTATTTTTCGTTCAGATAGAGTGGGGGTTGGGGGGAGAGAGAGAGGGAAAGGAGAGAGAGAAACATCGACATGTAAGGGACACATCGAATGGCTGCCACCCGCACAACCCAACCAAGGCCAGGACAAACTGCAACCGAGGTACATGCCCTCAGCAGGAACCAAACCCGGGTCTCTCTGGACCGCAGGCCGACGCTCCAACTGCTGAGCCAAACCGGCCAGGGCCCCAAAACCTTTTAGTATCTAACAGGTATCTGGAAACTTACAGTGGATCTTAGGGTGGAGTGTAAACATCCTCCATGGAGGCGTCATCACTTCTTCCCCAACAACGGTCCAATCGTTCCATCTCTGGGCAAACGCACTATCTTTTAGAGTGTCCAAATAACGACAGTTTCTTGGCCATCATGCTAGTGCTTGAAGCCATCATGCCACGTAGCAAGATATACAGTGTGTTTATTTGAGCTACTGTTTTCTCTGTATAATTGGAGTGAAGAGTTGCACGGCCTGGAGCATATGGGTTCAATGTAAGATATTGGGAGGCTTTGGTAGCTTTCTCACCGAAGATACTAATTTTTTCACTTGAGATGCCTTCTCCCAAGTGATTAGGAACCGGAAAATAGCACAAGTACCAACTCTCTTTGACATGATTCTTTCCTTCAGCGCTTCCTGTTAGTGTATAAACTAGTCCCTCATCTCACCATGGAGTGGTGAGATCCAAGTTGGAGCTCTGATGTGGAAGTGAACTAAACTGGCCTTTGAGGTTGGCTGCTTTTCCTCCAGACTTATTCAGGATGACTGAGCATTGATAATGGCATTCTCCATGGCGTCCAGCCTAGTTCTTTGCATCCTCCATGGGTAATTGGGGTAGAAATCTCATCTTGCCCTTCAGTATAATTCTACCTTCTTTTCCTTCCTTAAAGAATGCATGACTAGAGTTGATTGGCCAAAAACAGAATACAAATATTTCTGTGTCTCTTGGCCAAATACTTTTGCTAGCCACCAACATCCTCAACACCTTATAGAGAAAATATAATTCTAACATTCGTTAGATAAACAGACTTTACATATTATCAAAAGTCAATAGTCCAAATTCCTTAATAAGGTGTTAAGCTCTTCATGATCTGGCTCTGCCCTGCCCTCATCAGTGTAGTGAACACTGACCTCATATGGCTACGCTGGCACTTGGAAGGTGGCTAGTTCAAATTGTGATGTGCTGTACATGTAATGTACACTCGATTTTGGAGACTTAGTATTTTTAAAGGTAAAATATCTCATTATTTATGTGAATCGATATTATGTATATGAAGTATAAGTCGAAATAACATTTTAGAAATATTGGCTTGTCAAATATATTCGAAATTAATTTTACTTGTTTCTTTTTATTTGTTTAAATCTAACTACTAGAAAATTTAAAGTGACGCATGTGGCTAATAGTTTCTTTCTATTGACACCACTGATCTAGATCTTGCCTCTGAACCCGAAGCCTTGTCGTTTTGCCCTGGCTACAGGTATTTGCTTCAGCACTTTGCAAATAGAGCATCCTGAATGCATCACACTGCCCGCACAACCACGCTTCACAACGGTGCTTCCTCCCCAACTTCTACCCCACGATACTGATAGAACAAAAATGATTCCGACAGTCAACAGATTAGTAGCTAAAAGACATAATTCATATGTCACTCTTCTGCAAAGCCATTTCTGTCCCCCAAGACAGTTCACTGTGCTAATCCTATGCCGTATGCTTACATTTAGTAGTGGATTTATGACACCATACTGTAATTATTATTTACATTTGTCTATTGACTTGCTGACAAACTCTTTGAGGTCTAGGATCATGGCATATATATTTAATATAGTACATAGTTTTCAATTAATGTTTCATGAACTGAATCAAATAATAGCCTTACATATGCTGTTAATTTGAATTAGTTGTTAGCACATATTATGTCAACATTACATCAAAACAAAGTAATATTAAGTAGTTATTACTACTGAAGAAACTGAAATATTGAATTTCTTAAAAATAACAGAAACTGACACTGAATATGGTTATCAATAGTTATATAATCATCATGAACTAAAGTTGCCTTTACATAAAAAGCAAAATAACTTTATGTAGAGCAAAAAAAATTTTTCTGAAAGCAATTATTGAGAATTTAATATGTGTGTGGCACTGTGTGAAGTACTCCATATATGCTCTTTTATTCAGTTTTTATAAGCTATTATCATGCCATTTTTAGAGATAAGAAAACCTAGAGGTTAAATGACTTGTCCAAAGTCACCCATAAAATAGGCTCCATCTGGAATCGAACACAGGTCCTCTCACTTCAGAGCTCTTGAACTTCTTAAACTTTGGAGGTAAATTATAATATGTGTTACCCAAAAGGTTAAGTAGAAATGGAATATTTTATAACATTCACATAAACTGATCTATTCTTCCTCATCCAAATTAGATTCTTTCTTTTCAGGCTGCCTAAGAGATTTACAGGCGTCACAATCATCACTGTGCCAGTCTTTGTAATGAGATGAAAGACAGAGAGAACAATCTCAGAACTCATTCTCTATCAGAGTATCAGGTCAGAATAGAAACAGGTAGACTGGCAGAGGGGAAATGGGGAAGCTATCTTTAAAAACAACAGACACATCTCATAAGACAGCTCTCTGCTTTGTCTTGAACTGCAAATCTAAAACCACCTTTTAGAATTTTTATCTTCACTCCACCAGGCTATTTTTGGTCTGTGTCTTTTGTTCCTGGATTATTGAATACTTTCCTCCCAGAGCTCCCTTCTCTTCCTTTTCCAAAGCAGTCTGAAAAACATTGTAAGATTAGTATTTTAAAAAACAGTTTCACATAAGTCAATTGTTTAGCTCAGAAGTCTTTAAGAGGTTCAGTACTATCTGGAATAGAGTTCAAGGTCCAGCTGACCCTTCTGACTTCTATAATTAATTATCCATCACATCTTTTCAATTCTCTACTATACTCCCATCTTCCTCTATATGTGTGTATACACAGGTACTTACATCCTCTGCTCTGAGGATACTAATATAAACAGCCCCCCAAGCCTGTCATCCACATTCATATGATTCTGCTTTGATTCATACTATTCCTTCAGCCTAAAATGTTCTCCACCCCACTGCTCATCTTCACAAAGGTCATTTCTTTTTATATTCAAGTCCTACTATTTGCCTTATCATTTCAGATACAACAAAGGTCTTCCCTGCCCTTTGTCTGAACACTGGGCTGTCTTATTGTTATTATATTGACATTGCCTTGTGTTACATTCCATATAAATACACTTTCTCTTCTCAAAATGAACAGCTTTTTCAGACAAAGGTCATTGACTATACCTCATGTATTATATAATACCTGATATCGATCTGTATGAGCTTAGTACACTTTTATTCTATTAATAAAACCCACTATTAATTGGTTATCTCTCAAATGAGCAGTTATAGAATGTATTATTCTATTGCAAGATTGTGACATTTGATCTTTACACTAGAGTGAATATCATAACAGTCACAAACTGAGTGTCCAACAATAGCAAATACATGACAGTCTATGTAAAAAACATTAAAAGGTAAACTAGAAAGAACTTGTTGAGGAATCAGAAGAAAACTACTTCTTCTCATGCATTTTCTTTTTCTGGGCATTTAAAGTATTTACAGTGGTTCCTATTTCCATCAGTTTACTTTTTTTGTATTCAAATTTAACACAGAATGTGCTTGAGATGTTTCTGATGACATAATTACATGAGGTAAGGGTTCTCGAGACTGAAATCTAGAATTGAAAAGAAAATTAAATATTACTTCTACCTACCTTAATATTGTTCAAATAAAACATAAGAAACTAGCACAGGACTTTGTTCTAAATAACTATAAATGTAGAAATGGCAAATAGTTTTGTATTCACCCACTCATTCCCAAAGAGTTGACTACAATGATGCTTTGGTTTCATAGCTGAATTCACACTCAACATGGAAATGCTCCGAACAATTTTTTTAATATTGAATTGAATAAATGCATATTGATGTATTCATGCATTTCTGTAATAGTCATGGGTTATATAAGAATCTATGGGAGCTTACACATGAAATGAATTTAAAAATACTAATTGCATTAATAATGACTATTCCACAAATGAAGATAAAGGAAGAAAGGAAAGATTTGTGTCAAATAGACCGTACCAACAGAAGAACAGGTACTTAAGGGAATCGTATTGTTATTTTAGAAACATCAAAACAAAATGCTGAATATGGTTGTCTCTTTTTAAAATGTTTAAAAATGTAATATTATCTATTAGAAAAATTAGAGATAAGAATCATTCATTGAAAAGATTACTTCTGAGGCTAAATTCCATTATTAAATATTTAAAAATGTACCCTAAGTTAAATAGTTTATATTTCATTTTGAAAAAGAATATTAATTCAATGTAAAATAATTTTTTAATTTTTATTTACTAAAAACTAAAACAAAACAGAGCACAACATATCTGAAAAATAAAACAATTCTTTTTTTTAAACAATTTTTTCTTAATATTTTTCTAGTCTATCTTTTCTATCAGAAGCCAATTGATAATGAACTGAAGAAATAAATGGGGTTTAAGATAAACACAAATAAACACAAAATTGAGACTTTAACACTAAGAGCAATCTCATTTTCTGAAATTTTGACCTAGAAGGTGATTACTAAGTTTACTGCGATGCCAAACAAATTCATGGAGGATGCCAAAATGTCATTAACCATGTTCTTGTCCTCATGATATGAATTGATAGTAAAATCAGCAGAACTCATTTTACTTTCTCTGCCCTGTAAGATAAACAGAAGATTATAAGACTATTCTATACGAAAGTAGTTCTGTGCTCACAACCAGTAGCACTAAAGAAGGATAAAGTCAAAATAACTAAAATAATTAGTGTTGTACTTACTGTGTGCTTATGGATTACTGGATCCCCATCCAAACTTAGTTGTACCTGATCTAAAATCAGTCCACGATACTATAATCGTATGTGAGCTCTCTTTCACCACCCTGAGGCATCGTAGCAATGCAGGCTACCACCTTCTCTTGAGGAAGGAAAGAATTTATTTTGACATTTGCTCTCCCACTGGTATCTATTGTTAAAAAGGTATATTTGTGATAAAGAGATAATATGATTCAGAGTACTTTCAGCACAGATATGGTTTTCTGAACCAAAGGGAAAGCTTTATAATTTTATCGATGTTAGTGTTATATAATGAAGAAAATAGAACTTCAGAAAAGAAAGAAAATAAAACTAAAAATCAGCAAATAAAAATATTTATATTAGAACAACCCAGACAAATATTTTCATGGATTCATATTAGTTCAAATTTGTATTTCAGGAATGAAGGGAAGAAGTTTTATTTTTCTATATGGCAAAGAAAATAAAATAACAAAATGGCTTAAAGACTAGAACTGAATGTACATAGAAACAAACATATAGACACTGGCAAGATTGGAAGAAAAATTTGAAGTAGATAAAATGTGACCCTGCATTTATAACATATATAAATATATAACATATATAAATGCAACTTCAACTCCCCTTGCCCAAAACAGGCTTTATGTCTACCTGTAGCCAACCTCCTCCTATTCACAATTAAACATGTGTATATAAGTGATAGGCATCTACCTCCAACCTGTCAGTTTTATAGAAGGGTTTTTGAGCAATTTCTACACATATGTGGCCATGGATTTGTGAACAGATATTTTGGCCTCTGAAACTGATGGCTACACATCTGTGCACCCCAAGTTATCTTCTCACTTAGGAGCTGTGGGTGTTTCCCAGGATCTCCCTCCCTATCCCTGCCGTCCTTCCTGTGCCTGTCTTTTCCCAAACTGCTGCACAGGAAGTGGACTTCTCTGTCCTCCTAGATGTCCTCTCTCCTCTCTTTCTGCACAAACTCTTGTGTTTTCTCTTTAATGCTCTACTTCTAGTTACTTACACTCAGTAGCAAGTACAATTTCTTCCCATGCCCCTGCCCAGTCCTACAGAAAACATTCACATCAAATGCAAGACCCCGTTTAGGAGTTAGCCCCAGGTACTTGAATCGCGGGGTCTTGATCTATACTCCCTTACCTATAGAGTTCTAGAGGAACAACTCCCTTTGACCTGATTTTCAAACAAACCATTCAATAAACATTTGTGAGGTGATTACTGAGCGCCAGGCTGTGTGCTGAGTCTGGCAAACTGAAGGGGAGTACGCCAAAGACCGCTCACTGCCGTGGCCGGCTGAGAACACAGGCAGCCACACACACGGTGCACCCGTAAGTGGTGTGATGGAATTGCCAGCAAGGTGTTGTGGCAACAAATGCTTCTTGCTTTCGCAAGGTCCACGAGCACATTTTACAGTTCTTTTTTTTTTTTTTTCAGGCAAATGGATGTGTTTTATAGCACAGCATTGAATAAAACACTTGCCAACAATTTGATAGAAACTTGCTGGGGATAAAACAAACAAACAAAAACAGCCTGTGCCATTTTCTCTGCTCTGTTCCCTCCTATCTTTCGCCTTAGTTAGATCCCCTCTGACCACAGCCCTTTCATCCTCTCTCCTTGTCACTCGCCCTATGTAGGTATCATGTGTCACACCTGATAGTCTTCCACTGCCCTCTTTCTCTCTCCTTAGTTCACTCTCTCTCTCTCTTTCTCTGCCAAGAGGAACAAAAGGTATGAATTAGATTAAGATAGATGCAGCCACAGTTTTCTTTTCCTTAAATGCAAGAAGGAACCCTGGCTGGTTTGGCTCAGCAGTTAGAGGGTCGGCCTGCAGACCAAAGGGTCTAAGGTTTGATTCTGGTCAAGGGCATGTGCCTGGGTTGCAGGTTTGCCCCGGGCCCAATAGGGGTCGAGCTGGAGGCAACCAATTTATGTGTCTCTCTCACATCGGTGTTTCCCTCTCTCTCTTACTCTTTCCTTTCCACTCTCTCTAAAAATTAATGAAAAAAATATCCGTGGGTGAGGATTAAAAACAAAAAACAAGAAGGAATGGTGAAAAAAAAGAAATCATTATCCTTATAAATGAATAATTTAGATTTCTATTTCAAAAAATTAATAAAGGGAATTTTACTTTAGAATCAGATTTACAGCTATTTTTTTCTTGTGCATAACACACTCCACGTCCCATGCAGCCATCACCAAGACAGGAAAATAGAGCCTCTCTAGCAGCTGCCCTCTCCCCTGGATATTATTAGTTTGACAACAGTAGGATGCAGAGGAGACTGTTACTGTATCTCCATGTTAGATCATCCTGACCATCATTTACAGTGCTGCACAGACCTCGGTTTTGTCCTGTGCATTCAAGGCCACTATTCTATTGTTAAGACACTACTGCATCCTACTAAGAACCCTCCTATTTAGTAAAGATGTCCAACATATTCACCTAAAACTGTTTTAAATAGATACAGCTGATTCCCTGGGGAGGAGTCCAGTGTCACTAGTTCAGGACAGCAGCGGTAGCTTCTAGCTTCATTTAGCTTCCCAGATCTGTTGTCTGGAAAAAGAAATCAGACCTAGGATGATACATAAGGAGATGTGTGCTAAACTGCTTTTCCCCAGGAGGATTAAGGCAACTCACAGGTATTGTGTTCGGTCTGCCATCTGGATCATAATATCAACTGGAAAAAATATAGCAGATATTGTTAATATCTGGAAACAATGATAGGTAAAAAATAAAGAAGAAAAAATCTTCTATCAGTGACTGTCTGTTATACTAAAAATAGAGGTTAAAGGCTTTATAGGATTTTTCCCACAACCCTTTTTAAAGAACATACATACCCGCCACCTAGTACCCTCTTTGTGGATGGATTTTATCTCTACTGTGATGTGTGCAATCACTGTTATTATCATGTGTGAGAATACATTTAAAGGGCATGCAGATTCAAATAAAAATAGCTAGACTCTTTCATACCCCTGCTGTTAGAAGAAAAGACCAGAATGCCATAAGGATTGCTGACTGGCCTCAAATGTCACTTACGGTGTATAATGAGCTGAGTTATGAAGGGAATCTTTCATACACTAGAGCTTACAGTTCAAAAGTTACTTATTTTGGGGGTAGCATTAGAGCACGTGCATGTGTGTGTGTGTGTGTGTGTGTGTGTTTGCATGTAGCAGTAGATACCAATAAGTACACAAAAGCAATTTTGTTTATAGCACTTCTTTTCTTGAGTTAATTTATGTACATGAGAAGTTATGTGACCTCCAATGAATTCATTCCTAATGAATTTAAAATATCCAAGGGCAGGAAGGCTGCTGGGAAGGTAGAGAGGCTGTACTTGCAGCATTGCTTATTGTCTCATAGTTCTGTGACCTTTTCTTCATTTAAAGTGATACCAACACCTGAAGCAAGGTTATTAGATTAGCAACACAAGGAATATTCTCTCTTCACTCTGTGGAAATATACCTGGGAAAGTAAGGCCAATTTACTGTCTATACTAACACTGACAGAGAAAACTAAGGGGTGTAGTAGTCCGATTTAGGACTTAGCTAGGAACATATTCAGAGATCCCATTCATATTTTATTTGTCTCTTTGCTCCATTTTGTATTTAATGATATTTTACAACCCTTTACAAGAAGAGAATCAAACACCCCTACTCTACCCCTAATACTCACTTGTTGCTGTTAGAGTACAGAAGTAAGTGCTCACAGTCAGAGACACAAACTTCAGAATTTCGTGGGACCAAAGACTCCACAAGATTAGCAGATGGGTTCCAGTGGCCATCAGATGTTTTTGTGTAATCTGTCAGTAAGCCAGTGATAGCTGATGTAGACAGTGATAGCTGATTGAGAGTCAGCTCTATTTTAGTAACAAAATTTCATTCCATCCAGGTAAACAGTCTCCATAAATACCAGACAAAGCATATTCCATAATAGAAAGAGAAAAGGGCACCAAGAAAAAAAGAACCCACACACAGCAGCAGTGACTGATCCTTAGGGCAGACACTCATGAACTCTCCTAAGCAGAGACGGACGCATGGGCATTTGTGGCTAGATCCTGGGCAGAGCGAAGGCCAGGCTCTTGTCCAGACTCCACCAGTGCTTGAGAGTCCCCATCTGCTAATCTGTGGAACCAACGTCATTGACCATCAGCAAGTGCACAGCACGTGGTGCTGTGGTCCTCCAGCATGCGCCTTGGCAGGCCACCTTCGCCCTTCCCACTGGCCCACGTGGCCCTGCTGTGTAAAGGGCGCACAGCTGCTGTACACAACAGAGGCTCGAAGTAGCTATTTCTCCAGATCCGGAGGTTTAAAGGATTGAGGAAGAAACTGACTTTAATTTGCTCTGGATAAAGGCTAATTACAAGGATATGTGATCTCGGGCTTCCCTTCTTCGGTATATGAGATATTCCTTTTGATTTGCATTCCTCCGGGGCTGATCTCTTATTTCCTACTGTTCCCACCTACTCATCCACTTGAGGTCAGATTTATCTGAAAGGGATTTTGGCTTCGGCATCTATAATTATGCCTGTTTAATTTCTTTGTAAGGATAGGAACAGTGTGTTAGCCTTATCAGTGAGAACTTGGCCCTCTTCACCATCAGATTTTCAGCTTCCATTAAGATCATAGTAAGCTTAGCTAAAGGAAGGGGGGGAGATGAACTCTCTTTCTAAAGGTCAGCCTTCTTAATTAAATGAAATCTCAGACAGCAGCGTTAGGAAATGAAAAGACTGTGCCCATGCTCTTCGGGAGGAGGCCACACAGTGTCCCGCTGGTCTGGCTGAAAGCAGGGCGAGCTGAACTGCTCCCAGATGGGTAAGAACGAGGCTGCAGCATCACAGCGCTGCTTTCATTTCTGCAAACAAGTAGAACGGACTGCACGTGACCATGGATGTAACGGAGCCTTCAGGTGCAGTGTGCCCGGCGTCCAGTCCACCTGATCTTCACCTTCTCTTTGGCTGCCACCCCCTGACACCTTCAGCTTTCATGGCCACTGTCTTCCTTCAAGGCCAATATGGAGGAGAAATCAGAAAGAGGCTCGGAGCTAGGTACCTCCACATGTAGGAGTTCACATAAACCCCGTGACCAAAGGGTCACCACTTTATTTCTTTAGGAGAACAAATTGAAATTCAGAGAGGTTAGTTCTTTTACGCCAGGTCATGCAGCTATTAAAGGATCTGGCTGGATTGGATGGTCAGTCCCTAGATCCTATTCTTGAGCCCATTCTTTTTCCCTAAGAACCTATGTTTGTGTTGCTCTCATTTTCTTCCCACTGCCTCACTTGGGAATCTCCGGGATGGCATCAGGGTGACACGGCACCTTCCCAGGACCGCAACAAAAGCCACTCTGTCGAGACTTTCAGCCTCGCTCTGTCTCTCGATTTTAATCCTGTTTTCCAATAGGACCCTGGCCGCTTCTAGTTGGTTAGGAGCTCTGCGAAGTCCTCACTTGAGTAAGTGAATCTAGAGGTCTTGCAAAGCAGTGAGAGGCTGCAAGGATCGAAATGGACGGCTTATTCTAACTCCCCTCCTTAGGTGGCTGCTTGACTCCTCCCGTCTCCCAACAGCATCACGGTGAATAGTGACACCGTGACATTGCCCTCCGTTTCGAAAATTAAAAAATTCTGGATCTGTAATTTTATTCATTGATTATATTTATATTCAGTCAAATAAATATGTCGGTTGTGGCTATTCTTCATGAATATATAGCGTCTCTTACTTTGTTAAAAATTAGCACACAGTCCTAAAAGAGTAAAAAACACATTCCAGACACTGATTGGTTTAGTACAAAGGATCTAATTCATTAGACTTAGTAAAACTCTTGGATTTGAAGGTTTTTCAGAGAATGAGTTGGTGTTAAGGCACAGCGGCCACACTGCACACTTCATGGGCACTATCTCTGTTGAGCTCCAGGGGGAGCCATTGAGATTGTGTGAAGTGGTGGCCTCTTCCAAACAGAAGGCAAGGTTGAAAGCAATGGTTTGCATCTCTGGCTGCAATTTGAATATTCAGGGGAACTTTCAGGATCAAGGTCTGAGCTTTACTAGAGGCAATTAAGTCAAAATCTCTGGGGTCAGATCCAGGCATCAGTAATGTTTAATAGTATTATTATTATTTTAAATCACTGGTTGAGAGAATGGGATCTGCAGAAATGGAACCTATATTAGAATTCCAGTTCTTGAACTCTCTAAGGGTCATGCTCTTCATCTTCAAAATAAGAATATGAAATGTTCTTACTTTATGGGATTGTAAATAAAACCCCTACCATTGTATTTCTAGTAAAGATTTAAAAATCATTGTTGTTGTTATATTATTATTGTTATTATTATTATTGAGAAACATATCACTGCTGCTCAAATACTTTAACTTTTTTTTTAATTGCCCGGCTGGTGTGGCTTGGTGGGTGAGCCCCATGCACCAAGAGGTTACCAGTTCGATTCCTGGTCAGGGCCCATGCCCAGGTTGTGGGCCCAGTCGCCAGTGGGGGGCATGCAAGAGGCAGCCAATGGATGTTCTCTCTCATACATGTTTCTATCTCCCTCTCCCTCAAAAATCAATCAAGAAAAAATTTTAATAAGGATATTTTACCAATTAAGCCCACTGTTTTCTTAGAGGTTCCAAAGTATGTAAAATATGATTACTGTCGGATGAGTCAGAAGATAACTCACTCAGTCAAGCCTATAGAAATCCTACTAAACTCTGAACATGGAACATTCACTAAAGATAAGACCTGGCTAAAATCTGGCACTGAACACCCTGGCACTGGAGTTTCACCCTGGCTAACTTATCTTTCTATTCTAACCGCCCTTTGCTTTATCTGCTACTTCAGCTCTCTCTTAAACACCGAGCCTACATTTGCAGTGACTGTTAGCTGCCTCTAGTCACCTCAAGTCCTTCAAAGTTAACCTTCTCCTAAATGTTATTGCAGCAATATTGTGGCGTTTATAAATCAACTTTTTGGTTCCTACGTGATTTATAACACTAGTGCATTTTTTAAAGACAATTATTAGTCAAAAGCTAGTATTAGTCTAATCTCAGTTTGTAACTCCTAATTTTGACTTCTACATAATTTATGAGACTGATGCATTTAAAAGAATTATTGGGTTATGGTTTTGGATTCACAATGTATAAAAATGTGATGTTGTGACACCAACAACTAAAAGGTGTAAGGAGGAAGCTGTCAAGTGATAGACATTTTGATTTTTTTTTTAAATCCTCACCCAAGGATATTTTTCCAAATATCTTCAGATAGAGTGGGAGGAGGAGAGAGAAACATGGATGTGAGAGAGACAAATCAACTGGTTGCCACCCACACAGACCGAAACCGAGGTCTGTGCCCTTGACTGAAATCGAACCTGGCACTCACTGGTCTGCTGGCCAATACTCTAACCACTGAGCAAAACCGGCCAGGGACAGAGTGACAGACATTTTGTATGTTATTGCAGTTAAGCTGGTACAAATTCAAAATAGTGTGTTATAACTTTAGAATATTAAATGCAATCCCCATGGTAACCACAAGGAAAATAGTTACAGAACATAAAAAAAAAAAAGAAAATGAGAAAGAAATTTAAACACTTCACTATGAAAAAATCAACTAAATACCAAAGAAAGCAGTAATGCAGGAAATGAGAGGCAGAAAAGCTTTAATGTACAGAGAAAACAAATAGAAAATTAACAGAAGTAAGGTCTTCCTTACCAGAAATTACTTTAAATGTAAATGAATTAAACTCCTCAGTCGAAAGATAGAGATTAGCAGAATGGACATAAAAACACGGTCCAACTACAGGCAGTGTACAAGAGACTCATTTTAGATCCAAGAAACAAATGGATTGAAAGTGAAAGGAAGGAAAAGGGTATTCTATGCACACAGTAACCAAAGAGAGTAGGGATAGTTATATTAATATCAGCAAAATAGACTTTAAAACATAAAAGACTACAAGTGACCAGGAAGGACATTATATATTTTTAAAGTTTATGAAGAGCAAAAATACATAACAATTAAACATGTATGCAGCCAATGACAGATCATCAAAATATATGAAGCAAAAATTGGCAACATGGAAGGGAGAAATAGACAGTTCTAGAATAATCACTGGAGACAATAGCCACTCCAAAATAATTAAGGATCCAAAAATCAAAGTGATGCTCGTAGAACTAGCTGACATTACAATGGATGTATGTCAGCTTAACTTTCTCATCCTCAAGAAAGTCCATTTTGTTTCTACGAAGAGAAAGCGAAAGGAAAAAATAAAGGAAGATGAAAAACCGAAAAGCACAGAGGAATAAGTAAAATAGGTAACAAGAAGATGAAGAAAGGAGAGGCCGGGGAGACAAGGAAACACAAGGATCAGTCATGGCAACTTGAAATCAAGCAGTAGAAAGCCTCTCCATTGGTTTCTTCTCTCCGGCTGCAAGATCTGGGCTCAGAACCAGCCTTCACAGGACTTCTTGCCCTTCACTTACCATTGCAAGGGACACTGCAGGCTGTGGTGTCTGCCTCAGATCCTCTTCAGAACACTGAGGGACTAGGAATAGAGCCATCATGAAAAGGAAAGGCGGGCACTAACCAATGGGTCCTTATCACTGACCACAAAATAGAGACCCATAAGCCATAATCATCAACAAAAGCTTTCCATGGTGGTTACTCAAGACCAATGTTACAGATGAGTGTTTGTCAACTGTGGCCATGTTCAAGTCACCTGGAGGGCTTAAAAAACAAAACAATAACAACAACCCAGAACCCATCCTTAGAGATTCGTCTTTAATTGGGCTGAAGTAGGTCTTTATATTTTTTTATCTAAGTACCAAAGGATTGTAATGTGATCTGAGGCTTTGGAACACCTTTATAAAAGGAAATTTTCTAAAATATGCTGCTGGCTTACTTATTGGTAAAAATAACTAATTTTGACTGTTGTGAACTATTAATTTTTATTTCCTTGAAATCCAAGGGCATTTTCTCAATGCTTTGATCTCATTCATCTGACAACATAAAAACAAGTCATCAGACTGTTCTTAACACAGTGTACACGGCACTGTGTAACAACTTCCATATCTTATTTCATTTCATTTCAGCCAGTCTTACAAGAAGCTCAGGTCCGTCTGCATCCAAAGCCATTAAGTCTTCAGTCCAAAGTCCAAATTCATACCTATGTCATTGCACTTCTCAAAAGGATTTTAGTATCTTATCCTGCCTGATTGGTACTATGCTGTTTGTATAGAGTGAAAATCAGTGAGCAATGATCCTATCCCAATCCCATCCTTTTCTTCCAGATCTGCCTACATCAAGAACAGAAAAAAACTGCCTACTGCTACTCTTCTCATATCTGCTGTCGGGGAAGCGTCTAGCACTGTTAATTACTCTGGTTTTGAGACGATGCAGTGAGGATATACATATCTTCCTAAATGCTTATGTCTTATTTTAATAGGCTGTTAACATTCTTAGTGATCATCAGAGCAAAGCTATAAGATTTCTACATTTTTCATAATCAGAGCACCCCATGAAGCACTTGAGTGAATGACGGGATTTCCCAAAGGCAAGTTCAGGCACTACTGATAATAGTCCCAGAATAGAGATGCTGGAATAAACAAGTGGAAAGAATCCTAGAGCTGCACTTGGAGGATACAGACTAAAACTGACTTGGTATGCTTCCAAGCTGCATGACCTTGAACAGATCATTTAACCCTTATGAGTTTCAATGTCACTACCATGGAGATAGTAGTTTCTGCCCCAGCCAGAACAGAAAGTGATATAGTGTGCATATAAGAGGCCATCTTTAGGAACACATTGTGTACTTTTGAAAAGTACAGTGCAAACAAATATTTTTGTTCCCCTTCTCTCTGTTGCTCGTCTCCACTACTCTCCAGGAGGTACCGGGAGTCACTAAGCACCAACATCACACACACAGCTCTACATTAGAGAGGACTCCAAGTGTCTGAGCAAAGCAACCAGTGCAGGCAGGCAGAGGTCAGAGGTTGACCTGGGCTACAGGGACTAGAGAAAACCATGACACAGTAGAGAAAAAGAATCAGAGGATGATAATGCATACCCTAATTATGTTTCTAGAATTTATTTTGCAAAATATTAAAAGTATTTATTTCTTGTAAGTATATATGTTTGATGATACTTTTAGGTTTTCTTTATGAAGCAATCAAGGGATTCTAAGAAATAGAAACAAAGTTATCAAAAATACCACAACAGAGCCCTGGCCAGTTTGTCTTAGCAGTTAGAGCATTGGCCCATGGACCAAAGAGTCACGGGTTCAATTCTGGTCAAGGGCACGTACCTGGGTTGAAGGTTCAATCCCAGACGCTGATCAGGGTCATGTGGTAGACAACCAATCAATGCATCTCTCTCACAATGATGTTCTCTCTCTCTCTCTCTCTCTCTCTCTCTCTCTCTCTCTCTGTCTCTCTCTCCCTCCTTCCCTCCCTCCCTTCCTTCCTCCTCACATTCTATCTGAAGATAAATGGAAAAATATCCTCAGGTGCGGATTAAAAAAAAAAAATGCCACAATAGAAAGTTCATTTGAAAAAGCTTAATCATATTGGGAGAGAAGATCAACTCAACACTTGATCCCCAGATGCTGAAAATATATGACCAAGTATGACCAGCAATACAGTCCCAGAAACAGAAGCAATACAGCATTAGAAAGTCCTGTGTACTTACTGGCATTTGTCTGACATGCTATAAAGGAAAGAGCAGGAGTTGAAACAGAATAAATATGTTTCTAATATGCAATAATAATATAGCCTGAGCCTAAGGAACCTTCCTTACAAGTACCTTTATTCTGCATATTAAATTAATGACAGTAGTAGATGTTTCTTACTAACAGTAACTATCAGTACCGTTGTTACCTCAGATAGTTTTCAGTACACCTCACAAGGTGATTACTATTCCATCCCTTCCCCACCACCATCTGCAGATTGTAAAGTGGATAGTCAGAGACAAAGCACCAAAATGTTTGGGGTTTATTTAGTTTTATTGTTTGTTATCCTTTTCCCTCTTGGAGTGAAAGATTTTCCTTGGCTTAATAATTAATCAGAGGAGGCACATTTTCTTTCTTTCTTTCTTTTTTAATCTTTATTGTTGAATGTATCACAGATGTTCCTCATTTTTCCCCCATTGACCCCCTCCTTCCCTCTCCCGTCCCCTTCCCACCTTTTCCCACACTATTGTCTGTGTCCATTGGCTATGCATATAAGTTCTTTGGTTTATTTCTTCCTACCCCCAACCCCTTTCCCTTTGAGGTTTGTCAGTCTAGTAATGAATCTGTACTTCTTAATCCCTTCACCTTTTTCACCCATTCCTCCAAACCCCCTCTCATCTGGCAACCAACAAAATGTTCTCTGTATCTATGAGAATGTTTCTGTTCTGCCTGTTCATTTTGTTTGTAGATTCCATTGTCGATAGATATATATTCATTGTCATATTGTTTATTCATATATTTTATCTTTTTCTTCAAAAAGACCCTTCATCATTTCATATAGTAACAGTTTGGTGGTGATGAACTCCTTTAACTTTTTCTTGTCTGGGAAACTCTTTATATGGCCATCGATTCTAAATGACACCTTTGCAGGATATAGTAATCTTGGTTGTAGGTTCTTGCTTTTCATCACTCTGAATATTTCTTGCCACTCCCTTCTGGCCTGCAAAGTTTCTTTTGAGGCTGACAACCTTATGGGAACTCCCTTGTAGGTAACTAACTGCTTTTCTCTTGCTGCTTTTAAGATTCTCTCTTTGTCTTGGACCTTTTGCATTTTGATGATGATGTGTCTTGGTGTGGGCCTCTTGGGGTTCATCTTGTTTGGGGCTCTCTGTGCTTCCTGGACTTGTATGTCTGTTTCCTTCACCAAGTTAGGAAAGTTTTCTGCCATTATTGTTTCAAACGGGTTTTCAATTTCTTGTTCTCTCTCTTCTCCTTCTGGCACCCCCAAGATGCAAATGTTGGCACACTTGAAGTTGTCCCAGAGGCTCCTTATACTATCCTCATTGTTTTGGATTCTTTTTTCTTTTTGCTGTCCTGATTGGGCGTTTTTTGCTTCCTTATATTCCAAATCAATGGTTTGCTTCTTGGCTTTACCTACTTTACTATTGAATCTGTGTAAATTATTCTTTATTTCAGTTAATGCCTCCTTCATTTCTGACTATGCATCCATCATTTCTGACTGGTCCTTTTTTATGCTCTTGAGGCCCGCACTAAGTTCGCCGAGGTTCTCACTAAATTCACTGAGCATTCTTATAAGTAGTATTTTTAACTCAGCATCTGTTAAGTTGCTTATCTCCACTTCGCTTAGTTCTTTTCTTGGGGTTTTGTTCTGTTCTTTCATTTGGGACCTGTTTCTTTGTCTTCTCATTTTGGCGGCCTCCCTGTGTTTGTTTCTGTATATTACTTAACAAGAGGTATGGGGCTATCTGAGACCAGATGCTGCTTGTTTGAAAGAATTTAGGAAAACCTGAAGCAGGATCCAAGACAGGCCAATCCTATGGTTAAGCAAGTGGCAACAGCTTGGGTGGGCCTGAAAGTTGGGTGGGGCGGGGCCTCAGGGAGTCAGCAGGGCGGGGCTACCAGTGTGAGCCAGGTTGCTGGAGTCCCAGATATGGCGACTGTCTGCCCGCCCCAGGGAAGGGCTCACCAAAGGAACAAAGGCCTCTGACAGCACATTTGTCCTGGAGAAAGCCCCCTCTCCAGCCCTCGCTCCAGTGCCAAACAGCTCAGTTCTTCCCTGTATGTCTCTGGCGCCCCTGGAGCTGCCTCCCCTCCGAGCTTAGAGGGAGAGAGTCTGATAAGTCCGTGCGCGGGCCCTTTAAGGAGCTGCCTGGGGCTCCAGCTGCCTCAGCCTCCCTGAGCCTCAGTTCCCGCTGGTTTTCCAGCCAGAAGTTATGGGGATTCTCTTCCTGGCACTGGAACCCTGAGCGGGGCACCTGGTGTGGGACGGGGACCCCTCAGTCCTCAGGAAGGACCTTCCCAGCCGAGGTGTCCTCCTGATTTTTATCCGCCACACGTGGGTGTGAGACCAGCCCCTCCGCCTCCGCCCCTCCTACCAGTCTCAATGTGGCTGCTGCTTTAATTCCGTAGTTGTAGGACTGCCATTCAGCTTGATTTCAGGCGGTTTTGAATGATGGTTGTTCTGTAGTTTAGTTGTAACTTTGATGTGGTTGTGGGAGGACGCGATACCGCGTTTACCTTCGCCACCATCTTGACCGGAAGTTGGCACATTTTCTTTTAATGATCTATATTCTTTGCAACTTGTGAAGGCAATGATTTTTTAAAACTCTATTTCTATTTTATTAGTTTCAAGTAAATGAAAATTGAGGAAAACTTATAGTCCAAACTAAACTCTTCTTATAGCTAGGAAAACATAAAAATACAATTTCCAATGGAAAGAAGTAAGTTTGTAGATTAATATAGTTACAACTAGTAATGGAACAATTATTTATTAATAGAAATGAAACAGCAGTATATTTTTCATCAATATGTTAATACGCATGTCACAGAATTATTTTTGAATCCATGTTTATTTGGGAAAAATATGCCTCCTTTAACAAAAAGACTTTTTTTGTGAGAGTATAAAAATAGAAATGTAAATGAGATGCTTATGTAATTTCTAATGCTAAAATAGCACTAAACTGTACTGTTGGTGGTATTGACAACCTTAATTAAGAAGTCATTTAATGATAATGTTAACAAATTGGCATCTTTTTTAGTCAGATTGACACTACTCAAGACACAAGCATAATTGATGTTCCCTCAGTAAAATACAGAGTATAATCTGTGAAGGAACATCTGATGTCTATAGCAAAATTAAGGTCAAGGACTTGGCAAAATATGTTATAGACTGTAACAGATGTTCCCAGATTAAATCACATTTCTATTAAAAACTATAGAGATGCTCAGTTGATAGAACCTAGAATCACAGAATTGTTGAACCAAAGGGATTTTTAGAGACTAGTCATTCCTATTATTTTAAAACTGAGGAAACTGACATGCAAAGAAGGTTAAGTGATTAGCCCCAGGTCCCAGAGTAGGTTATGAGGGTCTGGACTAGAACCCAAACCTTTTCGACTCTTCTAGGTTGTCTCTCAATTGTGACAAATGAAGGGACATTTTAATAATTTATTTAAAAATATATTTGGGATAAATTATCCAATGAGGTAAAATTAGATGCAAGAATATTAACACAACAGACCATTGCATCTTTTGGATCTTACCTGACTCTGGCTCTTAGCTATTGCCCAATCTTATATTTAACATTAAAGTCCAAATTACTGGAACACTGCCATTCTCTGGGCATTAAAAAAATTATGTCAAACTAATATTAAATCTGCAACACACATCTTAAAAAATTTTAGTGGTACCATTAAAAATCAGCAAATATTAGCACCATGCCAGTCTGTGGGTGGCAGCTCCTCAAATTCAGATAATGAACAAACACTTTCTCAGTTGATCTTTCACAAGATTTAATATCTAGAGTTTGGGTGTTAATACTAAACTTCTATGAATCACAAGTGACTTGGCAACAAATGGGCAAATACACTGGCAAAATAAAAAACACTCCAGCGTGTTTAATATGCTTTTTTTCATGAATAAATCAACTTTACAGTGGAGCAGCAGCGTATGTAGAGGGAAAAATATATGTTCCAAAATGCATTTATCACTTGTAATTTTTAAGACCTTATAGACTGAAAATTAGAAAATCTGAGTTCTATTATCATCTCTTCTGTCATGTCAGGAGGGACTCTGACTCCAACTTTTCACTGACCTACTGGGATATACCTTCTACAGGACAGACATCAGTAAATTAGAATATGGTTGACTTTCATCCCAATAATAAAGATGCAGAGCTAATAATCTCTCACCATCTTTGCCAATGGCAGAATTGGTCTTTGTTCCCAATAACCTTAACGTTAATATGGACTCTTCACTTGTGCCCATCCCCCATCTCTAATTACTCAACTTGATCAAGTCTATATCTCACTGCATTAACTTTACTTCAGTGGTTCTAAAATGATGGGTATCCAAATCTTCTGGGGAACTTGGTAAAATTTTTAAAAATTAAGGAGTCTGGGCTTTATTAGCTGTGGTGATTATGATATGCAGCAAATCTGAGAAACATTAATGCATGTTCTTAATATCTCTCTGCCAGATCATTGCATTTGCTTCCTAATTCATCCACTTGACTCCAGCTTCTTGCTGCACCAATTCATTCTCCAGCCAGTCAACAAACCTGGAAAAGTTCAAGCTTAAAAAAGAAAAAAATTAATGGTTGCTTATCACACTCAAGAGTAAGAATAAATTTATTATTCATCTAAGGTCTTTCAGGATTTGCCTTTTATAGTCCTCTCCCAGTCTTATTTTTTATCACTCCAAGGTACATGCACATTCCCCTCATGCACAGTTTCCTCAGAGTCTGGGTCCACATATTTATTCAAAAATGATTTATTGAGTTCTTCCCATTTGTACAGCAGTGGATCTCACACGGGGGGTAAGGAGGTGAACAGATGGACATCATACCAGTGCTAAGGAGTCAAAAATATACAAAGGAACACATTCAATTTATTAGAATCGGGATCAATGCTATAATGAGTAACTATAGGGTTTAATGAAGCAGATAATGAGAGTCTCACCTACTCTGGCAATTTTCAGAGGTAGCTTCCTCCAGGAAGTGATTTTTGAGCTAATGCTTGAAGTTTGGATAGAAGTTTCCAGTAGGTTCAAAAGAGCCTTCAAGTTGGAACAGAATGTGCAAAGCTCTTGCAGTGGGAGGAGAATAACGTGTTTGAAGGAACCAAAAGAAGGTTACGTAGATTAAACAAAAAAAGAGAGGGGGTAAGTAGCCAGAGATAAATTCGGTGATAGAGTCAGAAACCAGTCCTTGTAAGAACTTCTTAGGCATAGTTTTTCTTCATCCTAAATAAAATTAAAAGTTATTCAATGCTTTTAAACAGATAATTGTCTCAGATTTGCATTTGAGAAGAGTATTCTGAACACAATGTAGAGAACCCCTCTTCTGGGATGGAAAGCAGAGATCACCTACTACTTACTACGTGGTGCTTACAGCAGTCCAGGAGAAAATAGATGGTGCTTGAACTGTCCCCAAAGCTGCGGCAGGGCAGATGGTGAAGGACAATTAATCAAGGGATGCTTTGCACTCTCCTCAAATAATCACCTTTCCCCCCACCTCATCTGTTGATTTCATCTACAAGGGCTACATTAAATTGGGTTTTCCCCCTCTGGGTTCTCTCTTAGCAATGGGCATTTACTATTGCTACATTTTAAATATTGAGTTATACATCTTTCTTCTGTACTGAAATGTAAACTGCTAAGGACATTGACTATGTTTTATCTCCACTGCCTGATTAATTTTGTTTCAATAAATATCAGAATGAATCAACCATGAATTGACCAGCCACTTATAAATGGGTACTTATAAAGTTGCCAAGATAGTCCTCCATTTCATCATTTAAGAAGTAACCTCTCCTCCTCACCCATTGTGAGTTCTTGAGCCATATCCTGATAAGCAGATCTTTTTCCTGGTACCAAGGATTTACTGAAATGGAATTAGGTAGATCCAAACAGGAAAGATTTAACTGAAAGGGATTTCATGAAGGGACTTTTTATAGATGTTGGGGCAGGCTCAAAGGACCAAAAAGAATATCTCAGCCACCCAGGACCTTTGGTATCAGGAAGCCTCTACCACCCCTAGACATAGAAATATAAAGATAAGGAATAGTGTTAATGAAGCCTAATGAACGATAGAGCTATGGGTGTTGTTCTGTCCAACAGAAGTTGTGGTCATGAGAGCAGCCACTGCCAGAACAACGGCCAGGCAGGCGGTGAGCTGGTGGAGGGAAGAACTAATACCCCAGTCTACCTCCTCCCAGCCTTCAGCATCTTCCCAGAGCCTCTCATTCACGGAGCCAGAGGAAAGCCAGGTGATTCTGTTCTTGAGGTTGATCTCTCAGGCCACTGAGCATGACATACCAAGGGGAAGAAGGGATCTAAGGAAGCAATGGGGAATACTCAAAACAAAAAGAAAGGTTTACACAGCTAATAAACCATGAGGATTGAACTTAGTAAACCAGAGAAATCAGTCCAATAAAGCTTTCTAAATGATGAGGTGGGCCAGACAGGAGCAAAAATAAGAACACAGAGAACTCCAAAAAAAGGATGAAGTAAATGGACAAAGAGGAGGACAATATAGGCAGAAGCTCAAGCCTAAATCCTTTGCTTTCACATATATGTCCACAACTGTGTTCAAAGGGAAATAATGCAAAATTTCCAATCAAGAAATGAAGTAATCTCAATATTTATATATATGTGTGTGTGTGTGTAGACACACACATATATACATATATATGTTATTGTAACTGCAATAAAATACCTTTTTACCATCAACTACTCAGAGACCCTTGTTTCACACACTCTATTTAATTTGATTTAATGTAAAAACTCTATGACCTAGGAGTACAAAACTAAATGAAATTCAATATATCCAATATTAAATATCAATTGAAACATTAAATTATGAACCTACATAATTACTGTAGATCTGTAGAGAATTTGCTGTCTATCAGGCAAAGATTAATATAAAACTGTATGTGAAGGATATTATAATCCACAGCTTTCTGGAAACAGGCCTAAGCCGTCTAAAGGAAGGTACCACACCCTACATGACAGGTGGAACGTGAGAAGACTGGGTTCTCACTCAGGTCTCTCACCCTAGAGCTCGGGTTCTTTTCTCCCTATGCCATAGCCTCGTGAAATGATGGAGCTGCCCAGGGTGGGGGCTAAAAACTGGTGGATGAGTTGCCTGTTTAGGTACAGGGGTACGAATGGGAATTTACTTTCTTTTCTAATCAACTGGGAAAAAATATGAGGAAAGAAGGAAATGTTTAGTTAATTGGTTCAGGGAAATGAGGTAGCTTGGGTTAGCAAGAGTACATGATGCCCCATCGATGTTTATTACAGAGGGAAATGAGCCTCCTCTCCTAGGGTCCTGGAGAGAGTTTGTGATCCGCAGGCTGGGCTTGAAAAATGTGTCGTCAGGACGGGAAGATTGGAGATGAGCTTGCAAAAGGAGACATGCAGCCATGCGGAGTTGTTTGTGGGAAAGGATGCTTTCAAGTCTGCCTTCCTGGCTAACTTTAAACATTTCTTTATATCACCTACCTACTTGCTTGGGTAACTCATTTCCCTTCTTTAATTCCAAAAGCAAATTTGACTGTTCTGTACATTCATGCACACCCCCAGGTGCTGGGACATGGAAAGACAAAGTTACATGCTCTTTCCCCTCACAGAGTCTTATATCCAGTGGAGGACGAAGAGTCGTACACCAGCAATGGTAATCTTACATGACAGATGTTCAAAGAGCTGCTAAGGGTGCTCTGGAGGAAAAAACATCATCATTCAGAGGTCAGAAGGGTTTCTTTTCAAGAACTTGATCTTGAAGCATGAGAATTAAATGGGTAGAGAAAAAAATGTAAAAGGTTTTAAGTAGAGAGAATGACATCTGTGAAATCCTTGAGGACAGAGGCAAATCTTTTTATACAACCAGAGCATCCCTCTGAGACAGGGATGGAAGATGAGCCGAAAGAACAGGCAGGTGGCAAATCATGAAGGAGCTTGTAGACCAAGCGAGGGAATTTGAGAGTAACCACAGAGCTCTGGGGAGCCACTGAAAGGTTTCAGTCAGTGGAATGGCAGAATCAAATTCAAGCTTAGTAACGATCATATTGGGGGCCATGCGGAGAAGAAATAGGAGGAGCTTCAAGCAGGAGGCATAGAGACCAGTGGAAACTTGTCCCCACACCTGGGCGATTCTGCACATAGTTGATCATTACTGACACGGGGAACACAGTAGGAGAGGCAGACTGGATTAGAGAAAAGAGTTTGCCAACCTAATTATTTTCCCATAAATTCTCATCAACCCTTCTTTAACGTGTTAAAAAGGGGAAGGGGAAATATATACAATTGATAAAGAGTGGATATGATTATGCTTGTGCTTATTACCTGTTCTTGAACTGAACACGGATTTCCAGGGAACTGTGTTTGCCGGGAATATGCAGAAGCAGGAGAGATGAATTGACTTTAAAAACTCCCATTCTCACCCCTTTGTCATAATCTCCCCTCCTCAAGATTTCAAAGCTAAGAAGACACTTCGCAGTGATGATGATCTTTGAGGGGAGAAATCCTAGTGTCAGTGAGGAATAAATGAATTCTCCAAGAACATGGTTTTTGCTTTGGTACACTTACCTTTTGCCAAGTCAGACCTATTATGCCGAGATTCACATTAGTAGGCAGCATGTAGGAGGGAAAAGCAACTCATCCACCACGTTTGAATGGATTTCTTGCCTGCCTCACTGCAGATAAGGGCCGGTATTGATCTGATTAGGGTAGTTCAATTAGCAGAGCAAAGAGATTCCTAGACTGGAGAAAGGCTAAATGATGTTCGTCCTTGACCTGGAAAAATTAGCTAGGCAACCAGTACCCACAGTTTCTCTGTCTCCTAAATGAGCCTGGTCAATGGTGCACCATCTACATGAGTGAGTCTGATACGTTTTGGGACCCATTACTCCAGATATAAAGATTGTAGGGGGGGGGGGTGTGAACAGATACATTTCATTTGCCTCCTCTCCCCTAAAATGGGGTAAACACAACCAGGGAGAAACATTGTGAAATGTACACTATCTCAGTAAATGAATGTTAGCAATCTGAGAAAAGCACAATGTTGCCATACTAAATAATGCTTGATGATAAAATTATTTGGGTATTTTACGATATTGCTCATATGGGGAAACAGCACTAATTATATCCCTCCCCCCTCCCTCCACTCTTCTATAGCAAGCAGAATTCTCTGGTTAAAAACATGAGAAGCCAACTCTATAATTTAAGGAGAAAAAAACTGTGGAAGGTCAGGGGGGTGGCTCATAGGAATGAAGGGTAAGATGATAAGGAAACTGGATAGAGACATGAAACACTTGTCTCTGGGGACCTAGAGAGTAGGAACCAACAGATGTCTCTCCTAAGGGACAGTTGAGAAAAATGAGTTCCTTTTCAAGTCACGTGACAGCTTTTATAAATGATGTTGAGGGAGGAATGAGCTGCACGAGAAAGAAGAGGAGAGGCAGACAGGTGTGTCAGAACTCCTGAAGCAGTCAATCAATGTGCACCTACCTCAGTTGGTGACGATCCCTTGATGAATTATAGCAATTTAAAATGAAACAGCCCAGCAAATATTCTGTCTATAGAACATAGCTTAAAGAAAGACAGCGTGAGGAATAATATTTTTTAAAATCTGACTGTTCTACCTTGACATCCATCAGAGTAATGCAAAAGTATAGGTTAAAGTGTGCAATGATAAATTTAATAAGGCTTACAAGCCACACAAGGTCATAGAAGGGAGGAGAAATTAAAAAAAAAAAAAAAAGGAAACCTACTTTCTTTCAAAGTGGAAAAATAAAACTTGATTTGGGCAGGATTTATAATGAATTAAAAATTAGTTTCTTTCAACGTGTATTAAATTTTCTTGAAATAAATACCCTTTATGGGGCCATGAGGATACCCAGCCCCAGCCAATGAATAATTTTATTGAACTGCTAGTTAGTTCAACAGAATTTTCAGGCAATAATTTAGATGACACTTTAGTGTTAATTATCTCAGAATGGAACCATAAGTCTTGATGATGTAATGATAACATTAATAAGAGTGATTGCATAAGATGAAGTATGTCATCTCCCTAACACCACAATAAAGTAGGGAGAGTAGTTATCATTTGGAGGCCTGATGTTCAATCTCACACTTGTTATCTACGTAGTTTTAGGTAGCGTTTGAACCTTTTTAATTCTCAATCTCATCACGTGAAAGCAGACTAGTAACGAATGCCCAGCTCTGCCTGTCTCACAGGATGGCGAAGTACATCAAGCAAAATGATTGGTGGGAAAATCACTTTGCAAACCCTACAGCACCCTATAAATCTAAGGATTGATTGCATTGGTGTTGACATGCTATTTAACAGTAAGCTTCAGGACAAAGTTGTAATGCTTTGGGTTTCTTGACCTCAGGTCTTAAAAGCAGTATTCATAGAATTTACATTCCCCACAACCACTTGGAGCAGTATTTCTCAAACTAAAACAACGTTTGTAAAGAGTTAATGCCAGTGTGCTGAGTTTATATTATAACCCTTAGAGGAAGTAACTTAGGTCTGTAATGTGTCTATCTCCATAAACAATTTCGTAGTTAAGACCATGTGAAACACCACTGGAAAAAATGCTGCAGTTGTGACACCACCTCTGACATGACAGAGCATGAGCATAATTAATATGCATACAAATATCTCCAAGCATTGGATAGCGAGCTCACCGCTTAATTGTTCTGAAAATGATAGGGTATGTTCCCTTTAAGCTACATCACCACACATTTTTTTTAATTGCCCTTTAATAGAAATCATACTGTATTTTTAGTCTAGAGAAAACAGTGTCTGTGGGAACCACCTCTCCCACCCATGTCTTGGCAGTGGGAACGAGTGTCTCAGATCAAGACTATTTACTGATCCTCATGGCAACAATGTGCTCTATCTTGCACAAGTCCCACTATCATAAGGACCCAATGAATCTTTAGTATGGAATCTCAACCCTTAAATAAGAACCTTGGTGTGAACTATAAATACTTTCAATAGAAGCATTTTTTAAAAATAAAATATTGGTATGAAGCCAGAAAGTCTTATGTAGTTTCACCTGATTTTCTTTTTGGAATAAATCCTCTGCCTTTTCTGAGTAAAGACACGGGACCTTTCAGAGAAGTGGCTGAGTTCAAGTTGTATCCTTTGTTACTTGAAAGAGCAGTAAGTGGAGTGTGACCCTGTTGGGGCTGGGGTGTTGGGTGATGTCCCGACACACATGTAGCAACACTCCGGAGACACTGCCAGGTGCATGGGTTGCCTAAGTTTAGGGACCATTGTCCTCTTGTCTTCCAGGCTTGCGGTAAGAAATTACATCACTAGGACTTTCTACAGTGAGACTTGGTCACTTTCCAGGTTGCTAAATGTGTTAAAACACACTGGCTAGGATTCTAAAAGACAACATGAAAAGATTGAGTTATACTCATAATTGCTTTGGGGTCCTCAGAAGAAAAAAATGCTGTATGAATACCAACACATGGTATTATTATTATTTTATCTCCGGTCGGACCTGACAGTTTTCAAGCCTACGGGATCACACACACATTTTAATAAAATTCGTGTTCCACAGAATGTACTTCCTTCCATACAACTACATTATAATTTTTGTTCGAGAGTGTAGGTGGTGGTACTGATATTCTACTTCCTTTGACAGCTTCTCTTCTAATGTTTCAAAAGCATTAACACTCAGCAGGAATAATGGAAATACTTTTTAGACTTCAAAACCATTCCCTTGCATGATCTCAAAGGGTTGCTAAATCAGGGTTGAGTGAGCTGTAAGTGGCAGTGTCATTCATTGATACTTTTTTTTTTTTTGTAGACATTTAACATTTCCATGCATTTAACACCCTCTTTTGGTATTGAACGCAGTGAGAGCCAACTCTTTCTCTGTTCTCTCTTGAAGGCCTGCTGTTCTTTTTCATTGTTCAAGTGCTTCCTGAACAAATAAAAGCACTTGGCATTGTCCTTCAGAGCAGTGTTTCAAACTCTGGACCCGCTGATGTTGCTCTGAATCCTTTGCCTCCGCCCTCTGCAACCTAAAGGTGACCAGCTGAAGAGCGGCCGCCTGAGCACAACCAGGGCCGCTCCACGTGCCCCGCAGCCTGCCCAGGCGCCTGCTCCCCAAGGTTCTAAAATGAGTGGCCTTTTTGTTCTTTTTTGTAAACTAAAATTGTCTAGTGAAAGTGCTAGTTGGGAAGGATTAAATGAAGAAAGCAAATGAATTTTGACCTCACCGAGGTGAAAAACTTCATCTTATTCATGTTTGTATTCCAGGTGGTAACTGACCCCTCAGTGCCTCACACAGGTATAGGAGTCAGAAGAGACAAAGAACAAGGGACAGATTTCTGAGTCATCCAATATAAGGAGGAAGGTTCTCATTTTTTAAAAAATCATAGTCATAAGGAAAATCTAAACAAAGCACAAGTTTGGGAAACATTGCTTATATAGTCACGTGTATGTCTTTATGTGTCTGTGATAGGTGTGTGTGTGTGTGTGATACGTGACGTATGGCTATAAAATAGGGAAGTTTAAAAAACACATATTTGGACAATATATCTGTTCTCCAGTGAAGTTTAATTAAATAAGTTATGTTAAAGTTCTTTGCAAAGTCCTAAAATGGTATCCAAATGTAAAATGTTGCAGTTATAGATTGTTCAACATTATTTAATGAGCAGATTCTATGGTCCATAGCAATCAAATAATAGCATTGGCCCCAGCCAGGTAGATCAGTCAGTTGGAGTGTCGTCCCATACACCAAATGGTTGCAGGTTGGATTCCTGGTCAGGGAACATACCAAGGTTGCAAGTTCCATCCCCGGTTGGGGTGTGTATGAGAGTCAACTGATAGATGTTCCTCTCTCACGCTGATATCTCTCTCTCTCTCTCTCTCTCTCTCCTCCCTCTCTCCCTCCCTCCCTCCCTTCCTCCTTCTCTCCCTTTCTTGCCCTCTAAAAAAAATCAATAAACACATCCTCGGTTGAGGATTACAATAATAATAATAATAACATCGGTAGGGACCAGGAAGAATGAAATGACTTTTTCCATACCTATACCACTACAGAAAAGGAGAAACAACTAATATAAAAATAGATGGCAATGTTTATTAAAGACCATTTAATGATGAGGCATCCTTATCTGTCCAATATACAATTGGCTTTGAAATACATTGTTTCTTTATTTCTGAAACAGTCATTTTATCGTTGTACTTTCAAATGGCCACTCAGAAGCTGTCATTAAGAACACAAATAAATTGAAGAACTTTCTCCTCCTCCGCCGAGAGTATGGCAGTGTACAGACGCAGTGCCATGTGGCGGCACAGAGACACATGCAGGAAGACAGGTTCTCAGTAACCTCGTCCCAAATGTACTATCAATAGCGTTTGCACTCACTCTCGGCTGCACTCTGTCTCACGGTTGGACAACACCTCTCATTCAAAACAAACCTCCAGTTCTTAATTGCTCCGAATCAGGTTGCTGCCATCTCCTGCTGTTTCATGACCAGAACATATTGCTTTCAGATTTGTCTCTCTGTGCCCTTGAAGCAAATTCACAAGCACAGAAATACTTTGAAAGATCTTACACTTACGAGTATTTGTGAGTCTGTATCAAATTGAAAACAAATCACAATGACTAATGCTGTTATTGCAAAGTTGTCATTTCCACTTACCTGTATCTGTGGATAAGAAATGTGTTGAGTTTTTAGGATCAGAGATTCTCTCCCCCCATCATGGTTAAAATTTTACACGTGGGATGAAAAAAACTGAAGAAAAGCAGTGATTTACTGAACTTGTTTCCTTCAGAAAGAATCTCATTCAAGTAGCTTGTAGATAATTCTAAACTATCTTAAATAGGATCAGCTTTTATTTGGAAAAATATATATCTCTGTGTAATGTTTGTGCATCTTTCTAAACCCCTGCTGTGTCTCTTTTCTATGTTAACGAATGGCTTAGGTGACATATGTAATAATTTGTGGACTTAGATGGCTTCAATGACTCTCCGACATGGTTAGTTTCTAAGAAATGTTTAGTAACAAGTTATTTTTGCCAGTTCTCTTGATTTTTCTTTTGAACCAATGGCCAGGTGCGTTTGGATAAATGCTCCCTGCTTTTTCAGCTTCACCATCATCACTCAGTTCTCCTGTCAGTACCAACTTTACTGACCTTACTCAGTCTGGTTCCAACTAGCTTGATGGGATGCCTCCTCATTCATCGGGGCATTTCAATCCCAACCCAGATTTTCCCTGGGTTCCAACTAGGAAATGGAGAGAGAAGAGCACAGCATTCCAACTTTTTCTCTCTATTCTTGTTGCCAACAATTATAATCAAAATGCCTTGAAATTGCTTACCCTCATTTCAGCTCTTCTCTTCAAACTCTGCCTAATATAACTAACAACAAAGCAAAACAAAAAACCCTAAAATAAATCTTCTTTATTGTACTTTAGCATTAATGTCTGCCTGTTCTGCAGAGATAAGCCCTTGAACATGATTATGCTTAACCAGGCTGTGTACATAGGAAGCTAGAATAAACTTTAAATGATACACTATTATAATGAGTAAAGCCTTTTAAACACTGATTTTTTTTTCTAGTCAGTGTCTGGTGACAATCTTCACAACAGCAAAATCTGAGTGGAATAAGGAAAATGTCAGTTCACAAATATTTCTTTAGTAATGTATTTATTGAGGAATGTAACACATTATTAGGTCCTACAAACGGCTTATACAGTACATATTAGGCTCAGTCCCTGAAGTCAGGAATATTCTAATCCACTTTTAAAGAAGGATCACCAGTCTTTATGGAGAGCAAAATAAGTGAATATTATTTTGTTTTGCTTTGCTTTTTAAATGAGATACGTAACTGAAGTCCTGACTTACCTCTACCCTTCTAGCCTTCCCCTAGAGGGAGGGCCTTGTATGCCATGTGAGTGCCACGGTGGGCACCTGGGACAGGCCACAGACCTCGCAGCCCAGGAGGAGTTGGAGACCAGTACTTTGGGCTTTCTGTTCTGTTGTTCAGGGGCTCACATGGAGAAGCTTGAATGATCGCCTTGCAAGTTTATGTATATGTAATAGGACATGCGTTTGAGAAGTGGAGGAAAGGGAATCTGTCTTTTGCAATGATAGAGAAGAACAAAATCAATCTCTGTGAAGAGAGCAAAGATGAAATGAATTTACCCAAGATTATCTCCTTGGATACCACCAGTTCAGTTAGAGCCAAATTTCCAATGATTTCTTCAAAGCACCAGATCATGTAATCTAAAATACAAGGATATCTAACACAAATAACCAAATATTTTAACTATAATCACACCAGGTGAATTAAATATTCTTATTATATAGGGTTATTTGGATTATTTAAGAGACCTCCTGTATACAATCAGTAATGGTAAGTACAATGATTCTACTTTTCGATGCCCTGAGCAGAATTTAAAGTGTAAGTGATCATATAAACTTTAGCCCCAACACTTTATTCTGACCAGAGATTACACACTTTCTCTCCTCCTCCTCCTCTACTAAGCTTCATATTAAATTCAATAGTTAAGCCCTGGCCAGTTTGGCTCAGCGGTTAGAGCATCGGCCTGCGGTCCAGAGAGACCCAGGTTCGGTTCCCGCTAAGGGCATGTACCTCGGTTGCAGTTTGTCCCCGGCCCTGGTCAGTCGTGCGGGTGGCAGCCTCTCGATGTGTTCCTTTCACTTCGATGTTTCTCTCTCTCTCTGTTCCTCTCTCTCCCTCCCACTCTACCTGAACAAAAAAATGGGAAAATGTCCTCGGGTGAGGATAAAAAAAAAAAAAAAAATTCAATAGTTAATTTATAAAATAAGTTCTATTTAGGAACAAAGAAGACATTAAGTATTTTCTTCCAGGGGGTGCCAAGTGAGAATCCACCAACCTTCTTATCTGTAAACATTTGATTTTATGATTATTCTAGTATTCTCTTCTCATCAAATCTCATTGCACAGGAAAATTAAATCTTATAAAAATGTTAATTTTGACAGTGCCATAATTCCTCCAATAAACAAACCCAAAACCAAAATGCTGAGCCTGGCACCTGAGGTCTTTTGGGTTTTCAATATTGCCTTCAATTACCCTAAACTTCAACCAAAGTGGACTCCTCACAATTAATCAAATAGATTCCTTCTGTACCATAGCGCTTCTCTGTCATTACTCAAAATCTTCTTTCCACTTAGAATTCCTCCCTTCTCACTTACCATGTATTCACTCAGGATCTCAGGACATGTATACTTCTCGCTTGGTCTATGCCAATTGTCTCAATTCTATCCCTGCTTCAGGAGAGGAATATAATTCAAAAACCATGCAATTATTCCATAAAGTCTTTCTTCATCTTTCTGATTAAGAAGAATTTATTAATTGATCCATTTAGTCATTTGTTCAGTTAAATATTATATTGAATACCTATTGTATACTGAGTCCTAATGATACAAGTACAGATGAAATCTGTTCCCTACCTTTATGGAACTTGAAATCTAATTGAAAGCTAAAACAATGAAATATTAATTTTCCTACAATTATAAAATGGAATGGCAGAGTTGTGCAAAGTGCGTCTCAAAAACCTAAATCATACCAGAAAGGCCATTATCTTCCCAGAGAGAACTGATGATGTGAACCTGAACATTCAAGGAGAATTAGCTAAATGAAGAAGAGAATGAAGGCTATTCCAAGCAGAATGAAAAGGCACAGGGGAAAATGACATGAGTGAGGAAAACCAAGGCTCTCTAAGGGGTCAGAGTGCACAGGCAGTGCGAGTCATTTGCAGTGGCTTCCATGAGAGCACCTTGGTAGATGAGTGACCAGAAGAGAATAAGATGTGAACAGGAAGTAGATCCTGTAACATTTCTGACAACTAAGTTAAGAAATTTATAGTTCATCCCAAATGGTTTTGGGAAGTATTGAAAATGCTGAACAGGTTATGGCAAAATCAGAATTTCTTTTTGAATGGCACCCAAATACTTAAAAGCCAGAAATCATGCTATCACCCTCTCTTTCCATCTCTGACATTTAATCCACCAAGTCTCAGATCACTGTTAAATGTATCTGGGCTCCATCTTTACTTCTTCCCCTCTGCTGCTACAATATTAAACCAGGATCAACCACAATGTCTTCAAGAATTTTTGAAGAATATGCTAATTGGTCTCTTCTCTCTATCAATTATACAATAGCATGCATGATCTTCTAAAAATGTATTTCTGATAATACTGTACCTCTCCTTCAAATGTTTCATTGATGTAATCCTTTAAAAGATGATTAAATAAGATATTTCTGAGGACTTCATATCTGAGGTAAGGCCCATAAGATTGAAAGGACATAATTATTCAAAGAACTAAGGGAAAATCAGAATGACATCATTCATTGAGTGAAAAGGCACCCAGGGAATGACAGAAGATATTTACAGAACAGGGCTTATATACACAATTAAAATTAAATAATAATACAAGTCACAAGTGGCTGTCACAGTGAAGAATGACAGGTAACAGCAATCAAGTCTTGCTATTTACTGAATGTCTGTGTCTGCCCCAAATTCGTATATTGTAACACTAGTGCCCAATATGATGGCATTTGGATATGGTGGGGCCTTACAGTGGTCATTCAGTGTAGATGAGATCATGAGGATGGAGCCCCCGGGATGAGATTGGTTCCATTAAGGGAGGCTAAGGAGACCAAAGCTGTCACTCACTGTCATGTAAGGATACGGTAAGAAGGTGGCCATCTGTAAACCAGGAAGAGGGCCTTCACCAAGAATCCCACTATGCAAGCACCCTGATTTCAGATTCCTGGCTTCCAGAACTTCTGAACTCCCACACATGTTTGTTGTGTGAGTCACGCAGTCCATGGTATTCTGTTGATACAGCCTAAACAAAAGCAAGTCTTAAGGACTAGAGCAGGATCCCAATTTCCCCAATCTAAATTAAAAGATAAGGTACAGGCAGGAAGGATGAGGTTCAGACGCAAATGATGCCTAGTGTTAGGCAGACATTTTGTCATCAGTTGATGATTTCAGTTTAATTAAAATATATAAAGATCAAAATGGGAATGCAGCTTTAAGGAAGGTCAAGCAGAATACCTGTAGGCAAAACAGCCCCCATCCTGCTCACTGGTTTCTGTGAAGACCAGAGACACAAGCAGCACCAGAAGGTAGACTGAGTGGCTCAGTGTTTTGAATTCATAATGCTTCTGTCTGAGAATTTCACCAAAATTTAAGAGTTCCATGTCAGAAACTTCAGTACTTGATCATAGAATAAAGGTACTTCAGAGTTCCACCAGTTAGTATGCTGCTGAGATAGAATACAACCTTTTTAATTAAAAATAAATACAAGTATTTTGAGAATGTGATATTTTGTTAGAATCAGGGCAGACAGCTATGGAAGACCAGATCACAATCTCACATGTTATGTGAGAGGCTACATTTTCGACACTCGTATTAATATACACCTCATGATCCAATACTTCACTTATCAACTTTTGTCCTGTTCCTGGCTCCAACCCTCATGTCTTGAATGATTATTTGCAGGTATTCTTGCCCGTGGGCTGTCTACAAGAGCATTATATAGATAAGGCAGTTTGTGTTGTCCTATAAAACAAGAGAGTGGCTATGTAGCCATCAGTTTGTGGAGACATAACAGCAAAGAGAACAATATGATTGAAAGTCATTCAGTCCGTCTAAAGGAGAAGAAACAGAAAGCACATTGGTTCATAAGAGGGAAAATTAGAATCAGAAGAAGAATCAAACAGGGACTTTGGTGGTTTCCCCTCATGAATGCTAATTTCCTCCGGGACAACAGGGGCGGAGGGAGCCAGCTCTCTACCCTATGCTTGGATTTTTTAAGAGTCTGAGCCAAGTCAGAAAATTACTAACCATGGAATTATATTAACCTCATGCAACTTTTCCAATAGAGCTATCTGTTCCCATTAAAGCAAGCATTTTTAACACATTAATTAACACTACAACCTTATAAGATTAGTGATCAACTTCTGCATCAGGTGAAAGGAAGACAATTATTGTCAATAGTAAAGTAACCAAAACATTTACTAAGCTATAAATCTGTGTAAATGAAAACAGCGGTCCCCCTCTTGCCCCCAGATTGCTTACTTGCCACTTTTAAAAGACCCTCCAGCCCCCAATGGCCCTGGTAAATTCTAATCCCCTTAATTTTTCATATACTTCCCTTTATAATGTTGTAGAACACTTATTAAGTGTTCAACATTGTTCTTGTGCTAGATATAATATAAACTAAGACTTAGTTTCAGCACTCAAGGAATTCGTTGTATAATCCAAGAGTCAAGGTAGCAATATAAATTGTACAAAAATATCATTAGGATCGTTCAGGTGGAATGTGGATGAAGAATTCAAGGCAGGCTTCACAGTGAAAGTGGCTTATAGTTTGATCTTGAAGGATGAACAGCACTTTGAAAAAAAGAAGGAATTCTAGGGGAAAAGAAAAACATGCAACAGCTTAGTCATAGAGATTGTGATGTGTGTGAGGTATAGTGAAAAGTTCATTAAAATTAGCAAATAAGCTGCAGAGGGGAGAGTGATAGGAAATGTAACTGAACAGTACATCAGTGAAGCTTGAGGTGTACCTTGTGATCAATGGGAAGTCAAGCACAGTTTGAGCAGGACAATACATATGGAAACTTGTTGTTGATGATGGTTACATTATAGTTTTATATTTGAGGAACATAACTCAAATGGAAAAGGAACCTATATCAGAAAAGACTGGTATTGATTGGGAAGATCAGATCAGAAGCCCTTTCCAATAAAGAAATAATAAAAGTCACCATAGAGTTATAATACTGGTGTTTCTACAATCTCTTCTAATTTACATATTATGTATGGCTAACTTCCACAACAGTTAAGTCCAGAAATTTCTATTATTTTTTAAAACCCAGGATTAAAAATCAAAACAAAACAGAACAAAACTAAATCTAATAAACTTATAAATGATTTTACCTTAAATTTCTAAATGTCTATTATGCTCAAATTTACATATTTTCTCTCTAAAGTTGCAATCTGTCCATTTTCTTTGTTTGGTTTGCTTATTTGCTTACTTTGTATGTTTGTATTTTTCTATTTGTTCCTTTCCTGGCAGCATTTAACAACCTGAATACTAAATGAAGGAATGAGGCACTTGGTTACCCAGCCACAGGGCAAGTAAAACTGATTTTAGATATCATTGTATCTGGTAGAAAGAAAATGAGTAAGTACTTTGTAAAAAATAGGAGGTTCAGACCTCTGCTTCTACTAAGTACAACTAAAACTGAACATTATATGTAAAACAAGCATAGAACTCTGAAAGAAGGCAGAACAGTGAGGGTCTTGGGACCCATCAACAACGTAATGATGAGTTCCCTAGGTTTTCTTTTGCCTCTGATATCCCAAACATGGAGCTGGTGTAAAATAATAAATAAATAAATAAATAAATAAATAAATAAATAAATAGTCCTAACCTGCTCTCTCTAGAGAAAAGGATGTCCTAGAAAGATAGAAAACATTTAGAAAATCACTGCTTACTCCAAATGAACACCACAAATAGACACATGATGGTAAAAATGCTGAAAATCAAAGACATGGATGAACTTTGAAAGCAGTAAAAGAAAAACAACGTGACACTTACAAAGGAACTTCAATGAGAATGTTTTCTGACTTCTCAGCAGAAACAATAAAGGCCAGGAGGCAGCGGGATAACATATTCAATGTGTACAAAAAGAAAAGAAAAAAACAAAATTCCTCTCTACCAAGAATGCTATAATCAGCAAAGCTATTTAAAAAAAAAAAAAATAAGGCAACATAAATACTTTTCCAGATAAACAAAAGCTGGCAGAATAGGTTGCTAGCAGACTTGCCCTATAAGAAATGTTAAAAGGTCTTCCAGCTGAAAGCAAGCAAACCTAGATGGTGAAGCCAAATAAACAAAGAGCACTGGTAAAGGTAATCAAGTAATTATAAAAGACACTATAAATACACATTTTTCCTTTTCTTCTAATTGATTTAAAAAGGAATTGTATTAAATTATGTATATAATATACTGTTAGGTCTATCACATATAAAAATGTTATATATATGTAATGTATTTGCCAGTAATACAAAGCACAAAGGAGTCAGTGGGATCAAAGCTGTACTGATTTAAGAAAGTGACTACAAGTGGTAAAGTAGTAGTTGTAACAATGTATTATTGGTTTGGTAACATTAATAGATGTAATACATATAGCAATAATACCATTTTAAAGGGGGTGGGAGTAGAACTATTTAAGAGGAGTATTTCTCTATATCATGGGAATTAAGATAATTTAAATCTGAGGCCGATCCTGATGTGTTAAGATGTATATAGTAACCCTCGAGCAACCAATAAATAATAATTCAAAAATATAGTGAAAAAAATTACTAAATGAATTAACATGCTACATTAAAAAATATCTTAAAACTAAAGAAAGCAGTAAAGAAAAAATAAAGGAACAAAGACATGAGAAAATGAAACAAAAAGCAAAATTAAAGGTAAATTCAACTACATCAATAATAAAATCAAATGTGAGAAAGTTAAACAATCTAATTAAAAGGCAGACATTTTCAGACTGGATTAAAAGCAAGCAAATGAAAATAATATAACCTAATGAGGTTTTTCCACAGAAAACACACTTTAGTTTTAAAGACATAAATAGAAAGTTAAAGGATAGAAAATAACATCATGAATTTAGCAGTCACAGGAAAGTTGACATGGCTATAGTAATTTAGACAAAATAGACTTTAAAACAGAAAATGTTACTAGAGATAAAGAGAAATATTTTATAATAAAAAGGGTCGATTGATTAGAAAGCTATAGCAATTGTAAGAATTAAATTGCAAACACTTCACTAGATTAACCAAGAGAAAAGAGGGAAGACTTAAATTACAAGATTTAGAAAAGAAAGGGTGGACTGATTATTACTGACCTTGCAGACATTTCAAAAACAGATTAGAGAGAATACCATGAACGACTGACAACAAATTGCTAACTTAGATGAAATGACAAATTCATAGGAAGACACAAACTACTTAAACTGATTCAAGAAGAAATAAACAACCTGAATAAACTTATAACAAGAAAACAGATTTAAATAGTATTCAAAAACTACCCATAAAAAAAAAAAAAAATAGGCCCAGATGGCTTCATTTTCTTTTCTTTTTTTCTTTTTTAGGGAGAGATAGAAACATGGATGTGACAGAGAAACCTCGTTGGCTGCCTCCTGCATGCCCCATACTGGGTATCAAGCCTGAAACCAAGGCATGTGCCCTGACTGGGAACTGAACTAGAGACCTCACAGTCCATGGGGCGATGCTTAATCCACCGAGCCACACTGGCCAGGCCAGATGGCTTCATTTTCTATCTGAAAATGAAATTAAGAAAACAATTCCATTCACACTAGCATAAAAAAAGAATAAATTACTTAGGAATAACAAAAGAATTACAAAACGTATACTAGGAAAACTATAAAATATTGTTGAGATAAATTAATGAGAAGCATCCCATGTTTATGAATGAGAAAGCAATATTAAGATGGCAGTGTACCCTAAGCTGATTTATGAATTCAACATAATTCCTGATTCTAAAATTCATATGACTTAAAACGGACCCAGAATAGCCAAACTAATCCTGAAAAAGAAGAACAAAGTAGGAGGACTCACACATCCTTATTTCAAAACTACTATAAAATAATGTAACGAAAACACTGTGTTACTGGTACAAGGAGAGAGATATAGGTCAACAGGAAAAAACTGAGACTCCAGAAATGAACTAATACATCCAAGGCCAACTGATATTTAACAAAGGTACCAAAAGTATTCAATGAGAAAAATTAGTCTTTTCAACAAATGGTGCTGGGACAAATGGTTATCCAGATACAAAAGAATAAAGTTCATTTTATACAGAAAAGTTAACTCTAAATAGATGAAAGACCTAAACATAAGAGCTAAAACTATAAATCTTTTAGAAGAAAGCATAGGGACCAATGTTCATGCCCTCATATTTGGCATATGATACCAAAAGTATGAGCAACAAAAGAAAACAAAGGATAAACAGAACATCATCAATATTTAAAAATTATGTACTTCAAAGAACACCATCAAGAAAATGAAAAAAAAATCTACAGAATGTAAGAAAATACTTGCAAATCATATATCTAAAGTACTTGTATCTAGAGTGTGTAAAAGACATTTATGACTCACTAATAAAAAAGACAAATAACTCCGTTTTAAAAAATGGCCAAAGAATCTGAATAGATATTTCTCCAAGGAAGATAGATACACAAATAATAAGCACTTGAAAAATTGTTCAACCTCATTAGTCCGCGGGGAATGCAAATCAAAACCGCAATGAGACCACTTCACAAACACTGGGATAGCTAGAATCAAAAGTCAGATAACAAAAAATCAGATAAGTAAGCATGTGGAGAAATTAAACCCTCATACACTGCTGATGAGAATGTAAAATGGTGCCACTGCTTTGGAAAACAACCCTGCAGTTTTTCAAATGATTAAGCATAGAATTATCGGCAATTCTATTCACCCCAGAGAAATGAAAACAAATGTCTATGCAGAAACGTGTGCACAAATGTTTATAGCAGCATTGTTCATAATAGCCAACAGACGGAAACCATTCAAATGTTTACTAATTGATGAGTGGATAAATGAGATAGTGTAGGTCTACACAATGAAATATTGTTCGTTCATAAAGAGGAACAAAGTACTGATTCCTGCTGTAAATGAGTGAACTTTGGAAAATGAAAGAAGCTAGTCCCCAAAAAATACATATTGTATGATTTCAGTGATATAGAAGTCCACAATAGGGACATGTATAGAGATAAAAAGTTAATTATTGGTTACTTGGGGCAGGGAGGTTGGAGGGATAGAGAGTTGGTAAATGTTTTAAAGTTGATTGAGGTGATGGTTGTACATATCTGTGAACATACTAAAAAACATTGAATTGTACACTTTAACTGGGTGAATTGTATGGTATGTGAATTATATATCAATAAATAGTTGTTAAAAAAAAAGAAATCTGAACATTTTGCTAAGGGAACCCAAATGAGACTAATTATTATGTTAATGGTGGTTCTGAAAATCTACTTAAAAGAGGTGTTGTTTGAGCTGCTTCTGAAAGGGTAAAAGCCATGTTTAATCTCTTCTCACTTCTAGTCTTGCAAAATGGGATGGAACTTTTGCTATCCATTTGCCTTCAAATCTTTTGAAAACATGTTGTGCCTTACATCATTAGATAAAAAAAGAAACATTTTTTAAATCACAAAAAATTTAATATCTATCGCCTTTTTAAAAATTGCTGTTCTCGCCCTGGCCGGTTTGGCTCAGCAGTTAGACCGTCAGCCCACAGACCAGAGAGACCCGGGTGCGGTTCCTGCTAAGGGCACGTACCTCAGTTGCAGTTTGTCCCCAGCCCTGGTTGGGTCATGTGGGTGGCAACCAGTCGATGTGTCTCTCTCTTCCTCCCTCTCTCCCTCCTGCTCTATCTGAAGATGAATGCAAAAATGTCCTCAGGTGAGGATAAAAAAAAAAATTACTATCCTCACCCCTCTCTCTCTTTTTAAAATATGTTTTTATTGATTGGAGAGAGGGAGAGATAGAAACATCAATGATCAGCTGCCTCCTGCATGCCCCCTACAGGTATCAAGCCCACAATTCAGGCATGTATGCTGACCAGGAATAGAGCCAGCAACCTCTGCACATGGACAATGCTCAGTCCACTGAGCCACACTGGCCAGGGCAAATCCTCACCCCTCTTTAATAATAATAATTGGTGTCAGCTATTCAGTCTAAATTATCTGTTCTAATGTAGTAGACCACTGAGTTGGGTAATGAGAAACATTAAATAATTTTCCTAGCTAAATCAGGATGATGTCAATATTTCTGAACTCTGTTTTCTGTCTCTTTTGAGTTGACAGACCTTACCCAGATAGGCAATGGGTTATTTGAGATTCCTGTACCTTACACAGCAGGGAGTGTTGCTAGGCTAATGGTCACTAGTTGACAGTTAACTACCGTTTTCTCATTTTACACTCATTTATCAATGCAATTAATTCTTCAATGAACTTGTTATGGCTTGCTTACTATAAGGTGAACACTATAATGTTGGGGATACAGAGTTGGCAAGTAACACAATGCTGCTCCTTCAGGAGCTCACAGTCTAATGGCCAAAGGCAGACAGGTAGGAATAGACTACAATAAAATGCTATATGAATACCTAGTTGTGAGGTCAGGAAGACTTCAGGAAGGAGGCAGCACTGAGCTGAGTGTTAACAGCCTGAGACTATGTTCTTTCTGCAAAGGTGGAGTGCATGTATGTGTGTACATAGTTTGGGGAGGAAGTGCAGAACATTTCATGGAAAGAAACAGCCTGTGCAAAGCACCCCATAGTGAAACAGAATGCCAAGAAGCATTGAACTATACCCTTCTTCGTAGAGAGGCAAATTGATATCAGTACATTGAATCCTGACTTCTGTGTCTATAGGGTTCACAGGAGACCAATTTAACCTCCTTCTGTGGAAGCATGAAAGACCTTTAACCTCTTTATCAGGAGATCTTCTCCTATCCACACATCCCACAGCATCTTCCAGAATTGGGAAAGATCACATGTCATCTCAGTTTGGCCAACCCACAGTAGGTAAATCGATTTTAGAATATACAAGGTTGTCATATCTTGGCTGTTCCTAACTTTAGAGCAGAATTCACAAGAGGTTTTAAAGTAAGCCAGTCAACGTGTCTACAAATTCTTCTTTGAACAGAAAGCAGACGCCTAGTCCCTGTTATATTAAGTATGGAGTCACTGTGGGTCCTGTGTGTCAACCATCCTGTATATTAAATAAACAGTCCCTTGCATTGATGTAATCCCTTACAATTTATGAAGCTATACCACACACATTAACTCATAGGGCAATTCTGAGGTTAAAAGGTCAAGTGTTCTCTTGACTAACAGAAGAAAATAGAACTCTATGACATGACCAATGCCACACAGCTAGTAAGTGACAAAGCCAGGACCAGGGCACCAGTTTTTTATCCAAATCCCTAGTTCACAATCTAGAATCTATTTTTTGTATTAATTATGGTTTTATTTTTCTCACATGACAGGATGTCCAGAGGTGGGTAGTTCAGGGTTGTGAGAGCTGTCTGTCTGGTCCACCTTCCTTTGTCCCCTCCTGGTCACCAAATGGCTGCAGCAATTTCAGGCTTCAAGTTTGCTGTCTCAGAAGGAAATAAGTGAAAGACATACAGGGACAAGAAGGACAAAAGCAGAGCCTTCCAGTTTTTAACAGAGAAATAAAGGCTTTCCTGAAGTCCCACTCAGGGGGCTGCTGGTTGCACCTGCTTAAGCAAACTGAGTTACATGGCCCTTCCCAGCTGCAAAGGGCAATGGGAAAACAATGCTTTGCTTTTGGATTTCTAAAGCAGAGAAAGGCAGGAGAAGAGAGGATATTGATGCTCCTGGGTGAGGCAATTTTCTACTCCCTCCATCACTGAACCATATCTGATCAGCTTTTAAATATCATATATTGATTTTTACTAGATATAAATTATTATTATATAGAATATGTTGTATAGATAGGTTATTATGCATGTATTACAATAGTATATTATCTAGATAATAGATACCATAAAGTATAGTATATAGAATATGAAATATATATGTATTGATATGTGTGTATGTGCGTATACCTGAGTGGATTTAGGGAGAAAGAGGTTAGAATATCAGAATATTTTAAATAAAAACCCACAACCTTGCCCCTTCTTGTTCTGGCCTAGTGCTTTTGCAGAGATGACTAAAATATAGGATTCCTCAAACTTGCAATTCATATGTCTATTTTGTACTCGTCTCTCCTTTTTTCTTTTCTTTCGTAGAAATGTTAAGTAGAGAGGGTAATACAATGAACCCCTATTGACAGGTCGGTAGGTACAGTGATCATTCTGCCGGTCTTGTTTGGTCTATGCCTCCTTTTGTCCTCTGGAATTTTTTTAAGTAAACTAAGTTTATTTCAGTACACCAAAATGAGTTATGCCTGTATGCCTCAGACTTTTTCTTCTTCTTCAAACAAAAGACTCTATGTGAGTTTTAACATGATTTTGAGAAAATATTACCAATGAAAATGTTATTTGGACATCATCTCTCTTTCTCTCTCCGTATTTTGACCTCTCATTACACAAGAGCAAGAACAAATTTTAAAAAGAAAGAGAGAAATTTAAAAACCAAGAAGCCAAGTTACACAGAGACTGGAAAAGCTAAGCAGAGTCTGGCCAGCACCCTAAGGGAGTACCTCTCACCTACTACCCTGCCCCTCCCCCATCTTGAAATGTAGGTCACAGTTATGGGTCATTTAAAGTATCTTGACAAGTGTAGCAATTATTATTCTATTCAGGTTTACATTCTTCGACATTTAAAAAAAGTTTTCTAAATCTCAAATCATATGCTCTACAGTGGCTTCCTTAGTAGGAACTGTCACAATATCCTAAATGAGAAGCTGTCGAAATAAGAACCTGGCCTCTCCTTGTCTTTTAGAGATTTTGATGACTTTGACCTTCTGCTGCTCCCTTATCCTTTCAGACAGATAATCCAGAATTTTAACAACTATTCCTAGTTAAATGAATACATTATGTATTTATTTATTCATGTACAATGTCATCCACTTGCTCAGCCATTCATTTATATGTTCATTCATTCACTAAACATTTCTCAGGTCTCATACCATATCTTACTGCTAAAATCTATAAGAATGAAGATCCCGGGACCTGGTTTATACTCTGTTTCCATAAAGCAAAGCAAACGCACATCCTGAAATCTCGTTGGGAATCAACTGGAAAGTGGTAGTTCTCTAAACGTTTGGAGAGGAGAAATGTCAATCTGAAAAGGGTATTTGCAAAAAGGCACAGTGGCAGGATGGTGGGGTGAGAAACGGGCCTGGCTGGAAGGATCTCTATATGTGTATTTTTATCATCCATGTGTTGGATGAAGCGGGGAGCTGCCAGATAGCTTCTTTTCGACAGCTTGGAGTTACTGTTGGGAACAGATCCATGTATGGAAGCGAAAGCCGAAAGGCGCAGATAAGCAGAGATCCAGCTATGCAAACCATGTTTAGAGACACTTAAAGGACAAGCGTCCCAGGTCCTTTCTTTCCGGTAAATGTGGAGGAGCCATCTCACCGGGTCTTTTTTCACATCCAGCCCATGTGGACCAAGCAGCCCAGGCTTGCTGGAGAGGTAGGTGCGGGCTTTGTGATGAACGTGATCCGCGGGAGCATTCTGAAAAGTCCCTCCCAGGCTCTTGATGTCCCTTAAGGGAAACTGCCGGATAATATTTTGTGGGGAAAAAGAAAGAAAGAATGATTTGGGTTGGGGTTAGTGACTAAGGGGTATCTAACAGCTCTGTCTTCACGAGACAGGACAGCTTGGTTACAGAGAGAAGGTGATAGCTCCGAACTGCTGCCAAATATAATCCCTGTGCCCGGGTCACTCACCGTGCAGAGTTTTGTGGCTCTGAATCTCCCTCGATGTTGCCGGCACCCTCAGGGGGTTCTGATACTGTGCGTGTTAGGGTGGGGGAGGTAGAATGTGCCCTTTTCTTCGCTTGCGCCTCCGAAGCCAGCATAAACTGCTGTGTGGCTAGTTCTTCCTCAGACATAGGAAAAGCTGCTTGTAAACGACATTATTATTTTTGGCAGCTGAAGTCATTTTTGCAGTGTTTCTCAGCAGATCGGAGGTTGATTACATCCTGTCCAGAGATTCTTGGGTTCGTCTCACAAACACGGCGTCTTGCGCAATTGGAATCGCTGAAACCAGCTGCCGCGCCGGACTCTTCTCAGTGCCTTTCACACGTTCTTGCTCTCTTTTCTGTCAATGACTGAATACTTGAGGAGTGGATGAGAAATTTCCCAGAGGTTATCATAGTTTTGTCATCGGGATGTTCTGGGGACAGCAGAATAACAGCAGCCATATGTCTCGGGGTCCAGAGAAAAAGTATGAAGCGAAGGCAAGAAGAATACTAGTCTTTGTCTGCCTCTTGTCTATTTTCTAGAATACTCGTTAGCTAGCCAAATCATTACACTTGAAATGCTACTCCAGTTAATCACCAAGTTGTAATAATTAGATCATTAAAGCAGCTCTTTTAAAATTGTTAGCCAAACCTGAGAACTCCTGCAAAAAGTCACAAAAAGCATGGGAAAAAATTACAGGTCATGGCTATAATACGTGTGTGTGTGTTTCCAAGATTTAATTAAAAGAAATTTTACACAAGATAATGAAATTTAAATTCAAGATTTCTCGTTGAGAATAATGTGTCTGTATTTCAAGCAGTATTTGAACCAACTACTAATTTAACTAAGAGTTTTCAACCTTATGCTAGAGCATGAGAGGAAAGAAGAAAGAACAACTGAATGTGATTTTTACTTCCCTGATGACAGAACATGACATGGAAAATGACTAATAAACAAGTGTAAGAAAATAATATAACGTTTATAATACTAACCAAGGAAATGTTTATTGGGTAAACCAGATAGCTTGGAAAGACAATTCACGTAAGGGGTATGCATGAAATGACTTCAGTTATGTGGTGGTTTCCTCCAAGTCGCAAATGTTCCATAATACCAGAAGAGTGGCAGAAAAGACGCATGGTTCTATTTCCATAGTAATACAGTATTATTAAAATAATAACAATACTAAAATATGGATTTTTCATCAAATTGTTCTTTTTCCTTTCTAGTCTATGTACACTGACAATACATTCCATTAACAATACATTTGCACTTACCCTTCCCACAACTCTAAAATAGGCTATCTTCCTTCACTTAAAAATACTAATTCTATATTTGAGAGAGAGAGAGAGAGAATAAACTATGCCTTCTTTTTATAAAACTAATAGAGACAAGCTGTCATAACTTTAGCTAAAGTGGAACAGGCCTACAAAAGGATGGTTTGAAAATAATTAAACACTACATACCAACCAGCTTTCCAAAAGGAACAGCACAGCAGGTGGTTGGGCAATTTTCAATATGTAAAAGATGGTTCTAAATTATGTCACTAGTGTTTGTGATCAGATGCAATGCAGACACACATGATATCATAGAGCATTTTCTCATTTGCTTACTGCCAAGTACGTTTCAAGTGTGCACTTCTCATGAGAAATGTCTGCCCAGTTTTTCTTTAGCAAAAGTTTTTACTAAGCATAATAAAAGTAATAAAGAATGACTTACTGCTATTTTTATGTACAACATGTCAGCATGTATGGAAAAAGGTGATAAAGTCAAGCTAGTTGACCTTTTGACTCATAACTTCTTAAGCATTCAGTGATGACTATACATGTAGAAAATCTCGGCAAGATCATATTTTGAGAAGAGAATTGGAAGTATTGACAGTCTAATGTGGTAAAAAAAAGAGTCGAATGTTCTATCTATGCTATGGTTAGCTGAGAATGAAGCAAATTCCTGTCGGTAAAGAACGACAGAGAAGATAAAAGTTGTCCTACAGTCATAGAGCACAAATGTAAAGCTTCTCTCCATATAATAGGACCAGACTGGATAGATTCTGGGCCTGGCCAATGAGCAGGAGGAAGCAAGTGTTTTTAGGGACTTTGATGGGGACCAGCATCCCTGAATATTGGGGGGAATTTGTATGAAAAGTAAGAGTAGAGCCCTGGCCGGTTTGGCTCAGCAGTTGGAGCGTCGGCCTGCAGTACAGAGAGACCCGGGTTCGGTTCCTGCTAAGGGCATGTACCTCAGCTGCAGGTTGTCCCCGGCCCTGGTTGGTCGTGCGGGTGGCAGTTATTCTATGTGTCCCTTCACGTCAATGTTTCTCTCTCTCTCCCTCCCGCTCTATCTGCACAAAAAATGGAAAAATGTTCTCGGGTGAGGATAAAAAAAAAGAAAAGTAAGAGTAGGGATTTACTCTTCCAGAGGTATGGAAAGTTTTAGCCACAAGAAGGGTCATTAAGTTTCAAGGAAATGATAGTTTTGATTACTCTTTTAAAAAAAATCTTTTTGGGAAATTTAAATAAAATAAATTTTACTCAGGTGACTAAAAACTGTGAGACACTAAGACAGACCATTGAAGATTTAAAGAACTTTAAAAATGACAGAAGGCATGAGTCTAGGAGATGGTACAAGTGAGGAGTTTGAAAACCAGAGAGGGTACATACTTTTTCTAAGGTCAGTCTTTGGAAGGTGAAGCTTCCCAATCATCCAGATCACATGGTTTTCTGATGAGAAATGATCTCCCATCCTGCACCTCTTCCAATTTCTTAGTCTTAAAGTTACGTATTTTTGAGTGTCATGGCAAGGTATTAGAAGAAAATTTCATGCCGGAAATTTTTTAAAAGTAGTCTTAAGGTATATAAAGTAATGGAAGGGAGACAAATTTCCATGGCTTTTAAGTGCTGCTGAGGAGAAAATGAACTTTCCTGTTCCACTGACTTCTTCCCCTGAGATGAGTCACAGTACTCAACTCTAATCATACGTTTGAATCACTTAGAGTGTGTGACGTCCACACCATATACCAATGAACTAAATATGCTGATAGGGTCCAGGCAAGGGCAGTTAATTTTTTCAATATACCCCATAATATTGGGAGGTATTATTATTCCCAAGGTGATAATAATGAATATCTTATGGGTCAAGTATCTAGATTATTGGTCATTGAAACATTTTTAAGCATGAAAGGAGGGACTATTAATAATTGCACTATATTAACAGCAGTGAATGGACTATGCTTGCCCTCATTAAAGGGCTGTTTTCAAGAATAGATGAGTACTGAGCAGGTGTTCTAAAAAAACTAAAATGAATAGCTAACAAACACTTCCACCAAATACTAGATTTATGCTAATGGGCTATAGACTAAAAATAATTCTATAAGAGAATAAACTAGGAACTACTATATTAAATCCAGGTAAATTGATTCTTTACTGAAGGAGTTCTTGGAGTTTTTAATAAGCTAATCTGCCTTAGGAATGTCTGAGCACTGTCAGTGTGTTTCATAGGTTTTATTTTTTCAAGGAGATAATATCTGATGACTCCAGCCTTCCAATGAATTCAGTATGGGGAGTAATGGAAGGCAAGGTTCAGGGATAGAGTGAAATGGGTGATAAATGTGATTCCAAGATTTTTTCCAGAAATTTTGTTAGATTGTTGGACAGATAGCTCAGTGGTGTGGAGAATTCCAAGCCACAATTTAGAAACAATGTCACCCCGAGTTAGCTGCTACCAAGATGTCAAGGTTGTTCTGATCTCCTGGAGAGACAAAGAAACCTTTTCCTGTTTTTCCATGAAAATCTAATATTTGGTTTGTTTTTGTGGTTCTATGGACTTGAGTTTATGACTGGGAATTTTAAAAAGTAGGTTCTTGGTGTTCTCTCCTTCTCCTCCAGTAAGGACTTGGGATCAGAGTCAAAGAAAACACACACACACACACACACACACACACACACACACACCCCACAGATTCTGAATTGCCATTGACACAGAAGCCAGAAACATGTACAGAAATCTTAGGTATGTGACATATGAAGGTAAGAAGATGAGCTCAGAACTGGAAGAAAACCTAACCTTGTCAGATGCTCAGCAGAAAGTTACCCTGGGCCCTTTTGCTGGAACATGACTTCCCACACACTCTGGTGGGAGTTGTGGAGGTGAGCCAGCAACCAGAGCACTTGGGAACTTTCACCAACTTCTATACACTGGTTTACAAATGATCTGTAAATTTTAAAAAACTGCTTCAAGATTACCTCTTTACATTTCTTTTTTTAGCTAATGTTTCCTTGGTGGGGTGGTAGATTATGGTCCATACTCCTATAACTACTAGTAACAATGATAACTAACTCATAAAGCAATTTCTATGCCAGACACTTTTCTCTGCTTTTATGAGCTGGATTCTATTATCATCCTCATTTTCAGATGAGAACAATGAGGCAGAGAGGGACTAAGTAAACCTGCCCAAGGTCACACAGCTCTTAAATAGTGGAGCTGGGCAAATCTTGCTCCCAAGTCGGTTATTCCCCACTCCTCTATGGGCAATTACAGAGATAAACAGGGAAAGGCAATTTCTCTTATCTAGTAATGATAGTTTTAGTCCTTATAATCAGAATATAATTCTTTTTTAATTAAACTTATTGGGGTGACATCACTTAATAAGGTTATATAGGTTTCTAGTGTACATTTCTATGATACATGACCTGTATATTGCATTGTATGCCCACCACCCACAGTCAAATTGTCTTCTGTCACCATATATTATTCCAACTGCTATCCCTTGAAGTCTCTGAAGACCAGATGTTAATTCCTTTTTCTTAAACTTTATGACTCCAGATCCTTTGGTGGGTTCTCTTATGACATGCACGTGAATTCCTGATTACTTTAATTCCTAAATCTCATCTTCGAATATGCACTGGTGTGTCTATTTTCTTATTTAGTTAGTTGATGTATTAAAGGTGTTGGTAGCCACAACTTGGCCAAGAAGTACTTCTCAAGTAATTTTAAGGTCTCCAGGTACAGGACCTTGAGACCCAACACTGTTAAATTTTATCTTTTGAGATCTTAGTGGATCCTCAATGTCACCCAGCCTGTTTTCATTCTTCAACTTTGATATCTATTGCGAAGGTAGTGAAAATGGCTTTTGTACCTTCTTCCAATCCTCTGACAAAGTACTTGGCCAAAGCCAAGCACAGTACCATGCAGAACACCACTCATTTTATCCATCAAAAGTCAGCAGTATTTGAGCATAGTTGTTCAGTTAGGATTCTCCTTAATTGCAATCAGTTCATATTTCTCTGCTTAGTACAGAGTACCTTTGTATAGTTATGTAAAATATCCTGATGAAGGTCAGAAATCATGTGCCAAAGGCATTTCTCTGTTGGCCTAATTTAAGGTCCCTTAATGTTATGAGGTTGGGCTCATTGACTTTGAACATTGACAGTATATTTGCTTATTAGCAATCTTTGGCTCTTCTTCCAATTTCCAGAATTCCTCAACGACTACTGGTTTGTTCAGCATTCTTTGTAAAGATATTTTCATACATTAGAATATAATTTACGTATGCAAAGCATCTGAACAAATTTAGAGAAGCTAGGTACTGTTTTACCATCACTTTTACTTTTGACTCTAGTATCCCATTACTAATGTTTACTGCCCACCCTCTATCCATACATCCAATTATCTATTCAACCCATTTCTGCAGATCCTCTGACTCATACTTAATATGTTCAAAACTAAACTCCTCATTTTCATTATTCACCTGACCCACTTTTCTGGTTTATCTAACTCTTTATTTCACCTTAAACCAAAAAGGCAACTTAGATGTTTTTCCTTGACTTACTGTCTCCCTACAACAAATATAGTCACCAAATCCTATAGTCATATGTCCTGAATGTCTGTCACATCTATTGCCGCTGCCTTTTATAATTTATTACATGAGTGATTACAATAGCATGTTAAAATACGTCCTTCTACCAGCATGGCCACTCCCAACTATTCTTCACTTTGTTGCCAAAGTGATCTTGCTAAGACACAATTTTGATCATGCATACTCCTCTGTAAAAATCATCTAATAAATTTCTACAACTTCCAGGTTAAAATCCAAACTCATAGCTTGGTACCAGAAACCCTACATTGTAGCCCTGCCTACATCCCTAAGCTTGTCCCTCTCTACCTCCCAATAAACACTTTTTGTCCCAGCTTTACCAAACTACGTATGATTCACTACAGTAGTCCAGCAGAGCTCAGATCTCCCTTTTTCTTACATGATCGTTACCTTATTTCTTGAGTGTTTTTGTTCTCTTTTCACTTAACAAATGCTGCTGCTGCTATAAGACTCAGTATAAGAACCATTCTCTCTGTGATGCTTTGCGTGCCATCATCCAGTTCTAATCTGGAGTCTCCTTTGTGCTCCTACTGCACCCTGCACACATCTCCACCATAGCACCTACTATCCTCAACATGTGTTCTGCCTCCTCATTAGATTCTAAGCAACTTGAGGGCATGAGCTTGTCTTACTCATCTTTATATATGAAGGGCTTGGCACAGTGTCTGACATACAGTGGGTGCAGTCCTTAAATGTTTATCAAATAGCAAAATGAAGGTCAAAATAATTTTCATTGGATGAACTAGAAGAAAGTGTACTCTGGGGAGTTACGTTTTTCTTTTCTCTCCCACATGCAAGGGGTCTATCCCTTCCTCATTTAGCTCCAAACTGTTAAGCTAAATTTAAGAACCCTATTTTTTCTTTACACCCTAAAGTCCACCTAACTAATTTATAAATAGACTTTTGTAACATTACTCATTCCCATGTTGAAGGACGTGTGGACTTTGGCAGTTCATTAACTCCAAAATATACGGTTTATTTATTGTGAGGCTATCCAAAGTCACCAATCCCAAAAGCTGTCAATCTGACCAACCTCAAAGTGAGAAGAACTTACACAGAGGAGAGGGTGATTGGGATCTTTCTCCTTTAGTTAAATATTCTTTTTAATTATTTTATCTTTTGATATTCACAAATATTCTGAGAGTAACTTTTTAAAAATTGGGCACTGGTTTGCCCAGCCGGTGTGGCTCAGTGGTTGGGCATTGACCCATGCACCAAGAGGTCACCAGTTCCATTCCCAGTCAGGGCACATGCCCAGGCTGTGGGCCTGATCCCCAGTGGGGGGCATGCAGGAGGCGGCCAATTGATGTTCTCTCTCATCGATGTTTCTGTCTTTCCCTTTCCCTTCTTCTCTCTCTAAAATCAATAAAAAAAAATTTTTTTATAAAAATAAGCACTGGTTTATCTGGTTATAAAGGATAAAACAACACATGGTGATGGCGAGAAGCTTCTATTAACATTTTTAGCAACATTATCCAGATCTTGAATCAACTGTTTGAAGTACTTGACATATAGCAGTACTTTCTCTCTTTGGGTAGTTCTGAAATCCTTTTGGGTAGTAGTTTTATTTTATTTATTTTGGGGGGGGGGTAGTATGGATATTTTATTTATTTATTTTAAATTAATGATTTTTGTTGTTGTTGTTACAGATGTACTTTTTCCCCCACTGATTCTACCTCCCCCACCCTCCCCACCCTGTTTCCAGCTTTGTTGTCCATGTCCATTGTTCATGCACACATGCATATAACTTCTGTGGTTCATCTCTCCCCCCTACTCCCTCTTCTGGGGATTGTCAGTCTATACTCCACTTCCACGTCTCTGGGAACCCCATTCCTCGGACTGTTATGTTCAGTATATTCCGTATATAAGTGAGATCATGTGGTATTTGTCTTTCTCTGTTTGGCTTGTTTCGCTTAGAATAATACTTTCTAGGTCCCTCCATGTCGTCTCAAAGGATAAGAGATGTTTCTTTCTTACAGCTGCATAGTACTTCATTGTGTGTATGTACCACAGCTTTTTTATTCTTCTTCTACTGATGGATATGTGGGCTGTTTCCAGATCTTAGCTATTGTAAACAGTGCTGCTACAAACATTCTTCCTGATTGGTGTTTCAGGCTTCTTAGGGGATCACTGGGTCAAATGGAAATTCAGTTTTTAATTTTTTGAGGTAACACTATATTGTTTTCCATAATGGCTGCACCAGTCTGAATTCCCACCAGCAGTGTACTAGAGTCCCCTTTTCTCCACACCCTCACCAACACTTGTCGTTTGATGATTTGTCGATGGCGGCCATTCTGACGGTTGTGAGGTGATACCTCACTGTTGTTTTAATTCACATCTCTCTGATGAATAGTGATGTTGAGCCTTTCTTCATATGTCTCTTGGCATTTGTATGTCCTGTTTGGAGAGGTGTCTATTTAGTTCCTCTGCCTATTTTTTAATTGGGTTCTTTGTCTTCCTTTTGTTGAATTGTATGAGCACTCTATATATTTTGGAAATTAATGCCTTATCTGATGTATCGTTGGCAATTATGTTCTCCCATAGAGTGGGTTGCCTTTCCATTTTGGTGGTTGTTTCTTTTGCTGTACAGAAGCTTTTGAGTTTGATGTAGTCCCATGCGTTCATTTTCTCCTTTGTTGCCTTAGGTAATTTATCAGTGAAAATTCTGCTGCATATGATGTCTGAAATTTTGTTGCCAACATTTTCTTGTAGGATTTTTATGGATTCATGAGTCACATTTAAGTCTTTTATCCACTTTGAGTTTATTCTTGTGTATGGTGTAAGTTGAAGGTCTAGTTTCATTTTTTTTGCATGTAGCTGTCCAATTTTCCCAACACCATTGATTAAAGAGGCTGTCTTTACTCCACTGTATGCTTTTGCCCCCTTTGTCAAATATTAATTGAGCATATTGTCTTGGATCCATTTCTGGGTTCTCTATTCTGTTCCATTGATCTATCTGCCTGTTCTTTTGCCAGTACCAGGCTTTTTTGATTATAGTATAACCTGAAATCTGGAAATGTAATCCTTCCCACTTTGTTCTTCATTTTCAAGATTGCTGTGGCTATTCGAGGTCTTTTTTGGTTCCATATGAACTTTTTACGTATTTGTTCTAGTTCTGTGAAGTATGTCATTGGTATTTTGATGAGGATTGCATTGAATCTATAGATTGCTTTGGGTAGTATGGACATTTTAATAATGTTAATTCTTCCAATCCATGAACAAGGTATGTGCTTCCACTTTTTTATATCTTCCTCTATTTCTTTTTCAACGCCCTGTAGTTTCTGCGAATATGTCCTTTGTTTCTTTGGTTAATTTTATTCCTAGGTATCTTAATTTTTTTGCCGCGATGGTAAATGGGATTGTTTTCTTTGTTTCTCTTTCTGTGAGTTCCTCATTGGCGTATAAGAATGCCATCAATTTCTTGACGTTAATTTTGTATCCTGCTACTTTGCCAAATTCATTTATTAAGTCTAGTACATTTTTGATGGAGTCTTTGGGGTTTTCTATATATAGTATCATGTCATCTGTGAATAATGGCAGTTTCACTTCCTCCTTTCCAGTTAGGATCGCTTTAATTTTTTCTTCCTGTCTGATTGCTGTGGCTAAGACTTCCAGTACTATGTTAAATAAGAGTGGTGAAAGTAGGCATCTTTGTTTTGTTCCTGTTCTTAAGGGAAATGCTTTTAATTTTTGCCCATTGAGTATGATGTTTGCTGTAGGTCTTTCATATATGGCCTTTATTATGTCGAGATGTGATCCCTCTATTCCCAGATCGCTGACTGTTTTTTATCAGAAATGGGTGCTGCATTTTGTCAAATGCTTTTTCAGCATTTATTGATATGATCATACAATTTTTATCTTTCATTTTGTTTATGTGGTGTATCACATTTATTAATTTGCTAATATTGTACCAGCCTTGCATCCCTGGAATGAATCCCACTTGGTCATGGTGAATAATTTTTTTGATTTATTGCTGGATTCGATTTGCTAGTATTTTGTTCAGGATTTTGGCATCTATGTTCATCATGGATATTGGCCTGTAGTTTTCCTTCTTTGTAGTGTCTTTTTCTGGTTTTGAAATTGAATTATGCTGGCCTCATAAAACAAGTTTGGAAGTCTTCCTTCTTGAATTTTTTGAAATAGTTTGAGGATAATGGGTATTAGTTCTTCTTTGAATGTTCGATAAAATTCCCCGATGAAACTGTCCGGGCCTGGGCTTTTGTTTGCTGGGATAGTCTTGATTACATCTTCAATTACTTTCATTATTATTGGTCTGTTCAAGTTTTCTATCTCTTCCCGGTTCAGTTTGAGAGATGATGTGTTTCTAGAAATTTGTCCATTTCACTTAGATTGTTGAATTTGTGGCCGTATAATTGTTCATAATATTTGTTAAGAATCCTTTGTATTTCTGTGGTGTCAGTCATTATTTCTCCTGTTTTATTTCTGATTTTGTGTATTTGGGTTCTCTCTCTTTGTTTCTTTGTGAGTGTAGCTAAGGGTCCATTACTCTTGTTTATCTTTTCAAAGAACCAGCTCTTTGTTTCCTTGATCCTTTGAATTGTTTTTTTTTGGTCTCCGTGTCATTTATTTCTGCTCTGATCTTTACTATTTCCTTCCTTCTACATTCTCTGAGGTTTTGTGTTTGTTTGCTTTCTAGTTCTTTATGTTAGGAGGTAGGACTAGAAATTTTTCTTGTTTCTTGAGGTAGGCCTGTAGTGCTATGAAATTCCCTCTCAGAACTTCTTTCACTGCATCCCATAGATTTTGTGTTGTTGTGTGTTCATTTTCATTGGTTTCCAGGAAGTTTTTAATTTCTTCCTTGATCTCCATGGTAACCCATTCATTGTTCAATAACATGCTGTTTAGCCTCCATGTTTTCAAATGTCTTTGCATGTTCTTATTGCAATTGATTTCTAGTTGCATGCCATTGTGATCTGAGATACTTGATATAATTTCAATCTTCTTGAACTTGTAGAGATTTAGTTTGTGCCCTTACATGTGGTCTATCTTTGAGAATGTCCAATGAACACTTGAGAAGAATGTGAATTCTGCAGTTTTGGGGTATAATTCTCTGTAGACATCTATGAAATCCATTTGATCTAGTGCTTCATTTAGAGTCTGTGTTTTCTTGTTAATTTTTTGTCTAGATGATCTATCCACTGATGTCAGTGGGGTGTTAAAGTCCCCTGCTATGATTGTATTGCTGTTGATTTCTCCTTTGAAGTCCTCCAGAAGATTTTTAATATATGTTGGTGCTCCTATATTGGGTGCATATATGTTTACCAAAGTTATATCTTCCTGTTGGATAGATCCTTTCAATATTATGTAATGGCCTTCTTTGTCTCTAGTTATGGCCTTCATTTTGAAATCTACTTTATCAGAAATGAGTATTGCTACCCCAGCTCTTTTTTTTTTCTTTTCATTTTCTTGAAAGATTTTTTTCCATCCCTTCATTTTCAACCTACGTGGGTCTTTTGTTGTGAGGTGGGTCTCTTGTAAACAACATATAGATGAGTCATGCTTTCTTATCCAATCAGCTACTCTGTGTCTTGTTATGGGAGCATTCAATCCACTTACATTTAAGGTGATTATTGATATGTACTTATTTATTGCCATATTTGTTTACTGTGGTTATATTTTTCTTCCTATTTCTCCTGCTAATTACAGCAGTACTTTTAACATTTCTTGCAGTCCTGGTTTTGTGCTATTATATTTCCTTAACCTTTTTTTGTCTGGGAAGCTCTTTATTTGACCTTCTGTTTTGAATGATAGCCTTGCTGGGTAGAGTAGTCTTGGATTCAGATCCTTGTTTTTCATGACCTTGATTACCTCATGCCATTCCCTTCAGGCCTGTAGTGTTTCTGTTGAGAAGTCAGCTGAGAGCCTTATGAGGTTTTCTTTGTAGGTAACCTATTGCTTCTCTCTTGCTGCTTTTAGGATTCTCTCTTTGTCTTTAATTTTTGGTGTTTTGATTACTATGTGTCTTGGTGTGGGCCTGTTTAGGTTCTTCTTACTTGGGGTTCTCTGTGCTTCTTGAACTTAAATGCCTTCTTCCTTCACCAAATTATGAAGTTTTCTGTCACTATTTCTTCAAATATATTCTCTAACCCTTGCCCATTTCCTTCCTCTTTGGGAACTCCTATGATATGAATGTTATTACATTTCCCGTTGTCCCACCATTTTCCTAAGCTATCTTCCTGTTTTTTAATCATTTTTTCCTTTTGGTTTTCTGATTGGTTAATTTTTTCTACCCTGTCTTCTAATTCACTGATCCAGTCCTCAGCTTCCTCTACTCTGCTAGTTAGTCCTTCCAATGTGTTCTTTATTTCTGCTATGTCATTCTTCATTTCCACTTGGTTGGTTTTCAATGTTTCTATATTTTACTCATGGTGCTGATGTCCTTACTCATGCTATTGAGCTTCCTCAAGATCATGGCTCTGAACTCTACCTTTGATAATTTGCTTAACTGCATTTCATTTATCTCATCTTCGATAGAGTTCTCTTGTTCTTTCATTTGGGATTTGTTTCTTTGTTTCACCATTTAGGCTATCTCAGTGAATTTTGGAGCCTGCCAAATTTTCCCTATAGTTGGTGTTCTTCTGTTCGTGGCTCCCTCTACTGGGTTTGGATGAGCCTGAATAGGTCCACATTAAACACCACTGTCAAGTCTTACTTTCCTGGGTAGATTTGCAAGCCCATGAAAGGTTCAGTTATCCTCTAGCTTTTTCCTGGAGGCTAGTAGTTTCAGTTACTCAGTGCCTTGGAATGTAGCTCTGGTGTTCTGCATAAGAGAATTTCCTGAGGGTGGGATAGATGCTGGTTGTTAATGAGCCTCAATTTGCATTTCTTTTCCTCACCTGAGAAAGGCTGAATCTCTGAGGGTGGAGGGCTGCTGCTTTTCCCACAGCTCTGGAAAGGAGCACACTGGCCACCGTCCTTTGTGGCCACGACTCAACAAAACCTCTGAGTGCCCTCCAAATCCTGGGTGTCCCCACAGAGTTCCAGCATAGCCTGCCCTTCCTCTGCCGGAGCCCCCAGGTGAGTGGCTGTGGCTATTTTAGCGCTCTGTCCCTTTGCTGTGGAGCGGGCTTGGTCTTTATTCCCCAAGCGCACTGCTCACAGCTAAGACTGCTGCTGGCCATGGGCTCCCAGCCTGCCATTGGGTAGTAGTTTTAAAATGTTTATTTTAATCACACAATATCACATACCATTGCAGTAGGGCCTCCATTTGGATTTGGAAGTTTGCCTCATTTCACCAGTGTATACAAGCAAGTATGCCAAATATACCTAGTCAAGAAATGTTTATTTAAAACAATATGAAAATACCATTTAGATAATAGCTAAACATTTAAATAGATTCTAAAGCTTGACTTTGGCTTTGTATTATTTCATTGATTAGAATCAAAGTGTTTTCTAACTATAAGAATAAAATGGTAATGAATAAATGTTGGGTGTCTCACAATTGCTGAAAGAGTCCTCTCTAGAGCTCTTCAAATGTAGCCCCTGAATGGATCCTCTTTATTTTATTTATATATATATATATATGATACCTTTTGAGAATCAAATAATTTTTTCTGGCATCTAACAACTGAATAATCACTGATAGTCCTTCATGGCAAAGCCTAACCCTGTTAACAAAGGAGGTATGACTTTAAACTGGCTCCAGGTTCCATGTGTGAATATAAAAAGGTAAACAATTATACTCAAAATCCTAAGTCCTGGCTTCAAGTTCCAATTCTGTCACAAAGCAAATAGTTAGCAAGTCAGTAATCTTCTCCAGACCTCTGTTTCCTCTGAAGGATGGCGAAATTGTATTTCATAACCACTGGAATGTCTTCTTGCTGTAAAGTTCATGGTCAAAAGTTGCATGAGACGATGGAGTAATACACTTGCAAGAAGTTTCTCAGTGTACATTTTGGTGTTTTATTCGCAAACTGATACATCTGTGATTTGTTCCTACACCCACTCTTTGTTCTTGATATTGCTTATCATTTTTACATAAATTGTCCTAATCCTTGTCATCTGATGTAGAAATGAGGAGGCATAATCAGAAAATAATAAAAACCCTTTAAGAGTTTGTCCTAAACTTGGACCCTTTTCTGTTCTCCTACGCATTGAATATAAAACATGTTGACTTCGGATGATGCTTTACTTGCAGACATAGAGAGAATAAGTACTATTATTATTATTATGACTGTCATTTGTTGAGCTACTACATTGTAAGCAGACACGCTAGAATTGAACATATGTTCGCCTGACACTAAAATCTATGCTCTTTCCACCATGTGTTGTGACTCGGATACTCATCACTCACACTGGAAGTTTTTATTATCATAAAAGAAATCATGTCTATGAAGACCATACAATTGTGTATCACCTGATATATAACTTTTCAATGTTTCTTCACTTTATTTATTATAGTGCCTATGTTAAAGGTGAACAGAATACGGAATTGACAGGATGACTTTTCACTGCGGTCTTAAATTCAGTTCTGCATTTGTAAATGAATGATAATAATATAGACTTTATTGGTTTGGGGGAGGGGTGGCCAAATGAGATAATAGATGCTAGAGCATAAACACATGATACATGACTCAGAGTTCTCTTTTGTCCCCCCCCCCCCTCGTATTTACCTCTATATTTTCCTTAGAAAACACATTTGAGATCCTCAGAGACTAGACCAGTTCTGCCAATGGCTGACACAAATTACATTCATGAATGAATGACATAAATGTTTCTGAACATCATCCAAAGGGAAGATGAAACTAAGTCATCTCTAGGTCCTACTTGGCTTTACATATTATATTTATGATTTATTTAACCTCAAAAGCAATTTTTCATGCTTGTGTTTCCTCTTTGGAACGTTAAGATTATTTTAAAACATTTTTCCAAAAAGCGATTGGATTGAGGACAAAACTGTCTAGGTCCCTAAAAGAAATTACAAATTAAATGGATGAGTCACCGAACGGCAGTGGGACAACCAAACATATCAGATCCTTTTCTTATTAGAATTTGGGCCAAGTGACTCAAATATTTTATTATAGTGATTGCAAAGGCCTATAGAAATCTCAAGAAGGCACGCACATTTTGGTCGATGGAGTCTGACCATCAGTTTCTCAAATCTGCAAAAAGGGAAAAGTATCTACTGTTTAAGAAAAAGTTGCAAGAAGGAGAATGAAAAATGAGAAAACCCCATTACAGAGACTGAACAGAGCTCCTGACGGGATTCCCACTGACAAAAATAATATGGGAAAAATGGTTGTATTTTGATGGAGGAAGTCTAGGCTGGGTTCTCCAACTCCCCAGTTCTGTGATCTTAGTAAATTTATTCTCGTTTTCTGGATCTAAGCTTCTTTGACCATAGAATAAGAGCTTAAAGTTAGTGATTACTAAAGGTCCCTAACAACTGTTACATTTTATGCATGGGAGAAGAACAGAGTCTTATAAAAGCATATCCTTTTTTTACATAGAGAGAACTTCTTTATGTTGATTTGTCTTTGAGCCTTACAACTTCAAAAGAGAAATTCTATACAAGGTGGGGCAAAAGTAGGTTTACAGTGGTGAGTATGTGAAACACAGTTTATTGTTATATTATTATTTATTAATTATTGTATTATTTTCCAGACAAACAACTGTAAACCTACTTTTGCCCACCCTGAATTTTAACACTGGGCTGTTTATTTTCACATTCTTTTCCCGAAGAAATACAAATTTGGTAGGAAGTATAGTGAATGGCAGGGTTTTTGAATCCAGATGTAAGAAGATATTACTTACCAATTCTTCATTGTTTCTTATTTGTAGATATTCTTACTCTGTATCTGGTTTAATACATGTGTTTCTCTATAATATGATTAGTATCTTTGCCCATATGTTCCAACCAGATGTTAGTCATCATAAAGCCTTACTGTGCTTTGTACCTTTTGCTTCTTTTTCTGATATTATTAATACCTTGTGTTCAATGTCTTTGCCAAACTGACATCAGAAGTCTTCCATTTTGAGTTTTATCCTTAGACATCCCTGGTTATCTGAGCAAGTAGCTGTGAATCCATGGCTCTTTCCCACTCCTCACAAACCACCTCAGAATGTCATCATGTTCCATTCACCTTTGCACCATCTGCATACACACAGAACTTTCCATCTACTGAAGATCCATTAAGTACCTAAAAGATCCTCATCTTTGTTTTCTCAACACTATTGGAATTCTAGGTATCTAGGAGAGTCTGATCAGTCTTGAATAAGTTAATATATTTCTGTTTATAAAAAGAAGCATTGTTTATGCGTTCCAGATATGAATGACAAATTTAGAAAAACAATGAAAAAAGAAAAGAAAAACAATTAGGGGATGTGAAATGAAGGTCCTAAAATTTTACAGCAATATTATCCTGTGCTTAAGACCTTCAAAATACCAAAATTTCTGTTCAGAATCTGCATCAACAGTCAAAGGTTAAAACGATAATAAGAAACCTCTCTCTCCCTGCTTTCCAATGAGCCACATGTTTTAAAGTCAAACACATCACATTCGCCCTCATAAGTATGTGATTGCACATTCCAAGTGATGGATGGTGCTTAAATGATGCATATTTTCCCTGGATGTAAGTAAAATATCCACACAATTTCACCGGTTTCTTGGTGGAAGAAAAACTTATACATATTTAATGTCATCAAAGTTTTGATGACTGTGCCTTGATAGGCACAGGGAAAAACAGCTTTCTGTGTTTGTTTTTAACACACAGATAAGGACACGAAGCAAAATGTTAGAAATGTCCCCCGCCCCCCACCCCTTGGCAACCACTTTCTATTTCTTTCTCCTTTCTTCTTCTTCATCTTCCCTCTTCCCCCATCTCTGGGAACCACCTTTCTACTTGGTGTACCAATGATTTCAGTGGGGTTTATTTCTTTCAGTTTTATTAAGAAAAATTGGCATACATCACAGTGTAAGTTTAAGGTATACAGCATAATGGTCTGGTTTACATATATTGTGAAATGACTGCCACAAGAGAGTCAGGTAACATCCATCATTTCATATAGATACAACAAAAAGGAAGAAAAAAAAAATGTCTCTCCTTGTGATGAGAGCTCTTAGGATTTGCTTTGTTAGCCACTCTGCCATATATCACACGGCACTGTCAGCTGTGGGCATCATGTTTACAGCCCAGTCCTATTTGTCCCATAACTAGAAGTTTATGTCTCTTAACCACCTTCCTCCAGTTCCCCTGCCTCCTACCCTCTGCCTCTGGTGACCACATATCTGATCTCCGTTCCTTTGAGTTTGGTAGTCTTTTTTTTTTTTATCCTCACCTGAGGACATTTTTCCATTTTTTTGTACAGATAGAGTGGGAGGGAGAGAGAGGAAGAGAGAGAAAGAGAAACATCGACGTGAAAGGGACACATCGAGTGGTTGCCACCGGCACAACCCAACCAGGGCCGGGGACAAACTGCAACCGAGGTACGTGCCCTTAGCGGGAACCGAACCCGGGTCTCTCTGGACCGCAGGCCGATGCTCTAACCGCTGAACCAAACTGGCCAGGGCGAGTTTGGTATTTTTGTTTTGGGGTGTTTTTGTGTTTTTTGTTTTTTTTTTTAGATTCTACGTGTAAGTGAGATTATGCACTTTTTTCCCGTCTGGCTTATTTCACTTAGCGTGAAGTCCCCTGGTGTCATTTCAATTACTGCAAGTGACTTCTGGGGATGGACAATGGGGAAGGTTGCACAGTAACATGAATAGCCTTAATACCCCTGCAATGTACACTTCAAATGCATAAGATAGTAAGTTTTAAGTCATATGTATTTTACCCCAGTAAATAAATAAATAGATGTTTTCAAAAAGAAGTGTATGATCCTGTAAAGGTAAGTAAGTTCCATCACTCCACACTGGGCTGTAAAATCTGAAAACTGGCTCTTTAATAAGGTGCTACTATATCGTATTGCCTCCTTGGAGATTTAGAGAAATGTTTTTTCCTTGGCTACAGTTTTGGAATTGTTCCTATGGGAGGATTCTGCCAACAAACGTTATGATTCTTTCCCTGTTCAAAGACTAGCTCCCCAGAAGGTGGTCAGGGAGCCACTTCATGGGTGTAGTTGGAGCTGAGGCCTGAGGGGTAGGTTCCCCATCTGTCCCGAGAGAGGACCGAGTCTGCCTGTTCTTCCGCCCTCAAGCTTTCTTCTGTCCTCTGTTCTTCACCAAGCAAAGTGTTCTAATCCCAAAATGAAACTGAATCTTCACCGCACTTCCCCTTCCAGAAATATGCCACAGTCCTCTTACCAGCAGAACAGAAAAGGCCATGCTGGGGTCTTAAAGGAGTAACGCTGACCATCAGGAGAGCCGAGAGACTCCCAGGCTGGCGCAAAGGCACAGAAGCCTGGCCTTGGGCAGAAAAGTCCCTCTGCTTCCCCTGCCTCATGCTTACTCCGCGTCCATTTCCCACTCTGCCCCTGGTCGATATGGCTGTTGGCTGCAGTATAAACACTTTTGCATAGATATTTATGTTTGGTTTACAGGCTCATGTAGTCCTATTCAAGCCCAGCAAAACTGGAGGTAAATGATACTTTTGTTTTACAGATAGTGAAACTGAGCAGACAGATCTGATTTCTCTTTCTGCTTCTTACAAATTACTAGCACCGTGTTCTTTGAGACAAGTATCTTTAGTCTTCTGAGTCCTCTGTAAAACAGGATTCCAATAGCCTAGGAAGTTGATGCAACGAACACATGAGCTGTTTGCAAGGCACTTCATGCTACGCCTGACACAGAGTAGCACTCAGTATTACTATTATTACCATCATGATTATCTTGTGGGATTCTGGCAGTCTTCTACTTCCAAACCCAACATTCTTTCCTGTCACATAGCCATGGTCTCACACAGCATTGCAATCTACCTCCGGACAGACGGATGGCTCGGTGGGGCAGCACTGTCTACCCTCTCTGCACCTTCTCTGAGATCTTCCAAGGAGCCCGTCTTCTGCGAAGGTATGAAGATTTCCAAGACATGAGCACAGTCCTGAAAAATCTCAGGCAGGTGAAGAAATCAAATCACTATAGGTAATACCAAAACGACACAAGGAAAGAACTCCTGTGAACTTAAGTAGCCTTTGAAAGTAAAGATGATTTGGATGGGAGGAAAACAAAATAGGAATGAGGAGATTAACGGCTTAGTGCAAAATGTTTGGTTTTCTTTTCCTTTGCCTCACCCTTACCCCACCCCCAACCTTTGGTCACTTAGCTTTAAAAAAAGCACACAGTTGGTTTTGTTCAAAAGCACACTGTCACATGAGACTTCCCTTTTGACAGTTAAAAGGGAACATGTTCATTCCTTCCACGTGCAGAACAGGCTCTCAAAACAACGACAAACCCAAAATCTTAAGAGTCGTGTTTCAAAAAGAATTTGCCTGCACATTCACACCCTATGAAATTAGATGGCAAGAGTCTATCCTAAGAGCATTTTAACGGACTCGAATCTTTTAACTTCTATCTCATGGCAATTTCCTGGCATTTATAGTCTCTGACTAGCTTTCTCCCTGAGTTTGGGGGAGAGGAAGATTGTAGATGAAAAAGCCGCTACTTGCTTTCGGTCTATTTCTATCCACAGAAGGTGGCCCCCTTGTGGTCACAGCAAAGGCGAGCCTGGCATTTCGTCTAATCTTGTGATATTTTACACATGTACAAAGACCTTTAGTTTTCTGACTATTCGCTCTTTAATAGCTAGCTCTTACTTCTAAAAGGTTACACTTTTATTCAAACACTCATTCCGATCTGAAAGTTAATGCTAAACTCAGAGCCAGATATGCAGTCAGCTGGCTTTAAACTTTTTAACCTCACTTGTTTTGAAATCCTCCTTCCCAGGGACTGGTTGTATTGGTTTTCCATGAAGTAGTATCAGAGATTAAGATGGTGTTATCTGTCCATTAACAATTTACTTACTGGAGCATGAAAAAGTACTTAAGCACAGTGTCTGTTTCAGTGCCACGGCTGACCATGAAGCTTTCTGTTATGCAACCCAGCTCTGCCTTTTTAGCAACGGAGGGAAATCCAGTCTGAGTCAGCAGGCACCGCCGAGGGCTTCTTCCCTCCGCCCCTCTCTCCTTAGAGTCAGAGTAAAGACCAAGTAGTGAGAGTTGGTAGTTTTGCTTATTTTTAAGGAAGTATCTCAACTGAACTTCTGGTTCTCTGTTTTGAGCAGATTGTGGGAATGGATGTTTTATTCCTCTGTCTACTATGTTGACATATCCAATTATCTTCTACACAACTTTCAAAATAGGAAAGGTTTACACGGTGCTTTATTCAAGAAAATGGAAGGTGATTAAGCGCGCTGAGACAATCACTTTACAAAGGCAATCCAAACTACATTCTCTCTTACTGGAGAAGTACACAAAGAGAGAAATGTGAAATATTTCTCTCAATCAGCTATCTTCTATAACTAAAGTAATTTCCAGGGACATGGTATATATTTAAAGTGCTGAAAATTGTCAAATATTAAAGAGAAAATCTGGGTAGTGGTAAATCAGTATTTAACAGGATGGAGCTGTACATCTACACATGTCATCTCTTATGCCACATCCTCAAGAAAGCCTGTGTTTTCACTACTGGCAACCCAGGAGCCTGGCATATGTCATACATACAATACATGTCATTGATTGAATAATTTTTTAGAAAATGGATATTTAAAAAATACTTGGCTTGTGTATACCACCTTCTTCTCAAAAACGATTTATGCGAGTCCATTGAAGGTTATATTACATACGCTAGATTAGGATGATGCTAATAAAAGATCTTTAAAACAATTTTAAAAGATATCATTAATACAGTGTTCTTGGGCATATTTTCCCATTTTCTACTTATTTGTTCTGACTTTTACTCATTGATATACTATAATCTATGTTTTTGCAAAATGAATGTAACAATTTTAAAAATCAAACATAGAATGGCTCATATATAAAACACACTATGAGTATGAGAACTATTTGTTAGAAACAAGGATATATCTTATTGTCTATGGCAAAATTATGTTCAGGGGACATAATCTAATTAAGCATCTAGATCTGAATCTGCCGAAATAAATTCTACCATATGTGATACTCAGACCAAAGTAGAAGACATCAGTACTTTTTTTCACAGTCTCTATTATTCCTCTTGTATCATAGCATATTTTCTCAGCAGGCGTTCTTTGAATATATTTGTTGATAATTGTTAAAAATTTGTAGCATAAACAATTTTATTGTTTTATATCACTAACCTGTCAAGGTGGAGGAGATGGAGCAGACCCTTAGATCAATTCAAAGCAATGGTTGATTGGTTCTTTATCATTGACATTTGTGAAAGTCAATGAATCACTAAAACATAGTTGTGCATCCATGGTATTGGACTATTCACTTTTTTCTGTGGCGTTGGGAAAAGTCTAACTAATGGCAGTTGTGCTTTTATCCTGCTCTGTGATGTCAGGACAAACTACCAGTGAGTTAATATTGAATCCTGGATTCTTATGAAGCTCATATAATGCAAAAGTTGTTCAAAGCACTAACTTGATCATCTGGGAATGATGTACTCACTTGAGACACCACATTTTTAAAGAGTTAATAAACTGTAAATGACCAATAAGGCAAAACATCTGTAAAGAACTTCAACGACGAACAGGTGAAGGAGACATGGATGTTTAAATGTACTTGAGAAGGCATAAGAGTTTTCTTCCAATACAGAAAGTCCATCTTATGAAAGTGGAGGGTTTTGTTTAGAGTGGGATGGAAGAGTTCAGAACACAAAGAACTTTGCCATAATTTGAGAGGTAGAGCACAGGGTTGGGCTTTCTTGCAAAGAAGTGAGTTTCTTTAGGTTGGTTAAAAATGTTCAAAGAGTGTCAGACAACTCATTTTCAGGTGAGTTACTGAAGGAATGTTTTATTACAAAATAATTTTGGCTGGGTAGTCTTTAAGGGCACTTCCAACTCGAATTATTTAGAATCATCTGATTAGCTGGTATGTAGCAAGTAATCAAAGGAATGTAAAATTCAGAAGATAAATTCTGCTTCACACATAACAGGTGGAAACAAATACTTGTTGAATAAATAAAGGAGAATTACTCTTAAGGGGCCTGGAGGATGAAATGGGCAATTTCAGATGAGGAAGACTCGTATGTTGGCCAAGAAAAATGGCCCCAAACCAAACAATGGCTACTATATAATTTTCACAATTAAAAGTAGCACAAAGTGGGTTCTCAGTTATTATTTTTCAGGTTCACTTATTGAGAACTTCATATGGGTCAGGTAATATTTTAGGTGTACCCAGTTTGTGCAAGGTACAATGCTAGATTCTGGAAACACCAGAGTGAATATTCTCTACACACAATGAGCTTACACAACAGTGCAGAACTAGATATTAAACAGAAATTACACTCATTATAATTTTCACTCATTACAGTTATGCTAAGTGCATATCTAGAAATACAGGGTATGAAGCAGGGGTCCTGCTCACAGGGAAAGTTTTCTTAAGGAAACAACACTAAGCTGAGTTATGAGAAAATAGCCACTAAATGTTAAAGCACTTATAAAATAAAGATAGCAGTTCTATACCAACAAAGTGAAAATGTGTAAATGTAGACAACAGAAAAGGATGTAATACTACATACAGACACATTAAATATGTATATAATGTTTACAAAAGTCATATGTTATTTGTATATGATGACATATCACCTACTTTTCAATAAAGAAATTATCAAGCAAGGCACTTAAAATAAGAATACTTATCCAACAGGTAAAAAAACTACTGTGAGCAAAACTAGGGCTGAATATTAACAAAACATTCTGAAATATTCCTTCTACCTCTAAAACTATGATGTCTGTGAGACAACCAAAAATGCAGTTGATTAGGGGAAATACATAAAATGGTTCACTGTCAATTAACATTTCAAGAATTAGATAAAGGACTGAGACATATTAGAGTCTATGTCATTTTCCATATTTAATAGGATTATTTAATAGGACTTCAGAAATAATTATTGAACAATTGATTCTTTCTCTAATACTTGAATTAGTTTATTTATTTAGAAGAAACAGATTTTCTCTCTTCTGAGAGACAGTGCTTTGTTAGTTTACTTAATATTAATCCTCCCCCCCCCCCCAATAACTGTTCTACAATGTGGCTGATTTTTCATAATTAGTATTTGCTCTCCAAGCATGAATTGGTTGATTTTCCTCCCGTGCTCAAACATCTGCTCCTACGTTCTATACAACTTCCTCTTTTCCTCTGACCTTCATTTGCTTCACACTCTTCACCAACTTCCTCCATATCCCAGATGTTTAAATTTGCTTAACATCCACCAACTATGCCATTTGTAAAAGAGAAATTTATCAGTTTAGTTGTTCAACAAATCCTGGATGTCTGATGTCCTCAGATCATATGTGAAATTTTCTACATAGTATTTTTGGAGCATTTCCAGAAAGGTGCTATATATAAAATGTCATCTCTCTTTTGCCAGACATTCTAGCCTTGATATAATTATTAACATTATTTTCCTGGGCATCTTTTTTATGTGGTCATTATTCTAGAGAGAGAGTGTAAGTTTTAGCCACTAATAACATAGTTAAGAGTCTTCAATTGAACAAGAGTTTACCTTATGTTTTTATCTGAGAGAAATCAGAGCAAACGGACAACAGTGATCCCTGAGGGAAGAGGGGCGATGACTAAGATGAGAAGAATGTATCACTTGCCTTGTCTTGGCTTAATAGCTCCTCATATTTAAAAGTAACTGTATTTTGAACATGTAGGATTTACAGGGAACAATCATCAAAGCAACAGTTTTTCCTCCCCGTTCTTTTCAACCTCAATACAAAGCTGAACAATACGTGATTAAAGGTAATTGTTAGTAGAAACTCTGCAGTCATTTTAAGACATTAACATAGTCCCAATTTAGAAAGCAGAATACCTGGTCCCATATAATGAGCAATTGCATTTGATATAACCTTGAGCCCTTTTCCGTGGGCCCTGGAGGCTGGCTGTAGGTTGATGTCCGCAGGCTGAGGGCTGGGAGGGGGTGGTGGCAGGACGGGTATCTGTTCTCTCCTAGTTTGCTTGGTTTCACTCTCTGTCCCCTGTTCTTGCTAACCCAGTCACAGCTGACTTGTGGGGAGAAAGAAAGAGGGAGTGGAAATAAGAAAGTGCCAGAAAACTCTTATTCATTGTTTAGTACGATAACTCCTCACAGGTGTCTGACTTCCTCTCATGGGAACGGTCTTGGATTCTGAAGAGATCCCAGCAGTGAGGAGGATAAATGATCATTCCCAAGAGGCAGGTGACACATTGCATTTTTCTCTGACTCGCCCCTCCATCGCCAGCCTCTCTCTGCTGAGGTCCCGTCACATGCCAGGTGGCCCTGATGGAGAGAACCTAGAATGACTACACAGCACAAGTCCTCTTGTGTTCGTGGCCCACATCCAGTTTATGAAAATCACTGAACTCGGCCTTTGAACACTGCTCTGGTTCAGGTAAGTGCCAAATGCAGGCCTCCGCCCTCTCTCCCTCTGCCCTGCTAAACCAGGTGACAGTACCGACTTTCACCTTCACCGTTTTGAGAATATGTTGGACATGATGTTCCCCGAATTCCAGACACATTTCAAGCCCTCAAGCCCTTCTCACTGGCTTTGGGTGGTAGGGACAGGGAGCACCCTTTATGTAGAATTATCAAGGAGAGCCTCTGTGATAAAGTTACATGCAAATGACTTATTGTAAGGATACTGGGAAGCGAGCAGCATCCCTAGGAAATAGAGAAGCAGAGTTGGAGCATGGTCAGCAACAAGGGCAGGATAGACAGTCAGACTCCATCTATCCATGTCCAGTAAGGACACAGCCCTCAGACCCCTGGCACCCTGCTTACACCACTGCCCCTTCAGTACTGGATGATGCACTTCCTTCCAAAGGGCACTGTGATCACTGTTGTACCTAGAAATCAGATGTTGCTGCTGGTTCCACCACCCTAGAGAGGACACGCCATTGCTCCTTCTTTCCTGCTTCAGTAGTTCCCATGGAGAGGCAGAGCCAGGTGTCTGGCTGATCACAGGTTATGTGCCCACACTCTAGGTGCCCAGAGACTAGTGACAAAGACAAGACTTTTCAACATCTATGGTGAAAAGCAAGCTCTGCCTTACATTTATTGGTGGAATAATAGTTACTGAACACCTGCTGTCTACCAGGCACAATTATGCCCTAGGCCCTGGGGTCCCCTCACCCCTCATGGAGCTTCCATTCTAGAGGAAGGTGGGAGGTAGTGCTAATAATGGATGCAGGAGGAAGAAGGCATGGCAGAGGACTGGGTAGTGGGCAGAGGGAGTTACCCAAATTCATATGGCAGAGAATTTCCCAAATCAGAAACAGCGGATCAAATATTTAGAAGCAAGAAGAATCCAATACAGGAACCTAATTTAAAATAAGGTGTCGATGGACAGCATCTGAACACAGTTCCAAAGGTAGAGCTCTAACACTAATTTGGTTAATAGCAGTATGATCGGAATAATAATATTTTCTCCCACAGTGACAGTTTGTGGGGGATGATTTTTAAAAATTATTTTTATTAATTTGTTTTTGTTAGAGATGTTTCTCCTTTTTACCTCATCGACACCCTCCTCCCCAACCCCCCTGCCCCATCCCCAGCTTTGTTGTCTATGTCCATTGGTTAAGCATGCATGCATATAAGTTCTGTGGTTTATCTCTTCTCCCCTAACACCCTCTCTTCTGGGGTTTGTCAGTCTGTACCCTGCCTCTATGTCTCTGGGTCAATTTTGTTCATCAGTTTGTTTAGTTCATTATATTCCACAAATAAGTGAGATCATGTGATATTTGTCTTTCTCTGCTTGGCTTGTTTCGCTTAGTGTAATACTCTCCAGGTCCCTCTATGTCATCTCAAATGATAAGAGATCTTTCTTTCTTACAGCTGCATAGTATTCAATTGTGTACATGTACCACAGCTTTTTTATGCGCTCATCTACTGATGGACACTTGTGTTGTTTCTAGATCTTAGCTATTGTAAACAGTGCTGCTATGAACATAGGGGTACATATATTCTTTCTGATTGATGTTTCTGGCTTCTTAGGGTATGTTCCTAGAAGTGGGATCACTGGGTCAAATGGCAGTTCAATTTTTAACTTTTTGAGGTAACACCATAGTGGCTGCACCAGTCTGCATTCCCACCAGCAATGTACTAAAGTCCCCTTTTCTCCACACCCTCGCCAACACTTGTTGTTTGATGATTTGTTGATGGTAGCCATTCTGACAGGTGTGAAGTGATACCTCATAGTTGTTTTAATTTGCATCTCTCTGATGATTAGTGATGTTGAGCATTTTTTCATATGTCTCTTGGCCATTTGTATGTATGTCCTGTTTAGAGAGGTGTCTATTTTATTCCTCTGCCCATTTTTTAATTGTGTTCTTTGTCTTCCTTTTGTTAAGTTGTATGAGTACTCTATATATTTTAGAAATTAATCCCGTATCTGATGCATCATTGGCAATTATGGTCTCCCATATGGTGGGTTTCCTTTCCATTTTGATGATTGTTTCTTTTGCTGTGCAGAAGTTTTTGTGTTTGATGTAGCCCCATGTGTTTATTTTTTCCTTTGTTTCTTTTGCCTTAGGTGTGGTATCAGTGAAAATTCTGCTGTGTATGATGTCTGAAATTTTGTTACCTACATTTTCTTCGAGAATTTTTATCGATTCATGATTTACATTTAAGTCTTTTATCCATTTGAGTTTATTCTTGTGTATGGTGTAAGTTGGTGGTCTAGCTTCATTTTTTTGCAAGTAGTTGTCCAATTTTCCCAACACCATTTATTGAAGAGACTGTCTCGATTCCACTGTATGCTCTTGCCACCTTTGTCAAATATTAATTGAGCATATTATCTTGAGTCAATGTCTGGGTTCTCTGGATGATTTTATTTGAATGCATAATAACAATACATTGTTTTTAAAAAGTATGGTCATATAATGTGAGTTACAGTTAGACCTGTTCTATGATGGGAGCTTCTCAACAGAATGATGGTTGATGTTGATGTCAGCCTTCTCATGAAAGGTTTTTATCAATTAGGATTAAGGTCAGCTGCAAATGAAAAAAACCCCAAATAAACATTTCTCCAATGAGCTCTGGTCTGTCCCTCTCTGACGAACAGAAGTTGGAGACGAGCAGTCCCGGTGGACAGAGTGGCCAATGATCACTAGGGCTCCTTCTACCTGTCTTGAAGCCTTGTCAGCTTCCGTGCACTGTGTCACATGGACCAGGGGGCTGCTCAGATCCCAGTCACTAGTCTGCATTCGAGCCAGCAGAAAGGAGCAGGGGGAGAGGACGAGGCAAAGGGCCACGGCAGCTGTCCTTGAAGAAGGTGTTGTGGAAGCTGCCCCGTAACACTCGGTTTCCCTCTTGTCACGTGGCCACACCTTCCTGCTTATTCCGAGCAGTTAAAATGGAGGGACCTGTTCCTAGTAGAATATTGGACTAGATGAGTAGCAGTCTGTAATTTTTTTTTTTCATTTGTTTTGTTTTTGTTTTATGCAGCTTCTCCCTTGGGGAGGTTAGGACTAGGCTTTCTCTCCTCTGAATGGTCAAGCTTTCCGCAGACTTCAGCATGCTTTCAGCTCAGGGCTGTTCACCCAGCCTCCCCCTCTACACACGCTTGCATTATTAGATTATAAGCTGCCGGGGATCAGAGACGTATGTTCCTTTACTTTTCATCTCCCAGAGTCTTGAGTGAGTGATTATGTATTTGAAATTTAGATTTTAAAATATAATAATATCTAAATAAATAGAGTTAACTTAATAGTCACCAGTAATGCAAAATTTTCAACTAATCATTGTATCTCCTTATTTATTGTCATCAGCACTTTCTCTCATCAGTCTCCTGTAATAGAAATAAGGAGAAGCATTGTCTCTGTAACTTTCTGAAAGTGTCTAGAAGAGACATTATGTTGTCATGGTAAATGGAAGAAAGGCTCTGGAGACAGATTGCCTGAATTCAAAGCCTAGGTCTGCTGTTTTCTAGCTGTGGGACCGCAGCAAGTTACTTAAAGCCTCTGTCTGCAGTTCCCTCATTGTGCAGATTAGAGGCAATTACAAGGATGGAGGTCATCCGTTGCTCTGAAGTGGACGTACTGAAAAGCCGAGGAAGCTTCTGTCCATAGTCACAGCTTTCCTGGCGATTTGAATCCATGATCATATGCTTTGGCAACATTTACAGAAGTAAGATATTTTTTGTCGGTTTGTTTTCTTAAAGCAGGCCCCCAAACTGTATAAACTTTAGATCCTACAAAACCCGAGCCTCCCCTGGCCACTGTGCACTGAGTCTGAAGTCAGAGATGACCCTTCACGGAGGAACCTTGGATTAAACAGCCTGTGAGGCAGGGGTACTCCATGTGAGAGGGCCAACGGAATCAGAGATACTCGGGATATTTGTTTTTAAAAATTGCAAGAACTTGGAACACATACCTCCACATTGAGAGTCGTTCGAGACGGGTCCTGCGAATCTCTACTGTTATCAAGTTGCTCAAATGATTCCAATGTGTCATAAAATTTGACACACTCTACTGTGATGTCTCTCCCAACTAGGAAATTCTAATATAAAACAACGCAATCCTTATTCAGAAATCACTAAGGGCTGTGGAAGAATCAGAATCCTGGCTTCCTCCTCCAGGCAAGGAATTCTCTGAATTCTGAGAGAGAGAAGGAGGTGTAGAGATGTGAAGACTTGGGACCCCACTTTTAAGCAGGTAAAAACAACTTGTCTGAAAAGGTTAAGATTAAGAACCATTCATTTTCCATTGGTATACTTTCAAGAACAAAAGGAGTAACCCACTTTCTCCTCCTACCCATGAGCCCCGTGTTAAAGGTTATGATAATTCTCTGCAACATGTGATTTTATTAGCTCGAATCAAGCTGTGCTTCACTGCAGGGAAAGGAGAGGAAGCGAAGAGTTACTGACTATTGCTCTTTCTGAACACACTGCTGGGTGCGCTACAGGTTAGCTTGTTGAAATTTTACAATGGTCCTGCAAGAAAGGTGGCATTCCCAATTTTATGAATAAGTGAAGCTCAACTAGATTAAATGATTTTGCAACAAAATCACATAGCTGATGTACGGCGGAGATTTAAACCTAGGTGTGGCTGAATTTAAGGCCTATTTTGCCTCCTTTCTCCAACACTGTGGTGCTTTCAAATAAATATGGCATTCATTGGTGTAAAGATGACATTCAAAACTGAAAGCCTTAAAAAGAAATGTTACGTCTCAGAACCAATTAATTGCCCTTTTTTTATATGCATTCCTCCCCATGGTAACTCATGTTCTTTAAAATGCTCAAGTGCCTACGCCCATGTGTATACACACACACACACACATACACACATACACGAGAACATTTGCTTTCTTTTAGAAATTGTCTCTGAATGCTGCCTGCTTTTTCTGACACAATTGTTTCTAAGGGCAAGGAGTGCACGTCTCTCTCCCCTCCCACAGAAAAGCACATCACTAAAAAGGTTGTGGTTGTGATCTCGTGTCTTTTTAAGCACTTGTGTTTAAACATCAGTGCAGTTACAGACACTCACAAATCTCTTCAAAAATGTGGGATTAGATGGTGGCTGCAGATTATCATGGGCTCCATCTTTTAGCCCATCACTGAGTCCCTCTTCCTGACATGTGGACTGGGGTAAGGAGGATGGTAGAGCAGTCAGTGCACACAACACATCTTGACAAGGGATGTCTCTGAGCCCCTGTCACCCAGCCAGACGTTTCGATTGGATTCAACTAATACACTTAACCTCTTTTATATATATATATATATATATATATATATATATATATATATATATTTTTTTTTAATCCTCACCCGAGGACATTTTTCCACATTTTTATTCAGATAGAGTAGAAGAGAGAGAGAGAGAAGCATCGACGTGAAAGAGACACATCGAGTGGTTGCCACCCACACGACCCAACCAGGGCCGGAGACAAACTGCAACCAAGGTACGTGCCCTTAGCGGGAACCGAACCCGGGTCTCTCTGGACCGCAGGCCAACACTCTAACAGCTGAGCCAAACCGGCCAGGGCTCAACCTCTTTCATCAAAGCAAGGTTGGGGCAGCCTAACCTTTGATGGCAGAAACCAGTTCATTTGGGGAAAAGAATCATATTTGGCTTCCACTTCCAATATTTCACAAGGTGTTTTTTTTTTTTTTGTTTCAGTCTTAAAATAAATGCTTGTAGCCTCTTTACTGGCACCAAAAACTAAACCTTATGGTCTCTCCTTGTCCGGCTTTTTCTCCCATTCTTCAATGAAGTCAAGTCACTGTGCAAACCTGATCATGGGCCGTCAGTCAGTGTTCATAGCTGTATCAACAGATCATGGCATCGGGAAGAAATTGCCCAGGACATTAATTACTGTCCCATGGGTGGAGGCGGAGGACAAGAAGTGATGCTGCTACTTAATGGACCACTATGATGAGATACATGAGGCAAGGGGTGTTAAATAGGCTTGCATTTTTCTCCCAACAGCAATGATTTTTAAAATGTTTTCTACATATCCAGAAGTGTTAGGATTCCAAAATACCTTGTAATCAAAGCTGAGATGGAAACACTCATTTATTATGAACATTTTAGTGATTTTTCCTAATAGAAATAAAACCAATGTTTTAAGAGATGAGAAGAAGAAACCCCTACTTATTGCTCTTGAAATATTTTTTGTTTTTGACCAAGATGAGAAGTTTCTGTTTCCTCCTCTGTAGAATGTATGAAATATTTATCACTATTATCTCTGCCTCAGAATATCTTGATGAGAAAAAAAAAAAAAGTGGTAGTCAGCCTGGTGACAAAGAGAAAGATCTTTATGAGTTTAAAAACATTGATTTCCCGCAACTTGAGAACATTTATGATCAGAAGATAAATAGTATATAAACAGTTTAGGGTTCACGTTCTAGTGCAGCAATGAATTCATTGTGACTATGTGCTTAAATATAAAATAGTCAAAAGTGTAATTTCAAATTTGTAAGTTAAAATTAAATACAAAAAAACACGAATTCCAACGTCTTTTGAACACTTAATTGAAAAAATATTAATTTAGAATTGAAATCCCACTAAGAGGACTCTCACAATTCAGTGAAATATATTTTAAATGTTCATTTAACAATAAGCACATGTCTAAATGTTTGCACATTCTGAATTCGTGCTCTGAACTGATGAAGCCTGAATGTTTTCCTGAAGCTTAACATTTGTTGGTGAACAATGTAATCCAACATCCAGCGAAGTGGATGCAAGTTTTCATTAGGAAGTTTATCGAAGTATAAAAATCACTGAAATCTTGCTCTCTCTGAGATCCTCTGGAACTAAACCGAAACTGATTATTGAGAAGGAGACGTGTACTATATTCTGATGAGAGTTTTTCAACAAAAAGAACTACTTCAGTTTTCCCCCACTTAAACAAATCACAGAGTTTTACATGGGTTCATTTGATTCGATAACTTTAAGTAGATATTTCAATTAATGCTTGGATGTAGAGATAGAAAGATGACGGCCTATTGCAATGTGTTGGAAGGGCTTAGCTCTGTAAAGGTCATACTGAGTTTAGTTGGCCTCAGCAATATGTAAACAGGGCAGGGAAGACACTTGGTTCAGCAGTCCTCTGCTGGTTATGGCTCAAATAACAGCTGTCCTCACCGGGACAAGTAGAACTGCCGTAAGCAGGTGGCTGGTTTTGTTTTTCAGAAAAATGGTGATGTTTTTTGTGTGTGTGTGTAAGAGAGAGATGGGCCGAGTGTGTGTGCATTGGTCATGAAAACTGGGTGGGGGGAAAAAACTGGGTCAGGGAGTGACTCTATCATCCTCAGCCAAGGTGTAGCTGAATGTAAAAGGCAGAACAAAGAAATTACTTCTCAAAGAAAATTAGTCAACAGGAACGAAACAGGGAGTAAAGCTCTCCAGAAACGGTATCACTGAATTTTTACAACTTGATGCCAAAATATGTGGCTGAGGGGGGCAGACTAGTATAACAATGTCATGTTATATGTGAATATAACATTTGTTTCCTGAGAAATTCTTAATACATGGTGATCAATCTCTAGCCTTTCCTGAGCTGCAGTCCAAAGAGCTCCTAGAGAGGACTGAGTCACAACTATTCTGGAAACTGGCTTTGGCATGTCAAGCTACTCTGACTCAGAAATAGACGTGTACTGAGCCTTTACTGGGCCCTTTGAAACTTCATTCACCAGTGTCTTTGCATTCAGTTCCCACATTGACCAGATCTCTCCCTACACACACACAGACACGCACACACACAGGCCCACACAGGCACAGACACCTACACACACACACACACACATCTTTATTGAAATTCAGTAGTTCAACTCAAGGGCAAATTACTCATGTGGCTTAAGTGTACAGAGCAGAGAAAAATGCTTAAGTTCATCTCCAGCTACAGGAAGGAAAGCCCTCCACGCCAAGTGACCCCTTTTCTTCCTTCAGCAAAAGGTCAAGAGTCTTTTGCATTGGGGTAGTGCCTGAAAAGTGCAAGTATCGCTGCTGAGGTATTGTTTCGGTGGCAAGAAGTTATCCTGTTTTCAGTATGTGGGACGAGGAAATTAAGGGAGTGGGCTAAAGGAGAGGACCCGGGGATCATTTTACAGATAAACAACCTGCATCAGAAAAGATGGAGTTGACGTGCTCACATGTAGTCAGAGGTTCTAAGAACAGGGAGCTACACAACTTAGCTCTCAGTCTAGGGCTACATCATAAGGTCTGCGTCTCTTAAGATACCAGAAACCTCACATTTTCTTCACACTCGGTGGTATTCCGGCCAACTAAAAATCAGTTAAAAAGATCATGGGGTGCAAGACATTCATATACGTATTTAATGAGCTCTCTGTTTCTATTTTCAGAGAAAATAATGCGATATGTTTTTAAACATTGAATATTACAAATAATGCTTGACACCGTCATTGTCGATATTGCTTGCTATAGGTAAAATGCACCCAAAATATCAGAGAAAATAGTCTGACAACGTTTATTCATTGATTTACTGGTTCATTCACCGCTTCAACTATTGAGTGCGTATTTAATATGCAGTAGGCATTAGGTTTGGTGCCGTAAGTAAAGGAGTGAACAGGACCAGTAATAGAAAGATAATTATATTAGAAAATCTGAAATGAGTGAGCACTATTCCTAGATACTCAGAGATCAAGAGAACATTGTATGTCCTCTACCCCAGTGAGCTTCCCCGGAGAGAAAAGAAGTGTATGTTTCTCCTAAGAGACTCTGCTCCTCTTGATACAATCATTACATCAGGACAGGAGTTAATGTTGTAGGTGCCAGCCGCTAAGTGTGTGCCCCACTTTTTGGAGATTTTCATTTAGGTTTAGAAAAGACATTAAAGTTCTTTGTTCCTAGGGAACAATCAATAAAACGTGTTAAAGGAATGATCGGACCATCTTGTCTAAGGATGATAAAGAGGTTTCATTCCACATCCGAATTCTGCAAGTTGCTATGGTAGCTCCTGGAGTGGCTATTACCTGATCACTTGTGTGTTGATGAAAATCGCTCTGAGACTTAGGGCGTTATGTTCAAACCTCAGAAGTTACGGGAGGGATATAAGAACCGATGCCCCAGCTACCTAAATGACCACATAAAATCAGTGACAGCCTGAATCCTTTGGATGACTTTTTAACTCCTCAATTAAAATCCCAAATTTGCATTGGGATGGCCTGTGCAGCCCTTTATTTCTCAGGCCTCTTTCTCACCACTGTTCTGTATGCATTAAGCGTCCTAAACGCATCAAACTTCTTTCACATCCCAGGATGCCACTATTGTTCTTCATGCCACTGCTCCCTCCTGCATCGCCTTCCAAGGGAACCTCTCGTGGCCCTTTGAGAGGTTTTGCCATCAACTTCTCTTGAAAGCCCTACTCGATCCTCCTCATTTTCTTCCTGCCTGCAGAGCAGGCCCGACCCTCCCTGCAGAACAACACCCAGACCGTGCCTCTACGCTGCCTTTGCTGCCTTGCCCACCTACCGTTCTAGCTGTTCCTACATCAAGCTTGAGATTTCCAGAAGGCAAAGATTTTGACTTCCTCACCTCCGTCTCTCTCTGCAGACCAAGCTAGTAGGACTGCAGTAAACGCTGGTTGCCCAAATGGACTTAAAAATAAATGAAAAGCAGCATTCCTATGGAAGTTGAGAATCTTCTTTTCCTCATCTTCTTCCCTTTTATGTCTCCAGATCTGCGGTGTTCCAGGCACGGTTCAGTTGCTTAGGGACCTCTCCATTGTCCCTGTTTTGCCCGAGGTAGTTCCCCCCCCCCCCCCCAGCGGAGGACAACTGCAGAGATGCATGGAAAGCGCTCTCAGGGTAGCATAACTACTCTTTCTGACTCTGATATTGGAACCTCAGGACCAGTCCTCACGCTGTCATTTATTTTATGTCATTAACTTCCCACCAGGACACGAGGCCTCAGGGCTGACCCATGGGAATGGAGTCTGAACCACAATGTACTCCACCTCCTCCTGATGCCTCACCTCCTCCTGATGCCTGTTTCTCTTCTACTGTCTGCGGACTCTCCTGACAACTTCTGCCTTGAAACGGGCATTGTTCAACCAGACCCTGACTCCACCTCTCTGTAATACTGTGATCTGAACCCTCACCCAAGCTCTTTTATTGGCATTGACAGTCCACAGCAATGCACAGCCCAGAACAGAAATACCCCCTGCCTCTCCTTTCTGCTGATTTAATCCCAATAAATGCTCCTATTAGCTGTGCTTAGAAAATATTATTTTCTGTTCCAACAATTATTCTAGTTCGCAGAAATAGCTATATAGCTAAACATTAACTTCTGATTCTAGAAGAACTGGAACATGAGGTATTATGCTTAACCCTAAAGAATACTCACTGTAATTAGTTTTCCTTTAATGACTAAGAAGGCTTTGGGGACCATATATTAATTTAGGATATTATCATGAGCATCAATTATTTTCTCATAAATATGAAAAAGATCCAGTTAATTTAACGTCCCAGAAAATAACTACTGAACAATCACCTTATTGTTTTTGCATATCTTGTTGTATCTTTTGTTTTTAGTTGAATACGGCAAACCAATTTGCGTCTAGTTGATAAATACAGTGTTTGTTTATTAGGACATTTCTTTGTAACATGTTATTCTAGAGGAAGGATGGTGTTTGAATGGGGCAAGGATCTTGGTCTTTGGCATCCAAGGCATGCTATGGCACAGGATAGAGACAGTCAAGGAAGCGAATGAGAACAAAATAAGGAGCAGAACATCTGAGGTGGACACGTAGGTGTAGAACCTGTTATGCAGAAAGGAATATAGGTGGGACTAGGCACCAGTTACTCGGTGGTGTTTTAAAGTCAGGAGCAGTCAAAGGGACTGTCATCTACTGTGCTTGCTACCTACTTTTCTACACTTGTGTGCTTAGATGCTCCCAGGACATCCCATTCTCCTTGCTGTCCTCGTACGTCAATGGCCACTTATTCCGGTTTCCTTCTCTGGGCCCTCCTCTTTTCTCAGCCTCAAATATAGGAGTGCCCTGGGCTCAGTCCTCAGACCCCATCTCCTCTTCTTTCTACTTTCCTTCTTTGTTTGATTCCACCCAGTACCAGGGATTTTTAATGACCATCCATGTGCCAGTAATGTTCAACTTTTCATCTCAAGCCAAAACTCTGAGTTCCAGACTCATGTGCTCAACTGAGAAGTCAACAGTCCTACCTGGATATTTACTAGGCATCTCAAACGTAATACATTCAACACAGAACACTTTACTTCTGTCCCCTGGATTCCTTGTCTTAGTAAATGGCAAGAACGTTCATCCAGTTGCTCAGTAAAAAAAATTCACTCACCCTAGTTACTTTCTTTTCTGTATATCTCACTTTGGATCCATTAGCTAAGTAGCTAATGCTGTGGTCTCTAGCATCCAAAAGAAAAAAAAAAGGTCTCAAATTGGACCATCCTCTCCCACTGCTAACTAACATCCTGGTAAAAGCCACTAGCAACTCTCTACCCACTGGTCTCTTTGCTTTCATCATGCCCCTAAGCTGATGGAAGTGTACTCAGAGTGATCCTCTTTAAACATGACACTCTTCTACTCAAAACTTTCAAGTAGCTTCTGGCACTCTTAGAATAAATTGTGACAACCTCTCAGTTCTTCTATCTCTACCACTTGTTCATTTGGCTCCAGCCACACCGTCTCCTGCTGTTTCCTCCAATGCAAATAAGTCAAGTTTCTTCTTACCATAGGGAACTAGTATTTTCTATGACCTCGACCAGGACTGCTCTTGGCGCAGGTGTAGACTTCTCCCTTATGTTTTCAGAGCTCTGGGCAAATGTGACCTGCTAAAGGAGGCCTTCCCTGACCCCCTTACCCAAACCCTTGCTTTGTCATTGTCTATCCCATAACTTGCTTTTTTCTAGGGATTACTACTACCTAACATTAGATTGTATCTTTGTTTATTTTCAGTGTTCCCCAGATAAAAGCAAGTTTCAGAAGGGCAAAACTTGATTTCTCTTTCCCTAAATGAATAAATTGACTCCAGAAGGCATCGAGACCTCAGCCTTGCCAATGTAGTCAGGCAATGGGGTTTGGACAATGGTGCATGGTGGCCCTGGGAAGCTGAGCCAGCAGTCTGCTTTACACGCTAAGCCCAGAGTTCTATGGGGTCTCCTTTGTGAAAATGGGCTGTTGCAAATTGGGCGATATGAGGAAAGGTGAACAGGAAAAAGTCATAGTTCTTGCAAGAGAGCCTTACACTTGCCTGAAAAGTCAAAATGTTCCACCAATTAACTTGTAAATAATACTTTTAATTTCTCATTACTTATTTATTTTCATGCTTTGAAACAAGACAAAAGCTCTGAGAGATTAAAAAAAAAAGTCTAGAAATATGTTAAGGTTGTTGACTATATTTTGAGTAGAAAATTGCTTTGAGGAGGGAAATTCTTCCAAACCCTTTAAAAATTCTGAAGCATCAGAGACTGTTATGTTTTGGGGAAAATGGAACTAAAATAGGAGAACCTGTGGCATGTGTAATTATCTAAAAGAAGCACTAAGGGTTATTTTGTTTTTCTCCTCATTGGTCGTTGTAAAACAGCGGTTCTCAAAGTGTGGTCTGGGGACCCCTGATCATCTCAGAGACTCTTTCAAGGGGTACATAAGGTTAGTGCTATTTTCACAAAATATGAAGATGTTATTTGCCTTTTTCATTCTCATTTTCTCACGAGTGTACGCTGGGGTTTTCCAGATGCTGCATAGTGTATGATATTGCAACAGATTAAATGGGAAAACAGACATGAAAATCCAACTGTCTTCTCTTAAGCCAAACATTCAAAATATTTTCAAATATGGAAAACAAGATCATTCTTCTCACTAAATTTTTGTTTTGGAAACAATAGTGGGTTTTTAAAATATATATTAATTATGTTAATGTGTAATGGGTATATTGTTATTTTTGTTGCATTAATAACTGAATAATTAATCAATTCTTAGTTTTAATTTCTAATACAATAAATGTCTATAAATAACCCATATAAACAAAAGCTCTTTTAAGTCCTCACTTATTTTTAAGAGTATAAGGGGTCCATAAAGTCTGAGAAATGCTGCTCTAAGACACTCACTTATTTTTAAGAGTATAAGGGGTCCATAAAGTCTGAGAAATGCTGCTCTAAGACATTGAACTATCAACAAATAGTTTCCTACATGAATGTTTTATAACTTAAATTTAAGACAAATGAAAATACTGCAAACTATATTTTAACCTTGAACACCTTAGTTAAATATATTTCTCAGGGCTCCAAGAAAATCATAATTTTCTTTTTGGTATCCACCATGTCTTCCTCTTTCCACAAAGGTTGTTAGTGTAGACTCAAACAATTGTTTTACTTATTAGCCTACGTAGTTAACCAAAGCTTTGCAAACATATATCCCAGTGGAAATCCATGGAGAATTTTTAAGGTCTAGCATTGCGGCCTTGAGCCAACCCTTCTATGCTTTAGTTTCTTTAACGCTAAAGTGTGGATAATATTAATACCTAAATCAAAGGGCTAGTAAAAACATTGAATGACTTCATACTTCTCATGTCCAGAACAATGCTAGGCACATTTGGTAAATGTTAGCTGCTCTTATACTGAATATAAAAATGTTAGCTAGCATTATAATCATTACTGAGAATAATACCAAAATATTAGCAGGAACTGTGTGTGTGCGTTGGGGGGGTCTAACAATAAAACTGTAAGAAGTACTGGGATTTCAATGTAATTAGAAACTAAAAGATAAATTTATTTATTTATTTTATTTTTTATTTTTGGTACATGTCCCTAGCGGAAACTGAACCCGGGACTCTCTGGTCCACAGGCCGATGCGCCAACCGCTAAGCCAAACTGGCCAGGGCCTGAAGGATAAATTTAATCTTATCATTGAGACAGTATCCTTTTTCTGAGAAATCAAATTTGTTTTGTTCAAAAGTAAATTTCCCCTCTGATACTCTATTCGGTGACTATGTGATAAGGCAATTTTGTTATATATATATATATATATATATATATATATCTCCCAAAGAAGAAAACAGAGGCTGCAAATTATGAAATCAGTAATTAAGGACAATAAGATCTGTTCGTTCTAAGAGTGTCATTTCCTAATGACATTGCTCCCCGAGCCAGGACGCCACATTTAAAGCCAGAGGACTAGAGAGCAGTTGCCCTGACGAGGGTAATGGGCATCGGTGAAAGCCAGACTTGTAGGAAGACAGTCTGCTGAGAACTCCAGTCTCGTCATTTGCACTACAGAAAGGACAGCAGGGGGAATCACCTTAAATGGAATGGTCTAGGTTATCTCAATTATTTTTATGTTAACACTAGGACTGTAACTTGTGAAAGTTATATTTTGGGCATTTTTTTTTATCTCAAACAAGTTTATGTCTACATCTATATTGAATATCAAGTCAAATTAGAATTAGGATAACTAAACAGAGTTTTAAGAATTGCATAATTTGGTCCAATGTAAGAAGAAAATAACAAAAGATCAGAGTTGCCTACGCATCTTATTTGAGATGATGAGTTCCCCGCCATTAGATGTCTATTTTGTTTTATCAGAAAAAAGTCATAGGTCCTACTGTTCACCCATTGCATTAATAAGCTAACAAACAAACCTCTTATCCTTCTATAATAGAAATAAACTGCTCTGTGAAGTAACCTATTTTATATTCTGGACAACCCTCATTCATTTATTTAACAAATATTTATAGTCTAGACATTCTTTTAGGAACTTGAAATATATCAAAGAACGAACCATATAAAATCCATACTTTCACATGACATATTATTTTGAGATTAGGCACATTAATAAATAATAAGTAAAAATATATGTGTCAGAAGGTGTGCTGTGCTGTGAAGAAAAATCAAGCAGGGAAGAGGGATAAGGAATGTTGGAATAAAGGTTGGGGGATGTTAGTTAAATACTAAAGGATGGGTATCCACAGAGGAAATAAAAAGAGGTAGAAGTAAGGATTTTTATTTGTCCATTGATTAAAATTTGCTACCTGGAATCACATCAAATAAATTTAATTTATTTATAATTAGGTGACTGTGTTTGTCTTTCATATTGCAGGCTAAATATCTTCAGTTCTTTCATTATTTACCCTGTGCTTGACTTCTATATCCCTTGTGTCTTCTATCTCTCCCTTGGACAGGACGCTACACTCTAAAATGCAGAGTAGATTGGGAAAATTACCCTCCGCTCGCATTCTGTGTTCTGTCTTCTGGCCTGAGTGGTACTTGCTTCAGGATGCCTTTCTGACTCCCAAATCTGAGCTATGCGTCTCCCCTATGCATTGTCTTAGCTGTTTTATGCTGTATTATAATTCATCTTCAGTCTGGCAGGCTCCAGATTGCCTCCTAAGCCATAGGCTGCACGACAACAGTAGTGTGTATATTTTATTCCATCATTCTGCTTGGCACAAAGTAGGTATGCAGAAATATTTGTCAAGTTGGATGAATTACTATCCCTCACAAATCTAGTAGCCTATAATTTTAGTCTCTGCTGATTAGATATGTAAACTCTAGGAGGGCAGAAGTTTTATTGTGTTTCCTGCTAGACCCACGACACCTAGAATAAGACTGGTACATAGCAGGCATTCAAAAACATTTGTTGGAGGAATATACATCTTTGAAACAGCCAATAGGAGTGTTGGGTACCAACAGTTAGGATTGCATAATTGGCAAATAATTCTAAAAACTCAGTCTTATATTAATACGGTGCTTTACGTTTTACCAAGTACTTTCTCCTGTGTGTTCTTCCATGGAGGGGTAGATGCGATGCGATGCTGTGCTTCCATTTTATAAAGGGAGCCATTGTATTTGGCTCACAGAGGCTGGGTTATTCTGATGGATGTGGTCAGGCTCGCACCCAGAACTTCCAAGTCCAGGGCTTACAGTTCTTTATACCACAACACACGAGTACAAGTTGATTGTGGGGTTGCCATGTAAAATGAGCATTTCTTTATCGTATGTAAGTCAGAGTGTCACCGTTGACAGCACTTGGCTTTCTATAGCATTTCAATGTCTCTGCTTTCACACCCACACGTTTTAAATGGTTTCGATGTAGGTCAAGTTTGTTCACAGTTCCTCTCAGTCCATTCCTTTCTCTCCTACCCTGGGGGCTCTGCCCTTTTCTCCCATTAGATGATGTGTTACAGCGGGATAAATATCTTCTATAATCTCTTGGGTTTTATTTTGCTTTTTTAATCCTCAACCACGGACAACTTTCCATTTATCTTCAGAAAGAGTGTGTGTGTGTGTGTGTGTGTGTGTGTGGTGGGGAGAGAGAGAGAAACATTGATGTGAAAGAAACACACTGATTGGCTGCCTCACCACGCACTACCCTGACCAGGGCCGAGGTTCGTGCCCTTGACCGGAATCGAAACTGTGACTCTTTGGTCCGCGGGCCAACACTCTAACCACTTAGCCAAACTGGCCAGGGCCTTGAGTTTTTTAAAAATATTTATCAGCATGTGATAGAAACATGTATATCAGACTTTTGTCTTAAGGTCTAGCATTTGATTAAAAAATGAGTCTTGCCTGATCTTGCCAAAGTTATCTGAGATTTTCACTATTTGTAATTTCAAAAAAACTGTTTCAACATCTTGCAATCGCAGTAATCATTTCAGATTTCCTGTCAACTTTATTGCCTTGGTGGGTATGAATAGGGTATTTCCAGACAGTTGCCTGAGGTCAGTAACTTCTTATTTTAATGAAGGGTGTGCTTCCTCTATGTGACTGATGGAGAAATGTCATTTCTAGGCAGTGATAGCAGTTTGGTGTGGTTGGCTCACAGTTTACTACCCTCTCAGAATGTGGGGTGAGGGGAAGTAGTACTGACCCACAGGAGTGAAATCGTGCAGTGCCGTGAGAGTCTCGACACTGACGGATAAGGCCATCTGTTCCAGCAGAACCGTGGTGGCAGAGAACCAAGTGGGATGGTCTCTGCGTGGCTAAGACTTGTCAGATAAGACTTTCAAGCTAGGAAAGAAAGTGAATGAGACTGAGCTAGAAATGCAGGCAAAGGATGGGTTTTAGAGTAAAAAATGCTGTGTCCAAGTCCAATGTAGGAGTTTAGTAGCTGTGTGAACAGGGGCTTTCTTCCCATCTGTAAAATAAGGTTATCAGTACTTATATCAGAGGGTGGTTTTAAAGATTAAATAGCATAATATGTATAGTCTCCAAGAACATGAGCAGTGCCAAAAGTTTCTGTTTGAGAAACTTAAACTTCGGTGGAAACCTTCCAATTGCCCGGCTCAGGATAAAATCAGCAATTTCACAGGTGATAAGAAGCATCAAGTCTAGGTACATAGTTTTTTTTTTTTTTTTAAAGTTGGACAGTAGAAATCATAGTAATAGCAAAGCCACTTATCTATAATCTGCACCATGAGATTTAAGGGAAGAAGAAACAGTGATATATGTTAGGTTTAAATGGCAATGAACAGGGATCTTCTTTATTTACAAATTAAAAATGGATTTTTTTGCAAGTAAATATTTTTTTATTGTTGACTAAAAATACTTCTTTAATCATAAAATGTAAACTTTCAATTTTATTTACTTTTTATTGTTAACTTTGGTCAATATTCACGTATTAATGAAAATAAACAAAGTGGAAAGAGAAAATTACTCAAACACCACCATCCATATATCAACAAATATGTTACGTTTGAAAGGATGGGCTTTCAGAAGTTTTCTATGCATATCTGTATATCTTTATCTATTCATATAAAATTACTCTTTTTAGAAATATAGTATCTAAGTATACATGATGTTTTTAATCTGCTTTTAATACATATATATTCATGTCAGTATAGATTTTTATTCTATATTGACCTAGAGATCATCTGTTCATGTCCACATGGATCTATAATTTCATTTCTAATGCCTACCCATGATTATCATAATGTATCAGATAGGCTATTGTGGTTAGACATTTAGATTGTCTGCAGTAACTTTTGCTATTAAAAACAATAAATTTTGCTATTATAAACAATGAATTCCAACGGGTAAATTATGAAGTAATGATACATAAAATATTACCAATCTGAAATCTCCAATGAAATAAAGAATCTGGACAGTAATCCTCAGTGGCTGCTGAAAACACTAGTTGAAGAACTTGAATGAATTAAGCTGATGATACCTGAGCACACGAGTAAGTTTAACAACACAAAAAGAAAGCAATCAGACATTATTTGCTTCTTAATATGAAACAATGGAAGATATATACACAATGCTCCCTATGATGCAATCACGCAGCTAAGCATCTAAGCGTACAGAAGACACAGAAGACAGAAGTCCATAAAAAGATGCCCTGGCAATGCAATCAGCAAATTGCAGAATGTGTGAAACTTGACAGAAAAAAGGACTTGAATTCTTTCTTAGGGACATTAAATTGCAATAACAAAATGAGAAGGGGGATTTATAAATAGGGTCTTAAAGACATATCAGACATGTGTGATGTTCTAATGTAATTTAGATCATTATTCTCACACACCATTTGCAAACATATTGTTAATGAGACAATCAGAAATTTGTACACTGGATATTTGAATATATTAAGTAAGTATTGTTAATTTTTTTTTATCCTCACCTGAGAACATTTTTCCATTTTTTGTTCAGATAGAGTGGAAGGGAAAGAGAGAGAGAGAGAGAGAGAGAGAGAGAGAGAGAGAGAGAGAGAAATCGATGTAAAAGAGACACTTCGAGTAGCTGCCACCCGCACAACCCAACCAGGGTCGGGGACAAACTGCAACCTAGGTACGTGCCCTTAGTGGGAACCAAACTCGGGTATCTCTGGACTGCAGGCCAACACTCTAACCACTGAGCAAAATTGGCCAGGGCAGTGTTGTTAATTTTTTAAGCATAATAATGTTGTTGTAGTCATGAAAAACAGGCCTCTTTTAGAAATATACATTCAAGTATTTATTGATGAGATGATGTGATAGCCAAAGGTGGCTTTAACATAATCAAACCTGAAAGGTGGAGGGGCGATCTAGAGGCCACAAAACTGACTATTTGTTGTCAATTGGTGAAGCTCATTCTATCCCTCCCTCTATTCTATGTATGTTTGAAATTTACTATAATAAAAAGTGAAGAAAGTTTTGCAACATAGATTATTACATACAAAAGATTTATGCACACTGGGAATACACAAAATACAGAAAAGAAAAGCTACTTTTAATTAAGAGAAAATTAAAATCAAAAGAGAGCCCTGGCCAGTTTGGCTCAGCGGTTAGAGCATCGGCCTGCGGTCCAGAGAGACCCGGGTTCGGTTCCCGCTAATGGCACGTACTTCGGTTGCAGTTTGTCCCCAGCCCTGGCTGGTCATGCAGGTGGCAGCCACTCGATGTGTCCCTTCACGTCGATGTTTCTCTCTCTCTCTCCCTTCCTTTCTCTCCCTCCCACTCTATCTGTACAAAAAATGGAAAAATATCCTCGGGTGAGAATAAAAAAAAATAAAAATAAAATCAAAAGAGAAATCTGTGCCTTGGCTGTGTCGCTCAGTTAGAACGTTGTCCTACTACACCAAGGTTGCAGGCTCGATCCTGGTCAGGGCACATACAAGAATCAATGAAGATATGCATAAATAAGTGGAACAGCAAAATATCAATGTTTCTCTCTGTCTCCCTCTCAAATCAATTTTTAAAAATTAAGAAGAGAAAATTGTGATAATCTTAAATTCTTTCTGTTTTCAAAAGGAGCTTACTTAAACCTAATGGGCAGTGCTAAGAACCTGACTCCCAGATCTGAGCTATGTGACTTCTCTATGCATTATCTTAGCTGTGTTATGGATCACCTTCATGTGGAAAGACATGAGAAGTCTTCATAATTAATTGAGTGATTGCTGATTTTTTTTTAATCCTCACCCAAGGATATGTTTTCCTATTTTTTATCTTCAGATAGAGTGGGAGAGAGAGAGAGAGAGAAAGAGAGAGAGAGAGAGAAGCATCAATTGGTTGCCTCCCGCACATCCCCGACCAGGGCTGGGGACTGAACCACAACCGAGGGACCCGCCCTTGACCAGAATGGAACCCGCAACTCATTGGTCCACAGCCCGGCACTCTGCTGCTGAGCCAAACTAACCAGGGCAATTGCTGATTTTTTAAAGGATCTATTTAGATGGATAGGAAAGGAAAGAGTATATTTCTGTAAAAAGGCAATAATAGTAAATAGTCATAAAAATACATATACACCAGTTATTTTTAAATAATGGCACTAAAGTTAGTGTTATCCCAAAGTTTTCTTTCCAGAGAAAAGGAATGACTATATTTTGAGCAAGATGAAAAGAATTTCCCATCATGGAGGGGGATTCTAGTAATTCCCTAGCAACTCTCACATAATGTGCAAAGTACACCAAATGATGGGAAGTGAGCTTTGAAACCAAGAGCAAGCACTGAGGCTTTTTATCATAAAATATCAATGTTTTAATGGGGAAAAGTGACAGAATCACCTCACGTCCCCATTTTACAAATAATCAATCTGAGATCTTGGAAGCCGAAGTAGTTTGCTTAAAGTTATAGCCATAGAATGGTAATTACATTTATTTTTGCACAGTCATATGGTCATAAGTAAAAAAGTCTTTATTCCCATTTTGTCATCAAAAATTACTTGTGAAGATTACAAAAAAATGACTGCCATAAAAATTTAATATCATGAATGTAATAGATAAAGATGGTGGATATACTAGTGAATTCAAAGTGTCACAAAAAAAAACCACATTGTTTTTTCTTTGGGAAAAGGCAGACATTAATGAGGATTTAATTAAAGTGAACAGCATTCGGAAGGGAGTGACGAGAATAGAAATTATTTATGTGAATGTCAATTACAAGGAGACATTATATGATATCTAATTAAGAAAGAAATTGTCTCTAAAAGGAACAAAAAGAAGCAAATCATTATTCTGTTGAAAAAACAAAAGGAGACAAAGATGGCAGCTACAAATGTGTTTAATTGGGAGGAGAAAGATCATTTAGAGAAGTGAATGACACAGTGTGACTTTTGGCCTCCTTCCATCCTAGCTGGTAGACGATCATTACGCTGCTGACCTGTGCTGAGGAGGGCCATGCTGCTGTGTGAGCTATAGGGTGATGCTCTGTAGGGCAAGTCCTTTCACTTTGGGTTATTTCTTTATTAGATTGAATTTGCATCAATCTGCTATCACACTCTCAGCTCTGTGCACAAGGAAACCTTTTCCAAATGTGCAGCTTGGGTTTCACAGTAGAGTGTTTGGACAGGTAAAAAATTGAAGCGGAACAACCCTCCTGAGGGTCAGATACCCTATGTGGCATGATAAACACTGTGTTCCAACCAGCTCCACCAGCCTCGGGGATCTAGTCCACTCCTTCCAAAGGATTTAATTAACTGCTCCCCTCGTGTGCACCAGGTCACTCTCAAATTAATTCACCTTTAAGACACACATGCAGCTTCTTTCTTTCTCTGCATATTTTGTTTTTAGATTGCCAGTTCCTCTAAAATATATGATGAACTAACCCTGATATCTAGATGCTATTATATTTAATGCTCTCAGACCATTTATAAATGAGTTAATGATGTCAAGTAATCATAAATAGTGTTTTCAAATATATCATACATGTGAATAGAGAAATTAAGCATCATTCATCGGATATTTAGAGACCAAGTCAAAACGTCCCTATCTGTGCTCCTTGGGAGTAGGTGTTGGGGTGGGGACACATTCAACCGACAGCATGAACTATTAGCTGTTCTTATGTGCACAGCTTGGGTCTGAGTACTGTGGAATGAAGAAGGTACAGCACCGTATTTCCTGTCATCACAGAAGACTTTATACTTATGGCACCAAATGATTCTCACAATAATATTGAAAGAAGCAGAAGAGTTATTAGCATCCTCAGTTTGCAAGGGAAGAGAGGCTCAGAGTGGTGGTGAGTTTACTAACAACTAGTTCACAGCAGAACTGGAACTATACATTCATTCCACTCTTCAGGTAGCTGACCATCCAACTGGGTATAAAAGCTGCAGAAAGACCTTTTAGTCATTTTCCAGTGATAGTCCCCAGTGGAGGTCTGGAGAAACTCCTTTCCTGAAGAGGCTCCCTGAAAGGCATATCAGTCCAGAAATGTTTCAGTCAATTTAAGTTATTGAAAGAGCCTCCTTTTTGTAATTGTTAAATTTAGGTCTCATAATCCATTTAAATTTCTCCCCCAAATCCTGTCCTAGCCACAGCAGACAACATTTGCAGATCTTGAGAAGTTGTGAACTTGGAGAGGTTATCGATTTCTTCAGATCCAATCTCCCCCTGTACAACAAAATGCTGTTGCAACTCCTCCATTATTCTGAAATAATTAGTTATAATATAGCATATTCCATGAATATTTTAAAATTCTATATAATGCTCTAACTCTAATATAAAAGGAGAGTAAATGCCAATATTTTGTAATAAACTAACACATTGTTCATGTGATGAAACTCAGGTATGACCACTGCAGAAGATACGATGGATGCTTGTCCCATTAGGTAGAACCACCCTGAGGGCAACAGCTACAAGTCTGATTAACAAGTGATTTTGCCATCTGTGAAGTGATTTTCCAAATGGTAAACAGCTCTTGTTAAATTCTGAATAAAACAAAGCATGATCTTTTCTCTAGTGGTTACCTTCCCCTACTCCAGGCGTACATGATACAGAACTCAACTGAAGGCTAAGACTGGAAAGGCAGACACCAGTCTCTCCTGCTTACAATCTTGAAAGCAATTCTTTGGGAGGCTTCCTCTTCTTACCTCACAGGAGGAGCCAGCTGGGTACTGACTTCCACAGCTCTTGAGTGGGTAGCACACAGCACAGTGCCTGATTTATTTACACACCCCAAAGCAGACATTTTAACTTCAAATAAAAAGGTGGCTATGTGGGAATCCTTTAGTTATGAATGGCGTTGCTTCCATTCAAGAATGTATCCAGTCTTTTGTGTTGTGCACTTGGGCTTGCGATATTTCTTCTTCACTACAAGAGTGATTTGGGGGGGCACGTCCAGGAGATATGTGGGCATACAAAGAACAGGATTCCCACTGTATAATCTGCACAGCGCACTGGTGGAGAGTCCTGGTCATTGTAGTGATTACTGATAATCCACAGGAGACCCCCTGACAAGGCACGACAGTGCCAAGTACAATCACGTGTAGAAAATATGACTTAATTTGTTTGTGATTTTCCAGTTGTCAAGTTGGTCCCTTAATACCGAACTTGGAGTTCTGGTAAACCACATGTGAGCAAGGAAAGCGGGAAAAGTGAAGAAGAGTTTACTTATTGCCAAGCTAAATTTTTCCATGGGAAAACTAAGGCAAGTCCCCAGAATGATACAAAAGTTATCTTAATCTTGAAAAAAGACCAGAAGACCAGGCCCCGCTGTTCTGCATGGCTCTGTCTACCCTGCAGCCTGCTAACACCCTTTCTCCCTCACTTCTGTGCTTTACGCCCTCGAACTTTTTTCATTTCCTTGACTGCTCCTACTCACCCCAGGACCTTTGCACCTGAAGTTTCTTCTGTCCAGGACTAAACAAAGCTCACTCAGCTCTTCTCCCAGCCAGTTCCTAGTCATATTTTTGAGCTTTACAGACTCTCCTAAAAAAGGTCAGCTCCCTCTATTAGAAAACTATGTAATGTGGTTAGTATCTCTCTTTTTCCTCAAGATAAAGGCCCCATGTTTTCATGTGTTTACTGAAAATTCCCTTATGTCTAACATAGTGCCTTGCTTAATAGGCACTCAAAATCAAAATGCAAGTCCACCTCCACAAAATTTAAGCTAACATTTATTCTAATCATGTGCTCTCTCATAGGTAAATGCAAGAAGTTTCCATACTCAGGAAATTCATCAGTTTTCTAGTAGTAGTATTTATATATAACTAAATTTTATTCTATTAATTTAAATAACTTTATTTAAATGTACTTAATGTTAATGAATTAATAGTGAAATGTATTTAACGTATTTAAATAAAATAAATAATTTCACTTTCAAACAAAGGGCTAAACATCTAAAAATCTATCATCTGCTTTCCATTTAAAAATATATCTCATAGCGTCAAGTAGCATTAATGTTAAATTAACACTAGATTTCTCATAATGATGAATGCAGTTTTTAGTGTGGGTCAGCTTAAGGGTGTGTCACGAGAGATGTCAGAAATACACATGAAAAATTAAACCAACTTACTTTATCCTTCAATCTGTTATCCAGCAAATAAGACTGCTTTTAGGGAAATGTTCTTCTGAATATATATATATATATATGATCAAAAGACAAAAAGATTTAATTAAATGTTACCCTTACATTCAGATTTCCTTCACTGATTCTAATTATTTCTGAAATAATATTAAAAGCAGCTGTGTTGAGGGGAAGCTCTTTGTAAAGCCCGTACTTCATCAAACTTGGCTCCGGCCGGCTCTCCACGCAGTGGATTTACAGGTCTGGCGATTTACTAGTGGAGCGGAGGGGTGGGTGTCGGTGGAAAGAATCTTTCACGAGCTCTCTAGGTACAAGTCCGCTCTATGTCATAGAAAGAGAATCAGAAATGCTCAACTCCCAAGAACCTATTTAAAGGCAGCTGCCCCTCCAGGGGACAAGCCGTGGGAGAAGTCCGTCGAAGGTGCGAAGAATAAGCGGGCACCCTGTTTGCAGAGAATTTAAACACAATAATAATACCAACCAAGGGTCATCTACTCTCTGTTATCACCACGTGCCATCTCGCCGATGCCGGAGCAGACGACCCCCACCCGCTTCAGTCTGCCCCTCTCGAAGGAAAACACTTCCCTGGAACCCTAAGAGCCTTATAGAAAGCATGTGTTCCAATTGAAACCATCCAGAATGATTCCCCTGAAAATGAAAACTCCGTATGTTTGAAAATATTGGCCTGGGGGTGGGGGTGAGGTTAATGGCATTCAGCCAAGAATGGAGCCAAAGAGAAAAATAACTACATTCTTCCCTTTCTTCTCTGGGAATTGTTTAGAGTACTCGTATTTGGGCTTTCTGTGAGACTACTGTAATCATCTTCTCACCGGTTTCTTCTTCATAAAACAGATATCTGGCTGTAGCATCCATGTGCTCAAAATCTTCAGTCTAATTCTCGCTATGAGACTTAATTCCGAGAGGTCATAGATGGTGTCTAATTCATGTTTTAATCACCACAGAACTTAGCTCTTGGCTCTGAATACTCGCTCATTATTTGCTGCTTGATTTAAAAATTCAGCCAGTAAATCTGCTTCAAAATTTCCTTTAAGTGATTGCCCTATAATGAGGCATGTTCCATTAATTTGCATCGTTTATTCAACGCATATTCATTGATCATCTATTATGAGTTAGGTAGGCACTTGCTGTGTTGAATAATTTTCCATCCACGTGTGCCTTTCCTTGAGCAACTTCTACATTCAGAGGTATTTGTTTGTTGGCAAAAGAAACAGGAAGAACACAAAATGTATCTTATGATCCCTAAAATACAAAATTCAGGATTTGGGTTTTTTTAGGCTTCAAATCCATTGATGTTCATTTCAAGAGATCAGTGCATGGGTCATAATCTACTTTAACCTAGAAACCTCTAAGTAGACTGAAACCAAATATTCAAGATCTGGCAAATAAAGGACCACTAATGTTAAATAAAATTAGGAACAAAAGGAGGTTGGCTATTATTTCCATGGGTTATTTGCAAATTCACAAATGGTGATTTTTCCATAATCATGTGTGTGGATGAGAGTGTGGGTTTGTGTAAGAGTTTGTTTATGAGTATAGTATGTGTGCTTGTGTGTGTGTGTGTGTGTGTGTCCATACGATGTGTATTGTATTGTGTAATCTCGGATAAGAATGTAGAAAGAAGGAAAAGGAACTGTGACAAATTCATGGAATAAAGCCCCGGAACCATCATTAAGTCACACATATGTGATTTCCCTCCCTCAGCACCAGCACTGTTGACTTTTTGGCAAGAGGTTCAGCCATGGGAGACCACTGGCATAGTTTTCCATCTAGTTGCTTTAATAAGATGCTGTTCTTTAAGTAAAACCAAAGGGGACACTCAGAATTCTTGCAGCAACTCTGCCTTAGAATAAATACAGTCATTTTATGTGTGACCTCTGGGAGCTGTCTGCCTTCTTGGAAGGACTCTGGGATTTATGTCCTATGAAATGCTTCTGAATGAGCTGGTGGATGCCGAGTGACCATGGCCCTGCAACTCCGACGAAGGCCAGTGGCTCTGAGGTGGGAATCCCTATAGAAACCACAACTCGGGGCAGAAACGAACGCTCACACAACAAAACACTGTACTCTACCACTCCGACTATTTGGGACGCCAGGAAAGGAATGTCGCTGTCACTGAGAAATCCTAGCTTCATCCAGTTTCTGTAAACAGATCATCTAAACCAGCGTTTGCTCCTGAAGTCTCTATCATGCTTTCCTTTTCGTTTCGTTCTTAGCAGTATCTCCATCTGACACCTTATAATGTGTCAATGTTTATTTTGCTTATTGCCTCTTGCTTTTCTAATGGAATGCAAGTCCCAGGAAGGCATGAACTTTTACTGATGTTTTCATTGTTGTATCTCCAGGATTTCATACAGTACCTGGCCCAGAGTAGGTCCTCATAAATATTTGTTGAATGAATACATGAAGGAATGAATGAACAAATGAATGATATGACTATTCTCAACTGTGTTTTTGTTGGTGGTGGTTTTCTGTGTCTTTGCTCTGCCCAGCTTCTTGTCTTTAATGAGAGTTGCTTGACCACTGACTTTGAACATAGCAGGAAGTTCACAGGTTTTTTGATTCTTGAAATATTATATATAAAAATACAAGTATAGTACCCATAAAATATATGCCTAAAGAATCCCTCTTAACAGGAAATAAGAGATTCTCTGACACGCTTACAAACTGGGCCAAACAGGAGCTTATAAGTAATTCCCGAGATAATCGACAAAGGGTCAGTTTACAGGCGCAAGCCTGAGGCTCGGTCAGATTGCCATCTCTGTGTGGTCTGGCCTCCTGCAATGTCACAGACAATCTGTCATTGCAGAGCAGGTGGCCAGGCAGATCTTTGGATGTGGATACAGTGACAATGTCAGTTGCTAACCAGGGCCGTCACTGTGCTATAAGGAGATGATTGCTATTAAGTTGCAATTTGTACTAGACAGGGGCCACAGAGTCTATATAGGCCAGTCCCCATACAGGGGACATTATGTGCTTTGTTAAGTCATCTACATGCACCAAAAACTGCTTTAGATGCTGGGGACTGAGTGTTCAAGACAGACACAGGCCCTGCGGCCGTGGACCTGGCTTTCCTGACCACATCTCTCAAGCTGCTTATGCATCTGTGTCAGGTCAATTACAGTACCCACCTGTGCCTCGTGGAGACTCAAAACAACCCTCAGACATTTGTAAGTTCTCTTAAATTTCCAAGAAAAGTTCCCATTTTTATATTCTGTTAAATATAAATATTCAAAGGAGCAGCAAAATAGAAAGATCATTGTAGCGGAGATGAGATTATTTTTTTCACTTGTCTTTACTACTTATTAGCAATTTGATCTTAGGCCAGTGGTTCTCAGCTCTGGCTGAACCTTAGTACCACCTAGGGAACTTAAAAATATGCTGGTGCCCATACTCTACTTCAGCTCTACGGGAACAGAATCTCCTGGGCTTCAGTATTATTTTAAAACAACACAAGTGATACTTCTGTACCCAGGACTGGGCCTATCTCTGTACTTTCTCAGTCTCTAAAATGAGAGTAATCTCCCGGCCAGTGTGGCTCAGTGGATTGAGCTTCATCCCGTGGACTGAGAGGTCCTGGTTCTATTCCCCGCCAGGGCACATGCCCAGGTTGTGGGTTCAATTCCCAACAGGGGGCGTGCAGGAGGCAGCTGATTGGTGTTTCTCTCTCACATGGATGTTTCTATCTCTCTCTCTCTAGAAAAAAAAAATCAATAAAAACATATTTAAAAAATAAAAATAAATAAATAAAATGAGAGGAATCATAGCTCACCCAACTAGGTCATAAATGTTTCTTATATAAAAACTTTGGTTGCAAATGGCAAACAAGTTTTAATATCTATATAAACAATATGTTTATTTTGGTCTACACTCAAAAGTTCTAAAACTTACCCAGAGATGACTAAGCTTTTGTGGGTGTGACAGGACAATATGTTAAAAAAAAAAAAAAAAGGGAAAAATGTAGTCTCTGAATGTCTCTGCCCATGATTGCTAAGGACTCTTTAAGTCACACTAGATAAGATTCTGACTTTTTAAAGAGACAAGAGCAGACAGTTTTGTTCTTTCTAAACACTTGCAGTGGTAGCAGAATCAACGCCATTAAAACAATGAATTAAGACACCCTAAGTTCAGTCTATTTCCCCTTTAGGTATTTCTGGTATGACTATTTTCAAGGGCTACAGTCTGGGCTTTGTCGTAACCACTAAAACATTGGCAGTTCTCAGAAGATTCTAATCAGTGCCCAGCAATGGAAGAGTAGAGGAAGCTATTCCTCATCATAGAGGCTGCCTTGTAAAAGAGATGTACTGAACAAGCTGAGGTGCCATCTCTCAGGGACATTGGTTCAGACCTGGATGGCAAGGGACAACTGCCTGGTCCAGAGCCCCCCAGGGGCTTCCTCTTGAGTCCCTATTGACGGAGAGTCCTTGAATCAATATTGAGGGAAGTTCCTACAATCTTTGTGAAGAAGTTTATGTTCTAATAAGATCCCCTGTTGATACAATTAACGTGACAACAAAACTCTTCATTGTCATGGAATTTGTTTAAAATGGCTCTATTGGAAATTATACCCTCAGATCATTACAAAGATGGGATCAAGTTAATATCCAGACATAAAAGAAAATAAATATTGTGATTGAGCCAGAATGTGGTACCCCTTTTATCAATCACATAACCACACTCTGTACGTAGAAAATCAGACAGTGTACAAGTAGCTTTTTTAACTGCAGATAGGGGAAGTACTTTTATACTGTAGAGGCATACGTTTTTCTGGATTATTTGTTGTACAGAGTTCTGTATAACATAAATGATAGCATAATTATTATCAGTACTGAGAGGTCCTGAATATGTGGAACAAAATTATATAGAAACTTTTTTTTAACTTTATATATATCATTTCTATGCAACTTTACCAATAATTATAAAACAACAATATCATTTATTAAATAATTACTATAATCAGGAACTATGTCACACACATTACATATGTTTGATCCTCTCTATAGCTCCCTGAAGGAGAATTTTACCATCTAGGTTTTCCTGACAGAAATTATGATTCAGAGAGGTTAAGAAACTTCCCCAAGGTCACCCAGCTAAAGGTGATATTCTGACTCAGGTATTCTGACTCCAAAGCCTTAACTCTTAACTAGTCTCCGTTATTTTTGAACACACTAGTTGCTCTGGATAATGACTTGCTATTGAGTTACTCATTGGCAACCGTACCATTGGTAAACTTGTGGGATCAAGACTACATGTATCCTTGATATAATAAGGAGCAAAATGAGAAACCAAGTGTGAGCATTTTGTACAAGGCCAACCCTTGACTATAACTGCTTAAATGCAGAAGTGCAGGCACCTGATATCCAAAGACTGACAAATACATGAGAGGTGGGTGACCTCAGCACAGGGGAGAATGGGTGATAACTGTGAGTCTGGGAGTAAGGCTGCCCCCATTCAGGAACAATAGCATTTAGAAGTAAACAAAGAATCCTATCACCCCTGAAGCAAACCCCCTGGATCCCATCAGAGAAAACCCAAAGGACCAATGGAGCCAGAGACCCACCTGAGGTTTCCTAGGTGTGAGGAAATGGTCAATGCAAAGCTCCACTAGCTGGTCAGGCTGAAAACATTATAATACTTTTTCTTATGTAGAAATCAGTGTCAGACTCAGCTCAAGAATGAGCAGAGATCTGAATGGTGACACCTAGCAAAACAGTAAATGAGGTTGGGAGGGACTAGTTCTATATTAGCATACTTAAGAAGCACCAAGTACTGAAGAAAAAAATGGTAGTACCTCTGACCTAAGTAACTCAAATTAAATGGAAAGGAATTACATTATAGCAAAGTAATTTTTCCCTAGGATAAAAAATTATTGAGTGTTTTAGTAAAATATCAAATATTTAGAAAACATTTTGGTACCCCTGATTTTTCCATAGACTGGATAAAATGTTAGACCTAATTCACAAGTTTTATGGTCTGAAAATGAGTAGACTAAAGTCTCCTGAAGATTTGCAGGAAAATAGTTCATGAAAATCTGAACCATCTTTAGACTATATCAAGTCTTTCTGAGTGGAGTCCTCAAATGGTCATGCCATTACTGCTTGGATGCATAACAGTGGAAACCTGTAACTCAGAACCTCAAGACCAAAGTAAAGAATGGCAATTAGTATTCAAGAATACAATGAAGAAATACTACTGCTGTTGGAATGTAAACCACCATCTCCTTCTTTCCAGAGCCACAGACTCACAATTTCCTTAGCTAGAGTCTTGTGCCAGTGATATAGTCTTTGATAATTCTTGCAATAAAAATCCAGTCATGCTTGACATTTAGGAGGGAGCAAAAGGTTTGATTTGCCTCGGGGCCCTGGAACCCTTATAGAGATGCCTTTAATGAGAAATGAAAGGCAATGGTGATGGAAAAAATTAAATTAAATTTAATTAAAAAAATAAGTGTTCAAAAACTGAGCCAAATCAAAAAAGGTTGTCAAATTACTAGGCACCAGGCTGCCTTTAAAGGTTCTAGGTAATGGGAGGACCATTTAATGAAGGACCCCACCCCCCCCCCCCATAATCCAAGTTGGACTAATATCAGTCTAGATTGGAAAAGAGGAGGAATAAAAAAGATCCAAAAGGTAGCCTTCATGCCTTCTTGGCTATTGACAAGATGGGCTTTAGAATAAAGTCCTTGGACCACTGGAATAAATATGTTAAGAACAGAGTTCTCTTCACCCTACATCACAAGCATGCTTACCCTTTCCAGAAAACCTGAGCTCTCACTAAGTGGTCTATAATAGCAATAACAGACCACACCCCTTCCACAGAATCTATTCCAAAGAGAGGTACTCCACTGGCATTTTCATTTAGCTCTTCCACTCAGCTCCTTCTGTTAGCTTTGTCCCATTTCCTGTAGGTGGGGTCTTTAGTTACATGCTTCTCTCTGTGTCATTTAGAAAGCAGCCACTTGACTTTCCAAGCCCATTTCACTGAGTGTGAGCCGAATGCCTGCCTTTTCACATCCCCTTCAAGTCAGGACTCCAAGTAATTTTTGGCTGAGGATGTACTCAAGCAGAGAGGTGGTGACCTGTGAGTCTCCCCACGTGTGATTCTGTTCACACTCACTAGTCAATGCACTCTAACAAAAGGTCTGTGTGCAGAGTGGCTTCCAAGAAAACTTAACGCATAGCGAGGAAAGGAAAATGTTCTTAGAGAGGAATTATTCCTGGGAATATACAAGACGAGAAGAAGCTTGGAATTTCCTCCACCAGGCCCAGTGTTCATAACCACTGGCTGGAATTCAAGAGACCTTTGCTAATTAAAGTGAGGGCCTCATTCAGGCAGCATCACCATCACTAGTAAGTGATGCAAAAGTGCGGATCCCAGGCCTGCTCCAGATCTATTGTAGCAGAAATGCCACTCCCTAGGTTATTCAGAGCACATTCTTGCTTAAGGAATACTGGCCTAGAACAGTGACTTTCAACCTAGGTTACATAGGAATCATCCCGGGCACATAAGAAAAGAAATGACTGGTGCTGGGGTCCCACCCCCAGAGATTCCAAGTTAATGGGTCTGGGGTGTGGCCTAAGCACCAGGGTGTTTAAAAGCTCTCCAGGGGATTTTAAGGGGCAGTCAGGATTGAGAGCCACTGACTTCCATTAGGCCCTCTCGCCTCATAGTCAAACAGGGAGTTCCTGGTCAGAATCTCCTTTTGCTATGGGCTGGCTGCCTCGGATCTGCACGGTAAGTATGGAGGAGAATTCTGCTAAGGAACTGCACTTTCCGCCTAGTGCTCTGCAGCTCTCTCCTTCTCTCACCTTCCCGGGGTAGCTGTCCCTGACCCCCGACTCCTTGGCAAACCACACCAGCAGCGAATATCTACTGGTGCTTTAAAAATACAAACTTGGAGTCCCGCTTGAGAGCTACAACACCAGTCTCAAGATGGGACGCGGAAATCTGCATTTTTAACAGGCTTCCCAGGTGTCTGATGTGCAGCCAGGTTTGTGAACTCCACAGTAGGTCGAGCCTTTCATCCTGCCAAGTCATTAAGTATTTGTAAGGATGAATGAGCTGTCAAGAGAGCAGGGGCCTGGTGCAATGCTCCTTTATTAATTATGGGGAAGTGATGTATTGGCAATGATAATGCTTCTCTTGGAAAGGGCAATGAATGGTTCGTCGATTTCTGCATTAGATCTTTCCCAACTGAACCTTAATGCTCAGCTTTTACTCCTCTCTGTAGTTGAAGAGCTGCGTGGCGTTCACATTAAACAGCCTCTTGGTCTTTATTCCCAGGTGAGCTGCAATCTTTGAGGGAAATACCAACACGGAGAATCTTTCAGAGTTCTTGGCTGGGGAATACCTCTCTCCCCACCCCCATAGCCTTATCTGCTTGCGTCAGCAGCGAGTAGCCAGCGTGTTGCTGTGCATGTCTGATATGCAGGAAAAACACGGAGTGAGGATTTAAGCGAAAATCAATGATAGATCCCCAGATCCCTTTGCTAAAAGAAAGCTTCCTTTAGCAAAGGGATAGAAAGTGAAGGAAGAAAGACAATATCTGATTAACAGTTTCAGAGGTGAGAAGCGGGTGGGCGAGCTGGGGTTGGGGTTCTGCCTGCGGACGAGGCGAGGAAGGCTGGAAAGAAAAGTTGCAGCGCGGGTCTGTGCGTGTAAGCGGTGGGCTGGGAGCCGGAGAGCGCTAGCGCGCGCCCGGAACGCACTGCGGGGCCGAGAGCCGGGAGGAGACCGAAAAATCTCAGCGCAGAGACGGGAGGCTGGAAGGGCTCCCCGCCCGCTCGGCGCTCCGGCAGCGCGCCGGCTCCACTCCCGGGCGGTGGGCGAGGGCGCGGGGGGCGCGCAGAGGGCCGGCGCGGGGGGCTCGGCGGGCCGCGGCGGCGGGGCCGAGCGCGCGTGCGAGCCAGTGCGAGGCTGCCGGCGGGCGGGCGGGCGAGTGTGCGCGGGGGGAGGGAGAGCGCGCGCGCCGCCCGGCCCCGGCCCTCCCAGCCTCCCGGCCTCCGCGCTGCCTCCCGCCCGCGCGCACCGGCTGCCCGCCGCCGCCGCTCCTGCTCGCGCCGCGCTGCACGAGAGCCTGCCCTGCGCGGGAGCCTGCCCGCCGCCGCTGCTTTGTGCTTCCCGGGAAGATGGGAGCGACCTCTTCCTGATCCGGAGCTATTTAAAAGGACGGAGTGCGCCCTATTTCTCACTAGCGTGGAGAAACTGGGGGGAAGACCCATCCACACTCCCCCAAACCAGGTAGGATCTTATGATGGGCAAGCGAGGGGGATTTGGTCCGATGCCGCCAACTATTTTCCATTTGCTGTTCATAAGGCTACACTTCCCTCCGCTGTGACAAAGGACCGGCTCTTAAATTGTGTGTGTATGTCTGTGTGTGTGTGCGTCCCTACACATTGTCTGGGGTGTCCGGGCTTCTCGGGGAGTGGGGTTGCTCGGGCTCGTCTGTCTGGGTGAGTGGACCTCCCCGCCGGTGCCGGCTGCCGGCTGCCGGAGGAAGAAAGGGCTGCCAAGGAGAGATGCTGCACCCCGCACCGCACCGGGCTCTGAGGACTGAGGGCGCGAAGATCCGAGTCCGCCCGGAATGCCGCGCCTCGGGGGAAGCCAGGCATCCCCACCCACTGGGCCCCGAGGTCATCCCTCCTCCTGGTAGTCCCTGGGGTCTTCCCCAAGGCCGCATTTGCGAGTCCCCTCTTATCAGGCGACGCTGGGTGCTCCTTCACCACCGACTGCGGAGCAGAGGGAGGTGTGGCCCGGCCAGGGGGCAGGCAAGGGGGAAATGCGGCCAGTGGACTGAAGGGTCCCCGTTTTGGGGCGCAGCGCCGGGTGTGCGTTGGGGATTCTGCACACACAGGCATGGACCCCCAAGGGAGTGCCAGGGAACTTTGCAGCTGCATTATCTGCCTCTGGAGCTTTGGGGAAATGGCCAGTGTTCTGAGATGCGAGGGTACCCTTCTTGGCCCCACCTTAATGAAGAGGGAGGTCTTATGGCTGGACAGTATAGGCTAAGGAAACCAAATCAGCCCAGGCGACGCTTTTAAAAACACAGTATGTGTGCATCCTGGGTTTTTAAAATCCCTCCCCCACCCCCGTTGGATTCTGTTGACTGATGAATGGTTTGGGCTGGCAATTCATATTTCCCTCTCCAGACAAAGTGGCAGTGGTTGGATTGAGAGCAGAGTGATCACATTTAACAAAGACTTTTTTGAAGAGAGCGATGTGCATGGTGTCCGCAGTCACTGGGAAGAAGTCATGCTTTGCACGAGGTGACTGTTTTAACCCCCTTAGCCTGGCTCCCTTGCCTGTGCGCTCAGTCTCATTCCTGCTAGTCAGCCACTAGTGGTTGTGAATATAACAATACAAACTTTGTCCTGCTGGAGGTGTAAAGACTAAACGGAGAAAAAAAGGATATCAGTAGGAGGTGTAGTGGAAGAAGCTTTTTAAAAAATGACAGATGTGGTAAAGACAGTACAGGCATCTCGATCATGGAGGAGCTGGCAGAGTAGGTGGGGATTCTGATCAGATCTGGTTAAAGGCAGAGCTTGAATATCTCCAAATATGAGCAATAGAACATCCACATGCCAGCTCCTGTGTGAAGATGTCCTAAGGGAAACCTTGGGAGTAATCAGGAGGGGATTGCAAGGTGTACATCCCACCCGTGCCCCCCCCCCCCACACACACACACCCTCAGCTCACAAGCCTTCCCTTTCTCTCCCAAAGCGATTCCTGCAGCAAGTCAGGGAAGCAGGGAGGGAGATGTATCTAGAGGTTTCATTCATTTCACATAAGAAAACAAAGCCAAAATTAGGGTGATTGTCTTTAGGTTCCTCTTTCAAATCCCGTGGTACTTGGATTTTGCTAAACTTGCTTAATTGGGAGGTTAGGCGGGTATGAAAGGAGGAAGGAAGGGGGAGAGCTCGTTTCATTTTGGGGGCCTTGTGAGTGGTGAGTGGAAAGGTGGGGGGAAGACCCACTTATTTTGTCAAGAAGCAAGATGTGTTTTCTTAAATGGTTTTCATTTTATAAATTCTGCCTGCTTGGAGGATGCCCTTTGGATCTAGGGGCTCTTTAGCTAAGATTTCTTCCAGCCACTGTAAAAGGATCCCTGCTTTTCCCCCTAAAATGGCTGTTGTCTGTTATTAAATATGGAATGCTTAATTCCTAAGGGGGAGAAAATAGACAAAGGTAAACTATTGTGCACTGGTGAGCTGTGAAGACAGTGCCAAGGATGTAAGTGTCCATGGCAGTCAGACTTCATTTACTCTGTCTTGCAAGGTTAGTGGGGCTGGAAGAGGAGAGGACTGAATTAAAAGAACGTGAAGGCTATGCTTTATTATCTGCCTGTCGAGTTACCGATCTACATACTTACCTGCCTATCTAACTATATTTCTATTTACTTTTTACTATTAATATTTAATGATTTCCACTGTATCTTTTTGGATTAAGACTGAGAACTAGATAACCCCTTTGCTGACTCTGAAGGGGAATAAAATGCATAGCAGTGGGCAGTACTTTAACTCCAAATAAAATTACAAAAGGAAGGTGAAATACAGTCAGGAACACCTACAGGACTGTTTGCAAGAATTACATTAATTGCTCTTTTAAACTTACTATGTTCTCTTGGAAAGAAAAATATATTGCAAGAGAGCTTCAGCATTTTGTTAGCAAGCTATATTTAACATGTTTTTTATCAGACAAAAATAGACTTTTATTTATCTTGCAAAGTAAACGCATGGTTCCTTCCCTCTAAGTACTTAATGTGTTTCTTTGACAAAATAAATGATGAGGAAAGCTCTGCGGATCCAATGAAGTCACATTCCCCCTTTAAAGCAAGTTAAAGCATTCATTTAGCTCATGTGCTTCTTCCAAAGCAAGTGCATTTTAGGACTCGACCAGCTGATTTTCATGTTGTAATTCAGTGAGAGGAGACCCTTCTCCAAGATGCCTTCAGGTAGAGGGAGAATAACCTGTAGGTAATAAGCAAGCAATCTGCCCCATCAGCATGGAAATAGATAAGTTCAAAACAAATGCAAATGAAAAGAGGCTTGGCAGAGCACGTATCTTTAATGGTTTATGTTTTTGCAGAGTGTATGTAGGTTGCTTTTAACTGCACATTAAATTGTTGCTTTATATTTGCTAAGAACTTAGGAATCATTATGCACTGATCTCTTTTCTTCCTGATCCTTTCATCCCTTTTTTGTCCTCTAAGAGGTAAATGTCTCTTGCCAAAACACCTTCCCAAATCATCCAGACCTCCTAGTTGGACCCCTCATCAGAACCTCTACCAAATTGTCTCCCATCTGACCAAATTCTCCTGCTCCCTCTTGTGGCAAATATTCTCCCCAGGTCCCAGAATCGTCACTCAGAACTCCCTTCGCTGCCTATCACTCGGGTTCTAATTCTCAGTAGTAACTGTGGCTCACCAAGGCAGAGGGATCCTGAACTAGCTGTTTCCAATTTTCTATCGGAACAAAGGGGTGTCTAGGGCCTGGAGACACTTGAGTTTTAGTGGAAGTGAACGTCAGTTGTTTTCTGACCCATTGGGGTGGACCAGATTTGGGGAATGCAAGCTTTCTGAGTCTGCTTCTGAAATTTTGGCTCAGATTCCGGGCTACTCTGGTGGGGCCTCATCAGGTGCAATGGGATTATTTCCAGTTTTCTTTCTCTTCCAAAAGATACCTCTGAGTGTGTGCATCTGTCTCTCTCTCCCTCCTCAAACTCCTCCCTCCCTCCTCAGCCTCTCATTTACGTGCATACATGTCACAAAGCATATTTTACATAACACATATTTTGAAGACTCGAACTAATCAATGATTAGATTCTTACTAGGGTCTGTAAATCAAACAGCCTATTTTCTGATCTGGGGACTCCTAGGGTAAATTACTGCTCCTGATATATTTTATCAGGAGCAGTTCAGACTACAAATGAGGAGGTTGGGTGCCTTTTCTCATGGTGTTGAATTAACTTGGGAGATAGCTTCTATCAACCCTTACTGCCTCAAGTGGTTTTGGCAGCCTCTCTTTGCTGATAGCTCCGTATTGAACCCTGCGTGTTTTATATCTATATTTGTGATTGTCCTTTGATCTGCCAAGAGCCTGTGGTAAGTAACAACATAGACAACGGTTCACAAGAATTCTATTTTCTCTTTATCTGAAGCTTCCTAGCCCATTTCAGAAGGAGAAGAAAAGTCCCGAGGTGAAGGAAATGTGTTTGTGGTCAAGGGCAAGTATATTACAGGTAGTACTAAAGTGATTTCAGGAGGGCAGAGCATCCCTAGGTGCAAAGCATTTATCCATCAGCCAACACAGGATCTGAAATTCTCACTATCAGAGACATTCCACTGAATAAGTAATTCTATCCAGTAGATCCAGTAGATCCTTAATGAAATGCAATGATATGACCTAAGAAGGAGCTACCATTAATTCTCACAAATCATTAGCATCTTTTTTTTTTTTTTTCTTTTTAACTGGGATTGCTTTATCCGATCAGCCTGCAGATAGAAAAGTCCTGAGGGCCTGGAACACAGGAAGAAGCAGAGGAAGTGAAAGAATTTTGAAACTAGGTTGCCGCCTAGTGAGTGCCCTCCCCTCCTAGGGCTCCTCTGGTGGGGACATGCGAGGGACCCCAGAGCCTGGGACCTGCTGCTGACAGAGCCAGAGGCAAGGATAAACTCCACCGCTGAAATTTTACCTCTGGGGCAGCACAGGGAACAGACATTTGACCCTTTCTTGAAATATTAGCCTTTTTAAAGTCTTCTGAGAAATGGGCAAAATATTTTCCCTGGCTCGAAGTGATATCCGTAAACTCTTGACTGCCTTCTACTATATCATTTTGGAATATTCACATCGGTCACAGGGAAAGCTGGTACGATACCAGTGCAAACTAATGGTTTCTTGCATAAATAAAAGACGTAGGAAAATACATGTAAATTGGATTCATCTTCATTTTTATTTTTTAAAGACAGAAAAAGTAAGCGCTTTGAAGATGTCATTGTGTGTGAAGTCAGCATAATTAATAATTGCCTGGTTGAATTTAATGTGAGATGAAGTCAAACAGACAAGAGGGTGATTCAGCAATTTATTTCAACCCAACCACGATATTTATTGAGCATCCAGTGTATGCAAGGCACTGCACCGGGCCTCTCAGAGAAGGCAGGTGATGAAGGGGAGTGATTTGACCTTTGCTGAGCACCCACTGTGTTCCAGGGACCAGTCTAAGCTCTCGGGACACCTTTCTCATTTCATGCTCATAAGTGCTCGTGCTGTAAGGGGAAGCGTTCTTTCCCCGACATGAAGATGCAGACGATGCCTCAGCTAGATAACTTGTCCAAGACTTCATAGGTGGTGGTACCGGTTTTTGAGGCTGTTCAAAGCCATGTTCTTTGTGCCAGATTCTCTGTTCTCAGGGATGTCGCGGTCTAGAACAACTAAATACCTGGCCGAGTGACATAGATCGCTGCAGCTAATGAGCCAAGTGCTGTACCGTTGAAAGAACACTGGGAAAGGCTTCATGGAGGAGGAAGCATGTTAGTTTGTTCTCAGAGAGAGTGAAAGGGACTTTAAAAATAAATAAAGTCTAGCCGTTTTAAAATAAACAGCCCCAGCTAATTTATGACAAGGACAACCTAGGGCAATGTTAGGGCCATTTCCTGACTTTTCAATTCAGCTGTCTGTCACAGGCAGGGCTATGCCATGGGAACTGTGGCTCTGGAACAGATGATAGCATAAGTCATTGCACAAATGTATTTTGCACGTGAAACCAAAATGTATGGTGAATTTGCAGCCCAGCCCTGAAGAAGAGAGGCTGCCACAGTCCGAGAGGTCAGGCAAGTGACACCTGCCAGCCTGTCCCTCTCTTAAATTTGATGGTTATGCTTTTTGTGCCGTTACAGCTGTTTTTTCTGTTTTTGGCACCAAATGGCTCTGGTGCTTTCCCCCTTGAGCTTCTTGAGCTGCTCCAGCTCCTCACATCTGCTTCCCCTTACAGCACGAGACCTAGGGCTCTCTGTCTGCTCGCCTGGATAGATAGCATCCAGTCCTAACAGCAGGTTTAGGGAATCGGACTGCTTGCTCTGCATGTAAACCTAAACCTCCATAGACGGGTCGAGCCCCAGGGTGAGGAGCATCAGCTACTGGGTAGCGTTTGGACAGGTGCTCAGTCATACAGCAGATCTCTCAAAACAATCTACCTTTTCACTGCTGGGGGATGTGAGCCCCTTAGAGCTGAACGCTGTGAGTTGGTGCTGGGCAAAGTTGATAGCTCTTTTCCCCCCTGACTCCTCACTGTCTGTCTTCTGCTGGACGTTTAGCTAGCTTTCCTGACCAGTTCTTTTTTTTTTTTTTTTAAATTCTTTTTTTTTTTTTTATTATCCTCACCCGAGGACATTTTTCCATTTTTTGTTCAGGTAGAGTGGGAGGGAGAGAGAGGAACAGAGAGAGAGAGAGAGAGAGAGAGAAACATCGATGTGAAAGGAACACATCGAGTGGTTGCCACCCGCACAACCGACCAGGGCCGGGGACAAACTGCAACCGAGGTACGCGCCCTTAGCAGGAACCGAATCCGGGCCTCTCAGGACCCCAGGCCGACGCTCTAACCGCTGAGCCAAACCGGCCAGGGCCTGGCCAGTTCTTTTCCTGCTTAGAACCACAGCTAGTTGCTCTGGAAAAGACATCAGAGCATCTGATGTTTTATTTGTTTGTTTTTGAGTTTTTAATGATTTGAGAGGAAGAGAGAGGGAAAGAAACATCAATGAGAGATACATTGATTGGTTGCTTCCCTACTGGGGATCGAGCCTGCAACCCAGGCATGTGTCCTGACCAGGAATCGAACTGGTGACCTCTTGGTGCATGGGGCAACACTCAACCAACTAAGCCACACCAGCCAGAGGTTTTTTGTTTTTTTTTAAAACAAGCATATGAAGGGCATGTGAAATGAAATTACTTTATAAGAGTGAACTGGAGATAGTTGAATCCAGATCAGTGACTCTGAAGTCATTTCACCAAAGCCACAGATCCCTTTTTTCCTAGATAATGTAGAAGGCTCCAGAAACGTGCCTGTGTTTTCTGGCCTTAGGACTCTCGGGATGAATAATGACGATTCCCTAGAGTGCAAAGAGAACTATGACGTTTGCTTCTTGACTGAGGAGATTGACGAATAGAAGGAAGAGCACAAGAGTACTCAGACTAACATTGTTTGAATTCCGCAGATGGTCTATTTAACACCTGTGCCTCATTTTCTTCATCTACTAAATGGAAATAATAATAATAGCAAAGAGGCTTATGGGGGTTTTGTAAGGAATGACACATTAATACTTGTAAAACGTGGGACAGTTTCACATGAATGCTCTGAGTTTATTTCTTGTCATGTGAGAGATGGGGAATGAGAAAACCCCTGTTCCTGCCTGTGTCCCTTGCAGGGGTGGGAACCCTTTTTTCTGCCAAGGGCCATTTGGATATTTATAACATCATTCGAGGGCCATACAAAATTATCAACTTAAAAATTAGCCTGCTATATTTGGTCAGGCCAATTTGATGAGGGGTGTGATGTTAGCTGGTATAGATTTCGAGGGTCTTAAGCGGCCCTGACATTCCTCACCCCTGCATGAACATGCTAATTGTGGGGCGTTGCCATGGACAGTTGAAGGAAGACAAAGACATACAAAGTGACATACACCAAAGGTCATACAACTTTCTTTCAAAGGGCTGCATAGCATTTTCGGCTTTGTGGGCCATGGGTTTGTCACAGTTCTTCAACACTGCTGTCGTTGAAAGCAACCATAGACAATACTTAAACGCACAGGTGTGTTGCATTCCATAAAGTATTATTTATTGACACTGAAATGTGAACATCATCTAATTTTCACATCATGAAGTATTATTGATTCTTTATTTACAAATATTTGAAGATGTAAAAAAATTCATTTCATGGACCTTATAAAAACAGGCAGCAGTCCGGCCGATGTGGCTCAGTGGTTGAGCGTCGACCCATGCACCAAGTGGTTGCCAGTTCAATTCCCAGTCAGGACACATGCCCAGGTTGTGGGCCAGATCCCCAGTGCGGGGCATGCAGGAGGCGGTCAATCAATGTTCTCTCTCATCCATGTTTCTATCTCTCTCTCTTACTTCTTCTCTCTCTAAAATCAATAAAGGAAAAAAAAACAAAACAGGCAGCAGACTAAATTTGACAAAGTTGACCCATTGGCCATAGTTTGCCAAGTCCTGACACACAAGTAAGTTGTGAAAGACACAAAGCAGCATTCGTAGGCTTGGGAGATCTTAGCCTTTGGACTGATGCTGTGTGAAGAGAGATGACCCAGAAGCTCAGACACCCTGTATTAGAGCCCAGCTCTGTCGCTTCTGAGGTGGGTGGCTTTGAAACATCTTTTAGGTTATCCTGGCCTGAGTTTTCATGCAGGAAAAGGGGGAATGAACAAAGTTGGATGACTTTTAGGGGACTTCCTAGCAATAAAAGGAGTTTTATTAAGGGAAATTGGGCCTTTGAGATGGATCATGGAGGACAGGGAGAAAAGCATAGGCAAGGAAAATGTACAGGTCTGGGTCCTTTTCATTTGGTAGCTCAGTTGACCTGGGAAGGTAGACAGGCGCTGTGGTGAGGGTGATGACCTTGAATGCCAAAGTGAGGGATTAGAGTATCAGAGCTTCAGGTTGTAAGTGAAATTCCACAACTCTGAAAAGGGGCAAGTGACTGTCCACAGCCACACCTCTGGTCAGTAAAGCCTAGTCCAGCACTCATTCCTTTTGGCCCCCAGGCCAGTGACCCTCACCACATTGCCCCCCAGCAGTGTGGTAGAATGCAATTAACTGCAGCTGCATGGCTGTGACCTCAGAGGGGAAAAGTCTCATGTAAATTACAGAAGCTGCTTTCAGTATTTTCTGAAAACATGATCTCATACCCCAGTATATCTAACAAGGTAGGTCTGTGAGTAATCTCACTCCAGAGAGGGGTCACTGCACACTGTCAGCCTCAGGCCCTGCACTCCAGCAACCTTTTGCCTGGCTTCCTGCTGAGTGTCTTAAATTTCAGCTCACATGTTATTTCTTCAGCAAAGCCTTGCCTGATACCCTAGTAGGTCAGGTCTTCCATTATTTACTCTTGTAGAAGGTATTTTTCCTTCACAGCATTTATCAGAGTTAATGATTATGTTTCTTTTTTGTAACAATTAAATTAACATCTGTTACCTGTCTTCCCAACTAGATAATAAATTCCAAGAGGAGAGAGATTGTGTCTATTTAGTTCCTGGTTCTAGCCCCCCAATGCTTTGTACATTACAAGACACACAATATACATTTGTTGAATGAATGAATGTTCTCTTGGTAGTCATTGATATTGATGAAAACAGCACTTAAGCAAAGGTTTAACAGGCAGAAGTTATGATCTTCACTTGCTGATTAAATGATTAACATTTCTTTCTCCATTGACTTTTTTCGCTACATTTTTTAATTGGGACTCTCCTATGGATCTTCCGATCACAAAAAGACAATTTCATAGTAGTCTTGGCATAGTTACTAACATTAAAATCATAACACATAAGCCAATATTTAAACAGTTCTTCAACAACAAGTGTATAGGGCTGGCTTAAAGAGATAAGCACTAGATGCCTTATTTCCTAGAGAAACTATGTGTTTCATAAACTATGCTCAGAGGTTTGTGTAAACATTTTATACTTTTCCATAAGCCACTCAATTTGTTCCTCTAAATAATAAAATCTGGCTAGTTTCTTTCTAAGCTGCTTCTATTTTAAAATAGTTATTTTACATCTTTTTTGTTTTAATTGATTTTTTAGAGAGAGAGATAGCATCAATGTCCCAGAGAAACATTGTTGACTGCCTCCTGCACCCCCCCTACTGGGGATTGAGCCCGAAACCCGAGCGTGTGCCCTGACTGGGAATCAAACCGGGACCTCTCAATCCATGGGACAACACTCACTCCACTGAGCCACACCGGCTGGTCTAAGCTGCTTCTATAAAAATTAATCCGTTCTATGTACATAATACACTTCGTTTTAGAGCCGTGTCACTAGTATATTTTGAGGAACTTCCGAAAATTGTAACATAGAATACTGATGAAGGGTCACCATTTCCTGAGCATCTATCAGCTTGAGTTTCTTCTTTAAATATTTCTTACTTCTTTCTTTTGCTCTCCTCAGGAGCATCTTATTCTTTCAAGGACTGTGATTTGAGACTACGCAGGAAATTTTAAAAGACTTACAAACTTCAAGTTTGATAGGATTCCATCTCCTGAAAAGCAATCTACTTGAAGATGATGCCTAATGACTCAGGGAAAAAGGCTGATGAATTCACCAGCTTCTACTCACATAACCAGCGTTTTCCTTGTTAAAAAAGTTTTTTTGTTTCTTTAAAGGCATTTTAGGTTCCTATCACATAACTGGAAATTGGATTTTATATTAAAACGTCCCCAGTCCCAAGGGGTAGACTCGAAAGCAAAAAGAGTGACAGCAAAGTTTTACCGCTGAGTTGAAGTAAACAAGGGGACAGGTGTAAGCAGCCTGTCATTTCAAGAGCCCAGCTTTCCTCAGCACCCGAGGCTTCTAGCTGAGGGCTGTGTTTCTGCATATTTTCTTCCTCTGTTCAGGATTTGTGTATGGAACCTAGAAAGAAGGTCTTTGAAAACTCCATTTATGCTGGGACTTTGTCACTTGTCAATTCAGAGTCTGAGCAGTCCCTACCTCTTTCTACTTGGAAAAGGCAGGATTAACCCTGGGCAAAATGATGAAGTAGGTATGTTATTCCAGCGCTTTAATCTTCTTTCGAGGGCCCCTGTGATCTCCTAGAAGGGTTCATTCCTCTCTGCCCCCCTCTCTCCTACCTCGGACACACACTCGCCAAGGGCTTCAAGATGATGCTATCTGGAGTCCTGTCTGTGAGAAGAAAAAGTTATCCGATATCTTATTTCACATCGACATCTTCCTGATATTACAACAACCTCTCTCCTGTTTTTTAGACATTAAAATACCCTATTTTAGTTCTTTTGCCCTCCAGTCTGTAATTGCTGAACATGCCCCTGCTCTGTGGCACTTCTACCTAGTTCTGTCCTTTCAACCCTTTGTGCCAGTTTCTCTGGAGGGGGGGGGGGTGTGCCTCCCAGACTGCCTGTATCAGAATCACCTGGGGAGCTTGTTAAAATGCAAATTTTGGGTTCCTCTTTAGAGCTACTGTGTATCTGAGGCTCATGCCCAGCCATTTGCATTGTCATGAGCTCCCCAGGTGATGCTTACATGAACTGAAGGTGAAGAAGCATTGCTTTTCTGTCATTTCTTTCTTCCCGAATAGCCTCTCACTCTCCAGCTTCTGTCACCCTTCCAGCCCTTCATTTTATGGAATTTTCCATCTTCTTCCTAGTCTTCATGGTCATTTGAGTAACTATCACTTGAAGATTGTAAATTCATGAAGCGCAAACACCATGTGTTAACCATCTTCGTAATCCCCGCAGTGTTTGATCTGGTGCTTTGCTCATGGATGCCACGCAGTAAATCTTGATGAATACATGAATGGTTCACTCTCTGGAACTAGAAATATAGAGAGGGCTATACTTCTCTCAAAGAACAAAGCAAAGCGAATTTCTTAAGTTGAAATGTCATGAAACTGGTGCGCAAAATTTTTTTTGGAAGGTAGGTAGGAAATCTTTTTGGGTGACTCAGATATAAATGCAGGTATATGATCTTATTTTAGTTTTTCAGTGTAGAAGGTCCAACATCAAAGAAAGACTGCTCTTTCTCTTCAGAGTGGACGATGAACAAATCAATGATTGTCTGAAGTGGTTATTATTGTCCATCACGAGGCCCCTGGAAGATTCACAGGGTACATAAGAGATTCTCCAAGGCCCTGCCTCCGGGAGCTCACTGCACTCGGAATCTCTCTGTTGCAGGACTGTAGGCTGAGCAGTTTGAAGTTTCTAGGACCCTGGTTGTATTAACCCAAGACCCCAGGTGCATTCACCTGGGAACTATGTGGTCCCCTTTGAGTGCACCAGGGTGCACCTGTGGCCGCCCTGTCTGGATGCCTGGAATGTCTCCCCTCTCTGTGATTCTCTTGGAATGGAAGAGTTCTGTCTTCCATAAAGGGGACTCACTTCTTGACTTGCAATGCCTCACTAGAATGTGAGCTTCATTGGGGATATTATCTTACTCATATTTGCAACACAGTATCTGGCACACACGAGTGTCTAAGAAACACTTGGCAGACAAAACCGTGAATGGATGTGTTGTTTTTCCATTTCTTTGGAAAACTTACCAGTTTAAAAAAATTTTTTTTTTTTAGTGTCTTGACCCTAAAACAGTACATCTGTGAGCTGCATTGAAATTCTTCAAAAAATATTGATGTATCCTTATTTGAGCAAAGTATGAATTTGTTATGCTAAAATTTGATATTCTCCCCAGCTCGCTCGTTGCCCTCTTCCACTTTGGTTTTGTTTGCTCGCTGCTAGGAGTTCTAGTTCTCTTTTCTTTTTTCCTGACCAAGTGGAAAAACCTTGAGATTATTACATGACTTTGGAGTGATTTCAGACCTCAGATTTTAGCTGGTGATCCTCTAAATGGATCATCTTTTCCTCGCCACGTGATGAAGAGCCGCGTTTACAGAGCCTTCCCTTGGGGGCTGAGGGGCAGCAGAGAGGCCGGGAAACGTGAAGGGCCCTGTGAGGGCACAAACTACCCACCTCTCTCCAGGCGGGAGGAAGGGTGCTCTGTGCTCAGTACCCAGGCAAGGAGCCCTCGGCTGCCACGGAGCAGTAGCTCAACCAGTGGAAACAAACACCTTTTCGGTGCCAGTGTTGTGGAAACCATCCTGCGAGAACCCCAGGGTCACTTATGTTTGCCTGACATCAGCCAGTTTGCCTTTGTGAAGGATCTCTATTTCTCCCTTGCAAAATGGGAATGTCATACCTCTTTGCAATATTGTAAGAAAGGTCAGGATAGTGGAGGCAAAGCAATCAGTATAGCGTCTGGCCCAAAGCAAGGGCTCAGTCAATGGTTTTAGTCATGATTGTCACAAATGCCCCAGCTCAGGTCCTTACAGTGCCCTTGGCACTGCATAATGAATCAGAGGACAATCCCGGATGGCTTTACATGGAGCTCTCTGAATTCCTCGTCATCTATTATGGGAAGATCCTTCATTCTCCAGCTTTCTTCCTTCTACCCGTATTTCTTGGTCAGCGTGCAGAGTTAATATATTTACAGTTAAATTCTGGGTCCCCTTTCCCTGTCATGGGGCCTTTGCAATGGAGGTGACCTTTGGTTGGTGTTGGACTGGATGTCTTTTTATTGTACTGAAAGGAGAAGAAGATACGCTTTCTTGAGAATGTCCAGAATATTAGAATCCTCAACGGAGCAGATGGTTTTGGCATTGCAGAAAAAAATCAACCAGTCAGGGCCACTGTAGGAGGACCCCAGCCGGGTGCTGGGGACAGGTCAAGGCCCCAGCCCGTCTCTTTGTGCTGGAGATCAGTTCTCCCTCCGGAGGTTCTCTGCCTAGGAGCCCAGTCAGGTTCCTCCTCACCCAACACCGACACTCGCTTTTCAGTGTGATTACTGGCCTCTGCTCGTTTTAGGGAACATTTTTAATTGCAAATGCCCAGACTCCGCTCCCACGTTCGGATTTGCTATCCGAGATTCCATGAATCAGCACACAACCCTATCTGAATGATTTTACTTATTCAATATGCAGGTCCCCTGCTGCTTCCATTTACCAGACTCTGCTCCAGGAACTGGAGCTACATCAGTGAACAAAAGAGGCACAGATCCCTACCCTCCCAGGCACAGAAAGACAATAAACAGAACCTTTAAGTAAATTGGACCGCATATTAAAACTAATAAGTTCTACACAGAAAATGCAAGTAGGGGAAAGGGCCCAGGGGTGCGTCTCATGACTTTTTAATCACTTCTTCATTATCCTAAACCTAAATCCATCTTTCCTTTCTTGGCCATGTTGTCTGGCCATCCCCCCCCACCACTTCCTTTGATGAATGAGGCGGGTGTTTTCTGACATGGCACAGGACCCTGACTCTAGTCTTCTAAGTTCAGGCCAAAGGACTTGAGCCCCTTACCTGACCTCTTACTGCTCGTCCCCTCGAGAACCTGTTCCAATTCATCAGCGGCAAAGAGGAAACTCGCTGGAAAAGTGGTCATAGCAGAGAGCTGCTGTGGAAACCACGCGCCTTCCTGACGTGTGGTCAAGCCCGAGTGGCCGAGGTCGGGGGCCGGGCCAGTCATTTGCAGCCTGCATGAATGGTCAGATAAGCAAAGTCACTGTCTGGCATCATCTCCTTGTCTAGAAGCATTTGGAGTGCTTGCCTGGGTAGTGGATAGAATCTGTGGTTGCTTTAATGTTGCCTTAGAACAGATTAATTGCTTAGCTTGGAGGCCTTCAGTCAGCAAGCATTACACAGAAGGGATTCCAGGTCCTGATGAAAGAGAGACAAGGAGTTCCTTGGAATAACCCCAGCTGTCAATCAACAGAAGGAGATTAGGCCGCCTCATGCACTGGACTGGTGGGTGTGCCGAATGTATTCCTTGTCTCCGAGTCAGATTCTTCTTGGTAATCAGAATGGCTCTAGCTTTCCACAGGGAACCCGCTGCTCTGCTGCCCCACGAATCCGCAGGCCCGTGCTGTGGGATTCTCTTCCTCACGCTTTACACAGGCATTTTGATGCAGGCAGGTACGTGTTTCCATTCCTGTGTCCTCTCCCTTCAACCTACGTTAGTGGGCTTGCTCAGTTGGATCCAGTTTCACTGTCCTTTGCCAGTGCCATTTCTGGAATCTGTAGGTGCTGGGTTGTTGGAGGTGTTTTAAAATATATAGGAAGCAGAAGATAATCCAAGCATTCCTGACCCTGTGGATGATATAATGGGGGTTCCTAAACAAGAACTGGCCACGGACGTAATAATTGAGCTGAAACCACCGTTAAAACCAGTCTACCCCTTGTTCTAGAGTTCAGTGGATTAGATCAGGGCAAAATACAAGAAAGACAGGCAGCAGACCAACATGTTGACAGCTTCTATTTCCTGCCTCATTTCTGTGGAAATATGTATTTGAGGGGAAAGCGGGGAGAGCCAAGTAGATCTGCTTAAATCTGATGGTAGAGGCACGACCCTGAAAGATTGGAGACAAAAGAACGAAGAAGAACTCGCATTTAAGTGACACCATCCCACTTCCTTACAAGCATTTGGATCAGGTGTTAATTCAATAATTAAAGAAGCTGAAGTCCAGAAAGTTCTTTCCAGTTGCTTCATTGCCAATAGGCTGTTTCAGTGATTTATGTCCAGTGATTTCACGAATTATAATACTACCAGTTTCCAAATCTAACTGTCATGTTTTTGAGTTAACCTCAGACGCCCCTTTCCCTTGTCTCCGATGGTGGGGATGGGTTGGTACTGTCCATTCCCCCTTGCACACCTGGTACCCTTTTGGCTAAGCACATGCTGTGAGATGTGAGTTGGGGCAGGGCTCTTTCTTGGCTGACCTAAGAGCTCGCCCCAAGAGGGCAAGCAGGAAGAGGTTGCCAGGTAATTGCTAAAAGGCTGGAGAGTGAAGGGTAGCTGTCTCCAGGGGCATGCCAGCCCACATATTACATTGCAGCCATTGAGGCTTGTGTGTTTGAGTCTCTAATCCATGAGATAAAAGCCAGGCTGTTGGAAACCTTCCACGGGACTTTTGCCACCTAGGCCCTCCTACCCTGCATGAAAGCCAAGAGGTTTTCCAATGGGCTCGTCCAAGCCCAAGTTTAATAGTTCTCAAACATTACTTCACACACTATCAGGGATGATATAATGGAGCAGTTGATTACATCAGTCTCGGAGACAGACCAGGGGTTGAATCCTAGTTCAAGAGTTGACAATCTGTGTCGGAGGCCAGAGCGGCACCAGGTGTCAGACTGGTGGAGCCAGACCAGACCTCGGTTCAGCAACCTCGGTACTTGAGTTCTGGCTAAGAAAGAATTCATAGTCAAGACTCAAACTATAAGCAAACGTTTAATTAGAAAGTCACAGAGGTAGAAGTGAGCTGTAGAAGAAATGGGTTCAGGAAACAAGTTACAGACGCGAAAGAAGGGCCCTTGGAGCTTAGGAAACAGAAAGGTAAAGGTACAGTACCCGAGGGGAAGGAGAAGAGGAGGGGGCAGGAAAGGCTGGTGTGCTCCCAGAGCGAGAGCATGCTGGGTCCTGTGTCCTAAGGGCTTTTAAGGGTGGGAATTTCAGGGGAGCTCCCAGGGGGAGGATCCACAGAATATTCATCAGCTTTCCTGGTGGGTCCTTTGAAGGTCATGATCTCCATGATTGGTTGGTGCCGGGACAGGGGGTCATTAGTCAATGTATCTGGTACTGAGGTCAGCCACGGTGTCATTTCTCTGGTTTTGCTGCTTTTCTGGGTCTGGAGCTGAAGCACAACCAAGGCCTAGATGTATTTGATGTGGGTCAGAACCTCATTGTCCTGGGGGTTTCATGCTTAAGGGCTATTCTCTGGTCCCTTCGTTCGTTTCCCCTCCAAGGGCTTCTGACCCGCATGACTAGCAACATGCCAGGGGAGGAAAGGTCGGGGGGGGGGGGGGGTCAGGACTGAATGACCACCATGTGCTAGGGGAGGGAAAGTCTTCTGGGGACAAGGTCCCTGTTTTCCCAGTTTGCCTGTTGCTAGGCATCTGGGGCTTTCCACCCTGGTGACCTCCTGTACCTGGCCCATCATCCTTGCTCTGGTCATGTCTGTCTAACTGCCTTCCATATCTGTATGACTTTTAACAAATACTTGGTTCTCCCACCTCCAAAATGGGCCAATGATACCTACTCTGTAGGGTTACTGTTAGGGCACTGTGCACTGTGCAACCACAGGGGGCGCTATCCTGGACATGGCAGCAGGAGCCCAGCAAGGCTGGTTATTGTATTAGATATAAAGATACCTGTGAAGAATTTCAGCATGGTGTCTGGGGTAGTGTTTAAGAATGGAAGCTAGTGTTATTCTCTTAGGCAACTGACTATCATTTGCTGTTGTGCTCTTTGGAAACTTGCTTCTAAGAAGGAAAATAGTTTGAGGCACAGAAAACATCATATGCTAAAGACCTGGAGGTAAGAAACTGTTTTTGTGTTTAGGGAATGGGAAGACTTTCCATATGCTAGAACTCAAAGGCTATATCCTAAAAGATCTGAACAGGCTGTCGAGGGCTCTGGGTTTGTCTTAGGGCGATAGGCAGCCAATGCAGTTTTAAAGGGAGCGAGTGAGTCAGACCTGCACTTCAGAAGTGCATTTTGCCTGAAATGTGAGGAATGTGATGATGAGATTTGGCAGCAGTTTGAAGGCAGTGGTTAACATCAGGCAGGAGTTAGGCGCAGGTTGGAGTCTCTCTGGTGGTCGCTGTCTCTGTCCTGTGCTACTCTGAGCAGCTCCTCACCGTTTCCAATCCTCACAGACTCCTGAGGCATTTTAAGTTGGAAATCTTTCCAAAGGGTCACTACAAATGTGTCTTTTTCCTTTTTAAACTGTAGATCTCTACTGGATCATTTTTATACCTGCCAGACATTGGGATCATTTAAAAAACAGATTTTTTTTTTATAATAATCAAAAGCTAGTCTTTTTGTTTTCTCCCTTGCCCCATAGTCTTTCTGCACTGAACAAACAGAGAGATCCTATTTTAAAAGGAAAATCAGCTCGTCTTACACTTGTGATCAGAACCTCCCTGGGATTCCACCCCGTCACGGTCAGTCGGTGCCTTAGTGGCCTCAGTGCCTCTCATGGCCCATCCCCGCGGTGTTCCCCCCTCTGAGCCCTGCTCCCTGCGCTCAGTGCACTCTCCTTACACTGGCTTCTCTGTGGTTCCACTATCAGGGTCTTCGCACTTACCTGGAATTCTCTCCTTGCCGGTATCCATCCACAAGGCTTGGTCCCTGGCTTCCTTTAGGACTCTGCTCAAATGTCCCCTTATCGGAAAGGCCTTCCTTAACCATCCCGTGTAAGTCACGCATGCTGTGTGCGTGTACACACTGACACACACTTACACACACGTGGACTCCTGTCCCCTTATGTTCTCTTTCCCATCTGACATTTGCATTTATTTGTCTGTTTCCTTCCACTGGAATACAAGATCTGTGAGACCAGAGATTTAAAAAAAAAAATTATTAATGAATTCTCAGGACCTAGAAGAGAACCTGGCAGATCATTCTGAAATATGCATTAGGTAACATGGGTACATATTTGTGGAATAAAATGGCTGTGTAAGGGAGTTAGAACTAGACTTTCCACTATTCTTGTGGGCTGGTTCCAGGTTACCTTATTTCAAGAGATCCCACAACCCACCCAAAGCCCTGTAATGTCTGAACAAGCCATCCCAGGGACCACGAACCTTTGCATATTCTGAAAATATGCTTTTATTTTCCTGCCTTTTACTTAGAATGGACTTCTACCACCCCACGCCTCTGTTGTGCCTTCGTCAGTATGGGGAAAACGTCAGCGCTTCTCCCCAACAGTGATGAGCTACACGGGGCTTTAGGGGATGGACTGCCAGGGTGAGTGGGCCCTGGGGAGGTTTCCAGGATAAGCCATCGGCAGCACACATGGGCCAGGGAATGCAGGTGAATGTGGGGAGACTCCCAGACAGCCCGAGGCTGGGAAAGGCTCTAATCCAGCTCCACTTTTGACTTCACTGGGCCACAGGGCTGTGGTCTGACTCAGGACCCTTCTATCACCACTCTGTCTACTGGCTCACTGACCTTCCAGACCAGAGTTACCCTGACTTGGAACAGACCCTGCTCTATTCCCCCGAGCCCTGGAGGCAGAGGTGATGTAAGGTCCAGCTGATTTTGCCTGAGCTGGTGGGTGAATTTGGAGCAATGGTGGCTCAGTCCACCACTTTGCTCTGCTTTCCAAGCTTCGGGCTGCTCACTGACTCCCTTGCCATAACCCTAATTGCCTATAGTCCTTCATCATATGTCACTTTGTGGTCACTGTCATTCTGCCACATGAGCTAATTTAGATGGAATCATCGCTCGTGCACTTTTAGGTCACTTGAACCCTCTATAGAACTAAGATGTGTTTTAGAAGGATCATGGAAAGTATGAGATCGGCACCAAGAAGGAACACTTTATGGCTGGCAACGCTGATTTCACAGCCTGCCAGGCGAGAGCTGACACTCACAACCAGCTCTGGGCCTGGCTGTCTCCCTGTCTGTTGTGGACAGCCTGCAGATTCTCCGCGAGTCTGCGCACAGATGTGCAGAGCTGTGCTGGAGGAGCCAGAGGCCCAGCTGCTAATGCATCAGGAGACCTGCGCTTGCTGAAAAGTAGGAGGAAATGTGCTCTCATCAAACACGCTTTTAAAAACTGTACTAACTGTGTGGAAATATTGCATTGCTGCAGACTTTTTTTTCCCCTCAAGTACAAATGCCACTGAGCTTTCGTTGCGGGCAAGCGTGCAGATTTCACTGTTTCCCAGTAAGCTTGGAGTGATGGCACATGATTTCATGAAAGGTAGTGTCAGATGTGCCCCAGAGTCTAAGATTATCACCAGGCCCCGTGTGTTGGTGGGATTTTTAAAGTCTGAACTTCAAACCATTTTGGGGGTCTTTTTCTTAGATTTATTTAGGTTGGTAAAAATTCCAAAGCAAGCTTCTACCCACACTTTACAGAGGATTGGAAAAACATCAAATAACATTAATGGAAGGGGGTATGGCATAGGAGTAGCAGTCCATGCCTCATCCTCGAAGCCCCAGGACCACCACTAAAGCATCAATTTTAATATGGTGATTTTGGCAATGAAACCGTTTCTGGAAGGTAATTGTACTAATCAAAATTTGAAAGAAAATCTGCTTCAGCAACAAGGAGAAAATTATTTAATGCTTCAAAAGTTTGTGTTTTTCCCTTCTCATTGACTGTTAGCATAAATGTGCAAAGCTGTCATTGAACTGTTCATTTCCAATAAGTCAGCTGTGTGTAGAAAACCCACAAGCGGAGTTGAGTTGTACACTTTACTTCATGACTGATGGATTCTTAGAAGAATGATTCACCATACATGGTGTGATAGTCAAGTATAAGCAAATCACTGGTAAAGTTAGTAAATATAAGTAATTAGTCATGCTTTGGATCTGGCTCTAATGATGCCATTTTTCCCACCCAACCCCCATATTATTTCTTTCCAGTAGGTTGGGACGGTTGGAAGTCGGCTGCTGGGCAACATGCTGCGAGTAAGTCTGTCACCCACCTTTTCGCTGGGATTTCACCTGTTAGCTATTGTGGCTGTCTTATTTTCCCATGTGGACCATATAAACGCCGAGACAGAGATGGAAGGAGAAGGCAATGAAACTAACCAGTGTACTGGCTCATATTACTGTAAGAAAGGGGTAATTTTACCCATTTGGGAGCCCCAAGACCCTTCCTTTGGGGACAAAATTGCTAGAGCTACTGTGTATTTTGTGGCCATGGTCTACATGTTTCTAGGAGTCTCTATCATTGCCGACCGGTTCATGTCCTCCATAGAAGTCATCACGTCTCAAGAAAAAGAAATAACCATAAAGAAACCCAATGGAGAGACCACCAAGACAACTGTGAGGATCTGGAATGAGACGGTTTCCAACCTGACCTTGATGGCCCTGGGATCTTCTGCTCCAGAGATTCTCCTCTCCGTAATCGAAGTGTGTGGCCATAACTTCACTGCAGGGGACCTGGGTCCCAGCACCATCGTGGGAAGTGCTGCCTTCAATATGTTCATCATCATCGCACTTTGTGTTTACGTGGTCCCAGATGGAGAGACGAGGAAGATTAAGCATCTGCGTGTGTTCTTTGTGACGGCAGCCTGGAGCATCTTTGCCTATACCTGGCTTTACATTATTTTGTCCGTCATCTCTCCTGGGGTCGTGGAGGTCTGGGAAGGTTTGCTTACTTTCTTCTTCTTTCCCATCTGTGTCGTGTTTGCTTGGGTTGCAGATAGGAGGCTTCTGTTCTACAAGTATGTCTACAAGAGGTATCGGGCTGGCAAGCAGAGGGGAATGATTATTGAACATGAAGGAGACAGGCCATCCTCCAAGACTGAGATTGAAATGGATGGGAAAGTGGTCAATTCCCATGTGGACAATTTCTTAGACGGCGCTTTGGTGCTGGAGGTGGATGAGAGGGACCAGGACGATGAGGAGGCTAGGCGAGAAATGGCTAGGATTTTGAAGGAACTCAAGCAGAAGCATCCAGATAAAGAAATAGAGCAGTTAATAGAATTAGCTAACTACCAAGTCCTGAGTCAGCAGCAAAAAAGTCGAGCATTTTACCGCATTCAAGCTACTCGCCTGATGACCGGAGCTGGTAACATCTTAAAGAGGCACGCAGCTGACCAAGCAAGGAAGGCTGTCAGCATGCACGAGGTCAACACGGAAGTGGCTGAAAATGACCCGGTCAGTAAGATCTTCTTCGAACAAGGGACCTACCAGTGTCTGGAGAACTGCGGCACCGTCGCCCTGACCATCATCCGCAGAGGTGGCGATTTGACCAACACTGTGTTCGTGGACTTCAGAACTGAGGACGGCACAGCCAATGCTGGGTCCGACTATGAGTTCACTGAAGAAACGGTGGTCTTTAAGCCTGGCGAGACCCAGAAGGAGATCAGAGTTGGCATCATCGACGATGACATCTTTGAGGAGGATGAGAATTTCCTCGTGCATCTCAGCAACGTCAAAGTCTGTTCCGAAGCGTCCGAAGACGGCATCCTGGAAGCCAACCACGTCTCGGCACTGGCTTGCCTCGGCTCCCCGTCCACAGCCACCGTGACCATCTTCGATGATGACCACGCGGGCATCTTTACTTTTGAGGAGTCCGTCACTCACGTGAGTGAGAGCATTGGCATCATGGAGGTGAAAGTATTGAGAACATCGGGCGCTCGAGGAAATGTTATTGTTCCCTATAAAACCATCGAAGGGACTGCCAGAGGTGGAGGAGAAGACTTCGAGGACACCTGCGGGGAGCTTGAATTTCAGAACGACGAAATCGTGTAAGTCCTTTTTCTATATACACGTGTGTTGGGTGCGTTTGTGGAGGTGGGAATGCGTGCATGTTCTTTTTTTTTTTTTTTTTTTTTAATCCTCACCCAAGGATATTTTTCCATTTATCTTCAGATGGAGTGGGAGGAAGGGAGGGAGAGAGAGAGAGAGAAACATCAATGTGAGAGGGACACACTGACTAGCTGCCTCCCGCAGGACCCCGACTAGGGCCAGAGACCAAACCACGACTCAGGTATGTGCCCTTGGCCGCAATCAAACCTGCAACTCTTTGGTCCAAGGGCTGAAGCTCTAAACACTGAGTGAAATTGGCCAGGGCACATGCGTGTTCTTCTAAACGAAACGGCATACATGGAACAGAATGGTTACTGTACCAGATCACTTTCAAATCCCAGCCCTCACTCATATACCATCAGGGCGCTCTGTACACAGAGGTCTTAATTTGATTTTATTTTTACTTTTGCACTTTCAGGTATTTTATGTACATTATAGATCATGATAAATAAGTCTGGTGACACAGTTTATCAGACCACTTATGATGGGTAGAAAAATTGGCATTCTATTTTGGATCACTTAATATACACACAGTAAAGGAATATTTAAATCATCACATCGGGCCCTTGAGTTCATTACTGATTACTAACTGGGAGAGCCCAAAGAAGAGACACTTCTGAAAAGAACTTTCTGGCCACCAGGGCTGGCTGAAACAGTTTCTGCTGCTTTTATCTGACACTGGTGTGTGACAATGTGCTTAAATGTTAATGCTATTGATGACAATGATCAATTCTGCTTTTTCAGTTTTATGCCAGTATGGAAAAAGTCATACAGCTCTTATTTAGTTCCAGTCTCATTTTACTTTACATGATGAAAGAGACCCTTTTCCCTACTGATAGTGATGGGGAGAGAAATAAGATTCTCTCCAGGCACCCCACTTGACGGGGTGCGGGTCAAGGAAATGGAGAGCAACGTGCGCAACGTGCTCTTCCTGTTGCCGCTTCGCAGTGACTTTTACCAACGTTGTAACGTGTAGTGCCTGGCTGTGCACTGCTTTTTCCTTTGACAGTTGCTATTTAGAGAGCTATTCCTCCTTCCTTGCCTAGGAGGGGCATTGCACTCACTAAAAGCAAACCAGAAAATTTGACTCAATGAGCAATGTCTAAACTGGCAAGAAGAAAGAAAGGAAACTGTTTATATCTCCAATGCAACCAAGGACAGTAATAGGAATGATTACGTTGGTTGAATCATTGCTAACTTAGGAATTTCAGGAAAAAAATAGAAAATATAGTTTGTTCTATCCATGGTTAACTATTGAGTAAATAGCATGTATATGTCAAATGGCAAGTGCATTCTCCTACGGAAAGTGTAGGGAAAAAACAAAACACACAGGTGTGGTGGTGGGGTGGGCAGAGGGAGCAGACTTTTTTAAGCCTCCCAATGTCTTTGACATTGTAGTCCAGAGGTGAACAATTACGGAGCGTGATTTCATAATGAAATCAAGCAAAACAGAGATTATAATATCCATCTGTGGATGTGTGTGTGGAGGATAGCTTTTGATGACTATTTAATGTTGGTTCTTACAAAGTTAATGTTTCACTTATTGAGATGTGTTTTGTTAGGACACATGTTTTATTAAAAGTTGGTAATATAGTAGCAAATGAAAATCTTGCATACCCCAGGAAAGATCTTCCCAAAGGCCTTGTGTGGACTGTGATCCTGCCCACATTAGCATATAAACTCTGCTCCTTTGCTAGGAAAACTTTCTCACTGTATTTTCTAATCATTTCAATTATTGAACCCTCTTGTATTAGATTGCACTTATAAGCCATGGGAAAGTGTGTTACATATTACTAAAGGGGTATGGAATGTTAGTAAATGAACTCACAAGGGCAGCCCTTAAACAGGACCAAATTGGTGTTTTGTTTTGTTTATGCATTTTACTTAGGATGTTTTCTCATGAAAATGTGGTCTTGCTTTCTCTTAATAATGGCTCTGTACTTGTTTATTTGAAAGGGTTCTCCTATCTATCCCGGTGTCCAGGACTTTGACCCAACCATAAATAAATAATCTTCTTTTGGGCACTGTGTAGAAGCAGAAGTAGAGGGAAAAGATAGTGATTTGATGGAATAATTTATTCTGCCATCTCCTTCTAAAACCCTCACCCTATGCCATTAACTTGATTTAATTCTTGCTAAGGAAGGAGTATTGCCAAACTCCAGCTTTAGATATTTACATATCTTGTGAAAAGCGGTAAGAATTGGTGGAATTATCAGTATGGCATCTTGGTATACATGTTCTTAGGACTATTCTAGACCAATCGCCGGTTTCTAGTTTTAAAATCTCTTACTGAATTTTATTTGCTAAATTAAAATATGAAATTTAAGAAATAGCAAAACATTTTATTTGTAAGTGGAATAAAATTACAGCCCTATGTTTTTACTTTTTCTAGAATTTTAAAGAATTTTTATCTTCACAGTATAGAGTTTTACTACTGATGAAAAACGATAAATGGTTAATAGGTCTCTTGCTTAAATACATTTGTTTAAGTGACTGGGACTTAGCTTTAAGATAGGCACCAAGGATCCAAACATAATGTTTCTAGAAAAACATAATATTATCAAAGGTCCCTCATTCTATATCTTTTATGGATTTTTTTTTTTCTGGTAGTTGCTTGTAATGTCAGGTCCACACGGTCAGATCTAAATGAGAGTTTTTACCTCATGCAGTGAAATTGAACTATGTAAAGTCAGCACAATTTATCTTTAAGAATGAATTTTTATCTCCTGCAATTACACAATTAATCTCAAGAGTTTACTTTCTTTAAAAACCTACAACACGTATACGGGACTGTGGACACCACTGAGCTTCATTAAATACTTCAAAAAATCTGTTTTGTTTGTTTAATGCTCTGCACAGAGCCAGAATTTGTGATTCTTTCCAGAGTACCATAAAGAGATTCCTGGAAATGTCTGGATTTAAAGGCTATCTACTTTTAAGAAGCCATTAACCGAGGTAGAAATAGTGTCCAGTCTGATCAGGGATGGAGATCAAGAGGCAGTCAGCTTTATTGAATCTTTGGTTTTAAGAACAAAATAGATTCTTAATCTTTGATCTTACTTTTAGTACAGAATTTATTTAAATTTATAATTATGTTTGTGCCTATTCACTTATTTTATTTTGTTTACATAAAAGAGTTGAAATATTTCAATCTGACCCTTTTAAGAACAAAATCTATATTTGAGAAAAATACTGATAAGTAGTAAGTGGTGCTTGTAGTCTCTAATAAAATGTATTCTTGGCAAAACCTTTTAAAATTCTAGTTGAAAAACTCATTAAATAGATATAATTAATAGCACATGCATTTGTATAAACTCAGCCAGTGACAAATACTAAACCCATGCCAGCTAATCCTGACTTTTAACAATGAATTCTGTCTAATGTTGACAACTAATAAAAAATAAATGAAGAATACGCTAATTTGATTTGTGGTTTAGGAAAGTGATAGCTACAAAGTTGGCATGCTACTAATAGTTGTTCTTTAATGATGCTAGTTCAGTGGTAATAATTATTACAAAAGGTTGTTTGGTCTTCCAAGGTCTAACTTAGCTTGGCTATTCCAGAAAATGTTAAGGTTAATGAACTAGTACAAATATAAACCAAATTTAATTATAGTACTTAGTTATAGCTCAGTATGAATATTATTTTTAGAAGACAACTTAGAAAATTACCAGCATCTACTATTATATATTTAAATATAGAGTTGAAAAACAATGTATGTAGGTTGGAAAAGTTATATAATATATTACTTAGCAAATCAGTTTACTGGGCATTTCAGTCACAGCATAATTTATCAAACAATGGATCCGTCCAAAACAAATTCTCTTTTAACAACTATTACACTTTCAAGTATGATTATAACTTCATTAACTAGGAAATAAAATAGTAAGACATCTTAACAAATATAGCTACTTGACACTAAATATTTACATCACTTTTTTTGGGAAAAAAATAGAAAAAGTAAAATTATATTATTATATAGATTTTATGGAATTATTATTATTATATTCCAGGGAAAATACTTTATTTATATTACCAGTGTTTTTTTGCTTTATAGAATTCTAAGGAATAAAGACCTAGCTATAGGAGAGAATGATTCAATTCTGAAAGTAGACCAAATATATAATACAAGAAGGCAGCCAGCTGTGAAAAAAAATGGAAGAAAAAATATTAAGAAAACTTGAGCCCTGGCTGGTGTGGCTCAGTGATTAATGTGTCAACATGGAGACCAAAGGGTCTCGGGTTCAAGGGCACGTACCTGGGTTGCAGGTTTTTTTCTTTTTCTTTTTTCTTTTTTTATTATTAATTAATTAATTTATTTTTGTTACAGATGTTTCTCCTTTTGCCCCCACTGATTCCCCCTCCCCCTCCCTCCCTGCCCTGTCAGCTTTGTTGTCCATGTCCATTGTTCATGCATATAAGTTCTGTGGTTTATCCCTCCCCCACCACCCCTCTTCTGGGGATTGTCAGTCTGTACCCCACTTCCACGTCTCTGGGACTACCCTATTCCTCAGACTGTTATGTTCATTATATTCCACAAATAGGTGAGATCATATGATACTTGTCTTTCTCTGTTTGGCTTGTTTCGCTTAGGATAATACTTTCCAGATCCCTCCATGTAGTCTCAAAGGATAAAAGATCTTTCTTTCTTATAGCTGCATAGTATTCCATTGTGTATATGTACCACCGCTTTTTTATCCATTCGTCTACTGATGGACACTTGGGCTGTTTCCAGATCTTAGCTATTGTAAATAGTGCTGCTACAAACATGGGGGTACATATATTCTTTGTGATTGGTGTTTCAGGCTTCTTAGGGTATATTCCTAGAAGTGGGATCACTGGGTCAAATGGAAGTTCAATTTTTAATTTTTGAGGTAACACCATAGTGTTTTCTACAGTGGCTGCACCAGTCTGCATTCCCACCAGCAGTGTACTAGAGTCCCCTTTTCTCCACACCCTCGCCAACACTTGTTGTTTGATGATTTGTTGATGGCGGCCATTCTGACAGGTGTGAGGTGATACCTCATTGTTGTTTTAATTTGCATCTCTCTGATGATTAGTGATGTTGAGCATTTCTTCATATGTCTCTTAGCCATTTGTATATCCTGTTTGGAGAGGGTCTATTTAGTTCCTCTGCCCATTTTTTAATTGGGTTCTTTGTCTTCCTTTTGTTGAGTTGTATGAGCACCCTATGTATATTGGAAATTAATCCCTTATCTGATATAACATTGGCAATTATGCTCTCCCATACAGTGGGTAGCCTTTCCGTTTTGATGATTGTATCTTTCACTGTGCAGAAGCTTTTGAGTTTGATATTGTCCCATGTGTTCATTTTTTCCTTTGTTTCTATTGCCTTAGGCAATGTATCAGTGAAAATTCTGTGTATGATGTCTGAAATTTTGTTGCCTACATTTTCTTGTAGGATTTTTATGGATTCATGAGTCACATTTAAGTCTTTTATCCATTTTGAGTTTATTCTTGTGTAGGGTGTAAGTTGATGGTCTAGTTTCATTTTTCTGCATGTAGCTCTCCAATTTTCCCAACATCATTTATTAAAGAGGCTGTCCTTACTCCACTGTATGCTTTTGCCACCTTTGTCAAATATTAATTGAGCATATTGCCATGGGTCCATTTCTGGGTTCTCTGTTTTGTTCCACTGGTCTATATGCCTGTTCTTGTGCCAGTACCAGGCTGTTTTGATTACAGTGGCTTTGTAGTATAACCTGAAATCTGGTAATGTGATCCCTCCAACTTTGTTCTTCCTTTTCAAGATTGCTGTGGCTATTAGAGGTCTTTTTTGGTTCCATATGAACTTTTGAAGTACTTGTTCTAATTCTGTGAAGTATGCCGTCGGTATTTTGATGGGGATTGCATTGAATCTATAGATTGCTTTGGGTAATATGGACATTTTAATGATGTTAATTCTTCCAATCCATGAACAGGGTATGTGCTTCCATTTTTTTTATATCTTCCTCTATTTCTTTTTTCAATGACCTGTAGCTTTCTGCGAATATGTCCTTTGTTTCTTTGGTTAATTTTATTCCTAGGTATCTTAATTTTTTTGCCACGATGGTAAATGGGATTTTTTTTTTAGTTTCTCTTTCTGTGAGTTTATCATTGGTGTATAAGAATGCCATCAATTTCTTGACGTTAATTTTGTATCCTGCTACTTTGCCAAATTCATTTATTAAGTCTAGTAAATTTTTGATGGAGTCTTTAGGGTTTTCTACGTATAGTATCATGTCATCTGCGAATAATGACAGTTTCACTTCCTCCTTTCCAATTTGGATCCCATTTATTTTTTCTTCCTGTCTGATTGCTGTGGCTAAGACTTCCAGTACTATGTTAAATAGGAGTGGCGAAAGTGGGCATCCTTGCCTTGTTCCTGTTCTTAAGGGAAATGCTTTTAGTTTTTGCCCATTGAGTATGATGTTGGCTATAGGTCTTTCATATATGGCCTTTATTATGTCTAGATATGATCCCTCTATTCCCACATTGCTGAGCATTTTTATCAGAAATGGATTCTGGATTTTGTCGAAGGCTTTTTCGGCATCTATTGATATGATCATGTGGTTTTTATTCTTCATTTTATTTATGTGGTTTATCATGTTTATTGATTTGTGAATATTGTACCAGCCTTGCATCCCTGGGATGAATCCCACTTGGTCATGGTGGATAATTTTTTTGATGTATTGCTGGATCCGATTTGCTAGTATTTTGTTCAGGATTTTGGCATCTATGTTCATCAGGGATATTGGCCTGTAGTTTTCTTTCTTTGTAGTGTCTTTTTCTGGTTTTGGGATTAGAATTATGCTGGCTTCATAAAACGAGTTTGGAAGACTTCCTTCTTCTTAAATTTTTTGAAATAGTTTGAGGAGAATGGGTGTTAGTTCTTCTTTGAATGTTCGGTGAAACTCCCCCGTGAAGTCATCCGGGCCTGGGCTTTTGTTTGCTGGAAGAGTCTTGATCACATCTTCAATTTCTTCTGTTATTATTGGTCTGTTCAAGTTTTCTATCTCTTCCTGGTTCAGTTTTGGGAGACTATGTGTTTCTAGAAATGGGTTGCAGGTTTGATCCCTGGCCCCAGTCAGGATGGTGTGGAAGGCACCCAATTGATGTGTCTCTCTTACATCATTGTTTCTCTCTCTCTCCTTCTCTCCCTTCCACTTTATCCTTCTTCCCTTTCACACTATCTAAAAATCAGCAGAAACATATCTTCAGATGAGGATTTAGAAAAAGGCCACTTGAAGTGCTCAGGAGAACAATTACGTGTGCTCAGAGAGTCAGAAATGATGAATAATACTAGAGAAAATACCGTCAGACAAGAAAGGCTATTAGCACATACTACCTTGAGTGCAACATAGTGAAGATTCACTGTATGGCAGAAGAATTTTATCTCCTGCTTTTAGGCTACTAAATTTATGTGTTCCTTTTAGCCTGTGAAAACTTAAGCTATTTAATTAAAATTAAAAATAAATATTTTACAGTAACATAAAATTTTCCTGGGTAATATGCTACTGAAAAAAGTTAGATGCAGTAATTTTTGGATTTTGATGAATTTGATGGAATATTCTTTCAGACTGAAATATTTATCACTTCTTAGTAATCCACACATAGTAATAACAGCAGATCTAAATTACAACTACAAGAAATGTTTCTATAGATACATATACTTTCATGAATGCATAGCTATTATACTAATAAGACAGGATCAACATAGAAACAAACAAACAAAACATTTATGGCTTTGAATTCACTACCGCCAGAAGCCTTAATTGATTATTTACATAAGGGTTGTTTACCAAGGTCAACCAGATTGCCATGTTTGCTGTTATCTCATTTCCCACTGCTAATTAGAGTTTGGGGTTATAATACAGTTATGTAAAGAAATTTTATCTTAGCAAATGAAGAGGTTTCATTATTTAGACACAATGAACTATTTAAATTATGAACTCTTTTTTCAGTGATCATTCAAGGCCATTACATAGGGTACTAAATGCTTCACTGTTCAAGGCAGGAGAAGAATTTACATGCCAGTTGATCTGCACATACTTATTAAGCTCTGATTTGTGCCCAACACTGGACTAATCATTATGAAGGAAACAGAAAAATATACTGCTTGTACTCTAAAATGGGAGATGAGATAACTCAAGTTTTGCTAAGTACAGACATCATTATGAAGACTCAGTAAATTGTAGGAGAAGTCTTAATTTTGGGCAAAATATCTGCATTTACTTTTGAAAGACAGAAGGCATAATCGGAGAGAAAAATGTACATTTCAGTATGGAGCCATATCTTGGTAAATCTGGGAGTAAGGACAGTTTCACTAAATAAACAGGATGGTTAGCAAATGTAATGGAAGACTCAGTGAACATTTGTTTTCTTTAATGGGATTTTCAATTATTATGAGAGCATTGAAATAAATCTGAGTATATATCCCTTTAAGCCAGTCACGGAAGGACAAACACTGCAGGATTCTACTTATACGAAGCATCTGAAATAGCCATTCATAGAAGCAGAGAGCAGAGCTGTGGTTGCCGGGGCAGGGAGAGGGAGAAATGGGAAGTTGCTGATTAACAGGTATAAAGTCTCAGTAATGCAAAACAAATAAGTTCCAGAGATCTGCCATCCGATATCGTGCCTGTATTTGTACACTTAAAAATCTGCTAAGAGGGTAGATCTCAAGTGAAGTGCCTTTACTATAATAATATAAGAGTTTTAAAAATAAATAATACAACTGATCTACTTGAAAAAAGCAAGCTTATGTGCTTGCCCTTCTGTACCACGTTGCCTCCTACAGAGTCTAAAGAAGGTTGACTAGATTTCTCGGTAAAATGTCAATCTATGGACTGGCCCTCGGTCTCAGGAACTGTGTCACTGACTTCCGTCCTTGAGCAGCCCTTGCTCCGTTTTGCTGTCCACTCTCTCTCTGCATTCGCTCAGAGTTACCAGGGAGCTGCCACTAGCTTGCTAAAACCTGAGCAGATTTTACACAAAATCACAAAGTGAGACGAAATCTTCTTTCCTGAGGACACTGGGAAGCCAGGGAAAGGGATTTAAGCATGCCGAATTCTTCTGAATGGAGCAACCTTGAGGGTCTGGCACCTCGAATAGGATGATTTGTTGCCGTGCTGCTCTGTCCTGTTAGCTGAGGTGCAGAACATTTTCGGTGGATTACCATAGCTTGAGCACCATAGAGGTTTTCCTCTAAAATACAGGGTGGGGCCAAAGTAGCTTGACAGTTGTGGGCACGCGAAACGGTTTATTTTTGTATTAGTATTTATTGATTATTGTATTCTTTTCCATACTAACAACCGTATTCCTGCTTTGGCCCTGCCCTGCATGTCCGTCGTGCTCTGTCCTGGCTAATGAAATCCGCTCACGGAGGTTTCTTTCTCCAAGCCGCGAAAGTGTGAGGCCCCGGGGACACTGTAAATGCCATGCAACCAAGTGTTAACCTGGCGGCATTCGAATAGAAGTGGCCCTAAGCAGGTGACACCAGAGGACGAGAGGACAGCCAAAAGGGGCGGTGGGTCGTCGGGGATCTTTATAGCCGCCCTGGGTGAGCCAGCGGAGGGGAGCCCAGGGAAGGGGCTCCGAGCAGGCCAGCGGCCGCAGAGCTGGTGGGCATTAGCTGCTGGCTTCCCACACTGCCTGGCACCTTCTGACATGGCAGTGAGGAGTCCAGAAGGTCCTGGGAGGGAAAGCAGTCAGTTGACAATATGGGCAGAATGGAAGGAAATCTCCTTTGCTTCCTCTCCTGGCTCGGCACACCACCTACATAATACCCATCCGTTTGCCAAAGGCTGCACCAGCCAGGGCTCATTCTTTGCACAGGCCTCTCCAGCTGTCTCGTTGTAGGCCCAGGCAAGACAAACAATGCCTGTTCATTTCCTGCCTTTCTCTGGAGGACTGGTGCTCCAGGCGACATTTCTTCCCTCCTTACAATGGTCTCCACACGGTCAGCCGGTCAGACGGGGAATAGGCATTGTGCTCTTCGGGGGCAACTGAAGATCAGGACGCAAGGGGCAAACACAGCCAGAGCAGAGCTTGCCTCTCAAGCTGGTATTCATGATAAGAGGGAAACCAGGGACATTTCACTGAACCTGGGACTTCAGATATTAATGAAATAGCCTGGGGTATTTTATTTCCAGATACAGTTTTTCTAAGGCTTAGCTGTGAGAGATCTGGAGCCCCGTGGTGACCCTTGCGGCCAAGATTACACCACTTTTCCATGTGAGACTTCCTGAAATACAGACAGACTTAGGTATAGCCATTTGGATGGCTAAACTTATAACCTAAGTTTGAGCTCTACGCCTGTCCCCTTTGTGACTTGCAGAGAATTAATTAAGCTCACCTGGATCTGTAAAGTGAGGATGATGGTGGTAGAGGTGGTGGTGGTAGTAAGTGATAATGGTTGTAGTGATAATGATGATGGTGTTAGTGCTGGTAATTTTGCATATGGTGATGGTTGCAATGGTGGTGGTGGTGTTGAAGGTGGTGGTAGTGCTGCTGCTGCTGGTGGTATTGGTGTTGGAGGCAGTGGTCTTAGATGTGGTAGTGATGTTGGAAGTGATGATGCTGATGAAGGTGGTAGTGGTCTAAGACGCAGTGAGAGCCAGGTTTCCTGCCTTTTCCTTACAATGTTCAATTGATCTAATCATCGCAACAACTTTATTAGGTAGGTGCTATTATATTCATTTTACAGATGAAACAGCTGAGGCTTAGGGAGCAACTAACTGTCTTTGGGTTGCACAGCTAACAAGGGTGGACCTAGAGTTTAGCCATAGGACTTCTGCCTGTCAAACCTGTGCTGCCTCATCAGGAGCTGGTGTCCCCTCGAACAGCTTGCAGAGGCTGGACGCCCCCACGGGAGCCCTGGCATGCAGTGACACCGACGACAGCATGGCTTGTGCCGCTCAGAAATGAGAAATTGGGGCATTTATCTTCTCTGGAATTCCTGAACATGTATTAACCACATTGCACCCTACCCCCACTCCAGGAAAGCCACAGTTAACTGAGTTTGAGAAGCAAGAAAAATGCTAATGCTATAATCTCTCCATGTACCTTACCCATCCAAGTGTCATCTGTTATGTCGTTTCTCCATATTTATTTCCCTTTGTTCCTAAATGAGAAAGAAACTTTTTATTAGTAGCTTTCTGTCATTGCCTGCACTGGCCCTGTAACATTTTAACTTCCTTATATGGCTGTATAATGAATGTAAGCTTTTCTCCATACTTAAAATAGTAGTTTCTCCGTCTATCTTTTTTATGTATAATACAAGACAATGTAAAGTAATGACAACAGAGAATCTGTGCTAGAGGATGCTTGTTACCTTGTGTCAGTGCTACCATTCTTGGCTTCTAGAGGTTATCAATAGTTAGGATTGTTGGTTAGGAGGTTTTCCTAGAATAAGTGACCAACATGGCATTTCATCTCATACAGCCCTACCCAGAGCAAATGAAATTTTTAGACACTTTTTAAAAATTCAATTCTAATTTGCTTGTGCTTCTGAGCTACATTTTCTGTAGGAGATAAGACCAACAAAGACAAAACCTTCTGCCCAAAATCAGATGACTGTCCAATGACAATGAGCATACACTGGATACAAAATCAGTCTTCAGGTGTTTGTAACTGATTTGCTGTTTTAAGTGGAGTGGTTTTAGTTTATCTTTTTTAAACTCATGTAGGTAAATTATTGGTCTGCTTGGAGTAACTCACTGTTGATATGTTTATAAATACAATTAATTATAACCTCTAATAGAGGCCTCCAACCATTCTCTTTCAACAGAGAACTTTTCTCTTACACACACACACACACACACACACACTCTGCCAAGGTAAAGGTGGGAAAGTAAAATTAAATCCTATTTACAGAGAGTTTAATTTTGGGGTGCAATAAAACAAAAACAATTCCCAAAGGACAGCTTTCATTCTCACACACTAAACATTAACAACCTTAACTTCACACAGTTTGCAAATGAGCTCTTCAGTTCAATGTGTGTATTTGTGTGTGTGTATGTGTGAGGGGGGGTGTTGTGTATCAGCTCAACTAGGGGACGAGGGGGAGGGAGAGAGAGGAGGCAAAGAAAGGAGACGAAAGGGAGGGATCAGAGGGTCAGATTGGAGATTAGGAAGGGGGGGGGGCAGGGACTGGAGTGGGGAGCAAAGGGGCAGAGAAGTATGGGAAGGAGGGGCGACACAGGTAGAAATAGAGAAAGGGACACAGAGAGGAAGCAGAGAGAGAGTGGGGGAGGGGGCGGAGGAAGAGGGGGGGAAAGGAGGAAGAGAGAAGCAGATACCTATCTATAATCTATCTAGATATATGTCTGTCTCTATATCTATCCCTCTATCCCTCCATCCATCTGAATAGAGAAAGAGGGGAGGCGGGGTCTGAGGACTGGGGAAGAGAAAGGGAGAGGAGAGAGACAGAGGGGAGGCAGGGAGAGTAAGAAAGGGGAGGGTAGCCAGAGAAAGGGGGGAAGAAGGGGAGGGAGGCAGGCAGAGGGATGAAGACAGAGGCTAAGAATACACAGCCCTGATTAGATTTCAGCTATTACCAAAGTGAACTGAAGCCTGGAATTAGTCCAGAAGACAGTATGAGAGTAAGAAAATAAACATGGGATTCACTCAAATTGCTTCTCTATTAAAAATCCCCAGCAACTTTGTCTTTGAGATCAGGTGTACATAACAATCACCTAAGTATGTTTGAGGAGCTGGAGGGAGCTTGTGGCCTCTTCCTGGGCTGGATAGAGCGGGTAGGGCTGTCACCTGGCCTCTGATTGCTGCTTTCAGCAACTCTTTGATGAGCACCCATCCTTTGTCACATGCCTTTGCGAGATGCTGGGACAGCAGTTTCTGAGACATGGGCCTGCCGTGGAGAACCTCACGCTGTACTTGAGGATGTACAGATACTCGGTCCTGCACTGACCTGGGTGTTTCACCAGCCACCGGAGCCTCTCTGTGCCTTCCTTGGCATCTCCCTCAGTGCCCCCCATGGGGCTCTTACCCCCCATGGGGCTGGTGTTCAGGCTGAGACGGTACGATGATGAAATGTCAGTGTCACCATTGGCCACCCCAGCGGCGGCAACCCCCTCTGTGTGCCCGCTCTTCTTCAGAAGAGAACTCCTTCTGGGTCCCCACTCCATCGCAGATGGCCCCTGTCACCATTTGGCTGCCCTCTTAAAGGGAGACCAGGAGAGTCGACTTCGGGAATAATCCAGATCTGATGCACGGTTCCCAGCAGTAATGGACTCAGAGGGATGTGAAGTGGGGAAAGGTCGCAGCATTTGGTTTGGAACCCGAGCAGCTACCTGCCTCCCGTTGTTTCCTAACCCTGTGCCTTACCAAGGGAAGTTGTGCTGCTCACGGCCCAGCCCTTCCTGTAAATGATGCGATGTCGCTGAGCACAAACAGCAAGGCCCTTACAGGCCGGGGCTGCCCAGCCAGGGGTTCAGTCAGCCGGGGCTTGGTGCCTCCGGGGTCTTAGACTTGTGTAGCCTGAATATCTGGACATGGTTCTGAAAGAGAATGGACAGGTTCCTGAAGAAAGGTAGAAAGCTGCAGGGGTCTTCCTGAGCTGTTGACACGGAAAAAAGAACTCTAGGTGGGTGAGTTCTGGGAGCTTTAAAGTATTATATTATAGGAAGTGATTCATCTGACCCACACATGGTCTAATGGATTGGTAGAATAGTAAGAATATTAATATAATGTATTAACATAATCAGTGTAAACGCATAGGTCTAGATATAAAGTAGATACAATAAAATAATAATGCAAGGAAATTAAGTCCTGATTTATCTGGTGCTATCTAGGACTAAAATGCCCCGTGAAAGTTAGCTTTTGAACCACTGAAGCATATTCTGTCGTTCTGAATTCTGTCAGGAAAAGAACACCTTTCCTGCAATTTCGTGACTTCATAATCACTGTAAATGATATTCTCCTAAATAAATCTGGCTTTAGTTGGTGATGAATGATGACGACCGTTAGTGATCAGTTCCTGCACATGAAGGCAGCCCTGGGGATATTGGGAGGCGCCTCTGGGTCTTGGATCTTACAGTGAAGTGTTCTAGTCGACTGAGTTTTGTGTTCTTGCATTTGCTATATTAATATAGGTGTATATATACTTATCTGTATTTACTATATATGTAATATATGCACATTTAAAAATATTTTTTTTCTTTTTTACAGTCAGAATATCAGTGTGCCTGACTCTAGCAATGTTCGTTTTAAATGGCTTCTTCCCACACTTGCACATAGAATAAGAATGAATGGCGGGTATTCACTGTGGACACAAACCCTAACCTCTTGGCCAGGTGCTCAGCACTTTCTTAGTGGATGTTCTCAGCGACCCTCATTGCAGCCACTCAGGCATCTGCTGTGGGAACAATGATCGGGAGCCCGGGCTTTGGGGCCAGATGAGCAGGGATTTAAATTCTTCCTCTGTCACTCGGAAATTGCATAAGTTCATACATATTTAACCTCTCCGTGTTTCGGTTCATCATGTGTAGGTTGAGGATAATAGTACCTGTTTCAAAGGATTCCATGCCGTTGGCCAGCCCCTGGCCCACAGTGAGTCGTTGCCTTTAGTTACTGTCCAGATGGTTTTTGCATAAGCCTACTCTAGGCTTGCGAGGAATCAGGCACAGGGTGCTCTCCTCTGATCTTCCTTTTCTCAAACAAAAGCTCAGTGTTGACTTTGGTGATTCTGTGTGTGGAGTGCATGTGTGTGTACTCGTGCGTGTGTGCACGCTTGTGTTCAGGGGCACTCAAGGCATATGCTTGTCTCCCACCAACTTAGCAAAAATGATAGCTACAGAAAATGACCCAACTTATAACAGGATGCTGCCCAGAGTATGCGCCATCAATACAGTCATCAGTTTGGTGGGAGGGAGGGACGGAAGATCTGATGTGGGGACCAGGGACCGAGGACTGATAAGGAACATGGGCAGGGTCAGAGATAGGACCTTTCCTTTCCATCACACGATGCTATTTCCAGTGCTCCTACCTCACTTCTAGTTCACCTCCACAGCACGCTGCCAGGGGAGCGCCACGTTGATTAATCCTAATATTCGGTAGAAAGAAAGAGGAAAGCAAGACGTCTTCACCGCAACTCAAGTTCAGAGAACTAAAGGAATTGTTTTCAGTGGCAGAGATCAGTGGAGACCAGTGACACTGGCATCTCAGCTGAACTTGGCGCCCCACCGGGTGGTCGAGTTGTCGGGCCTCGGACTTACCCTGTGTCTCTTTCACAAACTCGGGAGAAGTTGCCTGGCCGGGTACCCGCTCTCAGTTCCCACAAACCTTTCATGGCATTCTTTCCTTAATTATCCTTCTGAAGAATACTTTAATCAATTTCCACCTGGTTTAAATTGTTTGTCCCAAGAGGCAGAACTGGTTGCACTTGGAAGCCCTGTGCTCTGCCTCTCCTGGCCCCTGAGGGTGACTGTGCTGCAAACACAGCTGAGAAACGTCTACAAGCTACCCCGAGCTATTCGGAGTTAGAGTTGGGGGAGAGTTAGGACCGAAATGATAGTGATAGTGATATACTGTATTGAAGTGGTGAGATGTGCACTTCCGTAATGACTGATATGAAAATAAATTCCCCGTGTGACAGTGCCAGGGCCACATTCTTACCCTTACCCGAAAGTGAACAGGTGTGTGGAGTTGAGTGGTTATTTATCTTTCAGCATCAATGCTTCCTTGAAAGAAAGCAGTTAACATTAGCAACTTACCCATGTATCCTCATCATTCCAGGCTCTGATTCTTCCATCCATCTGTCTATATGTTAATCAACCAACTAATTCCTCAAAAATCTGTTAACTTCTTAATTATGGCTTGTGTTATACTTGATCCAGAGACTTGAAGATTTGAGAAAATTACGTATGTCCACTGAATTGATTCAAGTGATCACATTAAGTATTTTTTAGTGTCTTAACATAAATGGATATTCCTGTCACAATGCATAGAGGGTAACTGTGTAATTTATTGTCCAAATTGGAGCACGTTTTTAAGTAAAAGGAGGCACTATTCATAGTTATGTCATATACAATAACTGGGAAGTATGGCGTAGCCACCCTGCTGTTAACCACTCTCCAGGTGTGTGCTGGCTCAGAAAAGTAGAGATTGCTTTTCTGTTGAAGACACTTGTTAACAAGAGCAATAGCCATCAGAAATGGAAGACTTTCTATTTGATGTTTCTGTCTGTTTACTTCACCTGCCCACATCATCGTCCACTCTTTTAAATGAAGCATTCAAAAGTATCTTAATATAACGTGGCTACTAAACATGTCTGCTGGAATGGAGACAGATATGAGGAATTAATTAGAGGCAAGGGAAGAGGGAACTCATTATACCTAAATCACAACTCCAGTGATCTGCTACTCTAACCACATTGCCAGGAGATTTCATGTATGTATGGATTAAACAATCGGTTTTTCTTCCTTGTCTTCAGGGAAATCGTAAGGGCAGCTGAAACAGCACTGTACATATGGTGGTGTCTGCAGCACAGTTACTGTGTATGTCTTCTAAAAAGGAAAGAATCCATCCGCGAAGGCCATTAAGTCCTTGCAGCTCTGAAATGCAACTGTTTGGCAGCAGCACACCCTCCTGAGGCCCTGTGACCCTGCAGTCCTTACCTCGCTCTTTGCCTTGGTGGTCCAAGCCTAGAGAAATGCCGGGTGTGCCTCTAAGCTACTGGTGCTGCTTGCGTCCATCCCATCAGCTTTCCTCAAGCATCCCATGGCCGCTGCTCAGGGCCCTGTCCTTAAACACACTTCCTTTCCCTCTGCGACAACTTCCTGAGCCAGATAATCCCTGCTCTTTCACACCCAGATGACACAATCTGTGCTCCTTCTCCAACATTGCCATCCCCAGAGGGTTTTCTTGAATTGAAACCTAGTGTCCTATTGTAAATATACATCATGTAAATATATAAACATAACCAATAGTATTTTTCAGGGTGGCTGCATAGCAGAGAACAATCTATTGATCTCTAGGCATAAGCCAAATCATTTCCAATCCAATTATCTGTACATTTTCGGTAATACATACATTGTCTCATCATGAATATATGGCAAATTAAGCTTATTTATTAATTAAAAAGGGGGAGGTATTGCAAAAGTACATAAACAGTGAATAAACCTCCAAGAGACTAAAACAAATCCCCAGTTAAACGTTAGGCTATTGATGGAATAGAAAAATACTTGAAGAATTATTTTAATTAATAAAGTGCCAGGTATTAGTAGATCAGTCAAGATGAGAACAGTATGGAATTTAATGCAAGGAAAAACCAGTCAGGCACGTTCAGAATCAGAATCATTAGACTTGGAACTACTCTTAAATAAAAACCAAAAATCTGAGTGTTTTAATTGACCACAAGTCTCAAGTTGCTCAGCAGAAAGTACAGGTAATACAATGTAATGACCTAGTTTACTAGGCACACATCAGTAATACTGTTGCATTCAAACACACCTGGTTGTGCCCTGGCCAGTTTGGCTCAGCGGTTGGAGCGTCAGCCTGTGGACCAGAGAGTCCCGGGTTCGGTTACCACTAGGAGCACGTACCAAAAAAAAAACCAAATACACCTGGTTGCTACATCTTGTGTAGGCCCTTATACATAGCTGCAGATGTGTACACATGTTTGCTTCTCCAAAGTCTAGCTGTCTCAGTGGCTAGAGCCTCAGCCATCCCTAGAGTTTTGGTCTCAATCTAGTATATTGTTTCCCAACAAAATCAACATCTAACATACAAGCAGCAAAGAATGCAGTTTCACTCATTAGCAGTTCTATAATTGCTTTGGCTTGTGTTTCATTTTATAATATACTTGGAAGGCATGAACAAGATTATTACATTCGACAAATCAAGGTAGTCATTTTTTCTAAATTGTTCATACACTTAAGGGGCCATTTAAACATTAGGTGGCTTCTCCTGCATAATTTTCATGAATTTTCTTTTTCAATTGGTGTAAAATAGAGTACTCAAGAAACGGATTTTCTTCACAGCGGTTAGGTGGTAAATCAATCTGTATTATTACAGGCGACACCTAGTGAGACACCTCATCATGTGCCTGCAGTAGATCAGCTTGTGGGTCATGGGAACAAAACACATCTTCTTTTTATGTCTGTTATATTCCCACCTGTTCATCCAGGGATAGTAAATATAAATCTGCCTTGTAAACAAAGAAAGTTGGAATGAAACTTGCCACACATTACACCTTCGTATGCCTTTGAGTCCCTCCTTAAAGGAAATTGATGATCGTGGGGTGTAAGGACGTTATATATCATAAAGCCCCAAACAAGCGTCAGCACATAAGTGTTTTCACTTGCAAATACCATATGAGGCTCCCATGGTATTTGGAGGAAAGGTGAAAAGAAAACCAAACATGAAGTGTAAACTAACATCTGAATTCTTTATAACTTTTTCTTTTTAAGAAAAAAGGGATCTGGGGGAGGTAAAGAAGGGATAGGGGGATAAACGGTAATAGGAGGAGATTTGACTTGGGGTAATGAACACAATATAATGTACAGATAATGTGTTATAGAATAGTATACCTGAAACCTATATAACTGTATTAACCAATGTCCCCCAATTTAAAAAAAAAAAGAAAAAAAGAGATCTGATTGTAAAAATTCTTATATAATTTTAAAAATCAGCAATAATAAACAAACACTCAAACTTTTCAGAGGACACTTAAATCATAAAAAGTGTCCATCTACAGTTTTCATCCACAGTAAATTTATTATGTGTTTGTAGTTGATACTCTAATGATAAAACTATATATTTTTATTGTCATTGATTTAGGCCTTTGCCATTTTAGCAGCTGTGGTTTTGTAGACATTATACTTGCCAGCGCATTTAACAGGAATTTCTGAAACCAGTGAAATTACCTGTGTTGTCTTTGATCTAGGCAGGCAGAGGCGCCCGGAGAGCATTTTTTAGCAAGGAAACCAGCTGACTCTCCCTGCTCCGAACTGGCGCCCCCTTCTCGTGGTTAGGAAATAGCTTCATTCAAGAGTGCAAGCTCCCTCCAAAGAACTGTAAAATGTATGTGAAAGAGCACGAGAACTTGCTAATTACTCCCAGACTTAAGTCCGGTGCCTGATCCACTGTAAATGGATGCAGATGGATGTAAATGGATATAATATTCCTCTATGTTAAGCAGCCTTTGGATTCTCAGGATTAAGAAGCAACATATTCGTGTAAACTGGTTATCTATAGGGTAAGTTGATTACTTTAACTACATCATCAGAATTACAAGCCATCTCACCAACAGGGTTACAAAATTTCATAGACAAGAGTCCCAGTTGCAAGAGGTCATGATCTCCACATGAATGTATTCTGCCCCATCACTGAGCACCCTGTGTCACGTGACCTGTGTAGCACCACGCAAGAGCATGAGTGCTGGAGTCAGATGACTTGGTTCAAGCCCTAGCTCAGCTATTCCCTTGGCAGGTGATGTTGAGCTAGTTATTGAATGTCTCTCTGCCCCAGTTTCCTTGTCTAGTAAGCAAGATAAATAAATGTATGTCAATGATTTTTATAAGAAGTAAATGAGAGAATAAGTGCAAAATGGTTAGAACCACCCCCGACACATGGCAAAAACTCAACCCATGGTCATCATTGTTAAGATACTGACTTTAAAATAATTTAGGTGTCTGTATAAAAATATGTACCTACTATATTCATAAAATAAGGAGAAAATTGTAAATCTCAGATTTTTACATTTTAGTATATATAATCTTTGTCTTCTTGCTTTTGCTGTGTAGGTCTGTGTTTAAAGTATTTCTTAAATAAATAAAATTCTTTAAAATGAAATCTTAATAGCTGAATAATATCCTACTATGAAAATATAATTTACTTAGTGAGGCCTCTACTATTGGTTTTGTTTTAATATTGTTTGGTTTTATTTTCTTTTTACAAATGTTTATTCATAAATAATGAACGCCCTAGTAAACATTAAAAAAAATAACTTAGTCGTCATCTTAGATTAGTTCTTTAGGCTAAATACTTAAATTAGAATAACTAGACCAATATATGTAGACAAATTAAGGCTCTTAATAACTTTCACAAGTGATTTTAAGAGAATCTATACTAATTTATATTTCTAATATCTATTCATAATTTTCCGATGAGACCCGTTATTTATTAGAAAACCTCATCAGCACTTAGACATGGAAGTGCACCCTTTAAAATGTTTCTGCTAGTATTCATTGCCAAATACTGTGCCAGCTATCACCATGCTTTACCTTTGTTACCTTTGAAGTGCGCCTGGATTCCAATATATCACTATTGTGCAAAACCCTTCTAAATTCCTCTTTGGAAATTGTCTTCAGAGCCATAGAGAATATCTATTTTTTAAATTTTTCTGTGGCATTATCTTTCCTGACCATTCACTTTATTCAAAAGGCTTAGTGCCAGACATTTTAGGCTGATCCTCAAATTAAATCCAGTAAAAAAAAAAAAAAACCTATTATTTTCAAAATCTTTTATCAAGCTTGCACTGTACTGCAGTGTAGAATGGGTATTGTTTTGGGGGTTGAAAGTCTCATTTGCTGGCCTTATGGAATAGCTAACTTAGTTATATGTTAAGACTCACTTTCCTTTTCTGAAAAATGGTGAAAAAAGTTCTTAATCAAAATGCTTTGATAAATATCATGAGATAAGGTACATGAAAATGCTTTGTTAATGAGAAAATTGTATTTGGCAATAATATTATTAGCAAATATGGAAGATGATGTATAGGTGAGTTCAAAAAGTGGTAATACATTATTAAAATGGCATGTCAGAATTATGATGATGACTATATATACATAGTAAGAAAATCTCATTTCCAGTTCTACTTTTTGTGAAAAGTTTTATTCTCTGTAATGCTCATAAACATTAAGCAACTGGTAAAATATGTAGGCTCCTTTTACGAGTCACTAGAAAGCTTCTGATGCAAACCAAATAAGTCTTTCAGTGTGGTCCCTACTATTGGATATTGATTCCGTCCAGGTTTCGTCAGTCACAAGTCAAACTGAAAGATTTTGCTGTGATTTCTGTAAATTAGTACGATTTAGTGTTCTCCTATTCTGATTTTTTATTACATTATTTCAGACCTCCAAAGGGTGCTGTAATAATCTAACAAACCATCTCTAAAGCTTATTGCCTATAGCTGCAGTGGAAAGAGGCATTCTATCGCTTGCCCCATGATTTATTGAAAAGTTAACCAGACAGTATTTATTTAATAGGTTTCATCTAGTATTTGCTTCCAGAGGGTACCTCTTCCTTGCTGCTCTCTCATTTCTTTCTTCTCCTTTTTCCTCTTCTGACTCTTAGCCTGTGGTTGCTCCTATTCACTGGGCTATTTTCTCTATAGCTTACAGCACTGCATTTTTGGTGGTGCAGGTATAGGACGTATGGACTAACAGCATTAATGAATTAGCAGCTTAATTGGTTGCTTGGTAGACAGCTGTGAAATTGAAGGCAAAGCAATAAAAAGTGGATCATACACGTATGACTACATTCTCATTACGGGCTCTGCTAATGGTGACGTTTCGATGATGTGCCCCAGAAAGCATCCTCCTCACTGCACAGAGAGCGAGGTGATCTCTCCTGGAATTTCTCCCAAAAACCTGAGCATCATATTCCTCTCTCCACTGTCCTGCCTCATGATGTGCCACCACCTCCAACTCTTCTACTCAGCAAGTTAGGTGACAGATGAGGTTGTGCTGTAAGAAGGAAGAGCTGTGGTCAGTGACTCTACGTGGATGACCACAGGCCCACTCTTGGTGAACTGAAGCTCTGATGTGGTCTTTCGTGGGCATGTTTCTGAAGGGTGGTGAATTCAAAACTGTTTGGAGAGTTCAGATTTATTTCTGGCCCGCTGCTTGCTTTGGACAGTTCTGAAGGAGGAATTCTTGACCGAGAGCCTACGCTTCCATTATCTTTTGGCTGTGAAGCAGGGCACACATCCTGATTTCCCTAGTGACTCCTGGTGTATTTCTGAAATTGAAATCTACAGATTTGTTTTCCCAATAGGAAAAAAATTCAGAATATATCGCTATAAGAAAATCTGATTGAGTACTTACAGGTGGTATTTTATTCAACCAGTAGGCAATTTCAAATGAGCATCAGAAGTCAAACCAGTGTGACTATTTCAGGGAGATTTGTTCTCCTTGAGGAAGATACCTTACATCTTTGGCTCCTGGTCCTAAAGACAGGGAGAATTTTATAGGCCTTTCTTGAATTGATACTTTGAAATGCTATCAAAAGTGATGCTTATAGCCTGCCAGTAGGGCTCAGTGGACTGAGCGTCGTCCCATGGAGGATGAGAAGTCAAAATTCGAATCCCGGGCAGGGCACATGCTCAGGATGCGGGCTCGATCCCCAGTGGGGGGCTTGCAGGAGACAGTGGACAGATGGTTCTATCTATGTCTTCCTTCCTCTCTCTCTCAAAAAAATCAATAAAAACATATTTTTAAAAGTGATGCTTAAATATAATCATTTACTCAGATTTAAGCATGTTATATAACCAGAACATTTTTTTTTTTCACTCCTGTGCTGTTGTTTTTAACTTACCAAGGAAAATTTGTTTTTTGTTTTTTTTAAGGCTTCTTAGGGTTATAAATTATTTCCTATATTAATGTCTTTTAACTCAGTATTGTAGTTAAAATTTGCCCCAATGCTCTATCTTTTACTACAGCAGAATTGGACAAGCCTAAGGAACAGTAATTTATATTGCTAAACCTTGTTCCAGCTCTTGAATGTCAAGCCTCTAACTACAGCCTCTCCACAGTATGGGTTTTGGGTGCCGGAGGGCAGTTTTGGGAGCATGAGGGCATGCTGCAGCGCGGTGTTCTGTCACTCAGGGCTGTCATCCGTTCCAGTGCCCCCAGCCGAGCCACCTGCTTGCCCCCCCTCATTTCCCAAGCTGCTTTACTTACTGGCTCCCTCTGCCCAGGCTGTCAGATTGTTCTGTTGTGTCCTGTGTCTGAAGTACCCAAACCCCACGTGGCTATAGGAAGGAAATACAGAAAATCAAACAAGAGACAGTCTCTCCGCTTTGTCGTATTTCCCAGCTGACCTTGGGGGGACTCTGCAGAGGTGTGCCACTGCACGGAAGGTGTCCATAGCCTAAAAGAAAGTGTCCAAGTGACATGGGTGAAAAGGGCCAAAAGGTGCCAACTTCCAGGTATAGGTCTGTAAGTCCCAGGCTGTCACGTACAGCATGGTGACGATAGTGAGCAATCCTGTATCGTACATTTGAAAGTTGCTAAGGGAGCAAATCTTACAAATTCTCATCGTAAGGGAAAAAAATTGTAACTATGTGTGGCAATGGATATTAACCCAACTTACTGTGGTGATTATTTCATTATACATACAAATATAGAATCATTATGTTGTACACCTGAAACAAATACACTATTTTATGTCAGTTATATCTCCATTAAAAATATTGTTGATAATCCTGCCAAAAAATTGATAAAGGAAAATGTTGATAAGGCTGGGAGGATTATCTGAATGCTGGTATGTCTTATAGAGAACAACATAAAATAAAGACTTTCGAGGGTATGAGTTTAGGTTGGATATATAATAACTGCATTCACAAAGAATGCATTCACAAAGAATGAGCAAGTCCAGGGAGTTTAACCACAAACACACTTTCAGTAAAGATGTATTAAACAATATCTGATGAACTGAACTCTGTCAGGAGTTGGGTGTTAGGGAGGAAGCAAATAGAGAAGGCGATCTAGAAGCATGAAGAAAATATGGCCTTAGCCAAGGCCAGGTCTCACCATCTAGTATGACAGGAGATTATTTAGTCATTATGGAGATAAAATATTTGTGACTTTATGAGCTATGGAATATATTCGTTGATGTCTGCAGTTATTTGCCTGCGCTTGTAAGTGAAAAAAAATGCAACCTGGTCAGTAATTAGAATCACCATTGAAATCCCACAGTTCACAAAAGTCACCTCAGAGGAGATGGAACATCAGACTGGCTCTTTGTGAGGAGAAATGTCCAGGAGGGTGAAGTGGGACTTCTCCTGACCACTCCCTTTGCCTGAAGGGACCCTCCAGAGGAAGGTTAGGAAGGTCAATTATTTACAAGATATTTGCTGAAAGTCACAAAGCTGGGAGGGTAAAATCGGTGAGATCGGGAAGGTCTTTGTGGCAAGTAGCTGATGGTTTGTGCAGGCAGAGAAGTCAGAAAGCCATGTGCCGGGGGTGCGGGAGCTGCAGTTCTAGAGCAGCGAGGTTTCCCCAGGGCAGGGGACCCGTGGGGTGGGAGGAAAAGACTCCACCAAGGTGAAGAAGTAAAAATGCAAGAAAACCAAAACGGAGAATAGACACTGGCAAAAGGCAGGGAGAGAGCAAACTACTAAGAAAGAGAAACCATTGCCATTTAGAACCACAGATAGCATCTGATTAACTATCTCCCTTCACAGCTAAGGAAAACGTCCAAGAGAAATCTAGTGAGTGACTTCCTAAGAGCAGACAGTTAGGAAGGGGCGGAACTGGGCCTAGAATCCACTTGGCCTAATCCTCCATCCACTCTCTTGCTTTGCCATCCTGAAGTTAGCCATCACGGGAAAGAAATGAGGGCACGCAGCACAGATGGGATTGCCTCACTCCTGCTTTGTGTAGATGCAGTTAGCACATGACATAGACATGGGGAATACATATCAGATACTAACGTCCCTAAGCTTCAACCCCAAGAGGGAAATGGAGGACATTAGGTCCTTCTGCAGATGTCTCTGAGCTTCTGAGAAGTGACCCACAAGGTGATTTAGCTTGGAACCCACAGAGGATAGCTGACAGTGGTTAGATTGTAGGCATGGTGGACATGCAGAGCCACGCCGGCTCCGGCTTTGTGGCCAGGCCCTCAGCACCACACACACAGTGGCATTGGGTGGCAGAGGCCCGCGGCTTTCCCAGACCTTCACCACACTGATTTCATCAGTCAGTCCTAGAAGACACTCCTCTCCTCCAGCTTCGTAGCATACCCTCCATACTGAGCCCTCACCTGTCTGCTACAACTCCATTAGAAGGTTTAAAATTCCATTTCATATGTATATCTAATGTTATATTAAAATTGCTTGGGGAACATTCCGCCATCTCCCAAAATAACTGCATTCACAAAGAATGAGCAAGTCCAGGGATGCACAGAGCTCCCAGAACAGTGATATTGTCTATTCTTTTTAAATTGCATATGAAAGGGAGCATGCTCGAAATGTTTCCTGACATCATACTTAGCATAATCTCTGGCTTATGTGGATGAATATTTGAGGAAATGCAAAATATAAAAACTGGAACTTTTGTGTGTATGTGTATATGTTTATGTTTTTGTATATTTTATAAAGAGGACTGAGAAGATGAGTCCAATATTCATTTAATTTCATTTTCCCATGAGTGGGAGATATTGCAAAACTCTGGGCCACAGAAAGAGGTTGGTGTATGTGTGGCATACAGTGGTGTAAGACATTGCATAAAATGGTTTTATCAGGATTACGATAGTCTTTGTGAACTCAGCTAACAGATTTTTCAAACGCATACTAATCAAGGACCAAAGCAAATTTAAAGTAGATTTCAGGTCAAAGCTTGTTAAAATCATCAGAATAATTTACAGCTAGTGTTACATGGTTTGACGAGTAGAAAAAAAAAAAGAACAGGGAACAAAGAAAAAAATAAAACACCTGTTAGCTCAAGTACAAACATTGTATTTCATTAAAATTATTAAAGATTGAGACAGTCGAAGAATGATCTCATTCCTCCCATTCTAACATTTCTAAAAAGGAAACATGCCCAAAGCAACCATAAAGCATCATGCAAGCGCTACAATTCAAATGTAAAAAGGTGAAGCACCTTCTCTTTCTTGGAAATTGGAAGATGAATGGGGGCTCCAGGTCTCCCAAGAATTCTACTTTGTAGGATGTGTGCTAAAGGGGCCAGCTGTTATACCATGATTCATCCACTTTGTTTTAAAGACGACCTCTTAAAAACTGCCATTTACAAGGTATGAAAACATCCATGCATTTGCCTTAAGCAATCTATATTTAAGATATTCCTTGGCTTTGATCCACAGTGTTTTCCAGATTTCTTTTTTCTTTCATCAATTGCTTTAGCAAATGGAGATATACAGTCAGCCCACCCTAACTTTAAACTACCAATCTGCCCTGACATGCAACAAAAATGGGATTAATGTATGCTCTGAAATATGGCTCTCCTATCCAACAATTAGAGTATTTCTTTGGAAATTGGGAAGCATGTTTTCCTAGGGTTTCCCCCCTTTTGCCTGTGAGTACTACCTTATTGACATCGCTGACTCCAGTTCTTTGTTGAAATGAGTTACATCCTATGGGGCTGTAGCATGGACTTGCCCAGTGGTTCAGTAAATTACAGCATTTTCATGGGATTATAGATTCACAAACAGAGATAATTGCTGTTTGCCAAAAGCTTTTATTAGCTTTGAAACAAAGGAAAATCTGTCTTTGTCAATTGCTTGGATGTAGCTTTTCTATAAAACCAAAGATCACCACGGCACCCTACTTTTCAGCATTCATTTGAACAGCAAGGGGTTGTTTTTGGACAGTCTGCTTAGCTGTTTCAGTTTCACAACTAGCTTTCTGGTTAATTATGCATTTCAGGCTAGGGAGGTACTGGCCCGCTTGAACCTCTAAAACGCTTTAGTTCTACGTTGCAATCGCGGAAATGCAAGAAATACCACCTTCAATCAGTCAATGGCTCTTACAGCCCATATTTTATCTTTTAAAGAATGTATAAGACTTATGACCAATAATGATATCTATTAATTTGTTAAGTATTTTTTGGATTTGGTTCCTCAACAGGCACAGAGTTTTCAGATACCGAATTGAACAAATTTGATAGCTGTTGCATAAAATGATGTATAGGAACATGGCCCTTTCACATCACCATATCTGTTGCAAAGAAAATGTATTCCTGAAGGCACTGGAGAAAGCACTGCACTGCAGATGGGGTGTAGAAGTGTCTCACTTTATGCAAATGGCTAAACATACGCAAGGTTTGGTGATCACAGGGATATACACGGAAGAACAACAGAGAAAAAAGATTTGTTGTAAGATACGTGTCGAGAGCAGCATTTCTTCTGATGACTGACAAGTGAGAAAGCTGTAGAGACATAGAGGCATGTCTCAAAGGTAGGTTTACAGGTGTCATGCAGGTTATGATGATTACAATAGCTGTATAACTCAACAAGAAAAACTCTGTTGTATGTACTCACAACTGTAAACCTACTTTTGCTCGCCCCTGTATGTTAAAATTCATGGATCTACTTTATCTTGATAGTCTCAGGTGAATAGGTTCTGTTAGACACCAATGGGTCTGCAAATCTATGATAATCTTAAATTTATGAAAAGTTCTATTTTAAAATAATCAAGTGAAATAGTGTCACTTAATATTCAGAAGCAACAGAAGCTTTCTACTTATTTTCTTCGGGGCACATTTGGCTGTCAGGAGTTTATTTTCACTTCACAGCTGTATTTGCATGCCCTTGCCTTCAGAGACAATGCTATTATTATTCATTATTAGTTACACATTTGTTTGGGATGCCAGAGTGCTTTCTATGAATCGGTTCTGTGCCTTTGGAATCTCTCGCAATAAATGTTCTTTACTATTCCAGAGGTAACGTGGAATTTCCAGCTGACTGTGTATGAACAGAGGAATGGCAGGGGAAATCATAACCGAAAGGTTTTCCAGATCACTGGGAGGATTGCCTAGCATACCTAGGAGTCAGATAGTCAACGACTTGACTGTTTCAGACGAATTAAAGGCTGCTTCTGAATTTGCTTCTGTCGGGAAAGTGAGGGCAAAGAACGAAGCACTCCCTTGGTGGACAGTACTGTCCTCAGAAACTGCAGGACAAAGGTGTGGGCTCCTAGGACTTGGGCGGATGGAGGGAGTAGAGTCTGGCTGGGACTGTTTGGAAGGGAGCCACTGAGAAAGCTCTGTGGGCTGTTCACACTGCTAACCATGGAGCAAACGCACTTCCTTCTTGAGTAATTAAGGGTCTACTTTCTTCTTAATGCTTGGATTACAGGCAGAATTTTTTTGCTTTGCAAAATGTTTGCTTTTGAATAAAGGTAATTGGCATGCCGTCCTGAGTAATACAAATTGCTTGGTAATTTTCAAGCTTGCCTCATTTTCAGTGTTTCCTAGTCAGTGAGGATTAACTTCAAATACCAATTTAAATCTCAGCTTCAGTTCCCAGATGATTGCGTGTGGCGCTATTGAAGTGCATTGCGCATGGAACCTGAATCTTGTACATTTGAGTGTCATATGTGAAAGGCACAGATGCCTAATTGGGGGGGAGAGGGGTTCATGGCTTAAATTTTGTTAACTGCTACTCAGATCCGGAGCAGCAAGTCACAGATAAAAATAAAACGATGCAATTGTGTCAGTGACTAATAGCGAAGGCTTTCATTGGAAGGAGGTGATTTACATGAGCCCGGAGCGCAAGGAACAAGCAGGATGGGACCGGCGAGGGGAGCAGCTGGAGCCCGCTCCGGACAGGCCTGGCAAGCGTTCCTGTCCTTTCCTGTGGCGGAAGAGATGGGCTCCAAGCCCTGCGGGTGGGATGAGGTAAAGGGTTTTTCTTGAGCGCTGGCAACGCGGCCACCATGACCGAGGGAGAAATGAATGAATACGAATTTGAGTTGGGACAAACGTCAACGCGAAATTGCCTGTGTTCAGCACCAGTGTTTTTACTCGACAAAAACCTAGAATTGTACACTTAGGTGGGATTTCAGATGTGGGACCGTCTGCACGTGTGTTTTTAGCATGTGCAGTGTTCATAAAGAGGGCCGATAATACGGGGGGAGGCAGCGAGGAGAGGTCAAGATATTTCTTCCTTGGGGAACACTGGCTTGGAGGTCAAAGGAGGCTTGTCCTGGTGGCCAGTGGGTGAGTTAGGGCTGCGATGTCACGGTGTCCTGGGACGTATCTTCTTTTCCTCCTGAACTCAGAATTGTCTTTCTTTCTACCTGTGGGAAGAGTGGCTGTTTCTAGGTGCCAGGTGGCCTAATAACAATGCTAATCGTAATAAATAGGAACTTCAGAATACGTTACTATTTACAAAGGCCTTCTCACCCTACCCACTTGGTGCTCACCTGCCCCAGCGAAGCTGCACAGGCGTAGTAGAAGGAACATGAGAACGTTAGACCTGTATAAAAACTCTTGCGATCAAATGTATCACTTATTTCTGGGGGATGATTCTTTCACCTGGACAGTAGCGGTGATGTGCTGGCCTCCCCGATCCCTGGGAACTCTCAGGGTGCCAGTGTCTGTGTTCTGTGAACTGTAGAGCCGTGCAAATGTATAAAATGTGAATGTCCTCCTCACCCAGGCTACCAAAGTTGCGTGTTCCTCCCTGTTTCTTCTCTCCCTTGTATCCTTCAAATGTGGCTTTTCCCACTGAGTTCAACACTCCCTGCCCATTTCCTGCCTCTCCTTATTACAGGGAGAGTTGGCATTCTGGACCCTGCCCCCTGTGCCAGTTGGCAGAGTCCTTGGAAGGCAGATGCTCCATTTCTGACATCACCACCAAAATCTCTCTCAGTTGTCTGAGAGGAGCCCTCCCCTGCCCCCTTCCTGCCAAGGAGTTGGCACCTTTCTCTCCCCTAGCACTCTGCCCCTCCCACTTCATACCCCTCTGGAGCGGGCGGTCCCTCTCATTTCCTCCCTCCTGCCTACCTCGCCTTCTCCCCTTTTCTCTCCATCTGACACTCAAAAGTTTTATAAATGACGTTTACTTCGAGGCCAAGAGAAAAATAAAGAGTGCACAAGAAGAACCCAGTGAATGTATGGTTTTATTTTAAATGCATCTGCTCCCTTGCCAGGGAGGTTTGACTGGCACCATTTCTCGTTTCCTCGGTGAATTCTCAGATCACCCGTCTGAATCCTTTTCTCTTTCTCTGCTGGATGGATCTTCCCCGCCATTACCCACCCTCATCTTTCAGTTCTGGGATCTGCCTTCAGCCTCTGACTCTCTTCTCCTTAAACTTAAACTTACACCTATTTGTTAAACGGAATTGAATAGAGTGGCTAGTGATACAGATCCTTGATAGGCTATGAAATTTAGAAACTGATGTTCTTCATTTTGTTAGTTTGAGCAATTCTTCATCAGTGATTTACTTTTTAGATGCCCTTGGTAAAGAGAGAGGGGCTATTTATTTAATATTAGTGTTTCCCACAGTGTAGCATTTTGGGAAACAGAAGAATCTAAGGCCCCGAGGGAGCATTTAGATGGTTTTTCATTCTGGTGAGAGTCAGATAAAATATTGCAGTCTCTTTATTTTTTGAATCCAGACCTCTAGAGACTGGGTCATTCCGGACCTGAGTAAAATTCCTTCAGCTGACTTCCCCTCCGGGGCGTCTGCAGAAATCATGTTGGAGGGGCCTGACCCAGTGCAAGGTCCCAGTGACCACAACATGCCTGACGTGGGTTCTTGCTGACATTGTCCCTAAAAGGCCTTGATCCCAGGGTGGGGGAGGGGTCCGGGAGGGCCTTACAAAGTCCTGACAGCCCCACTCCATGTCAGTGTCCCCAAGGTGGTTTGTCGGCTGGGGGTTTCTTGTTGGGAAGAACCTGATCATCTGTTCAGCTCTTCCGCCGAGAAGAAGAATGTTCTCTAACCAGCAAAGGGAATGAAGTGATACGTCGCCGGCCTGGCTGTTCTGTCCTCTTTCCTAGCTACAGAAATGCTAGCAGAGAGAAGTGGGCTTTCTAAATACTAATCCTGACAGGTGCCTCTCTGAGATGCTAGCTCATTTGGGGCTTGGGGCTGTTTGTACCTCCCCCTTCCTCATTCCGTCTTTTCTCCCTTCTGACGGCCTCCGTTGCTGTCCTGTCCCAACACCACCGGGAAGAGGACTTGCCGCTGCAGGCCTGCGTCATGGGTCGCCACAGCAGAACCAGTTCCGTCCCGCCCAGACCCAGTCGCAGGATAAATACATGTGGCAAACACATTTGTAAAAGGAAGCAGAATAGATTAATAACAAGTGACTAGGCACCATCAGTGACTTGAAAAATTACATGGCAATTTTCAGTGGCAAAAGGGCAGGAACCTAAGACGGGGCTTCTTCTAAGCCTGTTTTCTCTTCCTGGCAAATAGCGATCAAATGGTGACATAGCAATGCTTCTCTCCTTCCGAGCACCCGGACATGACAGCCATGCAGCTCCGTCTGTTTCCTCCCAAGCCACTGGACTGGGCTGTGTAAACGGCAGAATCTGCTGCCTGCGCCCAGGACGCTGGGTCATCCTCGGTCAGTCGTAGCGGTGTGACGGCAGTTGAAGAGCTACAAGTATCATCGTGGCATAGTTTATAGCAGCAGACTAATCCGAACGGCTAAATATTTCTCAGTACGGAGGTGTTATGTAAATTACAAGGAGCGAGTGTAAAATAATCCTAAAGCTAATATTCTAAGCGAATAATCATCGACGACGAGATATCCGTATATTTTATCCCGCGAAAAAGGAAGATTGTACAATATTGAGTATTGTGCGATTACATTTTTGTCAAAGCAGAAAAGAACACGTACACAGGAGAAGTGTTTGGAAACTGTGTGAACGGTAGTTAACATTTGGTGGTCCTATAATGGCTATGTTCTTCTTTTGTTTATGAATTTGATAAGGAACTTGTACTGCTACTGAGATTTTTCTACGCTATTTAAAGCTTAACAACATAGCCCTGGCTGGTCTGGCTCAGCGGTTAGAGCATCGGCCTGCAGGCCAGAGAGACCTGGGTTCGGTTCCCGCTAAGGGCATGTACCTCGGTTGCAGTTTGTCCCCGGCCCTGGTTGGGTTGTGTGGGTGGCACCCACTCGATGTGTCCCTTCACGTCGATGTTTCTCTCTCTCTCTCTGTTCCTCTCTCTCTCTCTGTTCCTCTCTCTCCCACTCTATCTAAACAAAAAAATGAAAAAAATGTCCTCGGGTGAGGATTAAAAAAAAAAAGCTTAACAACATATAGTAGTAGAAAAACCAATATGCCCCCAATAACCGGGAACAAGCCGGTAAGGTGACATGCTGGGGAGAGGCTGTAGAGGTGATGCATCTGTGAGCACCCCCGCCCAGGAGGCCGTGCTGATGACAATGCACACTGAGCTTCTCCGGAAAGCCAGCCAGCCAGCAGCGGGGCCAGATCAGCCCAAAGGGCTGAAAAAGCATATCAAGACTGGAAAACGACTCCGAGGCACACCTGGTGCACCTTTGAGCCTGCAGTTCCGTTTGTGTTGAGAAGCAGCCAGAAAAGAAAAAGCGGCCCCGTGTTTTGGGAGCTAGAAGGCCGTGGGCGTGCTCGATTCTTTGCTTTCAGCGACTGCAGGGAAAACATGCGGTTTGGCCAGGCTGCCACGCGCGCCAGATGAACAGAGGGTCTCCCCGTTCTGTTACTTCCCTGGCAGTGGGGACATCCGTCGGCTCAGCTGTTTAATGTGTAAGTGCAGGGTCCCAGGGGCCGCTCTCCGGAAGGCAGCAGCTACCGACCGTAGCAAATTCGGTGTCGGTCCGGGAGCGCAGTGTGTCCCACTTTAAGAAAGTGCTCAGGGTCAAGGAGCCGGCTGTAGAGATCCGTGCAAATGCTGGCAAATCCAGGGGGAGAAAGAGAATGTTTTTCTTTGACCTATGAGCTCTTTTTCTGTTGATTCACCGGGTGGTCAATCTGGTGAGAATCGTGTCCATTTCAGAAAGCATCCTCCACTTTTCAGTGTGAGGCCTGAGTGTTGACATGTTTATGAAGCTACACAAGTGATTTGAATGTGCAGCCAGTGTTGAGGAGTCGGATCTGGAAAGGTCAAGCTTATCAAATGTATCCAGATATGTAATAATGACAATAGAAACACTTTCAAGTGTGCAGCTGGTGCTCAAGCCCGGGATCAGTGAGCCATGCTCCTTGCATCGATTTTCCACCAGTGAGGGCAGCTCTGTGGTTAGTTCACTTCCCTGTCCTCGTTGTAAGCAATGAAAAACTTGGCTGAGATGGCCTTTGACTATGGAATAAGACAAGCCAATTAATCCTGTCGGAACTGATCCATAACTCTATTATCCAGAAGACTCGTTTTTATCAACTGAGAAAAGCTAGACCATCATATGGGCACATTTAGCTCAAGACATGTTTATTCTGCTAACTCTGAACCCTGAAGTGTATGTAGGTCAGACAGAGAAAGGGAAAGGGGGCAGCCGGACACATGGTTGGTTACTTACTATGTACCAGGAATTGCTTTCAGTGCTGTGTGTTTATTTGTACTTAATCTGTGAAACAACAGTTTCGTTTGTTTCTGTTCAGGGGAATTACTGACCCAGTTCCTTCATGGAGGACTGAGATACACTCATCGCCATTTCTCAGTTAAGGCAGTAACACGAATACATTACCTTCCCAGGGCCTTAGGAATTGCACATTTAAACCCTGCTCCTCCTGCTTGGAATCTGCCCACCTTCTGCACATGCAGTGGGAAAGCACACCTTCCCAGCACCACCCTCAGGGAGGGTCCCTCAGACTAGCAGGGGGAGAGACCTAGGAAGGCAGGGCATCATTGCTGGATTAGTTGACCTTGACATCGCAACCTCTAGTTTCTCTGGCTTGTTTCTTTCATTTCTCTTCTCATGTTTTACCTGGTGATTAGAGATGATGGCTGAAAGGCTCGTGCTTAACAGAGATAAAATCTTATACAAGTAGCTTTTTTCTTCTTTTTTTTAAATCCTCATCTGAGGATATTTTTCTGTTTATCTTCAGATAAAGTGGGAGGGAGGGAGAAAGAGAGAAATATTGATGTGAGAGAGAGACACCAACATGAGAGAGAGACACATTGACTGGTTGCCTCCTGCGTGACCCTGACCAAAGCCAGGGACTGAACTACAACCGAGGTACGTGCCCTTGACTGGAATCGAACCCGCAACTCTTTGGTCCACGGGCCAATGCTTTAACTGCTGAGCGAAACCGGCCAGGACTAGGTTTTTTCTCTTTCTGATGAACCATCAGGTTCCAGAAAAAGTGAATGAGTTAATCAGGTATTTCTCCCCACCCTTTTTCATTGTCAACTATTTTTCCAGGCTCTGTAGGTATAGCATTGCCTATTATCCTTGGATGCAGTCTTGTTTTGCAATCCATTGCTTTCAGATTTTGATCATTGTTTTCTAAGGATCTTAAATTTGCAATAGGCTACTAGGATAGATGATGATGATGATGATGATGATGATGATGATGATTAGCAACAGAATTGAAGTCTAGGCTATAAGTGGTTTGCAGACCATCCATAGCTTTACGTAACCTTAGAGATTCATGACTGAGTGAACAGTTGAGAGCTACAGGGAAGGTGACAGCTCTGGAGCTGCTGCCTGACTGAGAAATACTTTCTGTCTGTGATCTGAGGATCTAAAGCAGAAAAGGGACCAGAGCAATTGAATGCATATTTGCTCCCCATTACATATTTCTCCCATTCTCCCAGTAGCTTTAAAAACATTTCATCAAAGGTTTTTGGTTTTCTGACAGAGATGCATTCCTTTAAGAGGATTTTTAACAACATTTCCAAGGTTTCAGGAAGTAGTAACTTTCTTCTGCTTCAACCCTTGCCCATCGCCATGATGTTAAAAGGAAATGCATATCCCGGTCTTCATTTCTATTGAAAAACAGTAGGAAATATGCTGAAATTGTAGAACAATATGGACAGTTATAAGTGTCAGTTTAAAAGTCAGTGTGTGTTCACTCTCCATATATGCTATTAATAAAAATGAATAGTCTACACCCTTGTCTGCTGTCATTTAAAACAGGTCTTTCATTCACTGAGGCTCCTATGTAAGCTAGGATCCAAGTTGATAAAGCCTTTAGATAAAGCCTTTAATTCCACATCTGTAATCTTCCCCATAGCTTCATTTTGAGTTCTCATCAATCTGATAATGAGCAGACATTTCTGAAAATTGAAAAATGTTTCGGTTCTCCTTTTGTTTCTCTTCCCTCCTCTGCCCTTTTTCTCTTAGGGCACTAAATAGGTAAAAGAAATGTAGGGAACCTAAGTCAGCCTCTGTTTTCCTCGGTCTTAAATGCTCTGACCTAGGCAGGTGGCATTTCCCACAAGGGTTTTTGCAGACTGGGGGGACACCCCGGGCAGGACAGCCGGTGGATTTGACATGAGGAATTGGGAAAAGAGGCCCCTGCAGCTTGGACTGTCAGTGATGAACCCCAGATTAGCACGGACCCTTGTCATCGGACAGGCCTGACCCAGTTCTGGATCGTTGTGTTGATAGTGTTTTGTGGTCCGAGTAGCAAGGCTAGGTCAGACTGAAGATCTGATTTACGTAATGCTGGAAAGGATTCAGCCAGCCAGGAGATTCAAGCAGGACTCTTTGTTTGATCAAGGATCAAACAATTGATTTCAGCTTCTCCAGCAAGGTGTTCCTACTTCTTATATTAGTCACCTCAAAGGATGCTTTTGTTTGTTTTTATAGTTGTTGTGGTCGCCCTACCTTCAGAGGCAAGTAGATTCCTTGTCATTTGAAAAAGCATTGTCTCGTCAGTCCCTGTGTTCTGGACATCTGTGGTCTCTTAAAGCTGAATCCATTAGGAGAGTGAGTTTGTTTGGGCAGACATGATATTCTACCAAGGAGCTGGAGGTTTCACACTCTGCTGGGAGACTGTGCAAAAGAAGAGACCTCTCCTCTTTAGTTCCAGAATCTTTGGTTTCCGTGTTCCGTATCCTGTCTGGGACTCGGGCCGAGTTCTTGGCACATGATATACTAACAATTGTCTTTCTGGGAATCTTCACATAAATAACAACTTCTATGGCCTTTGTGTGTGCCCATCATACCCTCTATTTACTCATATACCCCCTCTTTGCGCCTGGTTAAGTAGGCTTCTCCATCAGATTGCATTGCTTTCCTAAGCCAGCATAATGGGTAGATGAATATGTTCCTCCTTGGCAGGAATGGAAACTATTTTTTTTTAAAGAAGGAGGGAAAAACATGTTATGCTAAATCAGTAATTGCTATGGCAACAGGTACTCTATACATGTTAGAAAAAGAGATGGAAAATGCTATCACAGTTCTCCAGAAAGGAGGAGCGCAGAAATCAGTTCATGAAATTTTTTTTCACAGATCCATACATATGTATTGGACATCCATGATGTGCTCTGTACATTCTTACCACAGAGTATAATAGAAACTTGAGCCCTGGCCGGTTTGGCTCAGCGGTTAGAGCGTCGGCCTGTGGTACAGAGAGACCCGGGTTCGGTTCCCGCTAAGGGCATGTACCTCGGTTGCAGTTTGTCCCCGGCCCTGGTTGGTCGTGCGGGTGGCAGCCACTCGATGTGTCCCTTCACATTGATGTTTCTGTCTCTCTCTCCCTTCCTCTCTCTCCCTCCCACTCTATCTGTACAAAAAATGGAAAAATGTCCTCGGGTGAGGATTAAAAAAAAAGAAACTTGATGGTGAAATTAAATGCCATTTGCTTTGTTACAATTATCGCTATTGTGGAAAACCACAGAAAACACAGAGTGCACACCCTGTTTTCAATATAGTATTTAAATTCCGCTGCCTTGATAAATCCACATGAACAAAGGCAAACATCTTATGTAGTGAGCATAAACACCTAAATGGGAACGAATTACTCCCCCTAGAATAGCTATCTTTCTCCTTTGCCCACCTAGAATGTAGGAGTTTTTATAACGTGTTACATCCTCATTGGATGTCTAGTTCTTAATGTTTAGGGCAGGGTTTCTCAACCTGAGCACTGTTGCCATTTTAGCCCAGATACTCTTTGTCGTGGGGCTGTCTTGGGCGCTCTGGGATGTTTGGCAGCGTTCCCGGGTCTTACCTAACTAAATGCCAGTAGAACCCCCCAAATTATGACAACTAAAAGTGTCTGTGGACGTTGACCCATGTCACCTGGAGGGTTTATAACCACAGGTTTAAAATAAGCTAGTTGTGTTCTCCGCACGTGTGGTGCCTGAAGTAACCCACTGCCACACCAAGGGTCACGTGCATAAGTGTGAATGCTGAACTGCTCACCTTTTTGCTTGATAGGGTAATGTGGGTGATGACAGTTGGTGAATTTAGCTTACTTGACTTACATTAGTTCTTTGTCTGGTGACAGCCTATTATAGAAATAAAAGCACTGATTTTCTAGCTGCGTAATTTAACTGTGTTACCAGGTGAATTTTGACAAACCAAAGAACAACAGGATACTATTTCAGATCTTTATCCCTTTGTGTTAAAAAGTTATTTCCTAATTGTTTTTGCTAGGAGCATCTTTGTATGAGTTTATTTGGAATTGGAAAAGGTTTGCATAAATTAGAGTATATAACCAGAATTAAGACTTCAGGCTGGAAATGAGAAAAGAACATAATAATATTTTACCACAGTTGGGAGTGCAGGTTGTTTTTATGGGCCAAAAAAACATCTGAAAGAGAACAGATAAACATTTGGAACATGGAAATCCTTCCTTTGGTCCTATAAATGTCTTCTCATAAACGTCATTTGTGAGATTTTGTTATAATGCCAGGTAAAGTGACCACAGCAAAGATTTCTAGGTTTCTTAATGTACATGCTCTGAAAATTGACCCCAAAGAGCAATAGAATATTCTTGGAGGGTGTTGGGATTTTTTTCTCTAACTGAATAAGAAAAAATTGTGAAGCTGGAAGTGTGTTCTAATCATCACACTTTTTGAATTTTCAGAAAGAACAGAGGTGATGCTAACTTTTGTGTTTGGGATGTTGTGACTTTGTTCTTGACATTTTGTAATTCTGTAAAAAGAGGTATCAAATGTTGTAAAAGATTAGACGGTTTACATATTTTCTTTAATTGAGTTTATCTGTCTGGGCTAAAGATGAAAGACCAATAAAGTCAGTACTGTCCTGGCCAGTTTGGCTCAGTGGTTAGAGCGTCAGCCTGTGGTCCAGAAGGACTTGGGTTTGGTTCCTGCTAAGGGTGCGTACCTCGGTTGCAGTTTGTCCCCGGCCCTGGTTGGTTGTGCGGGTGGCAGCACGATGTGTCCCTTTCACGTCGATGTTTCTCTCTCTCTCTCTCTTCCTCCCACTCTAGCTGAACAAAAAATGGAAAAATGTCCTCATGTGAGGATAAAAAATAATAAATAAATAAATAAATAAAGTCAGTACTGGCACTGATCTGTCAATATATGTCTTCTGCTTTTTTGTCTCCTGACTTGTGCCAGCAAAGATGTATGCGTTTACTAGTCTACTCCAATCTCAAGGATGCTCACCAGGCACAGACAATACGTATTTAACTGCATGTAGGGTAAGAGCAAGTGAACCCAGAGATGAACAGTGTAATCTGCTTCAAAATTTGTAAACATTAATGCCAAAAGCCCTCGTTTGCTATATAAATCATAACCATGATGTTTTTCTTGTCCTCCTGCTCATTTTATCTTTTCCTCTAATTTTTGTTGTTGTTGTTGTTAATCCTCACCAGAGGATATTTTTTTTTCGTTGACTTTTAGAGAGAGTGGAAGGGAGACAGGAAAGGAGGGAGGGAGGGAGGGAGGAAGGGGGGGGTAGAGAGAGAGAGAGAGAAATATTGATGTGAGAGACACATCAGTTGACTGAATGGGGCCTGGGATCAAACCTGCAACTCAGGTACATGCCCTTGACCAGAATCAAACCCGCAACGCTTTGACCCAAGGGCCAGTGCTCTAAGTGCTGAGCCACACCAGCCAGGGCTTCCTCTAATATTTTGAGCATCAGCATTTCAGTACCAATAAACAAGAATGAATGTGAAGGAGATAGGCAGGGTGGATGGGGTAGACAAAAATCTTGAAAAGTTTTGGAAGTTTCAAAGATTTTTTCTTTTTTACCAAAAGCACAGAGCAACTTTGGTAGCTCTTTAGCAGATAGCACTTACCTACAGTGATGGGTGCTAGCTTGTCATATCCAGGTACTCGTGATGCTACATAGTGTGACTTACATGCATGGGGTAAGTAAGTCTGAACACTTATGTGTCCTAAATTTATCAAGGTATTTCTTTTCCTTTCTTTCCTTACAAATAGTGAGGTTTCTAGTTGTTTAGTTCTATCTAGACATTAGTTCTATTTAGATATTAGGTATCTGTTTTGCTTAGATATTCTATTATTAATACCCAGTTGCAAGGGGTAGATCAGATGATCTCTTTCAGTTTCCTCTAATCTGAACTTCTCTGATAAAAGATCTTTAGATGTGTGGATTTGTTTTTTAGAGAGGGCAAACGACAATTTGCTGTCTCTACCTGAGGACCGAATGAGAAGAAATGATGCTGAACTGGATCATGGATCATTTGGTTTCGCTCTGTGCAAAAACATCCAGAGTCCAGGACATTTAGTCACACAGTCAAGGAGGCTAGTGACATGAGGGTCTGCCTGAAAAGGTGCAGTCCTGGCTCCTTGTGTCACTGTGTGACGATAGACCTTTTTGTCTTCCTGACTTCGCTTTATCAGCAGCACAATGTTTTCAGCGCCCCTGAATTTCCTCTAAGGCTCAGTGGCTCCAGGTCTGGGACGAAGGCCCGTAGTGTGGAGGCGGGATGATTGCTGAGGGCCTTGGCTCTTCTAGTCCCAGCAGACTTGGAGGGCGAGGCTCTGGGACAGAGAGAGCAGGACAGACATGCTGTCCTGTCGTGGGATAGCCACAGGAGAAGATTTGCGGTGAGTGTCAGATTCCCTGTGGCTCTGTGCCGACCCCACACGGAGCGGGGAGAGACTGGGCTGGGAGCCCCTGGTGTACCGTTAGCCAGACAGTTGTATTTGCTTAAGAGAGGAGATCAGAGCTTTCAGAGTGTTTTTAGGTCTATTCTCTGCTTTTTCAAAAGGGGGCATATGCCTATTTATTCAAATACCTTCATGACACACTAGCAATTCCTTCCCATTCTGAACAGTAAATAAATAACTTTTCCTCAAAGCAGCCTTCCCCCTAACATGGAGTTATTTAAACATAACATCATAGTATATATGTATTATACTTAAATATGTATGTTATAATCTATCTACATATATATTGAAAGGCTACTAGAACCTTTGACAGGAAGGATTAGTAGAGGAGCACTCTAAATAGCCTCGTTTTTCAAGTTAGAAAAAAACAAAAAGAAAGAAAAACAGCTTCTGCAAAATGCTCTGTCTTGTCAATAATCTGTCTGGAAACAGGGGCACAGCTGCACCAGCCCCAAGATAAATCCACAATCATTCATTGGCTTCCAGTAGTTTCTGTTGTCTCTTCAGGCAGTTTGCTACCAGAAAACAGAAATGTTAAGAGAAGATAAAACGTCCATCACATTGGTTAGAGACTTTTGAAGAAATATGCATCTCATTTTCTTAAGCGGCTTATTTAGAATGATCTTACCAGAGTGTTCAGATTAAGTAGATGCAGACCCGTGATATCAGGATGTCCCTGGGGTGATGTTACGCGTCAGACTGTTAGAAGATTTGGTGGATGCCTAGATAGGTTTGTGTTTATGTGAAATAGCTCCTCACAGTAGGACCTGTCTAGCATACTGCTTGAGCAGTCACCTAGATCACTGGAGGTTTGTTAAAACACCTTTTGCTGAGGCTGACTGATCCCCAGGGGTTACATTCAGCCAGTCTGGAAAGGCGCCCCAAGAATTGGCGTTCTAGCAAACTCTCAGGTTCTCTGATATCGCTGGTCCAGAGACCATCCTTGGAGAACCGCTGGGATAATAATTATGCTCCTTAAACTATTTAGAATAATTAGTAGGAAGTATGTGAGAAATTGCATAGGTTTTGGAGCTGAGGTGAATCAGCCCCATTGAAGATCACATCTTGTTCATAATTAGAAACTTTTTTTAAAAAAATGGTAAATAAGTATGAGTCCAAGCTAAGAGATAGTTGCAAGATGAGCAGCACCTCCCCTTCAAGGAATGTACATGAAGAGAACAGAACCTCCCCTTTAGGGAATGCCCACAAAGGGAACAGAACCTCCCCTTTAGGGAATGCCCACGAGGAGAACAGAACCTCCCCTTTAGGGAATGCCCACGAAGGGAACAGAACCTCCCCTTTAGGGAATGCCCACGAAGGGAACAGAACCTCCCCTTTAGGGAATGCCCACGAAGGGAACAGAACCTCCCCTTTAGGGAATGCCCACGAAGGGAACAGAACCTCCCCTTTAGGGAATGCCCACGAAGGGAACAGAACCTCCCCTTTAGGGAATGCCCACGAAGGGAACAGAACCTCCCCTTTAGGGAATGCCCACGCGGAGAACAGAACCTCCCCTTTAGGGAATGCCCACGAGGAGAACAGAACCTCCCCTTTAGGGAATGCCCACGAGGAGGACAGAACCTCCCCTTTAGGGAATGCCCACGAGGAGAACAGAACCTCCCCTTTAGGGAATGCCCACGAGGAGAACAGAACCTCCCCTTTAGGGAATGCCCACGAGGAGAACGGGAGATAGATGAATCTGTCACTTAAACTTTCTATGAATTCTCTTACTTTACTATTGTGCCTAGGCTGTGAAATCCAGATGTTCCAGAAAGAAAAGAAAAGTTTCTTTAATTACTAATGCCCAACAATAAATACTTTTGCTCACAAATATTTTAATAGATAACATTTTTCTTTAGTAAGAACACACTGGTGGTAATTCTGTGTTTTCTTATTTGCTTAAACCACACCCATGATGTACAATGTTCAATTTCAGTTTCTTTAAAGATAGTTGCAAGGCACTCTTAATTGCAGAATCCATTTACCTTCTTCCAAATCATTTACAGCCATCTTGCCCGCATCAAAGTAGACACCTTTTTAAATTAAAACATAAAACCTAGCCCTGGCTGGTTTGGCGCAGCGGTTAGAGCGTAGGCCTGCGGTCCAGAGAGACCTAGGTTAGGTTTCCGCTAAGGGCGCGCACCTTGGTTGAGGTTTGTCCCCGGCCCTGGTTGGTCATGCAGGAGGCAGCCACTCGATGTTTCCCTTTCACGTCGATGTTTCTCTCTTTCTCTCTCTCTCTCTCTCCCTCTCTCCCTCTCCCTTTCTGTCTCCCTCCCTCACACTCTATCTGAACAAAAAATGTAGAAATGTCCTCGGGTGAGGATTAAAAAAAACCAAAACAAAACTAGTATTGTAGGAATAACTAGTCATATTTTAAGTAGTCATTTTATTTTTTTAATATAATATTTAATCAAAATTATCTAATAACAGCACAAAAGTGGCATAAACAGGTTTGAGAATAACAAACTGACCCTTGGTGCCTATGCATCTCCACCCTCCCAGAATACCTGAGAATGGTCTACTGCGTGCAGGTCATGTGCCATGGAGAGCAGTCAGCTCATCATGGAGTTCATCGTCAGTCCATCATTAAGTAGAGCTGGGCTAGGAGCTTCTATTGTCAAGTCCTACTGAGTACCCACAATGTGCCAGCCTCTGTGGGAGCCCATGGGTTTAGCCTTTGTTGATGAATGCACAGTCTAGTGAAGAAGACAGATGTGTAAAGAATTATAATATAGTAATAAGAGCTATGACAGAGGAATGTGTTAAGTGTCTGACATTGCGAAGGAAGGTTAGATTAGCCATATGAAGACAGAAGAATAGGGCACAGTAGAGGACATTTGTGGAATTTTGCAAAGTGAATAACATTTTGTCAAACTGAAGAGGGGAAAATCTATTCTAGAAAGATGAGTTGTGGGTTTACAAACTTGTGGAGGTATGTAAGAAAAGGAAGCAGCTATGAACTTTGCTCCACTGGACCCCCAGATACTAGGCAGCCTGTTATAATCACCTGAAGAGAAATACAGAAGGAGAGTTGTGGAAGGATAGAGAAACGGAAAGGTTAGCGCCAGCCAGCTGGATGTATGTGTGGGAGGATGTGATAGATTGGGGCAGGCTTCCTGGAGGAGGTGACGTTTGAACATTCATTATGCAGTAAACCATTTCAGGCATGACTGGTGTTACTGCAGAGCACAGCACCCTGATTCTGATGTCTGGAGCAAGCACAGAGGCTGCTGACAGAGATAAACAACTAGAAATGTGGCTAGTGAACTTGGAAATATTCCTCTCTGTGGTCACATGCTCTTATAGGAAACACTCTCTTACAGAGGTGATGGGACCCTCAGATCCTGGGTTTCTTTATTCTGGGAAAAACTTCTAACTCAGACACTGAAAGGTCTGGAAACGCAGCGAGTCAAAGCTGAGGGAGGGAAAGAACCTGGCATGTCACAGAAAAAGAGACATTTTTACTGCCCTATTTTGGGTCATATCTGCAGGGTGATTTGTTGAAAAGTAGCACATTCCCTAAAGAAATAGGACACCTGGTAACCTTTATTTTCATAGAAAGACCAAAATGGCTTTAGCCAGATTAGTAAGTAATTTCTGCTTTCCTGAAGTTGTCAAAAGCCCACTTAGAGCCTGTGTGGACCCTCATTACTCAGGAAATCCTATTAAGTATAATCATTGAAATTCTAATAAGCGTGGCAATAAAATAATTTAGGCGCTCAGTGCTTGCCACGAGCTAGTTTATTTCCCTCTCTTAAGGTGGGGAAGCTTGTTTCCAGTCCAGCTGGCAGAGCCCACTGGTGCAGACTGATTAGTCATGATGTCAGTCAAACTTCGACCGACAAATCAGAAAGTATCTAAACATCTGTCTCACAGGTCTTGGCTAAAAAAACAAAGTGGGCTGACACAGATACTTTGGTTTCCTTATGAAACTTTTTTGTGAAGACTAGAGAGTACCATGAAGAAAGTGAATCAGCTACATGTTCATTGCACATCAGTACCTCTCTTTGTGACTTTTTATATAATCCCTATGATTGATTTAGTCTTTTTCAAGGCTGTTCTGTAACTAGACTGTGGAAGCGAGGACCTTGACATATACTTGAGCCTAACTCCTACTGCCCCTCAGCATGGGCTGGGGATCCTTGACCCCTCCAAGCCTCATTTTGTTATATGGAAAAGAAGTGCAAGAATATTTGTCTGACTTACCTCTTAGTATTGCTATTGAAATAGAGCAACAAAAATGCTTTGTATTGCTATTGAAATAGAGCAACAAAAATGCTTTGTAAACTGCAAAGCACTAACCAACTTGAAAGTACGAATATGCGATTTTGTACACCACTCATTGTGGACAGTATGATACAGTTATAGTGCCACGAAGTGCTGGTGTGTGGTATCGAGTTTTGAAATGTTTTATTAACATTCACATTCAAACAACATTAAGACCTACTAGAGTTCTTTCTTAATAACTTTACATTGGCAGAATATTCGAGTGAGCTGTTAAACTTTTATGGCGGATGTGTTTTACATTAAAGTTAGCCTGAAAACGTGATAGATTTTTTTAAAAAGAATCGTCATCTCTATTAGCTAAAATGCCTTGATCATCACAGAAGCCAACTAGATATAGAACAGCAGTTACCAAAGTGTGGCCCCTAGATCAACAGCATCAGTATCACCTGGGACAGTGACCAGTAATTCTGGAGGGTCCGCCATCCACGTTTCAACGAGCCCTCTCAGAAGGACCACTCTGAGGCTGGCGTAAATAGCAATGGGGAATTTGAGCCCTTGCATTTATTCACTGACTCACTCAAAGAAGTATTATAAATAACATCTATTATGAAGCAGACTCTGTTCTAGAAACTGGATGTAGAGCAGTGAAAAGGATGGGCCGAGAGCCTGCCCTTGTGGGGTGAACCGTCTGGTCTGGGGGGCAAACAGGAAACGAATAAGTTAATAGTGATAAACACTATGATGACAAAATAGAATAAGGGGATGGAGAGTCAGAAGACTGTTGTTTTAGGAAGTGCAGTCCAGGGGTGAGGGAAGCGAGGACAGGGTACGGGGGGTGGATAATTGGTAATGGAAGGAGACCTGACTATTGTATTGACACACAATACAGTGTACAGATGATGTATTGCAGAATTATACCCTCTGAAACCTGTATGATCTTACTAACCAATGCCACCCCAGTAGTTCAATTAAAAAGTTCTTTTAAAAAGTAAAATAAAGTGTCATCAAAAGAGGCCTCTCTAAGGCAGTGGCATCGACGCACAGCCTCTTAAAGCGAGGGCACGCTAAAGAGGGCAGTGAGCGAGCTGGGCAGCAGAGCTGAGCAGGAGCTGAGCAGGAGGGGTCGCCGGGCTGATTCTCTCCCAGCCTCTGGCTTCCGCCTTCGCCACACACGTGCCGCCTTCCTCTCTCTGCAAGTGGGACCTGCTTCTTCCACTTTAGTCCGAATCGGAAACTCCCAATGAAGAATGTGATTTTCCCAGACACTTCTGGTGAGATCCCTCTCCTGGCTTCCTGCCGCACTCGGAGCGAAAGCTCCCCAGACCCGGTCTCCTGCTGCCTCTCAGGCCCGTTCTCCCCACCGCTTAGCTTCCCAGGCTGCCTTCACCGTTTCTTCCTCTTCTGCTCCAGGTTTCCACTCCCGAGGGCCTCTGCATCGGTTCCTCCTCCTGCCCGGAACACGTTTCTTTTAAAAACCATCTTGTCTTGCTTCCTTCTTTCCTTCAGGCCGGTATCAGATGTCACCTTCTCCAAGAGGCCTCTGGGACTATGGAAAATGCCTTTCCCTGGGCTTCCCCCTGTAGCACTGATCAATATCAGACACATATGTTGATTTTTATGTAAACTGTCTATTTTCCTTTCACCAGAATTTAAGCTCTATGAGACTCTATGGGGCTTGTGTCTGTTCTAGTCGCTACTTTATCACCAGCTCCCAGAACAAGGCCTGGCGCGTAGTAAGTGCTTAATACCTATTTGGTGAATGAATGGATGGATGCAGGAGGTGCAGGATACTTTTCTGCAAAGCTTGTGGATTGAAGGTGAGTTTAGAGTGAGAGCTGTAAGACAATGGGGAGGTTATAGTTGGGTGTAGTAAAGAATGTTTCAATCGGCTGTGAGACTTTCAATACTTCAAGACATGAGTCTTCCAGCTTAGTCTTCAACCAAATGGCCTTGAGGAAGTCACTGAAGCTCTGTGTCCTTTGGTTAGAAGACCATGCAGAGTTCAGGGTCTCTGCTCAGGGTCTCACAAACTTGAGGTCTTCAAAGTTGTTGGCAGAACTGCTTTCCCTGGGCACATAGACCTCGTGGGGGCTGTGGAGTATTCAAGGCCAGCAAGAGGATCTCTTTGAGACTCTTTCAGTAAAGGCTTGGGGCCTCTTTTTAAAAGCTTACCTGATTAGATCAGATGCACCCAGGAAAAACTCTTGATTCAATTTAAGTCAAATGAGTAGGGATCTGCGCACTCTCTTCACTTTTGCCATATAAGGTAATCTAGTCTTGGGAGTTACATTCTTTTTACCTTTGTCATAGTCATCGGTGAGAAGCAAATTATGTGTACTTCTCATGCTCAAGAGAAGGAGATTATATATGGTCATGGGTCATTGGGGGTCATCTGGGATTTCTGCTTGTCATACCATAATAGTTTGGTGACTTCATGAGACAGAAGAAATAACTTCCCATTTTGGAAATGAAGTATTCATAATCTTTGGTTGGCCAGAGGAATTTTTTGGGCCCCACTGCACATTCATGAGGATGTATAGAAGCTATAGGTTACCATGCCTATTTTTGTGCCCGTTTATGAATACATGTTCATAAAATTTAGTCTAAGATTTGCTTTCATGGAAAAGACCACTTGGTAGGGAGATTGTAGGGAAAGAGACAATAGCTACGTTCTACCTCTGATCTTATGGGACCATGGACACTTACCAAAATATTGAGAAGCAAATCGGCCTAGCTCTGTTTACTTAAAGAAATCATTAGGGTGCTTCCTTGTCCATTGTCCCAAGTTTGAGTCTGTCAAAGAATGCTAGACGGCTGGGTAACAGTTACATCCTTAATTTGTGTAGCAATCAGTGAAACTTAAAAAAGAGCAGGATAATGGTATTGAAAAAAGGTGATCTGGGAAACTTTTAAGTTGGAAAGCTTACTTTTTTATTTAGCCCTATCTGGCTGAGTCAACCTACAAACCTAGTTGTCTAGCTCTGTATAGTTGCTGATGTTTTCAGCTGCTTCAGTGTTTGAGGGATGGATCTAACCTTATCTGAAATCCCCAGAATAATTGACTAGAAAATGCTTAACAAAATGTATTTGATTCAATATGTGCTAATGATCCTGGAATCATATGTCGTACATGGAAGCTTAATGAAGATGCTATGGTATTTGATATCATGTTGAAAATCGAACATGGAAAATTCTTGTAAACCTATCCAAATAAGGTATCTCTTTAAAGTGAACTACACTTTGATAAATGGATATATTATAGGTTTGTTAGGTAGAAAATACTCTACAACAAAGTTTTAAAATTCCCTAGTTAGATCAAAAAAGAAACCAAACAAAGCAACTGAAAGGGAAATATTAGCAATATTTTGAGTCAGTTATGTCTCGAATTCATCAAAATCAAAGGTACCAATTGATAACTGTGTATTTGCTGTTCTGTAACTCCCTTAGCCTTTCCCTTGTTTGTTTATCGTGTTCTGTGGTTGTTCATAAACAGATTGAGCATTCCTTCGATCTCAGAATTTCTTAAAAATATCAAGTGTGTCTTGTGACCAGCATCAGCTGCAAACACAGCATCAATTAACTCACCAAAACAGGGTCTTTGGTGATTAATCTGTAATGACAGGCTGTTCTCCCTACCGATTAAATTCATTATCAAGCAGCCAGAGGTAGAACACGTCTCAGGAAAGATGGATTGCTCTGGAACTACCTTTCTGCTGTGTACCGATGCTGCTAGATCTGGAAAATAAGAAAGACGAAAATGCAAGGGTCTCCTTTAAAGTAGCTAGTCTATATGTCCAGTGCCTCAGCTCCAAAAAACAGATTACAACCGTAAGCATATGTCATCTTTAGTCATTCATAAAGCATTTGAAACTGTTTTATTATCACAGAGGGGGAGTGATGAATCTCTCCAAGGGTCCTGCGTGTGAGTCCAGCCAGGAATATGAGTGTCCTTGTTCTGTCCACACCCACTGTGGTACATCCTATCGCCAGCAGAGCTGGACCTGGGTAATACTTTTCTAAACAGGTGCCCATTCTCTCTTCTACAAGCCCATCCATACCAAATTAACTTGCCTGGGTGTGATCTAGTTTCTTCCCTTCTGCAACACACACACACACACACACACACACACACACCCTCCGAATAGTCTTAAGCCTTTTTTATATCTAAATTCTATTCATTAATTCCATTTTCACTTTAGTGTTTCCCTCTCCTCCTAATCTGTAGGACTTTTGGTATTTAAAGAGCACCTTCTGTAACTTAACTTTATTTCTGGATGGTTGTTTTGCATCTTCAGTGAACTTGTGGGTGCCCAAGGGTATAAAAGTCCAGACTTTTACTCCATTGTGCCCTGTGTTTCACACTGGGACAGGCAAGGAGTGTTGTAAACAACACTCTCTCTGAGCTTTCTTAAGAAAATAACATGAATTTATTTAATCTATCAAGTTGCCTCCTAAGCCATCAGATCCATACTCATCTGAAGATAGATGAAGGAGAGTACCTAAACCTACCGCTTTAAAAATGCTGTTAGGAGAGAGGGAGAGCAAAGAATAGGGGAATGGAGGAGAGTATGGATACATACAATGAAATCCAATACTCCCAAACCACTTGTTGGTTTGTTTGGTTCTAGGCAGGAGATACGAGAATCCTGTACTACAGATCTTACTGTGCAATTTTGATTATTACTCAGGACCTCAGAGCATTTGTTTCCTTATAAGATTAGATTTACTAATACCTGGTCCATGAGTTATTGGGCAAGCTAAATAGAGTAGTAGTGTGTAAAACAACTTGCAAACTACTTAGCTTAAAATAAATACTCAAGAGATCTTAGTCTTCCCCCAAACTGTAAATTAGTCTCGGGGTAATGTTAGTGGGAGGGAAGGAGGCTGACTCTAAGTTGATTTTTGGTTATGTAGGATATTATTGATATTGACATTGAATTATAGAGCATGGGAGATTTAATCACAACTGTGGTTATCTATTTTTGAAGAGCCATGCTTTTGCTGAGATGGACCCAAGGCAGAGGACCTGGTGGAAAGTGGGTTCAATCATTCAAGACATCTTTGTGTATAATAAAGGGACAGAGTTACATATGCTGAGAGAAATTTAATTTTGCAGTTGATATTCATCCCTTTGTAAACTCAATCCTAATATTATAAGATCTCAAAATCTAATAACAGCTTTTTGAAGAGACATCCTTCCAAGCAAGAAAAGTAACAATATTGTTGATGCTAATAAGCGTTTTGACTTTGCTGGACTTCCTTCTTCAGTTTACAGTTGATGACATAGTTTAATGTTTCCCAAGTTGGTTGGGTAAGTTTCTGAGGGCACTGTAAGGCTGATGTAGGTATTTTGTATGAATTATTTTTCCCCCTTTAGCATCTTTCCTCCTTTGTATTCCCTCAACACCTGTCCCCATAAACCACCTGGGACTTCCCTTCCATTCACTAGCAGGTGAGGCAGTAAGATTAAAACCAGAGATAATGACTTTCCATTGTCACACTGGGGAAATGAATGAAACAACAAAATATCATCCTATAAACAATGGCTTGTTAACTGCAGGGGAGCAAGTATCTTCAGCAAGATTCCTTAGAACCCAAACTCATAATGGAAGTGCCTTCAACCTAGAAAGAAGGGGGTGAAATGTTACCATTTCAAGACTAGTTGAACATTTTCAAGAAGTATTCTTTCTAACCTAAAAGATGTAGTGAGAAAGGAGGAAAAAACAGGAGCAAGAGCACTCTGAAGGTGGACCACAGGAAAAAGTCCTCTCTCGCGCCCCCTCTGGGGCAGTTAAGGCTCCAGAATGTGGACTCCAGTGGTCTTGGATGTTCATCACAGAAGTTTTATCCATGAGGAAAATACTTCAGCATGATAAACAGTGAGATTTCCCTGCAGGAAGGCAGTGGTGGCTTAAAATGGAAAGTGTTACATGTGCTTGAGGAAAGCTGATTAATGAATCTTACTTGTAAACATTGCCAAGGCTAAACGATCCCTATGGTAGAACACACATGCATACACATTATAAGAGCCATGGCCTCTGAGTTTTTTCCTCCTTCTTTTCCTTTTTCTTCTCCTTAGGAGTTCTGTGACCATATATAGCCATGGCATCAGCTTATAGTTGGTAGGATTCAAGTTTTCTGTTTAGATTCATAGATGAAAGTCTGGAGTCAAATGTGATTATTGTAAATATTTCTTGATTTCTGGTAGCAAGCTGTCTAATCCTTCCTGCATTAAGAGGGGCTTATCACCATTTTCTTCTCTTTAGAGTGTTTGGCTTTCGCAGCCATGCCTTAGGAAAGCATTTACATTGCTCTGGTGAGATGAAACAATGCCCATAAATTAAGAAATGGGCAGGACATCGCATCCCGATTTCATGTACGAATATAGCCCTGCGTTTGGTTCTCAGCGTCTGCCCAGGAGACAGACTCGGGACCTCCTTCTGTTGTAAAGTTGTGTTGTCTGGCTGCAGGGCTGCTGCTAGGGCAACGGAGGAGCCAGTGATGTCACATGCTCAGAACCTGCCTGCCAGAGACAGTGTTTGCACAGAACAGGGTCACTTCTGTGCAGAGGCAACTTTGCACACCCCATTCCAAAGAAATATAGTTTAACTTTTCAATCTTTCATGTTCCCGCTTTAAATATATTTGTCTCTGTTTGTTGTATCTCCAGAATCAGATAAAGTCTTTATAATAGAAAGAGCTAAGATTTATTGAACATTTATTATGTGCAAGTTACCATGCACTGTGTTTGACTTTCCTTATTTCATTCAATCTTCACAAATACCCTAAGAGGTAGAAGATATTATTTTCATCTTTCCTTTGTGAAATCAGGAAACAGGGGCTTGGTGAAGTAGACGTAAAGCTTTGGTAGACACTATCAGGTTGACGTGAACTTTGGTAGACAACTACCAGGCCGATGACAGTTGACAGGGCTGCCCTGAGTTTTTGTCTAACAACCTCTTTTTGCCTTTTTTTTTCCTCCCCAAATGCTACCCTATTTCTAAAGCTGTGATATTTATATGAAAGACAAAAAGGAAGATATTTAATTTGAGAAATCATTCTATTTTATCAAGAGCCAACCATTCAACTGGAAGGAAATTCAAGTCTACACTTGACATCCAAGTTTCTTGTGATGACCCGGAAATGAAGTAAACTGGCATCATCCCGCGGGTGGGGCAGGGACCTCTGGTATGACACCTAGAAAAGGTCGGTAAATGGTGATGGGAAAAATAAAATAAAATGTAAAAAATAAAAGAATAAAATAAACCAAAAAATACAAAGTACAGTTTTCACCAGGCGTCTGTGTTAGAGACTCGGAAATGGGTTAGACTGTTCATTACACAGGAAAAAGCAGTCATTTTAAAAACAACATTAGGCCAGTGAGGCCAACACACAAGTATGAGGTGAAATGAAGAGGAAAAGAGAGAAGAGAGATTTGAGAGCATTTTTCATACAAGGAGTTGGGGGGAGGGTTTGCTGGAGGGAAGGTTGGGAACGTAAATTGATTTCCTCAGGACCTGGTGTCCTTTCCTGTTCAGCTGCTAGCAAAATACCATGCCTAAAAATTCATCAACCTATACAGTGGTTCTAGAGGAAACTCTAAAATGCTTATCACTCCTGCCCATACAGTGACTCAGGAACAAACAGAGAGAAAAGAAGTTCTTTCCCTTAATTTTTTTTCCTCCTTAATAGTAGTAGGAGTTTCATTTGTTTTTTTCAAAATGTTTATTAAAAATTTTTAATGTTGACATTATTGCAGGTGTCCCCCACCACCCTTTACTTCCTCTACCTTGTCCTTTATCAAACTCCCTTGGCCTTCATCAAACTATTGTCCATGTCTATGAGGTGTTCATATATGTTCTTTAGCTAATTCCTTCACCTTCTTTATCCAACCACCTCCCACCCCCTTCCTTCTGGCACTGCCATCTTTAATTGTTATAGGTATTATATTTCCGTTGAGTCTGTTGCCCAGAATTTATATCCAGAATTTATAAATGGGCAGCTACTAGACTCCCACATCTCTCCATCATGTTTTCTCAGACTAAGAGCATTGCGTAAGATTTTATGATTATCTCAACTTCACATCTTCATGGTCTTTGTTTCATTGGTCTTTAACCTTGAAGATATCAAGCCAAAGGAGAAGTTTTGAATTGTTGCTTCAATATTTCTGACCAGTGTTTTGCCTCATTCTTTTCTTCCTCAGCAGTAGTGAAGTACAGCTGATTCTCATGATGCTCAGCCCGCACATTGGCTGCCAGGCTTAAGCCCTAGATGATTCCCTTAATTGGTCCCAGCCAATGGCTCAGCTGTTTCACCGGAAAGACATTTACAAGGACTGTTGAAGAGAATCTGAATGGACTTGCTAGGATTCTGTTTCCTGCATACCCCATGGTATTGGCGCTACCATGTGTCAGAATGACACACAGCCATAGACAGAAGGACCGGGGCTTTGGGGCTGGCTCATCCACAACCATATAAGCATTACTTAAACAACTGAGATTTGACTGGAGTACAGTGAAAATCCCGAGACGACTCATGGCTCAAAAACAAGACAAAATGCCTAAAATTAGCATGGCTAACACTGCCCAGCTTTTCTTAGAATGGAGCTGTGGAAGCTCATGCATATTAATAACTAAAAGATTATGTGCTGATGCTTCTGTTCCTGACTTCATGCTTTATGTCCTCAGCTGACGGCTGTCATGTAGTTGTTAGATCCCTGAATGTCACGCAGTTTTTGCAGACGCGGCGGAAACAACCCATCTTAGATGACAAGGTGGGAAGAACAATACTAATAAAAAACCGTTTCTCCATCTTAATGAAAGAGAAAGAGAAGCAAAGCCCACTTTTTCCTGATGAAATTCAAAGTCAGAATATCAATATTTTATGAATATAATAGTAATCATGTAAATAATTTAATTAATATTAGATTAATTAAATGGCATGTGATTCATATTAAACAGATTATAAAAGGAAGTTGGGATAAATATAAAGATGCAAATTTGATTGAAAATAAAAACCACGTGCACCATGAGGCTTAGGGAGACCTGGATTGGCACCAGTCTCTGTGAACAAGATAGGGAGGTTTTCGTTGCCGTCAAGCTGTGCGTGAGGCAGCGGTGTAACGTGTCTGCGGACAACGCTACTGTAAACCTAGACTGCGCTTTGACAGGGGCCATATATCCACAGCCTGAGATGCCATCGTCTCCTTGTGCTTGGTACTGGTGGACCGCAGCCGAGTGTTCGATTGCATTTTGGACCTGCATGCTCAGATGTCATCGACACTGTAGAGGCAGCTAGATGCGATAGTGAGCAATCAGGCCGAGGGGCATGACCGATGACACACGCTCATTTGCCCGACTTGAGAGTGGGTGGGTGGCTTTCAGCAGGGTAAAGACAAAACTTATTGCCTGATTTGGTAAATTGTGTTTCCACTAGAAGAAGCGATTTACCAACATTTATCCGAAATCAGCAGGGCAGGGGCAGAAATGGGGCTGGACTGGAATGCCAAGAAGCTATAACCTGGAGGTGAGTTAGTGAGGGAAAAGGGGCACGTGGGTGCCGTGAATGCAAAGGTCCGAGTTGGATGTTAGAACAGTTACCGTGTGGTATCAGAGAAGGTAAAGCAGAGTCAATGTCAGGAAGTCCCAATTTGGCTGGAAGACATAGGCAGAAGCAGATTCTGAACGATAGACTCCACGTTTCATGTCCAGTGAATCACTGGAAGCAGAGGCTGGGGTGAGGACAAGGATACCTGACTACTCACAGGTCAGCACAGGTGGGATTGTGATCCTAGGGGTGCCCTCTGCTTGATTAAACAAGAGTCGATATGAGATTCTGCCATGTGGAAACTTGTCTTTGGGGACCAGCCCACTGACGGGTGGCTGGGCTCTCTGGAGAGACCTTATAATTCTACCAGTTTGGTTTGGTGCCAACTCCCTGTGAAATCACCCAGAACCCCTGCCATGCATTTCACTTGTTTGAAATGGCCCCACCTTCAAACGCTTAACAATCAGATGCCAAAGGTTAACCTCAGGTAGAATTTTAAAATGTTCAGTGTATGTCACCTGCAACTGATGGATGAAGCCCTTTGAAAAGAACATTAGATTGATTAAACTTGTTCATTACTGTCATTGGGTTCCTGCCACACATTTTTAAAATTCTTTGGTGATGATAAACTATCCCCAAAATGTAAACTCTATTTTCATCAACATTATCAAATGCAGTTTACACAGAGCAAATACAGCAATACACGGAAGGAATGCGACGGAGAGCTCACAGCTCCGCGTGGGGCAGCTAGGAAGCAGTGGAAAGGGCACTGGAACTGGCAGGGACAGAAAAAGACTTGTGTTTTCCGGTCTGAGTGTTCCCACTTGCCATCTAAATGACCTCGAGCAGGTGACAGAATGCTCTCTCAGCGTGTTGCCTTGTCTATGGAAGGCAGACCATCACGTTTGCAGAACAGTGATCTGTGAGGATGAAATTAGGGGATAAACATGATAATTGCCATTTATTCTGCACTTTGTAATTTATAAAGCCTTTGACATTTATTATTCCATTTGCTCTCCCGAACAGTCTCGTGAAGTCGTTTTCGTCGTCGGTGGCTTTATATTCGTTTTTTTCTGATGAAATTACTTCCCTGCAGGTCACATATTGGCAAAACCGGGACTCATTCAACATGCCTGCTCTGAACGTTTATTTTGTGATTATGTCTGCCATAACTATTTTAAGAAGCCTTGGCAACTATAACAATAAAACTAAAAGAAGATATTTTTTGAGCGCTTACTGTCAAGTTGCTCTGAGTATGCATGTCTGTGAGTCCATTTAACAGTGTCCTATGGGGCTAACTTATTATTACCCTCATTTTATCATGGGGAATATAGAGATAAAGGAGGCATATTCATTACTTTTAGGGAGCTTGTAATGTACTGGGGAAGAATGGAACCCTGGTTCTCTGGCAAAATCTAGTTTTTTAAAAATATAGTAAAGCATGTTCAGACTTTCAAGTTTAATGCAAATGAATGGCATGTTTGTGTGTATAAATGTGTAGGTATGGATGGGTCATTTGCAGAACAGGAAACCTGACCTCTGCCATCTGCATGAGAAAGAGTATTTCTGAAGAGATCTTCCGAAGGGACCAGAGGCTTCCCGCTACAGGGGTCTTGGAATGGTGTGATTAAGTCCAAGTGTAGAAATATGCTGTTTGGCCACACATTTTTATGGACAGTAGTTAATCATTTCTCTGTTATGTACAAGTGACAAAGATTTGGATAATGATAGACACAGAAATGATATATTTTATTTTCTGCAGGTTATTCAGATATTGGAATTTGTAACAACATAACCCTGAAACGAATCCACATTAAAGTACCAAAATATGGCCCTGGCCGGTTTGGCTCAGCGGTTAGAGCGCCCGCCTGCGGTCCGGAGAGACCCGGGTTCGGTTCCCGCTAAGGGCATGTACCTCGGTTGCAGTTTGTCCCCGGCCCTGGTTGGTCGTGCGGGTGGCAGCCACTCGATGTGTTCCTTTCACATCGATGTTTCTCTCTCTCTCTTCCTCTCTCTCCCTCCCACTCTGTCTGTACAAAAAATGGAAAAATGTCCTCGGGTGAGGATTAAAAAAAAAAGTACCAAAATATGCTCTATATCAATATATAGATAATAGGACCACCCACTTGGGTGGTAGAAAGCCTGGGTTCTTGTTCCACTTTCATCTTTCTGGCTTAATCATAGGTGAAATGTGGTAGAATACCTTTGTTGCCTACTTTATGATTTTCTGAGGTTCAAATAAGGTGAAGCTCTGAAATACACTCTGAAAATGGTACCGTAGTACCGCAAATAACTCATTGAGAATATGGCCCGTACAGACCAGTCTCAGATGGTATCAGGGCTAAAAGAATACATTCCGTGCAGTATAGTAATATCATAAAATAACTCCAGTCCCTTACTTGATATCTTGATTAAAGAGATATGTGCTCCAGCCATAAACTTCTTCTCCCTCTTCTCCCATCTGTTACCAGCACACATCCTGAAGCTGTTCCCTTCTTCTCTCAGTAAAAAGGATAAAAAACTGCATCTGTCATCTTCTTATCCTCATCTCCTCATTCTTTCCTCCTAATTGTCCCATAAAATAACCCAAGAACCAAGCTGGCAAGCAAGACCTTCCTTGGGGGGCCGGGGCCTCTCATAGATGAAAAAGAAAGCCTGGGGTTGGGTCTTTTCAAATTTTTAAATTAATTTTTTTCCAGTCTATATTTGTAATGAATGGGGGTAGTATAAGAGCAGCTGGTACATTTATCTGCTGAACAAGAGTGATTTAAGTCTAGCTGCAAAGGGAACATTAAGTTGAACCTGTTTGGTGAACATACATGTGAGTAGAGCAAAATAATTGTTCAGGGAGAGAACAAAAAGTAAGTTATTCAATTTTATTAGATTGTGAGCTTTTTAGATGGAAAAGCAGTAACATTTTTTTAGTTCTGCTTGCTATATTCTCCAGCTTCTTTTATTTACATTTTAAATGAATCAGTAAAGCACATTAACCCAAAGCAAACAGAAGAACTCTAAATTTCTTAGTGATTAGACGATTTCATGAGTTTGAAATTTGGTAATGTTAATGACCTGAAGGTTTAATAGCTATGTATTTGTCTGTGTGTGTGTGTGTGTGTGTGTGTGTGTGTGTGTGTGTGAATGCTCACCCGAGTATATTTTGTTCATTGATTTTTAGAGAGAGTGGAAGGGAAGAAGGGAGAGAGAGAGAAAGAAACATTGATGTGAGAGAGATACCGATTGGTTGCCTCCTGTGGGACCAAACCTGCAACCTAGGTATGTGCTCTTGACCAGGAATCAAACCCTTGACCCTTTGGTCTTTGGGCTGATGCTCTAACTGCTGAGCCAAACTGGCCAGGGCAGTAGCTATGTATTTTTTAATTGTTTTGTTTGTCCATGTCCCCATCACTTAATCTATCTATTGATCATTGAGATAAATCATATTGACTGATATGTTTTAAGTATTTTATTTACTGTTATTTATTTTTAAAAATCTGGAAATTATGCTAGACTAAGGACAAGTTATATTATCAGGCACTTGTACACTTCTGGTATCTTATTGTAAGAAAAATAGAAACGGCTCTTATCAATAAAAATGTCTTTAGTACTATGGGTGCAGAGACGACAAGGTGAAACAATACAGAGTAATTTGAATTAATCATTTTTTATATTGTGCTCATATTATTTTCTTCTCAAACGCACAACCATACATGTAAACCCTACCCACCCCCCCCCCAAAAAAAAAAAATCTCCCTTGGAAAATGTCTTGCCCTGTTGAACCGGCAAAATATGTGACTGTCCAGCATCAGTCAGCCTTAAAGAAATAGATGTTACAACTCAGGGCCCGAACACAGAGCCTGGTTCGCTGCGCCAGGCGCAGTCCTAACACAAGCAGTTATAAATAATCTAAGCCAAGCCCATGTGCTGCTACCTGCTGAAGAGGCGCGGGCCTGAAGAAGTCTCTTGTTCTGATGGGCTCATTTCCATGCATTTTTAAAGAAGTGTATTGTCCAAGGTATAAATAAATGACTACTGAACAGTTGATATGACAGTAAGACAAGGCATTTTGAGTTATTGCCTCGGAGTGGTTTGGGATTTAATGATAATAGCTTTTGTTTTGTAATCATTTACCATGTGTCAGATGTTATGCCTGTTTATATCTGTTTTTCATTTTCCAGTACCTCTTTGAATGGCTTCTAATCTTTTCCCTTACAGCCAAACTAATGCGTTATAAGAAGGTACAACTGTCTGACTCCCTATTGTAATTATAATTGATCAGTTGCATATCTAAATACATAATATTTTATTATAAATTAACATGTTTAATTTTTTATTTATATTGCAGCCTGGGCAGTCTACATTTTAATTAAGGATGCAGATAAATGTAAGCATCTTGGAATTTTATGTCAGGATAACGAAGGTGTTGTAAAATACTTATTCGAAAGGGAGATGGGATCTCTTAGAGTTGATAGCCACCATTCTAGGGAAAACTATGAAACCGCTGCTCGTTTAGAGTCAGCCCTTTAAATGTTCGTTCATTATTGTTTTTTCTCTAGGTAATACATTTCATGAGGAAATATGCAGCAGGTATTGAATGTGATGAAAAGATGATCAGATTGGACTCTGGTTCATTGGGGGAGAAAAGTACTCTCCCTCTGGGAGCCCCAGGAAGGGCTGTGAGGGGTTGAAGAGGTTACCATTCCTTCAGATGAGTAGAAATATTGCTGGCTCCTCTGGTGTGCACCTGTGTTTACTTACGGAGTTACCTGTCTAATGAGATACCTGTTCAAGGTAAACTGAGGCAAAGGGGATGAGCCTGGAAAGGACTGGGAGCAGCTGAGTGATGTTCTATGGAGTTGTGACTTCAATTTAGCAACAGCAACCGGCACACATTTTTAAGCAGGGGAGTGACACGATCAGGCATTTATTTTTCAAGTGTAGTTATGATACAGCGTGGAGGGCTTTTTGGCGATGGGGGCCAACTGGAAGAGAAGAAACCAGTTTAGAAAATGATTTTAGTGTTACAGAGTGGTAATGGGAGTGGAAAGGTAGACATGAATTTAAATCGTACTTGGGCCTGGCCGGTGTGGCTCAGTGGTTGAGTGCTGACCCATACACCTAGAAGTCGCTGGTTCGATTCCCGGTCAGGGCACATGCCCAGCTTGTAGGCCAAATCCCCAGGGGGGACATGCAGGAGGTGGCCAATTGATGTCCTCACTCATCGATGTTTCTCTCTCTCCCTCTTTCTTCCTCTCTCTCTAAAAACATAAAAATGAAAATAAATAAAAAATAAATAAAATAAAGCATACTTGGAAAAGAACATTGATAAGATCTGGTGCCCAACAGGTTATGGGCAGGTGAAAGAAGGAAGCAGAAGAAAGATCTGGATGTGTAAACGTGATTCCCAAGTCTTCACCCCGAGTAAATGTTCCTTCATCAAGATAGAAAACACAGGGTGGTAGGAGGTCGGTGGGCACCTGTTAGGCCAGTTTGATGTGTAAGTCATTTAGCTTCCGATCACTCAGATAGAAGTGTTAAGTACGCCCAGATTTGTTGAAAGGTAAGCAGATAAATGACCTCTTATAAAGGCTAAAGTGACATAAAGCACATTCCTATACTGTAAATTTAATTCGAGTTTCCAAATAATCTGATCTTCAAAGAGAAATGAACCTGTAAGAAACACAAAGTACTAGCATTTTTATTTTTTGCTTCCTTTAAAATCCCCCACTTGCACAAGTTTGTTCGAGTCCCAGGTTTGTCCCCAGCTGTCATTCTACCTCTGAACCATGTGAGCACGGCCAGGGTTCCATCATCTTAGCCCCCTTTCTTCCTGAGCACCCCTCTCTTTCTTCCTAGTGTAGTCCATGCCAGTCATCCTGGAAGAGCTGGGTTAATTTACTGCTCCTTTAAATTTGGATGGAATTGTGCCCAGGCCAGGTGGCTCAGGGGGTTGGAGCATTGTCCCATACACCAAAAGGTTGTGGGTTCAATTCCCAGCCAGGGAACTACCTAGGTTGCGGGTTCTATCCCAGGTCAGGGCGTGTACAGGAGGCATCTGACCAATGTCTCTTTCTCTCTCAATCAGTTTTTTTTTTTTTTTTTTTTGGTACGTGCCCCTAGCAGGAACCGAACCCGGGACTCTCTGGTCCACAGGCCAATGCTCCAACTGCTGAGCCAAACCGGCCAGGGCTCAATCAATTTTTAAAATTGGAATGAAATTGAGTTGGATGTTTTTGCTAAAACAACAAAAAGCGCTGATGCAGTGTTTAAAAGAAGGAACCAATTTTCAAAGAAAAATATATACATATTTCAAAGAATCTTTTCTTAGCTGCTCTTTGTTTTGTGTTATAAAAACAAACAAACAAAGAAATGAACAAATAAGCTCCCCACTTCCAGTGGATCAATTTCTGGTCTTTTCGTTCCAAGTGAAATATATCTGACCAAATACTGTTGAATGCCTTTTTATTTATTTTTTATTTCTTATATTCTCAGGTAAGTACTTTGACCCCTTTCCTTACCAACCACCCCATCCTTCATCCTGGTCCTTACCACCAGCGTTTCTTTTCTGGTCTTAAGAATTTTCGTCTTATTGTTAATACAGGTGTAAAGGTCATTGGGCAACCTTGTGAAGAGTGCTAGCCCAGAACACTATTTTCATAGCATCTGCTAAAGTGTTAATTCCCTGACATTTAATGTGGCATGCACAAGTCATTTTTCTTCATTCATTCACTATGTGTTGAGTGCCTACTATATGCCAGGCATTGTACCCATTGCTAGAGATGGAGCAAGAAAAAGGAGAGATGCGGGGTTTGCCCTTCTGGAGATGAGTCTGGCAGAGAAGACAAGCACTTGGCAATGCACTGTGGGGTGATGAGTTCCCTGCCCGAGTGAGTGTTGGGAAGTTTGGCAAGGTTACTTCTCAGGGTTCCGGAGTGGGCAGGGGCAGCCCTCCCTACCGATATGGATGACTACTTAGTGCATTGGGTCTACTTCCCCCATTTCAGCGACTGCAGGTGACAGCATTGAGCAGAGAAGCATCATGCTGCCCTCCGTCTCTAGGCAGTGAGGCACTTGATAGAGTAGACCACCTTGTAATGACGTCTTGGCCCTACTTCAGACCATCTTGATGGGGCACCAGATAGAATCCCTTTATATCAAGTCGCCAGGTACTGGATATTGTTTTAAACTTTTTACAGTAATGGTAAGACTATTTCTTTATTTTAAAAATTACAAAAAAGCCCTGGCCTGTTTGGCTCAATGGTTGGAGCATGGGCCAGAGGACCAAAGAGTCTTAAGTTCGATTCCAGCCAAGGACACGTACTTCAGTTGCAGTTCATTCCTGGCCCTGGTCGGGGTTGTGCAGGAGGTGACCAGTCGATGTGTCTCTCTCATGTTGATGTCTCTCTCTCTCTCTCTCTCTCTCTCTCTCTCTCTCTCTCTCTGTCTCCCTCTCTCTCTGTCTCCCTCTCTCTCTCTCTCCCTTTCACTCTATCTGAAAATAAATGGAAAAATATCCTTGGGTGACAATTAAAAAAACAAACAAACATAATTCCTTTAAGGATTCTACTAATGTTCATGATAGTTGTAAAGTACTGAAAGAAGGAATATGTTCACATACAGGCCCATGTATCCCAACCGATTTTTCAAATCAGAGCACTAAGCCCTCTTATACATCACAGAATCAATTTGTAATTTGACACTTGAGGTAAGTGGTACAATACGAAATTCCTGGATGGCTGGTCAGAACCGTCCAGTTCATTATCTGAACTGTTAGCAAGCACTTAATGCTCAGTGTGCTTAGCAAGTACAACTGGTAAGCCCCATTAGTGAACAAGGGTCTCTTGAATTCACTGTTAACACCCTACTGCGGTGGTTTCTGGTGCTGGAAAATCTTCATCTTGCTAAGCCCCTTGCTTCACCTCTTTCCCTGCTCCATCTGATGCCATCAGAGAGAAATAGTAGCTTCCTCCCAGCGGAGATTTCAGGACCCCTGATAAAAGTGTTCTTTGCACTGAATGAGAGACACATGAGACCCACAGGCTCTTTTTGTACGTTTTGTTCTGACTCTCCAAATGTCTGCCTCAGTATTTAGCCTCGAATGGTTTCTTAGATTCACATGGGGGTGCTCTGACAAGCCATCCCACTGCGTGGCTGAAGGAGAGGCTGCTGGAGCAATGACAGGAAGACAGATCCTGGGGAGATCTTTGTAAGAACCAGGGTCTCCCAGGGTTAAAGGTGTGATCTGGCCTCTCCAGTTGGGTGTGTTTGGTTTAATGCCTTTACAGCTGTGTGACCTTGGGGCAAGTGACTGAACCTCTTTGTGCCTCAGTTTCGCAGTCTCTAAAATGAGAAACATAATAGTACCTGCCCCTTGGGGTTGGTGGGAATGAAGCATAAATAGTGTGATACAAGTAAAAGGTTTACAACAGTGTCTGGCACACAGTAAGTTTGCAGGAAATGTTAACTCTTCTAATTGTTCAGTGAAGTGTGGGGTAACCACCTGCCACAGATGCAGAGCTCTCAGAAATACCTGTTAATCACAATCTATGTTTTTGTATTGCAATATTGATGCTATTGGTTTGAGTCAATATACAACAGGGTTGAAATGTGGTTCTACCTTTCATGAGCTGTAAAACTTTATTCACTCATTCTACCTAACTTTTTGAGCATTTAGTATATCCTAGGCAGGGTATTGGGGATGAGGGATACAGCAGAGAATATATCAAAATGGCCTCTGTTGTTATGGAGTGTCAATCAGTTTTTTTAATGACTCATTTCACTCGTCTTTAAAATGGGATAATAAAATGACCTCATCGGATTCTTAAAAGGATTGAATGAGTTAAACATAAAAAGCTCCCAGCACATGCTAGCAGGCATAAATAAATATTGTTTCCTTTTTATTCTTCTCCCCAAAACAGACCTTTCACAGTCTCTTACATGTAGTCGACACATTCTCTATCTGTTGATGTAAATTTAACTCTGGTTAAAAGATATTTAATGTTCCAACCAGAATGCAATTTCTTGACATGACGTCAGAACCTGATTTTTAATGACGCCCATTATAAAACAAAAGCAGCCACCGTGTTACCTGCGTTGTGAAGCACATCACGTCTGTGACTTTGTACCCCCACGGCACTGGATTCACAGCTTTAGTGTAGGATTTCTGGTTACATCTCATATGTCCATATATATCTCTGTGTTCCCAGCTGGACTTCTGCCTGTGGAGGTGGCCAATATCCAGTTTACTGCTAGGCACCTCCTGATGTTTTCCTCCTCATTATCTCTCAAACCTCTCTACTCATCTGTCCTTGTTGACCCGACACCAGCCTGGTATGAGGCTTCTCGCCTGGTTTACTGCAGGAGGGTCATAGGTCATTTTCCATGTCTTCTCCAGCTGCCTTCTGATCTGTGCTCCACCCAGAAGCTGGAAAGATCCCATCAGCTCTCCCCTTACAGCCTTCCGAAGCTTCCCGTTGTGCTCAGAGTAAAAACTTGTCCAGGATGAAGAAAGGCTCTGGGTGACCAAACCAGCACTGTTAGTAACAATATAACGAGCTGTGTATGTAACTTGAACTTTTTTAGTAGTCATCTTAAAAGAGATAAAAAATAGCCCTGGCCGGTTTGCTCAGTGGTTAGAGCGTCGGCCTGAGGTCCGGAGAGACCCGGGTTCGGTTCCCATGGGGGTCGCGTACCTCGGTTGCAGTTTGTCCCTGGCCCTGGTTGGTCGTGCGGGTGGCAGCCACTCGATGTGTCCCCTTCACATCGATGTTTCTCTCTCTCTCTCCCTCCCTCCCACTCTATCTGAACAAAAAATGGGAAAATGTCCTCGGGTGAGGATAAAAAAAAAAAAAGTTAAAAAATATATTAAATTGATTTTAATAATATACTCTAGTTGGCCTCATCTATCAAACATATTATCATTTGAGCATGTAATCGATGTGCACCATTATTGAGATAGTCTGCATTCTTTTGTGCCGTCAAACTTCCATGTGAACTTGACATTTACAGCCTATTTCATTTCTAACTAGCCACACATGTGCTGGACACTCCCTCCTGCCTTGAGCTTCACACTTTCAGACCAGACTGACCTTTCAGTTCCTCCTCACCCCTGGGCTCTCTCCTGTCCTAAGGCATTTCCACGCACTGGCCCACCCTCTGCGTCCCCACCCGGTCACCCAGCGCTTAGTTGCAAACTGTCTTCCTCAGTGAAGCCTGCCCCAATGGCCTTGTCTGTGTTGGCTTCTTCATCAAGTTTGGACCAGCACGTCCCTCCATCAGAGCACACACTTTAATTTGTCATTGAAAACGTATTAGTGGGATCAGTTTATCAGCATCTGAGCTGCCTGATAGACGGAGACCTCCATAAGAGGAACAGCCGAGTGTGTTGTATTTCTAGCAGCACCTAGGACGGGCAGTCCTCGGGTCATTGCATGGGTTTTGAGTGAATAAGTGTATGAATCAATGCATGAATGAAGTGGTGATTGCCTCACTTATTTGATCCTCCGTTCAGCTCCATAAAGTAAAGAGAATAAATAGGATAAGACAAGGCTAGTTCTCAAATTCAGGATTTTTTTTTTTTTTTTTTATTCCAAATCCCTTATTCTTTCCTTGATGTTGCAGTGAAAAAGAAAACCAAAAAACCTGGGAAGTTTCTGATATATGAATTGACTTTGATGTTTCCAAGTATCTAAAACTAGGTTAGCCGTGTTCCCTAGCTCGCAGGATGTCAGTGAAGAGACGCTGCTCAGGGCACTGCAGGCCGAGATTTCTGCAGCCACATTTTTTAGGATATATTTAAACGTAGGCACCATGTGGTAGGCTTTTCAAAAAAAATCCTCTGCCTACATTTGAATTTTTAAAAATATGTAGATTTGATGAAGGATGTAGGGGCCTCAGTAGTTGCTGAACTTGCTTGAATGAACAAGGCATGAATGGGTAGATGAGTGGATGGATGAACTCTCCCCCCAGCCTTCCCCTGGTTCCCTCATTCATAGAGGGATGAGAGTCACACCACGACCCGCACGCCTTTCATTTTCTTAAAAAAAAAAATTGTTTTTGGCATTCACGGAGGAAAAATAATTTTGTGATGGAGTCCCTTTTATTCCCTTTGTACAAACACATGGGGGTAAAATAACTGGCAGCAGAGGGGAACCACGCCATGCAAAAACAAAGGTCTGTTCCTCTGGCCGCCGAAATCTAAAGCAGCGCCACATAACGGGGGCCTGGAGTCTAGTCCGTCAGCATTCAGGGATGTGCGTGGCTTTTTATATACTGGTTATTCACGTGAGCAGGTTGCTTCTGCTCTGAGCATAGAAATATTGCTGTGTACATCCTTTCTTCAAATACGCTTAAGTATCTTTTAGAAGGTCATTTCAAGGAGCAAGTACATTATACACATATTTAAAAGCATATTTGCTTGGATACAGCAGAGATTCTCTCTTTCATATCCCACCCACCCTGACATGCCTGCATGCATCAAAATTCCCCCTGCCGTGTCTGCAGGTGTAAGTGACAGATTGACTGGCGAGGTGTAATTGTGATCTGAATACTGCTGGAGTGCCCCTGTCTACCACAGGGCAAGACGGTTGTGACGAGAAGCAGACGACGTGGCGTGTACCTTTGATCGCTTTTCTTATAATGAAGGATTAAGGAGATGTCAGGTTTGTGTTTCTGTAATTAAACCCGAAATGTGACTGCTGTTCTCTCGCCCTGATCCCTCCCCACACTGACGAGGCGTGCAGAGGTGGGGGCAGGGAGCTGACAGCCTGGAACGGCAGGGACACTCACACAGAGGCGGCTCCCGTCTGCAAGGCTGGTCTTGCCTCTGGGCCCGTCTCTGCACAGCACCGAGGCCGAGCTGGAGACCAGCATCAGATTATTGTCACATATCCAGGTGACGTTTGGAGACAAGCTTGAGAACCTCTTCATAATTCAAAAATATTTTTCTATTTGAGAGGGATTCATACCATTTGTATTTAAGACATCATCAATGCATTCTTGGGTCTCTTAAGTAACTTAGGAAAGTTGAACTACACTTTATGTGAGCTTTGGAAACGAGTATTTTTCTTCACACTTTCATTCCCTCCATCAATCACAAGTCTGAGTACTTCCTGTGTGGCAGGCCCTCCCACAGGTGCTGACGTGTGAGGGACCGGGAGGCAGGCCTGCAGCGGTGTGATGCTGGACATCTGCAGAAGGAGCTGCACGGGAGCAGGGGCGGTGAGGTGGACGCAATTCAGACGGAAGTGAGGTGAAGCTCAGTAAAGCTTCCTGGAGGAGGAGGCATCTGAGCTGCATTCGGGAAAACAGCATGTGCACACCCGTGAATGACTCTGTACCTCTAGCTCTCAGCAGAGTGCCTGGCATACTGGAGATCAGAACACGTTGATGACAGGGAGTGAGGGGACCAAGCAAAGCACCAGGCTTTTCCAGCAAAACCCACGTCAGGGGTCTGTAGAACTCGATGAAGTTTTAATAATTTGGTGACATTGACAGGTCAGAATCTTTGTTGTAAGAGTATGGCAGAAGCCCTGGCCAGTTTGGCTCAGCGGTTGGAGCATCGGCCTGCGGTACGGAGAGACCCGGGTTCGGTTCCCGCTAAGGGCACGTACCTCGGTTGCAATTTGTCCCCGGCCCTGGTTGGTCGTGCGGGTGGCAGCCACTCGATGTGTCCCTTTCACATCGATGTTTCTCTCTCTCTCTCTCTCCCTCCTGCTCTATCTGAACAAAAAATGGAAAAATGTCCTTGGGTGAGGATAAAAAAATAAAAAAATAAATAAAATAAAATAAAATAAAATAAAAGAGTATGGCAGAAAATGCTCGGAAAAGCAAATGTCCAAGAAATCTTGGGACCACTGGTGAGTTTGTGCTGACATTTAAATGATGAGCTGGATTGGGGGACAGGTGTGTGTTACATGTGTGTGTACGACAAATAAAAGTGAGGCTGGATTCTGACCAACTTGGTCACTTGACCTCAGGGTAAACTGCTCCCTGGACAGCAGGTCTGTGACCGTGGGTAAGCAGAGGACAGGTTCTACACATGAGAAAAACGGTGATTAGCGTCAAGGTTTCCCAATATTGTGTGAAGAAAACCCTCGAGCTTTCCTGGACTATTTCTCACTATAGGAGTGTTGACTTTCTCACCCTTCTGCTGGTGTCCATGGGATGAACGCAAGGAGCCGTTCGCTGCCCCTGGGCTGTGTCTGTGGCACTCCACCCCACCTTAGAGGTCAAAGGAAGGGAGGCCCCACGGTGACTTTGTAGAGCAGCCACTCTGGAGATGAGCCTTGAGAAGCCCGTGACTAAGGACACGCAGCGGCCGTCCGATTCACACTCATCTGATTACCGGTCGGATGCTGTTCTTCCTTCACCCCCATTTTCCAGCATAACAAACACGAGACCCTTGATGTTTTCCTTTTTTCTGGGAAGAGGATTCTGCAACCAGATTTTGCTGGGAGACATTGATTACTTGAAGTCATCCCCATATTAAAGGCTTGGAGATCTTGCAATCAAAAAGCTGGCTTATCTGTATTTAATGCAGCACTTCCTATGTATATCTGACAACAGAACACTTGTCCAAAGGCCACCGGTGACTCGTTGGTAGTTGATTCTGTGTAACCCTCTCTAAGAAGCCTTTCTCTGTGCCATGCTCTCGTTGAATCCTCAGGGTTTGCGGGGATACTTCTGTGGAGTCCCAGGGGGAGGGTGTGCCGTCCAGGTCCTCCACATTCCACACATTTGTCAAAAATAAACTATAGTACGAAACTAACATAGTGTCAATTATGTCTCAATACAAACAAAACAGGAGCAACAAAATAAGTACCATGACACTTTTATATAACGAGGTGTGTTTAGAAATGTAGTCCTGTAAACCACAAGGATGGTCCAATGTGAGAAGGTGTTTTGTTTTATTGTTTTATATTTCTTTCCTCCCTCCCTCCTTTCTTTCCTCTGTCTCTCTCTCTCTCTTTCTTAAGATTCACACAACTGATGGAAATGTAAATACTACATTTTAGAAAAAGGAGAAGACAAATCATCCAGCCAAAATCCCCAAATAGCACACAATATAAACTTACAGAATAAGCAGTCCCCTTTCTACGCTCGGGAGAGTCACCACCACACATACACACTTCATTCAACATCTGCCAAAGCAGTCACTAAAGGTGGACTGTGAGCAACTTGAGTTCTTTAAGCCCCTTGGCCCTTTTGATGCAGACACCACCTCCAGCCTCAGTTCTAGGACAGGTGTAAGGGGTTGTGACTTGAAGGTAAAGAAACAGCGCTGTGGATCACAGAGTGCCTCCTGCCAGACGCAGGAGTTTAAGGGAGAATGCAAATGGCCCTTTAACATAAGATAAACTCACAAGAACGTCAAGTCAAACTTCACTGAGAATCTCCTTCTCATCGTAAGACTAGCAAATGCAGCAGTTGGACAGGACACTGTTGCAAAGCTGGGAGGAAACAAGTCCGCTCATCCTTCTCTGGAGGGAGTGCAAAGTGCTGTAACCTTTATGGAGCGAGATCTGGAAATAATGAGCGGAGTTAGAGACGCGTTTGTCCTTTGACCTAGCAACCCCATTTCTGGGACTCTGTCCTATAAAAACATCTGCACAAGAATGAAATGACTTACGCATAAAGTTTTGCAATTTGGTGCTGTTTGTCCTTGTTCAGCCACTTACTATCTGTTGCTGTGTCAGTAAAATGATCATTAGTAAATGTCTACTTCCCTTTCTCCCTTTGGAGTCGGAAAGAGGGCCGGGGGCGGGAGGAAGCAGCTCCTGCTATGATCGACGTCTCTCTCCCTTCGGAAGGCTCTGTGGAAGGGTGTACAGGTGGCAGAATGGCAACTGTGACGGTGCCATTTACCAGCCCCCAGGGGCCAATTAGGGAAGTGAAAATGGGACCAAAATATCCAAAGGCTAAGTCGAAGGGGCCTTTGGGGAAGGAGAGGCGAGGGCATATGGGTAGGGTTCTGGGAGAAGGCCCATCTGCGGCCTGTGCTGCTTCAGTTCTCAGGCCGGAGTTGACTCCGGTTAGGGGTCCTTCCCACTGGCCACAGCTGCAGAGAACGGCTTTTGCTCACAGTACTAAAATGTTGGACTCCGTGTGCTAGGGATGTTATAAAGGGACAAGAGAGGAGGGAGGTCAGGATGGGAATTGTTTAATAATGGGTGAGGACCGTTTTCTGTAATGAAAAGTCGACAGGATTTGGAGAGCTAAGTCGGGGTCAAGTTTTCCTGGTTAAGCGGCCAGGAGGAGGATGGGGCCGCAAGGAAGGGCTCTCGGAGCATCGCTTTTTTTGCTTCATCTTTGCTTAGCTGTCAAGAGTTACCCCCAAGGAGTCAGGGATACAGACATACGACAGCAAGCACATATTTGAAGAAGGGGGATTTGAGTAGGCAGGAAAATATTTCCGGGAAAAATTCTCATAAAAAAAAAAAAATCAATCTAATACTAGAAAAGATGGACCCCCCCCCCCTTTCTCCCAAATAACTTTGTAATTGATGATAGAAAGTCATAGGTGAGCCAGGAGTATGTCAGAAGTTGGACACAAAAGTATTGTTTTGAGGTCTCCACCCCTCCAGGAAGTCAAAGATAAGGATTTAAAAAGAAGGTGGGGTGTGGACCTTCTGTAAATGAGCTTCCTACCCTGCCTGGTTTCTCAGATACACCAGATAAGCCACAAAGACTTGGAAGGCTCTTACTTGGTGTAGACATGACTGGAATTTGGGATTAGCTCAACTGGATCCCGCAAATAAACATGAATGTCTATTCTTTTGAAAACGTGGAATCCTGGTATTAATTTAAAGCAGTACTCAACTTCTTAAAGCAGTCAGATTGTATGAAAAGTTCACTTTTTTTTTCTTAGTAAAATGTGACCACAAAAAGTAATATTTTCAAAAGTGCCTGAGTAGCCCAAACCTTGGAGACTTAAATCTTCTCTGTATACATAAAAGTCACCTTAAAAAGTCACAAGTTATTATTTGTCAGTTAGCCAAAATTATATCCAGATTTTTAGAAACCAAAGTTGTGTATTACAGTCTTCATAATCTCTAGGAAATTAAATCCCACACTCATTTTTGATAATGAGTTTTGATGGCTCCCAGGCATCTTTGAATTCCCAAAGACTGTAGAAAGAACACGCACTAGCCTTTGGATAACGAATAGACACGTCCACTCCCAGGTGGGATGAAGAGCCTGCGGGAGCCTAAGGTGACCATGTGAGACATGCATTGAAATCTAACCTCCTCAATAAACATAATGGAGTATTCTTATCATTGGAGAATGTTATTGCAGAGATAATAACCTTAATTTTCTGGGCCAAATATAGCTTCTGCTACTTTAATTCCCTAATTGAGTTTGCTCTTAAATTGAATTCTTCACAGGATGCACTGGCTCCACACTCCAATACAGCAGCTGGCTTCTTCTCTGCATTCTTGTGACAGAATTCCATTTTGTGAACAAAGTGAAAGGAAAAAAACAAAAAAAAACAAAACCGCAAACAAACAAGTGAACGAGGCAAATACTTATCTATGTATTTCTAAAGGGAATAATGTCACAGTGGCCAGGTAGAATGATTACTTAGATTGACATACACAATGTTCATTTTAAAAGTCTTTCCCACTTTCCTTATGTTGGCCTTTTGCTTCTTTGGACTAAGACCTGAATCTTTTATGAACACACACATGCCTGTTTTGTGTGGTGTCAGAGAGGTTTGCCCGGAAAACCCATTTGCTGCATGTCCCCTCAGTGTCCTAGGGAGCTCCTCGGAGTCGTTGGCTTGACCTTTTACTTGGGTCATCACCACCTCAAGTGCTCAGGCCAGCGAACCCAGTAACTGTGATCCAGAGAGCTCCTCACCATCTCCATCAGAGCTGCCCCCCCTGCCCCCCGCCGTCCTTCCTCAGCTGCATGACACAGGGACAGAATGTAGTGTGTACGGAAAGTTGTTGGCGAGGGCTCGGTCTGTCCTGGGTGGACACTGGGCTGACATAGGTGTTCTGACTCTTTGCCAGAGGCTCTCTCCTCCTTAGCCAACTACTCAGCTCTGATGTATCACTGAGAACAGACACTAGAACTGAAGACATCTCAAATCCAAGCTCAGGGCAGCCCAGGAAGCACCGTGGAGGGAGTGCTGGGACCAGCATCGTCTTCTCTCCTTAGGACCTCTCATTGCACACACCGTCTGCGTGTTCTCCATCACTTCCTGCACTGACTCCACCGGAGAAGGGAGAGTGGGTGAGAAGCCGGAGAGAGGGGAGGGTCGGGGCACGTCTCTGCATCATCTCCACGGCACGTTTCAAATCTGCGACGTGGACTCATCCACTCACTGAGAGCTGGGATGTCTACCCTGTACAGAAATAAAGTTCAGATTTAGTCTCTGCCTTATCAAGTAGGTAAGACGGGGCCCCCAACGTGAATACCTAATACACAAATGTCCTAAAAGAATTATGCAAAGTGCAATGGAGGTATTTTCAGACAAGATCAGTTATAATGCTTTACCTGTGATTCTCTGGATTTTCTCAGTGTTTTCAATATCACTTTGGAGAGTAACCCTGTGCAGTGCAGACAGTGGACTAAGGACGTGGCTGTGAGGTGGGCCTGTTTGCTCTGCAGCTGTCACATAATAGCCCCGGGCCCTGTGACAGGCCACCTACCTCTTGAAACTGTAATTTCATCATCTATGATATGGCAACAATAATGATATCTTCTGTACAGAAATATGAGGATTAGAGATGATTTCTATACAGTGCCTACCACGGAGTCTGGCTCCTTGCAGGTCCTTACGAAATGGTAGTTCCCACTTGTTATCCAACAGTTACTTTTTATGTCTGTAATTGACAACATCATTCAGTTTGGTGCAGTGAGGTGTATTGTGCTTAAAAGCATAATATCTACAGAAGAGGAATTTTATTTCTAAATTAAATACAGGCCCACAGTTCAGCCACCCCTGTGCCTCTGAGAACACCCCAGCCGTGGCTCAGCCCACTACCTCTGCCGAAAGTGTCCACTGAGGATGCAGCACACGCTGAGAAGATGCCCTCTGTCCGTGTGATGTGTTCCTTGGGCAGATTTTTTTTTTTTTTTGACGTTAGAATTTTAAAACCTGGGACAAAACCTTTTTATTAGATGCACTGATTTGATATTTAAGATGTCTGAAAAAAATCGATTCTTTGACGGGATGGGAGATCTGATACTTTCCTTGAAGAGTCACAGTGACTGATCTTCCCTGGCAGTTCTCAAGAACATCACAATGTGGAGCTGGAAGAAGCCAGCACCGGGGGCCGAACCTCTTTTTCACAGAGGAGATGGTAGGCCCTCAGAGACGGCCAGGGACTTGTGCCTCGGATTCCCGCAGATGGGAACGGCAGTTTGAGCTCAGAACCCATGCACCTTCAGCATCATGTCTGACCTCCACTCTGTCTTCCCACCCTGGGAAACATTTCAGCCCGTGTGGAAATTGAGAGGAAAACAGCCCTTTCCAACTTGTCTGTAACACCCGTTGCTGACCTACAGTCACTGTGTAAGCACTGAAGCAAATACAGTGTGCATTTTAAAACTTTAGATTACATTTTTTAAATTGTAATTAAAAATGAATGTGCCTTTCTAGACACAAAGAATGTATGGACTATGAGGCATTGTTTTATTTCATTTCCTTATCTTTATTATAAGTGATGTGGCTGGTTTTAAGGTGAAACTATGTGGGCTTTAGCATTAGAGAAATTTGGGGTTAAATTCACAATTAGTATCACTAAAGGAAACATATTTTCTCACTGAATCTTCTCAAGGACTCTGTGATGTGTGTGTTATGCCCATTACAGATAAGGAATCTCAGGATCAGAGAGGTTAACTGAGAAACTTCTTTGATGAAGCTAGGCACTTACCTCAGGTCGTGTTCCTCTGAAGCCAGCGTTCTCCTCATCGTTCCAGGCTGACTTCTTTGCCTAGTACATGCAAAGGGCCTGTGGCATATGAGATTCTCAAAGAGATTCTGCCTTTTATGTGATTAAATTTATAGTTTAGAAGAAGCAAGGTGTGGCCTTCTTTAAGAAGTTCTGGGAAGCACTGGCTTGCTGTCTAATGCAACCTCATCACGTAGTGACACCATTTACAAATATATACACACATATGTAAATATATATGTAAATATATACATATTATTTTAGAGAGGAAGGGAGAAGGAGAGAGAGAAACATTAATCTCTCAGCTGCCTCCTACATGCCCCCTACTGGGGATCAAACCCACAACCCAGGCATGTGCCCTGACCGGTATTCCAACCAGTGACCTTTTGGTACATGGGACAATACTCAGCCAACTGAGCCACACTGGCCAGTGCATGACATCATTCTTAAATGATCTAATCCAGCCTGAGAAAAACAACCACACTCAGTTTCCCAGGAAGGACTGAGCTACACCGCCTACCTTACTATTAACTGGCTGCATGTTGCTATGTGCCTTACCCTGTGCTAAGCACTTCACAGGCCTTGGTCCATCGGATGCCCTGTGTGCTCTATGAACTCGATGGGCTGTCTACTGTACATGTAAGGATTAGGGAATAGGCATCTCACATTTAAGCCATCCAAAGCCACTCTTGATTTTTACTTTTTTTTTTTTCCCACCCACACCTACTCCTCTTTCTGGGTTCCTGACTTCACTAAATATTATTACTGACAACATAAGAAATGTCCAAACCTGGGAGAATTTTTATGAGTTTATTTGAGCCAAATGATGACAACTGCCAAGCAGCAAAATCTTGAGGGACTGAGAAAACGCTCCAGAGAATGGCAGTTTTGCACCTTATTTCAGACATTGCAATCAAAGGAGGAGGCAGAAGGGGGTTACATGAAATTCACTGGTGATAGATTAGGGAGGTGGGAGAAAGCAAAGGGGGGGAATTTCTGGGATTGGATAAAGGGTAAGATGAAGAGACAGATACCTCCTTTGCATTGGTGGGTATAGGCTAGCGAACAGCGTCTGTAACAGACGGTGTGCTGGGGAGCGAGATCAGCGAGGGGTCCCGGGGTCTTGGGATCTGGTGGGCACTGTGCGCTGAGCTGGCTGGGGAAAGGGATCACTTTGACATTCCAAAGGTATGTTATCTTAGATGAAAAAGACAATAGGCAGGCTCAGTTAAGGTAAAGATTGACCTTTGTCAAGGAAGATACCTGCCTAGGGCGTGGCGACCCGCCATGGCTCACTTTTAGTTAAGAAGTTTTCATTTCAGCCCATCCTATGTGTTACTTTCGGGCTGAGTTTGCAAGGCCACCCTGCGGGCCTCCCCTGACCTTGCCATTTCTCCCTCAGGACCTTTTCACTTGCTGTTTGGAAAGTTCTTTCCCCAGATAGTCTGACCTCTCTTGTTTTATTCAACTCTCTGCTTAAATATCAAAGAGGTTTTTACAACCCATTATATTTAAAGCCACACTCACACCTGCGTTATTTTTCTTCAAAGGACTGACATTATTTTCTATACGTATTATTTGATTTTTTAAAATCTTCCTCTGGAAGGTTTGTTCCATGTGATCAGAGTTTCTTTCTTATTTACAATATATGCAATATTTATAACAATTTTTGGTATGTAATAGATACTCAAAACATGGCTGTTGAAGGAATAAATCAATGAATGAATAATCCTACAGAGGGTGAGCTCGTTGCCACATTTCAAATAGCCAGTAAGTAGCAGAGCCAGTATCTGAACCCAGGTACAATGAAATACCCAGATTCTATTTAAAATGCTGCCTATTGCCCTGGCTGGTTTGGCTCAGCAGTTAGAGAGTTGACCCACAGACTAAAGGGTCATGGGTTTGATTCCTGGTCAAGGACACATACCTAGGTTGTAGGTTTAATCCCCGGCTCTGGTCAGGGTCATGCAAGAGGCAATCAAAGTGTTTCTCTCACATCAGTGTTTCTCTCTCTCTCTCCCTCCCTCCCTTCCTTCCACTCTATCTAAAAAAAATCAATGGAAAAATATCCTTGGGTGAGGATTAACAAAAAATAAATTAAGATAAAAAGTAGAATGCTGCCTATTACCTTGATGCTGTGGAAGTGTCCCTGTGACAGTCTGTACCTTGACATATACAGAAGAGAAGACGTGGGCAATAGAAGATGAAATAAGTGTTTTTCCATCTCTTAACCTGCTTGCATGTGGGCTTATGACTCAGGAGAGGTGAAGCCAGCCTGCAACTTAGTGGAACACAGACGCCGGCTGAGATCGGCTCCGATTATTACTCCATTTAAAATTACCCCGAACTTGAAAGAGCTCTGAGCTCCAAGACTTCCCCCCTTTCCCTTCGTTTATTCTCTGTAAATGTTGGTGCCTTTAGACAAGATGCAGACAAAACAGTTTCGCCTCGCAGCTCATTCTTCTCTGTTTGTCACCCAGACTTTTTTCCCTCTCTGCCTTCCTGTGTCCTGTGTTCCATTTTGGGGACTGCCCTCGAAAGGCCAGACTTGTAAATTTGACTATTGCAAGAGCTCTGGTGGAAGAAAATAAAACAGTGACTGCAGCTTGCTCTCCTTCCCAGAAAGGGTCACAGTACCCCCGATGGCAGGCTGCGGCCCTGGATGAACCGTATGTGACCAGAGAGCAGGGCTCGTTGCAACACGGAGTGCTGGGCCCTGCTCCCAGAGAGTGTCCTTCATTAGGGGTCGAGCCCTAGAACGTATGTTTCCAGCAGGTTCCCGGCGACGCCGATTCACGTTAACATGGAGCAGTGTGTTTTCTCATGATGAGGAGCCGCCCCTCTCAGCTCTGGCGAAAGAACTACAAGGGAAGGAGAAGGCTCAGCGTCGTGTCCCGCACTCTACCCATTACTTACTGTTCCCCAAACAAGGAAACTAAAAGGACCCTGAATGCCGAGATGGAGAGCCAGGTTCCTGAGAAATGAAACGGTTCAGCATCTTAAGCCAGTTCTTGTTATTTCTGAAAACTACAGGAAAATGGAAGGTTTTCAAAATGCAGATTTTCTAGTCGTTGTAGAGCGTATTGACTCCAAGTTGGAGATAGTCAGACTCAGATTGCTTCGTTTATTTATTGTATCCATTGACTAACAACTCCAGGGATAAATTAGTGGCCTTGTCCTTCTCAACGCTGGAAGGAATAATCTTCCACGTTAACTGGGTGTTTTGCCTCTCCGATACTCTTCTTGGGGAGTATGGCTCACAGGGATTTCTGGATGCTTTCCTACAGAGCTAAGCTATAAATATGTTTTTCTTTCTCATGACACTCCAACTCCTTTGGCAGATAAATGGGAATATAATTTATGAAGCACCTTTAACATTTTTCCACCAAGTTTATTTTTAAATACATATGTTGTTATTGATAAGTTAGGGGTATAGTGATTCTTTTTAAAGCATGTGGTGAGAAGTCAGAGATCTGAGAACATAGTAGGACCCAAACGTAAGGCGTTTTTCTCTCTATTCATTGGGACCGAAGGAGACGGAGTGTCACTTGTACTCTTGGCTGTCATCACTGTGAATCTGAGCATCTGCCACAGAACAAAGAGAGGGACTTGGCTCTGGAGAAGCAGGCAGGGTCAGAAAAGCTTTGCACTCTAAGCTTGGAATACACAAACCGAATCAGTTATAACATTTGAAAATCTTTGGCTTCTGACATCTTGCCCCCTTTTTAAAACAGGCAAACAAAACACCGAAGGTGACTCTCAGAGCTCCCCAAAGTTTGCTCATCCTGACTTGTGCCAATTGGTTCATCGTATGGGGGTCAGGGCAAGAGAGACTGAGTGGGGAGCATGTATATAGACTCTAGGGTCTCATATGCTTATTAGCATGCTCAGTGCTGTGTTGAGTACTAGGTTCAGATTCTTGGCTTCACATCAGTCTGAGAATTCAGGTCCTGCTAGGTACATGACCTAAGGACAGTTCTGAGAAAGAGCTTCCCAGCAGGCCCAACCTCAAGATAATAACTGTGTGTACATTGGGCAAGATTGGCCAAGACTAAGGCCACTAGGAGACCTGAAGTTTTGTAATTTCTTTTTTCTTGCAGCATTTAACTATTGCCTCATAAGACTGCTTACTCTCCACAGATGCTTTTTGAGTGCATTTCCCCCAGATGTTTTTCTCTCTAATAGTTTACATTAAGATAAATAATGGATCTGGGTGTCTTACTCAAAGATGAATTCCCAGAGCCCAAACCACTATGACATTTTTGCAGTGCACACTTGGGGTGATCTGCTTAGTTTTCGTCCCTTTCCTTTCATGTCATTGAGGGTCAGAGGGAGGATTGGGTAGAAAGTCTTTATAAGTTTGCACTGAATCCTTATCTCCAATGCATTTTTTTTTCTCACTTACATTGGCATACATTCAGTCCTCGACACCTTAAAAGAATATTGCAAAAAATCTCAGACAGACAGCTTGTGGAATCAGCAGAGCCTTGTCCCTTTGAATTGTTTCAGGAAAAGGGGTCAGTTAGTTTCCCTGGAAGTTCTTTTTACCATCTCTCCCCTCTTCTGCCTGCAATATCCCTGGCTCACTAGATTGTCATTAGACACATCGTGTCTCTGTCTTAAGACTGTGAACTTCCTGGGACTAGTAACCCTGTACCTGACCCAGGTACTGGTGTGTCATTGACCCTCAATTGCTTATTGAATAGTTATTATGTTTTAGTCACTAACATTTTTATAATAAAAATAGGAAAGAATATCTCTGAGACTCGTCTAATCATTAGCAGAAGCTTAGAGTTTTTCTTTGACTACAAATGACAAGTAGAGTGGTTTGGAAATTAGACATGACATTTCCCAAAGTGGTTTTCAAACTATATTTTTCATATTTATCTTCAAACGGTCATGAATATCTTTATTTTAATCAGTAGTAAGCACAACTATAGAACTTATGTCTGTGTTTAATTTATAATAATCCATGCTTTTATTTTATTTTTTATTTTTATTTATTTATTTATTTTATCCTCACCCGAGGACATTTTTCCATTTTTTGTTCAGGTAGAGTGGGAGGGAGAGAGAGGAACAGAGAGAGAGAGAGAAACATCGATGCGAAAGGAACACATTGAATGGCTGCCACCCGCACGACCGACCAGGGCCGGGGACAAACTGCAACTGAGGCATGCGCCCTTAGCGGGAACCGAACCCAGGTCTCTCAGGACCGCAAGCCGACGCTCTAACCGCTGAGCCAAACCGGCCAGGGCATAATAATCCATGCTTTTAATGAACTAATTTATAGTTTTATTACAGTTGACATACAATGTTATATTAGTATTAAGTGTACAACATAGTCATTAGTTATTTATATACCTTATGAAGTGATCACCCCAGTAAGTCTAGTAACTATGTCACCTTACACAGTTACTACACTATTACTGACTATATTCCCTGCGTTGTACTTTATATCCCTGTGACTGTTTTTATAACTGGCAACTTGTACTTCGTAATGCCTTCATCTTTTGTACCCATGTGCTTTTTCAAAAAAAAAAAAAAGAAGAAGAAAAGAAAACGCTACCCACCTCTGCATCATTACCTGTACAATTTGCTTTCGAGGACATGCAGCCCTGTGGGATCTAGTACAGCCAAGGGTGACCGTCTCAGGCGTCAGCATTTTCACCCGATCTGCATGGGCTGATGTTTGTTAGGTGAATAGAACAGGGCCCGGCAGCTACTAAGTGCTGCATAAATTTGAAGTAAGTTGTTAGACTACTTAGAATTTCAAGTGACCTTAGAGATGATTAATTCAGTATTTCTTAAAGTGTTACTTAAAACTTGAGTTTTAAGTTCACAGGCAGTGTTCATAGGTAATGTTTATAGGTGATAGACATGAAGATGTGGTACAGAAGGGGGTTATTGAATGGCCAAAAGATTGAGAAAATGTATAATTAAACAGCTTAAAAGGCTTGTTTGCAGCTGAACTCTTTAGAGTGTCTATTATATGTTACTCTCCCTCTCTTTTTAAGTAGGTGTTTTCCAAGTTTTGCATTGACTCGTACATCTTTTGCTTTCCCTTTCTTGTACTGAACACCTCACAGAGAAAGAGGACATTGAATTAGCCCAATATCCTCATGTTATTCATAGTGAAGATGAGGTCCCGAAAGCTAAGGACCTGAAAGTTCAAGCTGATACAGAAATCTCAGGAGGCGACCAGAATCGTGCTTACTATCTTAGTGTATGTAGTAGGGACTTATGTGGATACATTTTTCCCAGGAATAAACCTGAAAGTGATTAGTGCATGTATCTCAGTGTCAGGGATACTGAATACAGTTCGTATTTCCAGTGACCGATCTTTGCAGCAACTCTCTGAACTGTCTGGGTCTCCATCACCTGAGGTATTATAAGTGGGTGGAAATGCACATTAAAGTTTGCTCTGTGAGAATTTAGAATCATTGTAATGTATATTCCAGTTATTAGTCAGAAAGAACCCTTTTTTAGTAAGCTCCCTAACTCACCTGTCACCATAAACCATATAATAGCATGTTGACCCCTAAGGAGAAATACAGAGAGAATGCTAGTTGTAACATTGTTTCTTTACATTTTCCAGAAACTCCTTGTTCACAACCAGCCATTCATCCATCTCCCTTCCCATTCGCATTCTACTGCTCTTTATCAGAATATTGGGAAACCACTGGAATCATCTACCAAATCCCACTCTAATTACCTTACAATAATTTCATTTGTTTTATGTTTTTGTTTTTTTAATCCTCACCCGAGGACATTTTTCCATTTTTTGCTCAGGTAGAGTGGGAGGGAGAGAGAGGGAAACATCGATGTGAAAGGGACACATCGAGTGGCTGCCACCCACACGACTAACCAGGGCCGGGGACAAACTGCAACCGAGGTACATGCCCCCAGCGGGGGCCGAACCCGGGTCTCTCCGGACCGCAGGTGGATGCTCTAACCGCTGAGCCAAACCGGCCAGGGCGTTTGTTTTATGTTTTGAAAACACTAAAACATTTGTGTTATTTTTAACGAAGAAAACACCCTTAACTCACAGATGGTAAGAGAGGAAAAGACCTTGTAAAACTCAGCAAAGTCATGGAAGGAACTCTTCTTTATTTTATAAAGTCACCTACAGAAAGGACCCGAGCTTCCGTCTCAGTTACTTGATTTAGACTCGAGTCATCATAATGAGTGCTATGCTTCTAATGAGAAGGATAGTCAGGGCCAGATGAGAAGGCAACTGGTTACCTCCACCATTTGCTTGCTTGTTTGCTATAATCTCTTGTGCGCTCGCTCCCTCTCAACTATCTACTATCTATCCATTTATCCAAATTTGGTACATGCATTTGCAAAACAAGCTTCACCTCAGGGACGTGTGCTTGCTAGTGCTCTCTGGGCTCCTTCCTAAAGATGACCTAACCTGTTTCAGGGAGCAAATGAATTGTCAGTCTCACTTTTCTTTATGTGAAAAAAGAGTCACAAAGGCCCAGGGAGCATAGAAAGCAGAGCTAATACTACACCACTCAAGGAAATAGGCCACATTACTTCCCTTCATACCACTCCAACCCTCTCTACTCTTGATCATTAGCCCCTTCAAGCACTTTCTCCCACAAGGATCACATAAAACATAGTAGGTTATAAAATGGCTGGAAACAGCTCAAAAGATGAACTTTCTCAAGGGAAAGTAGATATGCAGGAATCAAAGCCTGAGTAGAAAGAATAAAACTCAGGCATTGCTCGCCAGTGTTTGTGGGGCAGAGGGAGTGTGTGTTGCTCTCTCGTTATCTCTGAAATAACTCCTGACTTCTTCCTACTCTAAAGACCTACATTGCTAACTTGTATGATTAATGTGTATTTTCTTTACTCTCACATTGAGCTTGCAATTTATCAAGGAATGGATTAGCTAAAAACCATGAGCACCATGGGGCCCTCTTGTTGGGTAGAAGATTACACAGCACAAATCCTCACCCTAAATCTGGGGTCCTCAAGGAGGGAATGGGGAGCTGTGTTTGACAAGACCATTTTTCCAACTCCCTCTTGACCAGAGTGCCCGATCAATCCACAGAAATAGGACAGGCCATTTGAGGTGGGCATGTTCCTCCTGGCTATCAGAGGTGTGTGCTGATCAAAATTAAACCCCCACTTCAAATGTCCAAAGAGTGCTTTATATAGTGTGACTTAAAAGCAAATTGGCCAAAACTCATCAGGAATACAGGCTATCATAAGCACTGGGAGGTTCTGTTCTCTGCTATGAACATTTTTATCCACCTCATATGACTATTTGTTCTCAGTAGACAAGCCAGTGCATGCCAAAAGTTCTAAAAGGTAATGAGTAATTCAATATTTCACTTCATTTACTTAGCATTCTAAAGTGAATTTGTGATATATTATAGGGTAGATTGTTATCTTGATTATTTTCTGCATAATGATATATCTTCATGATTTTTCTAATTACCCACAAACATCTATGTACGCATTCATTCAGTTATGTCTTAGAAACTGACAGTATTCCACAATACCCAACTCGTATCTCCTTACCCCAGTTCATTGCTAATAACTGAGAAATTTTCAACATTTCCCCATACATGTGCTAAACATTCAGTTATTATATGCAAAATAGCAAAACTGATATTATAGGTTGCATTTTATTCCAAAACCTACATTATTTATTCTACAATATATACTAGACAGGTTTTCATACATATACCTAACATATCTCATTTACCTTGACTTCGATTATTTTCATTTCACAATCTACTATAGTCAAAATGGTAAAATACATGTTTCTAAAACAAATTCTAAACCATGTGTATATAAAAATGGTGGCGTGATGTCTGTCTCTGCTCAACTTTGAACAACAATCAACTTCTCTGTAACTGGATTGTCAAAGCTCATGGAGGGACTCACAGCATTGCTGGCACTGTGGCGAGGACATGTAAGGAGAGAAGGCACCTTGCCTTTATTTGGTCACTGGCCATCTTTAAACAGGATACTCTGATCTGACATGAAGCACGTATACCTGCAAGACAGGCTCATGACATCTTTCCATGCTTACTAACAACTAAACAAAGAGACATGAAAGACAATGCTGGAGACAGATTGTGAGCATTGATTTTACTAATACAAGTCATCCCAGTTCTTAAAATTTGGACAGATTCTCTGTTTGTGTCATCTATGTTGTGGGCTGTCTTATTTTCCTTGCGTTGGCAACACAAGAGCAGCGCATTATTTGAGGCCAACATTTTTCTTTTTTTTTTATTTATTATTTTTTTTATGAATTTTTATTTATTTTTTTGTTACAGATATTTTACCTTTTTACCCCATTGGCACCCCCCAACCCACCCCACCTCCGCCCCGTCCCCGGCTTAGTTGTCCATGTCCATTGGTCATGCATACATGCATATAAGTTCTGTGGTTTATCTCTTCCCACTCCCCCAGCCCCCATCCCCTCTTCTGAGGGATGTCAGTCTGTGCCCTACTTCCATGTGTCTGGGTCTACTGTATTCCTCAGGCTGTTATGTTCATTATATTCCGTATATAAGTGAGATCATGTGGTATTTGTCTTTTTCTGCTTGGCTTCTTTCACTTAGGATAATACTTTCCAGGTCCCTCCATGTCGTCTCAAAGGATAAGAGATCTTTCTTTCTTACTGCTGCATAGTACTCCATTGTGTATATGTACCACAGCTTTTTTATCCATTCGTCTACTGGTGGACACGTGGGCTGTTTCCAGATCTTAGCTATTGTAAATAGTGCTGCTATGAACATGGGGGTACATATATTCTTCCTGATTGGTGTTTCAGGCTTCTTAGGGTATATTCCTAGAAGTGGGATCACTGGGTCAAATGGAAGTTCAATTTTTAATTTTTTGAGGTAGCACCATATTGTTTTCCATAGCGGCTGCACCAGTCTGCATTCCCACCAGCAGTGTATTAGAGTCCCCTTTTCTCCACACCCTCGCCAACACTTGTTGTTTGATGATTTGTTGATGGCGGCCATTCTGACAGGTGTGAGGTGATACCTCATTGTTGTTTTAATTTGCATCTCTCTGATAATTAGTGATGTTGAGCATTTCTTCATATGTCTCTTGGCCATTTGTATGTCCTGTTTGGAGAGGTGTCTATTCAGCTCCTCTGCCCATTTTTTAATTGGGTTCTTTGTCTTCCTTTTGTGGAGTTGTATGAGCACTCTATATATATTGGAAATTAACCCCTTATCTGATACATCATTGGCAATGATGTTCCCCATACAGTGGGTTGCCTTTCCATTTTGATGATTGTTTCTTTTGCTGTGCAGAAGCTTTTGAGTTTGATGTAGTCCCATGTGTTCATTTTCTCCTTTATTTCTGTTGCCTTAGGTGATGTATCAGTGAAAATTCTGCTCCGTATGATGTCCGAAATTTTGTTGCCCACATTTTCTTCTAGAATTTTTATGGATTCACGGGTCACATTTAAGTCTTTTATCCATTTTGAGTTTATTTTTGTGTATGGTGTAAGTTGATGGTCTAGTTTCATTTTTTTGCATGTAGCTGTCCAATTTTCCCAACACCATTTATTAAAGAGGCTGTCTTTACTCCACTGTATGCTCTTGCCACCTTTGTCAAATATTAATTGAGCGTATTGAGGCCAACATTTTTCTTTCCAGGGAAGTTCATCATCTCTGGCCTAAAGGTTGTTGTATCAGAAGATCAGATATTAATTTGTAACTTAAAATGTAATTCCTGTTTATCATTTCAGTTATTTTTATATTTATGTTTACTTATATTTATGTTGTATAGCATTTTGTTTTCAGACATTTCACGTCCCAGCTATGTGTAGTTTACCTAGCATTTCACTGAATTCCTGTAATGTATATGGTACAAGGACCTATTAGGAAATTATAAAACAACGTTCATCATCTAATTTCAAAGTAAGACTCCTCACTAATTTTATATTATGGTGACTTACTATGGAAACGTGCCTACAGTCTTGTTAATTCTGCTCCTCAGCGATCATTCACATTTATTTACTGAGCGGTTTCAGTGGGGTCAAGGCAATATGAGGGCGTTTACAGAGCAGCCACTGAATCAAAGACCCAGGTTTGTGGGCCGGAAGCTTGGACTGTGTTGCCTTCCATCCCAGAGTAATCTTCAGTCAGCAGGCTCAGTGTTCTCAGAGCAGCTGGTGTTCATTTCTTATTATCCAAGTCCTAGAAGACTGGTTTTCTCATACATACATGTGATTGTGTGTTTGTTTGTGTAGGTTGGTAGGTGCCACAGACATTGTTTTATGTGTTAAGATTTGTCCTACAGGCAGGATGACCATGCTTCTCCTATTATGAAACCTCAAATGTCTCTGTCTTCTGGGAAAGCTACCAGATGCTGCTCCACTGAGGTTATCCATTAGCTGGATTTTAGCCTCATTGGTGAGCAGGGGAGAGAAAGGGGGGTGGGGGGTGGTTAAGACAGAGCACAGCTCCTCGACCCCGTATTTTCTAAGTTCATTGCAGCTGGGTCATGTTGTTCAAGGTACTTCACCTCCTTCACCTCAGGGACTTCTCTATAGTTACTCCTCATAACAAAACATGAGCCAAATATCAGTTAGACCTGATTTAGATGACTTAGGATTATTCAATGATGGATAAAAGAATCAAGGAATTTAATGTTTATGCAGTACTTTAGAAGATTTATAATAACTGAAATAAGGAGACTTCCTAGAATTATCAGAGTGGCATATTTCTCCATGAATTGAAATAATAATTTCATATTTTCCTAGAGACATAAATGGGAATGTGGGACTATAATAAGAAAAAGAAATTGAATAGAAACCAAGGGAAAAAGTCTAGGAGACTATACAAAAGTATCTAGGGAAAGAAAAAGTTAAGAAATCAATTCGTACTGAACAATATCACCGAGTACCCCCTGTTTGGATTTGTTAACTACTGGTGCAGTATTGCAAATGGCCTGGGTGGAGGTGAGTGGTTTGTGGTTTGACTTTGATAAGCTCTTTTTAAGTCAGGCACTTTCTTAAAGCTTACAGTAGAGAATTCAGGGTCATGAGGCAAGAAATAAAACTCTTTTGTATAAATCAGCTGCCTGGAGCGGCAATGCAATCCTGACAAAACAATATTACTATTTATGATGATGTCTTCTTGCCTGGAAAACCATTTCTAACAGAATATTACAACTCAGGTATAAAGCTCAAAATAACATTCTAAGACAGTTAATTTATTTTCTTTTCCCTCATTCTTAAAGGAAAAGGAAAAGAAAGTTTATTTTAGATTTTTAAAGTCATACAGCAGCTGGAAAAATGCCTTGTACATTAAATAAGTGACTAGCACAATTATGTTTAAATGGAAATAGACGCAATATTTGCCATGTTTTCAGCCATCCTGGAAAAAATTGGTTGGCTTTTGTGTATTACAAAAATGTCCATATGTTCAAAGGCATCTTTAAGGCCACTGTTTACTGAACACCTATTCGGTGCACTGTGTTCAGGTGCATTATATATGATGCCCACTACCCCTTAGTAAGTAAATATCCCCATTTCACAGGCAATGAAACTGAGGCTCAGGAAGTTAACTCACCCAGGATCCAACAGAAAATGGCAGAGCCAAGATTCAAACTCAGATCTCTGACACCTAAGTCTAAGATCATTCCATAGACTTCCTTTGCATTTAAAAAAAAAAAAAAAAAGTAGTGCAAACAAAAATACTAAGGGTCCTAAAACAGAATGTGCCGGCAGAACACAGAGGTCTGTGCCTGTTTTGGTGGTGAACCCAAGTGAACCTAACCACCCATATCTGCGATAGCATCTCCAGAAATGGAGCCTAGACCAGTAGCTGGAGCAGTCCCCAGTGGAAAGGGTCAGTTTAGATAACCTCCCTAAGGGATGTGAAGTTATTTTTCAAGAGGTTTGGTTAAACAAGACTTATCTGGGGCTCTGAGGAGCCCTGTGGACTCGTTTCAACCTCTCAGGAGTACTCAGAACTGTATATAATATAGGGCATTCTGAGTTTTTCTTAGTGAATGTCATTACTAACTACAGGCAAGAGTGACCCCTGCAAGGCTTTTGCTGTCTTGGTTGAATCCTCTTTTATTCATGATTTGTCCAGTCATTTTAATGTATATAATTTGTCAGACACTGTTGTGGTGTGATATAAATATGTCCCTGCCTTCACATGGAAGAGATTATTATAATGCAGGGTGATCATTACTACGTTAAGGATGCTCACATATCTTTAAGATTTCACGCAGAGGGGTCCATCCAAGGGAGGCCAAAGTCATCCTTGATATTGGAGCAAACTAGAGAATCTCAGACACCAGCCATTTGCCCTTAACCAGAGGCAGAGATTTAGCTTGTGCCCACGGCATGGATTTTAGGGAAACACACTGCCCCATTTTCTCCAAATTGTAAATTTCGTTTCTTGAGCCACAGCTCCAACATCACCCTCTGCGAACTTCACCTTTCTCCCCACTCATTCTCAAGCACTTGGTTCATGTACCAGCTACGAGTGCTTTCCAACCTTCATTCATTTCTTTCTTGACGTTTTCCCATAGACCGTTCCACTTCTACCGAAAAGGTCAGATTCCATTTTGGTCCAAAGCATTTCTGTCAAATATATTGCTTTGTTTATCTGATAACAGATAACCCTGGAACAGCTAATCAACCTCACTCTGCTCCTGGAAATGCCAGAATGATGCAGCCGGCTGGTTAATTTTGGTAGTGTGGGATTGTAAACTCACTTCGAGAGACTTCTGAGCAGGTTTGGCATTCCTTTCCCATACGAAAGTCTATATATATTTGACCTTTGGATTTAAGCCAACTCTCTTCTTTTCTGCCGCATGGTAGAGAGTTGTGTTCCTAACCTATTTTTGACTCACTGACCTCCCCCGCCCCCAGTGTCACCACGCAGTGCTGAGCCATACAGTTAAGAGAAGAGGCAGAATAAGGAAGTTTAGGGGAGAGTGGAATCCTTTCGTTCGAATGGACTGGCTTGATAAACATACCTAGGGATGCATAAGGGGGACCTCCACACACAAGTATTGGAGAGAGAGGCTGTTCACTTTGTCGTTTGAATTGAATTTTGTGGTAAAGTGAAGGGTAAAGCCAGAGTCAGGATTTGCAGTGGCAAAGTTCAAAGCCACTTAAGCAGCAATTGTTAATGGTGCTGCGAAGAGAAATTTATAGACCCAGCCTGTGACCTTTAGAAAGGCAGAAGAGGTTTAGACATAAAATGCTTATAGTGTATCCAAGTCACTACAAAAATCCTCTAGTAATGTTCTATTTAGGAAAATCATCACAAAGGGGAATGGTTGATAAGGTTCTATGCAACGCCCATTCCATTTAATGGAGTTAACTCACACGGAATTGCACGAATGTATGAGACAAATGTCTGATTCTCCTGAGAGTTCTTTGCTATAGGGTTGGATATCCATCAACCTGGGACGTGGCAGTGAATCAGAGAAATAGCAAGTACAGTCGGGCACCGGAGGAAGTATTTTCACTGTGTGTGTGTGCCTTTGTTTGAGCTAGATTATTCTATGAATGTTCTGTAGAAAATGAAATTAGAAACACTGGCTAGACTATTCAATTTTAAAGCCTCATTGATAATTATAATATTAATAAAAAACATTTATTGACACTATATCATGTGTCAGATGTCGAGCTATGCATGATAGATGGCGTTCTCTCAATTAATTCTTACAATAATCCTGTAGCAGAGATATTGTCACCCTCCTTTTCTGAGAGCAAGAGTAGAAACGGCCCTGGCTGGTTTGGCTCACAGTTCGAGTGTCAGCCTGTGGTCCTGAGGGACCCGGGTTCGGTTCCCACTGAGGGCACGTACCAGTTGCAGTTTGTCCCCAGCCCCAGTTGGGGATGTGTGGGTGGCAGCCAGTCAGTGTGTCTCTCTCACATCAATGTTTCTCTCTCTCTCTTCCTCCCTCTCTCCCTCTCACTCAGTCTGAAGATGAATGCAAGTGTCCTCAGGTGAGGATAAAACATTTTTGAAAAAGAACAGAAACAGAAGTGTAAAGAGGTTAGGCACATTTCTGAGATCACAGAGCTGGTAAGTGCTAGGCAAGCCCAAATTTGAACCCTTGTCTGTGGACCTCCAAGCCAGTGCTCTAGCGTGTGCATGTACTGCTCCAAACTACTTAATAAACACTTCATTTCACTGGGAAAAAAGAAATAATTTATGATTTTCTGAAGACAGTTTTTTTTTATTCGTTATGTTTTGTATGTGGCTCTGATTTTCAGGTAACTTGATAGTAATGGATCAGCTATTTATCTATAGTTACAGCCCTATATTTAGCAAATGTATTCATTAGATTACAAATTTGAGAATTCTGCAATTTGCCCAGAAAGTCTTAATTTACTAAATCATGTCAGTCAGTTATTTAGCAGTCAGTGCAAAAAAATAAAAAGGAAAATGTGTGTGTTTTTTTTTTCTTTCCTGAGCTAATAATTTGTGAAATAACTATTTCTGCATTGATCTTTGCAAATATAAGCAAGCAGCAGAGTAAGGGTATCAAGCGTTCTGTGTGCTCTTCTTTCTATGGGACTGTAGTCTACCGGGGTGTTGACACCAGGTGGGAATAACTGACTAATGTGTTAATTTAGGGAGAGTATCAGGTACCACACTCATACTTTCCTGTTTTCTATTTAATTTTAATTTATCAGATGGAGTCAGTTTTGGAGACTGTTTTTATCAGTCACGGGTGGTTTTATTCTTTTCATTCCCTTACTCCAACAACATGTGTCGTTTTTCAATAAGTAAAACTGAATTCCAAGAGAATTTTAGCCTGAAGAAGAACAGGAAGAACTGGTCTTGATGAGACATGACCATTTATCCTCATCATTTTCATACATTTCTTTGACCAATTTCACAGTCTCACTTTAGGCGAAAGAAGATACTATTGTTCTCCTGCCTCCACTATGCAAATGGAAAAACATACAGTGCGACCTAAATGGCATGAACCCAGGAAGTCAGAAATAGTTCTTGGGAATAACCTTGAATCCTAATAAACAGGGCAGTACGGTCCATTCAAAAATATCACTTAAAATCCAGTTTTCTTTAAGTCTTACCAAAAAAAAAAAAAATCATGGTCCACACCCTTTTTTATTTAGAAACATTAGTTTATGTTTTTAATGTTTTCGCTCCTGCTCTTTAAATAGTTTAGCATTCCCCACTTCCCCTTTTTATTAGCTCAGTACTTTCCCAGGGTAAGTGATAAATAAAGCTGGAGCACTGGTTACAGAGTCCCTTCTCTCTCCCCTCAGCCCTACCTCCGAGGTATTTGGAAACCGGGGCATCCCACAGTGTGATAGGACACCAGTCAGCGCCACATGGATGGGATGGGGTCAGGGGACATCTGCAGCCTGGGAGTCGTCTGAACCTAAAGCTCCACTTTAACCTAAGTGAGGGCTAAAGATGGGGACAGAAGAGCTTAGCACAAGAACTCACATTTGCAATGCCACATTCTTGCTAATGAGCCATTATGGCAAGCAATTAAAATTCTCGGGTAACTCAGTCTTTTCTCCTTCCTTCCCCTCCTCCTCTCCACTCCTGTTACAGGAGGATTCTGATGCACATCTCCTTGAAGGCTTCTAGGGTAGCTGGCGATCTTCACATGGCCATTTATCAAGCAGCTAGAGGAAGTTTGGCCTTTGCCAGAGAGATTTAAAAAATTAAGCACACGTGAATTTATGGAATTTCTTAACTTGACCCTTCAGAAAGGGAATGTTTTAGTTATGCAGACAGAAATGTAAATGAGCTCCTCTGTGCTGTAGAATACTGGCAGTTAGATACCAGCCTGCCAGCGGAGGAGACAGAGGTCTGGGAGTGCTGGTGGAAGTGATAACAGGAGGTTGGACGGAACGGATATGTAACATTTTAATAGGCCGGAGCACGTGAGAGTCTTGTGTTTGAAGGACACTGCAGAGGAAAAGGTTCAGGTGGGTGAAAGCCCATGTCTATTTTCAGTGAACTTGAAATAGTCCACAGTGTGAGTGTGGGTGTAGACTGTTCTAGTGTGAGGACCAGGATTAGGAGACTCACGTGAATGTGTTTGGATTTCACTCTGCCAGCTGACCACATCTGTTGAGTAGACAAATGACATGATCTACTCTAGGGTTCAGGAAGGCACCTGATGGTGTGGAGCTAGGTCGAGGGGATGAGGCTAGAGGCAAGCAGATCAGAGCGCTGTCCTCTCAGTGGGCTATGGGTGAGGGATTTTGATGGCCTACAATAGGAGGAAAATGGAATGCACTGTGAAGCCAGGACCAATTCTGGAAACTTGATTGAATGTGGACTATGAGGATGAAAGTGACATCAAAGGTGATGGGCCTCTAAACTGCAGGCCTTCACATGACCTGAGGAACACAGAAGGAGCTCAGTTTGGGACTTGGATTTTAAATGCTGTCATTGGCAGGTGGCAATCTATGTGTCAGACCAAAAAGGAGAATTGAGATTGGGGAGGTAGCAACAAGAAGTAATGGCTAGTCAACGGCGCAAGTGGCATTGCCCACAGAAAGAATAAAAGAAAGAAAAGGACTGGAAGAAATCTTGGAGAAATGCCTTATTTGAAGGGGTCATTGGAGGAAGGACTTGAAAGAAAGAAGGATGGTTAGAGTCGGAGGACGTAAGCCTCTGTAGTATCACATCAGAGGTAATAAGGGAAGAGAGAGTGCCAAGGGCAAGGGTGCCTAACTACTACTAGTAATGGAATTGCCCACCCCCTCGGGGGGCAGTTTGCAACCTATGTGGATCAGGCTAATGAGTTACATTTACTCACATGGTGCTTTTGGATAACAGGGATTGCTTACTTTCCTTTCTTGTCACACTATTTACTAGCTTGAATATTCTCTCTTCTCACTCATCCAAACCTACTAATGTCCTAAGACTCGATTAAAAGTCTAACTCTAGTGTGGTTTAGTTGATTGGAGTGCTGACCCATACACCAAAAAGGGTGCAGGTTCAGTTTCCGGTCAGGCCACGAACCTAGGTGGCGGGTTGGATCCCTATTTGGGCCTGTACAGGCGCAACCAGTCCATGTTTCTCTCTCACATCAATGTTTCTCTCACTCTCTTTCTTTCTTCCTCTCTCTCTAAAAGCAATAAAAACATATCCTTGCGTAATGATTAAAAAAAAGAAGTCTGACTCTTCACCTACTCCCGATGAATACAATCTTGTTCTTCTCTGAATGCCTGAAGTTGATATACTTAGTTCTCTTTTCACATGTAAATGTCTAATTCCCCCAAGTGGATTATGTGAGTTTCAGGGCAAATATTGTATTTTAAACTCATTAATTTCTGTCTCGATGTCTAACATAATTCTTTGTACAAAGAAAGTGCTCAAAAACTTGTAGATTTTATTTTATTTTTTAAAAAGCTATGATGTGAAGTTTTGTAATATGTAATAGGAGTCATAAAACAGTTAGCTCCTTTGACACAGTAATACCTCTTCTGGGACTATATTCTACTAGAATAATCTGAAATGTGAAAATGTCATATGCACAAACATACTTGCCAGAGTTCTAATCAAAATAGTTCAAAGATCCAGTATCATAATAGTGGGATGCCTGTGTGAAAATATAAGTATTTTATTAAATGGAATCATACAACTTAAAAATATTATGAAGACTATTTACCAACTTAGAAATGTGGTTATGATTTAAAAAGCAGGGCACAAAATTTGGGGGCACTATAGTTTCAAAGGTATAAAATGTACATATGGAAAATATTGGAAGACAATAGGTTAAAATGATAAGTTTTAAGACAGAAATAGAATTTTGGGTTCTTTTCTTTCTGTTTTAGAATTTGCAGTAATATATTATAGTTTTAAGTTGTCCTACGTTAAAGCAATCTTTTGTTTTCTGTGAGGGACCAAATACTGTGCCATGAACTTGAAAGGTTACTTGGGCCATTAGAGTTTTATTAATGATCCAAGATCATAGGGTCAGTAGCTCTGCACTGAGACCTCTCTCTTGTTTCCCCACAGTCATCTTTAAGCTCACATTGTTAATCCAAATAGAGCCAACAGATTTGATTAAGACAACACTTAAAGCATAGACCCTTCTGGAAGTGGATAGATGGTGTCCTTTTTAAATATACAAGTCATCACTAGGCTGTCAGGATCCATAGTGGTGACCATCACCATTGATCAATACCACCACTTTGTTTCAGCTCATAATATTGGACAAGGGGACCATCTTTCCCTTAACTATTGACAGTTCTAAGGTTTAAAGAGAAAGAAAATAGAAGAAGAGAGTTAAGAGGGTAAAAATACAAGAAATGGGGCGGGGGGGGGGGGGGTGAGACAGGTAGCAAATAAGTGGACTGTGAAAGAAATAGGACCACAGACAAGAAAAGGCCAAGGGTAGGGAAGAAAGATTTTTAAGATAAGTGTGTCTGCCCCTGTCTGATGTTCTCTTTCTTCTCTTTATTTGAATCTCTTCCCTGCTGCTCAGTGGAGCCTTTCAAACAGAAGCACTGTATTTTCAAAAACTGGGACTCTTTTTGATCTTTTCTCTAATCAATATTCTGAGGTGGTCTTGGCAAGAAAGAGACCTACTGTCTTGAATCCCAAAGTGTACTATACCAAAAGTGGGAGGTTCAGCATCACAGGCAAAGACAAGTACCAAGTAATGGGGTAAACAGAATCCGGTAGGAGGAAGCAGGAAATGAGAGCGTGGGCTTCCCAGGAAACTCTGGGATGCACCCTCCAGGTACCTCGTAGCCTTAATCAGCTTTGAGTGTGCAAAGGCTGGTGCAGATGAGCCAGCTCCACTACCTGGGCCTGCCTGAAAAAGCCAGAACAGGTGGTCATCAATTCCAACACCACACGTGACACAACAGCTGGCAGGAAGGTGCAGTACACCTGTGACCCGCTTCTGGACAGTGCGGAGTTTTGGACTTCCCTGTTGGGCTATTGAAAAAAGCAGTCCATGTTCTTGACCTTGGGCAGGCCCAGTAGGGTGCCCTAGCACAGACATTAATTTATCTTTTTCCCCGGCCTAGGTAATCTCTAAAGGACAGTGAAACCTAGAGAGATCACGAAGTAAAAAGGTGCTTGATTTTTCATAACAATAAATCAAACACCTATTAGAATGATTCAGGTTTCAAGACTGGATCGCAAAGGAATTGAGCCAAAACTTTTTAAATGATATTTTTATAATATAAGATATATTATAACATAAAACATAATGATTAAATATTAAAATAGCTGCAACCCTCCTATATGCTTGAGTTGGCTCATAAATTGCTGAATGGATTTCCAGGGAAAGTAGTCATTATGCCTTGCTTTTCTCAGGGATACCATTCACCAAATTATTGATCTACCCTAATGGTTTGAAAGGGAAAAGCAACCTCCATGGATAGATCAGGACTCCTCCCTGGTTCCAGAGGCCTGACAGTCCACTCAAAAACAACAACAAAAAAAAACCTTCTCTCTGACCTACCTCAAAAGGTCAAGTTTTTTCATTGCCTTTATTAGGAGGGGGCAGAGTTGTGTTTTCCTTAAATCACCAAGCATCAACCTAGACTCTCCCAAGTAAACTGTCTGCTTTTTTTTTTTCTGGCCATAAAACAGAAAATGTAAGCTATTTTATCTATAAAAGAATTAATTGCAGTTTTCCTCTCCAGAGTTTGTAGGCAGAAAGCAGACCTTTAAAGAAATAATTGGGTCAGTATTTATTAAGGAAAGAATGGGAAGGGACGTGGCAGGGATTTCCTGGCAATAAAGAAAGGGTGTTGACATGTAGCAGGAGCAGTGTGTTGAGCGTAGGGTCAGGATCTGGAAGGAATTATAGGAAGGAAATAAGCAGGGGTTAAAAATCAGGGCACAAACCATGGACCACATCCTTCGCACATCATCTGCGCAGCCACTGTGTCCTCACCTAGCAGGAGGCCAGGTTGTTTCTCACTGTCTGTCATCTGAGGACCGCGGCACCATCAGAAAATGCTGCGGACATGCCTCCATAGCACGACACAGTGCTCTGACATTTCCAGTTAAACCAAGAACTTGGCAAGACACAGCCTTTGTGAATAATCAGAAATAGCATGTTCCTGATAAACCTGAGGTTTGAGACCTTGATGTTTCTAATGAAAAGGAAGAGAAGAGGAATGAGAGAGGGAGGAAGGGAATAACTAAATGTCCTAGTTTTCATGAGACAATTTTGATTTGCGTGTATTGTAATTATTAATAATGCCTCTTTTCTAATCAAGTGTCCCAGCTTGGAATAAAAATTACATGGAAACTCTATTTACAAGCCAAGTATACATGGAAATAAGCAAAATATTTTATGGCCTTTTTATATTCTAATAAATCTTTTAAAAAATTCAACTCCTGCCCTGGCCGGTTTGCCTCAGTGGTTAGAGCGTTGCCCTGCGGTGTGGAGAGACCCGGGTTTGGTTCCCGCTAAGGGCACGCACCTTGGTTGCAGTTTGTCCCCGGCCCTGGTCGTGTGGGTGGCAACCACTCGATGTGTCCCTTTCATGTCGATGTTTCTCTCTCTCTCTCTTCCTCCCACTCTATCTGAACAAAATATCAAAAAATGTCCTCAGGTGAGGATAAAATTTTTTTCTTTTTTAATTCAACTCTTGAAACTAGAACCACCTCTGTCATAACTTTCTCATACTCTTTCAAAGATGCAATAATCCCCTTGATAAGAGATCTAACTTCTGACACCATTTCAGGCCATTTAAACAATTTGGAATATTTTTAAATCCCTGCAAAGCACTCGGAGTCTAGTTAAACACTGTCAGAAGCTGCTTGGTAGGAGAATTTGTTTATGTTTTATCCCACCCCAAAAAACTGGACAATGGGACAAATAATCATCTGTTCGAGTTGCAGCTGTTTTGATCATATGCCACTCTGTTAATTTTGCTTTATGCCATTTCCTGGTGCTTGAATTTTGCCATATAAATATTTGTGGAATGGGTGATAATCGAATTTTAAATTGGGGAGTTTGAAAAGAAGATTCTACCGGCAAGTAAGTCAGAAATCCAGACTTGTTTTATGTTGAATAGATTAATCACTCAGATTTATTTTGAGCTAAGCAAATTGACATAGGGAAAAAAGAAAAACAGGTGAAGAAATAATTTGAGACTCAGAAATGACAATTCTATTTTTCTATCTGCAAAATTTTTGAGCTTTCTATTGGTCATAGTTCTAATGGGAGTCAAAGTCTTAAGTTCCTTTTGTTTGTATTTCAAATCCTGAAAAGGAAATATTGATAAAAAATCAGGATGATTATTTATTAAGGAGACACTATGCTATGGATATCAATCTTGATAGCTATTTAAAGAAAATGATCAGCTTTGTGATTTGTCTGTGAGAAAGACACTAGGAGCTTTTGGGAAAGAAAGCATTGGAGTTGACCAGGTGATGTTGTTTTGCAAAGGATTAAGAATACTTCTGTGAATATTTTTCTCTTCTGTCAATAAACTCTGGATCTCATATTCATTAATTTTTAACTAATCAATTGAGTTTTAAATGATAAAATTTAGTAGCAATGGAATGGCATTCTTAAATGAAATTAAATCGATCGCAATTTATTTATTTTTAAATGTGGATTATAAAACCTACCATAGAGGGTTGTTCTAAGAATTCAATGAGATTCCATATATATATATACATAGTGTATAGGTCTGTAAATATAGTAATATTTGTACATACTATATATATTTTAATGATAGTATATATGTGTATCCTCCAAAGCATGGAAAACACTGTAGGAGTGGCATTTATATAATCATCTTTGTTATTATTTCATATTAAGTCATTCAATCTTGGCTTAATGGCAACTTGTGAAGATATTAAATGTGAGAAAATTATGGCTTCCTTTTTCTTCAACAAACATTTATGGATTACTCATACCGACTATAGGATAGTTCCTTAAAGTTAAAAAAAAAAAAAAAAATGAAGAAAGTGTTCTGTGAATCAGGAAGTTTAGCTGCTAAGCCAAGTGGTACATGGAAAACCCTGTTCTCATATTACACGAAGCCACAGAGCAGCCTTTCTGAAATCATTACTATGCAACCTTATTTTAAGCGCATTCAGTGAAGTGGAACAGAAGTAAGGAAAGTCAAAGAAATTGATTTGCAGCTTAAGAATATGTGAATTTTATGAATAACTTTTATATCAACTCCAGTGGTAGACATCATGGTCCTTTCTGTTCTCTTAGAGATTCAGCAGCAAATCCTATGGTGACTAATGAGTGACAGGATTCCTTAGTTGAAGAAGATAGTGAAAGCTTAATAAAAGCTCTTGGATTGATGAAATGAGTTAGGAAATACTTTACAGTCTCAGATGATTCATGACATGGAAGGTACAAGTCATAAATTCCATGCCTTAGTAAGAGCCTTCTGGTCTGTTTTCAGGTCACTAACTGCATGAGCATATCAATCCGGAGGCTCAGTTCTTTTTCTGATGAACAGAATCCCAGTTGGAACTGATGAAAATGGCCGTAATGGTTATGAATGTCTTACATAATTGCATTGTGCAAACCATATACCAAATACACAAAAATGTCAGAAAAGTCAATACGATGTTAATATAATTATTTGAAAGGGAGAAATCCAGCTGTCGGATGTGTATGACCGAAAGAGATATATAGTAGGACTTTGAAAGTGATCAAGTTTAATATCCCTTTTCATTTGTAGGTGGGAAAATTGGGACAATGGAACCAGAAGTAGATATATGTATGATTTTGAAAAACATCTGGAGTCAAACACAAGGTTTCTAACTCAAACTAGGGATTTACAGCCTTTCGCCCTTGGTTTCCGTGGCCCTCACTCACATTCCCCCCACATGCATGATTGAAATGGGAGGTTCAGTGGTACAGGCTATTAGAATGCAGCAGTAAAAGCTGTTGATGACTTAAAGCCAAATTGGCTACTTTTGTTCTAATCAGTGATTGATAGAATGTTCTGGGGGCCAGAGAGAGAAGAAGTCAACCACATTTGATTTTAATGCATGTTCATGAGGTCATCACATGCTCTTTTGAGGCAACTCTTAAAAGATCAAGTTTAAAAAATATTGAAAATGGAGGAAAATGTCCCTTTTAAGTATGGCCTCCTATGTTACATGATCCGTTGAAGATCAAACCATTCCTCACTCTTCTTAACAATGAGACACATATCAAAGCGATTCAAAGAGGAAATGTTAAGAGTTTAAAGAGACCTGAAATTACTCAGCTGAAAGTGATTTCCTTATTTAATACATTTCTGAGACTGGGCAGATCCCATTCTTTTTCATCTTTAACATAAGCATGTAGTTTGATGTATATTTGTTTAGGGTAATCCATAGCCTAAAATATACACAGAATGCCAAGACTGTACATTCAGAAAGCCTTCAGCTAAATCCGGGTGTACCAGACAACTAAGCGCGCACAGCTATGGGACATAATGTCCAACATAATGGTGTAATGTTGACCCCTCATCATCTGGTTAGTATTTTAATCAGTATTTTGATGAAGACGTTACGTTTTCATTGAGTAACAGAAGAGTTATTAAAAAATGTTTTTCTGGAATAAACTGAATATATTTCAGTGTATATATACAAATGTACTATGTGGCATTTAAAAATAAAAATACCTACAACTTCTGGCCAGTGTGGCTTAGTGGTTGAGAGTCCACCCATGCACCAAGAGGTCGCCAGTTCAATTACTGGTCAGGGCACATGCCCAGGTTGTGGGCCCGATCCCCAGTGGGGGGCATTCAGGAGGCGACCAATTGATGTTCTCTTTCATTGACGTTTCTCTCTCTCTCTCTCTCCCCCTTTTCCTTCATCTCTCTCTAAAAATCAATAAAGAAAATAAAAATTAAAAAAAGTAACTACAACTATTAGGGCTCTGACTTAGGTAATATGAAGATGATGATGACAATAATAATGATGACAATTACAACAAATACTCATGTTTATTGAATCCCAACTTTATATATGGTTCTGTATTTGGAAGTTTATCTATATCCTGTATCCTTGGAACAACTTTACAAGTTGTTCAACTTTATATTCCCACATAATAGATGGAGAAATCAACCATTTATTCAGGAAGACATTGATTGAATACTTCCTATTTGCTCAAATGTCACAAACACCATGATTTGAAGGTGAATCATAAAGCTCTTCCTAGATCCTAAGACTGTACTTGTTTGTTCTTCATGTATGTTAAGTGCACCTCATAGTACATGGCACCTGGTGGGTATTCAAAAAATAGTATTTATTTCCCATGTTTATAAAGTGCAGCACTTAAGAAAAATAATACGACATTATAGTTAATTGCAAGCCATTGCTCACCTAAAATAACTCCTAAACTCTTGAAATCTATGTTGCTAAAAACATACTATTTTTGGAGGGGGCAGGGGTGTTGAGAAGAAAACTGATGATTCAAACAAAGGAAACTGCAGTGTTCAGCTCACATCAGGAAGACTGTTTAGTTCTGGCACCACTTTTTAACAGGGACATAGACACACTCTAGAGAAAGATGATCAAAACTGAAATATCTGGAAGTCACACTGTAAAAGAAACACTTGAAAAGGATGTGGAAGGAGAATTGGGACTGAGGAGTTCTTTCAGAGAGGAAGGAGTTCCCCTTAGCAGGAATAGTGTGTAGCTCTGGAAAGGCAGAATGATGACTAGTGGAGGAACAATGAATGGAGGAGAGTTCGTCCTCACAGAGGGGTTTTACGGCAGGCAGAACTGCGCACACAGTGAATTATGGCGTGGGATGCTTACTGAGGCATGCATTCTTTCTTTCATTTCATTGTTTGTTCAGGAAACAGGTATTGAACATTTCATGTAAAGAACATATGGCCTAGAGAGTGATCAATGCCGCCAAAGCTGGATCAACCAGGTAACAAAGGTAGCTCTAAGAATTCATCGAATAGCAGCTATAAAGGTCCATAGTACAGAGAACCAAAGGGAAGAATAAAAACCTGATGAGATGAAATCAGGCACAGTGGGTCCCTTGGTCCAGCTGCCTCTGACCAGAAATAAAGAAAAATTAAATAGAGTCAATGTTGAGCAATTTGTGTCTTATTCCAAATGATATGATCTGCTAGAGACTTCATGAGCACCTGCTAATTGTGCTACTTAGGAAACTGGAAATTCTTATTATGATCACATGTGTTTTGTAAAATAATGTCCCACTTCAGTTTCTCTCTGTTGTGAAATAAAGCTATCCTTATACCTCCCAAGAAACAGGAGTATGCCAGGAATTAAAGGCATTCTCATTGTGTTACCTATGTTACTAAGCTGGGCATTTCTGTCTTATTGTCCAAGTCCAAATTACTGGAAGCTGAAGCTTTCCAGTAGGCTGTTATAATACAGTGCTGTACCGCTTAACAACCAAGACGTGGTGGGAGAAATTCATCATTAGGGGGTTTTGACACTGTGCAAGCTCCATGGAGTGCACTTACACAAACCTGGATGGTATAGATAGCCTACTGCACTCGTAGGTTACATGGCATACCACCATCGTATATGCAGTCTGTCATTGACTGAAAAGTCGTTATATATAAGCTCATGACTGCATTTAAATATCCAGATAATGACTGATGAGGGCGCAGGGTAGGATCAGAAGTCAATAGTGTCAAATTTGGTAATTTTTTAAACCTCATCTGTTAAATGGAGTCCCTGAGGCCCTCGAGAATCAGTAGCCTTGGAATAACAAATGAACCTGCTCAACCAAGTACATTTCCATTCATAAATGTATTTGGAAGTTACTGGAAGAAGATTCAGAGAAAAATATAATTGAGTCTCTAGAAGACCATACTGCTCAAATCAACCTGGGATATTTTCTCTAATAATCCCGATAAGGTAGTCTGATCTTTTGTCTTCTTAAGAAACCTTCTCCTAAGGTGAGTACACCACTTTAGTCCAGCCAGTAGTGTAGAATAGTTCCAGTCTCTCAATATACTCACAAATATCTCATGTAGTCTTTTTAATTGTGGCCATTCTGTTAAGTGTGCAGATTTTTATTATGGTTATAATTTGCATTTCCTTAGTGATCATTGATGTTGATTGAGTATGTTTTCAGGTGTTTGAATCTGCCCAGGTTTTTTGTTTGTTTAGTGAAATGTCTGCTCAAATCTTTTGCCAATTTTTATGGCATATTTTCTTAATGGTTGAATTTTGAGCATTCTTTATATATTCTGGATAGGAGTCTTTTGTTAGATGAATTATTTGCCAGTGTTTTCTTTGGTTTATCTTTCCATTCACTGAACAGTGTCTTTAGAAGAGTAGAAAGGTTTAAATTTTATCAATTTGTTTTCTTTTATAGATCATGTTTTTGGTGAGGTACCCAAGAAATCTTTGCCTAACCTGAAAGTTAAAGATGTTCTCCTCTGTTTTCTTCTAAAAGTTTGATTTTAGGTTTACGATCCCTTTTGAATTAATTTTGCAATATAGTATGAGGTATAGATCACTACATTTGTCCTTGCATGTGATCCAGCGACATTTGTTCCTCACTGAATTGCCTTTGCAATTTTGCTTTTTAAAACGTTGTTTATATATGTGAGGATATATGTCTACACTCATATGTTTGATTGATCTATTTTTATGATACTACCTTACTATCTTGATTACGGTAGCTATAAAATACATATTGAAATCAGGTAGTATTATACCTCCAATTTTGTTCTTTTTGAAAAGGTGTTTTAGTTATTCTAGTTTTTTTTGTGTTTCCACATAAATATTAGAAAGAACTTGACAATTCCTTCATTAAAAAGCCACTGGGATTTTCATTGGGATTATATTGAATCCCTAGTCAATTTGGAAAGAATTCATATCTTTAAAGTAATGAATCTTCATAAAAGGTCAAGCTCTCCATTTATTTATGTTTTCTTTAATTTTTCTCATCAGGGTGTTGTAGTTTTCAGTGTACAGGTCTGGCCCATCATTTGTCAGATTTATCCCTAAGTATGTCATATTTTTTATGATATTATAAATGTTACTGTTTTCCAATGTCGATTTGCATTTATTGCAAGCATATAGAAACACAACTAATTTTTGTATCTTGATCTTGTACCTTGCAAACTTGCTAAACTCCCTTACCACTTCTAGTAGTTTTGCTTTTGTAGATACCATCAGATTTTCAAGATAGACTATTATGTTGCTTGTGAATGCAGTTTTACTTTTGCCTTTCCAATCTGAATGGCTTTTTTTCTTTCTTTCTTTTTTGCACTGGTTAGAATCTCCAAGGTAATGTTGAATAAAATCATTGAGATCAGCTATCTTCATCTTGTTCCTGATCTTAGGGGAAAAGCATTCAGTCTTTCACTGCTAAGTGTGATGTTAATTTTAAGTTTCTCATGTATGTCCTTTATTAGGTTGAAGAACTTCCCTTCTGTTACTCATTTCTCAAGAGTTTTTATTAGGAATGGATGTTGGATTTAGCCATATCTTTTCCCATATCTATTGAGATGATTATAAATGTTTTCCTTTTTTTAGTTTGTTAATATAATGATCACCATAATAATATCAGCATAATAATAATGATGATGATGATCAGCACAATAATACAGTTAACACTTTATTATTTTTGCTGCTAAGTTCCAAAACAAAGCAGTTTCTGAATAAGCAAAACATTATTCAAGGTAGCTGCCTGCATAACATTAGAATAGACTGAGCGAGATAAATGTTTTCTTTCCTAAGAACTCTCTTTGGAATTTTAATTGTCTAAATCTGTTCCAACTGCCTTTCTGTCCACATTTGCTAGCTCCAATTGCTCTGAAATGGCCTTAAAAGGGGGGGAAGAGCGCAGTGAATGTTAAAGTTGATCAGGAACTTACTATGTGGCCCCCAGTCGTGATCTCCGCCTGAAGAATTGGTCAAAATAGATGAAGACAAATAAAAATGGGTCACATGTCTGTAATGGCACTCTGTTATCCAAAGTAAACCTTCTAGAATACTTATCTACAATCTTTTCATGATGGTTGTGTAGCAATCATCTTAAAAAACAATTTTCCAGTAATGGGGTCCCAGAGATTTGAATTTATCTCAGTTTTACCTTGGTTCTGTGTAGCCTTTGGCACATGGTTAGAATACATTAAGAAACAAAAGGGGAAAAATACTCAAAAGCTTCTTGCAATGAGAACATCTGTCACTGGGCTATATCAAGAAATGAACCTGGGCATGCAACCAAGATAAGTAATTGCACTGGCTTCAGGCCAACTTAAATTGTGTAGCATAGTCTTTTTATGTAGAAAAAAGTTCATAGGTTTTGTGTTCAAACATTACATGGAAAAAAAAAAATCATATGAAAGCCTTTTGTTCTCCCAGCAGGACCTGAGTTTCTCTTCACTGTATAACCTCTGTGAGTATTTAGAACTCTGACATGGTATGAACGGTGAAAGGGAAGTGTTGGTTTGTGCTGATCACAGTCAATAAAAACGTATTTGGTCTGTGAGCCAAAATCAATTCAGATTGACATGATTCTGGAATAAACTGGACTTTCTTTTGCCGTTCAAGAGCATGAGGAGACTTACCACTTGGATGTTAGAAAGATGTAATTTATTAAAAGGAATACCACTTGAGCCCTGGCTGGTTTGGCTCAGTGGTAGAGTGTTGGCCCATGGACCAATGAGTCGCAGGTTTGATTCCGAGCAAGGGCACGTACCTAGGTTGCTATTAGTCCTTGGCCCTGGTTGGGGTCGTGCAGGAGGCAACCACTTGATGTGTCTCTCTCACATGGTTCTCTCTTTCTCTCTCTCTTTCCCTCCTATTCTATCTGAACAAAAACAGAAAAATATCCTTGGGTAAGGATTAAAAAAAACAAAGAAGGAATACCACTTGAATAAATTCAGATACCTCTGCAAAGTAATGTGTTCACTTCATTGGAAACAACCAAGAGACATTCAAAGGGCTTAGGAATTAGAAAGAATTTTTTCTATTAATTGGAATATTATGTATAAACAAATATTAAACAGTATTTAATTAAATATTAACAAGTAAATTTTGTATAAAAAGTCTATTTAGTGTATTATAAAATTTAAAATTCAGTGCATATTTTCTTTGTTTAAGCACACAATTTATATTAAAATAAAAATTTAGCTGAGATCATAAACTTTTATAACAAACTTTTTTAAAATTCTCAAAGTTTGTTTCTTTTTAAAAATAGCTATAAGCATGAATTCAAGAACATTACCTTGTAAAGAAAATTTCTCTACCATTTTTAATGACTAAATAGCATTTCTAAATTAATTTGTAACAAAAAACCTGAATTGTTACATGCCATATGAGAATTACAAATAATAATTTTCAGACTGTCCATAATACTCAATATAGACTAAAATGTCCAGGAATACATATATCCATTTAAATGTTCACAGATGTTCAACTATTTAATAAAAATGGAATAGCTGTTGATTTTAGATTATACTTTTACAGAATTATAGATGCCAACATTTTATCTAAGTGATTCTTAATTCAGAAAAAAATCATTTTTGATAAAATTACTAGTTGGACTGATATTCCCATAAAATGAGCAATTATTGGTAGCTTTAAATGTATTCAGTTTATTGTATGTTAATGGTACCTCAAAAGAGCTGTTAAAAAACTGGAGCAATAGACCTTGAAAACATGAGACTGTGAAAAGCTGTAAGATGTAAAACCAGCCTACATTTGCTACAATTGATCAAGCCTAATGCTATGTCTGACCAGCCATGACTCCAAATCTAAAATAAGAGCTTCCGGTTCTGTTTATGTGACGAGCTTGGTATCCAGTCCTTTCTTGTATTTTTCAAAGAATGTGATCCATTGGTTTTGGAATTAGAAGTCCATCCTTAAAAATGCCTGTGAAATTGCAGAACGCGGTTTTCTGGACCACCGTTAGAGGATGTGTGGCGTGCACAGCTAGAGAAAACCAGGAACATGCTCTATGGTGAGATGGTGTCTCTCACAGTTGTTCATCATGATGACCCTCGTGGTTTGAGCCCTTGTAGCATAAACAAGACCTATTCCTGTGGTGTTCAACCTCATGAATAAGCAAATGGAGTGATCCAAAGTGCGCTGTTAAGACTTTCATAGGAGGTAAAAGTGAGTTAAAACAAGCTCAGCAAAGGTGCTAGTTGAAGTGATGCTCCTATAAACTTGGCAACAAGATAGAGGTGACTTGTTTCAGATATCAGACAGCCTGAAGCTTGAAGATCACTCCTGAACCATGAATTTCGTGTTTAGCTGAGAGAGATGATACCCACTGAAGATATCAAAAGGAGTGAAAAGGAGCTGGACCTCTTTGCGATTCAAGGGCATGAAAGCAAGGGGGGATGGGTGAGGAGGAGGTCAAGATCCCAGGCACTTGTTTCCTTTCACAAGACTCCCTTTGTACTGGTTCATATTTGATGCTAAAGAATTGACTGTTTTCGGAGTTCAGAAGATGGCAAGGGCACCTTGGGTTCGTTTTTTGTGTTTTTTTTGTTACGGTTTCTAAAAGATAGTTGAGTAGAAACAAATACTAATGAACCCACTTTGCAATCACAATGAAGTCTATTTTTAACATTTTTAATTATATGAGGAATTGTGTTCATTGTTGAAAACTTAGAAGATAAAAATATGAGAACAAAACAAAAAAATAAAACCTCTCCTAATCCCACTACTTGGAGATACATGGTTCTCAATACTTGACGGATGTCCTTCCAGATGTTTTCTTTATATATATATATATATATATATGAAATATAAAGATGTCAAACTTTATTCTTCTGTAACCTTCATTCTCTCAACAAGTTATCAAACTTTTCCTATCAATACATATAGATCTATATCATTTTAATGCTTTTAATGGTCCGATTATATGAATGCACTCAAGTGATTTTAACTGATCTCAAGGCTGTTAAGTTCTATTACTTTTAACTTTATTCTTTTTTTTTTCTTAGGGAACAACTATTTTCTCTATTGCATGATCCTAGCAGAATCCCACTAAAAAGCTACAGCTCTGAATTTTTTCTTTTTATCCTCACCCGAGGACATTTTTTTTTTTTTTGCATTAATCTTCAGATAGAGTGGGAGGGAGAGAGAGAAACAACGTGAGAGAGACACATCAGCTGGTTGCCACCCACACGACCCCAACCGGGGCCGGGGACAAACTGCAACCAATGTACGTGCCCTTAGTGGGAACCGAACCCGGGACTCTCTGGTCCACATGCCGACACTCTAACTGCTGAGCCAAACCGGCTCTGAATTTTAAATGGCAAAGCGCTTTTAGAGCCGTGCCTCTTGAACTGTTAATTTTACAATGAGGTTGAACACTAAGTAAGCACTCTTTAGTGGTTTACATGATATTTATGTGCATATTCTGGGCTTCACGGTCTAATCACAGTACAGAATAAGTTTGTTCTGCTGGTTGACCTCTTAGGGAAAATCATTCATTTCTTTTTGTTTCTAAACCTATATATAGATGGATACTAATTTATGCCATTTATTCAAAATAGAAAGGAACCCTGTTTGTTTAGACAATTAACTAGTAAGGATTAGATTAAAGACATCACACGTTTTTGTTTTGAGATAAGGTAAAAATATTTTAAGACCTTCTGCTGGGTCTTGCATAGCCTGAGGGTGTGTGAGTATATGCCTGCTAAGTTGCATTTTGACATGAACATATGACCAAATCCAACTCTTGGGGCTGGGGCTGTGAGCTATTGTGGAAAATGTATCACCGAGAGGAAGGAGACTAAGGAGGTAGTCCCTAAGGTCTGTGAGCTTGGGGAGGTCTCTTAGCCTCTCTGAAGCTCAGAGGTTTCATCTTTCAAATGATGGAATTGGAAAAGGTCGCCCTACGTGTTCCTCCAGTGCAAGGACCCTATGGTTCTGCCCTGAGTCGGGGCTGTTGCTACAGACCCAGGTTCTTTAGATCCTTGGCTGCTTGGCCTACGTCCCTGGCCACCGACCTCATCTCACCCACTGCTCTTTCTCTCTTATTTGGTCGCTCACCTTACCCTGAGGTCTGAACTGTTCCCCGTGGATACCTTCTTTATTTTGTTCTTTCTTTCCTCATTCCCCAGTTGTGTCCTGTCTCTCGCTTGTGTTCTGTGAAAACTGCCATGTTCCATTGCGTTAACCCAAGTATTTTTGGTCATGGTGACCCTTGTCCTCCACTGTGGACATACTGCCCTGGCAATCTAAATTGCTCATGAGGGTGCCTTGGCTCTGCTCCAATTCCTTACATCTGGAAGCAAAGAAAAGCCTTAATATACTACCTCACTGTCTTGTACATAGTAATTGCTTAGAAGATATTAGTATTAGTACTGACATGTGCTGCAATATGAACTTGAAAACACTATGCTAAGTGAGAGAAGTGAGCCACAACAGGCCCCGAATTATATGATTCCATTTCTATGAACTATCCAGAATCACCAGTACGTAGAGACGGAGAGTAGGTTAGTGGTTTCGGGCTGGGAGAAGGGGAGGGTAGGAGTGACTGGTAATTGGTACCAGGCTTCTTTTTGGGAGGGTAAAATGTTCTGGAATTCGAAAACGATGATGGTTGCACAACCTTGTGACTATCATAAAAACCACCAAAGTATACACTTTAATAGGGTGGATTTTATGGTGTGTAAATTACATCTCAATAAAAAAAAATATTTGTTGACTATGTGAAATATGAAGGTAATTGTTTGTTTACACCTGATGGATTGCTTAGACATTGGGAATATTTCAATGACCAGTTGTAGGGAGATGGTTGAGATCACATGGGCAGAGTCCAGAGCACAGGTGCTTGTTATGTGTGCCTCTCAGAGCCTGAAGCACCTCTCCTTAGGGAGGGGCTTCTCTCGATCGCTGCAGAGAGGGAGCAGCAGGGGCCATGACCAATACCTGCCAACTTTATTCCTATATTGAAAATATAAGTCTTGTCCAAAACATTAAAAATGCACCTTGACTACGAAGGTCAATAGGGAAGAAATAAGATTTCGCCTGAAGCACGGCCAGCTTGATATCTGTCCCCTCAAAAGCTAAACCCAGTAAAGACAGTAATTAATAATAATAACAATAACACATCAACAAGCTGTATTTCACCAGTGGACTTTTTCCCCCCTGCCAAGTCATTGATTCAACTAGATATTTCACCATGTCTAGGAATTTTAGATTGAATCAGCATAATCTCAATATCCCCAGTGGGTTTGGGAACTTAACGATTCCCAGGACCCATTGGCCCAAATATTTTAGAAGGCCATCTATTCTATCCACTTCCCCCAGGCAGGTTTAGACCCATCATCTTACCCGCTGAGAGCGTGTCCTATTTTTAAAGGCCTCCAGAGAAGAGTCTTCTTCAGAGAGATGAGATGACACAGCTTTGCCCTGTGCTGCGTTCCCAGTGGAGCTAATCAGCCAGGTGTCTGATCGCTGTGGCGTCTACCTAGCTCCCTCCTCCCCCACAGGACCGATTGCTGTTGGAAACAACTGTGAGCCCAACACACCTTTAGAGGTTTGTTTTGATTTTCTTTTCCAACAGAGCAATTTCTTCTGCTTACTGAGTAAAGTATGTAACACCGGGATATTAGCAATGTTCCCAGAATTCCTGGTGCTTGGAGCCTTACAGCATCACTTCCCAAGCTTCTTATTCCCAAGCCCAGCAAAAATGACCCATGTTCACTCAAACTGGAGTCGCTGGTTAGTTTCTGTCCCACGTTGCATCAATATGTCCTATGACTCTTCTGCTTCACCCTCTTCGTCCCTTCGTGGCAAACCTGAAAGCTGTCTAGCTCAGTCTTGTCACATGCAGAAGAGACTAGGATGAGGGACAGCCTTCCCCAGGATGGCCCAGTAAAGCAGTGATCGATTGAGAATCCAGATGTGGTGTTCTAGCCAGGTGATTGCATACTCCCAGCATGCCATGCTGCCGTTCTGTTCAATTCCTACCATTCCAGATAGATCCATGCTCCTGTCACCACAGGAAAAATTACTAAGATAATGTCACTGCAGCAAATGATGAGGCACTTTCTACTCAGAAACGAGCAAAAGGCAGATGCCACAAAAGAAGAGGGGCCTTGTGCTTTAGTAGAGACCAGCAATTCTCTGTCGGTGTGAATATTGGACAAAGTGGGTCTCTTAGGCTTGAGACACAAAACTCTCTTGAATGATGTTGTTTTGGTTTGTATTTATTTTATTATTTTTATTTTCGGAATCTCTTAGCCGTTTGGTCTTGCAGTTGATGATACAGACTAGGCAACTGTTTCAGAGATAATTGCTCAGGATGCTCATTGCCGTGGCCCTGTGCTGCTCATGGCCCTAACACAGGCTGCAGGGCTGTCCACTCCCTGTGGAGGGTTCCAGAGCCTGCTGCTATCTCATGTCACTGAAAGGCACAAACTAGGCAGACCAGCGGACAGTAGTCCTACATTGACATCTGTGGATCTGTTTCCTTTATGTGAACGAAGTGTGTTCCTGACCATACACCTCTGATGACCAGGAGCCTTGGCTGCCCATGCTAAGAAGTCTAGCCAGAGACTGCACCCCTCTGGCCAATTTCTAATAATAAAACCAAAAGGGAGTGGCATTCAAGGGCTTTTGGTTTTCTATGGTTGAATTATTTATGTCATGATTTTTTTTTTTTTTTTTCAAGTTAGGGACTGAAACAGAATCATCTTTTACTACAGTAAAGGCAGGGACACTTTTTTTTTTTTAATCTTCACCAAAGGATATTTTTCCATTCATTTTCAGATAGAGTGGGAGGGAGGGTGAGAGAGAAACATTGATGTGAGACAGACACATTGATTGGTTGCCTCCCGCACGACCCCAACCAGAGCTGAGTACTGAACCACAACCGGGGTATGTGCCCTTGACCAGAATCGAACCCGACACTCTTGGGTCCATGTGCCGACGCTCTAACTGCTGAGCCAAACTGGCCAGGGCAGGACGCTCTTCATTAAACAAAAATCTCAGAGATTTGTCTTCTGACTCATCACAGTATTCCTTCAGCATAGATGGGTGGAAAGTATTAGCTTCCCTATTATCCGGAAAGGAAAATTGGAGCAAAATTGTGAGACAACCCATCACGGAGCCTGGAGTGCAGATCCGCTGACTTGCACGCTGCGCGGAAACGGCCCTGGGCTTACGCTGAGAAGGGTACTCCGAGAGGAAAGCTGGCCGTCACGTGGGCGAAGGCTTACTGACTTTGGCAGGGGGACCGAGTGTCACACTTTCCTTTGGCAACTCTGGGTATCCCAGTTCAGTCGGTGTGCATTTCCAAGAACTCCCCCCGTGGGCCCACTTTGGGCTTCCATTTACCAAACATTGCGGAATAATAACATCTACCATGTACACGTCTAAAAGCTTGCACTGACGTGTTCCGTGCTAGGCGCTCCCTTCTCCATTCTTCTTCTTTTCATTTGTCCTCAGATGCCCTTGTGCCTCTGTATTCGCCAGTCACAGGCATTTTGCTCTCCCTGAAACATGTCCTTCTCCATGCCTGCCCCTGTATTAAGATCAATAACCTAAGCGTCTTCAGCTGTGATCTTTGCTCGACCACTTGACTTGGAGACCGCAAGGCTGCAGCCCTGCTCCTCACCTCCTCCGTTCCATAACCATGGACTCCCCCCAGCTTCCCTCCGCTTGCTGGCCTGTCATCGCATGTTCAGATGTCAGATGCGTGTGTGTAGGAACATGTGCGTCAGACTAGACAGTGCCCTGGATATGCACTCACCCTCACAGAACCTGTAGGGGAAGAGACACAGCTGCTGAAGGGCATGCATTAAGGTGAGCCAAGCTCCAAAATATTCCCTCTGCTTGAATCCATTTACAGTGCAACATGTACACACACCCCTTTTGGTCATTTTCTAATAGGAGTGTGCAAATAATGCCGAAACAGCAGTATAGGCTTCCTTTTAAAAAGCTGTTATTTATCACTGTAAGAGTCTCGTTTTCTTACAGATATCCATACTCTGTGTGGATTATTCTGGAAGACAGGCCTTCTTTCTTCCATTGTAATACACCTGATAAATATATCCATGACAATTCATTAAGTCGATGAAGTAGTTCGATGATTATCTTTGGAAAGTGCAAGTATGGTTTCCACTAGATGAGGCCAGGAACGGAATTTATTCTAGGTACCAGGGAATGTGAGGGCATAAGCAGTTCATTTGTTTATCTCACACACTTTTCTTGAGCACTTACTATGTGCCAAGTGCTCATCACACACTCTGAAATGATAGCAATTCCTATTCCTGAACAGTGTGTACACAGCTCTGGGGCTGGATTCGTCATTTCAATCATCCATGTCTGTCTCCCCTCATACCCACAGTTCTCAAACAAGGACAGTTTTGTTTCCCCAGGGCACATTTGGCAATGCCCGGAGACTTTTCTTTCATTTTCTCACTGGGGAGGTACTACTGATATCTAGTGGTTAAAGGTTCTACCGATACCTAATGATTAGAGGCCAAGGGTGCTGCTAAACATCTTACGATCCACAGGGCATCCCTCCACAGCACAGAATTATCAGCCCCAAATGTGAATAAGCCTGAGGTTGAGAAACGCTGCCTCAGACTACGAGTCCTTGAGGACAGAGACTGTGTCATCATCATCTTCGCGTCTCAGTACCACATACGTAGAGGGGCCTCCCCAAGCAGTGATGGTGCCAATGCGGTTGAAATGCCAGAGTGCGGAGAGGAAGAGGCCACGGCCCCTTTGCTAGAGCCTTGGCACTCAGATGTGACCCGGCCAGCAGAACTCCTCTGACCTGGGAAGTTGTTAGAAATGCAGACTCTCAAGCCCCACTCCAGACCTACTAAGTTAAAATCTGCATTTTACCAAAACCCTCCGTTGATTCCTATGGTCACAAAAGTCAAGAAACACTGACCAAATGGGTTTTCGAGTTAAATGGGTGGGGTGGATAGATGACAGATGCTCAAAAGGAGACACCCAAGTTTACCTGGCTGCAGGGTGCAGCAGAATGCCACCTGGATTCATCACTAGAGCACAAGATTCTAGGGTTCTAGGTGAGCATGACCGTAGCCCAGAAAATAGCTGGACTTGGAGAGTTCAGGGCCACAGCTGGTCACCCAGGCAAAGCAGTGCAGCCAACAGAACAGGAGGTGGTGGTGGTGATAAATGAGCACATACTGCAGCCAAGTGTCAGTGGCTGGGTCAAGGGAAGGGGTGGGACAAGACTCCGGGCAGTCAGGGCAGAGTAGGACGAGTGCCAAGCGGCACCAAGGAGGCTGACAGTGGAAAAGGACAGGCCAAATGCCAAGCCCAGGAGAGGCCAAGGCTCTGAGACTGCGGGGGTGAGAGGCAGCAGCCCAGACTGGCTACAGGCTGTTCATTCCATTGTCTGGGTGGCTGGAGTTCATTAGGGGAATCGAGTTACTCAGACTCCTTGTACAATAGCTCACAGTCCTTCCAGGACTTGATAATGTGGTAATTAGCATGAGGATTCCAGGAATGCTTTGGATTTGAGTCTTGTCTGTAACAGGCTGATATGTCTGGAATCTGGATATTGAAATTTTCGAGTCCAACATTCTCCTTATTTCCTTCACGTGGGACTAAGAGGACTTAAAAAAAAAAAATCTGAGTGAAAGGGCAAATGTGACCCAGAGGAAGGAAATCTCTGGGGGCCTCTCTGGTAGCTTTGGTCAGGGTTTTCCCAGCAGCTCTTCTGTATTTGCTTGTGGTTGAAACACTGCCATTGTGTTTGAACGTTGCGGCATTCTTCAAGTGTAGGAGAGATGGTAGAGGGCTTTGATATTGTGCTGCTGTTATTTTAAAATATTTTAAAAGCCACTGGAGCCCCTTTTTAAGTAGATGTTGACTTAACCAAGCTCTCTTGGTAAATGACGACATGTTGTCCAGCCTAACCTCGGCCTGGGACTTTTACTTGCTCTGGAAGATGAAGAGGCCACAGCCGCCCAGACCGTGATTGGAGGGAGGCCCGTGTCCCGTAGTAGAGTACCCGATCTTCCTTTCCCTGCCCAGATTAGGTTCAGCAATTACCTCCATCTCGGACTTCTCGCGGACTTGAACCACATGAGGTCTAGAAAAGCTAGAATCCCTCACATTGCAAAGAGGACAAGTTACTTAATCCTTTGGAAACTCACCATTGATTCCTCTGAGTATGTTTTTATTGCAAATTATACTTCTGGGTTGTGTTCATTACCTCACTTTTCATTATCAATGTATTGTCATACTTGCTTTTCTGTTCCTCCAACACCTTCAGGCATACACAGGAGCACGGGCAACCAGAAACCTAGACATCCTCCAAACCTAGAGGTCCAAGAAGGTACAGTAATTTGTCCTTGACATGGGCTGCACTTTCCAGAACCCAGTGTATTCAGTCCATGCAGTTCATTTTACAGCAAAGGTGTGAATGAGTAAGCGCCTAAACAACTTCCTCCACCCTGCCCCCACCCACTGTGGGCCAGTGGGAACTCTGGCCGCTGATTAGACTCTGAATGTGATGAGTATGTTTGCAGTTAAGCAAGTAATGATCCTTAAAGTAAAATGTCCTCCTCTTTGGGGAAGACTCTTCTGCTCTTGGGGGATGGAGGGGTATGCTAAAAACATGGAACGGTTTTTAAACTGAATGAACATGGCATCATGTGGTCAGTTGAGAATTGTCCTTCTGGAAACAGACACTTGTCCAGAATCAATCCGATTCTGGCAGGGTGCAGTCACAGTGTTCAGATTTAGTTAGTTTTTCTGGTGCTTACATAAGAAAGGAAGAGTTTGAAAGTGCCTCATTGGTTTTGCCTCTTTTAGATGTTTAGATCTCCATGGACTCCCTGAGCTAGGCTGGCAGGCCCTTTTCATAATTTTATAGATAACTGAGACTTTGAAAGACAGGGTAGCCTAAACATCATAGGTTTGAGTTTTGGATTCATATTTATGTTCTGCTACTAGCTTAGCCGCTAACTAGCTTTATTGCCTTAGGCAAGTTTTCTATCAACTCCTCCAGCCTTAGTTCCTTTATTCCTAAGAGGAGACTTAGAACATCTAGTTTATAGGGTTGTTCTGAATCCTACATTAAATAATGCATATATAAATATACATATTTATATTCATATATAAATGTATATAGACATGTATACAAATATATATTTATAAAAACGTATATAGAGAGCATTTAACAAATGCTTAATGTACAGAATCCAATGAACAAAAATTGTTACCCATATTCTATTGTTTTGATTATTGTTCAGGGTTGTGGACTAGTTAGTGCAAGGGATGCAAAGCTAGACCATCTGACTCCCAGCCACAAGAACTTCCTTGACCTCCTTCCTCCCTCTATACCTACAAAATTGGGGGCCCAATCACAGTTTCCTATTTCTTTCCACCTTGAAAAAGTCTATCCTCAAGAAGGATGATTAAATATCTATTTTTCCTGAATATAAACTGAGTTTCCTTAGCCTACCAATGTGAGACATGTATTGGTAACCCCTTCCCATCTCTTTGGTTTATATATTTGATTAAATACGTTTCCATATGGCTTTAAGACCATCAGCAAAAAGGTTCTCTGTAAGGCCAAACAAAGAATGACCACTGCCGTGGCTGGACCGAGTTCTCAGAAGGCTGCCATTTGTCTTCGCCTATCCCTGACTCAGCTGCCCAACCCGCTTTGCTTCGGGGTGCCTTCAGTTTTCTTCTACCCTTTCAGAGGACTGGTCCCCAGAGTCTGTACTCAAGTTCCAGGCGAGGGTATAATTCCGGGGACTGCAGCTCAAAACTTGTGTCTGAGGTTTGAATTGCAGAGAATTCTGGGCTCACAGGGGCCCAGTGGGACTCACAAGCCTTCTGATCGACTGTGTATGTCTTGTTTCAGCCTTATTTTGAGGAGCTGAAACAATACTTTACCATGAGCCAGCCAAGGAAACAAATAGGAAATGCAGCAATGTCTTCTCTGTGGAATAGAATATTCTAGATTTCAAGAACCCAGCTCTCTAAAGCGGTGACACATAAAGGCTTTAGAATCATCCAAAGCTGGATGGAAATCCTGGTTCCACAAGTACCCAGTTGCAGGCTCTTCTGTTAGTTATGTGACCTCTCTAAGCCTGTTTTCTTTTCTTGTGTGTACAATAGGTGCGATAGCAACAATGACTTCATAGGCTTGCCCTGCGGGGAAAGTGAGATGGCGTGTACACATGCCTGGAATGTACGAGAGGAACTGCGTGCCCTGGGCTTGACGGGGGAGCCGCTGGTGCGTGGGGAATTCAGAACCCTGCTTCTTGCCCATGTTTGTCACCCAAGCAGACAGTGGGTGTTAAGCCTTTCCCCTGGGAAGTATTGGTGCTTTGTGCCCACTTCCTTTCCCAAGGGCCAGGATTGTGATGGAGGTTCTATGTGTGCATGGGGTGCCCGAGTTCAGGAGGCTTGGGGAGATTTTTGCAGAGATTTTGCCACTACTTTGTCACCACCGCCTAAACTGATGAGTGGAGAAAGGTCTACTCCTGGCGAGCCACTCAGTCTATTTTTCTCTGGAGCATAGAATAGGGCCCAGGGCTTCCTGAGCTAGAACTCTCTCCCGCCCGGCTGCATTTCCACGTGAAGGATGTTTGGGCAGAGGCAGATGAGAAGCCCTTGCAGGTGCAATCTAGTGATGGAATCGAAGGTGAAAGAGGATGCAGGCAAAAAGCCAGTCCTCAAATTCCCGGAATCACCCCCCTCCCAGTCCAAATGTCTTCAAACCACCTGGGCAATGCCCCTTCCTGGGAAGGGGGCCAGCAATTTATAACCGTCTCTCATCTTCCTTCCCTTCTTTTTTCACATCCAGTTTCAGAATAGAATTCACACATGTGTCAGGGCTCTTGAATTCAAGCAGAAAATGAGTTGATCTCCCATTTCTGTTGCAGAATGAGGGAAAGAAAGAAAAAGAAAGAGGAGAGCTGGACTGCTGATGGTGCAGGCTTGTGGCTAAAAGTGTCTTTAATAACTTTCTGCACTCTGTGGAAAGCAGGCAAAACACTAGGCAATCAGCTCCTTTCATGGGTAATGAGCGTGGACATCTTTCCAGGGATCCTGATGGCACAAGATGTAGAAACACATTGTTTGTGACAGGGAGCCACAGACACAGGAGCTGGTAGGTGCTCCACAGCAACCTGACGTGGCTCTGCCACCCGGGGGTGGGTTGTGCAATGCCTGCCAGCCTCAAATCCAGGTCACTTGGTGTGAGGTGCCCCAAATCTCTGCCTTGCTAGAGAATTCGGAATCTGGAACTTTGTTTTTCTTACTCTTTCAGAGGTAGCCTACACCTGTGCCCCCAGTGGATCCGGGTTCATTGCCTTTCTCCTTCCTCCCCATACATACATGGCCTGGGGGAGGGGGGACAGGGCAGGAGGGATGAGGTCCAGGGCAGAGTATGGACTAACTGACTAGCTGCTGTAAACATCTACATCGTACATTCTGAGCATTCTTTCTTATTTATTTATTTATTTATTTATTTATTTATTTATTTTTATCCTCACTTGACATATTTTGGATGGACATATTTCCATTTTTTTTTGTTCAGATAGAGTGGGAGGGAGAGAGAGGAAGAGAGACAGAGAGAGAAACATCGACGTGAAAGGGACACATCGAGTGGCTGCCACCCGCACGACCAACCAGGGTGGGGACAAACTGCAACCGAGGTACATGCCCTTAGCGGGAACCGAACCCGGGTCTCTCTGGACCGCAGGCTGACGCTCTAACCACTGAGCCAGACCAGCCAGGGCCATTCTGGGCGTTCTTGAGAAACATTTCTAAATTCTAAGCGATTATCTGTTTCATTTCACCGTCAATAATAGTACGCTGCAATGGTATTTAACATTCATAGAAGCTTTGAGAGTTCTCAACATGCTTTCCGGTGCTGTCTCACATCATCCTTCCAATAGTGCCCCAGAGTACATACGTTATTATCATTTTACAAGTTACTAAACGTTGACCGCGATGTTGAAACCACAGCCTTTTAATTTCTTTCAAAATAGAGTAAGTGGTAGTTTCAGTTCCTTATCTGCAATTAATCTAAGAAGATTAAACTAATTCATCAGCTTGAGGTATAGCAAAATGGTGGTGAATATTGTCTATATGTTTTATTCCCTGAAATTAACACCATCTATTCCCCACATGCCTCATCCCCAACCTCAAAAATCTATTTTAGTAAAATTTCTCTTTTTAATAAAAGCAGAGTATTTCACTCATAAACGCCATTAAACTAAAGCTTCTGAAAGCAGTGTATACCCAGTTTTCCAATCCTATAACCAATCCATTCCAAGAAGAAAATAGCCAAGAAGTCAGGATAACTCCCAGTAGGAGGAAGGTGGAAGCAGTTTGCTGGACAAAGTAGCCAATTTGTGTTTGATGTGTGCGCCCGGTTCTGTCACTCACACTAATTAGCCTCAGTAGACAGAAACACTGGGTTTTTTTAGAATATGCATTTCATAGTTCTTTTCCCAGTCTGTATGAAGTTCACACTTAAATCATACATCTTTTCCTCTTAGTTGTGTACAGAATTCTTCAGTTTAACATAGTAGCCCCACTTCGTGGAAGGACTGATCGAAGGTGAGTCATGGAAGAGTCCCTCAGTCCCTGGAATGTCAGACTACTAATGCTCAGAACACGGTGCTTCCAGTAATATGGGTTAGGGTGTCTGAGTTCATAGTTATATCTGTTGAACAGATGGACAAAACCCAATCTGCATTATTTTTCCAAGCTTACAAATGACTGGCATCAAATTGAGTTTGTAGATATGGGATTAAAGATTTGCTTTATAGTCCAGCCAGTGTGGCTTAGTGGTTGAGTGTTGACCCATGCACCAAGAGGTTGCTGGTTCGATTTCCGGTCAGGACATATGCCCAGGTTGTGGGCCTGATCCCCAGTGGGGGTCATGCAGGAGGCGGCCAATCGATGTTCTCTCTCATTGATGTTTCTATCTCTCTCTCTCTAAAATCAATAAAGAAAAAAAAATTTAAAGTAAGGGAAATTATAAGAATAAATGTAAAATACTGTATGGAGCTATCTAGCCTTACAACAAATACCATTAATTAAAATGACAGCTGTTTAATTTCCACTGAAAATTTTTAGCAGATATTTGTCTTCAATTTTGTTTGTTTGTTTGTTTGTTTGTTTGTTTGTTTGTTTGGTAAAAAGAGAAAGTATAAAGAATCAGAAGTAGCCCTGGCCGGTTTGGCTCAGCAGTTAGAGCATCGGCCTGCGGTCCCGAGAGACCCGGGTTCGGTTCCCGCTAAGGGCACGTAACTTGGTTGCAGTTTGTCCCCAGCCCTGGTTGGGTTGTGTGGGTGGCAACCACTCGATGTGTCCCTTTCATGTCGATGATTCTCTCTCTCTCTCTCCCTCCCACTCTATCTGAACAAAATATCAAAAAATGTCCTCGGGTGAGGATAAAAAAAAAAAAATCAGAAGTAGAATGTAGGAAATTGTACTGTGAATGTATATTAAGAGGTGGGTTTATTACCAATCAAAAAATTAAAATTTTGCCCTGGCTGGTTTGGCTCAGCAGTTGGAGCATCGGCCTGCGGACCAGAGAGTCCTGGGTTCGGTTCCTGCTAAGGGCACATACCTTGGTTGCAGTTTGTCCTCGGCCTTGGTTGGGGTCGTGTGGGTGGCTGCCAGTTGATGTGTCTCACATCTATGTTTTGATCTCTCTTCCTCCCTCTTTCCCTCCTGCTCTATCTGAAGATGAATGCAAAAATGTCCTCGAGTGAGGATAAAAAATAAAAAATTAAAATTTTGGCTTTAGTAACTTGAATTTTACCTAGTTCTGCATGATTTACTTATCTTATTCCTTAAAGATATTCCATAGGGAGGCAAATTTTGACACCGTTCTGCTTGCCTTAAAACAACAGTTTGGATTTTGTACACTGAATAACAAATCTTTCTATTCAGTTTTTTTTTTCAACACAAGTGCAGAAGAAATGATGGATGTTTTAAGTACAGAGTAGCTACTCCTAGTGTTACCATTCAGCACCCTGCATTTGTACATTAAAAACATGCAATTTAGCATTCAGTTGCAATTTCAAATTTCTGCTTACTAAAAAGTCACTCAGTTAATGTAGATTTGGAAAAGACCAGAAGCTAGTTTTTCTCACCCATATGTTAATAGGAAAAAATAAAAATAAAAATGTTGCTTGAAGCCATAGAAGGTAGCAAAATCTCACTTTAACTTTAAGTTTAATAGAGCTCTTAAATGAGGCATAACATATTCATGAAAAAGAAATCAGTTTACTGCTATTGCTTGGCTGGTACCTCTACTCTCTCTCATTAAATAACCATACACTCTTCCTAGGAATTGGGTGGCAGCATTCTATATTTTAGGTTGTTCTCAGCAAGGAGATATTATTCCTAGAAATTTTGGGATCTAGTCATTTCTGCCCTTGGGCTCTCTTGGTTAAGGGAAAGGGAAAAAAAGTACTGAGAGCACTTTCTAGCATATTTTCCCCCTAGAATCACTTTCAATATTCTTCAGTTGCCATGGAGGCAGTACTAATGTACAATGCAAATCAGATCTGACTAAATGAATTAAGGAGAGTGGATTGACGCCTGTTCCTTATTTCTTTGCAAAACGGAGGAAATGATAAGTGATGTAGCCAATGCCCAAGAGCAATTAGGCTCTGCCGGCGATCAGGGCAACTGTTAACTTTTCGGTCTGGCACGTGGACACTGGGAAGCCTTTCTCCCCACCAGCAGCAGCCTCCTCTGCTCAGCACAGCCCTCTCCCTGCCCTCGTCTCTGCTCGCAAGGCTGGGCTGTTGGAGAAGTAGCAGAAGACAGGGATTTCGCCTCTGAGCCTTAAGGTTATTTGTGTCTCTATGCGTAATATATTCTAAGTGTAGATTGTGGATGGCCTGAGAGAAAAGTAGTTGTGCTAATAGGAGCCCATGAAATTGAATTGAATCTATAGGATTAATAATAGGTTGATCACCATTATCACTATATGGGACTTACCAAAATTCAATGTCATGATCCACAGGTGTTTCTTGTACCACATTTCCTTGTGATCAAAGTCTGATAGACTCTATTCCTGCCTTTTATCATTTATCACGAAGAATTTCATAGCACAACATAAAATAAATAAAATGAATATCAGGACAAAGAATGTTTTTATTTCTTTAGTCATGCTTATATTTTTAAACTACATATCAATCCTTTTAGAATGATTACAGTATATATCAAATCATTACAACGTCCGTTATAGTTTTATATTCAATATATTCCTTTTAAATCTATTGTTTAAGTAATTTTATCTTTATGGATTCATTCTAGGCATCATTTTTCTTGTTTATGTGCTACATGTCTAAAGAAATTTGAGTATAATTCTGAAGTTAACATAGTCTAAGTTTTATTCTGTTTTTTCTCTTCAATGGAAGTCATCCGTTCAGTACTGCATATTCACGACATCCAGAGCATATATACACATGAATGTAGATTATGTAAACTCGATTCTTTAATAACTTCTTTTCATCATTAGGGAACAAAAATACGACCCATAGGCGCCACACCTTTTCTGTTGTTGCTTTTAGGGCAGGGGTGGGAAAAGCAGCTGCATTTAATGTTATCTTAACAACTCAAGGAATACATGACCTTTTTACTATTTAAAGATGTTAAATTAAAATAATTTAGAAGTTTAAAATATGTGAAGGATGAAAGTCCACTTTAAACTTCTACTTAAGATAATAGGTAACTGCTGATTGGTTTGGACAGATACTTCTAGACTCTTTCTAGGCATTTATATACATATGTAGATATACATATATAGTGCTGTCTAATGAGAAATATATGTGTATTATGCAACTTGCCATTTTTAAATCTAAAAATATATCCTGGATATTTTTTCTGTAAATTTAGATCTACCTCGTTTAAAAAATTCTTGCTAGGATTCAAACCCTGGCTTGGCCATTTAATATTTCTGTGGGTTCTCACAAGCTACTTTACCCCATATTTAAAGTAGGGGCAAAAACTGAAGATTGTTGTTGTTATGAAGATCAACCGAGTAACTGTGTGAAAAATGCTTAAAACAATTTCCGGCATAGAGCAGACAATACATGTCAGGGAGGAAACAAATCCCATATTGATTGACATATAAGTTGTTTTCAGTTTTTTTTAAAGATAGAGGAAACACCATACGATTTCACTCATGTGTAAGCTATAAAGCAGAAAGCAACAAACAAATAAGACAAACAAACAAAAGAACTTAGACACAGACCACAATAAGGTGGTTACTAGAGGGAAAGAGGGGTGGGGGGATGTGAAAGAGGGTCAGGCAATCTGATATATGGTGACAGGAGACTTGACTTTGGGTGGTGAACACACAATTCCGTGTATAGATGATGCATTATAGAGTCGTACCCTTGAAACCTATATAATCTTATTAATCAATGCCACCCCAATGAATTTAATAACATTTATATATACATTTTAAAAAGAATTGTTATGTACTATGAAACAATCTGCAAGGAAACTCTTCAAAGTAGAATTGCGGGCTTAAAGGGTATGCAGACCTAATCTCCATGCTAATTTTGACCGTAAAGATATCTCATTGCAGATTGAGGGGAATGAGCAGCAAAATCTAGTTGGTTTCCCTCCTACCATTGCAGCACTTTATTTAAAGCACTAAACAGGTTGTCATGGATTCTGTTGATCCCCAAACTTTCTATACTCTAAACACTAAATCTGCCACATAAGTCTCTATATAATAATCAAAATCGCCTTGAATTCTGTACCAATCAATACTGTTTCTAAAGTTATATCTGGATACCTTGTTTTACAACTGATTTACTAACATCCAGAGTTTGACTTTCTTTTTCTTTCTGATGATGGAAAATTATGTCAGTGAATAATAAGTCTATAAAACCTACTCCATTTATATGCCTCTGACTGGACAGCAGTGGAGCAACCACCCGCAAATGGTACCCAGTTGAGGACTTCTGCCTAGAAGAAACCGCGAAGAAACTAGGTACAAAACTTGACAAGACCTGGCTGGTTTTGCTCAGTGGTTGGAGCATTGGCCTGTGAATCAAAGAGTCCCGGGTTCGGTTCCCACTAAGGGCACATACCTCGGTTGCAATTTGTCCCTGGCCCCGGTTGGGTTGTGTGGGTGGTAGCCAGTTGATGTGTCTCTCTCACATCAAAGTTTCTCTCTCTCTCTTCCCCCCTCTCTCCATCCCACTCTATCTGAAGATGAATGCAAAAATGTCCTTGGGTGAGGGAAAAAGAAAAAAAAAAACTTGACAAGCTGCTTTCTTTACCCTTCAGTTAGCATCAGTACAGTGATTTTTCTTGTACTTACAAAGTCCATAAAGCTAAATATTAAAGTCACTGATATTAAGGGAAGATAGAAGTGTTGAAATTTCACCTAGAGGACATGCTTCCATTGAGGGAAACGTTATTTTAAGATTTGAATAATGGAAACTTTTCCTGATTTGCATACAAACTCTAAAACTTCAAGTTTGAAATTATTTCATTGAACACAGTAACATCACTACGCCTTTATTTAAAATCCACCATATGGTGGTCAGTTTTTTTTCATAGACTCCATTCATTCTCTTATTTTTCAAATTCTTTAATATGGCAAACATTTATTTAGTGCCTACTGCCTGTTGGTGTCCGTGTTCCCTGCCTTTGAGAGGCTGTCATGCCGGTAGGAGATGCAGAAATACGGGAGGAGGTGAACCACAGTGTCACGCAGACGGTGAAAAAAATGCTAAAAACTAAAGGGTTCAACAAAAGATGGAAAAGGGGGACCTGATTTAGATTAGCTGGGCAGGCAAATTCTTCACTAAGGAAGTAGCCTTTAGATAAAAACCTGAAGTACAAATAAGATTTAGAAAAATGAGCAGAAGAGGAAACGCATTCCAAACAGAAGGAAGCTGGTGTGGGGATTTTGTGGCAGGAAAAAATGAGATGGTCCACTCAAAGAAGGGAAGGAAGACCCCTGGAGCAAAATGAGGTAAGATGAAGAATTTTCAGAAGTAAGATGGAGAATTTTCCAGGTCCTCATCTCACGTGCTTTAACGGTCTCTCGAAGCCAGTGGAGGATAAACGCGAAATGCCTGTTCCCTCTGCCCTTCTGGAAGCCCACTAGCAGGGAGAATAGGTGCTCTTGTTATTGAGTGTGTAAGATCATAGGCGATTCGGTCTGCTTGTTCATTTATTTTTGGTTTTTAGATTCAGTTGTTGATAGATATGTATTTATTGCCATTTTGTTGTTCGTACTTTTTTCTTTTTCTTCTTAAAAAGAAGACCCTTTTTACATTTCACGCAATACTGGTTTGGTGGTGATGAACTCCTTTAGTTTTTTCTTCTCTGGAAAACAGACTCACAGGACATTTTGACGGTTGCCAAATGGGAGGGAGGTTGGAGGGATAGGTGAAAATGGTGAAGGAATTAAGAAGTACAAATTGGTAGTTACAGAACAGTCATGGGGATGTAAAGTACAGCATAGGGAATATAGTCAATAATATTCTAATAGCTATGTATGGTGTCAGATGGATATGAGATGTATTGGGATGATCACTTAGTAAGTTATATAACGTCTAATCACTGGGGTGTGCACCTGAAACTAATATAATATTGTATGTCAACTATAATTAAATTTTTTAAATGATTTTAAAAAGAAGAAAAAAGATAACAGACAAGATAATAGAACATTCTTTTTAGCCCCCACTGGTACTATTAAAGGTCTAAAAATCCCCTGGTCCAGCCCTTTTGTCAGAATGAGTTAACAAAAGACAAATAAAAAAGTACAGTAATGCGTTGAGAAGGGAGCCATCATTTTCTGAAGTCAATTTGCAGAAGGCTTCCAAGATTTTATTGATTTAAAATATCACAATCACTCCTGGGTATACCTCTCTCTACTAGGTCTTCAATCCATACCACATTATGTTCTTCAGTGAGCTTTCCTGGCCTAGATTTGTCCCCATGATAGGCAGTCGTGTAAGTCATGGCAAGTAACCAGGGGTGTCTCTAGAGGGGTGAAACAGCAGTATGACCCCAAATCCAGCTCCGATGCTGGAGACGGAGCCCAAAGCCCCACCTGAGATACCCTGGTTGCTTTGCAGTTTTGTTCTAAAACCTCCAAAAAGGCCATTGAATAATGATTCAGAGAAAATAAAATGAGAGAAAGGATGGGTCAGTGGTATGTCTTGTCAGCAGTAGGCATGTGAAGACTCTTCTAGTATGTGTTCATTGGTAGAAAAGTCCTGAAAAAGAGGCGTTTTCTTTGTCATTGCCCTGAATAGACCACCTATGTCCTAGAAAGAGAAAACTTTATATAACCAGCCCATGGCTTAGTTTTCCTCTGTCTTTTCTTCATTTACTTCCACTATTATCACATGAAAAACTCTTTAGGTCGTTTATATTTAACTCACCATGTACACGTAAAGACTAACAATACTTATACAGCTAATCACGTGGTGCTGGAAGGTAATGGGATATGTTGATGTACAGGTGTTTTTTACAATGTGCAACTTGTAAGAATTTAAAAGTGAGCTGATGGGTGGTGAACGAGGTAAAGGCGCTTTTCTAACAATCGATGTATCGTTGTGACTGGGGATGACTTCAACCTCTCCGTGAAAGTTGACTGAATCCATTTTAGCTGGGATTATGAAATTATCATGAAAACTTCACAATACTGAAAAAATGCAATAGATAAGGTACGTTGACATAAAATAGCAAAGGGCTTGTTGAGGGACACGGGGATTTATTCTTTCAGTACCTGAGGTCACGTGGCTCCTTCAGAGGTGATTGAAGCAGTGGTACTATTGGGTCACTGTGAGGCCCCTTCAAAATGTAGGGTCACATTATGCCATTTACAGAAGTGCACCCCTCTTTCCTGCCTCTTTAAGAAAAAATGTCCCAGGGACTTAGGTACACAATGGCCATGTCGGGACAGTGGTGCCCTGGGTTTTATTGAGAGACTTTGGGTTTGGGATTCAGGTCGCATCTAGGATGTCAGCAGGGAAACTTACTGTATAGACTTTGTTTTCATTTCTTAAATTTTTATTGAGCATAATATGAAACTGAGATATAAAGCCACGGAGTCATAAACTTTTAAAGCCCCTGTATTAACACGTGGGCACGCCTTCCGTTTGTTTCTCCTGTGGCTTTACGTTGTAGGCTCGCAAGGAGAAAATGCTCCTAATAATCAAGAATGCAGATGTGTAGTTGGCATGAACTTCGGCTGCTTCTGTTACACTGAATGTTCATGTCTAGAAAATGCGCTCAGTGGTTATGCATTTCTGTCGTGGACACACAGCATGGAGGAAATACCAATGTTGCTGGGGTGTCAACTAGAGTTTAATTAAGCTGACTGCAACATTTTGGTCTTGTCTTTTAACTGCTGCGACCAAAGATGAAGATACCATTGTGGCTGCTTGAGAGTATCTGTGAAACACGAGGAAAATGTATTACTCGTTATTGAACAGAGTAATGGGATCATTTGGGTGCTTCAAATCCTGATGACTAAAACATAACAGTACCTACAGCAACTAAGACAGCCTTTGTTTTCTGGCTTTAAAAAAAAAAACGCATTGTTTTATGGAGACCCAATTTCCCTTTGCTGCAACTCTCTTATTTTTGAGCTTCCCAAAAGGATTCCTATCCAGTTAAACTGGATAATGAGAAAGCAGCAACCTACCCCAGGACGGCCGTTACTGTAAATCTGGCCCTGATTCTGCCACAGTCTCCTTTTTCGACAACTCATCATCTTGGCTTTGTTTAAAATCTGATGTTATCTCTTCCCTTTGTGAGAACTGATGCTATCTATGGGTCAAATAGAAGATGTAGGATTTTCCCAAAAATGTGTTACTTCACCTATTTTTAAACGAAGATAAAAACACAGAAAAACTTTTGAAAAACAATTAATGTTTGCCTTTCCTACTACAGGCCTCATTTACTAAACAGATATTTACTGAACTGGACTGTGGGCCAGGCCCAGCAAGGCCCAGCAGGGAGGACAGTGATTTAGTGGAGTCCTTGAGTTAGTGGAACCAGCTGTCTGCTCACAAACTTGAGACCAATTCACAGGCAAAAATTCTCTCTCCAAATTCCTTACAAGCGCCCCTGTGTTGTCCTGAGTGCACTATTCCACACCTCTTGCTGCTTCAGTAGAACACTTGCTCAAGACTTCTCCTAAGTCTAACCTACAGGAATGATTTTCCTCCACCTACTCTTTCGAACCCATCTCTGTTCACTAATCTGATTCTGAATTTATATCGATATTTATCTATAGATATATAGATATAGAATATAGATATAGATATATAAATATATAATCTTTTTTCAAAAGATTCATTACCTTTCCAGGGACCTAATTTATATTTTAATGAGATTGTCTCATTGTCAAGGTAGATTACAAATAAGGCATTTAAAGCTTTAAAGCAAGCTGGTGAAAAAGTTGTTAGGGGCCATCTGGGATTTCTTCACTACCCCCAAATGTGAAATTATGTTTGTAACTTGAAAAGGGAAAATTCTGCCCTGTGCGTTGTGATATAAACCATACCAATACATTTTTTAAACCAGAAACATTATTACAAGTAATTTATCAAAACAAATCTATTCTTTGAAAATCAGGACTTATTTAATCAACCTGCTTTTTTATTGTTTTATAACTGTCCTGCATGTTCCCCGAAGGAGAAAAATATTACTTAGGATTTTATAATACATTTGAGTGGGAAAAAAACCATTGCATTTGTGCATTAAATGTACTTACCTATTGTATATGTTTGTAGAACATATAATAATATTCTCTAGTCATTTAGTAGAACCATCTTAAAAGGTTCTGAACTTTTGAGGTTCTCTGAGAAAACTGAGTTCACTTTCCCCAGTGGTGTGCTGGTGAGCAGGCCTCCTCAGGGGAGGACAGTACCGATCTTAGCATGTGCCTGTCCCCGTGATATAAATAACTCCACCGGGATGATGTCAGGCTACTAACACGAATGCTCTGAACTCAAAGTTGGAAAGAGACAGGCACATTTCACTCTCAACACAACGTATGAGTTATACTCACTTGGAGGTTATCCTCCGCTTGGGGGTTTCAGCTGAGTTAGGAGTGGAGGTGGGGTCGGGGCAGGAGGTGAGGGAAATTTCGGCCAAGTCACGGCCAACCAGAACCTCATCTCACGCCGATGAGCCGCCCTGAAGCCAGAACATACCTGGTGAAACTTCTCTAGTCTCTCTTTTTCTTCAATGGACTCTGCATTGCCTTTAAAAGCTAGTTGTAAAACCCTTATCTATGTCAAGTTTTTAAATGACAAATGATTAGCTTTCCCAAAATGTGGTTCTGTTCAATAAAAACAAAGCAGATGAGAAGCCCAAAGAAAAATTCTCCATGGGTGGGTCTATTTGCTTTTCAGATAAAAATTCCTGAACCCAGGTCCCAGGCAGGTTTATTTCCAGAACAGACCACTTGGCCCTAAGCAGCACACTGGTTTGCAGACAGTCTGCGGGGCTGCACCCAACAGGACTGGAAGGGGATGCAGGAGTGGTTTCTAAGCCAAAGGACCGGCCACTTCTTTTTCTTTTTGTTGCTCAGGCCACCACCCATTATAGTTTCCTAACCTTGTGTGTGCTCCGCCCCTTCCCAGAATCTCAGCACGAACCTGGGTCAGCCCTGCAGCTTGGCCAGGCCCAGGGTGTCAGCGCTGATCAGTGAAGCAAGGGGAGCGGTGCCCCCTGTTTCCCTTCTCCCTCTCTGCCTCTGCAGCCAGCCAGGAGTTAGAGGAGACAGTAGCAGCTTGCCCTTTATCACTGCCCTGTTCTGCCCTTATGTAGAGGAGAAACCTGCCCCGGCTTCCCGGCACACAGTGAGTTAATGCATTGCGGATGGGAGAAGAGGCAACAGGCTAGCATCGCCCACCAGCCAGGATGGCCCTTCCTCATCATGGCCTGGGGAGCCCCCAAAGCAGCTTCCCATCCTCAGGTCTGCCCACCTCATCCTCCCCTGCCCCTCCTCCAGCCTTCATGACCCTGCCATCTTGGTGTAGTGAGTTGGAGCTGGAGCTAAGGATCCTCTTGCGCGCATGCGCGCACACACACACACACACACACACACACACACACACACACAGCCTTTCCCCTGCCTGGTGTGCTGAGGGATTCAGGAATAGGATTATCCTCTGCAGGGAGCTTCTGGGCAGCTATATCCCTGGCTTCCCAGATATTATTCCTCTTGGAAGGATAAAACATTGTGGGTTTGCATACTTAAGCCTGTGAACTTAAGGGCATTATGGATAATGTAAGCTTTCTTCGTACCTAACTCATTATTTTTCTGAGAATACATCTAGACTGCTGCCAACATACAAAATAGCTGTTTTAGATACTATTGATTCACTCACATCTCAACTAAGCACTTAATTCTAAACCTGGACTGGCTTGTCTTGCTCTATACTTATTATATTTGTGTTTTACTTCTACTCAACTAGACAGCACAGTACTGCACAGTAAAGTTGTATTTTCCTTTTGTCTCAAAGTACTGTTGTTCAATACTTACTGACAGACTGATAACAGGTTGGGTCTTACAACCTTTTAAATATTGTCTGGTAGACAAACAAGATTTGGAAACTCAGTATGACCTCACTTATTGAACTTCAAATTGTTTTACATACCTTTGGGGGGTGGGCTTGCTGACCAGTTACTATTCCTCTGGAAGTCACTTAAGGATCCTAGGAAGTCACGTTTTCAAGTCTGACTCTAAATTGCACCCACAATGGCCTGAAGGCCTGATTCCAGCCTGCCCATGGTCGCATCTAGCTCACCGTGTCTAAGTTGAGACTGCCACAAAGAATACATGTGCAGAGCTGGTTTAATCATAACCTTGGTCAGACTAGTTAAACACATGTGATCTAGAACATGATCCATAGAGCACTGGAAACATCAGTCTTTCCAGGTCGCACATGGTAGGTCCATCGTTGTTGGGTTGCAACCGAAAGTGACCGTAAGCATGGTTCTGAATGGACTGTGTGTGAACATAATTGTCCATCTTAGCTCAGGGTTATGCAGAAAGTCATCAGTGGAACTCAGACACCAGCATACATTGCCTGATACAAAGCTCATTAGACAGGTACCTTAGCCGAGCTGCCTTAGACCTTACAGTACACACCTTCCAGGCCAACCATTAAGGTGCAGCCAAGTCTTTTCTCTTCTGGCCATCAAAGGAGTCACAAAACCCTCCTCTACAATCAGTGATTCCATTTCAAAGAAAGCTCATGTAGCCGCTTTAACATAAGCTGTCTCCAGCAGGGTTACCCTCCAAAATAAATGCTCATCAGGCAATAGCAAACGAGAGGAGGCATCACCTGTCTGTCGTGTACTGGTCTGAGTCTGCCGCTTAGATTACAATGTGGAAGCTTGGACCACAAACAGATCAACAGAAGGTGCTCTCCTGTGGACCTGGGATTATCCCTATCACGAAGCCTCTTCTCTTTGAAGATTAAATGGAGTAAAAAATGGGATGAGAGAGCTCACCTCTAGAAGCAGCATAATGCACCATAGTGAAGGATTCCGCTTCTTCACTGAACAGGTAGCTGTCATCTACTATTGTCCATTAAGTGCCAGACACTGTTCTTGGTGCCGGGATTTAAAGGATGAGCAGCACAGGGATAAACTCAGGGTTCCCAGCTCTGGCTCTTCGGGAGCACTTCTACTCCTACCCTTTTTCTCTTCGGGATTTTCTGCAATAGTACTTGTATTTCAAACATTATTTTGGCCATTATTCTCCAATCAGAAGATCATGGAAAGTGCTTCGGGCAAAATATTCTGTTATTAAACACCACCAAGGAAAGTCAAATGAAAAGTAAAAAATGCCATCTTTTCCTGATTCCCAGTGACCACTGGGCCTGATTTCCATTGCCGCCTCGATCGATTGGACTAACAGTGTATTGCTGGAGAGCCCATTAGCAATGTGTCAAAAAGAGAAATGGACAAAATCAAAAGCACTGCGAGTGCCCTTACCTTGTATGAGCAAAGTAATCACACTCTGTTTAATCGAGAGTGATTATTTAACTTGGCTTACAAGGACCAGAAGAAAAGCCAAGTTATCTCATATGTAAACACTGCGATCTCCCTCTTTCTGTCTGTGACAGGGGCCTTTCTCTTGTCGTCATTCCCTAAGTTCAGATAAATCGCACTCATCAGTGGTGGGGTAACGTAAAACAAAGCTTAATTTTTAGACCAATTGTTAATTATAGTTTATTTGAGAGAAGGAATATGAATGAGCGAGGCACACACACACACACACACACACAACCCTAGAAACTGACTTCCCCAGCCTAGCCTCATAGCCAGTGATGATGCTGTTACTGAAACATGGGTTGATTACACAGAGCCCTCCTCCTACAGTTGTGAGGACAGTAAGGACAATGTCTATCTGATGTACACTGTAGTGGGTAAAACATATAGGCTTTGGTATCAGACCTCATTCAAGATCTCATTTTGTCTCTTGCTCACTGCAAACACCTCGAGTTCCATTTCTTCATCTGTAAAAGAGGGACGTTGATCTCCAACTCACAAGTGTATGGAAAAGAGTTTAGTCAGTGTCTCCGGAAGGACAAAATTTTGCCATCTCCCTGTTCCTAAAGTCTGGCTGACCATTTTGCAAAGAAATGTTTTGGAAGAGGTTATATTCTGTGGCTTAGAAGGCTTATATCGAGTTCCCAACTCGGACATTCTTTGGTTATAAAAGGAGCATATTGCCCAGAGCCTGTCCACATAACCATCTAGATGAACACAAAACTTGCTCCTTCCAAGGGGTCTGGGGATCAACCCCTTTTACTTCCTGAAGAGGTGCAGGCAGCATCCTGTGCTGCTCCCCTGCACGAATAAGCATTGATCACTGGGGAGCTGCTGTTGGCAAGGCTGACATTCACCAGCCAAACTTCATGGGTAAGGAGAGCAAGGAGGCATATTACTCCTAACCGTTCAGTGTAAGACTGAGCAACATCTATAACAACAACAAAGTCGGGGGGGGGGGATATTTTTTTCATTGAAAGCTTTTAGAAAAAAATGGGAGCAATATGATTCATGGGCAGGACGTTATAGGATAAGACATTGGTTTTCAAAATTAACTTCCTGGGGGTCTGGGCTCCGTTGTAATACGACCGAGACCACTGCCTCTCTAAGGCACCAGAATCACACAAACAGGTGCAAGCCTGCTTGTCCTGGACTCCACCAAAATCTCTGGGTGAACGGTCACACAGCTTTGCTTTTCAGAAAAAAAAAAAAAAGACATTTTTGTAAGTCAGGCTGGGGAGTGGATAAATATGCCAAACCACTGACTTTTCCAATCATTTTCCTTCTGCCTGATCACAGCTCTTTCTTCTCAAAGCCTGGCTTCTCAATGCAAGTCTAGCTCATCCTTGTCTACCTTGGGAAGACTTGTATTGTGCTTCCAACTCGGACCTTCTGGAAGGCTCTTTGGGGTGCACGGGGGCATCCACAGCCTTCTGGAGATGGGGCTGTTCTGCACGTATCAGGAAAGGACGGCTGGCTTGAAGCCGGGTAAAGAGCTCTGTTTTGACTTTTCAAGGACTGGGTGCAAGAGAGAATGAAGCTGCCTCCGTTTTCACTCTTTGTGCTTTGCCTTGGTTTTTGTTTTCTTACGTGTTGGGAAGAGCTGTCACAGGGACTGTCATTCTGGGAACATGTAAGTCTCCAGTGTCACTGGCAGCTGATGGCTTTGTGTAGGTGTCTTTGAGAGGGAGGCTCTGAACAATCACCTTTAAAGTGGTCCCTGATGAACCATATAACACTCTCCAAATAGCTTAACGCTCTCCAAATAACTGTTTATTATTCTCCTTTGTAAGTCATCGTCTGTCAAAGACCACATGTTTTACCATGTGTTGAACTTGCTTTTCAGGTTTATCAAAAATCAAAGATAATAGCATCCAACTCCTAGCATGACGTCAGTACAACTGGATGAGAAGTTATGCCATTAGTGAGAACACTAGTTTGACTATATCTTTACTTTCATACCCTCCTTCCATGAGGGGGAGAAAAGAAAAAGGAGTTTATAGTTTGTGGATTTTATTTTGTTTTATTTTCACTCAGTGGGCCAGTTCTGACATGATGTCACAACCTCAGTACCTCCTAGACTGTCGAGATCTGGTAGAACAGTTGACGTAATAAAGTGAAAGTAGTGGCTTGATAAAGAATCAAGACTGTTTTGAGAAGAAGTGATTGAGAAAGAAAACTAATGAAAATCAGATCCCTCCAGGAAGAACCTTCAACGAGACAGGAGCAGTTGGGTCATCATTGTGTGGACTAAGGAATAAGGGTAAGTCCAGGTTCTTCAATACTAGGGTGGGTCAGAGATGTGGAAAGGCCGATGGAAGGTTGTCTGCATCTGCTGGCTTAGTCTGGGTCAAAGGTCAAGTTCCCTGTGCAGCCAGTATTCAGATACTTTTCGTTGCTATCCTGTTTCTGGGCAGGACAGGACAGGACTGGACAGGAAGGGAAGACAATCCACTCTAAAATTCCTGGCAACTAATTCCAGCAAGAACGGGATCTCACCCTCACCCAAAATCTATAGCATGGTTTTCTTTTGGTTCCAGATCTAACCGAGCAAAGGAATGTGTGAAAATGAAACAGATGCAGCATTGCAGTGGGTGGAAGGCAGGTCTCCTAACAGCAAAGTCTTTTAGTTTCCTTCTACGCCTTTAATCTTGGATGATAATAAGTCAACAGTCTGTATGTACCGAGTGCATGAATGAATGTACATATGCAAAGTGCAAAACCGGGCAGTCTTTGAATTTCAATAGGCACTGTGCATGCTCACAGTGTGATATGCAGTGTTCTAGCTGGCGAAGAGATACAGAAGATACAGTCTTTACCCTCTGCTGAGTGTGAAAGGAGACTTCGCTGGGTAACTCTAACACCAGTTCTTCATTTCCCCCAAACATGAGTTCGTTTTATCGTGGCTTATACTTGGGATGAAAAAGCTGCTTAATGGAACTTATCCCAGATCAAAAGTTACTCTCTATTCCTACTTTAATCTTAAGTGTTTTCAAAATGTTTTCCTTTCAGATTTAGTTAAATTTGCCAGCACACCTCTGAATTAGGCAAGGAAAATAGATGCCCTGGAGGAAGACGAAAAAGAAAGAAAACAAAACAACACAGAAAAGTGGCATTTTAGTATTTTATTGATCAGAGGAGGAGGAAAGGGTGAAGCTGATGTCCCAGCTGTAGTCATACAACTGTGCCCTTCTGTTGGCGGGGCTGGGCCTGGGGGTCAGAAACCAAGAGCTACTCTGTTATCAGACTTGTGTAGAACACAGACTCCTGGGAAGCACCAGTTTTGAGTGTTAGGTTAGGATGAATGGAGGAGTGCCTTAGTCCACCCAACACTTAAGTGAAGGCAGAGCCTCAGCACCAGGACGAAGAATCACTTCCTGAGGATCAGGGAACACTTACTTTTAATGACCACGATGAGCTGATCCCTGCGCACGGAAGTTCCCTGGAGAGGCGGTGTTGAAGTCATCGCTCCCCTCTGCTTCGCTTCTTCAGAAAAGAGATCAGTTTCACGTGATGGGCCTCCCCTTTCCAGAAATTCCCAGCTTCATATCCTTAAAGCTTTTCTTTTAAATGGCCTACAGGACACAGAGCCCTGCGCATGCTCTGAAGTGAACCTCTTTCTCGGTCGGACCAGGCGAGGGCCCTGGACTGTGCTGGGGGAGGTGGCTGGGACCCCAGGGCCATGAGACAGAGGTCGCCAGACCTGGCTTGGTTTGACTCGCTGCTCTGTTAGCTGTTCTCGACAAGTGGCCTGGGTCACTATGACCTGCGAGACTTTGCCCTGTATACCTTGCAACTCAGACACAAAGAATGTTGACCAACACTGATGCTTTTCTTGTTGTTATTGTTCTTATTATTGCCTTTTCCAAAAACTGTGTGGAAGGCGAAACAGTTCCCATTTCTCATTCCAGCTCTCATGCCATGTGAGAGCACATTTCCCAGACCCTTTTTTCCACGTGACCACAAAAATGTCTGCGGGATGACATTCTTTGGAAAGATTAAGAGACTTTTTTCTCTGTCCTGTCCCTGGGAATGGGACCATGTTTGTAAAAACCAAAGGGGCTCCCCTTATTGATGAATGGGTCAGTGGGTATTTTGGAGACTATATATTTCACAGGTATTTCTTGTAAAATCTCACTGTCATTCATTCATTCCATAAAACCTATGCAGGCAAGTAAGTGCAAGACAAAGAAGGAGGTACGAGGGTGAATCGGCCTGCTTCTAGAAGGTTCATGTCTGCTAAGGGAGACAAGCTTGTAGGTCAGTAGAAACACACGTAATGTCCATGCTAACAGAAATAGCGACAACATGCTGAGGTGCTATATGAGACTGATTAATTCTGTCTAAGAAATTGCAAATGCTTTTTTTTTTATCCTCACCCGAGAATATTTTTTGCATTTATCTTCAGATAGAGCAGGAGGGAGAGAAGGGGCGGAGAGAGAGAGAGAAAGAGAAACATCGATGTGAGAGAGGCACATTGACTGGGTGCCACCCACACAACCCCAACCGGGGCCGGGGACAAACTGCAACCGAGGTACATGCCCTTAGCGGGAACCAAACCCAGGACGCTCTGGTCCCTGGGCCGACGCTCCAACCGCTGAGCCAAGCTGGCCAGAGCTGCAAATGATTTTTTACCCATCTCTGCTTTTACACAGTTCTCCTGCCAAGAGAACCTTTGCCAGGCAGTTCTAAGGGGGACTTCACAGACACCATTCAGACCTCACCTTCCCTGACCGGCTGGATTCATCCTCTCTCCTCCATTCCACCCTGCATTTATCTCTCGCAGAGCTAATCCCATCAGATCTGAATTATTTGGTGTCTGGCTTCCTGGCTCACGTGCCTGCCTGAAGGCAGGGGTTTCATTTTTTATTTCACTCTATTTTCAAACAGAAAGAAGGAATAAATAATGAGTTGATTAAACAGGAGGGTGTCGCAACTTCTGTGCTTATCAGAGTGTCCTGATTGAAGGCAAATGTGACATTTGTGTAGTTTGACCTCTGACTTTTTTAAATCTACAAAGAGTAGTTATCTAAAAATGGAATACATATTTCCATCTACTCTTGTGAGAATTTCTCGCTGGGGCTTTTCAGAAATGGAGTTTTGTTATTTTTCCATTAGAACAGATGTTTTATCCTGTGACTAAGGATGGTGAAATTAAATTTCAGGACTTTTAAGGAAGAGAAAATAACCTGCTATTTTCTTATGTTGACTTCCTCAGGTTGTATTATCATTAGATTCCTTTATCATGGCAGACATTCATCTTTTAGGCTCATACTTTAGTCGGGTTTGTGTTGTCAGTGTTCCTGTCTGCTTTTGCAGTTTATGTGGGCCAAAGAGAATCCTAAAATAGTGGCAACCGCTATCTAATGGCTGGGATTTTCAATTCTTTATTTTTCTCATCTTCCTCACCTAACTTCTCAATCTGGCACTGAGTGTTCTCCATCGCTTGCAATTCAAAAATGCTTCTTCTTTTTTAAAAAAAGGTAGGTCCCAGGATTTTAAATACCCTATGGTCTACATGGTCTACCACATACAGATGCAATGGTGTTTTAATCTGCATTTTTTTTTTTTTAATCAGAGTGGAAAAGAAGCAGCAAACATTTTATTTATACAAACATTTATATCCTATTTTCTCTGCCTGACATAATTCTAAAATTTTATAACCATGAATGAATCCAACACTTATAACAGCCTTGTGATATTATTATTACCACCATCGTACTTATGGATAAAGAAACAAAGAGATAAAGGGTTAATGTAGGAAGGTTGGAAATAAACCATCCAAAGGCTAAATAACAAATACAAACAACAATAGGGTCAAGAGCTCCAGCTCCTTAGTGAAGTCTGCACATTGGGGGCACTTTAGAGCCAAAATGCAAAATGCATCCATTTTTCACCCTGGTAACACATTTTACTTTGTGCGCCAGAGTAAACTTTAGTTTTGCCCCATTTTCAAGGCTGATACAATGCCTTCTTCACTGAAAGAAGGACGAGAATAGGATTTCCAAAGCAGTCATGGGAAGAGATGCGTCAGGTCCTATCAAACACGGAATCAAATGGACCACTTTCAAGTCACGTCCACGTGCAATAAAAATTGGTTAGTTTGCCCTACTGTTGCTTTGTTCCTCAATGACATTCAAAATTGTTCCATTGAGTTTTAGAGGTCAGTTGCCCAAAATTGATTTTATTTATTTATATATATATATATATATATATATATATATATATATATGTATATAAAACCCACTACTCCTTATATAAAAGAAATTATCAATCCTTGATCTTGTAGTTTAAGTAATTTTTCTATTTCTGGCAGTTTTTATTTTGATTTGTTTAATTCAAGTCATTTTCTGTTTCACCAGAATTTAAATAAGTCGCTTGTTCTAAAAACCCTATTTTTGATCATTGTTAAATTGTCCAAGTGTCACATGAGTGCCTGAATGTTGCGAGGCTGCAGTGTGGTATAAGAAAGCCAAAAAATTGCTAGTTGAAGGAAAAGCTGTCTAAAATGAGAGTAAAATTAACAGCGGTCCCCGAGGATCGGCTCCTGGACTCTCCGTGATCCCGGGCACAAAGAGACAACAGCTGTGGACCGCTTGTAAATCACTCGTAAATAGCTGTGGGCCACACATTGCAAAATGTCTCCATCAGTGGGAAAACAGTTTTGATTCTTAAAATTACAGACTTGATTCAGGGTTTTAGCCTTGTAAAATAATCAAGCTGTCACGTCTTAAAAGTCTGAGATCATATTTAAAATTCCATGGCTCTGGAGTAACCATTTAGATCCAGAGCAACCAATAGTTAAGCATCTGAGCTTTGAAGACAAGTCAAAAAAAAAAAATGTAGGGGAAATCATTACAAAATAAGAAGGAAAATAAATTTATCAAAAAGGAATATTGGCTTTGCCAGTGTGGCTCAGTGGATTAAGCATCATGAGGTCATGTTTGATTCCCCATCAGGGCACATGCTGGGGTTGTGGGCTCAATCCCCAGTAGGGGGCGTGTAGGAGGCAGCTGATCAATGTTTTTCACTCATCAATCTTTCTCTTCCTCTCCCTTCATCTCTCTTAAAAAATCAATAAAAGCGTATTTTTTAAAAAGGAATATTGATTAAACTGTATAAGATTTTAGGGGCTCCCATGTCAAGTGAGGGGTTCTGTTTCCTTGTATAGGCACTAGTTGCAGAATAGAAGCAAGATGTGCAGAAAGAAAAGAGAGAGAAAGGGCCACCTTGCCGTACAGACATCCCATCAGTGTGTCCCTTATAAGAAAAAATGGAAGAGAGCCCTGGCTGGTTTGGCTCAGCGGTTAGAGTGTCGGCCTGTGGTCCAGAGAGACCCGGGTTCGGTTCCCGCTAAGGGCACATACCTCGGTTGCAGTTTGTCCCCGGCCCTGGTTGGGTTGTGCAGGTGGCAACCACTCGATGTGTCCCTTTCACATAGACGTTTCTTTCTCTCTCTCTCCCTCCCCACTCTATCTGAACAAAAAATGGAAAAATGTCCTCGGGTGAGGATAAAAAGAAAAAATGGAAGAGAGATCAGAATGCCCAGCTCTCCAGATCTCTCTGTCCTAACACTGAAGAATATTGCTTTGTCCACATTTGGAATTAGATGCTTTTATTTTGCACATGTGAGTAATACACACAGTAACTCTAATTTCCCCATATCATCATTTTGTGATGCCTTTATTTTCAGAAATACAAGGAAATAAATTATGGAGTTAATGACTACTGTAAAATAACCATTGCATATTTTTAAAAGACAGAAACTAATGATGCCATTAAACAAGATTATAAAAAAACAAAATGTGTTAAATCTCTTCAGGAAACCCTGAGATCCCAGCAGATTGCCTGGCCAAATCCTCTCCATTAGGCAGACATAGAGAAGTTACTTTGCCTTTCTGTGCCTTGCTTTCCTTGTTTGGACAAGGGGAATAATAACATAACTACCTTAGGAAGTAGGTATTAAAATTAAATATTTAATAGATATGATACTTACATGTATTGAGGACAGTGCTCAGCACATAGTAAAAAACTATATGCACATTTGTTCTCATTCTTGTTCTTAGTTTTCTCCTTATTCGTGTAGTCAAATGATCAGTGTTATTGACTGTATTAGAGCTGTTAAATGAGTGTTTACAGTATTTCAGACACTGTTAAATACTTTGCAGTTATTATTTAATTTAATTTATGGCAACCTTATGAGATAGATACTATTACTATCCCTATTTTAAAGCTAAGAAAACTGAGGCACAGGGAGGGTAAGGAACTTGGTAGAGTAAGAGCTCACAGTGGTAGAACCAGAATATGTCAATATGTGCTATTATTATCAGCATAGACCATGTATTTCTATGTTAACTCTCCATTCCTCTATCTTTGTACCTTGTGCTGTAAGGTTTATGTAGCAGAATCCATCACTGGTTTTTAATTTGCACATGATATTATTTTTAGTTGAATAACTGTAGGCTGCTGGGTATAGTCTCATTGCCTCTCTACCTAGACTTTCTAACCTAGGTCATCGAACTCAAAAGAGCCACTCTGAGCTAAATCACCACAAAAGGTACGTTTTCCCCATAAAAATCCAACATAAGTTGTGCATTGTCAGTGCCCAGAATAAATCCTCTAACGTGAATCGTTTAAACCAAGGGAAATAAAACATTCTTGCAGTCTGAAATAAAGATGCCCAATAAAAACAATGGCCCCTTTAACATGCATTTTGAAAAATTAAAGAAGTAGTAGTTTTGTGGCACTATGAACACACTAAATAAGACAAAGAAAGAAAAGTAGTGTCCTTCACCACACCCTGACCAAATATTTTATATCATCCACTTGATCTGAGTAGAAACCTCTGGGTTGCTTTGATGGCTGAGACTGTCCTGTATAACCATAGTGTCCACGAAGAAAGAATGAGCTCGGCATCCTTCTTCTGTTGGCTAGAGAGTAATGCATACGGAATAGACATTCGCTAAAGTAAGGAAAAGACATCAAATCTGTTAAGCTCTTATTTTCACCCATTGTTCTCATTAAGCCACAGAGTTTTGAAGGGAACATAATCTCAGTCTGAACCTGTTTCCTCTGTCTGAACCGCACACTGAAATGACCGACTTCCTCCATGAAGACATCTGTTTAGGGAACTTGGGCTCAAGGCGAGGCTTGAAGACCGGGCAGTCAGGGTGCTCTCTGCTTGCTCTCCTTGCTCGGGCTTTATAACAGGTGGGAGGATAGGAAGTGAAGGGAAAGCAGCTGCTAATTAGCTCCCGACCTCAAACTTGCCAACTATTTGCCAAACTTGCCGATCTAAAGTCATCGAACTACAAAACTTAGACCAGTAGGTTTCACTTGTTCGACTTTCACGACTAGCTGTACGGATCTGTTCCCAGTTAGAAAGGAAACATCCTTGGTGCTGTCAGCTCTGCACGGCTTACAGGAGCTGTGGCTAATGAACCTTTCAGAGTCTGCCTGTACTGTGTGTGCACAGACATCTGCCCCGAGGGGACTCAGCCTCCTCACCTTGACGAGGTAACCCTCCTGCAGAGAAGTTAGTGAGTCCCCTCCCCCAACACCCATCAGTTGCGGGACTGACCTCCCAACAGAAGATTCAGACTCAAGGCTCACTGCCCGTGCCCAACCTTATTAAAGTATTTCTACGTTTGCGAAACACCTTCCACATAATTATCCCACGAGACTCTCACCACAGTCCTTTGAGGGACTTTGATTTTAAAGCCAGGACAAATCAGGCTCCAGTGGCCTGGGGCTTCCTCGGGCACACAGGAGGGCCAGTGAAAGAGAAAGGCTTCAAATCCGGGCCTTCTGGCTTGAAATCCCTTTCTTTTCCCAGACACCCTTCTCCCATGGATGAAAGCAGGCTCCACCCCACGCAACGTAGAATGTGTTGCTTCTGGAGATTAACTTTAAGAATTTTCTTCACGCACAGACTGGTTCATTTGCAAAACCTCGTGCACTTATTTAAGCTTTAAGTGGCATTTGCAACCAACAGCTAACCCTGCGGATCCTTAACATAAAACAAGTCCCTCCTTTGTTCAGAGTAGAGAGATTTGAGTCTCACATCCTGTAGGCACCTCATGGTCAGAATGAGTGACTCAACTGCAATGGTATCTACAGATTTTCCGTCTTCTATGGATTTCACTGGTGCTTGCTCCAGGGTTTTCAAAACTGTAATACAATAGTTTCAACTCAATTTTCAAGTGCTCCAATTATGAAACTTAAGTATTTATTTCCTGTTGCATTCATTTGAAATGAGGTAATATTGGAAAAATTGACCAGTTGTCAAATATTTTGATGCTAATCTGATTAATCTTTGTATTCAATAAAAATGTTTCAGCTTTGATGCACTTTTGTCGTAGAGGAAGGAATGAATTTCTATTTTCATTGTCTGCCTGCTGTTTGTGGAAAACAGGCATGTGTGTCATTATAATTCCGTATCTATATATGGCCTCAATGTAACATAAGGGAAAATCAAATGGTTGATGTGCAGCTTCAACCCTAATACATTTACTGAGGGGACCTTCTGATAAGTAATCTCTGTTTGTAGCAACCAGATTATGTGTAGGAGCACTTTGAGCTTTTATCAGTGTTTATTGTTCTTTTCCTATGGGGATATTACAACCTTCAGTCGTTTATTTTTATCGAGGCCGTTCCGTAGCATTTGATCTCCCGTCAGCAATGAACTGAGTTTTCAGATGAAGAGAACGAGAATTCCTGTATCTGGTTTTCCTACAGCAGAAATAGGAGCCTGTTGATAGGCATGCGTCATTACCGAATCTTTTGTGAGATCTCTGTTAATGAGCATTTATGTCGAATGATCGAGTTTCCCATCTCTTGATCCCATTCTTCCACAAAGAGTTGAACAGCCTCTCCCACAGTCTCATGGTCCAGAGACAACCCCCCTCCACAGCTTCTGGCCAGGCTGTGGTTGGAAAGTCTCGGGGCACAGTGTTCATTGACTTTTCATATTGGGCTGCACAGCCGAGCTTTGCTGTTACTCCTTCGTTTTTAATCCTAGGAGTTGTGTGTTTATTTCTAAGATTACAACAAGCGAATTTGGAGAAATCAATATATGTAAGTGGAGCTAAAAATACAGGGATGGGCCCTAGACGGTTTAGCTTAGTGGTTAGAGTGGGCCCGAGGACCAAATAGTCATGGGTTTGATTCCCAGTCAAGGCCACGTACCTCAGTTTTGGGTTGATCCCCTGCCCCCGGCCCCAGTCGGGGTCCTGCGGGAGGCAACTAGTCAATGTGTCTCTTTCCCATCGATGTTTCTTTCTCTCTCTCCCTCCCTCCCTTCCTCCTATTCTACATTTAAAAAATCAATGGAAAAATATCCTTGAGTGAGAATTAAATATATATATAAAAATATATGTGTGTATATATATGTGTATATATATATGGTATATGGATGGGCAAAAGTAGGTTTACAGTTGTGAGTAGATGAAGTAGAGTTTTTTCTTGTACTATTATTAATTATTGTATTATTTTCCTTAAAAACCATTCTAAACCCACGTTGCCCACCACTCTATACAATGCCAGGCCCGGGTTTCCTTGGCTGGTACCAAATAGTGAATGTCTTCTCGGGAGACAGCGCGGAAAGCATCGTGCCCAGTCGGTTTCACCCAGGACTGCGGCACACCTGCCTGTGGTCCTCTGACCCCAGACCGTGTCACAGGGGAAATGAGCAAATGAACCTAAATGATCTCAAAGCAGCGGTGTGATGCCTTTTTTATGAGGCAGAGAAGCGGAAGGGTAGGGCTTGGACAGGTGCACAGCCCCTCGTCTTAGTACCTACACCCAGCAATCCTGGGAGCCACAGAGCCCCCAGAGAAGGGGGACCACCTTTCTGTGCTCCAGCCCGAATGAGCTAAAACGAGGAGGGGAACATGGTACACTAGAGATTTCTCCCTCCTCCTCCTCTTTGTTGTGCATGGTACCTTAGTGAGAAACAGGAATTTCACTCCATCCCGAGGCACTAAACCAGAAAGGAAAGGCTCAGACTGACCTAGAATTGCTACGGTGTCATTTCACAACTGTATTTAGTTAATTGCTGATTACTGAGCACTTTCAACGTAGAGTTATGCTTAGCCCTTATTAGCCCTTATTAGAGCTAACAAATAGCATCTAATTTTGGATACCCCGTAAGGTACTTTGGGGCTTTCCACATTGTTTCTACTTCAAATAAACTTTCTGACATCAAGCTTTTTTTGGCCCACAAATCAGGGAGCAGGGCTAGGATTTGTATGCCTTTGTAGCTTCTTCCCGGCTCATCTGTTCTTGGGAAGTATCTCCTTATACTTCTGACTAAAGAAGAGTATTTGGAAAGTGCGTTTCCCAGCATCTGGTAGTACACAGGGCATGGCCAGTGGTCCCTATCTGGTTTGCCATAGGCAGTGAGTCAGCTGAAGGTTAAAATGAGCTCACACTAATTTAGAATCATTTCTTTAGTGTACATTTTCTAACTAAAACAGAATTGCAAGCACGATGTGAACAAAGGTGGAAATTGTTAAAAGGGCATTGCCTGGTGCAGTCCCCTCGGCTGCGTTGGGAATCAGGATTGTGTGCCTATTCTGACTTGGCCGGTAGTGAACTAGAGTGACCTTGTAGACCCATGTGGTAGAGCCGCAGAGGCTCAGTGACCTGGCTCAGTCCACCCGGTACCATCTCTGCAATGTTGGTGGCAAGACCATGTTTCTTGACTCTTACATGACTGAAATCCTTTTCTTATCCAGAGAGTCTTTGTTTTTACTTTAAGATGCTTTCATCTTTGTCTGCAAAAAATTTATGTGAAAAAAGAGGACTTGTACAGTTACAGGGAGGGAGAGACTCATACTCCTTCGCTGCCTCTCATCATGGCCACCAGCATAAGAAATGGCCCAAACTGATGATGTTCTGATGACAGGAACCTATTATGGGTCTAGCTTAGGTGCTTGATAAATACTATGTCTTGATTGGATGAATGAATGAAACAACGAATGAGAATGGAACAGAACCTTGAGATGGAAATTAAAAATAAAAGTTTGGTCATCAGTAACAGTTGACTCTTTATAGGAAAACCAGTTGATTAGTGGGATGTGTAGGGAGAATGTCTCTTTCACTACTCACACTGCGTTTCACAGCATCGGTGCTCAAGAAATACACACGAAATGCACTCATTCAACCAATCCGTGAGTGTCTGTACGTGTAAGGCGCTGTTCTTGGCTCAGAGAGTTCCCTGCCCTCCGCATTTCTACATTCTAGTGACAGAGACAAATAATGAGGGGGGAAAACAGACAAATGTAATGTTAAGTACTGGTAAGGAACGTGAGAAATAAATCCACGTGTTCAGTTGTGGGACGCAGAACGAAGGGAAGGTTTGGTACATTAGTAAGGGGAGTCAGAGTTCTCTGAGGAGGTGACATTTCCTCTGGGGCTGGAAAAAGGGAACAAACCACCATGTAAAGTTCTGGAATTGACACTTCCAGGCAAAGGGAGCAGCAGGGGCCACGGTGACAGCTGGTTTAGGGAGCTCCAGCAACAGCAGGGGGCAGCGCAGCTGGAGCCCAGTGAGCCGGAGGGTGGCGGGCCAGGGGGGTTGGGCCAGGCCGGGTAGGGCTCTGTTAGCCATGTAAGGGGCTTGGTGGTCTTATAAATGTGAGAGAAAGTCATTAGAGAGTTTTGAACATGGAAGTGACATACTATGCATTTATTTTTATTTTTTAATCCTCATCCGAGGACATTTCTACACCTTCTGTTCAGGTAGAGCAGGAGGGAGGGGGAGAGAGAGAGAGAAGTTGCAACGTGTTGGATAAATGAATGAATGAGTGCATGAAAAAAAAAATAGAGTCAGTCATTTTTTCAGCACCTTGGGGTGGGGCGCTATGCATTTCAGTAATCATGTTCTGGATTCTCATAACTCTACAAAGTAGATATTATTTTTCTCATGTTATTGGAGAAAAAAGAGCTTCAGTGAGTTTCAGTGGGTGTGCAGGACACAGGGAACTGTTTTGGAGTGATTCCTACCTTTGTGACAATCAGGACCCGTCCCAAATATATTCCCGAGTCTCCTGTGTCCAGTCAACAGGATAACATTAGGGAGACTTGTTCACAGTCAGTAATTGAGTTGAGTCCTCCAAGCCTTGTGAATGCTCACCGCTCTTTTTACCCCAGGTTCGCTGACTCCCTTAGGTCTCAGAGGCCCAACCTCCTCATGGTTTTCATAGGAACTTGAATGTCTCTAAGCCCATGGCCATCGTGAGTTCATGCCTGGAGTTCTTATGCTCTTCCAGTTGTGTTTCTTAACTTCATGCTGCTCTCTAAACTTGAAGTGAGGTTACTTTGGAGTAGAAATGTGTTTTGGAGAGGTTAATAGCTTTTAACAAGTTGATTCCACACTTTATCTTTGGGGGATGATTTGCTTTATGTGTTTCATTGCTATGAAAACTCTTTTTCCTTAAATGTTGGACTTTCTCTGACCTCTTAGCTCTGGGTTTGTCACTCACTGAAGGAGGCAGGAGAGCAGGAGTCCTTTCGGGACTTTGGAATGTGTTGATACAATGAAATAGTTTCCAGAAAGTAGCTTACCTACTGTGACCTATTTTCTGCCCTTGTACGTGTACAGGAATCCAGATTGTTTGATTAAATGTAGCCTCTCCTGGTTCTAGAGGGAACACTTTGCAGCATGGAATATGGAGAATTAGCCACATGACTCCATCATCATTAGTGGGGAGTACCAAGGCATCCCCCAACTCCAAGTTGCAAATGCAACCCTAATGCTTGTTAAAGGGACATATCTTCCATCTGTAGACCATCTGGCCCCTAGTATTGTACAAGTGCATGAAAAGTTTCTTGCCCCAAGAATATGCATTTAGAAGCAGATGGACATAGTACACTTTTCAAATTTTAGTTTGCTTTAGAACCGTCTAGTAAGTTGCCAAAAATGGAGGTTCCTGGGCCCCATTAGTGAGTCTGGGACAGGACCCAGGAACATTCATCTTTAGCACCAATAGCAGCATGTCCACTATGAATTGGAGTTTGGGAAAATCATTGCATCTCTCCTAACTTTTGATTATTCATTCGATTATAAGACTGCTAATGTCAGCATGATAGGTCTGTTTTCAAGATTAAATGTAATAAAATATGTGAAACCCCCACCACAATTCAATGATTATGTTTTCCTTCTCCCTCCCATTGACTAAGAGATAACTGCTCAATAGGGAAGGCAAGCGGTCATTAACAAGTTTCCCTAATGTTATCCTGTTGACTGGACACAGGAGACTCGGGAATATATTTGGGACGGGTCCTGATTGTCACAAAGGTAGGAATCACTCCAAAACAGTTCCCTGTGTCCTGCACACCCACTGAAACTCACTGAAGCTCTTTTTTCTCCAATAACATGAAAAAAATAATATCTACTTTGTAGAGTTATGAGAATCCAGAACATGATTACTGAAATGCCTAGCGCCCCACCCCAAGGTGCTGAAAAAATGACTGACTCTATTTTTTTTTTCTCATGCACTCATTCATTCATTTATCCAACACATGTTGCTGAAAACCTCTTCACACCAGGTACTGCAGTGACTGCTGGGATATAGTTAGCACACATTTCTTGCTTTCACTGAGCTTACAACTGAGTGGGGCAAGCAGACAATTAGAATACTGTGTGTTGCCCTGCTGGTGTGACTCAGTAGTTGAATGTCAACCCATGCACCAAGAGGTCGCCGGTTTGATTCCTGGTCAGGGCACATGCCCGATTGTGGGCCCAATCCTCAGTGGGGGGGGGGGGCATGTAGGAGGTGGCCAATAGATGTTCTCTCTCACTGATGTTTCTATCGCTCCCTCTCCCTTCCTCTCTCTTTAAAATTCAACAAGAAAAATAAAAAAAGAATACTGTGTATTGAGTATTTAGTGTCTTTCTCAGGACTGGAATTCTTAGCGTCTAACAGAGGACTCAAGAAGAAGAAAAGCACAGTACACAGAATAGTGGCACGACAGGAAAATGTTAATGAAGAAGTTCGTGGCTTGTATGTGTTACAAGCTCACTTACTAAGGAAATGTTGTTTCCAGGATATCAATCTTTATATTCTCCCTGCCTACATCTCTTTATTTATGTTCCTTCAAATGATAAGGGTTGTGGCTGAAGTTGTCTGGAGATATAAGACCTCTGTGGGTAACTCAAGCAAATGTAGTCTTTCTCCTCCAAGGGCATGATCTAAGGTCTTGCTAAGAGCTCAGCAAATTTCTTTTCCTGTTTTATATTCTCGTTAATGAGAATGTTCCAGTATTGGTGATGGTAGAACAGTCTTCTTTTTTCCTACCCCACTTTTTACGTTTTATTTTTTTATTTTTAAATTTTATTTTTAATTATAGTTGACATACAATATTATATTAGTTTCAGGTATACAGCATAGTGGTTCAACATTTGTATACCTTACAAAGTGATCACTATAGTAAGTCTAGTTATGGAAGGGGAAAGAGAAGGAAAAAAAACAATTGTTAAATTGTGGTGGTGGGTGTTTTACATAGTTTATCACATTTAATTCCCAAAATAAACTTGCCAGGCTGACATTTCCTACTCTATTTTAAACGACTTTGCCCACCATTTTGCCCAGCAAACCTAGTGAACCGGGCTTCCCAAAGCTGGCCGGTAAGTGATGACTCCCGTACACAAAGCAAACTCAAACAGGAGGAAAACCCCTCACCCTCCACCCTTTGGGTTTACATCTTTTACTTCTAGAGGGCTTAAAAATAACTTGCATTAACAGGATATTCATCCTTAGTCATACCAGTTCTAGCCATTTACTGATGAGCTAGCGTGCCTTTAAACAATTCAAGTTAGTGAGAGTCGAAGCGAGTACTAATTTTATTTACAGCCCACTTGGGGGAAATGGCCATCCTTAATGATGCAGGAAATAGTGGTCTATGGGCATCACCTGCTGCCTTAACCCGTCATTAGCCTGGTGAGGAGAAGTGTGCAGTGATCTAAGGAGAAGGATGTGGTACAAAATGCAAATGAGTCTGTGAATGGTCTCCGATATGGAGTTGGTAATTGACCAAGCTGGCTCTCCTAACTGTTCCCTTGGGAAATGTTGCCCTAGAAAACAGTAGAGGATAAAATAGCAGGCACCACTCTCCACAGCCTTCTAACTTTCTAGTGTCTGGCAGCAATGGGCAGACGCCTTCCCAATGGCCTCGGAGTTGATCCTACTCTCCCTCCTTGGGATTCAGGGTCTTTACTCCAACTGTAAAGATTACAAGATACAATGAGACACAAATACCCCCCCCCTCCCCTTATCAAATATCATGGGCCCTAGATTAGGAGTTTCAGGATATGTGGCTTATAAGAAAAATGTGAACCTTTTCCTAGGTGGGCTTGGTCCTCAGATCATGATGACTATTTTGGACTCAGGCTGGGAAGCTGAAGAATAGGAACCCTGAGAATGTAGTTCTTCTGTAGTTTTGAAAGAAAGAAATAACTGCATATGGTGGCCCAGAAGAGACATATTTATAGCATTTTTTTTTTTTTTTTTTTTCCAAATGCACAGACTTCAAATTAGTAGAAATAAACTCTGTGCACCAAATTCTAGAAACTTTTTAAGTTCACCCTTTTGGTGGAACAAAAGCCATAGAAATTCTAAATGCTTTTTCTTCTCATTGTTGAAGTTAGTGGTGAGTATGATTTGATATAAGAATGGCTGCTTTGGGGAAATTAATTTATGTTAAATGGATTAAACTGGATAGATTGGAAGCTTTGGCCTTGGAACGTGCACAATGGTTGTTTCAGTGCACGTTGAGATCTTTGCCTTTTAGTAGATTTTTTTTCTTGTTGCCTGGGACTTCCCTCAGTAAATAATTTCATGCTATAGAAATGTCATGTTCTCAAACCTTATTTCCAGTAATGTATGAGGGGAGGCATACTGTAAATAAAAATTAATCATTTTTCAACATCTAAGCAGCAGCCTGAGTGCCACACAGAGAATGAATTACTGCCTTCGGTCCTAAAGAACATCACATAAATCATTTAAAAATTGATTTTGTAGCTAGACTTGCAAGCTTTTGGTAGGGGCCTCCCTTCATCCCATGTAATCTTCAGGTCATGAACCTGAGGGAAATAGAGAGTTCTGTAAAACTAATGGGTCTTTTCAATCAGAGCTATTTTCTGTCCACCCCTCTCCAATTCTGTAGTTATCCTCCACGGGCCTTTGCTCAGAGAATTTTATTTTTATGTCTGTGGGAAAAAAATAATTTTTTTCTAAATCAAAAATAAAAGCAACGAGAAAGTCTATTTCTCTTGGTAGAAGTTTCACCCACTGAGAATTTTATTTCTCATAAGCAGTGAGGTATCTGTAAGGTGGCACAAGAAGCATTGGCCTTAATATCATAAGACCTGGGCCTGAATCCTAGATCTGAATAGTTTCAATCTTGGGCAAGTTAGGATAAGCCAGGATTTGCTGCAATAATAGACAACTCCAAAAAATCTCAGTGGCAAAAACAACAGGGATGTATTTTTTGCTCCTACTGCATTCATCATAATTAGTAGGGGACTCTGTTCCACATTGTCCCTACTTCAGGACACAGGACACTGGACAATCCTCCTTCTTGAATATTGTTTGTGGTGGCACAGGGAAAGAAAGTGGCTTTAAAGGCTTCAACCCAAAAGCAGTACATGCCTCTCACATATTTCATTAACCATAGCAAGGCACGTGGCCATGTCTAACTTCAAGGTGGAGGTAAGATACAATCCTTCCCTATGCCCAGAAACACTGAAAGTATTCATGTTCTATCCCATTAACCCTCCTCTGAGCGCTATGATTAATAGTCCTTAATGAAATGTATGTTCTGTCTCTGTTGAATAACAATTACTACATAATAATATCACTTATTCAGCTGCTATGTAACTTAAATTATCATCTAACAATACACTGTATTATTTTATATCGTATCCACAACAACCCTATAATCTAGGTATTATTGTCACCACTCTGGAGCTGAAACTAATGCTTAGAAAGGTTAAATAACTTTTTCATGAAACTTAGTAACTGACTCCCCAGCCTGTGGTTTGACCCTGCTGTATAGGTTATTCAAACTCGAGATCATCCACTGAAGGGACATGTACTTTGTGGAAGCACTCTGGAGATGGCGTGGCCATCTCGTGGTCACTTCAGTGCTTCACTCGCGTGCCTTCCAGGGACTGCAGACGGACAGTGTGCTGTGAACAGTGCTACTGTGCAGATGCCTGGCTTCTTGTTGGCCACTTCATTCTGTGCTTCCAGATGCACCTCTTCCTGCCTCAACTTAGTTGCCGAGAGAGGCTGCAGGAGAACTAAATATGATCAAAATTTGAGCGAGTCCTCATGGTATGCATATCATGTGTTTAGAGCAGTTTGGCCGAGGACTGCTCCTTGGAGCTCCATGTCCACCAGTCCCCATCAGACATGCGTGACGGGAGTTGAAGCTCCATGAGCAACTCAGCAGAAATCAAGGAGACTTCCTGGTACAGCGCAGGGGCTCAAAATATAGTTCTTGAATGAATAAATGGATGCTACAATATTTTGTTTTTAAAAAAGATAGTTAATGTTTCTCTTTTATAACTTAAAAAGTGGTTTACAAACCAGGATGCCAACATGTCCTGGAAAATATGAGAATTTTACTCATTTGATATCCAAGTCAGATATTGTTGGAATTACCAATGAATCAAAGACCACGTTAGCAGCTAATGTTCTTTGTTCCACCGCTTGCTTTGCCCAGTCCATACTAACTTCTCACTTGGAGGAGAATGGGCACCATTGGTTTAAAGGAAACAAAATACTTATTTGTCCTTTCTTGCCGTGTGCTTAAAACTGTGGTAGGCATCAGTAATATACTGCTGAACAGAGCAGAGATGTTTTTGGTCTCCGTGGAGGTCCCGATTTGTTTGTGGAGCAAGCAATAAGCATACACAACACAAAAGAAGATGAACTTGTAAATTGAATGAGAGCAGTAAAGGACGGCCTTACCTACAACCCCCCCCACCTCACTTTATATCTACCCCATAATCATTTTCTCTTTGTCTGAGACAGGGAGACATGAGAAGAAAATGTTTGCCCTTATTGAAAGACTCATTGTGAAGTCTGAGTTGCATTGCTATGCAGTGCTCATGCTCACATTTTCCTCTTTAAATAATTCATTCAGCTGCACACAAATGAAGGCATAGTATCTTGACATCCAGACGGGCATGGCATTATTCTCCACTGCATGGCTGATGTCAAAGCTGCCTCATTTTAGGGTCTACAAGACCTCCTGTCTCAAAACTAGTGTTGCCTAAATCTCAGAGCAGGAAATCAAGTCAGCCACGTGAGACCCTGGGATTGAAGTCACCCCAAATACCATACAACGTTCATCACGTTTTGTTTGAGCATTCCAACCCTAGTAGAACCCCAGCACAATACCAATAGAAGAGTTTCTAATATATTCTGTTAGATTGGTGTCACTGCCTAATATGAAGGAGAAACCTTTCCAGGCAAGGGGGAAAATGACAAATAAATAGAATCTGAAAGAAGCTGAAAAATGATTGCCTCTGCAAGCAAAAGCTGTTAGTGTATGTGCAGAATACTGATGGCCTGGGCTTCCCCTGTTTCCTACAGAAGCGAGTCTCCACCAGGACTTGCGGGTAATTGATCTTGACACAGCCAGTGAACATGCCCCAGACTGGCCTTCTGCTTCGGGTGATAGAGCCCTCTGCCTTCCTACTGCGGAAGATCCTCGCAGCCAAGATTCCCCAGAGCACAGCAATAGCCACTCTGACCTGTCTGTTGCTCAGCATCCTTAGAGGAGCCCTTCCACTCCATCTCCCGTCCTGACTCTTCGCCAAACTGTATTCTCAGTTGTGGCTACATTGAGTAATTTTATCCCATGTAATGTGTAAATGGAAACAAGATGAAAAGTTCTCGAAAAAAACTGAATTCTGAAATGTTTTCCACATACTCTTAGGCCTGATTATGAGGGAGGGGAAACTGTATGTCTAGCTTTCTTGCCTCAAAGGGTCCCGATAAGTAAAATGAGCCACTTTGTTTCAGAGATTGTGGATTGTGGTTACATGTGGGAGATCTAAATATAAATTTAAAAAACAACAACAACAACCAAACTTCCCTGGGAAAGGAGACAGTATTTCAGTAGACCATGTCACAGTTGCCATTCAAAGGAACCCGAAGTCATCATTTATTCCAGCCTCTGCTTTGCTGGAGGTGTGAACTCATATTGTTCATATCATCTTTCCTCCAGTGAGTGTGGGTATAACTGATATAAGTTTAAATGTCTTTGAATTTATTCAATCATCAGCTCTGGCAAGAGAGAAAACTTCTCAAAAGAAGTTCATTTATTTTGGTCTCTACCACTAATGCTTTTGTTTCTGATCAGCCTAAGTCAATCAAGTAGGTTGGAGACCCATGGTGAGGTTGGTCAGGAACTGTTCTTTATCTTCAAAGTTGACACCATAGAGGTGCTTTCATGGGCTATGGATCTTTGAGTGTTGCATTCTGTAGCTGACATGGGTTTTCAGTGAGCTCTGAACACCCCTTACCTAGTCCTGCTGTTTAGTTTTCCCTTGAGAAACAGCTTCCAGAGTTAGATGAACAGGTTGTGGGGGCTAACTCACATGTGTCTATAAAGAGGAGAGGGAGACAGAGAGGAAGAGAGAGAAAATCAACCGCTGTTCACATTCTTGGACTAAGGAAATGAGTCACTGTTGATGTGTAAATATTAGTTGGGTTGCAGTACATTAAAGTGTTCAGCTATAAGCTGTTAACACCCTACTTCAAATTAGCCCATTAAATTCACTATCAACTTTCTTAGGTATGAGACATAGTACACATGCATTTTAGTATGAAAGATGGTTGGAAAAGGTCTAAGAGCCATTCAGTTGGGTCCAATCTACTGAGACAGCCCCTGGACAGCCAGAAATCAGCAAGACTACCTTGGGAAAAGTTTGATGGAAAAGGATACATGGTCAGTGGGAGATTAGAGCTCATTTACTCTGTGTGCTAACCTATATGATTTGTCATATTTTGGGTAAAATGACTACTGACTGTTTCTGAAAATGGAAATATATCTAAATAAAATAAATTTTTTTGTACTGATGGTATCAATGACTGTCCATACGCTAACAAAAGATGATCATGAGAAGAAAAGGTTCTCTTGTGGGTTTAAAGAGTGAGTAGAGGGTGAATGAAGGAGTGGGAAGGAGCTCTCTACAGGCAATAGAAAGAAATGGCTCTTCAAACAAGTCAATGTCTAGAGGGTAGGGACTCGCACTGTTAAGTGGATTTTGATGTCAAGACAGGAGTAGTGGGTGCTGTGATCCAAATATTAAGTCTGTTAGCAGCCAGGTGTTCATAATGAAAGGGGGACTCACACTGTTAAGTGGATCTTGATGTCGGGACAGGAGTAGGGGGTGCTGTGATCCAAATCTTAAGTCTGTTAGCAGCCAGGTGTTCATAATGAAAGGGCTACCTCATCTCCATCCTTGGGAGCATTCCAGGCCAGAACATCAGCCAGGAATATCATAGACAGGATTTCTCTCGTAAGCTGAAAAGGTAGATCCCTGACCTCTAGGGGCCATTTCAACACTTAGCAATCCAGACATCTAACCTAGAGACTGCCTATAGACTGTGTACAAAGTAACACTATTAACATCTTGCATCTGTCTCATTGGCTCAACATCTCTGAAAGGATAGCTCCTTGCATTACTTGTCTCAATCTATAAGAACGTATCCATAGAGGTGTGCCAAACTCTAAAAAAATTGGACTAGAAAAGTATTGTTTCCATTTCTTTTTCTCTCTGGTTCAATGACAGCCATTGGAGGCATCATCCGAAAATTTGATTTTATATTGAAAAGATCAAAGCGCTAAAAATACACTTTAACCAAGACCAGAACCCCAAACGAGGTCTTAGGTGGAGAGGGATGGAGATGAGATGGGTAGGAGCCTTAATGCAGAAGATTCTTTCTTCAAGTTTTAGGGCCAATTGTGACTACAAATCTAAAATGGAACTGTGGATGCCAGTCATTTTATTTCATTTTGACGTCTGCACGCAGGTGGCTCCGCATGTGTTGAGAGGTCCTCTGTTCCTCTCTTGGCGCAACAGCTGACCTGACAGTGGCTAGAACCTGCCCCAGAGACCTGCTCGATTAAGAGGGTACACATTGCTGAGCGCTACATCTGCCACTGGAGATGTCAGTCTGCCAGCAACCAGGGAAGCCGAGGGTTGGAATTTGAACAAAATGTCACTGTTTAGAGATTTTTTTTTTTAATATGCCTTTTCTGTGATGATAAATTACAGGCCTATGCAGGGGATAATAACACAAAATATTTGACAGCTTTTCTTACAATTGTTTGGCATCCTGGTTGTCTAATTATTGTCAGCAGCACCCACACTGGTGAATTGTCGCAGCAGAGCCCCGCGCAGTGGCTGTCAGAATGTACACGTACCACTGTCCACCCTCTCTACTCCTGGCCCTGGGCCGACAGGTTGGGCAGCAGCATCTTTGCTGTGTGAAAACGCTTGGCAAACCTGGGCTTCCTGCGTCCATGGGGAGATGTGGTTCTGCCTTCTGACCAGATAAGAGAACGACGCAGAAAGAGTTAATGGAGAATTTCTGAAAGGTCACGAAGAGATAAAGGATCATTTAGTTCAGCAAGGTTCTTTGACACACTGAGGGCAGGGTAGAGAAATCACTCACCTTATGCGTATGGAAAATTATGTATTTATGTAATCACCCTGCTTTGAAAAGGAAGGGAATTAATTGCTTTAATGAACTCCAGTAAAAACTAGATTGTCACAAGGGGAGTGTTGACATAATGTGCTTTGCCATATCTGATATGCTCTTGGAAATAGTTGCTATCTCTGTAGCCATGTTCCTTTCTCTGGGACCTCACTGATGTTCTGGCCATAAACTAGGCTGCCTGTAAGGAGGGTCAAAAAAAGAAGGAAAGGTCGCAGAAAGGGTGATAAAGTGTTCATCCATAGTTGTCATTGACTGTTCACAGGGGTCTCGTTATCATTTCTTAGGTTTCCTCTGATTTGGACCCACCTAATTTTCCACCAGTAGCTGATAGCAAGAGAATGGCCGTCACAGGGAGTCGAAGGCCGTCATCTGGTTAGGTCCTCCTTTGGGAGCTGCATGTTGAGAATTTGTTTAAAAGATATTCCCCTGTGGTGTGTTTAAAGAGGTTTCCTGAAATATATGGAGTGTGCTGGTGGGTTAGGAAACCTCCATAGTACATTAGAGTTCATTTAAAATGAGAGAAGTTCTGCAAGTAAAGTTTACAATATCCTTAGCTAAAAAGCAAGTAAAAAGATTATAACAGACTAGAAGATTCAGGCTGAGAATTATGAATTTATATGTATATATTTACATACAGTATATATGTAATATATAGTATATATAATATATGGTTTATATGTAATATATGGTATACATGCATAGTGTGTGTGTGTGTGTGTGTGTGTGGCCCGACTGTACCATGGCCCTAATTTCAGTTCCATACACACTTGACAAGGGTGGTGCCACTAGAGGCATCAAATGTAGTCATTGCCACCATCTTGCAGAGACCCCCAAGGTCACAGGTTTGCCTCCAGACATGTCCTGGATTGCAGGGAGAGTCTACTCGTACCGTAATTCACCGACCAAGGCGAAAGAGACATTCCCAAACTATTTCCATTCGTTTCTTAATTCTGCACGTATTTTCCATAACAGAATCATAGGATTTCATTTTATTTTTTGAATCATGGAATTTTAAAGCTGATGCTCTCACTTTAGAAATGAGAAAATCACACTCCAGAGCAGTGAGTTGACAGGCTAAGATCCCCTAATTACAAAAAGAGGACCCGAATGACTGAGGTTCCCTGATGCCCAGTCCAGAATGCTATCCCCTCCTCTACATTAGCTTCCTTTATACTCAAGATCCTCTCTATACAAAATAGCTTCGGAAAAAAATGGTTTCCATTTTCCCTTTGAATGTACATGACAAGAGATGGTCCAATAGTTGGGAGGCATGGTGAGCTCTAGGACCTCCCAGAAGCTGAGGCTCTGGCCCAGCCATGGCTGCCTCTCCAGCCGGTTTCCTGCCCACTCACAGGCTGCTAGGGTGCAGATGGTGAGGATATCATCATTTCCACCAGGGAGGTGGGAGAGAGAAGAGATACTATTTCATTTCAGTTCATTTCAAATTTCTTGTTGTTTGTCATGTTAAAATTCTGTCACATTTGGGGATGTTAACCAACAACTAGGAAGAAAGAATTCTTTCAAGTTCAGCCACAGAGAGATGGCATCAAAAACGAAACAACAACAACAAAAACCTCTGTCACTTATTAAGAAGGAAGGAAGGCAAGAGGAGGAAAAAAAGCAGAGAAGTAGTGAAATCAAGGAGGAAATAGAAGTTGGAAAAGAGACAAGATGGAAGGAATGGAAGAATAAATAACAGGACTCAAGTCCATACTCTTCTTACAATTAAATGGTACCTTGCACATCAGCCCAAATGCTCATTCTTTGATATAATTATCTCCTCATTAACATAAGCAAAATTACTATTGCACAGTATGAGCTCTCAAGTGGAGATGTCAATATTACCATAACGAGGCTGTCAATCTTGTGAAAATGAACAGAAACCAATATGCTGACAGAAGTTCATCGTCTCCTGAGAAATCGGTGAAGCTGATAAATTCACCAACTATTCAGACTGGCTAGAGAGCATCAGTGTGGCATGACCTTACACACTGTAATTTATAGGTTAAAACTTAATTTTCTGGATGGAAATATGAAATACAAAGACCGAGTACAATTTTAAACCATTTAAAGCAAATGATATTTTTGCAAGTGCAAACAATAACTCTTTGTTGCATTTAGCTTCATGTTTTCTGATGTTGCTTCTAAATAGCCAATCTGTTTGATGAAGTATTATAACAGCCTGCAAAGAAAAAAGCATGCTTAACAACTGAAATTAGGAGCAGTTCGTTAGAAATAGGGTGTGTCATTAATTCAACATGCCAACTCTGAGTGGAGTGTTGGCTGCTTTCTTACATAGTAGTGTTCTTTTTGACCCTTACAATGTAGGGAAATGACTTAAGACCTCAATCTCATTTCTATTTTTAAATCTCTGGATGACTTAGCAATTGGAAAGAACGTTTTTTTTCTTTTAATGTGTAACTACCAATGCTAATATTTGCCTTCTCATTAAGCGAAAACTTTCAACTGAAATCGAGTTGGTTTGAGATCTTATTTTATTGGCCTTCAAAACAATAAACTTCTATGATCATAGGTTTGAAGAGACGCATTAAAACAGGTATTTTCTTTAAAATAAAAAACTTGAAAATAAACTTACAGATGTAGAAAGAGCAGGTTTTTTGTTTTGTTTTGTTTTTTCATCCTCACCCGAGGATATTTTTCCACTGACTTTTAGATAGAGTGGGAAGAAAAGAGGGAGAGAGAGAGAAATATTGATGTGAGAAAGAGACATCAATTGGTTGCCTCCTGCATGACCCCAACCAGGGCCAGGGGGAAGAGCTGTTTTATATCTTGGGTTTGTCCAACTTAATTATGCTCATCTCAAACTCTGCAAAGTTCAACATCTGAAACCAGAATCTCATGAATCAACTATAAATTCTCATATAGATACATTATAGAAAATTTGGAGATGAACAGAAAAAGAAGGAAAGAAACAATAATCCATAGTTTTTATACCTATCATGAATAACCACTCTTTATTGCTTGCTCGAGTTTTTGTGTTTTTTGTAAAAATTTTGTGTTTTTACATCCCTACATGATCAATCACACTGAATATATAGTAGTTTAAAAACACAAATTTTTTTCTCACACCATTTATAATGAACGTGGTTTTTATGCCATGCAGTATAAACATCTTGAGGAATGGGATCACTTGTAAATTTCCTGCATTTTCCTATAATGCCCTGTACGTGTTGAATGAATAAAGCAAATGAAGGGGAAACGATTGGGTGTGTTTATGTGGTTGGATTAGATATACTTCCAAAAGGGTAAAGTGATGTAAGTCCAAAGAGGCTTACTTGTGTGTATTTACTCATTAAACAATGACCCCCGTCAGGCAAGCTCAGTTGCTCATTCTGTCTCTCAACTTGGGAATCACAAAGTCAGCACAGGTTGAATGTCTGAATGAAGAGATCTCCTATGAGACTTCTTCCTCATACAGCTTATCAAAGAACAGGGGTAAAGTATTAAAGGAATCCTAAGGCAATACCTACAGGCTTCCAAGCTTTATTTCTGAGTGATTTACCAAAATGTTAGCTGGGTCAGCTAGGTTCATCTCTCCGGGACTCAGAGGGCTCTCTTTAGACGAAAACCTCTTCTGTTCTTGTTCTCTCTCTCTCTCTCTCTCTCTCTCTCTCTCTCTCTCTCTCTCTCTCTCTCTCTCTCTCTCTCCCCCTCTCTCCCCCCTCTCTCCGCCTACCACCTCTTCCCGCTCCTCTGAAAAGAAGCATGCAACTCAACAATGAAGAGGTTTTCCACATTAGCCGTATTGCCAGCCAGCCGCTTCTCCTTGTTTGTCTGTTTATACAGTCTCCTTAGCAACATGAAGTAGAAGCAGATATTTGTTGTATCTCTGACTAGCAGATTTGGTTTTCCCTTTGTCTGAAGCTTATCCACCTCACACACCGAGTCTTTTCTAGTGAGATTTTCTTTTTAATTTTAAAAAGAGAATCACTTCACACCCTAGTTATTTTAGCAATATACTATTCAGACACCCAGTATTTGGAGGGGGGTTCTTAAAAATAAACTTCAAAATGATGACTGAATCATGCATTTTTTAATTTAAACTTGCTAATATTGCATTCTCCCTGGTCATTTCAGTAAGTTCTGTAGATCTTTACACATCGCTGCCTGGGCCTTCACGTAATGGCTTGAGAGGCCAAGACCACGAAACAGAAAAACTAAAAAGCCCTAAGTGGGGATCCAAATCTCACCTCCCTTAATTCTGTGATCCAATCAGTGGAACTACCGAACAGCCCTAGGCACTTTTTTGCATGCAAATATGCTTATGTTATTTCAGCTATATTTTGCTGAAGTACGTCCCATTTGTCCCCAGATTCCAAGTAAATTATGGGCCATAGAGAGACTTTATCGGTACCCTTTCTTCAATGGCGTATCATTGCAGTGACAACCAAGTTGTAACCCTGAGTACATCTGTTGAAAAGATTAACATTAACTGGTCTAGCTAGTCATTCTTAATGGGGGTGTGCATCAGAATTATCTGGGGCGTTTTCTTCAAACATACAAGTTCCACTCTGGACTTAAACTCACCTATCATGGGACCAGCGTATGTGTCTGTTGAAATTTGTCCAGATCATTTTTGTTGTAAAGTGCCAGTTAATAATCACTGATGGAAATGACCGTGGGAATGTTGAGCACCTATTATTTGCCAAGGTGTTAGATTGTTTTCTCCAGTTAGTACTTATAATCTCTTTATCATGTGTATAGTATGCCCATTTTCTAGATTAAGAAACTGAACCTCAAAGATGTTAAGTAAATTGTCTATCACATGGTGGTAAAGGAAAAATCCTAATTCCAAAAATCTTAATCTCCTTACACTGTATGAAATGTCTACCCCCAAGTAATAAAGTAATGCTTAAGAAACAAATCTCTGTATTTCCAGACTATTTTTATTCTAATAATATGTTTTAATATTCATCACAATGTTTCTTTCAAAAGTTTAGTTAAAGAGTTGTTTCTAGGTTGTTAAGGGTATAGAACAATGGCTTGGTTTGAAGTACTTAAAAATTACCACATACACACACGTGCATGTACACACTCAGCCCTCAAAGGTTTTGAAAATAGAGCATGAGAGCCCGGGCTGGTTTGGCTCAGCAGTTTGAGCATCGGCCCAAGGACCAATGAGTCTCGGATTCCATTCCAGTCAAGGACACGTACCTTGGTTGCAGTTCATCCCCAGCCCTGGTTGGGGTCTGGTGGGAGGCAACCAGTTGATATGTCTCTTTCACATCGATATTTCTCTCTCTCTCTCTCCTCCCTACATCCCACTCTATTTGAAGATAAATGGAAAAATATCCTCAGGTGAGGATAAATAAATAAATGTAGATAATTAGATGAATAGATTTTCATGTTTTTTACTTCTTAATATAACTGCATCACCTTTCTTTGGAATAACCATGGCCACTTACCAAAATGAAATCTACAGCTTGAATACCAATGAGTCATTTTCAGCGAAGTCGCCACCCTTGTCTTAAATAAGGCCTGGGCAAATAATCAGACCAGGAAGCATTTTGAGCCACATAATACATTATAGTTTGACAATACTCAGAGGTTTTAAATGATTCTTTGGCAATTTTTAATATTTTTAATACCTGCAACATGAAAAATGCATTGCAGTTATTCAAAACAATGCTAATATTCACCCTGAGTTTAAGTTCAAAAAAAAAAAAAATATTTTAAGCCAAGTTTTTAAAAGCTTAAATATTTTCTGAGTCACCCAAAGTAGTGCTTCTCAATAGGGTGGGAGTGGGGGAAGGGGACACCTCCTCTCTCTCCTACGACCTCCTTGGAGACTGGCAAGGCAAGGCCACCTCTCCACCCACTGGAGAAGCACCGGGAGCTATAAAAATATTATAGTATGCGGTGAGTTATGCAAATGAACAGTACCAAGACTGAATTTTGAAAACCACTGATGTAATGGGACACATTGTTTTGTTTTTTAGCATTTATCCCAAATAAAGGTACTTAAAATTTTTTGCAGCTAGTGATCTACTCATTTCAAAAGGTTTTGAGAGCATCTTCTCTTCAAACCGATGGACATGTATAGGTGAACACAGCTGCTCTCCATTTGACAGATAGAGCAGAGACGTGTCTAATGAGCCAGCAGCAGCCCTGAGAGTTTCAACACCAAACTCAGTGATCTGCTTAAGTTTTCACCACGTAGTGTTGAACTCACCTGCTTACAACACCCCGAGGAGCCCTGGGAGGAGCCGTACCCCACTCCGGAGCAGTGGAATCAGGTGGAAGTCGTTTTTCATGGAGCGTTTGTTTCCTAGAAGGAATTACAAGCTCTAAGGACGCTGTGGCCACCGACAGGCTGATCGCATCTTCCACTCTGCTGCTCATCCTGTTCTCACTGAGTCTCCCTGGAAATAAAAACCCACTTTGTCCCTGGTGAGGTGGAGTCAAAGCCAGACACATCACTGGGTGCAGATGTGGTTTGTTTGTTCTGAAAATTGCTTGTGGCCTAAAGGTTACTTTACAACGAAGAGATAAATACTACAACCCTTTCAAAACCAGAAATGACTTAAGGTTTGAAAGATTAGAAGTAGATTTTTTTATCTCAAGATCCAGTAGTCTCACCTTTAGTCTTAGTGTGATTAGAAATACCAATTCATTTACGCCTAAACTGGATATCACTCAAAGGAGATTTTGATTATAGGTTGTTAACCCTGGAAAAGAACCCTAATATGAATTATATCCTTCAATAAGGCCTCAACAGGGATACCTTAAGAGCAATTCCAAATGACAGTGGAAAAATGCACCTTAGAATTGGTACTTTATTTATAATCCACAGACTGGAACATTCGGTTCTCTTAATATGCCTTAATGTCATTTAAAACTTTGAAAATTTTATTTATTTATCCCTTGGAATGTGATTTATAAAAATGCTATAAATATTTTGGTGTGATAGAGAACTGAGATTTAAAAAAACAAGCCATTTGTTTTGAGGGACTCAGAATCACAGCCTTCAATCAAGTTTGAGGTCAGAGAGCACACACAACTATTGTTGGAACATTTTATTGAGAATTCAGCATAGCTGACATGGTTTACTTTTTGCTTCTGAGTCTATTACAGGTGATAGTGGAAATAGCATTGAACATGGAAGCAGAGAACCTATATTCCAATCATAGTTCTGACACTGATGACCTATAAGGCGTTTTGCAAATCATTCAGCTTCTTTGTATTTTGGTTTGATTCTTCACCTCATCTGTAAAAGGAGGGATGGAGGAGATAACCCCTAAGGTCCTTTTCTCTTATAAAATCTAATTATCTATGTATTTTTATTAGAATTCCATGTGCAAATTTGTATTTTCTATTAACAGATTATAAAAGAAATGAGAACAGAGCTGTAGGCTGGGGTGATTAGAATGTTTGTCATTCGAATGTTGGCCAGCACAGCTAATATGACATCTATGCCCTGAGCCTTTTCTCCCCCTCATTTTCATAGTACCATCTGGTGCTCTAGCACATGGGAGAGTTTATTTAAATAATCTTATTAGTTAAATCCGTGCCTTGCACCCATCTCTACACACACACACACACACACACATACACACACACACAGCACTTTGCTCTGTTCTAATGTTGCTTTGGTCAGGCTTCTTCCATATTCTGAGATGGCTCCTTCCCAATCACGTGGCAGGTGCAGCGAAACGAGACCCCTCTGCGTCTGACCAGCCTGGGGTCTGACAGGTCAGGACCGTGGTGGGCTCAGGGCAAGCAGGGCACCTCGCCTGCGCCTCTCGTGCTCTCTGGGGGACCTGGGCCTCGCGTTCCAGGCTGCAGAAAGCCAGTGCCCTGTGCTCGGAAAATCCCCCAAGGCTCAAAGGCTTCGCATAGTTAAGAGTCAACTCTAAGGTACCAACTCCCCAGTTCTTCCCAGGAAGATGGCCAAATTCTCCTCTGGCATTTGTTTATAGGAAATATGTGCAGCCTTTCCCCTGCAGCGTGTTTTCACACTACTGTGACTGTTTCCCATCCTTTAGATATTACATTTCAGAGAGTGTGGGGAGAGATGGAGGAGCTGAGGCAATAATGGAAAATGCCCACTTTTTTTTTTTTTTTTTTAACAGAAACCTGTTAGAGCACAAGCTTTCCCAGGCCCTGGCTGCTAGACTGTGTTTGCACAACCCTAATCACCTCTGACTATTTTCCTTTAAAGTGAGAAAATTAAAAACAAGTTGAAAAATTTCCTCTGAGTTGTCATAACAAGTGTGCAGATTTTTAAAATTGTATGTTCAAGAGAATGCAAACCGTCCATGACAGCCTTAGTATGAAAGCATATCAAAGCACCATGCATTCCCCATCCACTTCTGAAACAAACAAAATAGCAGTGACTTTCTTTACAAAGGCCTGTCTGGAGGGCAGTGCTGGAAATACAACACACTCGACTGGCAGCTCTTACAGGCAGGATGTGCAGAGGGATCGACTCCTGAACAGATAGCCAGCCCGGTGCCTGGGCTGTGCTGAGGTTCTGCTGCAGGGGACCCACGGAAGAACCTCAGTGAAGTCTGTCCCAGGGACTGATTGGAAACATGTACAGTGACCCACACTAAGTAAAAACCCAAGGAGAAAAATTGTGTTGCCCTATTTGACTCTGGCCAAGAGTTGCATGCTTGCAGGGTAACCCCAATAAAAGCAGGCATTCCTAGGTGGAGTCAAGACCACGGTCTGCATATTTCTCCTGTTCAGAACACGTTTCTAAAGCAAGGTCTGAATGGAAGTGTATCATGTGCTTGTAGTGGGGGTGAAGCCACCCATAACCGAGAACTACAGCTATGAATGTTTCTTTTCATGTTTTGTTTTGCTTTGTTTTTCTTCATTTGAACTTACGTGTGTACAGCTTAGAATTTAAGTTATTGCCTGTCCAGGAAAAGAATCACGTAAAATCTACAAAAACTCTTAAATGAAGAGAGGTTCATTGATAGCTATTTTGTAAACCAGTCCAAGGTAAGTCATGTAGCCTAATGATTAAAATCCTTAGCTGCTGAGACAGACCTGTAGAGGCTCAGCTACTAACTGCATAACCTTGAACAAGTTGCTTGACCTCCATAAACATTAATTTCCTCATTTATAAAATAGGTTTTCTGGAGTAAAATATGGTAATTTTTATATATATAGCATTTGACATATCTCCAATGCATAATTATATAATTATATTACATACTATAAAATAATATATATAATATCATTCATTGTAGCTTAGAAACCAGGCATAAGGTCTAATTAGAACTGTTTGGCATGATTTTTAATCACAGTATGCATCACAAGAGAGCAGCAAATTGTGTCAGGATGAAGTGGTTATTTTTTAGTCAACTTTATCAGTAAGAGGAAACCAAATGAAAATATGAGTGCAAGGACATGTCTGGTTTGGTTTCTTCTGCTAAATTAGGTGGTTCAAGTGCATTCTGTTACGTCAGAGGTTCTTTTCTAGGAAGAAACAAACAGGTGTGTACAGCATCAAGTCAGAGCGTTGGAAATTGTACCTTGTCAGATTTCATGCGTGCGAAATTGTCCTCCTGAGCACTCTGACCTGAGAAAACCCCACTAACCCACTTTAAATCTGCACACTGTTCTTCCCAGGAGAACATTTGGCTTTTGAATGTAGATTTTGTCACAAGAAAGGGAAAATGTCTTGAACATATTTTTTAATCTGTAGACACTGAGTGTGACTATGTGTTGGGAGCTGGAAAGGGGTATCGGATCAGGCACAGACCCTCCAAACTATAGAGATCGGTGTCATCACAGGAGAGAGATGTGTTCACAGACCAGCACAGAGGGTGGAATTCCCACCCCTTCTCTGCGCCACATCCGGAAGACTGTGTTGGTTGGAGGGGAACGATCCTTGATGTATACTGAATTCCTCTTCTTTTGATTTTTTATGATCTTAACATATGGTGCATTTTATGGCCCATTTCACATTGCTCAGCTATATTGGTTGCCTATTTTTAACATAGACATTTATATAACTCTTTCAAGAGCTAGGAAGCTACCTTTGAACACTGTAAACAGTCAAGTGGTCTTTGATTTAGTAGAATCCTTATCACTTGGCACATATATAGAGCAGACATTTTCAGGAATGAGTGCAGAGAGTCTTATCCTCCAGACGTCCCCTCCCTGTGTTAAACAAACCCACAGGCTCATGCTAAGACTCCCGGCAACTCTTTTCTTGGTGGGAAGAAGTCTGTGGATTTCAGCAGCGCCCCCCTGTGGCCACTCCAGTGTGACGGATCCTCTTGACTGCTCTTCCCATGGCCGGCTGGGTGGCACTCCACACAGAGCAAAAGCCCAGATGAAAACTGAGGTACAATCTGTTGGTTTAAAAATATCCAGCAGTAGAAAAAAGGCCTTGATCAGTCTCAGACAGGCTGAAATTGATGAGTGCTTTCTGTTAGAAAAAAAAAAAAATTTTTTTTTTTTTTTGGTTTTTCATATCATGTACCACACTTGTCTATTCCGCTCCAAAAACAACATTTTCTCACAGCAATTGCCAGGGAAAAACATGAGGTGGAAAAATCAGAGTAACGTCTTCCCTTAGGGTGAGATTATACAGGAAAAGTCACTGGACAACTCCCAGCCTGGGCTTCATAGGTTGGCAGGAAAGGCTGACATTACCTTAACGCTGCTGAGGAGTTTAAAGAGATGATAGGTGTGAAGTGCTCAGGACTCTCACATAGTAGGTGCTCACTCAGTGGAGGTGGTTAGCCTGTGGCCTGTTCATTAGCACTGACTCTTTCCTCATCCACCTCCTGAATCCAGGAGACCAGGGCTGCTACTCACTGTCTAACCACCGTGAGGTCTGGAAGGCTTCAGAGTTTCTCCGTAGAAAAGCTTAGAGGAAGCAATCTGGTTGGAATGTAATGTGTGCAGCTGTGTTTTCACAGCACTTTCCATTAAATTGCTCTCGTGTTCATTTTTTATATCAGAGGAGGGGCTGCTGAGGGAGAGCTGGACCTCCAACTCTAGAACCCTTTGCACTCCGGAATGACTCAGACCTGTCGCCATCTGCCTGCAAGCTGTCCCCTTTCTACCTGCTCTCCTCTTACACTGCTCCTGACTCATGAGTCCCCTCGAGGTTTTAGACATGTTTGGCTGTTCAGTGCTTGGACTCATCAGAGGGAGGCACTAGGGCACTCACATGGAATTCTTCTCCCGCATGAATATTTTTTTTTATCTTTCGGGGGGAAAAACTAGATTTAACTCTAAATGTGCAGCTGAGTTGGTGCCCCTGTCGCGACGAATGTATTTTCGAGTGCACGGGCCGGTCCATCACAAAGGAGAAACGCAATACTCTTCAAAAACCTGTGGTGCTGATGTAACATCACCTTCCTTTGTTCCGTTTCCCACGCGAGGTTATGGGCAACAGGCTCCATGTGAATGGATTTCTTAGTCTAAAACAAGCAAAGCCAACCCTAAAACCAGGATGGCACTACCTGTTTAAATATTGAATCTAGAGCTGAGAGATTTTTCTGCTTTCTTTTCATGAGTTGAAAATAACTAAGTACTAAGTACTACATCAACTTAGGCTGAAGATTTAGAGACCTCTTTAGTATCTAAAGCATCACAGCTACTTTATGTAGAAACTAAGAGATGTGAAATGCATCTTCAAGGTCTAGTCCTGCTCTTACTGACATTCCACAGGCACTTGTGTTCGTGTTTGCTGAGGGAATGAATAGATGATTTGTTTTCATTACATTATAGGTCTCCTCAAAGATCTTAAATTTGGGGAAATAATAACATGGAATAAAGAGCAAAGCCTCAATAGCTTTGCTTTTATAAAGAAGGAGATGGAACAAAGTATACTCTGCATTTCAAGTTTATCTTTACTGTCTGGCTAACTTTGCTCAAGGACACAAATTTAGTCTTTTATTTTCTAAGCAAGCCTGGGAAGTCTTAAAATACAAGTCACGGTTGTATCCCTCTGTGTCTCCCGCTATTATTGAGTAATTGAAGTCACACCATCTTAAAATCTCTGGTCTTTGGTTTGGATGGATAAGTGATACCAAGAGTACATGTTGAAAGGGACACCTGATGCAAAGAACAAGTAGCAGCTGTTTTCCTAACATTTTTAGGCCTTTGACATTCAAAATGGTATCTGCACCACTATGTTTCCTAAATAGAGCTTGACAAAGGGAGAGTCGAGTTGCTGGGTGCAGCCATTGTTTTCCTTAGTGGATGGAGATTTATAATTATGCCCTTCTCTGCTTGGAGCACATGTCACAGGGAGAAGCTATATAAACACAGGCAGCATGATGGTGGGGAATCCAGAACAATAATGAGATTATAAATTACACAAAGCAATTTCAGCATGGATGAAATAAGCTTTATTTGCAAATATGAAACGCAATGTAGACTTTTTACTGTTCTGTTTTAGTTTGTTTCCCCAAATGATATTTACAAAGAACTAGACAAGCCTACTTAAACATCTTTGATGTTTTCCGTTCTGGCTTGCGGTGAAATTCTAGTGGATTTATTTCTTCTAAGTATTCTCATATCTTTCTCTCTCTCTCTCTTACACACACACACACACACACACACATACATACATCTTTTTCACTCCTCAAGGAAGTCATAAGGCTTTGCTTCAATAATGATATAGGTAGTTAAAGTTGAGACATCATAGTTGCATTACATTCATTTCTTGGGAATCTGCCCCAATGTCAATAGCAGGCTATAGGAAATAGACAAAACTGTTGAGTAGAACATTCCTTGAATTGTAGAAGTGTATGTAATTACTCTTTTCTATTTCATTTTTTATATCTTTCATCCCAAATGTTCAGCAGCACAAATATATTAATTTTATAATCAGGAAAAAAAAGAGAAACCACACCTATCTATATGTCTAGTCTCACTAGATTTGGACAAATTTGCAGATGTTTATGATGCAAAAGCCCCCAGTCCCCACTGGCCATGAGAGGTGACAAGGGACTCTCAGAATCTGTAGAGTCCTCCTTTAAAAATAGAGGGTTCAGACATATGTCACAGGCTCTGAATTGGGCCTGCAATAGACCACCTTCCCACCCTTCCTTCTCCAACGTGTGGAGGGTAGTGTGCAGAATTTGGAAGGACAGAAAGGTTATTCATATCTCGAAGCTGGGGGATGGCAGAGAAGAGGTGTAAAGGGAACTAATATGAATCATACATACTTTTTTTTTTTATCATGCTGTGTTTTTTAATACTGAAAGGAAGGAATTTGTTCTATTTTAAAAGTGCTACACTTGTGTGTGTGTGTGTGTGTGTGTGTGTGTGTGTGTGTGTGTACACATATACATATTGGAACAGCAATGCCTGGTACTTAGAGAGTGCTCAAGAAATGTTTATGGAACAAATTATTCTAGTAATATAGATCTATGTAACTTCGCGTATCTTATGTATCTGTATGTTTACACTAAAAAGTGTTTATAGTGCACATTCACGTGCAAACACATGAATGACAGGGAGATGGCTCTTCTGGGGTTTGCTGAATATGGCAGGAATTTTTTCCTTCTTTACTACTACAGAGGAGTTCAATTCAAAAACTCCTCTTAACCAACCCAAATAATGTCATTTCCCAGCTGCGGTGTTACATTGGGTCCAGTTCAAGTGCCAAAAGCTTAACCCAGGGGAAGCCAAAACAATCACATCTTGATCAGGGAGAGTATTTTCCACCCATCAACACGGTATGACACACTGTCTCGGGGACCTCCTAGAGCCTGCGGAGTCCTCAGCTCTGCCAGAGGCCCGACACCGAGCCTGCCGCACCGGCAAGCCTTAACGAGAGTTACGTAATAAAGACTTTCTGTCTCTGGAAGTACCCACTTCCCAGTCATGATTTATGACCAGGAGGGCTTTTCCCCCCAGTCTAATGCCATAACTATGTGCTCAAAATATTATACTAGTGTCCCAACCATCATCAGATGGCTTTAAGCTAAGCCCATCGATGTGTTTCCCAGGCTCTTGGAGGTGAATGCTGGTTTCACAGTTGGCTTTATTATGAGACTGGGATATTTGATTCATAGGATTTCGGAGAACAGAAGAGGTGAAGCAATGATTACAAATCGAGAAAACGTTCCCTTCTTGTATTACATGAAGGCATTAGTTCAGTTTCCAAGGTACAAAGTAGTAATCCCCAACAATTAATAGATTTAGTGGGGAGATAACATCCTGTAAGGAGGAAGTTAAAATTATTTCATTTAGCAAATTGGACTAGCTCCTTTGAAGACATCAGTGGGCAATGAAGCCCAGATATTCAAAGTCAGAGCTTGACTTCCTCCCTTCCTGCGAGAACACAGCAGGGGGGCTCTGATTCCCAAGGCAGCTGTGGGAGGAGTCAGGGACCTGAGTTCTAGTCCAGCCACATTAATTTTTGCACCGTGACAAATCACTTCCCTTTTTAGATTTTGGTTCCCTCGTCTGTAAATAAGAGGCTTGAATAGATGCCCTTTGTGTCTCTCAGCTTCAAAGTAGTGTAGCTCTAAGTCTGTTCACCTCACAGCAAGCCCGAAGATGACTGAAACTAGGAAATAATGCGCAGATGACTCAGTGATCTTGCTACATACCACCCAGGCAGCTCGTGCCCAAATCTGCTCCAGCCAACAACAGAACGCTGATTGAAACGGTCCACGTTAAAGATAAACGTTAAAGAATCAGCATCTGTGTGCTTCATTTATTTTAAAGTAAACCTGTACCTTCTTTTTTGTGTGCTTGACATTTGCTGTTGTTTTGTTTTTAGACGAAAGTTACCACTGTGTGGTTTTAGTCAGATTTCAGTTGCAAACTTCACTAAATATTTTAGAAGCCTCCATAAGATTTTTTTTTTTTTGCTGCTATAATTTCATTAAAATTCACTTGGGAAACTATACTGCCTCAATAATAGAATCGCATCTTATGTTTTGGAACCATTTCCATGGTAACAATGACAGGTGCAAGTTCTGGTGCGTGTGTATGTTCATTTAAAAGGCTACTGCCATTATCACTGAACGGTAAATTGTATTGCAAATAGCATCTAAGTACCTACAGCGTTCCTTTTAGGAGAGACTGCCTTCTGTACATAATGATATACATTAATTTCTTCCAGAAGAAAAAGACATTTATAAAAACTTTTCATAAAAGGAAATCTGGGAACAATACTTGAGTTATTTTTATATGATAGAAACTCATACTTAACTTCACAGAATATACAAACTTGAAGAATTTAAAGACTTAACTGCATAGCTCTAACTTGGAGGATATTGCCAGTAAGAAAGAGAAGAGAAAGTTGGATGGCAACAGAATGTTATTAGTGCTGCTTCTACAAAGGCCGTCCAATCGGAGGATATGGATTACGTCTTCAGTTTTCAATCCTAACCTCTTAATCTCCAATCTCTTTGCACAGATAGATGCTCTCTAAATGGCACATCACCCCGAGTGTATAAATCTTGTCATTCCTTGAAAAAAAGTTGGAGACCAAAAAATGTAATCTGTACCATGTTCACATGCTCCATCTCTCTTACAATAACATCTGTTTGTAATCAGAGCAACTATGTGCCAACTGGAAGAGAACACACCTGCCTATGTGCTTCTTGTGTCCTCTGCCTTCCGTTACTTCATTCCGAGGACCTAGGTGCCCAAGCAGAGTAGCGGGTTCAAAAGAAGGCAGAGTGCAAATAGTCTTTCAGGTCATGTCCAAGGTCTCCTCGGGGTTTCTGCTCCCACAAACCCATCACTACTCTCTGACTCTTTGTCTACCTTGGCTTGAATGACCTACCGCCCCTTGCAAGCTTTGCCTTATTCTTTGAACTTGACCCTGTTGCCTACTAACACCTTCCTGGCCTGCTCTGTCTTAGGACACATCCTGATTCTGTTATATTCTTTATCTCAGGAACTTTATCTTATGCCTGTCCATCCTCGTCAATCTCTAGTCCAGAGCATCCACTCTATAGGCATCCCAGGCCAGAGTCCAGGGACAGCCAGGCCCGGCTCCATGACCCCATCCCGGGCCAGACTCACATTCAGACAGGGATGCTGGAAGAAGAAAACAGGTGTCCAAAGCTAGTTGCTTTCACAGGTGGTGGTGAAGGTGGATGCTATTGATGTAGGTGTTGCTGGCTCCTGATGAGAAATGCACACACCCTACAGCAGCTGAACCTGAAGGGTGTGTCTTTCAAGGGAGATTTATGTGAAAGAGATGACAGAACATAATTGTCTAAAGCTCAGGGGAGGAGATCAATGTAAGGAGCTCTGCAGAAGAATTAATTTAAAGAGACTAGTGAGAGCACCAGATTCACAACAGATAGGAAAACCCAGGTGAAGTAAGTCCTGGAAGAAAAGAATGAGTAGTCTGACCTTGAACCAAAGAGGGAAAAAAAAAATACAGGCTCAAAATAGAGGACTAGACAGCCTTTTTGAAACAAACAGCCATCGGTCCAAAGTGTCACCTATGAAGATAAAGTGATTTGGAATCCCGAGCGACCATAAAGATTTATAGATGTATATCAGGTACACACACCCCCAAATTAGATGCTAATGCTAAAAGGACAATGAATATTTTCCCCGTCTTATGTGTATACATATATTAGAATCTTCAAAGTGTAACTCCATTTTGCTCTATATTTTTCGTACCACCTTTGTCGGTTCAGAAACATTGTACCAAGAACCGGTACTGCTCTCTCATAGGGGGCATTTGCTGCTCTTCTGGGGACACTGAGCATCCCTCAGCTTGTGTCCTGAGACCAGCAGGGCAGAGAGCTTGCAGCAAGCAGCAGCTGGTCCAGTTCAGGGAAACAGGCAAGGCTTCAGAGGGGTGGCAGATCGCTCAAGGTCCAGCTTGTGTGCCGCCCTCCCTCTTGGTTAGGTGACAGTCTGAGAATTTGACAGCGCGTGCACCAAAACAGGTTTGTTTTCATCTGCTCCTAGCCACGCCCACCACTTCTGCTTCCCACATACAGGGCAGCCGACTCCTGCATGTGGAAAACCCACTCCCGTGGGAGGCAAGCTCTCCAAACAAGACAAAGGGGTCTTCTCAATGGAGAGCAAACAGAGCCATCCTTTTAATCTGCTTATGGGAGTATGTTTAGCTGCTGTTCTTGTAGGCTACAAAGTAAATGTGAGAGCCGAACTTGATTTACATACACATGTGCATTACAGTTTTATGAAATACCTAGATAGGATCATTCTTTGGAAACATTCAATTAATTATCATTTGAAAGGAAAAGTGAATAAGACCTAAACACTTCCCACTCATTGAACCATTCATAACCTGCTCCTGCCTAATACATCTATTTAGCAATTGAGTGCAAGTTGAGATGGAAGGTTATAATGGCCTCACTTGCTGAACCCAGGTTGTCAAAGAGGCCAGAGCAAGTGTTTACGTTGTTTTACGTGTGGATCTAAATAGTGTTGCTCATTTGGCCTGAGATGTAACGTGTGAGCTCTTAGGAAGGAAGCCATCCCCTGGTGTGGGAATGAATGGAATCAGAGTATTCTCAGAGGTGGGAAAACACAAATTCCCAACAGCGAGAAGGCAGACATGTCCAGGCTTCGCCTGAAGCTGAGGATTTGTATATAGAAGGACAGGGCAACAAGGCAAGTCCAGCAAAAGCTGAGTCTTTACAGGAACCCATGATGTTTCTGGACTCACCATAAGCCAGTACCCTTCTGATAACACGGTGGCTTGCCTTTGAGCCTGGACTCCAGGAAAAAGCTCTACACTGGAGACCTAGAGGTTTATTGTAGCCACAGGTCTTGCGACAACAACTCTGGAATGTGTAACAAATCAGTTCAGCTATTAGACCTCAGATCCAAATCTGAATAAGAGTTTTGGTTCACTTGATCTCTAAGATCTTTCACAGATCAACAATAACAACACAAAAGGTTATTACTGCCCAGCCGATTGGCTCAGTGGATTGAGTGACGTCCCATGGACTGAGAGGTCCTGTCAGGGCACGTGCCCAGGTTGCAGACTTGATCCCCAGTAGGGGGGGTGCAGGAGACAGCCAATCAATGTTTCTCTCCCATATTGATGTTTCTATCTCTCTCTCCCTCTCTCTCTAAAAAATCAATAAAAACTTTTTTTTAAAGAAAATTGTTACTGCCCTGGCTGGTTTGGCTCAGTGGTTAGAGTGTTAGCCCAGAGAGACGAGGGTTCGGTTCCCACTAGGGGCATGTACCTCGGTTGCAGTTTGTCCCCAGCCCCAGTTAGGGTCATGTGGATGGTGGCCAGTCGATGTGTCTCTCTCACATCAATGTTTCTCTCTCTCTCTTCTTCCCTCTCTCCCTCCTGCTGTATCTGAAGATAAATGCAAAAATGTCCTCGGGTGAGGATAAAAAAAAAAGATTGTTACTGGTTAGTTCCTGTCCATCGAATAAGATAGGAACTAACCTAGTTCCCGGGAGCTGTCATAGTCATTAGTAACTAGACTCTCTTAGATGTACATTTTTTATAGGTTCAACCTACATACTTTTTCCTAATACTTTCTTTTATACATAAATAACTGCTCCTAAAGAACCCAACACAGTATGCAGGATGTGAAAGATAATGAGGTGCCAGGCTGCTGCCAGAGCATCTTTAGAAAAGCGTAGTCCTGGGTGGTGCCCAGAGGGTCGCAGTGAACCCCCCAGGAAAGCATGTGGGTGAGGCGCGCGCACAGCGGTGGCTCCGAGCAGTGGATCCAGCGAGCACCGTAAGGGCTGTTTGGGACATTTGTCAGTAGAGTCTTGCAAATAATCAACTCTTTTTTAAAAATATGTTTTTATAGATTTTAGAGAGGGGAAGGGAGAGAGAGATAGAAACATCGATGAGAGAGAAACATCGATCAGCTGCCTCCTGCATGCCCCGCACTGGGGATACAGCCCACAACCCGGGCATGTGCCCTGACTGGAGATCAAACCAGTGACCTCCTGGTGCACAGGACAACACTCGACCAACTGAGCCACACTGGCCGGGCACAAATAATATCAACTCTGGATTGACCAAACGGATAAAGTTTTGCAGCTGCGTTGAAAACATAAAGGAGAGATTAACACAAGGACAAGTTCTATAGTTTTGAAAAGAATTAAGGGGTTTCTCTGAAAATTGATTTTTTTTTTACATGTTTTCCTTAAGGTACGTGCTTTGTATTCTTAATACAAATAACTTGATTTATGGGAAAGTATATTTCTCTTGATGTGGCATTATTTTTTATTCTTTATAATTATAACTATGAAAATTGTACTCATGCAGCTTACTGGGGTCAGAGGTCATTTGCTATCTCTAACTGGCAGCTTTTCTACCCTAAGTTTTATGCCTGTTAATTGCACATGAAACAAAGCCAGTGTCTATGTGAACAGTAGCCAGGTAAACAGCTTTGTGGAACAGTCAAATGAAAAGTAGAAATTAGTTCAGCTTTACGGTTACGGTTATTAGAGTATGCATAAAATAAATACAGTGTATTAGCATGTGGACATGTTAGCATATGACCATATGAAATTCCTCATGACTGGCACCTACTCGCCTTTCGAACAGTGATGGTTTAAATGCCCGAAAAGAACAACTGCTTCCCCTTCCTTGTGGTTTAATAAAACAAGCAATAAGCAAGATACATTATCTGCAAGAACTGAAAACCGAGCACCTTTCACATAATCGAACGATTTAGCAAGGAAAGTCCGTAGCCACAGGTGTGGCATGATTCCACCAAGGCTGCCCACCCCTCCCCCATGGCCTGGTGATACAATCTGCGCATCAAAGCAGGTTTGTTTTAAACCGCTTCTAGCCGCATTTCTGCCTTCCACATGGATGGCAGCAGATGCCCGCATGTGGAAAGCTCCCTGCCGCCCAAACCTTCCACGAAGCTGGGGTATGGCAGCAGTGAAGTTGACCCACGATAAAGACCTAGGAGTCTTGTCATTAAGTGAAGTTCAGTGATGCTAACCCGCTGCCGCCTGTGCCAGGCCCCACCGCAGGGCGTCTGGCACCCCAGGGTGGGGCTGCAGCCGGTGGGTGCTGCCGTCCAGCTCCCCAGCTTTCATTCTCAGGCAGCTGCCGCTGCCTCCAGTTGGCTGAGACCCAGCGTCAGGCCAGTGTAGACAGTAGAATTTTCCGCAGCCTTGGCCACATCATCGAGCATCCCTGAGAGCTAAAGCGAATCCACCTTGCTGCTTTGGGTGTGTGAATTCTCGTGCAAGCATTTTCGGATCTCGTTCGGTGTGCATGTGGTCTGTACGTAGGCACAAAGTTCACGTCTACTGCAAGGAGGAAAAATGATATTATGTATGTGTTGCCAAAGCTTTACACTAAGATGAGATTATGTGGAGGATGACTGAACTAGATAAGCTCTGTGTTTATAGCAGGGGACAGGGCTTTTTCAACAGCCTTACTTCCTAAGGCCAGTCGTCCAGGCAAATTGTTGTTGTGTTTAACTAAATGATTACAGTTGGAAAGAGAAAAGTAATTTTAAGTATACATTATGAGTATGCTAGTTACATTTCCTCTTGGTATTCATTCACCAGCGTGATCCAAACTCTGTGTATGTAAAATCTGAGTAATAACCATGTCTAGACTCTAGGCCCCTTGAAGGCAGAGAGCAGTGCATTGTTCCCTGAGGTTCCTAAGACAGGAACAAACCGAGTCTCGAAAAACATAACTAACCCTCAGCCACGCCCTGGCATTGAGCAGAGAGCCCGGTGCTAGGTGAAGTCCATCAAAGACAAAAGACACAAACCCGAATTCCAAAAGCCTCCTCAAGGAGATAAGTTCATGGTATTGACCGTTAGGGTATGATTAGGGTGCAAAAAAGGAAACAAAACACCCCGGTGAGGTCACAGAATATGGCACTCACTCACCCCCTAGCAGCAGGTGATAAGAAGGAACGTGTTAGACAAGACATCCTGTCATATGTAGGGTCCCTGTTTTCTATGGCTAAGAGTTTTGCTGTGGAGATTAAACTGACACCCATAAAGCCAAGAACCCTAGAGAAGTGCAAGCTTAAATGTTGAATTCAAAGGCATGGACTTCTTGTTATATATTAAGAGGTCAGGGGAAACACTGGGCTTTGACCCCCATTCAGAACAACCGAGAAAGGTACTATAGAGAAAAAGGGTCTCAGAGTGTATGTCTAGCACCCTACTTAAAACTCAACAGTGAGCCCACTAAGCAATGCCTTCTGGTTAAAATGTCTCTTATCGTGATCATTTTCTATCTCTGTTTTTCCAGAGAGCTCCTTTGATATAGAACAGTGTTAGGTTTGTTTTGTCCACATTTTATTACATTAGCCATTTTACTACCCTTGCCTTCTGTTAATAGGTGCTTATTAGTGGCACTTCTGTTAACTAATTTCAGGATTACACCAAGTAAAATCTGCCTGGTAATCCGTTAGATCACTCACTAAGAGTCGGATGCCTTCATTTGCTACCTGGATGGACATTCCAGTGTGGACATACCAGTCAGGACGCTTCCCCTTCAGCCCACAGTGAGACAAATGCATGTCAGTCTAATCCCCGCACTGTTGGTCTCCTCTGCCCCCAGAGGGGCGGGGGTTATGGCAGGAGAATCAGGCTCTCTCTGGAATCCTGAGTGTATTTGGTTAACTTGTCTGTGGAGGAAAGATCCAGAGGCCAGGTCTCTGTCGAGAAACCAGATTATTCTCCAGTGCCTTGTGCCTGAGCAGGTCCGTGGTTCCTGCAGCCTAATTGCTCCAGCCTCCACTTCAGTTTCTTATGCACCACAAAGCTGACCCTTGAAATCACAGACATTTGGCCCTGGCAAGGTGGCTCAGTTGGTTGGAGCATCATCCCATATACCAAAAGGTGGTGGGTTTGATTGCCGGTCAGGACACGTGCCTAGGTTTTGAGTTCAGTCCCTGGTTAGGGCATGTATGGGAGGCAACTAACTGATGTTTCTCTCTCACATCAATATTTCTCTCTCTCTCTCTCTCTCTCTCAAATCAATAAACATCTTCAAGTGAGGATTTAAAAAATAAATAAACCACAGAAGTTTACAGTACAGGAAACAGACAAGGTGTGCAATGCTTCCCAATCTCCATCCTCTCTTGAGCCTTAAAGTATTATGCAATTACAGAAGAGTTGAATAGACTCAGCAGGGTTAAGTTTGAATAATTTAGTTGCAAGACTTGAACCAGCCCAAAATGCCATTCCTTGCCCTGCCCATCACCCAGCAGACTCCACTGTGCTTATAAAGTAACTGTCATATCAAGGCCTGACTTCTAGAGAGAAAACAGTAAAATGAGCTGTCATCTGATGTACTTTAGAACAGGGAAGTTAGCCAGAATAATGGGAAGGGAAGCTGATTTGTGAATTCATCATAAAATACTCTCTTATGGAAAAGAGAGTATTGCTTATCATCTCATTGTTTGCTAAACTAGAGGAGCTGAGCAATTATGCAAAAGCATCAGGATTCTCTGCAGGGTGAAGTATAAATACAGCAACTGTAACACTGGAGCTCACCATTCAAGTGCCAAATGTACTTGTCTGTGTCTGTCAGCTCGTAGAATGACACTGGTTGAATCTGTTATCCAGGTGAGTCCAAGATAAAGTGTGATGCTTAGGGAGTGGCGTCACCTCCCTCTCCCAACTCCATCAGCCCCCCAACCACCACTAAAACACCACTAAGAAAAATAAGGGGTTTGAGAGTCAACTTCAAGAGAAGGTTCCAACCTGACTCTCACGTGAGCCCCTTAAACAGAAGTGATGTCTCCTCCGCGGGGTGTAAGAGATGCTGTGTGATCTATTATCATCCTGGGATCTGTCCCACCTCCAGTACCTTCTCCCCAGTTATCACACTCTCCTGTTTAAAGAGAAGGGGAAAGGAGAGAAGAATGGGACAAATGCCATGGTCTGGCCAAGAGAAAATTGCCAGTAGTCATAAACATGGCAGAAAGAGCCACTGCTCACTGAGCACTGTGTGCTAGGCACTAATTTAACATACATATTTTCACTTAATATTTAAATGCAGTTTGAGGTAGTAGCTATCATTCCCACCAAACAGAGGAGGAAACTGAGGCTTAGCCAGGTGGCACGCCCACAGTCACAGAACTAACCAGAATTAAAACCAGTGCAATGGGAACCACCACACTCTGCTGTGGACCCTGCCTCCAGCAAAGGTCTCCCTTGGTTTTTCTCAGAACACTCACTCATAGGATAAGGCAGAACACAGCTGAAAGTCCTACACTTATCTACTCGACACCTAAGACTGCACGCCTCCAGGGAAGCTGTAGTGTTAAATGGAAAAACCAAGGAACCAGAAATTATAGACCTGTGTTCCAATCCTCCAAAGTTGGTCAAACCTGAACTTCACTTTCGTCTTCTGGAGAAGATAGGTAATATTCCTGCCTCAGAGAGTTGTGGGAATTAAACAAATAGTTCTCAACCCTGCAGTGACTCAGAGTCATTTGGTCAGCTTTTAAACAACTACGCTTGCCTCGTTCTAACCCGCAGCCGAAGGAGTCCAGTTCCCTGGTGGGCGTTGGGTTGGAACCTAGAGGCAACTATGTATTTTTTCGTTTCCATGGATGATTGAGATGCACGACCATGACTGGTAATCATTGGATTAGATGAGGTATGTGAACCTCAAACGGAGCCCAGCGCCAAGCACATACTGACATGTTCTCCTCCAGCTGAGATATCTCTGCCACCAAATAAGATTCTGCTTTTCTCATGAGGTGATGGCGTGTAGCTCCTGGTAACTTCCAACTGTAAATAGTGATGTGAATTAGGGGCTTTTCAGACCTAATTCCCAGCAAATCTGTAAGAGAGGCAAGGTGTATCTCTGGCTTCTCTGACTGTGTCTTTTGAGACATCTCATGCATAGAGTCTCAGACCTTTCAAACCTCCCAGGACCCCACTAACCTATGGAGAAGACAGTCTCATCTCAGTCTAAGTCTACACCTTTCCTGTTCAGTGAAGAGAGTAAGGTGCTCAGTGAGAGGTTACAGTGACTCCATCTCACTAGACGATTAGCTATCATTTCCCTGCCAAATAACATCATGTCTGAGTCCCTACAAAGTGAGAATTCCATCCCCTTTAATATCTTTGCAGAAGATAGATTGTGGCTAAGCTATGACAGGCCCACATCACTTAGGTGGCTACCTGTGTGATTAATTTCTGGGCAAGAGCTGCTCTGATTCTGGAAGGCTCATTCTTGCTTTGTCTCTGACGGTTGCAGAGACAGGGCAGACTTCTTGCTCACGCCGCCCCCCCCCCCCCCGCTCATTATAAATTAGAACACACTCACTTCTAATATTCTGTCAACCCAAACCGGTTAAGGAAAAAGCTGTTCTTGTGATAAAAACATATACTTAATGGAAATAAGTCACACAGATATTTAATTATTTGTACATATAGTCTATTGCTTGTTTTCCTGAGGTCAGCATTTAGTACATTAAATACAGTGTAGTGATCAACAGAGCACCAGGGATCAGTTGCAAATGGTTCTCTGCTCCCCCATCCCAATTAATTTACAGAACGCAAGGAGAGAGAGAGGTATCAAGAGCTCCAATTTTTCCCCTAGGAAAAATAAAGCATTCGAATAGCAATGACTAATACTTAAGAGCACTCAGATGTTCTCTTAAGAAAATGCTATATTTTTTTAAACTGTTAAGCAGAAAGGCGGCTGTTTCCGCCTTCATCCCGTCGGAGCCTATTACAATGCTGCATCAGGCGTCCTGTTAGGAAAAGGATGCACAAAGAGGACAGAACTGGGGAAAATGAGATGAATGCAGAGAGCTCTGAGCCAAGCGGAGTTTTAACCACCCCACCCCCCGTACCCATGCCCTAAAATAGCTGCAAAATTGCACATGCTTATATTTCATTGGCTGGGTTGAGAGTTAGCAGAAATTAATAGCTGAGTGCCTTTTTCTTAATGGAAGTACTGCTTTGTCAGGAAAATAAAAAGAAGGGCTGTGAGATTCAACCAGTCTCCAGATGGGCTGGCCAGCAAATGGCAAACCAAATGCATGAAGACCTGTGCCCAGGGAGCGGCCAGGCTCAGGACCTTCCCAACAAGCACTTACAAGGTGATGGCTAAGCATGACCCCTTTAGTAATCTCCTTCAGAAAGACCGCTGTTCCTGCCTCACTCAGGAGGTGAAGGAGCCAAGTTAGAGACGTCTCAGCTGTAAGAGTTGGCTCCCCCGTGGATGCCCAGAGGCGTGCGATGTTTTTTTCTCTTCCTTCCTAATCTCCCTTCTCTCTTACCTCCCTTTCCTTTCCATCTTCTTCTCCTCACTGTTTTTTTCCTTCTCCTTCCTCCTTTGTCTTTCTCCTCTTCATTTGTCTTGGTTTCTCCTATTTCTTCAAAGAAAACCCCAGAAAGTCACAGCCATGCATACTCCGTTCCCAGCTCCCTGCAGCCAGTCACAAGGCCGCAGCTACAAAGAAACAAGAGCCGAGGAACTTTGGCCTCATTTGTCTGAGATGAAAATCTGAAATAGATGAAATAGTGATCCACCGATCTCAGAAAAGATCATCTTATTTACCTGGTGCAATTTCAGTCAAACTCTGCCCAAGCAAACTTTGACAGAAAGATATATTGATCTTTTAAAAAACTGTTGTAGCCCGGCTGGTGTGGCTCAGTGGTTGAACATTGACCCATGCACCAAGAGGTCACCGGTTCGATTCCCTGTCAGGGCACATGCCCAGGTTGTGGGCCCGACCCCAGTGGGGGGCATGCAGGAGGTGGCCAATTGATGTTCTCTCTCATTGATGCTTCTATCTCTCTCTCCCTCTTCCTTCCTCTCTAAAATCAATAAAGAAAAAAAAATTATAAAATAAATAAAAACGTATTTTAAAGATAAGTATCGTAAGCTAAAGTGATTTTAAAAGACCTTTACTGTTAAATAGGTGAACAACTTACTACAGTGAAAGGATAAAGGAGAAAATAATACCTTGCAATTGTGGTGTTTGGGGCCTTGTAAAAAGTGTTGATAAGTTTTGTTCCATTTCAGAAAGCATTGCTGAAGGAGACTGCAAGGGTATATTTCAACTTCATTTCTGTTTCTCTGGTTTGGAATACTTTGGCAACACTGTATTGGAGAGAGAATCCCTAATGTCTCCAAAGCTATCTGAGGGGTTGAAGAGAAATTGCAGAAAACGTTACCAATAGTTTGAAATGTCTGGGAAGAACTGCTTGCTCTCCTATCCACGGCAAACCTGCACTCACAGGAGCGGACGAGGCATGACTACTCCCTGTGAGCCTCAGCCAGGTGCTGACTTTGGATTTCATGCAGGAAGCCTACAAGGTCAAGTGCCAGCAGCTCTTCCTGTGCCCTTTCTTCTCGTTCTCAGTGTGCACACCTCAGGAGTCCTCTCCCCTTCCTGCGTCCCTGTTGAAGGGGGCACGTAGACTGGGCTCCCCCAAACTAGGAGAGCCTGACTTCTCCAACAGATTTTTCTGAACATGGCCATGGTGTCAGACTCTGGAGGCTGATGCAGGGTTGCAGATGAAAACAGGATTCGAAGCTGATGGTTATGGAGGGAAAGCCCAGTTTCCTCCGATGCACGGGCAAATCTTGCTTTCTAAGTCTAACTTCACTGTAAGTTAAAAAAAGCACTCGGGGGTGACTCCCTGCCACAAAAGCTGGGCACGTGGCCAGGACACTGCGCTTATTAGCCTCAGGGCGAGCCAAGATTCCCAGAACACCCGGTCAGCATTTTTCATCCAAAGATGGGGGTGTCCTGCTGAAGTCTCAGAGAGAAAAACAAGGTTACCAATCTCTGCAAGCCAGGAAGTTAATTGATTTTTCCTCCCAGAAGAATGTTTTCATCTTTTATAGAGCACTGTAGACCCGAGATAAATGTAATCATCCGTAAAATCAGAAAAGTACATCAGCTAAAGGCCCAGAGTATGCGTCCTCCTGTTTCCCTTGGCTCTGTATATGTACTATTCAATAAATGAAAATGGACGATAGTGATTTTAACCTACTTGGTCATACCAAATATGTTGTCATTCACAAATAGTCTTTCTAGCTGTTCATATTTTATTCAAAAAAATGCCATGCTTAATTTGTTGCCATTCCCTTGTTCAAAGTGCAATAATTACACATGATTTGTAATGAGTTTATCAAGGCAAAACACAACTAGATATAGAAAATAGGATTTAAAAAAAAATCCTCACCCAAGGATATTTTTTCCATTGATTTTTAGAGAGTAGAAGGGAGGGAGGGAGGGGTTGGGGAGAGAGAAACATCGATGTGAGAGAGACACATCAATTGGTTGCCTCCTGAATGTGCCCGGACTAGGGGATGAAACCTGCAACCCAGGTACATGCCCTTGACCAGGTATCGTACCTGCGACCCTTCAGTCCATGGGCTGATGCTCTAACCACTGAATCACACCAGCCAGGGCAGGGCATTTTTTACGTAAGCCTAGTCGTCTCGGCGTCCTAATAGCAGAAGGGAGAAATGCCGATAAAGTGAGATTTAGATCCAAAGTGGTTATTAGTTGGAATTTTTGTCAATAACTATGCCGGATTTGTCAGTTAACTGTAATTCAGGGTTTAGGTGAAAATCGGATTAGATTTTGATAGTATAGTCTGCAGTATAGTCTCCCATGCCATCCTGAAGGCCGTGCCCCTTCCCAAACCCACTGACACGAAGTAGTTGCTTCCTCCTAACATTGGCCCTGTGGGCCTGGGTGCAGAGATGTGTCCTCATGCAACCCATTCACCGCATGTTTGTTTCAGAATACAGAAATGTTCACTGTCAGGAAAATATAAATTAAGTATATGATTGCTTAATATTTTCCACTTGTTAACCCGGTTCTCTTGCCATGCAGATATAACTTAGATGGGCTTATGCAGTTATATAACTGTATGCAATTAGCATTATGTGTTTCAGTGTTGTGATTAAAATCTTCAAACTAGTGGTTTCGCAGACTGACAGGTGGGATAATTTTAGCAAAGCCTTACCTTGTTGTTCTATTTGATTTGGCTTCTCCGTATAGGGTAGAGGTTGGGATCCCAGTTCACTGTAAAGTCGGAGTCCTCTGAGCTCCAAACTCCAAGGACAGCATTAGGAAGCCTTGGGAAAGAGGACCCGGAGTCACCTAACCAGAAGGCTTTGGGAGTCTGGAAATGCGTGCGGGACAGAGGAGAACCTGAAGAATGCTGAAAGGAGAGTTCAGGTCAAGAACATGCACTAGGAAGGCCTCAGATGTCCACCCACTGCCACCTTTTAGCACCTAAACGCAGGTTACTTTGTCAGATATCAGACCTGGGCAGAGCAGCTGCGTGGGATCATGAGAGAGGGAAGGGAACTTCCGTTGGTTTGGGGGCTGGGAAATGTGGAATATGATTGGAAAAGGTTTTAAGAAAGACAATGCACACACATGCACATATGAATTCTCATGTATATGAATAATAAGAGCTAGCACGTGCTAAGTTCTTTTTATGTGCCATACTCTTATACATGCTTTATCAGAGCAAAGGAAGGAAACTATGGGAGAACTTACATGAATTAGCACACACAAAAAATTAGGAAAATATTTCTAGTGCATTACAAAACTCCTAAGACCTCGTCTGACGTTACAGCGTCCCTGGATTTGAAAGGACCCAAGCTGGTCCTCTGGGCCACGAGAATTGGTCCTGTAAAATTATTAACATACCTAGAGCAACAAAAGTCCTGAGACAAACACTGAGCTGGTAGCCTGCCCTGCGAGAACTGGAGAGGAAAGGAAACAATGAGTTCCTAGCTGACCTCCGAGTTCTGTCCCACAAATCTCAACTGCTGGGGTTGCTTTCTCTGAAGTGACAGACACAATGTGTGGTCCTGGTCTGGATTTTGTAATGAACAGGTCGTTGGGATGTCTACAGAAGCAGACGATGCGATCCTGGACCACAAAGCTAGTAGGAGCATCTGAAGGCAGCTCAAGATGAGACTCTCCGCTCTTCATAGCCCTCATTTTACCCGCTAATTGCCTGCTCCAAATGCCTACCATCTGTTATTCCTTTGACTGTTGACCTGGAAATCCCCTATAAAATACGGATCCATTATATCAGTTGAGATGATGCACACATGGATGATATGCTAAGCAGCTGCTGAACACCTGGCCTGGAAAGAATGAGAAAGAGCAGATATATTTAGAGGGAGATGAGCGGTTGGGTACAACTCCCTGACATGGCTTACTGCTGTGGAGGAGGCCGTTTGGTTCCTGCCCCAAGGGGGCCTTGGCCGATCAAGGAGTCCTGGTCAGGGCCACCTGGAGAGTAAGGCATTGGGGAAGCCACACTCAGAGACTAGAGGGAAAACTACTTCGTGCCCCACCCTCCTTCACCTGATTCCTGGCTGAAGAGGAATCACTCCTCTGTGAGCAGCCAACAGTGTTTGGGTCTTAAACATGCGAGTTCATGTGTGCATGGGTGTACATATTCGCACATGAGAATGTACACATGCAGATGCAGAAGCAGATGCATACGCTGATTCCTATTACCCATCAAGCCAAGGCTCCTTGCCACACAGTATATCCCACCACTTGCGGCCACACTGGGGCTTTCTCAGGATTTCAGAGTACCCATGATCATCTGTGGCTGTTCATTTTCCATGGCCCATTTAATTGAAAGGTGATGCGGTTACTGTTTTTCTTTTAGGAAAGCGGAGTTTATTGCCCTGCTGCCTCTGGAAATTAGCCACAGCTTGCAAATTTGGAACACCCAAAGCAAGCGTGATAAATTATCCCCACTGTAATATCCCCAGTGCTTCTGCCAGAAGAAAGGCTTGGCAGCCTGCGAGAGTTGACATAGCTCTCCTCGCTGTCATACCAGCTGCAAAGTGGACTTTCCCCCATCCCGCTCTCCCAACGAACCACAGAGTAAAACGATCACTTCTGAAAGAAATTTAAGATGAAGGGGAAAATTGTGCTTGGGATTCTTTCCCAGCAGCTGGGCTGCTGTTAAGCGAAACTGTGAAGAGGCGAAGGGAATTTGAGGACCCCAGGTTTATTCTGTGTCCAACTGCTTACCTACTTCTAATGCCCCTGCTGCTATTCACAAGGCCATGAATAACTGCCTCCTCCCCTATAAAGTACTTTAGGTGAGAGCCATCCATGTCATGCATTCCATTTACCAGCTGCCATCATACATTAAGCTCAATATTTAGTGGTTGTGGTCCCTTTTTGAAAGACGGTGGCATTAACTAGCAGGTATAAGGTTCTGGGAACCACTTACTCCATCTACTGGTCAAACACTGTCTGTTCAGAAAAGGGCTCTTTCCCTTGTGTGTAGGATAGCGGGGAGGTGAGGAATGCAATTCTAAACAGACATTTCCCATGGTAGGTTTCACCCCTGAGTCCCTCTGTGATCTTCCCAGAAAATGATCTATGGATGCTGAAATCACCAGAAACTGGAATTTGAGGGTGACAATTAGAAATGAAAATGTGTCATCACTTCTGAAGTTGGCGGAGGGCAAGAGGGTGGGGGCACGGAGTAGTGATGCAGGAAAAAATCAACTCGGTCGCCTACTTTAGGGTATAAAGGTTACAAGCTGGCACAGCACAGTATTCATCTTCAGCTAGTGATGATGTCACTTCTGCCTCCTCACATACCCTTGGTTGTCTCTAATTTATGGACCATACATGGGACTCTCCAAACAAGTTCTGCATGTGGCTGCCGGGAGAAGTCAACAGTGTTGCTTAAAGACGAACGCTGAGTTCAAGGCGCTCCGCCCAAGATTGTGAAAAACTTGAATGTTTCCTGGAGGAAAGGAAGGAGCCAGAATGTCTTCACTCTTTAGTGCTTCGTCCTTCCTCCCCGGAGGCACTCAGGACGCCTGGAGATACTGCATCTCTTCTGTCTAGCCCTTGCTGATAAGCGTCAGGGTCACCAGAAAAGCAACTACCCCTTACCTGTCTTCCCTTAGGTTGGCTAGGAACTCTGGCCTCGCCTCTATCCTCTTTCTGGACCATCTTGAAATTCTTCCTTTTTCTACTCCTCTTCTCCATTGCTTGTTTGAATTATATAAAATACTTATAGGTTTTAAAAACTAAGAAAGATGCAGTGTGCTGGAGAATATATCATGCGTTTGCTCAAAATTCCTAGTATTTCTGCTTTACAATTTGTTCAGTGAATTTTGATTAAGCATAGATCATGGTGTTCTGTACTGTTCCCTATTTTATTCATATATCATTTTTTTACGCCTCTAATGTTTTACTCATGTGTCCTTCCACCCTTCATAAAAAGCATTTCTTTCTTTCTAAGACCAGCACTCCTCCACTGTCCTCAGGATGCTCTCCACTCCCATGCAATAAAAGAGGATCACTAGTCCCTGGGAACCTGGCTTTGTCACCCATCACGTTGCCGAATCCACCCTCTTAAGGATGACTGATTTTTTTTCCAAGTTCCAGATTTGTAGGAGTTGTACAGTGCTAACCCCGAAAGCACTGCGCATTTGAAGTACCCTAAAGAGATATTCCTTGGACTTCTGAAACACTCGGAAGCATGCTGCTTAGCTTTTTCCATTGCCCCTAATGAGTCACTGTATGGCTTGTCTTCCTCTTCCCACTGCTTAAATACGAACATCTCCCAAGGTGCTGCCGTCAGCCCCTGCTTGTGCCTCCAAGGACCTCGTTCCTTTGTGAAACTTGCACTAGGACTCTCATCTCAGCCTTGGTGGGTTCCCATCTATATCTTTAGCCCCCGGTCTTTGTTGTGAACTTCAGGCCCACATTATTAGCTATCTATTGGAAAAGCCCAATTCTAGGTCCCATCGGCACTTCAAAATGACAAACAAAATGTCAGAAATTGTATATAAAAGTCCCAAGATCATTCAAATTGTTTATAGTGCCAACTACTATAGTTATGTGAGAGGTGTCCATCTATATGCATTTCAGGCCCAATGAGCCTTCACAGCCCAACAGGACAAGGGAGGGGGCGAGGCTGGCAGGCGGGGGGACATGATTACAGAGATGCCCACTGGCTCCCTGTCCAGGACAGGTCCGCAGTCCAAGGTGGCCATTCGTGCTATTATTGAACTTGACAGAATTATTTCTAGACTGGAAAGACAAAGAAAAGGTCGGCTTACGGATGGCCCGATTTTTCCAAGACAGAGAGTCCCCTGGAAAGGAAAGTCTGGATCTTGATAAAATCTAACCAGGCCCGAGTCATCCGTCTGTCATTGTGGGGGGCCTTGCGCTGTTAACGGTGCCTTATAAACTCATCCATTCTCAGGAACTGTACATAAAAAAGCACAGAATTATGAGCAGACTAAGAGCAGGTAAGAGAGAGAAAGGATTGTAAAGGTCAACAAGCCTTCCAAGAAGTAAAGTGAGTGCGAAGGAGACCATGAGAAGCAGTTCAGAAGAGTGGGGAGCTCTAAAGGTCACAAACCGATTCCTGGGAGGGACAGAAATGACAACCACCCTGCATTACTCAGCGTTCATTAGATAGCACTAATTGTTATTAAAGCCTTCAGCCCTTCCCTGAATGTCTAAAGTATCTCATTTATGACAAACTACAATGTTAGCATATATTCATTTTGAGACCGATCTTCGTAACATATGGAAGGAAGCAATTCCTGGAATTAAAGAGATGTAAGAATCCTTGGGGTTGTTCTTCACATTGGCTGCCTGAGAGCTGCCTTTACTAAGCACCAAAATCAAGTCTGAGCAAGGACTGAATAAATGCCATCACTCTTTGAGGTAACAGGACCTTGTGACAATAGTTTGATTGAATAATTAAATTACATTCAGGACAGGTGAAGTAATGACATCTTTTGACTCTAGAAGTAGACACTGAGCAAAGTGGCAGCTACTCTAATTTTAGCACTAAAACTCAATAATTTTCCACAACTCTGATATTAGTACTAACCCAAGCTCATTCACACTAGCATTCTATAAATTAAGTGAGGACACAATCGAATTGGTTCTTTGTTGGTTCTTCGTAGCTGCGGTCGTTTTGTTGGTCCCATTATCTACTTGCAAAGTAGAACCTTAGTTATGTATTCCCACCAAGTTTGGCGAATTCCTAAAAGCAACTTTTTTCTGCCTCTAGCACTTTTTAGACCTAAAACGTGATGTGCTTTTCAGTAGAGATGATTTCTTTTAAATAGGGAGCTGTTATTTTTTTTCTTTAGGTTAATTCATAATTATGAACAGCTGTGTGAGCAGCTAATGTCCAGATGTGAACAGTGCAGTATTTAACTCTTGAGAAAGACTGTGTGAACAGTGGAAAGAAAATGGGGTGCAGACCTCATCACTGAGCCTGTCCAATGCACTACCACATGTGGCTATGAAGTCATTGGAATGGGGTTAATCCACATTAAGAGATGTCATGACTATAAAATATATACCAGATTGGAAAGATTTAGTATGAAAAATATATATCTCATTCATAAATTTTCCACTGATTGTATGTTAAGATGACACTATTTTGGATACTTTGGGTCTAGACAACACTATTCAAATTAAAATTTCCTTTTTGTTTTACTGTAAAAAATTATATATGTGGCCCTGGCCAGTTTGGCTCAGCAGTTAGAGTGTCAGCCCATGAACCAAAGGGTTGGGGGTCGAATTCTGGTCAAGGGACGTGTACCTGGGTTGCAGGTTCCATTCCCAACTCTGGTAGAGGTCGTGCAGGAGGCAACCAACCGATGTGTCTCTCTCACATCAATGTTTCTCTCTCTCCCTCTCACCCTCCTTCCACTCTATCTAAAAGCAAATCGATGAAAAAATATCCTTGGGTGAGGATTAACCAAAAAAAAATTATATATATGGCTTGCATTGTATTTTAATTGCACCAGCCTGTCTAACCTGCTCAAAATGAGGCCGATTTTTCTCTAATCTGCTCTGAAACAAGACCCATTAGGTCTGCCAAAGGGATGGAGTCATTAAAGCGGGGTTAATTCATGGTCTCTCACCGCTGGAGCTTTGTAAATTCAATTAGCTAATGGAGTGCTGGCTAGGAACAAGGTCCATATGGTTGTTTTCCTTCAGTTAAGGGCAAAAATGTAGAGTCACTTCTGCTGAAAACTGAGGTACATCGTTGTTATGGAGGTTACCCTGAACTGGGATGGAAAAATCATCTGAAAACATGTAGCTGATTTTCTTAAAAGATTATGGGGAGAATAATACATTCAAAATGCCTATACAGGCTTATAGGAGTTTTCTGTAAACATTGCACCTGGCATAATTTCACAATTCTTATAAAGTAGCAAGTAGTATTCTAATCCAATCTTAAAAGAGGACAAGGTATCCCAAATTCAGGATGTTTTCTGAACAGACTTCTAGCATAGCTCCCGGATAGCAACCACAACAAATGGCTTTTAAAAGCATGTGTGCTTCAAATGTCATCTAAAGAACACACAGACCTTCCTACATTTTTTTTTTTTATCTTCCTGTCTTTGATTTTGTTTGTAAAATTGTTTTTAACCCTCACTGTGCTAGAATTGGGAGCTTAGATTTAAAGGAGACACTGAATTAGCAGCACTGAATTTGTTCATCTTTGGCCATTTGTTATCCTATTGGTTTTGTGATATGTTGTAATTATGTGTGTATTTTTGACTAAAACTCCTCTGAGCTATTCTTGCAGCTCTCTTGGGCAGCTCATGGAAGCTTTAGCAGTAGGCATACTATGGAACAGGATTTTTTCCAGCCCAGTGATTTGGGAATAGTTCTTGAAGTGGAACATTTTCTGTTTAGGGTTTTCTGGAAACTAAACCTGGGAGATGGAAAGAGCCAGAAGTAGTGCAGTGTTAGGAGGGAGTAGAAGGCCTGTTTCTCTAAATATATTACAGTACAGTTCTTTAGCTCGAAACTATCCCAATCTTCTGTGCCCTTTAATTTGTTTATCTCTGGATGTACTTTGAGCCTCTTTCCATTTGCTAATGAAAGCTGGGTCTCCAGGTTTATTACCTCCAGCATCAGGAATGCAGAGTTTCTAATAAGTCACATTTGGGAAGAAAGTGCAAGTAAACATGCTTAAGGGGGTCTGAGCAGAGCTGCCTAACATCAGCCAATTAGTGAGACGAAGGGAAGGCTGCGTAAAGTAATAATTGTAAAGCAATCCCTTTGTTTTACTGAATGTGAGTGGTTGGCATAAAAAGCAACAATCCTATGTTACTGTCGGAGTGGGCTCCAAGCGTGGAGTGCTGTAACATGGCGAGGTCGGCTGTCATGGCCCACTACGGGGACCTTTTTAAAGCATGCCTGAAGTTGCTTACATGAATGCCATTCCGGCTGGCATTGGCTTCTTCTCGGAAAGCCAGCAAGATACTTTATCTGGGCCTAGAGATCATTTCTTAGTCACAAACCCATGCTTTCAAACCAAAGGGTAATTGCAATCCGCGAACAGTGACTTTTTAATGAAGTGATATATTGGCTGTCGCTACTCCACCGACTCCGCAAAGTGAGCCTCTCCCTGATTGTATGGGCGCCCGAGGCTTAGCTCCAGTTCTTCTAACCTTCGCTCACATTACGTGGTGGGTCTCAGTGCTTTCGACAAATGCTTAGAGTGAGGGGAATGGTATTGGCCTAAAAGAAAAATACCTACATGTGGACATTAGTATATATTCTGATTTGTTCAACATTTCCTGATTGCTTTCCCTGCTCTTCAGAAATGCAAAGCTGAAGCAGACAGTGATTTTGGTTCTCAAAATGTTAACAGTATCAATGATGAGGTGGGAACAAAATCACCAGCAAATCAGGATGTGAGATATGCCATGTGAATTTACCAAAAATAAGTGGGATGGTAAATTCAGAGAACAAAGAGGTTCTGAATGATGAATCAGATGGCTTTGTGGACGGGGTGACCTTAGAGCTGTATCATAAAGAATCAAGTAGGCTTTGGACCAAATGATGGTTTACATGCACTAGTCTATACGGATTTTTCAAAGTTCCAAATGTTGAATGGGAACGACAGTGCACAGGATGCTCTTAAGCATTGGAGCATAAATTAATTCAAGGTCACCAGGACCCGAGAAGGAAGGGCAAAGAAAATAGACGAGAACAGAACTCCAGCCAATGAAGTCTTTGACATTCTCTCTAATTCAAGGTCACCAGGGCCCAAGAAAGAAGGGCCAAGAAAATAGGCAAGAAAAGAGCTCCAGCCAATGAAATCTTTGACCTTCTCCCTACAACAAAAACAAGCACCTGTAATTTCCTCCAGGAATCACTGTAAAGGGCGTTTTATGTTGCAGTGACTTGAATCGTGCTGCACAGAGATGCGGAGATACGTAGGCTGCGAGCCAGCGAGTGAGCGCCCTGTGAAAATCGTAACTTCTCCTATAGTTTGTGTTTGGCAAGTCCTCTGGAAAGATCTAGCTCACCCCGTCCATGACAGTGTACAGAGGAACATTAGTGTGATCTGTTTCAGAGTGATGTAAGCTGACTTTGTTATGAAAACAATGTAATTTTAACATTGGAATGACATCTGGTCTCTGTCACAGCTCTATCAGGATGAATGATAATCGGGAGAGAGAAACCTGCCTTTGCCAAATAGGGCCACTGATGAGTAATGCTTTATTCCTCTCCCAGTTCCCCTGTTAAGACTGGAACTAAGAACAAGAGCCTAATGGAAGTCCTGTCCATTTCCAAGTGATCAATGACCATGTAGAAACAGCAGCGTGTGCCAAAATGCACAAACTGTGGGGCTGACTTTTTTCAGTTGTGCTTTTCTAAACGGGGAGAGAAATTCTGAAGACATAGTTTGGTAGCAAGCGGGATAGGAGAATGTGCTGTGCTGGCCTCCGGAACCTGATTTCATATGGTCAGGGAAATACAAAAAAAAAAAAAAAAACACACACACTTTCACCTCAAACTCTTTTGCATAATTTCATATGGTCAGGGTAATACAAAAAAAAAAACAAACACACACTTTCACCTCAAACTCTTTTGCATAATCATTAAAGCTTTCCTTTGTTGTTTAGTCTTTACTCTAGAGTAGTCCCTATCTCTTAGAAAACAAATCCTGCTGGCTGTCAGCCTTTGGTCACCTGTGGTATAGTGCTGACAGACTATAATGATGGTCCTTATGGAGTCTATTCTCTGTGCTGTGACCGCGGGGATTAAGAGGACCGTGTGTTGGTCTAGAGGAGGGCTACTTAGGGGACCCACTGTCCCTGCGCCTCCGCTCCATCCGAGGCAGACAGTGATCCAGCATTAATGCAGTCGAGGTGCCTGCATGAACAGTTTCCATCCCCACCACTGCAGTAAAGCTGTAGAATGCAAATTATATTATTTAATCCCTCTGTTTTCCAGGACTCTGAGCAGGCCCCATCACGTACCCCAAATCTGACGACTAAATATATGAAAATGTTTTTAGCCCCACTTTACAATGGGATCATGTTCATTTTGGGAGTGGTAAAAGTAAACCATTTTCCATGATATTCGCAGGATTTATTTCTGTATTTATTAAGTGCATTACCAAAGAACTTTAAAATACAGTGCCTTCCATCAAGAAACTTGCATGTTATGGGCCCTAGAGTAGTTTAACTCCTTTGAATAATTTTTTCTTCAGTTGATTCCCCGTAAAGCTGGGTGACCCCTCTGGAAACTCACAGCATTGCATGCAGAGAAATCCCTCCGGCCCCATATCCACATGGAAAAGGACTGACCACTGAGTTGACGTGGACTGTGGCACAGTAAGAGGGGCCTGGGGCTACATTTTAGAGACGCTCTTCATGGTCACTAGTGCCTTAAAGAGGGAACCTACTCAGCATCATGCCTGTGTCCTCATTAACATGCTTTCAAACATGCTCTCCATACAACTGGAGACTAGATCAAATTTCAAGGCGCCTGACTTGGGTTTTATTTATTCTTCTTCTTCCTGTTTTCCATACCATTGTGGAATTTATTTTTCATTTTGAGTTACATGCTGTGTGAACACATTGGCCAGTTTTACTGAATGCAGTCTTTTAAAAAAAATCAATAAACAATTTTCTCATAGCAAATAAAACGAATAATACTTGAAATATTTTCTAGAAACTACATGAGCTAGATACATCACTGAGTGTTCTGGGCATCTCAGAGATCTTAGTACATAAATATGTAATGTTGACATTTCTGTGTCCTCTTCCTCGGTAGGGAAATGTAAGTAAGAGCTCAGGCTGATGGCGTTCCCTGAAAGGACGTGCAGCTAATTGAGCCCGCATGCGTGTGACTAATGCTCCGTGTCAGACACAGTTGTCCCCAGAGCCAAGAGCGTTCTTTGCTATCATTATCTTCTCTACCACCAACTGCTTCATTTTTCATTCCTACATTTTACCCCTGTGTACATGGCCCTATTGTCCCTAAAGGTTTCATTCAAACTATCACGAATTCATTTGAGAAGTCAATGTACATAGACAGTGACTTTGTCTTATATTTTCACGGAGAAATAGTCTCAAAGATGCCCATCACTTCCTTCTGTCTAAATGCCTGACCCGCTGGCAGGTCCTCCTAGAAGTTCAGAGCGGATGGTCCTCTGCTGCTCCCCATCTGGCCATTGCTGAGGGACGCTCATGGGCATCCTTCTGTCCTGTGTTCGGTTTGGTACCACAGGCCACTGAGAGAACTAAAGATGCAGGAGACAGGAGACAGGCACTGCTTTCCCTGCTCAAAAGCCATCCCCGGGGAGCCTGTTGGGCGGTCCTCTCCTGGAACCGTGGCAGCGGGTCTAACCTTGGATAACACCGCTCTCTTGGTTCCACAGAGGTGCCAAAAAAGATGTAGCAAGATGAGAAGATGACCTAACTGGGGAGAGTCTTGGAGACAATCCGTTTCACTCTGAATACTCAGTCATCTCCCGTTCTAAGAGCATTCAACTTGTCTTGACATCCTCGTCTATAAAGGGGAAATAGAAGCGAGTCCATGAAAATACCCGCCAGCGAGCGAGGGTGCAAGGCAGAGGAGGGTATGATAAAGAGATGTCTTGCTAAAAAGGAGAAGCAGCTTATTTTATCATAACCGTCTGCTTAAGTCAATGCATTTCCTGGGCTGCTTGATTCATGAAAGTCGGTGTGTAGGTGCAGGAATAACTGATTGCTCGGAAATTGGCAGTTCGTCCTGAGGGACATTTCCTTTGCGATGTCTTTGGCATCCGTGCTCTGCTGGTTCCATTCCTAGCCGTAGACACTGCGCCATAAAGTTATAGCTTCATCCCGAGCCACCAGCTTTCACTTCTGCCGATAGCCTCTGGGCTCAGGGGATACAGCGCAGGTACCCACATGCATAGAAAGTGCATCCCTAATTATATGCTGATTGTATCCGGAACACCGGAACTATTGAAATGCACTGAAATTGTTTCATCTGGCCCCCAAGTGGGAACTTGGGCTAATGCCTTTGTGTGGATTGGTGCCAGACAAGCCTGGTCCAGTGCCACAGTCATAAATGCCAGACGTCCTTTTATGTGTAGCCACTGATGTCTGTGATCTGTCCAGGAGCATTTCCATAAGACTTCTAATGGAAAGTCATACAGGGAGAGAACAGATCGATCTGCCAGGAAGAATACCCCTCTGCAGAATGTTTTACAGACTTAGTAATTCTATGAAATAATACATGGATTTGTACCACTAATCAATGTACTGAGAGTAGATTTGATGGAAAATGCACCTGCTTCATTCTAGTGGACAGAATGTGCAAGGGCCACAAAGAACCACCTTTTCTTGCACCCTGAACAAGTGATACGATATCTGATCAATCTAAGAAAATCGTGATGGAAAGGAATAATTTCATGAACTGTTTAATGTGGAAAGTGAGACAGATATGAAAGGTGGGTTTGTTAAGGCTTCTTTCCTGATGATATTTGCTATTGAGCCTCTTAACCTGGGGGTAGGAGCAGGTCTAGTGAAATGTTTTCCTCACGCCAAATGATGGGTCTCTGCTGCAGAATCATTAGGGGAGCATCTGTGCACTCCAGATCGCCCGCTCATCCTTCGCCTATGCATCCAGAGATTCTGACTCGATGGCGAGGGCAAGGAATCTGTTTTTAAAGCTCTGCAGAAAATTCTGATCTGCTGGATCTGAGAACCCACAGTCCAATATTCCGTGCCTCCCATACTCCTCAGGACCTCGCGGATGCAGAATCTGATTTCTCCATATGCCATGGGCCTTGTTTTCACTGGGAACTCATTTTTTAAGTCCTAAACCATGCTTAAGTTTTCTCAGGCCACTTCCTGTGGGAAGTCACCTCCCATTGGGACTGCCCCTGCTGTTCGTCATCGTGGTCACTTTCTGTCTTCTGTTAAAGCTGGAGGGTACTGCCAACAACAGTCCCGCCTCAAAATCTCTCTCCCTTCCCATCACCACACAGATCAGCTCTTCGGCTTCATCCAAGTCTCCTCTTAGCCCAGACTGTTACCCCTTTTTTCCTACAACTGTGGGGCTTCTGATTTTGACATGCGAGAGCCTTTCTCTTGAAGGACATCCTACCCTAAGCTTCAAGGACCTGGCAGTATCTCAGCCTCCCCATAACTGGTGCTTTGGTGTGACCTTACATCTCTCTTTATCTCTCTGTCTCTCTGTTTCTCTCTCCCTATCCCCTTCCCTCCCTCCCTCTTTTCCTCTCTCTCTCTCCCTCCCTCCCTCCCTCTCTCTCTCCCCTTCCCTCCCTCCCTCCCTCTCCCCCTCCCTCCTTCCTTCCCTCTCTCCCCTTCCCTCCCTCCCTCCCTCCCTCCCTCTTTCCCTCCCTCCCTCCCTCCCTCTCTCTCTCCCCTTCCCTCCCTCCCTCCCTCTTTCCCTCCCTCCCGTTCCCTCCCTCCCTCTCTCCCCTTTTTTCACACTGTTACCAGAGATCCAGTATCCAGTTCTGTGTGCCTTGGCCTTTCTTCTAAGGTCAGGCCATCAGCTCAAATGAATGGCTTCAGTTTCCATTTCTGTATGCATGACAAATGTATAGAGACCTCTCATCTAGACACCCCCTCTTCACTGGCGACCCATATGCCATACATTCTGCAAGGCATTTCCCAGCATGGCTGGATGCAATACATCACGACCAGCATTTATTATCTTCTCCCCATAAAATCCTTTAGCTTTTCATATTATTATGTTAGGTGCCTCCCAGGTTTGGTGCATTGGAAACACCATTTAGTTATATATCTAATAGTTGTAGATAAGCAACAAGAGAAAATATCGTCACACAGAAAAGATTTGGGAGGAAGCAAGTAGAGAGAGCCCAAGAAGAAAGGCATCGTGGTGTCTGCAGCTTTTTTCTTCAGATTCGTTCCCACTTTTCTCCCTTTGCTCTGGTTTTCCACAATCCCAGACTGATCCCAGCCAGCTTCCTCAGCCCCACTCCACTCCGACCTGGAGTAGGGAGGATTTCAGAAGAACTAGCTGAGCTCTCTGGGCCTCAGCATCACAACTGGCTTGTTAATCATCAGATTCTGCCCTTTCCTCAGCCAATAGTCCAGTCAGTCATTTATCAATCACGGTGGTCTGTCTGTGCCTCCTGCGTAACCGTCCAGGCACTCAGGGAAAGAACAGTGAACTGCTAGGTTTCTGAAACCTATCTGAAAGTCGGGTTTGATTTCCTCTCTGGTCTCCGCCTTCCTGCCTTGGTCTCAGGACTTCAGCTGATCCTAAATGAAGGCACCTGTGCTCTGTCATCAGTCCCCTTGGAGGACTGGGGCCTCTCTCCGGTGAGAACGGGGTTTGGCTGCATAATGCTGTTTGTAGCAGGCCTTTGTCCCTGCACCTCTCGGTGTTGCTGTGTTCTTGAGTCCACATCTTGATGCTTTCTTGCCGGCCTACCCAGGGTTTACTTGGCTTCCACGGAGCATCTGTTTCCACACTCTCTGGTGCTGTCTCACTGCTCTGGAATGGCTCTCCTCCACCTTGGGTGGCTCCTACCCCTGACTCCCCACTCCCTGCTCTAGGCCAGGGGTAGATCGAGTTCCAGTCTCGTCCTCTTCCAGTCTGTGTCATCCCACTGTGATGAATCCGGCCTGGCCCTCTGATGGAACACCAGCCGCTGCTGCTGAGCCCTGGTGATCCTTTCTGCCTCAAGCTCTCGCTGCTCCTGTCTGCCCAGCACAAAGGAGAGCGAGGAGCAGGGGTCATTGTATTCATGCTTCGATCACGCCATATTGCTATTTGTCATCATAGACCCCAGACACTTTCTATAGTCTGTCTCTCTGTCTGTCTCTCTACACACACACACACACACACACAGCCTGCTGAGTAAACCGAGTCACTTTTCTTAGGGGACTGCTCATTATGTCAGGAGAATAAATAGTATTCCTTTTACCCTTTCCTCTGCCCAGCATGTAAATTTCCATTTCGTGACATCATTTTGTTGTAATTCTCTCACCAATCCTGCCAATGCTGTAGAAGATAATGTCTTGTGATAGCAACTATCTATGTGATTCATTTACCTGAGACTTCACTTTTTGATACCTTCATTTAAAAACTTAATGTATGCATCTAGATACCATTTTGTCATAAGCCTTGCCAAAATCACTCACAGCTGATAAAAAGTGAAATGAAATGTGTGCTCCGACCTGAACTGATAGTAGATAATTAGATTTTCTGTCCATGCAAAGCAGGTCAGTTTGCAACCATGATGCTTTCTCCAGCAGACTTTGTGTCTGACTCCCTCCAGCTCACTAAAAGAAACTGATTGTGTAGGCAAAAGGAGGCCTCAGAGAGAGCATTTCATGGATTTTCTGTTTGTTTTCTCTAACCCAAACCCACAGGCAAGTTCTCAGGAAGGAGAAAAGTTGCAGAAAAGGAATTAAAGCATAACAGCAATTTCTTCAGCTTTGTCAGATCTAGACTGGAGGCTGGAGGCCAAATACTTTCTCCAAACATGTCGGTCAACGTCCGGCCGATGTGGCTCAGTTGGCTGGGCATCATCCCATGCACCACGAAGTCACTGGTTCAATCCCAGTCAGGGCACATGCCAGGGTTTCAGGCTCAATCCCCAGTAGGGGTGTGCAGGAGGCAGCTGACCGATGTCTCTCCCTTATGAATATTTCTAGCTCTCTCTCCCTCTCCCTTCCTCTCTCTAAAAAATCAACAAAAACATATTTTTTTTAAAAAATGTTGCTCAGCCCTGGCCGGTTTGGCTCAGCCGTTAGAGCATCAGCCTGCGGTCCAGAGAGACCCGAGTTCGGTTCCCGCTAAGGGCATGTACCTCAGTTGCAGTTTGTCCCCGGCCCTGGTTGGTCGTGCGGGTGGCAGCCACTCGATGTGTCCCTTCATGTCGATGTTTCTCTCTCTCTCTTTCACTCTATCTGAATAAAAAATGGAGAAATGTCCTCAGGTGAGGATAAAAAAAAAACCTTGCTCAAGGGGCACCTGGCACCTGGCAGCTGGCAGGGACTTCAGCATCTACCAGTTCAGGAGGCTGCCTCCCTGCTGCCCTCGTCACTTCCTTTGCATTCTTCTCAGCACAGGCTCTGTCCCAGAATTAGACTGATTGTCCCAAAGGTCGAAATGGACCATGGCAGCCCGCAATCAAGAAGGCCCATCGGGTCTTTGTTACAAAATTGTCCCACACGACCTAGCATTTCTCCTGACCCCGAGCTCTCCTTCTTGACTTACCTCCCGTCAACCCTCCCCCACATCCAAGCTCACCATAAACACCGGCGAGACAGAACTTGACACTTCTTAAACAGATCATGCCTTTCATTTCTCTGTTATTTACACCTAGTTTGGTTTTTGGTTTGGTTGTTTTGGTTTTGGTCTCGGAGCCTTCGGTGCATTTATGGCGGCAAAATTCATCTCTTTCTTTAAGAACCAGCCCGATTACTCCTGACCTTCTGAAGTTCGCCAGCCTCGGCCTCCGCAGCACAGAGCCCACACTTCCATTTAGCACATATGGAGGCAGGTGATCTTTGATTACATGCTGTCACCCCTCTACACTGTGAGTTCATATTCCTTTTTTCATCCCTGTCACCTAGTGTGGGCCTGACACATAGCTGGACACGCGGTGAAGGTCTGGGGAATGGCTGGACAGAAGAACGTGCTGCAGAGACCTGAAGGGTGTCTGCTAAGTTCCTTTGGCCATGAGCTTGAATCCCCTCCACACTGCTCACTGTGCTCACGCTCATGGCCAAATCTACACTCAGGAGCCTACCTTTGCATCTAAAACAATACATGTGGGCTGCTTGTACCAAGAAATCTGAGAGACCTTGATGGAGCAGCACAACTCAAGTGCAAATTGTGACAATAAGCATAGCTGAGTCGTTCACAAACATCTGTTAGACGAAGATCACATGTGAGCACTGTCGTGAGGGATGCACGCAGCACACCTGGCCGTGTCCTGGCCCTTGTCAACATGGTACTGTTGAGTACAGATGGCTTTACCAAAAGATTTGACAGTATCGGGGCTCTAAAGGCCCAGACTGTGTTTGTACGGGTTCTGTCCAATTCCATCAGCAGTGTAACTTTTGAATACCTCTATCAGGAAGTCGACTTCATGGAAGAAATTTAGTTAAAACTGTAAAGAGGATTTTGATTACTCTAGAAACTCAAAGGCAGCCCAATAGAAGTATTCAGGACCTATCAATATTATACCAAGACAGTAAGTTAATAGAGAGGAGAAATTCTATAAATAAGCTTTTAAGGGTTTTCTGTACTATTTAGTACAAAGGCTGAAAAATTCTTATTTCTCCTGAATAAGTAGGATTTATTCATCTGTCCTTAAGATGCACTCTTATTTCTCCCTTTTTACTCCATTTTATTAAATGAACTATATATTATTAATAATAATAATATAAGTTAAATTCCATTCTACAGTATTAAAGTTAATAGAAATTAGCTTTAATCTAAACCCAATAGGGCAGTATCATAATAAATATTTAATAAAGTATTGGTTCATGGACCAGCATTTGTGTCTGCTGCTATAATTTCTAAACTTTAGTTATATAAACATAAAATATAACTCTCAAAGGCGACCCATGGACGTCAGATATTACTGCCTTCCTGCTCACCCAGTAAACTTTTATTAGAATATTAATATTGATACATGAGACATATTTTAGAGTGGAGCTGAGGAGGCCTTAACAGAAAGATTGTTGGCATCAAGAGACTAAGTTTGCTTAGTTGCAAAATGAGAAAATTAAGTTGCATCACAATAATAAAAGTACTCTACATTTAAAAATGCTTCAAGTGTGAAAAGTTATTCTATATACATTAGCTCGTGTGTTTTCCATGTCAACTCCCTGTGGTTCTCACTTTATATTGGATGAATCTGAAATTTAGAGAAAGTGACTTGACCAAGGTCATTCTGATAAAAGCTATTATATTTACATATATTTATGACTACATTTATAACTAAAAGGTATTGCAAATGCAAATCTAGATCTCATGTGCCCCCTTTACCTACAAAATTCTAAGCAAAAGTGCAGACTTTCTAGAGAATTTGTAAAGAGCATAAATTCTAAAAACAATAACCTTTCATATAAGTGGATCATGCCTGGGTCAAAAGCTGAAATCATGGGAGGATTTGCTTTTTGAGCACTAACTGTGAACTAGGTGCAATTTATAACAAAATAAAAAAGGTTTTCAATTTTAAAGCCTACTTACAGATTTTCCCCGACAATCAGTGTGCACTTGAAATGCAGCTCATAAGAAACCCTGTAATTAATCCAGGAATTGCTCACCAAGAACTTTCTCACTTTGTTTGGTCTGGTGGTTCAGTTTTGTGAAACAATGTCATTATTGGCATTCCATAAACTTACCCTGGTTCTGTAACTTCTGATTCTGGGAGAAACTTACATTACAAACAAGAAACATAAAAGAAAAAGGAAAATGCATTTCCAATTCAAAGCCAATAAGCTCCATGCTGGTCCTGATTAATTTTGATGTGAGGCTCTAAATGGCTGGTATCAATAAGAAGCTAATTGTCTTCTTGCTGCTTTTCTCCAGTGATGATTACCTGTCAAGTGCCTTGGGTCTTTTCTGTTAAGAATATGAGCTCCAAAATGATCATTGTTTGATGTGGTTCTAAACCAACAGGACTACCTGGAAAATATTTAAACATCCGAATCAGTACCACACTGAAAAGTTCAGTGGGAGTCAAGTCAGTGAAGCGCTGTGTTTTGCAGAGTAGAAAGCAGCAGCAGGAAGCAGTGGGTATATTGAGGCCCTCGATATTTTGTGGGTAACAATTTTTGATTCATAGTTTACATCACTTTTAATTTGTCCCTGTTTGTGGTTAGACACTCAGGGAGTATTTCACCGTATAGAAGCAACTACTCAGAGCTCTGAGGCTTGTCACTGTGCAAAGCCAAATCCTCCCGGAACGACTCCCTTCGAATTAAGAACATGGGATCTTGTTAAAGGGGGAAGTACACTTTTCAAGTGGAAAAAAAATTACACGACTGTTGACCATTCTCATCTCAGGACAAAGAGAGCGTCGGGTTTCTGATCTGGTGGCACACCATGACTCTGGTCAAAGAAGGAAGGAAAAAGAGAAACGCAAAGATGGAAAACTGCCCCCGACGCGATGCCCAAAAGACTTGGCTTGATTGTGATTTATTCTTTACTTAGTGTTTCTGTGGATGCGCTAGATTCCTTTCACATCAAAGACTCGCCAGGTCGGGATTTTACACAGCCATACTTACCACGAAAGAAAGTTCATGTGTCCATGGACGGGCCACTTAATTTATCCAGCATCCATCAGCATGACAGACAATAATGAAGAGGCACCGAGTTAAGAAAGAAACTTGTGCATTTTCTTTTGCTATCAGCATCAGTTTGAACTTCATTAAAAAGAGGAGGGAGAGGAAAGGTTTTCTAAAAGGAGTGGAGAGTTGGATTTCAGCAGCACCAAGAGAAGAAAAGTACTAAGATAGAGTAAATAAAAATCAGACATGGATTCAGAGTCTGGAGATGAATTTTAGTCCCAATTCTGTCCTCCACTAGCTCTGAGGCATCGGCTAGTTTCCGTGGGTCTGGGTTTGCTCATCTGTATAATGGGAGGTGAACAGAGAGACTTCTGTGATTGAGGATGGAGACTGTGTGCTTTCAGACTAGAGAGTGGTGTGTTCGCGAAAGGAAGGGCTGAATTTGAGTGGAAAATGGCAAATGCTATTTTCATGACAAACTTGGGAATGGGTGATTCGTAAGTGATTTAGCACAAGGAATTATTGGTTATGAAATGAACAAAAGCTTAGAAAGAATGGCCTTCGAGGGAAACAATATTGGCAGATGATTCCTGAGAACTTTTCCAGAAAAACTAGCCAAAAGGTTCGCAAGGACCAAGGAGAGAATTTTCCCTTTTTAAATGGAGATGCAAATTTTCCTTGGGCACAATTCAGACAAGAGCATCAGTCAAGTCTGATAGAAAAAGGTGACAAGGAAGTTCCCACCTAGGAGTCTGGAGTGGGGCCCAGGCCTGTGAGGAGGTTGTAGGGAAAATGAACATTCACCTTGTAGGAGAGGAAGACCTTCCCTTCTAACTTCTTTGGCTGGCCTAGTAACTAAAGTGACTGAAGAAAGGTTAACCAGAGAACATATTTAATTTCGTGCCTATGGCCATTGAGGTGTATATACTGTCCTGAGCTCAGGAGAAGGGGTAGGTGTCTGGGACTTCAAGGGAAAGACAGTTCACAGGAAGACGGGAAGAGTAAATGTTTGGTAAACAAATGTTAGCCATGCCATGCAGATGAGTCTGATATAAAATGTGGTGTCGGTAATAGCACTCTTCCTGGTACAGGCCCCTCACATAAATTATTTTAGGCAGTGAAAGGACAGGTAAAAAGCTCTTCTTGAGTCTGTTGGGCCTTGATTATCTTCAGCTCCAAATAATCCACATGCCAAAGTGGCACGTTGGGGGGAGGCCTGCCCTGAACCCCATCAGCCTCTAACAGAGCCGATCTCAAGTAGCTCATCTATAAGAAAGCCCCATAACTTTATAAGATTTTTGACTTATTTTATTTATTTCCCCCCATAAAATATAGAAGCAGTCTAGTTAGATAGAAACAGCAGAGAGAGAACAAGTGGCTCACAATCCAATGATAAAGATATATAGGGAATTACATTATTATAAAGACATTTCATTGGACATCTTGTGTCATTTTAAAGTGGAAGTTCTTGAAAAAAATTTTTTTCTTATGTCATGGGAAATGTTCAATACATGACTAAGTGAAAAATTATGACACCAAATTTTATTTATACCCACAGACATGCATACACATATACTAGGTCCCAAAGTATGCAATGGACATGTATTTTAGGGGCAAAAGCAAGTATTTTTAATGTTAAATAATGATCTCTAGTGGCAGGCTTATGGGTGACTTTTATTTCTGTTTCTTCATTTGTCAAATTTTCAACAATGAACAAGTATTACTTTAATAAGCAGGAAAAGCGATTTAAGAAAAATAAAACATCGACAAGCAATTCATATTGGCTTAATTGCATTTAGTAAAAAAAGTCTGTGAACTATAAACTTGCTGATACGGGTTGTTATCGTACATTCTGCCAATTTATGATGTTCCCACGGGAACAAGGACAGACGTTTGTTAAAATCAAGTTTTGCCCAGGTTATCAGGAAAAGCAAACCCCAAAATATACACTTTGAAAATTTGATTTTAAAAAAGATCTATATTACCAGTTTCTACTGACCTATCCCTTGATACCAGTAAATCGGCTTTATGGAAATCATTTCATCCCCAGTGTCTCCTCTCCTTGCTCTCTGTAATAATAATTATGATAACCATTACTTTGTGGGTGCTTTCATGTGCCAGGTTTTGTTCTGTTTTCCATGTAACCACCTCAACAACCTAATGATATAGACAGAACTGTTCCATGCTTACTGATGAGGAAACTAAGGCATAGTTAGTATGAGTTACAGACAGTTCAACCCCAAGAGTCCCGGTTGTTACCTTGGCACAGTATTACTCGTGGTCATGATAGAAAAGCTACTATTCATTGAGTGCTTAATATGTGTTAGGCTCTGTGTTAAGCACTTTATATGTATTAGCACAGTTACAATTTGCAGCAATCAAATAAGTATCATTCGCATAACCTTACAGAACAGGAGCTTGAACCTTAGAAAGAATAAGTAACTCATACAGGTGCCCACAGTAAATAGCAGGGCAAGAATTTTGCAACCTGAGTTCCTGTCCTATAAAAGCATTTCAGGAGGTCATTTTACTCCACCACTATTGTGGAACCACTCAGAGCCATGGTCATGGTCACGGAGACCTGATTATTCTTAATAATTATGTTATTTATAGAAATAAATTAACATTGGAAGAGCTTAAAAGACTCCCTGGAGAGCTTCTTACAGGACACCTTTAGGTTAAATAAACCCGTGTCCAACCTGCCCTTCCAACTTTACACCCCATTGGGTAAGCCTCCGATAAATATGATTTATTATTTTATAAACTATTGGCCTCCACTGTGAAATACAAAACTAAAATCCAAAGATATTTATAGAATCTATAGTATAAAGACATAAGAATTGATTACTTAATTTAATATAAAATAGCAATTCAACATTAGCCATAGAATAGAAATGTGAAACCTAAAAATCAGCATCAATTCACTAGTTATTGATTTATTTTAGTGATGTTCAAGAAAGTATCTGGCATCCTGTCTTTTAGAATATTTTATATGGATGCATGCAGAGAGATTGATTGGCCGTTGACTACTGTGGCTGGGGAGAAAGGGAGGGAAGAAAGGAAGAGGTAGAGAATATGAATAAAAAACTTAAGAAGGCCAGCTTCATTTCTTGGTGTTCTGTTTTTAAGCTGGCCTGTTTCAGGCAGAGATACATTGGGCATATTCTAGCTCTTGTCCTGTGACATTCAAGGAGTGAAATCTTTCCATTGTTTCCCAGGGAAACTCTTCATTTTGAACAATGAATCTTGACAAAGTTAAGACCGAAGGTAGAAATGAATAATCTCTGGAGAGAGTCCAGCGACACCCCAAGAGTGTTTAAAATGTTCAAGATGAAGTGAACATTTGAAAAGGATGGAAAATCAACAGTTTCTTTGAAGTTCAACAGTATCCATTTCACTTCATTCCAAAGTCTTAAAAAGTACAGTGGCAAATTGAGGATTTATCAGAAGTTTCTAAGACCGAACCAAGATGTTTATGTGTTCAGTTTACAGAAAACATGCTTGATGCCACAGGGCACTCTAAACATGATCCTTCGCTTTGAGGAATTTGTTAAAACAACTTTTTCTAGAGAATTGGAACTTGAGAAAATGTTCACTCCCTTTAAGAAGAACAGTGAATGCCCTGGCCAGTTTGGTTCAGCGGTAGAGCGTCGGCTCATGGACCAAAGAGTCACAGGTTCGATTCCGGTCTAGGGTATGTACCTTGGTTACAGTTCGTCCCTGGCCCTGGTTGGGTCGTGCGGGAGGCAGCCACTCGATGTGTCCCTCTCACATTGATATTTCTCTTTCTCTCTCTTTCTCTCCCTCTCTCTCCCTCCCACTCTCTTTAAAGATAAATGGAAAAATATCCTCGGGTGAGGACTAAAAAAAAAAAGTCCAGTGAAGATCTCAGATTACAGATAAATATGTAGTCCTAGCAAATTAAGGAATCCGTTTAAGATGATGAGAATCCTCTATCATTTTGCTAAAAAGTGCCTCTGTTGTGGATTTTGCACACTGCTAATATTATTAAACAATAAAGAAATCTAGACCAAGATCTCTTTTGGTATATTTCAGCATGGTGCACAATGCTTTCTTTTCCACTAAATTAATAAACTGTCTGAGCATGCACATTTAGGTAACAAAACCCAGGATTATTACTTTCCTCTCCTTAAGGCTGAAGTTTATTAACTGCAGAGGGAGGCAGTGGTTAGGTATGACTTTTACAAATCACAAAATTATCATCACTTTTTAATACATCCATATCATTTTCTCTTAGTAAACTTGACTCATGTGATTTTCGCATTAGCTTGCCATAATGGGATAGAGCCTTGGGGGTATACCAGAATTCCCAGCATATTATTATTGGAACAATAATTCTAGGACCCATCCAGTGTCTCTTTCAAGTGGTCAACTAGCATGGCCTCTAGGACAGGAAGATACATCATAGTTTTTTCTTTTGAGACTAAAGCTGACCATCGATTGCTAAAAGGAGAGAGACCAAAAAAGAATTACGTTTGTTTCTATTTCACACTGGGAAAAAAGTAGGTAATTGCCATTCAGTTTCAAAAGTAAACAGAGGAAAATAGAATAGGGCAAGGTTTTCTTGGAAAGCCCCCACTCCAGTGCGCCCTGAGACTCCCCTGCTTCCCTGGAGAACAGCAGGATTTAGGCTGTCCCTGCCTCTTGCCCTGCTTGAAGCAATGATTTCAATTACCACTTGTAATGCAAAGAGATCAGTGCGCAGATGACAAGGCCTCCTGGAGAATTACTTTGGTTTAGCTACTTTAGCAACTCTCATCTTTGGAGTTTATTTAAATTACAGAATAGCACCATCCGGGCTTATCAGCTCTGCTTCATAGCAGGAGCTCCAAGAGAAGTATGACTTCGGTCCCCTCTGTGTATCTAGCTAATGTGGGAAGAGGGAACCTGGCAGAGCTGGGACTGGGCAGCTGAACAGTAGTCGCAGGCCCCTTGCTTCACTGAGTTTAAGGTGCTATATTTGGATACCCCATTATATGGGATGTGATCCAAGCTACATATGAGAGGGAATTTGAAGGTATTGCCCATTATTCCATCAAATATTTCCTGACCCCCACCTCCACCGTCTGCCAGCTGCCCCTTTGGGTGACTGGGTGAACAGGCAAGTAAGAACTACAAAGTACACCACTCCTTTTCAACAAATCTTAACGGCTTCTAACACTTTATAGTTCTGGTCCTTTGCAAAGTTATTTTGTATTCATTATATCATCTGATTTTTTGAAACAGCTTGTGAAGTTTTATTTTCCACAGTTGATGAATGATGACCCCGTTATTGATCATCACAACACAGTGAACATCCAAATCACTGTGAAATGAGTTTGAGTATCCCCATTTGATAGATGGTAACATCATTGTTTAGAAAGATGCCAGAACTTGCCCAAATACTTCAGCTAGACAGTGGCTGAGCCAGTTATGAACTCAAGTCATTCAAATCCCAGTTTGGCGCCCCTGATGTTTGAACAAAGGGAACAACAGATTGATGTCATGATTTTTATTGCCCTTTCTATGAAAATATGCAATCCAATGAGTTTTACTGTATTCTTAGAATTGTGCAACAACCACTATAATCAATTTTAGAATATATTTTTTATCCCGACCAAAGGATATTTTTATTGATTTTTAGACAGGAAAGGAGAGAAACATTGATGTGAGAGAAACATCAATTGGTTGCTTTCTATATGCACCCTGACCAGGAATTGAACCTGAAACCTAGGTATGTGCCCTGACCAGGAATCGAACTGACAACTGTTTGTTGTGCAGGACAACAGTCAGACCAGACCTGGCCAGGGCTAGAATATTTTTATCACCTCAAAATGGAATACTATTAACCATCAGCATTCACCCCTTTTTACTCCCCAACCCCCAGCTCTAGGCATCCATTAGTCTACTGTCGCTCTATGGATCTGCCTACTGTGGACTTTTCATATAAGTGGAATCATACAATATGTGAAATTTTATGCCTGGTTTCTCTAACTTACCATTATGTTTTCACGGTCCATCCATGTCATAATGTCGGGAAGGAAAAATAATTTTCCCTCCACCCTTCGGAGTTCTTGGCTGAGACCATGTACTAAAAAACAGATTAAGAAGGGAAAAGCAAATTAGCATGTATACTTCACGTGTTCATGGGCGATACTCTGGGGGGGGGGGGATGTGTCATTCTCTGAGGTGGTTTAATAGGCTGAAATATCATCTTAACAGGAAAAGGGGGTGGGGGTGTGGCCTCCTAGGGAAGAGTGAATGATGTGGGAGAAAGATGAATGGGCCCAGAGAATAGACGGGGCATATGACAGTTTGTGACAAAGTCTGTGTGGGTCTGGTGTGGACTTCTAGTCCCCTGTCCTATGATAAGGGTTTCACCTCCTGAGGGAACTCCCGGGAGGAATGCGTGACAGTTGAGTCCCTTCTGGAGGATCTGTCTTTAGGCAGGTAAGGGGAAGTTCAGAGAAAGCCTCTCCCTGCATTTGCTCTTTTTCAAGTGCCGACTGCTCAAAGTAATCAATATCCTGACGTGGCATATTCTGGAATAGCATCTGATGCTGCCCTTCAGTAGCATGTACCAGAATCTCATTCCTTCTTATTGCTCAATCATACTCTATTGTATGGATAGATCACATTTTATTTATCTATTCCTCAGTCGAAGGACATTTAGGTCGTTTCCCCTTTTTGGCTGTCGTGAACAATGCTTTTGTGAACATTCATGTACAAGTGTTTGTGTGGACAAATATTTTTAAATCTCTTGGGTATATACCTAGACATGAAATCACTGAGTCATATGGTAACTCTGTTTTTCAACTTTTGAGGAACTGCTAGACTTTTCCGAAGCTGTTGCTCCATTTTACACCCCCCCCCCCCCAGCAATATCAGAGAGTCCAGTTCCTCTGCATTCTCTTCATCACTCGCTACTGTCCGTCTTGGTGACTCCAGCTGTCCTCGTGGGTATGGCCTGGGTATCTCATTGTGGACTTGGTTTGCATTTCCTTGAAGACTGATGCTGTTGAGCAGCTTATCTTCCTTGGAGAAGTGTCTGTTCAGATTCTTCACCCATTTTAAGTTGACTCATTTGTCTTTTTGAGGAATAGGAATTTATCTTGAAGCTCTTAACATCAGGTGTACTTGGGATTAAATTTCAAACTTGCCTTACGTCATGACATCACTCTGTGGTCAGAGAAGTTGCCAGATCGTCTTCCTGCATACGTGGTCAGGCCTGAGCCCCTCCCCCCGAGTCTGAGTGTGGTGGCGGACACGTGACGAGCTCCCAGGGCCATGGTCACGGCCTTGCACCGACCCTGCTCAGAGGCTTGGGGGGCGGGGGTGAGGCATTACTGTCTTCTGCGGCAACTGAACCCCTAATCTTTCAGTCTCCAAATAGAACCTCTGTTGTGTGAAATCCTCTCACCAGAGTTCCTGTCACTCCGTTAAGAAGGAAATCACTCTGCGCGAGTGTTGGAGCTGTTGCCTGAATGCTAAAGGTGTTTTCTTACTGTACTGTTAAGGTTGTCTGCGGAGACCAGCATTTCCTAAGAGGAGAAAACAACTCTAAGTCCTCCATACAGTCCAGGGAAGAACACTGTGAAGGAAAAAAGGTTTCTCCCATGTTTCAACCTAGATTACTAACTTGATCTACATTTTAGTTTTGACTCTGTCTTCCTCACGTTCTACCTATTCTTTATTTAATACATTCCTTTAAACATCAGGCCATAGATTCTGGCTCTCCATGAACCAGCCACTGAGCCAAACTGGCCAGGGCTAATCTAATCTAATTTTATTTTTAAGATTTAAACCCTCTTTAGGCATACTCAGAGGTCAATGGACTGATGGGCACTTTGCATTTCTGATTCCACGTGTCTTCCTAACACCCCAGTTGTGATTCAGTTCCAGCCCTGGTTGGGCTCCTGCGGGAGGCAGCCAATCCATGTCTCTCTCACATCGATGTTTCTCTCACTCTCTCTCCCTCCCTCCCCCTTTCCTCCCACTGTATCTGAAGATAAATCTCGAGTGAGGATTTCAAAAATAAATAAAATTAAAAGCACCACTGCGGTATCTAAATATGTAAAAATCCTCACTAAAAACGTTTGCATGAGGATGTAGAAAGATTCTCTTCTGCATAATCTTCCAAGCTGTCTTTTTCTCACTTCTGCCAACATTAAGGGCAGTCTTAGGGAACAGAAACCACAGAAGGACAAATTGAAGCTGAAACTGAAAAAAAAAAAAAAGACTGTGATACAACTTTGGCTTAATGATGAAAGACTAGAACACAGTTTGGAGAGATTTTTCCTTTTAGTTCCCACTAATAAAGCCGCCTCCTCCGCCTTCACCCTCCCTGAGTCGCTGCCTGATATGAGAGCTCCTGGTTAGAATGTTTGATGTGTTCAGGTCCTTTGAGACCCATCAAATAAGAGAGACTGAGAAGTAGAGACGTTGGTTTACTATCATCAAAGGAAAGACACGGCAGAAATCACAAAACAGCGTGTACGTTTCCACGAAATAAATTGATCTTTCTTAGCCAATGCTTCCCCCAACTCTGAAATGGAACCAAAATGTATTTTCATAAAAATTTTGGCCACTTTGAGAAATTATTTAATGTATCAAAACTGATTTTCTGGCTTCCAGAAAACATAATTTTTATACTACGTTGTTCAACTTTAGAGAGGTATAAAAGAAATTCAAATGGGAAGTTCTTACTTTCTTCATAATAATTACGAAAAAACGTTCTGTTGGTCCCTTAATAGTGCGAGGATCGTCGTTGCATGAGGGGCTATGTCTACCTTGCTGTTCTAGTTTTGTTTTGATCAACCTTTTACTCTAAAGAAATAACAGCTCTCTGGCTGTGCCCACTGGTACCCAGAACAAAAGAACAGAGGGCGTGAATCTGTGGTCTCAGGGAGGGTCCCTGTGATAGTGCAAAGGCCTGTGACTGTGGGATTGGTGTGGCAGTGGGGGAGACTGGGGGACCTTTAAGGTCCCTCCAGCCCTGCATATTCTATTTCTGCTGCGGAACGGTGAGGACCAGAGGCCTGCTTCTGCTGGTCATCCAGACGGTGCCAGTGGAGCCTTCGCCAGACCAACCTCAGTCAGGTAGCCCTGTGATGGAAGTCGTGCTAACAGTTTCTTGTATGCATTAGGCCTGGAAAGTGAGCAAAAAACATCCCTTTAAAAATTACACAACTTAATTTTACCTTTGCTAATGGGAGAAACAGATCTGCTCTGAAGCAGAAGGGAGACGTTACTAATCCCTTTTGATGTCTGCCTGTCTTGATCCAGAGGGCTAGTTCATAAGGATTGACTTCACGCTGCCTCTTTAAATTGATTGACATGTCCTTTAATACACATTTCAATTAATTGCTTTACCGTGCAAGGGGAGAAAAATCGATATAAAATTTAATGGTTCCTCCTGTCAGGGGCAGTATTGATCGTGTAACTAATGATTTTGAAATGATATGCCATTATGCAAGCCCCATCTATTTTAGGTACGTTTGCCAGGCACCCGCTGAGGGACTGTTTTCTTTTCCTTCGTCTTTGATTTTCCAGTGTCACAGGTATCAAATACTGAAATAATTTTTAAGGATTATGACCCTAGTGAATGGTGATGATCTAATGATCAATTTAAAGTGCTGCTTCTCTTTTATACAAACACATTGTGTGGAGCCCTCTATTTCATACAGTCATCAGCTACTCAGAGTATAGAAAGTAAAGCTATTTACCGAGTAGAGGATGAAATTCATCAAGGATTAGAAACAATGTGTTATTTGGCTGTTTTCATTTACTTGTGAATCAATGATCATGTTGCCCTTGGAGCATGAAACTAGTAGCCTTCCCTCAGCAAACCCTTGCCCTATTAAGCAAGGCTACTCCATGCATCTCCGCTGTGCTTTCTTTATTTCTACAATTTCATGAAATCCGTGATGAGGTGCAGGATGGGTTGGGAGTACAAGATGAAGAAAGATAAATCAAATGCTCTTAATTAATATGAGCAAAAGCATTGCAATATGACATCTGGTTTAACGGACCCGATCATGAAGTGCTTTGATAATGAATCCTGGGCCATCAGGTCACACAGTGGCAGAATGGCCTTTCTAATGCCCATCAATACCTGATCTTACGATGCTGACTGCTTTAGTGGAGATGTACACTATAACTTAGGATTAGAAGGAGTAAGATGGAAATTAAAACCTAGAATGCATAAGTTTGATGACAGAGGGTAGACGATTGGCAAGTTTTTTCTGAGTAAATTTCATCTCACTTATAGCATCAAGTTCAGTTCTGAAATAAAAAGCACACCCGGCATTCTTCCACCTTCTTGACCTTTCTCTGATATGTTGTATTTGGTGGGTATTGAGGAATGATCCCAGTTTAGTCAGGGCAGGCTGATTTCTTTTATATGCTAAGTAAATAGATGAGTTTCAGAAACTTGTTCTAGAAATTAGACTGGAAGTTGGATTTTGCCACATCGTTAGTAAATATCTAACTATCCCAAAACAAATGAGTGTTGCTTTAGTCATGTACAGCTGCTCATCTAGCTTTAGCATTGCAGTCTTTGAGGACAAAACTGAGGTAGAAAGGGCACTGTCATCAGCTCCTTAGGAGAGAAAAACTGTGATGTGAGCAGCACGCAGGGATATTCTGCAGCCAAGGAGCAGAGTGGGTTACAGGGCTGCAGAGGACCAGACCAGTCATTTGCTCTCACTCTACAATGCTAGTCCAAGAAAGCAGGACTAAAGCGTTTAGCATCGGGGGCTGAGAAACTAAGAAATTACAAGCAACTTCTACTACTCATAAAAAAGACTGATGCTCTTTGCCATACATAGATCTAAATGAAATGATGGTATGGATTCACAAAATTAAAAAATATATATATGTAAATCAGTTTCTGTATAGAAAACTGAAAATTCCACCAAAACTAAATAATGTCCATGCCATTAAAACTGTGTGTCTAGCCCTGGCCAGTTTGGCTCAGCGGTTAAAGCGTCGGCCTGCGGTCCGGAGAGACCCGGGTTCGGTTCCTGCTAAGGGCACGTACTTCAGTTGCAGTTTGTCCCCGGCCCTGGTTGGTCGGGCGGGTGGCAGCCACTCGATGTGTCCCTTCACGTTGATGTTTCTCTCTCTCTCTCCCTTCCTCTCTCTCCCTTCCTCTCTCTCCCTCCCACTCTATCTGTACAAAAAATGGAAAAATATCCTCGGGTGAGGATTTAAAAAAAACAAAAACAAAACTGTGTGTCTATCTAGCCCTGGCCAGTTTGGCTCAGCGGTAGAGCATCGGCCTGCAGACCAATGAGTCACAGGTTCAATTCTTGGCAAGGACACATACCTCAGTTGCAGTTTGTCCCTGGCTCTAGTCGGGGTCATGCAGGAGGCAGCCAGTCCATATGTCCCTCTCACATCAATGTTTCTCTCTCTCCCTTTCTCTCCCTCCCACTCTGTCTGAAGATAAATACAAAAACAACAACAACAAAAAACCATGTGTCTTTCTAAATTCATTGTTTCAGAAACTTTAGTCAGAAGTGGTTTTTGCCAATGTTATTGAAAAATATATTTTTTTTCAAAGACAAGCCTTTAGGAGCTCTGAGTAAGTTATAATACATGAAGAGATTAACATTAGATCTATTTTCAGAGTCCTCAAGGCTTCTGGGAAGTTGAGATTTACATAATATTTGCATTTGTCCCACCCACTTGTCAGTCACTCACAAGCAGAAGACCATAAGGCAAGAGGCACCAAAAGGATGGGTTATGGGAAGAATTCTTAACGAAATTCCTTGGTATAGCAGTGAAGTTTAAAAGTAGGGTAAATGGTGTTATTTTGTGAAAGTTGAAACTCAGCTATGGGTGGGATGAAAATAACTGTAACATCGTAACACCTCACCCCTCACTTTTCAAGACAGCTGTTGAGCATCTTCAGCTTCCATCTTTGGAAGACAAACAAAGCATGAACAACTCCCCCTTGTGATCTCGGTGGGAAATCTGACTAAGCTGAGTACGATTAAATTCTAGGACACTGGGTGGGGTAAGATAAAGGACTTTCTATTTTCTTTTGCGGTGCTTTTGTACATTCATTATTTTAATAAAATCTTAAGTTGAAAATATTATGTTTGGAAATACAGCAAAGCACAATGAAGACAAAAAATAACCCATAAGCCTAACACTCCTAGATAAGCTGTGTTAACGTTCTGATGTGCTTTATTGATTTGTTCTAAAGGAGCGATTTCCAGGGCGCAGCTTGGACAGTCCTACAGTTAAGGCATTTACTCAATAAATACATATTTCTTTTCCTATTAGTGTGATCTGTGTTCTTCTGCTCTCCCTTTTCACGATGACGACAAACCTGTTGGTACTGAGTGCTGTGTTTTGCCTGAAATAACTCTGCCCTGGGCAGGGAGCTATGGCTCGGATGACCTCTCCAATGTTCCAGAACTAACGCATTCGCGTTCTTCATGGAAAAACAGCGCAGATCTCAGTGGCGGTTTGTCTGGTCGTGCAGCTCGTTAACCTTGCTTTCCTCTTCTTTATGTTCCTTCTCTTCTCTTTCCTCTTCCCCTTGTTTGTCAATTTCTATTCTTCTCTGTTTCAGCAAAACAATATCAGTCAAGGTAATTGATGATGAGGAGTATGAGAAAAACAAGACCTTCTACCTTGAGATCGGAGAGCCCCGCCTGGTGGAGATGAGTGAGAAGAAAGGTGGGGGAGCGGCTCCGGGCCGAGCCCAACAGCTTCTGCTGCCGGTGCCACCCTGGATGCTTGCACTCTTCAGACGTGGCTTCCAACACACATATCCCTCCGCCTATGTAACAGGGCATGGCTCTCACCAGGGGCCACCAGGGGCCCGGCCTGTCGCTCCATTAGCCAGTTTGGGCCACTCTGCACGTTTCAGGCCTGGGCTAGTAATTTTCAGTGCGGCCCATCAAACCCCCGTCTGGGAACCGTGACGCAGACGCCTGCCATGCTAAACGAACCTGCCTTCCGATTTCTCTTCCCAACTCGGGGCACCTCCTCACTGCTCATTGGAGCAGGAAGGATTTGTAAACGTGATAAAATAGCAAAGAACACATAATGGGGGCCAGCCGAGAACACCCAAGATGCCCTTTTACATACTTCAGGAGGTCCATGTGTTGCCATCTCTCCCTCCATAACATCACAGTAACCTTCAGCTTGGTGAACACCCAGCATGAGCGTGTGACTCCAACCATTTGTTTTGCCTTTGTCTTGTGTTCCCACAGGAAGATCATTACCATTAGAATATTTGACCGTGAGGAATATGAGAAAGAGTGCAGTTTCTCCCTTGTGCTTGAGGAGCCCAAATGGATAAGAAGAGGAATGAAAGGTGTGAGAGCATACAAAGACGTACCAGCGAGAAATTGTACTCTTCTCTCTCCGTGGCTCCTGCTCTCACACTTAACTCTCTCCTCTTCCTCAGCACTGTACTTCATCTCCTTTGAAGCTTGAGCAGTTTCATTTCCCTTCCCTGGCTCACCAGTGCACCTAGCCATGCCCATTTTCTTCAGGAAATGCCCACTAACCCTGATTGGAACCAGATTTAATCAATGCTGGAAGAGATTTTTGGCACCCAGAAACGATGTCATAAAAGAATAATGGGTGTGTTTAATTTTTCACTATTCAGGGATCATTTTCAAATTTCGTTCCAACGATTGAATCTCCCCTAAGATGTTAGTGATAAAGACTACTTTTATTACCTATTAGCAGTGGTAGATGAGTCTAATGGCAACTAAAAGGAAATTTCAAAATAATTAAATAATTAGGTTTCTCCAGAGGACCAGGTTTCAAAAATATGTTTAATAAGAACACAATCTTTAAAGAGTAGTGGTGTCAATATTCTAGTGTTCATTTGGACATAATATTTTTATATAATCAAATATGACATGTAAAAGGGACCATATGTATGGAACCATAGTCACATCGATTTTCTTTAAATAGGAAGGATAACGGTCCTTCTGTAAGAATTTAGGACTTGCTCAAGGCCTCTCCAGCCTTATATTCCAAAATCTTTCTTTTATAGAAATGACAAAGTTCTAACATAGTAAAAAGAAAAAATAAATAGCCGTATCCTAGTTGATTTGTACTTACAATTGTAGAAAATATCTGAATAAAGTAGATAATTTCTTTGTTCTCTTTGACTTTATATTTATTTTATGTGGCTTAAATTTAATAAGGGAGGGCAAGAATTTTATATCAGCTTTAAAGGTAATTTTTTATTCTGAATCATTATGAGAACTTCCTGTAATTACCCTCTAATTGTGGCCATTTTAAAAGGAATCCTATTCAATTAATTATATGTATAAAATGAGCATATTACATATTAGTAGCTCTTAGTAATTGCATACAAACAATTGATGATTAGATGGACCACTTTGCAAGAAAATTATACTTTTATGTGTTAAAAAATCATAGGACTAATTTCTATACAGATTCAACATTTGGGGGAATTTAACTAATCCCACATTTGTAAGAACTCAATGGCTTCAGAGTCCATCAGGGAAAAAAAAAAAAAAGTTTATGTTCCAGACTTAATCATATTCAAGATGGTAACAGGAGCCTTTGGAATATGGAGAAAAAAAGCACTAGGGACCCATTTTAATTCAGCCTATTTAATATGCTCCAGGGACAATAGGTGGAAGGAAAATACACTTTAGAAAATTGGGCTGATTTCTTACAAAAATGGGATAAAAAATGCCTCATTAACATACAGGAAAAAGCACTTACTTCTAACTGAAATCCTCCAAAAAACTGTCTTTTATCTAAAGAGAGAGCATCTTGGATGCATCTCTTTCAATTGTCATTTTAATAAAATATGCCCTCATGTAAAAGCAAATTAAAATTCCTTGATAGCACTATCAAGTTTTGTGCCTGCCAAGTAGATACTTATCACTATAAATAAAATTACTAACTTGTTTTAGAGTATCCTCTAATGCCGCTACCATTAGAGGGAAAACTGGGCCTGAAAAAGTAATTGTACCATTCCCATCTACAAGTCTGCAAGTCATTTGTTTGCAGACAAATAGCTTTCACCAAAATGAAATGTTACAGTATAGTCTGGGTTTAAAGCACATAACCTGAAAGAAAAGTATGTATTTTCCACCCCACCATGCCTTGTTAGTTTCCATGGAATTATCTATCCACAGAAGCATTCTGGTTGTCCAATTACAATGTGCAGAAGTCATAGATAAGGACAGACAAATGAATGGACCAAAGTGTCCTTCTAGGAAGGGTGGCCAAGATGAAATTCCCTAAGATGGTTTATCTGTTTTCATGGAATGAGAGGTGTAATACCTGAAATCCTGGATGATTTAAGACTTCCATATGTTGAATTAACTAACTCCCAGACAATATTTCATGAAAAGACTCACTCAAATAAACTTTAGGATTATCTTCTTAAAGTGTTTCTACTATACTTAGTAAACCAGATATATATACTACATGTAAACATATATAATAGAAATGTTTACATGTAAAAAAAATATATACAAAGTGAAATATATATATATGAAATCAGTCACAACATTTGCAGAAATTAGTGATGGGATTATTGATTTGGAAATATTTCAAATGCCACTAGTTTTGGGGTGCACCAGTTCTTTGTCAGTGGCTCCCTACCACTGTAATCAGATCTGCCTGGACTTCTTTCTGCTGATATTCCTCCTATTTTCATTATTCATCTGGTCTCTTATTCTGTGTTTGTCTTTGTCTGTTTCCTTCACAGCCCTGTTATTGAATGAGCTTGGTAAGCATTTCATTTCTTGCATTTCCTTTCCATTTTTCTAGGTCAATTTCCATTTCAGTCAGGTGATACAATTGCTTTCTGACTTTTATTTCTATTGATTTACTAGCAAGCTTGTGTTTAGGGCCATTGACCTCATTTTTGTTAAGGTCAGATAGTTTATATTCCAGTTCTAAAAATCAGTGATTTCTTGGGTATGCACAAAATTAAATGTGTGCACTAAATCCCATAATCTTAAAAGAATAATTAGTGATTAAGTCATGAGAAGATGTTTTCATATTTTTCTTAATTGTAAAATTAATTTGGCCAGATTTTATGTCTTGGATGGGTTGGCAGGTAGTCTGATGTCACTGGTATTTGTTATTTAGAGTGTGAGTTAAATAAATTTTAACATTTATTTATTTTTTTCTTTTTTAGGTGGCTTCACGATAACAGGTATGAATTTTTAAAATCTAACGACTTCAAATTTTACTCTTTACTGTCTGTTCTCACCATATATTGTGCAGATTTTTAAAAAAATCATTTCTCCTCTTTTACTTTCCTTTAATGAAGGAAAATACCTGTATGGTAAGACAAATATTTTAATGTTCCTCATTTTCTTCAAATACCCTTAAAAACAAAACCAATACTTCATCTTATATAACCTGAGTATTAACACTTAGCTGTAGCACATGGTGTGTTCTTGCTGATTTTAGATATTTAACATTTTACACATTAACACGGTGTGTGTTGTGTTCATTTATATGCAAATTTATATGGAGATCCTGTAATTGGTCACATTTTGACACTGGTCAATTTACAAATGTCCACATAGCCCTGGTGCTGTGCAGTGAGTATACCCTGCTAGATGACCTAAAAAGTACCAGAGTAAATAAGACAAGGAAACACAGGAGTTGACACCTAAGACTTCTCCATGGCCCAAGCTCAGGTAACTAATAGTAATGCATACCCTGTTGGGAGAAGGCAGAGAAGCCCCTTCCCATCATCCCACCACACCAGTGTGAACAAACCCCTCTTTGGTGACTTAGGTTTTAGCATTATTAACACTTATAAATTAATGAGTAATATTTCTACCACTTGAAGAGCATTTCAAAATGTTCTATAAAACTTAAAATGCCAGCCAAAAAGTTGAAAGCCCTTAAATTCAGCCTGTGTACACAGGTACCCAGTCTGTGTTGATTCCATTGTTTAGCACAACTCTAGAGCTATTTTCTTGTATACAGAAGAAGGTATTTCCTTACAGCATCCTCTCTTTTGACCCTTAATATTTTCTCTTTCAAATTGTCTGTGCAGATTTAAAGAGGGAGATAAATATCAAGCGTCCAATATACTGAGCAGATACCAGAATTCTAATTCTTTTTTTTTTTTTTTCCTGAAATTAGATAGTTGAACAAAAAACTTTAGAAAGTTTCCAAATATTTTAATCGTGAAAATGCTGTGGTAGGGTTAGGGGTTAACTTAAACCACTGTTAGTGTAAACTCATGATCAAGTAGTTCCAACATGATTCTGTCCAAAGTGGAATTTTATGAATACAAACAACTTCACATGGGCTCTTACTCTCCACTGCCTCGCTCCAGACAAAACATTTAATGACAAAAATGACTCATAGACTCTCAGAGACATCAAAATTGAAAAGGATAAAAACGTTAAACAGGACAAGTCCTGGTAGAGGATTTATTAAATCTGATTCATCGGAAGCTCTCCTGGGTCAAGTCTCCCCAGTTCTGCACTGCTGTACGTGCTGTTTTCCAATCCAAATGCAGGAATTTCCACTCATTTTTAATCTTTTTATCTTCCTTTTCTCATCCATCATTTTAACTCATTGAAGTCTTCCTGGGAATATTCTGATTCTGTCATCCAATCGGTTAGTTATCCTTGTGAGATTTGAGGACGGTAGAATTTTGGCAAGTTGAGCTTCAAGGCTTCCTTGAAGTCATATTTTTTTTTTTTTTTATCCTCACCCGAGGATATTTTTCCATTTTTTGTACAGATAGAGTGGGAGGGAGAGAGAGGAAAGGAGAGAGAGAGAAACATCGATGTGAAGGGACACATCGAGTGGCTGCCACCCGCACGACCAACCAGGGCCGGGGACAAACTGCAACCGAAGTACTTGCCCTTAGCGGGAACCGAACCCGGGTCTCTCCAGACCGCAGGCCGACGCTCTAACCGCTGAGCCAAACTGGCCAGGGCTGAAGTCATATTTTTTTAAGTCAACCATTGTTGAAACAGTCTCGTATCAAGCAGCACCCTCAGCCCTGTGCAGCCTGGTAATGAGACCTTCATTACAGTCTCTGCAGTAGAATGAATGCCTTGTTAAAATGCATCGAGGTATGTGGATATCTAACTATTTCTTTTATCGCTGAATGTGTCAGGATTTTTCTTTTAGGGCCTGCCTTCTGTATCGCTTGAGGCATCTTCCCTTTTAGTATTTAAGTAATTGGATCCCAGTTCTCTTTTCTCAGAAACAGTTCCTATGAAGTTCTAGGATGTCTGTCCAGTTATGTGCGACATCTGTGCCTTGCCGCGTCTTGCACCCAAGGGGGCAGAATCACTTCTTCTGAAGGTTTCTGTCACTTCATGTACTTTACCAAGTTCTCTCTTGTGGCTTAAACTTTCATCCGAAACCTCAGTTTTTAGGTTGACACCACCTCTTCCCAAGACTTGAAATTAGTGCTGTTGGAACGAGAGAAAGTTCCAGAACTTTGAGAGAATCTCTACATTGGCCTCTCCCTTTATATGGCCCTCCTTCTCTGGAGCTAGACCAGACGCCTGGATGCTTCTGGGGAAAGTTTTAAACTTCTGTCTACACAATCAAAAGCAGCTTTAAGTCCCAAAGAGCTTTTCTTTGAAGTGTGTTTGAGGCTTTGAAGTTAAGACTTTGAGGTGTAGCAGAGAGGAATTGATCTAGCCTTTGGATTTTCTTTTTTAAAGATTTTTTACAATTGATTTTTAGAGAGAGAGGAAGGGTGAGGGACAGAGAGAGAAGTACTGATGTGAGAGGGAAACATCAGCTGCCTCCTGCATGGCCCTGAAGGGGAATCCAGCCCACAACCCGGGCATGCGCCCTGACTGGGAATTGAACCAGCAGCCTTTTGGTGCACAGGATGACACCCAACCAACTAAGCCACACCAGCCAGGGCTAGCCTTTGGGTTTTGCCTGCAGCTTGTATGCGGTCTTGTGCAGATGAGTGTGAAAATCTAACTTGGAAAGAGGATGTATGGAAATTGAAAAGTTGTGTGGTCCACCGCCCAGCACCTGTATTTCAGAGATCTCATTAGTGGGGGCCATTACATTCTGGAGGTGCTTTTGGAATTTGGAAATCTTTACCTGTTGCTCCTGGAGCTTGCCTCATTGAAAGGCTTCGGTTTGGACCTATGAGCTCATTCCCCCAGGACCCTCCAGACACCTTACATAACCCCTATTTCTTATTTATTATATCACTGAATCCTCAACCTTATGGAACAGGATGATATTGTCCTCACTTATAGGAGAGGAAATGAGGGTACAAAAAAGATTCATCAATCTACCCCGCATCACCCATTCGGGACTCAGAGCCTGGCCCTTGGCCTTTAAGTCAATGGTCATGTGATGACTGTTCCAATCCCAGCACTTTTATTTCCATTCTCCCAACCACTTCATTCCTCCCTGCATCGTTATCCCATTCAGTTCAATGCCTAGCCGTTTCATAAATGTCATCAGTTTGAGAGGAGAGAGGCATGTTTGATTCCCCAGTCAGCTGGTAGAGTTCCCTAATTAATTAAAAGTATATAACAGTCAATATACCTCTGTTAAAAGTTATTCTTCCAATCACATTATGCTCACCATGTAATAGACTAAATAAGGTACATGGAAGGAAGCCAAACTATGGAAATTCTGACAGTTAAAAACACCTTAATCACTCCAGTACCTAGGTTAGAGTAACAAACTCCCTTCAAGTTCAGTTTCATTTCACAACTGAGAAAACCAAGTCTCAGGGAAGAGAAGTACCTTGCTCAAGTTTAGACAGCAAAAGTTGACTCCAAGTCCCAAGATCTCATGATTCCCAGGTCAGGTCTGAGTAGCTCTTGGTAGAAGCCAACAGGAGGTGGAGGTGGCGGTCAGTTGAACCAGGAGTTTGATGAAAACCTTTGGCCTTGGTAATCCAAACAGTTGCTGTGAGCATGGTGTACCCTTACAACACCTGCTAGTGAATACGACATTCTCCCAGCCAGAACACCCAGGAAATATATAAACATGTCCCCAGATGTTATGTTACTTGACCCTCAAACTAACCTGTGGTATGGATATAGCAGAGCGCTGGGCTGCGTTGTTGGCACCAGTATAAAAACCAGGCTACCTTTCATCACACTAAGTGCTTTGCATTGTCCCATGGAGCCTCTGGAAGCAGTAACAGGAAGGACATGAATGCTCCCTTTCAGAAGCCTGCAGGAATCTGGCTGTGCCCCCGGCTGTGGCGTGTGCGCTTCGTTCATACAATCTGGTTTGGCTTGTAGAACATTTGCACCATCTTCTGCAACCTACCTAGGAGTGACCTATGACCACTCAGTCCTCTAACACTGCTTGTGATGTGTGCATCTCAGTGTGATGTTTAGCTTACTAATTCCACAGAGCTCTGCTAGCAGACCCATCTACCCTGCTGACTTCTGTCTGTCCTTTTGCTAGGCCAACCTGTCTTCAGGAAAGTTCATGCTAGAGAACATCCGATCCCCTCTACTGTAATCACCATTGCAGGTACTCATTCCATCACGGTCCTGGAAAAAACAGTGCAATTAATTTGAAGTTAACTGTCTTCAAGTGTTCTTTAGGTCTTTAGACATTCCAGTGACACAGTTCAGCCCCTGTCTCCTCTAAACCATTGCTAACTAAGGCAGTGGCACTCTGTAGCTGGGTGGCGGCAGACCAGCAGCAACAATACAGGCCCCGTCGGCACAGGACAGGAGGCACGCGTGGCCAAGGAGCTGTCCGAGGAGATCCATCCCAATGGCCTGTCTTACAAAACTTGCTTCTCGAGCATGGGTCTTTCCTTCCAAATGTGGAGAAGTTTCTTTGAAAGCAAGCTGTATTTCTTCCCAGAGCCGCCTTTCCTGCCTCCAGCCAACATGATGTGAGCCATATGTGCGCAGATGATAGTGCATCTGTGGTGCTGCTCCAGAGGGGAACGTTGACGGCGTGACTAGGGGATTCCACCACCAGATCTCCTGAGGTCCAGGGCCCAGAAACACCTCCTTGCACTGCATCTCTGGATGAGGACATGGCTATTCACTCTGTGCATCACCAGGGCCCCTCATGGGCCACGGCAGTAGAAACACTTCTATCTGCCCCAGTAACGCCTTCTTCATCCCCACCTCCCACACCCCATCCAGTAATCATGATACCCAGTCCTGACTGCACACTTGTTCCAGAATATCCCTCATGGAAACAAAAGTGCCAGTCTCCTTAGGCTCTTATCAGAGAGGCCAGCCAGGTGCTGAACACTGTCAAGAGGTCTCTGCTCTCAGACCTTCAGCATGGATCTGAGTCAAACATTAAAACAGCCCGGAGAAAATTGTCCCACCACTGGCTTGGTACCCCTTTCCAAATTTGACATTGTTTGTTAAGATTAAAAATGGCAAATGCATTAAGGAATATCAACAGTAGCTCATCGGGCACAGATCTCCTGTGGGTTGTATCGTTTTCTAATAGGGACACTCAACCCCTCACTGCTCACGGGACGCTGCCTCAGATGGCAGCCTGAGCCCCAAGCGTCAGCGCAGCTTGGGCAGCGTTCCCTTTGTCTAGAGTCCAGGTACCTGCCAGCTTTTATCATTTATCATTTGCAAAATCAATTACTCAGGAGAAAGGAGGTTCCCCTACTGGTGATTTTATCACAGGACTGTTTTTATGTCCCTTCAATACTGATTTTGACAGTGGCTATTAATTATGTAGCTGATCTTTAAGTTGTGTTGGTTAGTTAAGACCATGGTGTTATATGATTTATTATCAACTTATCAGTAGTAAAATATGGTGAGTTTGAAGGTATACATGGATATGGATAGATATATGGAGAGAGAGAGAGTTAATTTTCTCACTCTGCATAACTGAGGAAATGAAACTGACTCGACCACAGTAAAATGGATTGCATTTGATCCAAACCTCAAAGTGAAAGAAACATAATAATCACAAAATTCTGTTAACCCATTTCCTTTTCGATAAAAGTAATCTAAAAGAGGACACTTTTTAAAAAATAGACTCAGCTTTCTTCTTTACCAGTGTCAGAAACCTGCTTCATAAATGCTAACTCATCAGTATCATTATAGAGCAATAATAGCATTTATCCAGCTGCCTTTTCTCATTTACATATAAGTATAATGATCTCTTACATGTTCATGACATTTAGTAAGTGAAATTGGCTCTGACCTTTCCATGACACTATGCCTTTGTGCTTTGACTTCTCTCTGCCTGGAATGGCCCTCCTTACCCTACCGCCTCCTTACCACCACCTTCACCTGGCAAGCTTTTATATGAGCTTCCAGGACAGTTTCAAATGTCTCCTCTTCCCTGAAGCCTTCCCCAAGCCCTCAGCTGCTCCTCCACCCTCCCCCTCAGCCTTGGCCTGACTGCACTAGAAGTTGTCCCACCTGTATGCCTGGCTTCCCATTGGACCATGAGTTCCTGGGAACGGGGCACGGGAGCTGGAGAGTGCTGACATACGGTAGGAGCGCAATGACGTGTGTTAAATGAACAAGTCTTTACACGCAAAGAACAAATTAGAGGCTTTCCTAACAGTGAGCTGGAGAGTCTCACAAAAAAATTTGTTGAGCACCTACTACATTTTATACACTGTAATAGGCTCTGGGGGTTGTGATCACAGTTCAAAGAGCGATGAGACATATTCTATCTCGGTCAATTGACATGCTGGATATTTGTATATCAAGGTAACTTAAATTCTTTTTATTTTAAAGTATATTAGCAGGGTTCCTGTCCAATACACACAACAAATATTAAGGAGTTAGTCTAAAGTTAGAGTGGTCGTTCCTAAATAAATCAATCAGGATATTTCATGCAAGAAGAGGTGGGTTTTGAAAGTTGGATTTAGCCCTGGCCGGTTTGGCTCAGCGGTTAGAGCGTCGGCCTGCGGTCCCGAGAGACCCGGGTTCGGTTCCCGCTAAGGGCACGTACCTCGGTTGCAGTTTGTCCCCGGCCCTGGTTGGTCGTGCGGGTGGCAGCCACTCGATATGTCCCTTTCACATCTATGTTTCTCTCTCTCTTCCTCTCTCCCCCTCCCACTCTACCTGAACAAAAAATAGAAAAAAAAAATGTCCTCAGGTGAGGATAAAAAAAAAAAAGAAAGTTGGATTTAGCTGGGTGGAAGTAGGGAATTTTCTAGATGGATAAAAAGTGCAGCATTAAATTCAAGTCAGGTTTGAAGCAAGAGTAGGAAGCAACATAACAAGGTGCCTTGTTTCCTTTAGTATGACACCAGTGAAGAGAATATTCCCAAATTTTTGTCATTTTCCTGCCTCCTTTATAATCTTTGCCTTTGCTGCATATCAGTTATACTGTTATTTATTTAATGTAATTTTTTTGAAATTGCCTTACATTTGTACTTCCCTAGATTTGTTTTCAAAAGAAAATTTGTCACTAACACAGATAGATAGTATCATTTATCGGTAGTAGAAAATAAAGTTTAAAAAGTTTAGAATGGAAAAAATGTATTAAATTCTAACAAAATACAGTCAAATGTGCTTTGCCTGGGGACAGGTCTCTCTTTCTTAAATGGTGGAAACCCAAGTGTCAGGAACTAGTTACAGACATGTGAGCACCACACAAAGCATTTCTTTTTGATCAGAAGGACGATTAAAAAGGGAATAACCTTTCCCCCACTGTGTGATTCGATTTCATGTACTACCCTCTCCATTTATTCAATACCATGTTCCAAATCATTTCATTTTGTGAAATGCAGACTAAACAATACCTTTACATCACCTTTCTTTTGTAATTTTTCTAGTACCTTGAATCTCATTAAAATTACCTTGAATCCCATTAAAAGCAACTTAGCATTTCTAAGTAAACTACAGAAAACTTGGGAGGGGGCATGATAAATATTCTTCCCCAACAGCTTTGCAATTCAAATCAAAATCTAAGTAACAGCAATTCTTCTCAGAAAATAATTCTAACTTGATGTAAGTCTTCAAGCCATCCATGTGCAGCCAAGGTTTTGAAAAAATACATTAATATCACCTGCTGTTGTGAAAACTGACAACGCTGTCCTGAGTTCAAGGATCAGGTGGCAGTAGGAATCACACATGACTGATTTATGCACTGGGTGCATTGAACGTCACATATTTCAGCCACTCCCTTCATTTCAAATACACGTGATTTCAAGGACAAATCTTAGGGACGCCAATCAGAACCCTTTGCCTTCCCAAGCCTGCTTCAGAAAAGATGACCACTTTTACAGTGAAAATGAGTGCCCCTGCCCCTCACCTTTGTGTCTGCTAGATTCTGAATTTTCCTTTCAGGAAGACACTATTGAATGCATACTAAAGAATTCCTTGATATGCTACCTTCTGCTTTAGACTTCTGTTGGTTTGACACGTGGTGCATATAAAATGCGAGCAGGGCCTCGCACCCGTCGGCTCTGTGACCCAGCAGAGACCGCTAGCCTGGGAACCAGTTGGTGCAACATCTGCTCGGGCATGAAGTGGAGCCACCACGGCTGGGTCCCTCAGCAGAGGGAAGCCATGTGCCTTTGGGGGGAGGGGGGACTCCTGCAGAAGCTGATGCCTAAATGCAAAAGGCAGGGAGCCTGGGCTAGAAGCCCCTCCCTCTCCGCTGTCTCCTCACTCAGCAGATGGTCCTGAAAACAGAGGCATCAGGGCCGAGGTCTTTCTATACCACCCACACTACTTCCTCGGAGATGAAGTTTATTCAACTTGACTCTGAGGGGAAGGGGCCAGTCTCACTGTAGTGTCCCCTGAAGGCCTGAAGGATGAAGGGGCTGAGTGATTACAGGAATAGTGTTTGTCCTGCACGTGTGTGTGGCCTTTCCAGTCTGGGATTTATCCTAATGACCTTCAAGCAGAGAGGAGCCAACTGTGAGCTTCCCCTCATTAATGGACTCTCAAGCCCATTAACATTTTCTCAGCACCACCTAGCCTCTCCTGGAGTGTAAGCTACATGGTGGTTCTGGAAATAATCATGCTCACCTGGTGAGTACTATTAACTCCACAAAGGCCTCACCATCACCCTCCCTGTTTACTTTAAGATTGACAAGGTCAAGGTCTTCCTAGCACATTTCAGCTTTGCACCAGAGAGAGGAAGCTTGGGAGCAGACATCTTCCTGAAACATGGGATGGATTTTTTGCTTCTTAACTTGCAATAGGAGTTTTTGGCAAGTGAGAGGCTGAGATCAGAATTTCCCTTCCAGCATCTGGGGTATTTTCTGTTGCCTCTAGAAAGTGGAGAGAAAGAGACCAGATTCCTTTATCCCTTGAGTCACTTTTGCGCCTTTAATTGTGTTTCCTTTCGGTCACATGCTAAAGGAATGTGCACACACAGCCAGATGAGCCAGCATCACAGGGGACAGCTGGATGATCCCCACAACATAGACGACGTGCAGGCAGTCTTGGTCAGTGATGCGTCCCCATAAACTGTTCTCCCTGGTCTGCATTTTCACTGTGCTTAGGTTGTGGGACATTCTGATCTTTTGCTGTCATAGTGATATGCCGCTTGACATACCAAGTGTCTGTCTATCCAGTATCCCCCGAGCCTTATGATCTCACCAAGGGAATTCTAGTGGGTCATTAGGGCTTCCCTCCTTCTTGGTTTCCTGATCCAGGGAGTTCCAAATAAAACTGAGCACGTTGCTTACTTTCGTGCCCTTCCCTTTCACAGAGGAATGTGATGACAAGCAGCCGCTGACCAGCAAAGAGGAGGAGGAGAGGCGCATTGCAGAACTGGGACGCCCCATCCTGGGAGAACACACTCGGCTGGAAGTGATCATCGAAGAATCCTATGAATTCAAGGTATGCTCACCACACTGCCCACCAGGGAGGCCAGGGCCATCCTGGGATCAAACCTCCTTTCTTCCTAGTGTCACTTTCCAGAGAGAGAGGCAGATGTAATTTCAGCAACTTGCTCAGCAACCAAGAAGCCTTCGGAGCAGAACTGGAATTAGAGAGTTAGTCGGGAATCAAGAGTTTTCCCAAACCAAACAGCGTCAGAACCAGGGTCCGACGGTGAGCGGCATCTGCCAAAGGGTCAGAGGCGGTCCAAAGGGAGGGCTTTGTCTGAGAAAGTAGCAAGGAAAAACCAGAGGTAGATTTCAAAAGAGTGCTATGTGTAGGAGAAACCAGGCTGCATTTGAAAAAGCTAATAAATCTATTAGAAGCAAAGCAATCGCACCAAAATTGAGGGGGCTTTGGTTAGGTGCTGAAAATTAGGAGGCTTCTGTTTTGGAGGGGAGATGTCAGCTCTCTTTACGGAACATCCCATCGACCAACTCCCATTTACATTTAGTCACCCTCTTAAGATTCCAGGACATTTTCATACCATCAACATACTGAAGGTATAGGCCTGTAACCAGAGAGCTTATAATTGTGCTGATGAAATTAGATTCCCAGTTCTCTGGATGATGACGGTTATTTTGCAGAAGCTAAACAAATGGGCTTTAGGGTGAGCTTAGTGTGCAGAGGTGCAAGTTCCTGTCTGTTCTTAGCTGCTCCCTCTGCCCCTAGCCACGTCCCCTCCCGTCTCACTCAGAGCCCCAACATCCGAGAAGACGCCACACCTTCGTTCTGCAAGGGGCATGGAAAGGAGAGGCGTTCCCCTGGCTCTTGGAATTACGAATCCAGAGCACAGCAGTGTCTTCTCGCTTGTTTTTCAAGAGCAGACTCTGCTCCTGTCTGGGAAGCAGAATGAGGATTCCAGAAGGGGGACTCAGGCCACCAACTTGGACGCTTCACTCTTTCACCTGGACATTCCGTTGCTGCGGCCTCTTTCCCTTTAGCTGGGACCATTAATTATTTGTATTTTTAATTTAGTTCATAAATTGAGGTGGCTGATGGAAGACAGGTGGAGAGTAAAAATGCCTTTGCAATTAAAGTAGAATTTTTAAAAGATAAAAATGCAATTAAACGTTCCCCTCCAGGCGACTGGAAATCTATCCGTTAACGTTTGTTTTCACTCGCCCCCGAGACAGAGAAAGCGGGGTGAATTCCAGCATCAGTGCTGACTAGGCGGACCCCAACCACCACAGCTCGCCTGTTGCTTGATCTGGAACCCGGGTCACCGCACACACACGAGCTACCTGTAATTCCAGAGTACAGATATCCCAGACCGCCCCTTTCCATGGACCAGTCTGTCCAATGTGTCCGACCTCACTTTTCTTCATGCACCTTCTTTTCATCCGGAATCAGAGGGCCTGGTGCCCCCTGCCGCAGCGGGGACTCTGTGGCTTGGCATTTCTGTGTAAGCTTGTCTCCCACCCCTCCCAGGTCACTGATGGGGAACCGTGTGTTCTCTCCCGTATGGCACCGCCCCCAACCTTCCCCTTCCATGTGCCGGGACTGGGAAGAGCAATCTCGGCACCTTCCCGGAGGAAGTGCTGGCTTGGGAATGGCAGTGTGGTCTTCCAGACGGCAAAGCTTCCTTGAGTCCAAAGCTCTCTTTGGTAACCACTCTAGTGATCTGAGCATTAAAAAGTCCCCCAAGTCTCTTTACATAAGTCTAGTTGTTTGGGGGAACTTATCTTCCTAGAATACCTTCCATAGACTATTTCCTAACATCTCTTCAAAGTTCATTCGTACAGCTACTGTTATCAGTGAAGGGCACCGCGGAGCATTTTTATGAAGTGCCCTCAAATATCAATTTTTATATTACATATTCCTTTAAGAAATGTCTTTTTCTAAACTATGGTTATTTTAAAGAACTTGGTTAAAGGTCTCAGAACTGCATTAAAATGCAAAGTTCGGGTGACACCTTACAATGTCCCACTGTGTTTTCCCCACTGGGTTCTTGTTTACTTGTGACTGAGGGCTTGGCTTTCCTAAAACACATCGCCGAAGTAGGTTACAGCAGTCGCTGACCAGGCTGGGGCAGTGGAGAGTTCATCACTGGAGTGTAGGCGACCTCGAGGCAAACATAGGTGGCGCTGTCCAAGTTCAAGCATCTCACGTCAGGTTCATCTTATTCTCTCCACCTGTATGCAAATTAAGTCCTAGGAAGAACCCAAGCTGTCTCCTAGCCCCCCACGGTTGACATAAACTGAAGTTGACAATCAAGCCTGAGTATTATGTATTTATAAATTTCAAGTTTAGATTATCTTAAAATGTTGTTCTTTATAGATATTTCTTGAGTCAATTCTGTATTCAACTGTTAGACCAGTTTATGTGTTCAACTGTTTATCTCCAGGGGATACGCATGGGATTTTCTGCCTGGGCTTCAGGACAAAAAGGGCACCTCTGGAGAGAGACCTGCCCCAAGTTTCCATCACATGTAGAAAAAAAAATCAAGGTTCTTTCTTGTTACATTCTACACAGAGCTCAGCCAAGACACTCAGAGTGCTTGACGAGGTGTGGCTGAGTCGAGAGAGAAAAGGCAGATTCTTGTCATGCGCTTCACGTTATGGTGGCCAAGAGCAGGGACAGCTACAGCTGTCATCAGGAGCACTAGCAGCTCTCAACACAAGGCCAGAGGCTGAAAGAGCACCACCCTGGGACAAATAAGCTAGCAAAGAATGATGGAGATACAGGGTGGGCCAGGTGGAGATGGACCCTCTTATGTCATCTCAATATTTCAAGTCCGTTCAAATGACTCTTACTGAACTAACACACTTGACATTCTGCTTTCGCTTTGGCCTTCTGTACAGGCTTCTCAGAGTAATTTTTTTAAAAACTCCCAGTTAGCTGATAATGTGCTCTCTGTCTCAAACCGTAGTCAGTTCAGTTACACTGCATTAAGCATGTACAGAGTTTGACCTAAGACAAATAACACGTGTTTTTGCCTCTTTGCAATGAGTGGGAGTTCGAGGATGCTCTGACAGTAAGTGTGGGTGTGTGTAGACTAGTCGATGTGCTAGTTCCTCTGGGGAGAGCAGCCTCAGGTCCTGGACGTGACCCTGCTCCCTGTAGTGGCTGTGATGCGCAGTAGTGCTTTGGGTGCACCTGCTTTCTTAGCTTTCTTGCAAATGCTTGGCTGCTCCTTCTGTTCATTAAGTGACAATTAGAAAGCTAAAAAGTGTTCATTGTAAAAACCAAGTGTTTAAAAATGGTTGAAAGAAAAAGAGAAATAAGAGGTTCCGTGTGAGTAAAGCAGGGGGGTAATTCAGTGTCAGGTCAATTGCAACGTGCCCTAAACTCTACGAATTGACCATTCCTTGTCTTGTGTTTTCTTGTTTGCAACAGTAGGGTGAGAGTGAATTCTGTGACAGCCACCGGGCTGACAAAATCAGGAGCCAGAGAAAAATCCATTTATGGATGATCGATCGCACAGCAGCAATTTTGAGGTTTTGCTGTCTGGCTGCAATGTATTGATAAACAAAAGTACAGTGACAGTTTCCAGTGCTCTGATCTATCTGCCACTTCTGGCTATTTACAGATATGTAACTGCTGAGCAGGGCATATGTTAATTCAGTTGCAGACAGCACGCTGTAGATAAAGCTACTCGAGAAGCAAGTTCATAAAGCATTCAGGGGGCGGGAGAGGGGCTTTCGCAACATCTGCCCTTCTGGACCCTAACGCCGTTCCTCCTTGGCCATCTAGGCAGTGACGGAGGCCTGCGTTTGCTAAGAACGCGTTTCCATTTCAGTATGTTTCCAAGTAAGGACTAAGCCTGTTTGCATAATCATAACAGTGTTTGATGTCAACACTGTTGTTCTGAGCCTAACATCTGCCACCCTTTACACAACTCTGGGATTTCAAAACCATCAGGGTCGGATTTCCCAAGGTCTCACTAACCCAGCAGTCACTGTCTTACTCTTTTCAACCTGTCTAGAGTACCGTGGACAAACTTATCAAGAAGACAAACCTCGCCCTTGTGGTCGGGACAAACAGCTGGAGGGAGCAGTTTATTGAAGCCATCACTGTCAGTGCTGGTGAGTACCTTCTCTGCACGTTACACACTTGTGGCCCGAGCTGCGACCCCTTCCCCCCTGGGACCCCTTGGCTGTGCCAAAGCACCAAAGAACTTCTGTGATGAGGTCTAAAAGAGAAATGAATGTATTGGTAGCCTCTAGGCACACTTTGGGGACTAATTTAGACTTTCTAGATGAAGCCAGTGTCCTCAAACATGACATTGTCCTCTATCTACATTGCTGCTTTCTCTCTGGAAGTAGACACGATACATGTAAGGCCTGTGTGTCTCTCGGGTAGCCAGTCACAAGGCTTGTCTGGAAAGTTCCCTGAATGCAGAAGTGGCCAAGTGAGGGTCACAAAGGAAACAGGAAAATCCTAGGTGAGACGGGCTGACAGGGAGACACCCCCACCCCCACCTGCGCCGCGTTGCTCTCCCCTCCGCACGTGTCTGCACTGGCTCCGGAAGTGGAAGCGAATCTCATCCTCTTCCTTCCTGGGCAAGTGCAGAGTTTCATTTAGGAAGGTCCTGCACAATGAAGTGTTTTCCAAACTCCAGGAGCCAGTGACATGAGGAGAGCAAATCTAGGGGGAAAAAATTGTCCCTTCCCTCTGTCGTCAAACCTTGTCCACTGTGTGGTGGTATAAAGATAGAGAGATGTCCCTGTCATAGACTCATGAGAGCGACAGCATGGTGGGATTTTTTTCATCTGCTCCTCCATCTCCACCGGATTTTTATCTTTAAAGATCCCTGAGGGCTCATCTTCTACTGTTACAGCTCATGAACAAAGCTGGAGTTTTCTAAATAGTAATTCCCAAACTGTAAAATATGGAAACTGCATCACTAGCAGTCGGGGTACGACTTCTCACACAACCCCCTCTCTCCAATCTGCCGCAGAGCCATCTGACATCTCCCGAGTGCTGTGGGAACAGAGGGTGGTAAACATTTTTGTGCCTGTTTATTATTAGTGCTGTTTATAATCACACTTTGGCTCCTTCTGATTGAGTTTACAATGGAAATTTATGAATATCAAATGGTGAGTCATGGCCCAGGCGAGTCGATTGGAAGGTACGGGGGAACTCGCACAGGGGGAGGGGACGCCCCCCGTCATCTGGGCTGCTGTAACACAATACCACACACTGGGTGGCTGGTAAACAACAGAAATGTATTTCTCACAATTCTAGAGGCTGGGAAACCCAAGACGAAGGTTCTGGCAGATTTGGTGTCTGGTGAGAACCCTTTTTTTGGTTCATAGACAGCTGTCTTCTCTACGGGTCCTCACGTGGGGCAAGTGGGGAGGAAGCTCTGGAACTCTTGGGTAAGGCCGTCAATCTTATTCACGAGGATTTGCCCTGCTGACCAAGTATCTTCCAAAGCCTTTATCTCCAAACAGCCTCCTGCTGGGAATTAGGTTTCAACATCTGATTTGGGGAGGGACATGTACATTCAGTCTTTAGCACTCCCTCACTAGGGCTTATGCTTCTATAAATCTAAGATTAGTATCTGAGGCATGAACTATACTCCTCTTCGCAGAGAGAAAAACTGCAAGGACAAAGATAACTTGAATAAGAAACTGTTGATGAAACCAATGGCAGAAGATGTGAAAAATAACCAGATTATGCCCTGGCCAGTTTGGCTCAGCAGTCAGAGTGTTGGCCTGTGGTCCGGAGAGACCCAGGTTCGGTTCCCCCTAAGGGCATGTACCTCGGTTGCAGTTTGTCCCCGGCCCTGGTTGGTCATGCTGGTGGCAGCCATTCGATGTGTCCCTTTCGTGTCGATGTCTCTCTCTCTCTCTCTCTCTCTCTCCCTCCAACTCTATCTGAACAAAAAATGGAAAAATGTCCTCAGGTGAGAATAAAAAAGAAAAATAACCAAATTATTTGATTGTGGACTTTGACATATCAGAATTGAAATATTAAAAGCAACCTAAGTCTTAATGAGCCCTTTTAATGATTTTCAGGTTGCCTTTGGCCAAAGATGTATGAGCAGGTGTGTAATGGTCACATGCTGTTTATGATCATTCATTCTCCTGTATGTCAATCATTGTTCTTAGTGGGAGGGACAGGACAGTGAGGGAGACAGACAAACAGCCCTGTCCTAGTGGAGCTTGCATTTCCATGGAGGGGACAGCAGCTACGTAAGATAAAACGCATGTCCGCCGGAGAGCTCTCCTGGGACAAGGCTGCAGGAAGTGGTGCGGGAGCCACGCTGCACAGCGGCTGGGAAGACCCTGGCAGTAGCCGCAGCAATGCCAAATTTGTTTTCCTAGCCGTGCAGTGGTTTTGTGTTGGTTCGTTCACACATTTTTGTAACTCTCAGGGACCAGGGCAACCGTTTTAGGACCAGTCTCTGGCAATGGGAAAGGGTCGTTTTAAACAGTGAAAGAGATGACGCCGCAAACATGGCCCAAGTTGTGTATTTGAGCCTGGTCAGAGTAAGTAGACAGACAAACAATCAGAAAGATGCTATACTTTCTTACTTTAATAAGGGGAAGATTTGGGTTTGCAAACATTTTTATAAGGTTGAATTAAGTCCTCTCAGAATCCCATGAGGTAGGTGTTAAGATTATTCTTATTTTCTAGAGGAGGACTGTGAGTCTCAGCTAGGCAACACGGCTTTGCAACATAACTCAGAGCCCTGATCCACTGCGCACCAGGCCAGTGTGCTGGGCACTGCCCGAGAGAGAGAACTTCCAAAGTGAGGAGATTGTTTCCTCCTGTCTCACTGAATGACACTAGTCATGTCACCTCTCCTGGTGCCAGTCACAGGAGGGGACTAACTCCTGCCCAAATCCTTTGAAGAAATGTTAATGAATGAAATGCAAAACCTCTCAACTATTCTTATTTGTCATGCCACATATTGCGTTTTTATGTTTCTAAATGACTGCTGGGGAGCAAGATAAAACTGTTTAGAAATTTGTGGGCTGTTGGGTAAAGTGACCTTATTTATAATTTTGAGACCAAATATCAGAAAAGCAAACCCATATTTTAGAGGCACTAACTTACCCAAGTGGCAGTTAGAAAGCTCAGTGTTTGTCATTAGGATTCAATTTAAGCATCTAAAGAATGTTAATTTTCTTACGTGTTTAAGTGGACAATAAAACCGGTAAAGCAGCATTTATTAAAAACAGACTTTGATTAGATTTTAAGATTTCATGGCTAAATAGTTGTGATCAGAAAGATTTGCCTTATTAAAAATATTAAATTGCTTCTCAGTGGCTCTACTGAGAGGTTTTTCCCTATGCAATTTTCTGTGCAAAATTAAGTCTATATATCTTGCTGAACAAAAATAATAATTTTGTAAGTAGGAGCTTGCCTCCATTTCTCACTGATTATATATAAAATAGTTTCAAGGTAGCCCCTGGCCGTCTTCCTATTCCCCTGCTTTTCCTGAATTTCATAGCTCAGTAGCGGGGCCTCCTATGACCATCATGTGTCTGTGAACCAAGTTCTTATTGCTCAATATTTGGAGAGTTCAAGGATTGATGAGACTCCAGCGATTAGGAAGGGGTAATCAGTCAGGTCCCAGCAGTTCTCCCCTCATATCCTGGGTGGTTAAGTGGCTGTCAGCAGCTTACCAGGCTGGTCCAGCGCCCGCCAGCAGGTGACCAGGAGATGTGTGGGCAGACAGACGCTGTCTCAGTGAAGTTAGCAGACACTGCATGTCCAGTTTGAATCTCCCCGGTGCCCCCTTCTTCCCAGTGTCTCTGCCGGGGCAGAATGGAGGGTTAGCTTTGAGAAATCTGGTAGCAGCTGATATATAAGGGAGCACAGAAGTGTCCAGGAGAAGGGCAAGCATCAGCTGGGTGAAGAGAACCAGATGCCAATGCCAAGTCCACAAGCACCGCATTGCTGTTTTGCCACAGCCTTGGGCCTCGGTGAGGGGATCGAGAGCCACTGAAAGCCTGGCTTTGGAGGCAGGTGGTGGCTTGTGTCCCAGCCCTCCAGAAACCTGTGGGTGACTCCAGGCAGATTACTTCACCTCTGCATCTCGGGTCCCGCATCTGTAGAGTGGAGACCACTGCTCTTCACTCATGGAATTGCTAGAAGGATTAATCAAGGCAACACGTTTTCATGAGGACTGGCTATACTTTTGGATCCCACATTTGATTGCTTTGCAAGGCAGATCATTTTGAAGATCCTACAATAAAATAGAACCACAATGTGTGTTAAGGAAGTTAAGTCAGTTTGATTACTAAAATGTCTACGTGACTAAAACGCTGCCTGTCTGTTTAGTTTTATAATATTGCACATACCATTTTATATATAAGAAAATGGAGACTCGGGAGAACGATGTGACTTGCTCAGAAAGTAAAGCTGGTAAATGGTGGTGCAGGGTCTGGATCCGTCCAGGATTCACTCCAGTGTGAGGAGCATATTCGCTTGCTGTGCCTGGGGCCCGAGTCCACGCACACACTCACCCTCACACATATAGACAGTGATTCACTTGAAAACACTGTCACCTGAAGACTGATCCACTTCATAAGTCCTAAATAACAAATAATAAAAATAGCACCCCCTTTTTTTTTTTTTTTAAATAACAGCAAATCTGTCCTATTTACCACTATTTCTCTAGCCCCTAAGACAGTGTTTGGCAATGATATGTATTTGTTGGATAACAAATGAATGAATTTATGTGTGAATCATTGCTTTTCAATCCACATGTAATAGACTTACAAAGCCTGTTTTCGCTACACCATACTGCCATCTCTAATCTAGAAATTAGATTAGATCTATATAAATACATACGTTCACACACACATATGCCATGTTTCGGAAAGTTTCAGATACATGTAATCTGTGTATAATAAATATATATACACAGGACATGCAGAGACACCTACGCATAGATTTGTACACATAAAATATATTTATTTTTGCATATGTAAATTGGGTATGGAAAGCTATGTTTAAAATAGCATGTTCTTTTCATTTTTCTAGTGGAATTTTACTGTTATTTAGCTAATAATCATAATCCTCACTGGGAGAGAAGAAAAGCCAAGGGCAAGAGTAAGAAAGAAGATGACATCAATTTCCAGAGATAAAAGTGTTTGTGGAAAATACATTAGAGCTCTATTGGTAGGCAAGCAAAGCAAAGTAGGTTGTCCGTCAACTTAAAAATGACAGTGAAACTCTGGCCAGGTGGCTCGGTTGGAGCATCACCCCATACACTGAAATGTCAAGGGTTCAATTCCTGGTCAGGGCACATACTTGGGTTGCAGGGTCAGTCCTGATTGGGAAGCAAACAGAAGGCAACCGATAGATGTTTCTCTCTTACATCCATGTTTTTCTCTCCTGCTCTCTCTCCCTTCCTCTCTCTAAAATCAGTAAACATATTCTCAGGTGAGGATTTAAAAAATGTCAGTGATGGCAGAATAATACAAGGTTGAATCAGTTAGCTTCATCACCCAGTTTCAACCACGCAGGGGTGGGAGGACAGAGGGCAGGAGAAAAAAGCTATTATTTTCTGGCCCCTGGGTATCCTTTAGCTGGTATTTCTGAAAAGAATATTGTCTTGTTGGGCTGTTTTTCTTTGAAATTGCTTATTACAAAATCTGGAGGAAAACACTGTATTGGAAGGCTCCAGAATGATTCAGCACTATCACGGAAGCCTGAAGTCACGTCTCCAATGCGGCTTTTGTCTGGAGAGGCAGCGGCTCAGCTCTGCAAACAATACGCCATCACTGGATCCAGTAGCTCTTTTGTTGGCCGGCTGCTGCGATGTGAACACAGTTTGCATTGTGAACACAGTTTTAGTTGTCGCTTACTAATCAATGCACCAGGCATGGGGGGGCTTTTCGCCCCCAGGTGGGAGCCTTTGTACAAGGTTTTTAGCAGGGAAAACATTTCAGCATAATCCTAAGAGGTGGAAAGAGGAAAAAACAGCCGCTATGTACACATGCACGCACACACACACGCACGCACGCCCCAAAGGCAGAAGAAAAACCTCATAAAAGTGACTTGCAGCATTAATTTTTGCTGTTCACAGCCTGCTCTCTGGATAAAGACCTTGTCATTCTGATTCCTGCAATCAAAAGCCACTTGCCTGAGCCAACAGGCTTTGACACACACTCCCCACCCCCTGCTTCTCTCTTGCTTTGCCTGTGCCTGGTCATGTCTGGCTGGGCCCTGTGTCTTGAGTCCTGTGAGACCATCTTCGACCAGAATCCTGGCACAGAGCTGGAAAGGAGTTTACGGACCAGCTATTCCAACCTCTCCTGGTTTTGATACACAAGAATCTGAGATCAGGGAGGAAAAGCGTTTCATCCAAGGTCACACAGAGTCTGGTTTAAAATCTAAGGTTCTGTCTGGAGCACACAGTGTTGCTGTCATTTTTCTTCTGGAGTTAGCATTTGTGGAACCATTAGCTTAGCCCTCATTCCCTTGATGGTACCTAAGGAGCTCTGGGCTTCTTGATGATGTGATGCTTCAGGATTAGGCAATGCAAAGACCAAAGCTTTCCTGGGCCAGAAACTGACATTGGCCAGAGCGAATGGCCCTGCCACTGGTGAGTAGTTGTTCTGTGTTCACACACGCCTCACAGCAACCCTGCGCGGTAGGCACTCGGGAGCCCACCTGTGAGGCTGGAAAACTGAAGTCAGGACTCACATCCGGGCCCAGGGACCGATTCCACGGTCAGTCCTCTTTCCGTCTTGTCTCACTTGTGCCTCGCAGAGTGGAATGCCTTTAAACCACGGGCTAAATTCTGTTCTTGGCCCTTCGCTGTCGCCTCGGGGCCTGTGCACAGCCGGTTCCCTCCACGGAACACTTTCCCTCCCCGTCTGGGTTTTCTCATCAGGCAGGTCTCAGCTCCCAGATCACCTCCTCAGAGAATGTTCTCATCCTCCCAGCCACGCCTTATTGTATTCCCTGACTTCATTGTCCTTATTGCCCATCTGGAAAATATCATGTTTCTTCTTTTGTTTTATTTGGTTACTATCTCTTACCCCTTGGAAGTTTCATGGGGTCTATTTTTATACATTTCCAATGCCTGACACAGAAATGATTAATAAATATTCACAGAACGAATGAATGGTACAAATAAAGTCCCTCTTTCAACCACGCCATTCCCTTTGAAGATTTACTACAGATACAGGTCCAGGTTAGGGGTTCAGCTCAAGCTTATGGTACAAAATCATGGCCTGAAATCGTTTTAGAGCTCAGATCTATAAATGTAATAGTATTTGCACTATGCCTTAACCCAATAAAGAAAACAGGCCATAGACTTACTGATAATGAGAGAGAAAGAGATCTTTTTAAGACGGTGCATATAGCCCTGGCCAGTTTGGCTCAGCAGGTAGAGTGTCAGCCTGAAGACCAATAAATCACGGGTTTGATTCTGGTCAAGGGCATGTACCTCAGTTACAGTTGGTCCCTGGCCCTGGTCAGAGTTGTGCAGAAGGCAACCAATCGGTGTTTCTCTCTCACATCAATGTCTCTCTCTCTCTCTCTCTCCGCCCCCCCCTCCCTCCCTCCTTCCCACTCTATCTGAAGATAAATGGAAAAATAGCCTCAGGTGAGGATTTAAAAAAAAGTGGTTCATACTGAAGAAAAGCATCAGAGCAGCTTGTTTTAGGGTTATTATTTATGAAAGACCGAGAAGCCACTGGCAGGCGAACACACGCGATTATCAGCTCCCACCTTAAGCAGCCTACTCTCTGCAGAAAGTGTCCCCGAGCGGTGAGAACATGGAGATATTCCATCTGTACCCCACTGACGAGCCAGTCCTCCCACCACACGCCAACATGACTACCTAGAGGATCAGAGCTCCCCTTCAACATCTCAGTTATCTTTTAACAACACAAAAAAGGAAGTCAGTGATGGCCAGCCCCCATTTCCAGGACAAGACATGGAGGCTCGAGGAGCATCCGTGAGGTTCCCCGGAATCTAATTGGTCAAAGCCCCTTGTCAGTGGAGGAGCCTGTTAACTGGGGGGTCTCTGAACATCACAACAGAGAGGAGCAAAGGGCAAGCAGAGGAGGGGTGCCCTGAGGCTTTGCAGTCACGCTGTACCGTGCAAACCGAGGCCATGAGTAGAACCCTAGATTCTCAGCTTCTGTCACCACTTTGGTAGCAAATCAACTTACCCACCCCCGTGACCAGAACAAGTCCCTTCGAGTGATTCTGAGACCAGGAAAGCAGTCGCTGAAGAGGGGAGTCGTTCCTGAAGGTCTAGCGTCCTTCCCAGCGGACAGATAGACAGGTACTTGCCACCCAAATGAGAGAATCCACTTCCTAACAGGGTCAACATAAACCACCAAGAGAGAATTTTCTTAAAGATGAAAGGAAAATCAGACTCTTTAGGAAGAAGAAAGGAAGTAGAACAACCCATTTTCAAAAAAAAAAATTCAATAATGTATATATGATATCACAGTAGAGAGTTATTTTAAGGAGAGTAGTTATTTCCCAATTACACTTTTCATAAAACAGCCAAATGAACTCAGAGGTCGTCAGAAGGGACTTTTGCTGGACAAACCGCAGAGATGTTTGTCTCTGGGATCAGTGGGGTCGAGCAGTTGCACTGAAGTAGCGGACAGTCTTAGATCTCATACGCATCCCTGAAACTCCCTGAGCCTTGGTTTCTTCATCTTTAAAATGGAGAAAACAATGCCTACTTCAGCAGGTTGCCAGGAAGGTCAAGATGAACTGGGATGTACATATTTCCCCGTGTGCCTGCAGGTAAGCACTCACTAAGTAAACCCAAATTTACAGATTATTCACAGCAGCATGTTAGAATCCAGACAGTCTTCATACTCCTCTACTTGCGGGACAGCCTCAGACACACACCAACCCAACCCTCTCTATAAATTTCGACATTTTCCTAGGACTTAACATGGAGCAGTTGGTTGAAAACAAAAAGGTCATTGCTGCCCAAACAGTTCCTCCATGGCTGGACTTCCCGCAGGCAAGGAGGCTAATTCACAGAGCTGCTGCTATTTACAAAGTGTTTTCAGAGCCCCCAGGTCGATCCTAGAACCTGGTGTGCCCACATACTACCACGGTACCTAAACCATCTAAGCTGGCAGGAGGCATCTGCACTTGCTGAGTATCAGTTCTAGTTGTTGAGGGTTGATTTCTTAGGTACTCAAGTCTAGGCAATATGCTTCTCTATTGCAGAAGCCTGGATGTCTGCTCATCCTACAGTCCATAAAGGATGAGAAGACACTGAATTTCAAGACTCAGCCTGCTGTGGAGTTATTTTACAAAACAACAAAGCTTGGGGCAAAAACTCCCAAGACAGATTGTGTCAACCTATGCTCATTGTAGAGAAATTCTTAAAAGAGAGGTAGGCTAAGCAGTCAGTTTTCAGCTTTGAACTGATTCATTCTGCTGACAGACTCGCACAGAGCGAGAACTCCTCCGTGGATCCATTTTTCATCTTGACACTGGCTGCGTTTGCTGAGAAATATTTCTGTCACATTAGATATTTCTTGGGCTGCATTAACCATCCTAACAAGATCTATAATGGCCTGAACTGGTAAGCATTCTATTGTTCGTGGAAAATTTCACCCAGGAGTTCATTTGTCCAGACAAGGTTGGAAGTCATTCACAGAGTGAGTTGCCTTTTCAAGTACCATCACACGTGACATGTGCCAGCCCCCCAAGTACGAGCTATAACAGGTACCGTGGGACAGAATAGCCCATAGCTTTCTCTAGCTTGAAAGTAGAGGGTGGGAATGACTAATAGGACCTATACAAGTGTCCTCTAAGAGCAGGCCAACAGTCCACATAACAAGTCTACCGCAATCGTGAACTTCGTCTCCTAGAGGTGGGTGCCCAGGTACAGTGGATTCTAGGCATGGAGTCTTCACACTGATTTGATTCCCCACTAGCTAGTGAAGAAGGCTCTCTCAGCAAACCACCAGCCTTGCGCTCGGGCCTTTGGCTGCCTAGGACTAGGGCAGTAGAACTAGAAACCAACCACAGGGGTTACATCCTCTCAAGATCAACCAGTCACACCAAGAGACTTTCTCTCACAATCCAAATACATTCTGAAGAAGGCTTCAAGAAGGCAAGTTTTCAGAAAGAGCTGCTATGATGTCAAGGTTCATGTTTTCTAAGGCCAAGCTTTCACTTGGGCTGACAAGATAGTAAATAATCATTTGGATAGATGAACAATTATACAGCTGTGTCCCAAAAATCTATGACACCAGTGTGGGAAATGGAAGACATTGAAACGGTGGGTTGTTGTTAACTTATATGTATAAGTAAGCTCTACGTATGTCAATGTGCATTGTGGCCACCAAAAGCCCAGTATCCAGAAGGAGAAAGACAGGTTAAGTGCCTCTTAGAGGCAGCTCCAGGCACCATATTCTCAAAAGAAATGTTGTGACTAACAGAGAGTACTCAGAGGAGCATGGCCAGCCTGACAAAGCATCCCGAGGTGAGGACCAAGAGTGATGTGAAGGTGACCGGCTACAAGTGCCTGAAGGAATGTCATGTGGAGCCAGATTGGATTTGTTCCATATGGCGTAAGGGATGGGACCTGAACAATTAGTGGGACCTAACAGCACTAGCTGACAGCTTGAGCTGCTAAAACTTGGATTGTGAGATCATGAACACCTATTAGCTGAGACTCAATTGCAGTACCAGTGACCATTTGGCAGTGATTTTAGAGGAATTCACATTTAATGGGGAGTTGACCTTGGCAAGCTCTGAAACCCTCCTAATGTTTAAGTTCAATTATTTTCTAATACCTATATGTTTCAATTGATAGAATCAAATATCTACCTTTTTTTTCCTCTGTGCTTTGACAACCCATAGATCTATAAATTTGAGTAAACTTTTTTGAGGTCTCTCTTGATAAGGAATTATCTTGTAATATATTTGGCCAATAAATTACAGATATGCACTTTAATCAGAGAATGTATAAATAAGTATTTCCCTACCATTAGATTATAGGGAAATGTTCATGGCACTTTTCCCAAACCCAGAACAAGGGATAAATTCTTGTTTGGGAATGAATCTTTAGGTTCATTCATTTAGTGTCATATAGAAATTGTTAAGGGTTGGAAGAGATTGATAAATATTTTCTTACTAGAAATAAGATACAAGCATATAAAAGGGAAAGGGGACAAAAAAAGTTTTTAGATCACTGAGTAAGCAAGACAGTAAAAGTCACTGGGTTTAACTCAAATCCTTATATATGACACATATACGGGTACACACACGCTTGCCCACACGTGTACACACACACACATAAAAGAAAACAAAAATTCATCAATTAAATCACAGTTCTCATTTTTTTTTCTCATACAATGAGAAGGGGGAAATTAGCTGATTACAAAGTTTTCTTTCATCTTAAATATATTATGATTTTATCAGAGCCTTTGAAAGCAAAGAGAAATAGAAATGTACAACAGAAGAGTAGAAGTTGATTTGTAATGACTGTATCAGGTTGCAAAAGAAAGTGATAGATGTGGAGGAGAGAGCCCATACTATGAAATTAACTTGTTCATTTGTTGGAAGACAACAAATCTTGGTGCTCAGAAGCCAAAGAGACAAAATTAAAACCAACTCCATTTGGTAAAAAAAAAAAAAAGGGAACAAAATGTCAGAAAGAAATTATATGCGAAACGCTGTAAGTAGAATGTAGAAGACCACTGCAGTGATCCAGCTTCACAGGAGGGTTTGTTTATTACACAGGGCTGCTCAGTAACACTTGTCGAGTTCATAAGATCACACGGGTGATAATGCTGTTGGCCACAGATGTCATCCTATATCCATGTTGTCATACTTCTGGGAAGTGTTCTGATTATTCTCACTATTCCATAGTGGAGAGTTCTCTTGTAAAATAAAAATGGACTAATTATAGATACAATGAATACCTAGAAGGACTTGGAAGTCAGACACTTCCTTAGATAAGCAGCAGCATACATTCCCAGAACTACTTTCCATTACAGATGTGTGATAATGCAGACAGTTTCCCAAATTCTGGAGTGAAGAGCTGGGTGCAAACCAGGATGTTTGATTCTGGACTAGATGTTTGACCTTTGGCAACTAGAAATGGAAATAAGGACTTGTCACACTCTAAGTTACAAAATGATCACAACCACGATGCCCTCCCTTTATTTATTGTCCTGTTTCCTGTGTTTAGCTGGTTCCCAAGGGCTTGAGAAAGAACATGTGGCTGACTCTGCTGAAAATATATCCTATCTAGAAAAGAAATTAGAACACAAACATTCCTGATCAGTGCTTCAACATTCCTTAAAAAAAGCACCCTTGTATTATATAGCGTTTAGGCCCAGGAAGAATTCGCAGATTCAGACTTTGAATCGATATTTGACAGATGCTGTACCCCTCACCTGACTTCAATAAGACATCATGTGCACTAAATGGTCCCCAGGCTGTGAAATGAAATCCCAGCACAGCTACTTACCAATTGTTTAATTGTTTCAGAAAAGTTACTTCCGTTCTCTGAACTTCATTCAGGTTCTTCATGTGTGCAATGGGATAATAATGCCCACTTCTCAGAGTTATTGTAAGGATTAAGCCAAGTCAGGTGTGTGGGGAAATTTAGCTCAGTGCCTGTCACTTAGCAGGTGCCTGCCTCATCATGTTCTCTCCCTCTGTTTCTTTCTTTTCTTAAAATCAAGCAGCTCGGAGAAGCTGTAGCAATACTGTTTCGTTCAAACAGAATATAGATTCTGTGAAATCAGGAAACTCAGCTCGTGCTGATTGCCACCTCTGACAAGTAACAGTGGCAGAATATGGCACATCTGTCTGCAGAGGGGTTCCGGGTTTTATCAAGGACTTGAACTTTCCTCTTCCAATCCTCACGACAGTTCTGTGATGTAGGAGCTAGGAAACTCATTTGACAGATGAGGAACTGAAGCTCAGGAAGGTCAAGTGTCTTTCCCCAAAACAAGCTATTAGAACTAGAAATTGACTTAAGTTTTCTGACCCAAGTGTCTATTACACTCTTTTTCTAGTTCTCAAAGCTCTCTCCCAGGCCAAACCCTGAGCGTCTATACTGGGTTGTACACTAATCTCTGGTTTAGATGTTGTGTCATTTGCAGGTGTGAAGCCCAGGGCTGCCTTTCATGATCACTTGTGCTGATGACGGTTTGTTCTCATGCTCCAGAGCAGGGTCAGTACAAGTACCATTATGTCAATAGTTGAAGTGGTGGTATTCTTACCAATCTTTGTGGTTTTAATGATTTGACTATTTTTGTAGTTATATTTTTAGGATGTCCAACATGTACCAAGGAATCCATTTAAAAGGCCATGGGGCAGATTAATCAAATACAGCTTTTCTTGTTATCTTTCCATTAGTAGAATCCATAAAGCTGAAAAGAAGGATTCTGTGATAAGAGGATCCTTTGCTTGGCTCCTTTAAACCTGCCTGTTTCTTTGCAAATGCAGAGGAGGGGCTGGAAAGAATGACGTAGCCTCCGGTAACCTTGGGCTGGCAAACCCACAGACCCAGCAGATCACGATCAACCTGGCTGTCACATAAAAGATGCTCCCAGGCCACTGTGTGTGTGTGTGAGTGTGTGTGTGTGTGTGTGTGTGTGTGTGTGTGTGTGTGTGTTTTAATGCTCCACTGATCTTTGCAAGGAACAGACTTTTAAGTATAGTCCAGATGGTGATGGATGAACATACTATTTCTTCGTCCTTCTCCAAGACAGGGTAATTGTGAATCATGCATGGCAGTCAGTGGTCATTTTTAATATTTAAATGACATCTAAGTTGGAGATTAACATTTGTAGAGAGCAGTGAGATCCCAGGAAAAAGGGTGGGAAGCCACTTCTACTTTCAAATGCAGGAAAACAGATGGGCCTCCCATTCAAGACATAAGCACTGAAATATTTAAGATTCCTTGTAATGCTAGAAGCCCACAGAAGGAAATTTTAATCAATCTCTGTCTCTCTCTCTCTCGCCCGCTCACTCTTGTCCTCGCTCTCTCTCTCTCTCTCATTTGGCATTGCACACTTATAGATCATGAAGTTGATTCCAGAGGGCAAAATTACATTTTGTTTTTAAAAGCCCAGAATGTAAACTTCAGACACAACATTTGACTAAGGAAACATAGTCACGATCCTTAAGTATAGGAAAACAATAACTACCATAATAATTATTATCTTGAAGTATCCTCAGATACTTTACAGAAGTGATCTAATTGTTCCCCTGCACACCCTTCATGGGAAAGGTGTTATTATTTTCATCTTGAAGACAAGTATAATATCTACTCTCAATTTATAAGTGTCATTTCTTCTGAGAAGCTTCATTATTTATTTTCTTTACAATATGAACATAGACACCCAAAATTAAGTAATTTTATAGAGTGAGAGGCAGAAATAATCTATTTTTCTATAGATGATTGATTAAAATTCAGTTTTCCAAATTTTTGATCATATGCCCTATGAAATTATAAAATGTCCACAAATATAGACACTTAAAAGGATTAGATACGAAATAAATATACCTTGAAAGTCTAGTGCTTGTCTGAGCTCTCCTGCAGTATATGCAGCCCCCTCCCCCACACACACTTTGGAATAGGCATCGGGGGAAGAAGGACGTGGAGAAATAATATGGTTCTCTTCTTCCTCGCTCCCTCCGATCAGTCCTGATAATCGCAGCTCTCACAAGTTCTACCTGGAGCTAACATAGGGTACAAGGAAAATGGGAAGAGAGGTGAAAGAAGGAAAAACAGAAGAGATGGATGAAAGACCCAAGAAGGGAGTGGGTAATAGGAACACAACGGCAGTTCCCACGCATCAGCGTTAGGCACAGGAGGCGTCTGAGGGCTGCTGCAATGGTTTGCTAGGGCCGCCATACAAAACACCAAACCCTGGGTAGCTTAAACAATACGAATTTGTTTTCTCACAATGCTGGAGGGTAGAAGTCCAAGATCAATGTGTTGGCAGATTTGGCTTCTCCTAAGGCTTCTCTCCTTGAGTTGGGAGAGGGAAGGGCCACCTGCTCGCTGACCTCGCGTGGCTGTGGCTTTCCTCTGTGTGCCCACATCCCGCTGCCCCTCTGCGGGTCCCAGCTTCCTCCTCTTACAAGACTCCAGTCAGGCCCTGGCCGGTTTGGCTCAGCGGTTAAAGCATCGGCCTGCGGTCCAGAGAGACCCGGGTTCCCTTCCCACTAAGGGCGCGTACCTTGGTTGCAGTTTGTCCCCATGTGGGTGGCAGCCACTCGATGTGTCTCTCTCACATCGATGTTTCTCTCTCTCTTCCTCTCTCCCTCCCACTCTATCTGAAGATAAATGCAAAAATGTCCTTGGGTGAGGATAAAAAAAAAATAGACTCCAGTTAGATTGGGTTAGGGCCCACCCTAATAACCTCATTTTAACTTAAATATCTTTTCATTTAGGCCCTGTCTCCAGTACAGTCCCATTCTGCGGTGCTAGGCTTAGAGCAATGAATCTGGTGGGAACATAATTCAACCCCTGACACACGCAGTCGGCCCTCGTTCATCGCGGTCAATCAGTTCCAGACTCTACTGCGATAAACGAATTTCCCCGAAGTAGGGTTCTTTATTTATACAGTCGTCCCTGCCACTTCGGGCTTCGACGTCCGTGCGTCACTCTGTCGCGGTTTTTCAGTATTTGATAAAACTGGGATAGCCTGACGCCGAAAGTCGAAGCGTGAAGTGGTGGGGGGGGGGGCTGTACTTTTATTTATGAGCATCTTCTGCTTTTAGGCACGTGTGATATCAGAAATCTGTAATAACCATACGGCATGAGTGCTGGAGGAAATGCTGTTAAAAGATAGACTGAGGCACAGGACATGTTTCAAGAGTTCATTCGCGTGAACATGGATTCTGGGCAGAGAAAGCAGAAGCCGTCAGGACCCTCCGCCAGCAGGAGCTCGGGACAGGCCTTGGTAGAGCAGAGACAGAAGCAAAGCAAGGAAACGATTTGATTGGCTGTAGCTTGAGCAGTTGCCTTATTTGGGAAAGCCTGGGGGGTCGTGATTGGTTGTCTTAAATGTTGTTTTCTCAGGTACAGGTATATGTACAGGAATAACTCTGGCTCAGGGTTTAGTTTGTTTACATACGTTACCAAGGCTCTAGAGCAGCGGTTCTCAACCCGTGGGTTGTGACCCCTTTGGGGGTCGAACGACCCTTTCACAGGGGTCGCCTAAGACCATCGGAAAACACGTTTCCGATGACGATTCATAACAGTAGCAAAATTAGAGTTATAAAGTAGTAACAAAAATAATTTTATGGTTGGGGGTCCCCACAACATGAACTGTATTAAAGGGTCGCGGCATTAGGAAGGTTGAGAGCCACTGCATTAAAGCCATCTGGGGCTCATGGCCTCCTTGTTGAATTACTTGGACACAGTCAACAATGCTCGTTGGCTCTAGTGAATCACTCAGCTGACCTGACTCAAGTTCCTTACCTAGTCAGTCTCCCAAGGTGAGCCCCTTGTCGGCCGGGGGCTTCCTCCCAGCCGTTTGTTGGAGACCTTCCAAAGCCTCAAGGTGAGGCTGCTTTCTCCACCGAGCCTCCAGGTTTGTCTGCATCATAATTCTGACCATGACCTCCTTGAAGAGTGGGCCATTGCCTCTCCTCTCTTCCTGTAAAGTGACAGATGACACATGAGACATTTCTCTCGTCATGTTTTGTGAGAGGCACGTTTCCCTCAAAGCTCCTCTACTTTAAGGGGGTCTTTCCAATTCGTGATCTGCACCAGAGGGCCTCGCCCTCACCGCAGAGGACCTCAGGGGAGCACTACATGGGCTCCGCACTGGCATCCTCAGGTCACGCAGTCCCCTGGGAAGCCGGACCGCCTCCCCGGCTGCATTCGGTGACTGAGAGCAAGCAAATCCCTGGTGACAAGGTTGGGGGCGGGGGTGGTGAACAAAGTCCTCAAGGGAAAGTTATTCTTTCCAAAAAGGCCCTAAAACACATGAATATGTAATTGCCTCCACTTTAGAGAGAGGTGACATTCAATATCCCCGTTCTAGAATACATGAATGGGAATTATGTCACATTGTTAATGAAGTTTCCATTTTAGAGCACTTTATTGATTTCCCGGTTTCTTTAAATAGTAAGATTTATGCATTTCTTTCTGCATTGATAGTATAACCTAATTGGCAAAATTATGATATGTGTATATATTATGTAATTAAGTGGTTATGTAAAGTCAGTAGAAATTAATGGATATATTCATTCACTTAACAAGCTTTTAGCCAGCTTATTCCACAGTCTGGAAATGGGACCAAACATTAGGAACACAAAAATGAACAAATCCCTGCCTGGGGAAGAGGGGAAAGGTGAAGAGACGTACTCTAGAGAGCTGGTCTCGTTTGACTCATGCATGACAGTCACCTAGGGGGCAGGTTCAAGCAGATTGCTGGGCCACCTCCCATCCCCCACTGCCCAATGCCCTAGTTTCTGATTCAGTGGGGCAAGAAATTGGCATTTCTAACAAGTCCCCTGGTAATGCTGCCGCTGCTGAGGGACCACACTTTGAGAACCACTGATCTAGTGTTACAAATGTTGGGGGGCTATGGAAACTCTGAGGAGGAGTCCCCAGTATTGGCTGGAGGGTGAGGGGGTTCAGAGAAGATTTCATAAAAAAGAAATAAGTTTTAAAGGACAAGTGGGGAAGGGGAGGGAGGGGGCTATTGGGTTATGCCAAGTACATTTTGTTCTAAAAGACAAAGGGAGAAAGTACATATGGTTTGAAAAAGAACAGAAATAATTCCGTTTGGCGAGGATGAAGTTTGAGTTTGAAGTCGCTGCGGGAGACAAAGCTGGGGAAATATGCAGGCCTAGAGCCACAGCTGCGGGCCCTGTGTGAACACTGTCCTCTTAGTGGCCACAGACCCCTGAGTGTCCAGAGCTGAGGCTGGAAAACAAAAATGTGTTCCGAGAAAAGGACCCTGGTAGAATTCGGCCAGTTAGCTTTCTTCAGAAGAGGCTCCTTTCCCGAGCCCAGCACAGGGCTCTCCAGTCTTTTGGAAGAAACCTTGTCATTTCTCTGAAGTGACCGACTCACTGGAGGAGACAAGAGAGGAGAAAGGTGTGTCGTTTGCATATAACCTGAACTGGGTGGGGGGTTGAGTTTTTGCTATTAACACATGACATTCAGCATGATACAAGAATTGTCTCATTATGGTTGGCTCTTGGAAAACCCTAAGCTTCACCCACCTCTGATGGCCTCCTGGTCACTCAGAGGGGAAGGGTGACAGGCCTAGGAAGGAGGGATGGGGAGAGGGGGACACCCTGGCAGCACAGGAGGTGATGGAGTGTGCTCCGTTCCTCTTTCCCTAGGGGAAGATGACGACGACGACGAATGCGGAGAGGAGAAGCTGCCCTCGTGTTTCGATTACGTGATGCACTTTCTGACTGTGTTCTGGAAGGTCCTCTTTGCCTTCGTGCCGCCGACAGAGTACTGGAATGGCTGGGCGTGTTTTATCGTCTCCATCATCATGATTGGCGTCCTGACAGCTTTTATTGGCGACCTGGCTTCCCACTTCGGCTGCACCATTGGCCTGAAAGACTCCGTGACTGCGGTCGTGTTCGTCGCACTGGGAACTTCAGTACCAGGTAGGCAATTCTTTTGCCTTATGACCTTATCCTGCCTAACAAGTTCAAGGACTGTGATAACAAACCAGGCCTCTGAAAAGCAAGAGCCCAGAGATATAAATAATGTCACTGCCGGAACATGCTTCCAGGCTAGAAAGCTGGTCGGTATCATGATGGTGACCGGAAAGTGTTCCCGAAGGGACTGCATGCCCTGCGTGGGGAGAGCAGGTTGATTGGATGGATAGACTGATAGAGAGCGCCCCAGTACAATTAGCCCTTTCCAAAAGACAGAAACAAAAGCAAAAGCAAAATTACAGAATCATCCTCAAGAACAAAATTTCTGTCTTTTATAGAATTATTAAAGTTTGGATGATTTCCATGAAACTCTATTCATTGGGTAACTAAGATCAATACTTATGGAAGAACTGACACACTATTCTCTTCACCCAAGTGTTAATGGGAGTAAATATAAAGAGGCATACTTTGATCAGGACTAAGTACACATTTCATGGGCATCCTCATGCATCCCTGCAAGCTGAACGTGTCTTCCAGCCCACAGCTGGAGCTCATTATGGTTCCTCAGACTGCTGAGTAAGACATCATCCTCCCAGACACGACATTGGCAGCAGTAATTTCAAACTTTGGTGGGCATCAAAATGACCTGGAAGCTTCTTTCAAAGAGACAAATGCCCGAGACCCACCAGCAACCTATGGAATCAGATGATCCAGGGCCCAGAAATGTGTGTTTTGAGCTCACAGGTGATGCTGGTACACATCAGAGCTTATTGTAACGGATGTTCCCTTCCCCAGCACTAGTCAACATCTTGACAGGTATACAGCCTTAACTCTGAGTGACCCACATTCTCTACCAAGGTCAAGGACAAGTGTCACAGTCTTGGACCTGGGGGAGAGGCAGGGCTTGAGGGGAAGTATGGCCCTGTTGATGGTACCATTTCAACGTTCCACACTTACCGCAGCTCTGATGAGCGCTGTGATTTCTAACACGTGCCATAATTGGCAACCTTGGCTTTTGGTTTTGAGTCTGAAAACCAGTCCAGTTTAAATCATGTCTGTCTCTTCACTGGGATCCTCTAGTTGTTTTACACTCAGATACTTATCACCTCAGTGACTGAATACACGTTATTTAACTTCTCTGAGCCTCAGTTTCATTTTTTTGTACAATCAGGATGACCTGATTTTAACTTGCAGAAATGTGGTAAGGACTGGAGAAAACACCTGTAAGTTCCACATCTTGTAAAGCGGATGAGACATAGAAGGAATTTAATACAATAGTAGCTCTTGTGATTGCTTATGCTGCATAGCTTAGGAGGATAACCAGGGATGAAGTGTCCAGGCTTATACTGGTCGGCCATCGCATGTGGTGCCACCCAGCTGACCAACCGTGTGGGAGTCCTGATCCAGCCGAGCGGGGGAGGGGCCCGGGGACGCAGGACGTGCTGTCCCTCCTGCCTCAGAGAGCAGGGCTATGCACCGCCTTCCAGATGACTGCTCTTGGCAGAGCGGAGCGGGCTGCCTCTCAGCTCAGCTCTGTGCTTGCAGCTCCACAGTTGGTCTTTATTTTGAACTTTTTCCAAATAGGAGCAGAAATTTACCAACTGGAGGAAAATTGTAAAATATGCATATTTGAAGTTGCTTTGTTTAGAGAATATATATACAACTAAAGGAACCAAACACCATGGTTATCCATTGCTCTGTGGTTATTATAGGAAGATGTTTTGAGGTCTACTTTGCCTAAGGCTTAAATTACTGTATCAAATGGTGCCCACATTAGCACCATTCGCTGTGGGTTTAACCCTTGAGGAGAATATGATCAGATTTCTATAATGAAGGCAAAACTAGGTCTCTCTTCAGCTATTCAAAGGCAGGAGTTGGTCCTCGCAAATGGCATCTCTTGCTTTCAGAAGGAGTTTAAACAGGTTTTTCCTACATTGACTCTTTGTTCCAAAATATGCATTGTTGTTGTTTTTTAATTTCTCAGCTCCTCATCCTTATACCTCAAAACTGGCTCCTTTTCCTATACAATCTTCCCAAATGGTTGTCTGCATCTTCTGGGTTAATGCTTTTGAATAGCGTGCATACGATTAAAAATTATTTTCCTGTAACATAAAATGTGAATTACAGTAAACCTCAGTGTTTGCATGAGTCACTTGCTCTGTCACTAAAACCAGCTCAGGTCCCGGAGAGAGGCATTAAGAGGTAAGAAAGCCTTTTGGGGAGAATATGACAACATCATTTGTTGTCAAAATGGTTTCCCTGCACTGCCGTAAATTCTTCCCATTGGGACACAGATTTCTTTGCTCTGTTATTGGGAGAATTCTTGTAATTTGTTGCTATATTAACTGTACAGCATGCTCCCCAAACAATATAATCATGGTAATCGCAAATAATCATATCTCTATAAACAGACTTTTATTTTCAAAAACAGCTGTGCAAATTGAACAAGATGCTGAATGAACGTAATATTTCTGACTTTTCAATGCTGGTGATTCTGAGTAGTGCTTTATCTTTTTTTTTTTATATATCCTCACCTGAGGACATTTTTTGACATTTTGTTCAGATAGAGTAGGAGGGAGAGAGAGAAACATCGACGTGAAAGGGACACATCGAGTGGTTGCCACCCACACGACCAACCAGGGCTGGGGACAAACTGCAACCGAGGTACGCGCCCCTAGCGGGAACCGAACCCGGGTCTCTCCAGACCGCAGGCCAATGCTCCAACCGCTGAGCCAAACCGGCCAGGGCTGCTTTATCTTTTTTAATCCTTACCTGAAGATATTTTTCCATTTTAACTTCAGAAAAAGTGGGAGGGGGAGAGAGAGAAACATCGATGTGAAAGAGACACATAGATTGGTTGCCTCCCACATGACCCTGGACAAACCGCAGCTGAGATACGTGCCCTTGACCGGAATCGAACCCGTGGTGCTTTGGTCCTCAGGCCGATGCTCTAACCACTGAGAAAACCGGCCAGGGCTCTCCTGACTTTTTAAAAAAATTCTGTTGTTGCTAGATGACAAAGCCCCCTGCTGCAGGTGGAAGAAGGACACATCCTCTTTGCTTACAGCCGCCATCCAGTGGCATCGGTCCTGGAGTCCAGCATTTTCTCTAGGCTGAGACCGTGGCGGTTTTCCTAACATAGAAGAACTCCTGACTAGTGCGCAGTACACTGCTGCCCCTCTCTAGGTGAGACTCTAACCCTTAGCCTGTGATCGCCTGAAGGGCATTGGAAACCTTCCTTGTCTGAAGGCAGGATTAAAGATCATTTGAAATATTTTTTACCATATTGCTCAAAATCCATGAGAAAAGGAGCTTATGACTTTCTAGGTGAGACACAGCCTCTTCCTCATACCAACTGGTGGCAGGTGCTCATTGAACCTACTGACAGAGAAAGATTCCTGCGGGTCTTCACCCCCCACCCTGAGGTATGCATGAGGGAGTTTAAAGACCCATACAGGTTAGTAAAGAAGGACCTGCTTTTCCCCAGTGACCGTTCACAGAGCTACCTGTCTGGAGAAGAGTCCTGGACAGTTTCTTTCCACCTCTGCGCATGTCTTGTACTCATAAACTTTTGAAAGTGTGGCAGCCATATGATTAAAATGTTCTTATATAACATGAGATACGGATTGCAGTTGGGGTGAGCCAGAGCCTGGTCTCCAGCCCTCTTCTCGGTCCAGGCTCCCTCCCTGCACCATCCCGTCCGTCCCCATGCCTTAAATGCCATCAAGATGCCGATGCTGTCCAAGTGTGCATCTCCAGCCTCGACTTTCCCCTGCGCTCCAGATTCATATACCCCTGCCTTCCCTGTACACGTGCCAGATGTGTGATTTGCAGCTCAGAATTACCATGTCCAAAATAGAACTGTTGATCTCCACTGCCTAAGCACCTTCTCCTTCAACGAAACCATTTTTTTCCCCACCTTGCCTTTCTCTGGAAAACAGTACCATCATCTGCCCAGGAGTCTTCGGTTGCTTTTCCTCAGCCCCACAGTCTATAGGTCCTGCAGATGTTTCCTCTAATGTATATCTTGATCGAACCTGCTCAGCTGTCTCCCCTTCACTACCCTCCTGGTCTGGACAGTAGTTCTCTCTCTCTCAGACCCGTGCCGTAGGCTTCTGTTTGTCTTCATGCTTCTGCTACAGATCGTTTCATGATATAAATCCAGCCACATTTCAAGGGCTTCCTGTTTCACTTACGATAACCTTGAAAAGCGTTGCTCTGGCTTATAAAGACCCGTGCGGTTCGGCTCTGCCTCTCTTTCCATTGTGTTCCGTTGTGTCTTTCCACTGTTCCTCAGCCCTCCTGGCCCTGGTACCGTCCTGTTCCTTTCTCGGGGATGCAAGAGCTTTCTAAACTGCTCCTTCCCTCATTTACACAAGACTGGCTCTTTGTCTGCTTACCTCTCCTCTTCAATGTCCCTTCTTCAGGGAGACCTTTCCTAACTACACAGTGTGAAGGGTCAGCGCGTTCCTCTGTATTATATCCCCTATTTTCTGAATGTATTACTTTCTGGATTTTTTTGGTTTATCTAGTCAAATAAATATTATTGTCTAACTCTCCTCACTGAAATGTAAACTTCATGGGAGCAGAAACCTTGCCCATTTTTTTGTCTCTGTGATATCCCTGGCTGCTAGAATAATGCCTAGCTAACACATAAGTAATGAAATTGTGTGTGTGTGTGTGTGTGTATTGTGTATATAAATGAATGTACAAATAAGTCATTTACACATTAGTAAGAGTTGGTTCAGTCAGACTGCTTTCTTCCTAGAGACAGCTACGAATTACAGTTATGACAGAGGGAGATAAACAGTAGATAATTCTATAGTGTGGCTCATGTATGAGGAATAGAATACATCTGAGGAGGGCATTATATTACGAAGGGGCAAAGGTAACTTAAGAACAGCAAGAAGCTTAGCACAGAAACATTCTTCCTCTTGCATAATTTTAACTATGGTGGGAACTTTGATGAAGAACAAGATGTTATTTCTTGCCTTTATTCTTTTCTCGGCAATAATCACTGCTTCCAAGAACTGAGACTGGTACTTTTAAAACTTTAGGCATTCTCTGTGGAGTGCTAAATAGGCATTTTTTAATAGCCTGGCATGGGTTTATACCTATGTTATATCACATGACTTCTGTGGAATAACAGTTTCAAATTTCAAGAGAAAAGAACAATGTAAGAAGGAGCATTTGGAACCCAGCCTTTTTTTATGTGAGGACCACCTGTCGTGGCATATTCTTTTTGCTTACAACTATTTACTTGGGTGAAACCTGGGTATGTTAAGTCAGGACATTCCAGTTTCTATACCAGGTTCCAAATATAGATTGTCCCTTTATTTCTTGCTCCTATTGGATTCAGAAAAGTAAGAATCCTTCCTTAATTACACAGCAAACTCTTAGGTGCTGGTGAGTTAGCAATTTGTCTCCCTCCCTAAGCCCTGCCTCGGTCTTTCTCCACACATCTGTCGGATGGAGCTCGTGCTGAGACTGCATGCTGCTCCCTGCACCTTCCCTTCACCAGCGTTTACTCCTGGGGCCAGAGCAGTGTGCAAACTGAGTACTAGGCTGCCCGTAGCCTCTGGCATCGTCAGACTTTCTGTGGGCTTGGAGTGTTTGAAATATCTTCTGGATTCCGTCAAGGAGGAATCATTTTACGCTAGAGATTTTAAGGCAGGATGGGAAAAGATATAGATGACTTTATGATTTTTATTTTTTTATTTTTTGTAAATAGAAACATAAAAAAAAATAAACCTTTGTTTTAGAGAAAATACATGTCACTTTTAAATTACATCATCTGCTGCCCGGCCTGTGTGGCTCAGTGGTTGAGCATTGACCCATGTACCAAGAGGTCCCAGTTCGATCCCTGGTCAGGGCACAGGCCCAGGTTGTGGGCCTGATCCCCAGTAGGGGGCACACAGGAGTCGGCCAATCTCTCATCGATGTTTCTATCTCTCCCTCTCCCTTCCTCTCTGTCTCTAAAATCAATACAGAAAAAGAATTTTTTAAATTACATCATTTCCAGACTTCCATCATAGGAAGAATTTTATATATGACTGGTTATACTAGCTGTTTACTTAATTCTCTTAGCAAAGTGCTCATGACTAGACGAGACAATAGAGACACAGCTGTGCACCTGGATTCAGGAAAGCAGACTTCTAACCACTATTCATTGTGTGGCTGGAATCAATTTATTGACGCTCTGAGATTTGGTTTTCTTGCCTATAAAACAGGCATAATAAGGCATGGCAATTTAAACAGAATTAATGATAGGATTAGCAATATGGATCTCGGAGCATTTTATCAACTGACAAATGGTATAACATGCAGGAAATAATTATCATTATTTACACTGAGATCAACTCTCAAAATGTCAACAGGAATAGAAACCATAAGAAAATGAGAATGAATGGGAAAAGTTTTATGAGCAGAGAGAGAACTTTTTTTGTCCTTTAGACTCTTCTTTTGGAAATAAGATTTTCTCTTTGTCACTGTGCTTGATAGCATTATATTATTTGTTTATGTGACCAAAAAAAATATCATTAGCTATTGATGGTTTAAATTTTTCATCTTTTAATTTCCTGACTTCTAATTGTTCTGAAGCTGAGATATTCTAGAGTATATTTAAGTTCATTACAATGTATTACATCTGCTTTGCCTCTCAGCGGATGCTAAAGTAACTCCACTGGCTGTGCAGGTTGAGTATTTCCATCTCAACGGGTCACCATAATCTCAGTGATACTCCTGACGCATACAGGGTACCACACCCACGGGGGTACACAGAGCTGGCCCGGTACAAAGGCCACTTTATAGTATATGAGATTGAGCACCAATATCCTTAGTTACATGGGAAAATTAGGGCTCATAAAGAATATGTGATTTGGCCCTGGCCGGTTTGGCGCAGCGGATGGAGTGTCAGCCTGTGGTACAGAGAGACCCGGGTTCGGTTCCCGCTAAGGGCATGTTCCTCGGTTGCAGTTTGTCCCCGGCCCTGGTTGGTCGTGCGGGTGGCAGCCACTCGATGTGCCCCTTCACGTCGATGTTTCTCTCTCTCTCTCTCTTCCTCTCTCTCCCTCCCACTCTATCTGAACAAAAAATGGAAAAATATCCTCGGGCGAGGATTAAAAAAAAAAAAGAAGAACATGTGATTTGGCCCTGGCCGGTTTGGCGCAGCAGTTAGAGCGTCGGCCTGCGGTCCAGAGAGACCCGGGTTTGGTTCCCGCTAAGGGCACGTACCTTGGTTGCAGTTTGTCTCCCGGTTGCAGTTTGTCCCCAGCCCTGGCTGGTCGTGCGGGTGGCAGCCACTCGATGTGTCCCTTTCACGTCGATGTTTCTCTCTCTCTCTTCCTCTCTCTCCCTCCCGCTCTATCTGAACAAAAAATGGAAAAATGTCCTCATGTGAGGATAAAAAAAAAAAGAATATGTGATTTGCCCATGTTTAGTCCAAGTTTATATCGATAATAAATTCTGGACTCCATAGTATCTCTCTTTCTCATAATCTAGTACTTAACCCCTCTATCATTCCACTTTGGATTTATTTTTAAGATAAGCATTGCATACAGTCTTTCCCATATATCTCAGTTTTTGGAAATGACTCATTTCCCTGTTTGCTTCTATTTTAATATTTTCCACTTTTAAAGCATGCAACAGTGAGTTCATACTTACACTCGTTGAGGTCAGGCATAATCATCATTCCCTTTGACATGGAAAACAGCTAGTATAGTGCGTACTTCAAAAAGTTTCAGAAGTGAACAAAAACCTATTTCTACAGCCATAAACACTTAGCATTTCTTCCCTATATAGACCCAGAGACATAGAAAGGAGTATGGTTCAGACTGACAAACCTCAGAGGAGGGGTGGGGGGGGATGGATGAGATGAACCAAAGAACTTATGTATATGTGTGCATAACCAATGGACATAGACGACAATGCTGGGGGGAGGGGACAGGGTGGGGAGGAGAGTGTTTAGGGGGGGGAAAGGAGAAACATCTGTAACAAAAATAAATTAGTAAAAATTGAGAAAAAACTTTTAAGCACTTGGACAACTAGAAACTTGTTGAAACATGTCCGGCTCTGACCTAGCTGGTGAAAGCAGAATGCCCAGCTAATCCTGGTCAGCACAGCCACGCGCCGCTGGTGGAAATGACCATGAAAGGAAGTCTGGTCATTCTGGGCCCAGACCACAGCTGCCTGGGGGCGCACTGGTGACACTCTCCCAGTAGTTACGTTCGGCAAAGATTTAGGGGAAACCTTGGAAATCATGCCCCAGTCGTTTGGGTCTCAAGCATCACTGGAGATTACTGTCCCAGGCGTCTCTCAGTCCACCCCTTCCTTAACCACAGAGGTGGGGTCGGAAGGGAACACAGCAGCACCCCACCCAGGATGGACATTCTTCTTAGGGGACATTGTACCCATTCATTCTGAGTTCCCACGGTCATCTGATCTACCGGAAAGAACAGCAGGGAATCACCCGCCCCACGTACCAGCTGTATGACACCCAAAGGGGCAGCTCAACTCCTCCAGCCTCAGTTCCTGAACCTGAGTTACAGGGATGTGAACATCAGTGTCACAGAGTTGTGGTGAGGATTACACAAGAGGGTCTCTATCGAGTCCCCAGCCCAGGGCCTAGCATATAGCTGATGCTCAAAAAGAGTTCGCTCTCTTTTCCCTTCTGCTTCGAGGGTCTGAGGAATGGGTTAGGCCTCCCGGGGTCTTTTGCTCAGCTACTTTGCAATAATTGAAAAAACAGAAAAGCAAGAAAATTCTCAGACCATCTTCATTATTACCCTGTCAGAAATGAGGTGGACAGCCCCCCGTGTGCTCCTGTTTCCTGCAGTTTCCCTGTCTCTCCATGAGCTTCATCCTCTGAACCTTGGCATTTCGGCTCAGAAAACTTGGTTGAAAAGGAAGTACCCTAGCTACAGAGTGCACACATGCATATTTCATTGGATGATTAACATTTCACATCAACTTAAATGGAGATAAAAACAGAATTACTTTACTCTGAGCCAAGATCTCCTGATGGCTCTGGTGTCCGTCCCCACAAGAGATCCTAAAGGGCACGTACTTTTTTTTCCTGGAGAATCCACCAGGCACTCAGTTTCTTTGTCACCAAGAAAGGTCAGGACGGCTGAAAATGAGCCCTCCGATCTATAGGCAGGCCAAGAGGCAAAGCCACCAGGGACAGGGTCCGGGAGGAGCGCAGGTGGCCTCATTGCTCAGATGACTTTCCAGGGGACGTTGTTCTCACCCCACGCCAGTGAGGAGCTGTCTGGAGGTAAAATGCCCGGCACACTTTCCCGTGAATACCTGATGTCACTGGCCTTGAAGGAGGCCCACAAAAGCAAAAACTGACAGGGACAACAAAACAAGGACAAAAACTAGACACTAGATTTCCCAAGATTTGCTCCATAAATGGCACAGAACTGCCTGTTACTCGCAGTTGAGAAACACTGGGAACAGATTTATGCAGCAGCCTGGGAGCATTTGGTAGAAACCTGGGAAAGACACATGATGTCAATCTACCAGGAGGGGGTCGGGGAGGAGGGGTGCTCAGCCTGTGTCCTGAAGTTCCGCAGAGCCAAGGATAAGCGCCCCAGTTCCGCACCAGCCCCCTCCATGCATTCCCACGGAAGTCACAATGTAAGGAAAGGGGAGCTAGGAATATTTCATTCCCGTCTCTCTCTGGCCTTCTCGCATACTCCAGGTCAGCCCGAGCAAGGACACTTGGCAGAAACATGCGTACAGGTGTGTGTATGTGTGTGCATGTGTGTTGTTTGAAGAGCTAGTGTGATGAATGCGTGATGTGTATGCATGTAAATGTCCTCTTTTTGGTCTCGCGTGTACTCTACAGGGATCCAGCAGCAGTGTCGTGAACGCATCCAGCCGTGTTGCCCGTGGCGGTTAACAGGATGTGGGTCTCTAACAAGTGACTTTTAATTGCTGAGATGATGACTTTCACATTTCTCCCCTTCCACATTTGCACATAAGATAATGAAAATGAAAATTTTCCAAGACCACTATTTTGTTCTTTGTCTTTGTAATTCAGGCCTCAGCCTGCATATTTAACAACTTGATTTGAAGTATAATTTACTTACCATAAAATTCACTCATTTGAAGAATATAATTCAGTGATTTTTTTTTTTTTTTAGCCAATTGTGTTGGGCCACCATTACCCCCACAGTGTGAGAACATTTCATCACCCCAATAAGACCCCTTTGGGCTACTTACAGAAAACCCCCACTTCACATCCAGCCCAGGCCCCCACTAATGTGGCTCGACTGATTTGCCTTTTCTCCATTTTCCAGAAAGACCAATTTTAATATACAAATGTCATAGATTTGTCACATGATAGTAATTGTTCTTACTCTAATAATACATAATGTTAAGAACTTACCATGGCTTCCATGACATTTTTAAATAATTTTTTTATTCATCACAAAATCTCTCTAGAGACATTCCCAAATTACAAGTGTAAGTAAAATATATTTGGTATTCAGCGTGTTGTACACCTATGGATTTTTATACCTTTTAAAACAATTTCACTACCCTCCCCTGACAGTAACCTTGGCTCATAGAATAGGAGTTGTTTGGGGAAATATCGTGCAATGGTCCTTAGAATTAGCTCTGTGAATCTTGGGGTAACAGCCCATGCTTAATGATATGTAAATGCTAAGTGTCCTTGGCCAGTTCAGTTCGTTGATCACAACACAGTGGTAAGGAAATGACTCTTATAAGTTCCGCTTCTTAGTCTCATACATGCCCCCGGCCTGTCACCCTGGATCAGTCTAAACCCATGGAAACCATGAGGCAGAGAGCAGAGACCAAGGCCATGCGCATGCTCTCCCTGCACAAAGAATGACACACAGTACGTTTAAAAGAAACAACATGGGCCATAAAAAAAAGCCCAACTTAACTGCCATGTCATGGGCACCGCATGGGCAGCAAAGTGCATGTAAGGCCCACTGGTATTTTTAGAAGAGAAGGCAAATAAAATGCTAACTCAATTTAAAAGGCAAATTCTACATGTGACTATAAAAGAATTTTAATATCTGTTGCAAATAGTGCATATTACAGCTATGAAATCATGCTGCTTGGCATTTATGCACGATGCCAGCTGGAATGCCCTCGTTATTCCTCAGCACACAGACTTCACATCCTGCCTTTTCCCAGGAACGAAGCATGAGCTCTGTGTGACTTGTTTATACTCTGCTTTATTCCAGAACAGGATTTAAAGCTGTAAAACCCTTCACATTATTCAGCCACCTTCTCTGGCACGTGACCCAGAACTGCTAACTCTATTGGCGACCGTATTTGTGGAGCTCAGCACATATAAATCCTGCGTTCTGTGCACCAGGAGAAAATGGCTTAGTTTGGTTCTATTATTTACAATCAGGAAATTACACGTTGTGTTTGTTTTCTTCCCTCCAAGCCCTCTGGAGCCCAGGGGGCTCTGGGGCACGGTCTGCGGCAAATTGCAAGCTATGATTAGGTTAGCTCGGTAAAAAATCATGGCTTGAGACAACAAGCAGGATTTGCTGTGGTTCTGAGCTAAAATGACTCCCCACTGGGGTCCGCAAATGGGCCCAGCAGAGGACTAATTGTACCTTTTCATCCCTGAGTTACCGTTGCAAAGCAACAAATAACCATAAATGTACAAAGGGCCGTGGAAATGTCCTTCTCTAAAGGACTCTCTGCATGAGGGTGCTTCAGGAGGCTGAAACATGGCAAACCCAAACCCCAAACAAGCCCCTTGTCAAACTGGAGGCCGTCAGCTCAGGCCGCCCAGAGCGGCCGGCGCTCAGTGCGAGGCTACATTAGAAGTGGCCACAGGTACTGCCTGCCCTTTGGTTGGTGCTTCTGAAGTTTCACTTTGAGGAAGAAAAGAGACAAACCTGACATCAGTGACTTCTGCTGTGTTAGGTATTCTTGTTCTCAGAATAAGGATCAAGCCCTGTCTTGTGCACCTGAGTTGAGACTACAGTGGAATATTAGTGTCAAGTAATATTCAGAATAATAAAAAAAAAAAATCGTCCGTGTTCCAACAGATGATTCCAACCACTAACTAAGAAGCCCAAACCGAGACCCTGACGCAACGTGGCATTCTTTATCATCAAATACTCAACGGACCTTCCCTCTACTAGTCATGAAGCACCAAAAAGGAGATTAATACCATTTTTTAAAAAATTAAAACAAAGGAAGGAGAATGGCACAATGGCAAGGCATAGGCTTAACAGCCATTCTGCATTGGTTTTCATTTACATTCAACAAACATTTCATGAGCACCTGCTAGGTACTAGGCCCTGATCTACATGGTGGGTGGAGGTGGAGAGATAAACAGTTTATGTTTAACACCATGAAGTTCACACTCCAGAGGGAGGAGACAGATACTTAAAAACATGACACAATTTCAGATAGCAATGAGGATGAACGTTGTGCAATAAAACAGGATTATGGAATCATGGAATAGAATGTGTATACATGGAGAGGCATCTTAATAGGGTGGTGTGACTGCTTGTACCACTAATCTTTGGCCAATTACCTAATTACTCAGACCTCTGGTTCTCCCGATGCAAACCTACTCAGGCAAGTCTAATCTTAGAAACTATGAGAAAATGTTAGTTTTTCTGGGTTCCACTTCAAACAATAATGCCTTTGAATTACATCAGGTCCTTGAATAATGTCCTTTCATTCTAAGTAATTTCATTATAACGTTGATGAGATGCCTCAGGAACTTAACTCTGTTTCTATCAGTTAGCCTATGGTAAAATTGGTTTCCTCATATGTTGTCTTGCCAAAGTCCCAAGAACCTATCGATGACCCTAAGTGAGGACTTAATGTGCTTGGTGTTTTCCGTCTCTGGCAGCTGGATGTTTATATAGCCTCCTCTCTCCTTACTAGCTAGTACCCAGTGCCCTGGGTTTTTGTCCACAACACCTGTTTGCCCCATCTAAATATTCCAGGTTAGTTATGACTTTGGAATATTCAGCAAATGCTCCACATTAAAGATCAGTGACTGAGATGATCCCATAAAGGTAGAGCATTTGCATTTAATGCTAGCAGTGTTGCAACAATAACCACATTTGCATAGCTTCATTGTTTAAAAAGTACATTTGTACAATTCACCTCTTTGATATCCACAGCAGCCCTGAAAGTTAGGCAATTTAGGTTATGTTATCAGATCCAGAGCATGGGGTGATATCTGGCAAGAACAGGATTTGATGAAGGATCCTGAAAATGAGCCTTCAGCGTAAGGACTTGGGCATCAGGGTAACAGAATGCGGATTATAATCCCACCTCACTCAAATTCCGTGTGACCCCTGGGAGCTTCAGTTTCCTCCCCTGACAAAATGAGGCTGATGGGACCGTTCATCTCAAATGTCAAGAAAAGCAGATAATATGACATCTGTGGCAGAGCTCTAAAAATTAGGATATTGTAAAAATAAGAGATATTGTCAAACGACTTTTATTAAGTATCTACTTAGAGCTGTGCTAGGTGCCGGGGAGACAGACAAGGACAAAACTTGACACTAGGGCTCAGCCTCATAGCATATTCTTAGCAGCTTGGATAGAGTCCCACACCTGGTTTCCTGGTTTTGCATTACAAATAACATCTCCAGGAGAGCCCACATACAAGTGATGAAAGACTTGGGTATTACACCCCTTCCCAGACATCTCAAGGGCACAGATCTCTTAACAAGTTCGCAGAAAGTATTTGTCAGGTCAAGTGAATACGCAAAGCAATTGTGAGTTAAAGCCAGTAAGACATACTGTTAGTAAATAAAATATAATGTTGTTGTAACACAAAATACAAAATTAAGAGAGGGTTTTGGCTTTGCTGTGCAGTCCCTCATTGCTTGACAGGAGTGGTGGGCAGGAAACTTAGACAAGCAAACATCTTCCCTCATAGCCCTTTTACAATCAGTGAAATGTGTTTTTTGGAAGAATTCTTGTTCCACTTTATGGCCTGTCCCAGGCACCTTCCTGACTCCAGACCCTAAGCCATCCCTGATGCCCAGGAAATGCTCTCCTCACACTTTACACCATTTGGAACACACCTACCCTGTATGTAGTATGAATGATGCCTTCCACGAAGTATACAACTACCATCAACATGACTTCTGAAACGACCAGAAAGGGCTAAAATCAACCCTTCATCCCTTCCCAGACAGACCCAGTCATTTATGTAAGACCACTTTAAAATGTATATTTAATAGCCTTTTAATAACGTATCATAAATAATACCTTCTTTTTAAATAAGAGAAAATCTCTTTGTAACAAGCAGAGAGTAAAAAAAGAAATCAGGCAAGCCCCACCATCCGTTTGCATTCTTGTATCTATCTTTCAAATTTTAAAATCCTGGGAAATTTAAATAAATTGCACAAAAATTTGTTTACAAAGACATATAAAATATTTATCCACTTTTTAATAAACTCAAACTAGGTATAATTATATCAACTGCTTTTTCACTTAGCAGTACGTTGTGAAATATTTGCTTTGTTAGTGTCCCTTACATCATGATTTTACCAACTGCACTGTTACATGAAATTGCACTTTATTTTACCAAAAGTAACGGACAGTTTGTTTCTAATTTCTCTCTAACATAAAAACTCTGTCCTTACCACCCCCATGTATAAACTTTCACACTGGTTCAATTATTTCTAAATCTTTAGAAGTAGGATTGCTGGACCACAGATTTTGTGGATTTTTAAGACTTTTGATAGACACGTATGGTTTTTGCACCACATGACTAATCCACAGGAATGAGTGAATGGGGCACATTCTACACCGAGGCAAGGCAAGGTTGAAGCAGAAATGCAAGAATTCTCATACCTTTCCGGAACCCCGCAAACCTCCCCTGTCCTTAGGTGTCACCTGCTGCCTCCAGTACCAGGTCGAAGTTTTATGCAGGGCTATTTTCTGCTTGAGTTGCACCTATTTGCCTACTTTTAATAGTGTTCATGTATTCCTGCACTTACAATGCACAGCAGTCCCTTCAAAGAGAGGACGTCTATGGGGAATAAATAACTGGGTAACTATTCACAGGGCAAAGGCACATGTTGGGTGTCTACAGTGTATTGTCCGGATCCATAGACTTAGCGCCACCCCATTCGAGTCCTTTGTCGCTCTTTAAGGCTACCTGGAGGTGAGAGTGGGTGGGGGGGGGGGGTCTTTTTTAATTCTCTCCTGATTTTTCTATCAGATCCTTCCCAGCTGCCTCTAGCTCTAGCCTGGCTTGGGTCCGATGGCTCTACCATCTCTAATGCAGGACTTGTAAAAAAGAGGAAGAGGATTTGAGAAGATTTAGATAGGATATGGATGTCCCATAAATAGAACAAAGCATAGAAGAAAGAACCAGGCTTCAACTCTAAGGAGGGTGAAGAGAGAGACAGAGAGAGACAGGTTAGTGGGAAGGAAGGAGAAGCAAGCTGGAGGACACCGGTTTGCGCAAGGCAGCCGCGGATTGTTTCTGAGGCGAGAAGTGACTTTTGGTTGTCTAATAACTGACCACTTGGCTTCGGAAAATGACAATTAATTCAGCTACTTCAGCCCCATAGCTGCCCTTCCTTTTCCCCTTTTCAAAATTAGCAAAATGTTGTGTAACTAAGTCCTACCCATGGTTTTATCCTCATGGACTTGGTATTATTAAAATAAAGGTTTATTATAGAAGTAATCAAATTATAGCTCAAAATTTAAAATATAAAAAGCTCGATGCTATTTTCAAACTAGGTTAGTTCAAGCCTATTTTTATGTGCTAGGAAGACAGTGTAAATGTAATGTCAGGAGAAGCCAGGAACTAAGGCATCAAAAAATTGTATCAGTCAATGATCTTGAATATTGTTCGAGCAGAACAAGAGGGCTTCCAAGAAGATAGCCCCTTCTTCATGTTTCTGATCCATGTGATTATAATATTTTGCTAAAGGAGTCAGGCTGATGTTTCTATAGAGAACAATTTATTCCTTTCCTTTCAAATCATCAGCTGTTTTAACATTGTACAGTTATAATCAGAGTTGAATATGATGAATTTTCTGGATATTTTCTTTGAACTCTTTGTCCGTTTTCAAATTGAGATATGTCAGTTTTCCAGTCTTTGTCAACACCCAGTATGCACATGGTCTCGAGCACAAGGTCCCAGTCAACACCCCACGTACGTGTGGTCAACAACATGATCGCCAGCTAAAGCCACCCTCCTGTGGTCTGAATCCTCGTTTCACCTCTTACTGGCTATACAACTTTGGAACATTTTCTTGTACAGGAGTCCCCCTTATCCATTTTGTTCTCCATGGTTTCACTACCCGTGGTCATTCACAGTCAAAATAGTAAAAGGATTATCCCAGAAAGAAACAATTTTTAAGTTTTACATCACACGCCATTCTGAGTAGCACGATGAATTCTCATGCCATCTCGCCCCCTTTCACCCAGGTTATGAAGAACTCCTTGGTTCAGCGTGTCTACACGGTAAAGGCTCCCCGCCCATTAGTCACTTAGCAGCCGTCTTGTATATCAGATCCATTGGCATAGTATCACAGTGCTTGTGTTCAAGTACCCTTATCTTACTTAATAATGGCTCCAAAGTCATGTGCATAACTTTTGTCACACTATATTGTTCATAAATTGTACCTAATTTATACATTAAATTTTATCCTAGGTATGTATATATAGGGAAAGAATACAGTATATATACTGTACTATCCGCCATTTCAGGCATCTGTCGGGGGTCTTGGAAGTATCCCCTACAGATAAGGGGGGACTACTATACTCTGGGATTCAGTTTTCTCATCTATAAAATGGGGACAATAATAGTACCTACTTCATCCAGTTATTTCATGGATTAAGTGAGAATCCATATATAATAAGCTCATAAATGTTAACTGTTGTTTTTGTCCTTATCACCACCCTCATTTTTGGACACCAAGGACAAACATATTCTCCCATAATCTTGCAAAAAGATTTATTAACCCTAAATCACCTAGCCAAGGAAACCATAATGAACATTTTAATATCATTAACATTTCCTTTGTCATCAGAAGAATCTGAAATATAAAAGGTAATATTTGTTGTACACCTGTTTTCTTCAGATATAATGCTAAGCCTTTTTGCATTACTTCTTTTAGTCATCTTTATAGCCACATAAATGGGGACGTTTGTTTTCCATATTTTACAGATGAGATATCAAAAGCTTAGGGAGCCGGTTTTGCTCAGCGGTTAGAGTATTGACCTGCGGTCCAGAGAGACCCGGGTTCGGTTCCCGCTAAGGGCACGTGCCTTGGTTGCAGTTTGTCCCCGGTCCTGGTTGGTCATGTGGGTGGCAGCCACTCGATGTCCCTTTCACGTCCATGTTTCTCTCTCTCTCTCTTCCTCTCTCTCCCTCCCACTCTACCTGAACAAAAAATGGAAAAATGTCCTTGGATGAGGATTGAAAAAAAACAGCTTAGGGAGGTTAGTTATCCTGAAGTCACATAGCCAATACATGGGTAATGGGATTAGGATCAGGTTCTATTCCATAGCTTAGTCTCCCTACTGCCATAATTAGATACGTTATTGAGGCCACAGTAATTAGGACTGGCCTTCTTCAGTGACAAGAGTGCTTACCCACAGAGTCACACACATTCAGGTGACCAGACCAAATCAGCCTCTTACAGTGGCCTCAGCTTACTAAATATCTCCATGCCCAGAACAATGATTAATTCACATGGACCAACTGGGAACTGCTCATCGTCCCGCTGCCTGTTCACCTGGTTGACCAGAGTCAGGAGACTTCACTCAAGTCAGTGAGTCAACCTCGTACCCCTTACTCCATTCGGTGCACATTGAACTTGCACCACTATAATTTGCATAAGCTTTTTTTGGAGGGGTTTGAGGGAGTAGACCAGCAAGATTCCCAAAGTGAAGGTACCAGATTTGCTGGGGCATACAGAATGTGGTCCCCTAAGAACCTCGTTCATCCAGGTCTCCAGAGAAAACCAGGTCAGAACACTGCTTCCTTGCTCCACACCCAGCTTTTTGGACCACGATCGGGAGGGGGAACAAGAGACCAAGCAGTTGAATAGAATAAGTACCATCTTAGATAAACTCAGAGTTCTTTCGAAGGTGTAAAATGTTTTTGTTGACATCAAAGTATTAGAACCAAGGATTAAAAACATTTTTTTTTCCATTTATTTTTAGAGACAAATGAAGGGAGAGGGAGAGAGAGATAGAAACATCGATGAGAGAGAACATCAATTGGCCGCTTCCTGCAGGCCCCCCACTGGGGGTTTTGCCCACAGCCTGGGCATGTGCCCTAACCTGGAGTCGAACCGGTGACCTCTTAGTGCAGGGGTTGACACTCAACCACTGAGCCACACTGGCTGGGCAGAACCAGGGATTTGGGTTGGTGGGAGGGAAGGGATAAACCACAGAGCTTATGTGCATGTATACGTAATCGGTGAACATAGACAACAAAGCTGGGATGGGGTGGGGGGAAATGAGGAGGAGGGTGTCAATGGGGGGAAAAGGAGAAGCATCTGTAACAAAAATAAATTAATAAAATAAAAATACAAAAAAAAAAGAAAAAATTTTAATGGACCCTATGAAGCTTGGGGTGTGATCAAGGAAGGAAAAATTTGGATCCTCTCTTGAGCATCTGTGAATATCATACTAAAAAGTAAGCCCATTCTGGATATGTTTAAGAGAGGAGTAGAGTATTATCTTTTGGGGTTTTTTTTTTTTCTTTTTTTTTTTTAGAATATCTATGAAATTACAGTTTGGAAGGTAGAATCAATAGCACTGTTGGTTTGTGCTTATTTTTTTCTCCGCCTTGTATTCCCTGAGAGGAAAACATCCCTGTTATTTTTCTCTTTTAATTAGAATTTATCTTTTTCATTAAATTTAAAATATACCGGGATTTTTTATTCATAATAGGAAACCTAATTCCCAGGGGAAACTCTGCAAAGTGAATTCGAGTTACTGTATATCAAAATGAAAAATAAGTTGTGTTTCTATAAAAAGAATGGTTGTGTTCTGTTGCTCTGTGTGTCGGAACTATTCCATACAGGGAGGTGCCTTGTCCTCATACAGATAATGGAATCAGGGCTGTGAGTGGTTCGTTAGTGGGTCTCAATCTGGTTGGGGGAGCTTTAGAAAACACCAGTGCTGCCCTGGCCAGTGCGGCTCGGTTGGGTGTCGCCCCTGCGCTGAACGGTTGCTGGTTCAAATCCAATCAGGGCACATGCCCGGGCTGTGGGCTTGACCCCTGGTAGGGAGCATGCAGGAGGCAGCCAATTGATGTTTCTCACATTGATATTTATCTCTCTCTTCTTCTTTCTCTAAAAATAAATTTTAAAAAGCATATATGAATTAAAAATGACTATCTAAAAAAAAATAAAACAGTGCTCAGACCCATCCCAGACAATGAAGCAGAAACTTGGGGTGTGGCTAGCAAGTTGGTATTTTTCATAAGTTGCCCTGGTGACTCTGATTTGCAGCTGGGGACAAAAATGAGCAGAAGCAGGTGTTCTGATCTGCCAACATGAGTTCTCTTGAGCTTTTTACTTACCTGCTGTTTCCTTCTTTTCTAAAAATAAGTCATGTCACCGTCTCCATTCCTTTTTCCTTCTCTTCAGGGACAACTTTTATGGGTAGAAATCTTAAATGTGTTTCCCTTTTTCAGTTTTTACAATCCCTCTCCTAACTGGTCATTAATCAATCTAGCATCTATAATTCCCTGATGTCTTAAACCTCACTTGGATCCAGCCGCTGTGGCTCAGTGGTTGAGCGTCGACCCATGCACCAAGAGGTCACCAGTTCTATTCCCGGTCAGGGCACATGCCCAGGTTGTGGGCCCGATCCCCAGTGTGGGGCATGCAGGAGGCAGCCAGTCGATGTTCTCTCTCATTGATGTTTCTATCTCTCCCTCTCACTTCCTCTCTCTCTAAAATCAATAAAGGAAAAATAATTTAAAAAAAACTCACTCGGAAGCCGAACAAGGACTCTTTTTCATAAGCCCGTGAAGCGAGTGTGTGCATGTAGTGAGGGAGTGTGATTTTCATACTTACTTGGGTAAATAAGTATCACAACTAAAGGCAAAGGCTTGTTAAGGTCCCCAGTGACAGCAGAACAATTAGCACATAAATAAGTAATATGTCCATGTGAATTGTTAAAGGGAAGACAAGAGTGCACAGAAGAGAAGAAGGCACGGGGGCAGGTTACACTCACCGTTACAGCAGACTCCTGCCTTTCAGCCACGGTAACATTGGGGCCTTAAATCAGTAGATCTCGACTTTTTATGGCCTGGGTTATACAGAATTTTCAAAATAAAGAATCTCTTTGATTTTTAAGAACAATTTTATGCTCTACTATATTTTTAAATGCAGAAGACCATAAAGTCAATACATCTGTAAAGGGTGTTATAACTCCCCAGAAGTTTAGAATCATTATGTCAAGTTAGAATTCCTTACCACAGATTGGTTCTCTTGGGATCTGGCTCTGATGTATTATAAAAATAGCAAATAATATTCAGCACTCATTAAGTGGATTCCGAGTGCTGTTCATGTTCTCGCATTTCCTTTGAAACCCTATAACGTAGGTAAGCTTCTTACCTGGCAAGTGGAAGAGCCACAATTCAACTAACTTAATAATTGACCTTCTCCCTTGGCCTTTCATAGTACACATGCTGGAACAGAGTTTTAAAAAAAAATAAGCAAAACATGACTTGAGTGGGAGGACTTCGGAAATAGCAGTGCCAGCTCCTCCACCAGCCCACCCAAGTTGTTTCATGAACAAATGACCACTATGTCCGAAGGCGGCACTGTCTCCCAGAGAATCAGCTGCTCCTTACCTCCCCCAATCAGCTGCCTCCCTAGAACTGAAGGCCCTCTTCATCCCAGCAAGGCCCCCGAACTGTGGGCACTTGGAGCAAGAGCATCTATTTCCATGTCTTAGAGCTTTGGGTCTCAAACTTTGGTGTACAAAATACCCTAAGACTCTTGTTAAAATGCACGTTTCTGTGTCTCTTTCCTCAGGGAGTCTGATTAAGTGGGTTGAGGGTGGAGCCCCAAATCATCATTTTTTAGCTAGGTTCTCCCAGTATTTCTGGTGCCAGTGATGTGCCAACTTGACTGACACACAGTGTTTGAAACGCAGCCATCGCTGCTCCCATTCATTCCATGTTTTCTCTCATGAAAGTGGATGGCTGGCCAGTATGGCCAATATGATTCGAAGTAAATAATTTTGCCAACACTTTGCATCTATTTTTAGAAGTTAAATGACTCTGTGCTGTGTGGTTTAATCTCTCTCTCTCTCTCTTTTTTTTTTTTTGCCATAATTTGATCAATGACAATAGCTTCAGGACTGGAGACCTACCTTTCTTTCTCGATTCTTCAAATATTTCATTTAGGTCATTCTTTTTTTTTTTTTTTTATCCTCACCCAAGGACATTTTTTTTTCCATTTTTTGTTCAGGTAGAGTGGGAGGGAGAGAGAGGAACAGAGAGAGAGAGAAACATCGATGTGAAAGGGACACATCGAGTGGCTGCCACCCACACGACCGACCAGGGCCAGGGACAAACTGCAACTGAGATACGTGCCCTTAGCGAGAATCGAACCCGGGTCCCTCAGGACCACAGGCCTACGCTCTAACCGCTGAGCCAAACCGGCCAGGGCCATTTAGGTCATTCTTTAAAAGGAGAAGATACTGTTTATTATTAGTCGATTCTGATGAAGCAAGGTGATCACAGACAAACCCCTACAAAAAAAGGAAAAGCACACCGAATCATATCTGTGGATTGAATCTTTTGCTGTATCCTGTGCAGCCCCCAACCCGTACAGTTATGGGGAGTCTTAGCGATGTTCTAGTCTAAATACTAGCTGCTGAAACCAGAACCTCGACAAGTGAAGAGTCAGGCCCAAGAACATACAGATCGTTAGCGGGGCCCAAGGTGTCTCCTTGACGTGGCTTCTCTCACTGCGCCACGAAGCCTGCACCCTGTGCTCCATCCCGTACGTGGTCAGTACTCACAGATGCTGGAGGGATGTAAGCATGCCCCCTCAGGCTGCGCTTCAGTTAAATCCCTGTCGGAGTCAGTTCCTGAGCACAAATCACTTGAGAGTTAATGGCCAGCCCCCAAAGTATGCTAAGAGTCAAGAATAAGACACATCGTCTGCGGTGAAACCCTTGCTCTAGACAATCCATAAATGTGCCACCTGCAGGACTGTTCTTACAGAAGACGTGTTTAAGGCTTCATCTTTATGTACCTATCAGGTTTGAGGAATTCAGGTAAAAAAAAAAAAACAATTTCTGCAGGGAAGGGAAGTGTGTCGACCTATTCCTGTATACCAACAGGATGCCTTGGCCAAGGTTGCAGATGGTGAACTCAGGAGAGGTCTACAGAGAGCAGTTATGTCCTGACTCTGTGATGTGTTCTTCAATTCCAGCCACACTGCCTCCAAACAGATCTTCCCTGTTATTGATTTACAGTCATGGGTGAGGAGGCAGGACTCTACGAGTAATCTAAAAATTATTAGAATTCAAGGTGGCAGTTAAAAGAAGAAAATTCTATTAGAAATCTGGCCTGAAGCATACTTGTAGGGAGATACACACACACATACATATATATATATACACAGTCATATGACTTAGTTTGTGCCAATCACAGTGGAAATCTCATTTATCCATGTTTGTATTTAATAGGCTAAGTTCTGAATATGATTGCAACCGTGGCAGTAGTTCTTTTGTGGGTTTACTTTGGGGAATGGCATTTGAACGGCTTTGGCCTTGTGCAGCCATAAGCAGGTTGTGGGCGTAGCATTCAGGGTCGGGCTCGACAGTGCCCAGAATAGGGCATGTGATGGGTTGCTCTATGCATTAAACAGCAAAGCAGCTACAGAAGGTGATTTTCAGAGATCCCATCACATTTCATTTGGAAAATGGAGTCGTCTCTGGTGGGGCTAAGGTTAATGGTTTGGATTTGCATGTGTTTCCACATTTTTTTTTTCATGGAGTTTGAACTGAAAACAAACAAAAGACCCAGGTAAATAAAACCAGCCAGACTCAAAGACGCCCCAAATGTGTTTTATTTACATGACAAGCTAGTCGCTTTGGCCACTAATGTTTAGGGAATCCAGAGAAAGGCATTTGCAAACAGGAAAGTATTCTTACAAGAATTCCCTTGGGATGTTCACAATAAGCTATTGAAAATGGCTTGAGGGAGGGAAAATCCCAACAGGCCCAAGCGTGTCCTCCATTTGAGGCAAAATGACTGGTGTAGGTGTTCAGAGGACCCTGGAATCTGATTTTACACCTCATTCCCTTCCGGCACTGTGGCAGAGTGCCACCCAGGACGCTGGGGTTTCTGCGTGGAGAGGGGCACCCAGAAAGTCCAGTGTGCCATGCACCACGGGCCAGGGGGAGGTGAGCAGCGTGGGGGGGCAGTGCCCCCACCGACACCCCGCCCACGGTGGCCAGCTGTTCACCACCAGGGGGTGCAGCAGTCAGATGGGCACCAAAGCACGTCTCAGGTGTCCTCGGCAGCAGCTCAGCTGTAGGCGGCTTTCTCCTGCCTCGGCCTCTGTTCTTTACTTTCCTTGCTCAGCAGCCTGTCCTTGAAAAAGGAAAGCAAACCAAGTTCATCTGCAGCAGCTCCTCGTAACTCTTCATAATGCCGTGTGGAAGACCATGAAGATTAGTCCTGCTTGGCTTTCACTCTCCGGCCCCTGCGAGTCCGACTGGGCTGCAGTGTGGGATCTGGGCGCACCAGCAGCGCCCAGCTGGAGGGGTTAGCAGCCTGCCTACACCCTCTCCAGCCTTGGCCCCTGACAGGAGAGCGTGGTGTGCGAGAACCCGCTGCAAAGTTCCTGAGTGACCTGAACCAAGAGGAAAGGAGGAGCCTCCCGGGAGGGGCCGTGGGGTGTAGACTGAGAATGTGCTCTGAAATCTAACAGATTTGGCTTCAGAACCCTTGTTCTCAGTCCAACAGCATGTCCCAAATTGTAAAGGAATAATGTCTGCTCCATAAGGCTAAGAGGGCTGAATGAGGTTATACATGGAGCATGTGTACAGCACAGAGAAAGCAGAGTTTGCCTCTTTGTACAATAGCAACTAAAACCTGGTTTCCATCACAGACAGCGATCAGAGTCGGTGAGGTGGGCCCTCAAGGTGAACCGGTTCCCTTTCGGAGAGAGGGTCATACCGCGGGTTCAGCCTCTGGAAGCCTGAACGGCCTCCCGGCTCACTGTAAAGCACAGGGACCTACAGGCTGCAGGCTGATATAAACTTAGATGCTCCATGTGTCGTTCCCATTGGAGATTTACGGAAGGATGGTAGCAACAGAATACCACCGAGGGGAGAAAGTAGCCCAGATATCATACAACTACAAGCATGCTCAGAGCACCCCAGGGATCTCAAGGGGGCCAGAGCACATGACACGACACCTGTAGCAATATCACACCTGCCATTACTAACTTTGCAAATCTGAGTTCAATTTGATAGTGATTCACATCTACTATAAAAGTACTGTGTGAGGTATTTTGCGGAGGCAGCCAGGACTTTGAGATCAGTAAGTAGATAATTGTATAGAGAAGAAATTGAGCATCTTGGAGGTTCTGTTTACATGGTTACTAAGGCGAGATAGTTCAGATCCTCAACTTTTAATAAACTGATCTAGCTGGCTCTATTCACAGTACCTTCCAAAACCACAAACACAGCTACTCTTGCTTTGCACCAAGAAACACACATCTTACATATTTTATGTTGACAATAGCTCTCTGAAGTGAGTGGCACTATCCCCATTTTACAGGCTAGGAAATCGAGACTGATTGAAGTTAAGTAATCTGCCGGGGTCACACATTCACTTGCGAAGGCGGGTTTGAGACCGCCTGGCGCACAGGGGCCCTGCGCCTGTGCTCTCCGCTTGGAGAAGTGGGGTCACTGCCGCCCTACTCCCTGTGCGCACCGCGACTCTCCCAGGCTCAGAAAGAGATGCGTGCAGGACCATTAGTGAACAGAGAACTTGAGGATGGTCGTTGGTACCCATGGCACAGTGGAAGGTAAGGTGGCACAAGGAACAAGCATTTGCCTTGAAGGCAGGAGGCCCGAGCCCAAGCCCTGATGTGGCTGCTTTCTCGCTGTGCCATGTTGCACCCCTTACTTATCATCTCAAGCCTGGTGTCATCACCTGAAAAGGTTCCTCCCCTCACAGAATATCACAACCAATGCAGTAATGTGGGCTAGCCTGTGCTTTCCCGTTCACAAGGCTCTGGGCGAATGCCAGCTATTCCTGTCACGCGCTTAGTTTCAATGCTATTGACTTGCTCTTGAACCTTGCAAATATCCCCTGACCCCGTAACTTTTTTATCTATAAACTAGAACTGATGATGCAGCATCTTTTAGTAATATCCCCCCGTAGCCGGAGTTTAACTTTAGTGACCACCTAGAATCCTTTGGCATGTTGTCAAGCCGGATTCCTGAGCCTCGTAACATTCACTCTTAAGAAGGAGCCCACAGGTTCCCGTGTAGATGAGCCATGATCACTCGGAAAAATGCTGCCCTGTAAGTTCAGTGTTACAAAGAACCGGGGTACCTGTGGGTAAAAAAACTTGACCAAGACCACCTGCAACCCTGAGTCCTCGAGTCCTGACATCTGGGTTCTGTTGCTCTGCCCACCCCACGGGGCCTCCAGTGACCGGCACACCCTGTGTGGTCACAGGGTCCCCACCCAGGTTGGATTCTGGAGTGCTCAGCTGCAGCTTCCCCCGCTCCACAGGTATCTTTCAAAGGCTAATCCGTGGCACTGCCTTTTTGTTCTTCCTCCGCAGACACTTTTGCAAGCAAAGTGGCAGCCACCCAGGACCAGTACGCAGACGCATCCATCGGTAACGTCACTGGCAGCAACGCGGTGAATGTCTTCCTGGGAATCGGTGTGGCCTGGTCCATCGCTGCCATCTACCACGCGGCCAACGGGGAACAGTTCAAAGTGTCCCCTGGCACACTAGCTTTCTCTGTCACTCTCTTCACCATTTTTGCTTTCATCAATGTGGGGGTGCTGCTATATCGGCGGAGGCCAGAAATCGGAGGTGAGCTGGGTGGGCCCCGGACTGCCAAGCTCCTCACATCCTCCCTCTTTGTGCTCCTGTGGCTCTTGTACATTTTCTTCTCCTCCTTGGAGGCCTACTGCCACATAAAAGGCTTCTAAAGGAACAATCAGATACAGTAAATTTATATATATATACATATATACATAAAAAAAATATGTACAATGAACAGAGGAAACTGACATTTGTCATGTTCTCTTACCTGCTGATGGAATCCAGCTTCAAGAGCATACTTACTAGGGCTGAAGTGAGAAACCATCACCTCCCATCCCCAGGGGCGTCGTCACATTGAACAAGGCGTGGAGGCAGGGCCATCTTTGCGGTTCGGCCTAGAAGGGCTGTGTTCTCTCCAGGTTCATACATCGTCCAGTCTTTGATTTGTTTTCTGTTTTGGCTTGTTTTCAGTGGGGGTTGGGAGGTAGTTGATGTTTGCCTTTTATTTTGTTTCATTTTCGTTTTTTTTGTTGGGAAGATCAGGGTTCTCGCTTCTCTCGTGGGAGGTGATGACCAAGCTAAATGCAAGTGGATTTTTGGTATAAGTTTAAGTCATTCAGATTATTTTCCCTTCCCCCAAACACTTTACAAGTTATTTTGGACTAAGCAAGGCTGTGGGCACAGAAGAAGCAGGAAGCACGTTTTCACCATGTTCCTAACTCCAAGCTTAGCTCTGGAATGTGAGCAGAGGTGAAGCTGCCTCCAAGAAGAAGCGTGGGAGCCGGACTGGAGCCAGGAAAAGTGATGGTTCCCGATACAGCTGATATTTAACGCTCTGATGCCTGGCACTCTTGTTCAACAGGTCCAAGAGTAACATGCCCAGATTCCCAGGAACGCACAAAATCCTCTATTTCTTCTCTCTTTAGCTCTGGATTGTGGTTAGCAAGGCCCTTATTCTGGTGTTCCAGCCCAGCTAACTCCCCAGGTCCCCCACCCCACCGCCTCCTGCTACCCACCACTCTTCATGCAAACAGAAAGAGTAACTCCATTCAAAAAGCATTTTCATCCTTTTCCATTTGCATCAATCCGTGTCCCAGTCCCCTGTTGCTGTCGCCTGGGATCATCTGTTGGTTTTATTTTCCAAAGCATCCATGGCTTGCACAATCCTGTTCCAGTCACGACTGAACATTTGCTCCTTCTTCATGTGCTTGTTTGGGAATGTTGTCATGATACTTGTTACCCAGTGCATGGACGAAAAACAAATAAAACAAAACAAAGCGTTACCTGTATATAGTAGAGTATAGCATACACTGTTCTCCCATCCAGCAACGTTAATTGGACATGGAAGACATAAGGGAGTTTTCTTTTCACCTGAGCTGAAACTTTTGTGTTGTTATTGAGCTTATGACTAGGGATTAAAGGAGAAGATGGCTTCTTGTTGTTCATGGAGCTGCACATTCATTTCTAAGAAGCAATAACTGTCACGTGGGAAGTGAAAGCTATGGCGAGGACAGCAGGCAAACTACAGAGTATCTCCATGGAGAATTAGCCATGTGGAACACACCAGAGGCCTCTAAAAACCACCTGCTGATTCGGGAGGGCCGAGGAGAGAGGTACAGAGACGTGGATGCGTTAGACGAGCCTAGGCTTCGAGAGCCTGTTTTCACAGCACCCCCCCCCCCCCGAAGTATTTATTTCACATCTGCTCTGTCTGGCACAGATGGTAGATAGTGCTGGTTTGTTCATTTTATTTTTTATGTCGAAGGCTATTTTGAGCCCTGTTTCTTTCCCAGTCCAGACCCCTTTGATTGTATCTGCAGTTCCTGAGTAGGAAAGAAGCCAGGCTGACCAAAGGGTCTTTACAAGGGAGTCTTCTCTACTTACGACTGAGGGATAAGCATTTAAAGGAGATGCGGGCCTCCCAGGAGGCCAGGGATTTGTAACCCTGGAAAGGGAACGGCTCTTTCTATTTCAAAATACCAAAGAGCATGGATGAACCCACCTTCCAAAGTAGTGAGTTCACTGATGAGAGAAATGGAATGTCACTGGTCCCCTCTCAGAGACCTCTCTATAAAGATTCCCAGGCTGGAGACACCCCTAACCTTCTGTATTGATTCAAAGATACATAAGAAATAGAAACTGTTGAGAGCTATTTTCTCTATTTCCACTTGGTGATTATGATCACTCATCATTTAATATAAATATCTGGTGACTGGATGAATAATTAAATGCTGGTTACCCGCTCAGTATGCCAAGTACTATGCTACCTCCTGGGGACTAAACCATGAAGGGAAAAGCCCAGATCCCTGCCCTCAGGGGGCCCACCGTTAATCTGATTGCTCTTTCTATGAGTCAAAGTTAACCCAGCCACGTGGGAACAGATTTATCTTGCAAGGAAAAACACAATGATGAAACTTTAAAAATAAACACATTGAAACTGTGCAAATACAATTGTTCAGAAAAGATACACAAGATCTTTCCTGAACCAAGAGTAGAAAGCGTAGATTAGGAAAAGTATCCTAGGTGTCCTTGGCCAATCTTGCAGATACATGCATCTCCTCATCTGAAACCAAGAAAGGCAATCGTGTTGGTATTCCGTACCACTGAGGAGGCCCAGTTAATCCCAGTTTGTATCTTGGTTTGACAACAGTACTTTTCTATGCCCCACCCTCTACAATTGTTATCTCCTGGAGACTCACCTCTGACCTGTCATGGCCCAACACACTGGTGACCTGACTCCTTTGGGGGTACATTCTAGCCCCCCGCTTTTTGGAAGATTTACTAAATGGAAAGCTAGCCTAGAAACACCAAGTAATTATTGTCAAGGGATATGAGTTGTCTAAACATTAGAAAGATCTCACACTTATTTTTAGCCATATTTGGAATGTCAATGATCCCATAGCAAATTGTTACAGGGAACTTTTGAGAAATTCTTACCATTGGTCAATTTCAATTTCAAATCTTTTGGGTTTGTTTGCTTTTAAAATTTTTACGTTATAGGGAAAATATGATTCTGGTTGTTCAGGGTTTATTAATAATTATAGTTGTGTAAAATTATTTTATTTTGTTTGATTATTCTATTATGTGTGTATTGTGCACAGCTTTAAAGGAAAATGCACTAATTGTGCTGTTCCTTATACATGGTACACGTTACTGACACAGACAAATAAAGTTTCTCATTGTTTCTGACTTAATCACTAGTGATACAGCATATTCTGTATGGAATATTTTCTCCCTTCTCATTGTCATCATCATTTTTTGTTTTCATGTTTTAAATAAAAACCCAAAAGGTATTATTGTGTAATTGGTATCCTCATCCAAAAGAAAGAAAACAGACATGCTAGTATGCAATTTCTGCAAATGTCAACCCTTTGGTTATTCAGTATTTCCTTTTTAATGTTCCAAGAGAGCACAGTATCAGAATATTGTCTGACAGTGTTGAGATAAGTGTTGGGCATTTCACCATTTCATTAATTGTTTTCTTATATCATTTAGTACCACTTTATCTACATCCTTTCTGCCTCCAAGACCTTGAGCCCCAAAACAGTAATACAACAGATCACTTTTTAGCGTTTGGAGTATTAGATCAAATCAATCAATCCCAATAAAATTGATCATCAGAAGTGTATAACTAGCTGTTTTCCCTAGTTGTCCACCACGTACATGTAAATGACCCTTTAGTCACCTGACCGTCTTTAGAATTTTCAGGATTCCTCATTATATTCATATATGGTCATGCGGGGAGCACTTTCCTATGTGAAGGAAATAAGGTACAATTTAAACATTTTCTTAGACCGATAATTAATGTTTCCTGGGACCCAATCTTTGGTTTAATATAAAATGAGCAGCCCACATTTACTTCTTTAAATGGCAAAAAGAATAATTAAATGACCAGAGTTGCCTTGACTGTTTAACAACCCTTCCACACAATGCCACAGCCAATGACTCTCGACCTTTTATAAGCTCGTTTGAATTCTTTCAAAGATTCTGATTCAAGCCTGCCACCAGTGACGATTTTATAGAGCTTTGGTTTCTGAGATTAACGACATAAACATACTAAGTTCTTTCTTGTTGCTTTTCAAAGGAAAAAAATTATAAAATGTGCTGCAAAGCAATCCTGCAGCTATTCTGAGAGGTGGCTGTCATCCACAATGAGAATCCCTAATGCAGCGCCTTTCCACTGGTGGTCTTGTGACTAATCGAAGCTCACTGTCCACACTGCCTTGCCCACACGGGGCTTGATTCATTGTTGATTCCACAGCCCAGGGCCCCTGATCCTAACCTGTCAAAACGAAGTGAGATTGATTTGCTCTGCATAAGTCTGAGAACTTTGTGGATGCAGTTAGAAAAAGAACAGATTTCCTCTGGTAGACAAGAAAGCCCTCTGTTCTCTAATAGTGACAAAACTTTCTTAAGAATGTAAATCAGCCCCTTTAAGATTTCTTTCAGTTTCCTGGCTCAAAGTGTAGAGTCTCTGTTTAGATTCTGGTTTTCTGTCTCTGATCTTGAGAAGTTACATCCAGAGCAAGTCTTAAGTATAGTTTCATAACTTCAAGAACATTTGGCCAGTTCATGATTGACCATGTACAATATTGGATCTCACCCTGACCGACCACTGGCATTCATCGTTTGTTGTAGTAATCACTTCACTTCACTGGGTCAAAGCATTCTAGCTATTGGTAAAAAATAATTTCAATCGACAAAAGAGTGCATTATGTAGAAGAGGCATACAAAATCATGTTTATCTTACAGCGAAAGAAAAGTGCTATTATGAGTGGATTCATTGGCTTTCATTCTAATCTACCTACGAATTTTTGCTAATGGATTGTATTACTGCCCTTCTTTTTAAGCATTACGTTCTCATCATGTCTAGACATTCATTGCCTTCTACCCATCATATTTCAAGTGTTGGGTGGTCCTGATGGTATTTCACCAACAAGGATAACACAAGAAAGGGAAGCAATTGTAAGTTAGATATTTTATTATTGGTGCTTAATTAGGCCATGGTTAATCACCTCCCAAAGCAGAGAAGGAGCAACCACTGAGAGGTGAGTCTCCTGAGGGAGAGAGTGTGTCTGCTTTCCAGCCAACAAGACATGGTGAGTATCTAGCTTTCTGTGACCTTTCTCCCTGCCTGCCACAGTGTTGAAATGACACACTCAGAGGCTCCCCCAATTTTCAGTTTTGTCAAAGGTCCTTTGATTTAATCCTACCCCCATGGAATATTTAAATTCATGGTCGTTGCATAAATTATTATTTTTTATTTATTTATTTGGAGGAAAAAAACATTACTTCATAACTTCAAAAAGCAACATGACATGATAGATAAAACTATGGCCCATCCCTTTGCAGGAAGGCTTGCTTGTCCAGAATTGCCCGGTCTATCTGTAATCATTGCCGTACTTCACAGACACTTGACCTGCTCATATTCTTTAGAATCATGCAGTCCTAACCTTTCCCAAAGAGCCAGAGAGGTGTCCCCTGGGGAATATGCAATCTTAATCTTTCTTTTTCCTATTTCCAACCCTTGTGGCTTCTCCATGGCTACTCCTAATGTGTTGATGGTGAAGCTGCATTGTATTTATTATCCTTAGTAATGCCCACTCTTACCTCTCAGGAAAGGGGAATGGCTCATGGACAAGTTTTTCTGAAAGGAATCTGTCACAGGGAGAATTAAATATAGTGATATTCACCTAGAAAACAATCACTAGATCATAGCATGTTATTTCTATAAATGTTGAGGACAGAGTATTCCCTACAGGTACACACTATAGCAGATTGTTGGTTTTATTCCTCTTTGGATCACCTTTTTCATGTTTCTGTGCCCATCTATCTAGGCATTTCTATCAAAATATGTGGATATGGATCAGGGATAAGGACCCTCACATACACCCCCAAAGGTGAAGCATGTAAACACAGAAAAACATCATGTAGTCTCCATGCCTCCAAGAAATATGAGGGGGTCAAACACTTCACTATATACAAATGGTAGGAAAATTCATGTTAATAACCAAACACAACAAAAGGGAAATTAGCTAAGGCCAATGTCACGGTGTCAGTTTTAACAGTTAATGCAGAGCCTAGTGCTCCTAACGTGTTGATGGTGAAGCTGGAACCGCCACATTCAAGAGTATGTTGGGGAAGGGGAACTTCGTTACCGCCCCTCTGCATTAGAAACTTCCTTCGCCTGGAAGGCTCTGGCCCAGAGATTTTCAAAGGCCTTTCCCCTACATTCCCAAGTTAAAACACTTCACTTTTAATTTACAGAATTTTTATTTATTTTTTATGTTTTTACTTTAAAAATTGTTTTGCTAACAGTTCACATTCAATATTATTTTGTATCAGTGTCAGGTGTATAGCACGATGCTCAGGCAATTGCATGTATTTTGAAAAGTGTTCCCTGTCATAGTTCCATCACCCACCTGGCATCATACACGGTTATTACCATGTTATTTTATTAGATCGCTCGAGGCCACATAATAGGACAATAGGTAAATTCTCTAAGAATATTTTTCCCAGAAGTGTGATTTTAGGTGTGCAATCACTCATATTCTAACGTGAGATCCCATTCTTTCCAAGTGGAAGGAACAATTCTATTAAATAACCAAATATATAACCACTTTCCAAAATATTTCACCTAAAAACTAAACAAAAGTCCTTAAATATTTCAAAGTGATGTGATCCACACACATGTCCAGTTTTGAGAAAACTAAATTTCTCTATAGGTACTTTTCTACTTCTTATGCGCATGTTAGCATTCAACTTTGAAAAATACTCCAAGGAAGAAATCTTGAGAGATTTCACATTCCCATAATGCCCATATAATTAAATAATACAGCTAAAATAATGATTTTGAGAGGATTATCTATGTGATTTTCAAGACCGTATTTTAAAATGAGAGAATCAACAAAAAGAATATGTCAATATTTCATCACAAACTACCCTTGTCGAAGATATTTAAAAGTTATTACCCTTAAGGAAGGTAGATTTCAGTTTCTAGCAACAACAGTACAATTTAAACTCGTATTCTGTTTTTATTAAAATCAAAGTTATACACACCTTTTGGTCTTGGCAACAACAACAAAAATTATGCTTTTGGCACACTTTTCCATACTATGGAGTTACTGTGTGTAGTACACCAGACCTCATAAAAATGCCTTCGATTATTTCACTTTTTTTTTAAGCCATGAAGTTTTAAAATTTTATAACTTAATACCTTGACAATTTTATTTATAAATGGCTGATTCCAGCTTTTAAATTTAATTTTAGAGAGGTGGGGAAGTAGAGAGAGAAACATGGATTTGTTGTTCCACTGACTTATGCATCCATAACTTGCTTCCTGCACGTGCTGTGACCAGGGGTCAAACCCGCAGCCTTGGCATATCAGGACGGTGCTCTAACCAACTCAGCTACCTGGCCAGGGCATGGCTGATTCCATTTTGATGTTGTTTATATTTCAGAACTTGTTTTAATATTTAAAATAACCAATTCCATTGGATGCAATATTGACCTTTGGTCTGGCTCCAATAAACATTAGAGCCCAGAGAGACCTACTAGAAATGAGAAGCTTCTGATACATTGGCCTTTTCATTCACTGCAAGTAGATCTGTTGTTTTCTATCTTCTTTCTACCAAAAATGGCCATTTTAACCAACGTTAAAAACAAAAAGAAAGATTTGAAATGCTCAATTGAAGATTATTTCTCTGAGAATGAGCTGTGGTTTCAGCATTAAATCTCCTCAGTCTCACTCTCCTTAGAGCCTGGAGGTACACACATAAATACAAAAAGAGGTGATGTATGTCGAATAACCGGAACTGCATTTTGGGATGCCTAGGATTGCCCTAAATGCCCATGTCGTGTTAGTGTTCCTTTTTATCAGATCTTTCTTTTAGATGGAAAAAGGGGGAAGATGTGAAAGTAAGCACATTCCTGATTTTTTTTCCTTCTTAGCTAAAGATGCAAATTCAAAGTTGTTTGAAACTACTTAGAATACTGTTACTTATATGTAGCCTTCTAAAAACATAAGTAGATTTTAAAAAGAAATTCATTTTTCTTTCCTTCATTTAGCAAGCATTTCTGATAGAAAGTTTTAGGATCAATTAGGACTCCTCTCTGACTTATCCAATTACCCTCTGTGCCTTGTAGAAGGTGTTGAAAAATATCCTTATTTAGGTGAAATCGTGGGAGATTTAAAGGATGAGATTTTGTATTTTTCGTGGAAACATAGCACCAAGCAGGCCGGCTCCCATACATCAGCTGACATTATCTAGAAATGTATTTCAACATCTTGGGAGAAAAGGAATGGGAGTCCCACCCAGTTCTGCCAAAAATACTTACTCGTCTATCACCACGTAGCACCTCCACGAGCTGTAGCTTTGCCTGGATGTTTTCAAATGAACCAGTTTAACTCCCATGGTTGTCTTGCCCCAGCATTTTCCTGCCAAGATCTTGCACACAGGCAAACTACCCCTTTCAAGCATTTGGTGCATGAGATTCCTCCAAGGGAAAGGATGAAGAGCAGGTACAGAGAGGGGCATAATGTTAATGCCAGGTCCCCAGAGCCTATTGGACCAACTGCCTCATTACATAGGGGACCCCATTTGGGACACCTACTATTAGAAAAACTAGAAGGACTTCATTTTATTGCAATTTCATCAAAATTTTCTGGTATTGGATCTAAGCAAAGGATCATGGGAAAACCAAGTTATTTTTATTAGCTACAATCATTATTGTTACAATTTGCAAGAAAATATTTCTTTGCGGTTTCAGTCTAAAACTCCAAGAACAGGTTTTGCTGCCACCGGTAATCCTATAGGGAACTTGGCACTCCGAATCTTTGAAACAGATGACACTACGGTTCATGGATGCATAAAGCTGAAAATATTCTTGATATTCTCAGGTCGTTCTCACACATTTTGCATAGATTACTTAAAAAAAAAAAAAAGAGTCTCTTTCTCATCAAATGGATTGGGTGTTTTCCCAATAACTAGCTTCGTCGTGTCGGGAAGTGAGTCTAGCACCCACAGAAGCTGTGGACCGTGGACTGCATCAGCCACTCTGGTTCTCTGCCCCCCTTTCCTGCTTCTGACTCCCAGTCCCTGCGCACATCCTGCAGAAGCAACTGCAGATGGTGAGAACGCCAAATAAAAAGCTATCCGCCCTTCCAAAATGGACTAAATCTGCTCATCAAATCTTTAAACTTCTAATGCAAACCAAAGAGAGATGCTTTTACATACCAAACTGAAGCAGAAATGGCATTTTTGCACGCTGTAAAGAAAGTGTAGGTTAATTATTGAGACATGGGATTAAAGAGCATCATTGCTGAACCACTGCCCTCCCCCCATTCCATTCATGCAGTATCTAGAAGCAAACAAGCAGTCGGGCGGGGGAGACAGATCACTGTTCATTCAATCACTAGTTTTGGTCAAGAACTAGGCAAAAGAGATTAAGCCAAACCTAGCCCTTGAGCCAGACCACCACTCTTGCTCACTCCTGTGATGGATATGTCTGTGAACATCAAAACAACACCAGAAGTATTTTTTTCACTTGACGTGACTATTTCCTACAGCAATTTCTTTTGGCTCTGAGCAAAGAAATTGCTTGTTTGATTCAAACCTTTCCAAAGAGTCATGCAGCTCACTCACATGCTATCGCCCACATGGAGAGTGAACCAGCTTTTCAAACTGGTTGCCATGGAACCAGTTTTTAAAAACACTGAGAAAGCAGCATGGCCAAGTGGACTGGATCTGGCAATGAGGAGTCCACGCTTGGATTTTTTTACTTCTTAGCCAGTGCTCCGACACTCCAACTCTAAAAGTGATTTCACTAATAAAATGAAAATATTTGCTTTGTCACTGTTAAGAATTCATCCATACCTCTTCAGAGCTTGAACTTCCACTAACCAAAATGAGAACCATGGGTAGTATTAGTATGATTTTATCCAAAGACCTGATTTGTTTTGTGAAGAAGCCAGAATCGGTCTGGGCCTCTTAAAAGCAACAGACAAGATATTTCTTAACATTTGAAAACAATGAAGAGGGTCCCGCACAGGATCCTGGGTTGTGGAGGAGGGCAGGGCTTCTGACAGGACCTCTTGATGGTTTGCTCTTTCTTGTAAGGATCCGCCTGCCCTGGCTCCCGGTGGAATACGTCCCCACATGCGTGCAGTGGGCGGGTGCTGACATAGGTCCAGGCTCTGCCTTTTATTTCCTAGTCCTCCCAGGAGAAACAGCCATCCCAGAGCTTATACTATAAAACAAAACAAAGAAAAACTGACAGGTCTCATTGGTTGATCCAGAAGATTTGTACAGAAACACTGACCATTCTGACGGTCTCCATATCAACCTGGGACTCACCAAATGGCTTTTTCAAAGTGACTGCAACCCAGGAAAGAGATTGGAGGAAATACTTCCAATTATTAATCAAACTTAGAAATGGCTTTGATGCCGGGATCTTAAAAGCCACTTTACCTTCCTGCCCAGTCTGCAAATCCATAAGGCTTGAGAGATTCGGGAAATGTTTGGACAGTGCTCGTCAATTAAAATTCAGATGTGAATACTGGAGCTAGATAAATATCAACTGGAAAATTAACCTGAAAGAAGTTAAACCAAAGAAGGCCGAAATTTAGTCAATGTAGCAAGTCTTTCTTCCAGGATCATTGACTCACTTTATATTCAATTAAAACATTTAAAAACATCTATACAGTCAAGGCAGTGGAGCAATTTTTAAATCAAGTGTCAAGAGTTTATTATATTTTTCCAATCATCCAATTTCATAAACCGCAAGTGGTTTTTTTTGTGTGCCAAGTATTGAACTAGGTATCCTAAGATGGTATGAAGAATTCAAGATAAAAGTAATTTCAAGAAAACTAACACCAGCCCTGAATTTGGTCAGGAAGTGTCCAATTACAACACTCTAATTAAATTACCTTCCACTTTTGGTCTAGAGACACTTTATCAATTTGAGACTGCTTAAAGGAGCTGCTATCTAGTAAATTTCTTTTCATAGACATACAAATACTAATTTTGTTAACTTCCCATCCTGCCTTTCATCAATGAGATAAATGGATCCGACTCAACTAACACATCTAGAATCTGCAATGAGCCAAAGACGGTGTCAGGTCGCTGTATGGCCCTTTCTTTAACGTTGTGGGTAAAAACTTGTTCCAGAGATCATGTGTCTCCCCATCACTGAATGTCTTTCCTCCTGGGTGTTAGTATTAATTCATCACTGGGTTTTCTTAACTCTGCCTGCTGCTCCTTGGCTTTGAGGCGACTGGTTGTATGTCAGTGAGTTACGAACCCCAAAGGTCACATTTTAACAGCCAACTAGGGGAGCTGACCTCAGTCTCTGTGTCTGAATACACAACGTTCCCTTCACTTTAACATCAAAGAGTCACCGGAGAGGAGACTCCAAGTCTTTCTTTTCTTGAAAAATCACATTTAATTGCTTCAGGGGATTATGAATCTTCCTCTCTCCCTGGATTTGAATTTGCTCATCATTACAAGGAGAATTTCACCCATACCTTGGTTTTCCAGCACACATGAAGCCCTACATGATTTGTGGTTCCCTGTTATCACCCACTGGGTGTGGGTTGAAGGCTTTATGCTGTGAACCAGTAGTCCCTCATAATACTTAAAGCCAATATCAAATATCAAAGCCAATGAAACCATACTAAAGCTGACAGGAATTTAAAGATTTATTTTGCAATAATTCTTTGTGTCCTGCTGGAAAAAATATTCCCTTCCCTAAGAGGAATGAAATGTTTCTCCCTTTGGGGGATGCCCACAATAGAACATTTAATAAGCTTGGACTGGATTCCATATCAGTGACCTTCATAAGGCTAAACCCACTATTCTTCTAAATGTAAACTTGAACTTCACACAAGTTTCCCATGATAATTCCTCTTTTATTTTTCATTCTTTGTACTTAATGACAACCTTTTAGGAGAAAGAAACTGGCAGCGGTTATTTTATACTAAAGTGCATGAATACAAACAGGATGTGCATTGACCAGCAGAAAGATAGTGAAAGATACAAGCATTCTAAAGAAAGATGGAAAAAGAGTTGCGATTGCTACAGAGTGCTGTCTTTTGAACATCTCCCCTGTTATGGAGACAATTACTACTATTCAGAAAGATTTGACGAGAAGACTTAAACCCCACCCTAGCAGTCATCTGGTTTGCCACAGACCAAAGGCCCTATTAGCAATCTGAAACTGCACACAGTTGGAGAAAACAGACCAAGAGATGTAGACATCGCCATGGCAAAAGGAAAGAAAAAAGAAAAAGCAACCACGGTGAACTCTGCTTGTATAAACAAAGAATGTTTTAGTGGAACAAACGTAAGCTTGCTCATGAAGGAATCCCAGTTAGAATGTCATCGAAAATGGCAAAACCGTTTCAACATCACAGCAGTAATACCTTCGTTTCCTGAGCACGGAGGCACAGAGCCAAATTCGTCAGGAGGGAAGGAAAACAAAATTTCCCTGCGTTGAAACAAATAAAAGGATCTGGTGAGCCTCACTCCTGAGAGAGAAAATTAAAATAGGTAACATATTTAGAACAGTCGTCATTTCTATGACCTCGACCTAGGGATAAAATTACTTGCCCTTCTCTCATTCTGAATATCTACATAGAACTGCTGTTCAGTTGCCGTAGGAATCGTCGTTACATATTTCGATAAGTCCCTCGTGTTGAATTTGACCCCCGTTTCACATTTAATTAGGAAATCCTAAACTAGAAAGGTAGAGTTTCCTGCCCCTTTTTCAAACAAATCTGCTCCAGAAGCATTTTCTGGAAATGACAGCCTGAAGCCATCCTGGTAGCCCTGTCAATCAGCCGGTGCTGGTTTAAGGCAGAGAACTCATGAACAAGTTGAGCCTTCCTTCTGCGTAGGCAGCTGCTCATTCACACAAACTCCTCTCTCCGTTTCCTCACTCATTCTGCCAGTCCAGCCTCTTGATTGACCCAGGTCTACGTATCGATCAATAAACAGCCACCTCTAACGACGTGTGCTGCAGCTTGTTCAACCTAATTCCTCAGCAACTGAGGTCCCTGCATTGCCCCTGAAGTCCTGCCCTCCCTTTACACTTGCATGTAGGCTCCTGCATTTGATATACCTTAAGAAGAATCTTACTAGAAAAATTCAGCAAACCTTCGTGCTGCGTGAAGAAACTGAACATACAGTTGTTATCATATTGATTTTCCTGAGGTCATAGGCAGAACATCTCCCACTGTGTTAGGAGAGAAGTTTAATGCTATTACTAAAAGAATACTCTGAAGAGAAGCTGTAGAGTCTTCCACCAACAGCTTTATGGGGACTCAAACTTAATGATATAGAAAAATCACATTGCCTTCGGAGGAAGGTCAAGGTGAGAGCACGAGTCGGAGTCAGATTTCACTTACAGGTGCTGTGTGTGCTGATATGATACTTACCCTTCTGAACCTCCAGAGTCTCTATAATTAAACCAGCACAGATTGAATATGCCCCTTGCCCACATTATAAGAACACCTGCAGGGGAAACCTAATACTGACTTTCACAGGCTACGTGGAACAGTTCTGTCCTGAGCCTGCAGTGAAGGTGAGTTTAGAATAAGCTACTACAGGGGTTCGTAATGCACGGTCCCCAACAAACAGCATCAGCAACAACTTTGAAATGTGTTAATACGCAAATTCTCTGGTCCCACCTGAGACCACAGCCCAGACCCATAAATCAGAAATTCTGGGCGTGGGCCCAGCAGTGTGGGTTTTAACAAACTCTTGTGATGATTCTGGTGTATGTTCACGTTTGAAAACTAATCAGGGCTCTGAACTGGCCAGGAAAAGCTAGTGTCACCCACTGTTTAACTCTGCTTTCTCACAGGAAAACGCCTAAAAGCTTAAATGAAAGGTTCCATCTAGGCCCAACACATTTTGATATATGGACAGAGATTTTCACCATTTGGACTTATAATTTGAAGGAAAATTAACCCTTACAAATATTCCTACTGTCCGATCACTGAGCTTCAGGCAGGCTCTTCAATCAGACGGATTTCTGATCAGCTCTTCCAGTTCTTGTAAAAAACCAACAACTAAGCTGCTTTGCCTGACTGCCCAGGGCCCGGGAATGACGCTGGTCACCTTTCTCTTAATTGATTAGCTCTGGCCCATTGACTTGAATGCTAGCCCGTCATGTAACAGCATGAGTCCTGCTTAGTGGCACTGGTTTGAAGAGTGGGTATGGACTGACTGAGCTAAAGTGATTTCTGGTTATTAATGACTCTGGGTTTTAGTCTGGAAACCACCGACAACATAGACATCCATCCCACGACCCCTGGGAACCCGGTCCAGTTCATTAGAATGGGTGCAGAACCAGAGCAGAGAATCAGCAAATGACTTTCCTTATAAAAATGGCTTAAGAAAGGGAATTTAAGATTGTGAGTTATGTGTGTGTGCACGTGCCACCTTAACTCTAACCTGAAAATGTCACCTTACAGGTCCTTCAAGTATTCGTATGTGTTTTGATGCTTCCTAATTCAAAGTATGCAAAAAGAGGCCTAACAGGGAAGCTCAACAATGGTGTTCTGGAGAAAAATGCTAAATCTATCCCTTGACGTCTCCCTTAGAAGAAGCCCAACTTGTTAGATGTTTTGGAATAACAGCTCTTTTTCAGGAATTACTAAAAAAGAATAATCATTGTATCATAATACGTTCTACCTGCTTCTCTAGAACCTGTGTTCCTCTCCTGCTGCTCGTCATTGGAGCATTCAGTGTCCATTTTCTGTCTCCGGGAGCATTTTCTCATTGGCTGTTCCCCACTGTCCTATTTTTCCCTCACATACCTGATCACCAAACAGCTCCTGCTAAAGCACAGTCCCTCCTTCTTCTGTCTCCGCCGTGTGTCCATCTCCATTTGCATATTTTTTATTCAATGTTAAAGCCTCCCTAAGAAGACACTTGGAATAACTACCAATGTCAAGGTGCGTTGGTGATGGAAAGTACATACACCTTTGCAGGATGAGGGGCTGGATCAGACTGACTGGGATTCACTCACATCCAGAGCCTTGAGCTCCTTCCAGCCCTTTGTGGCCCATAGTGGGGTTTTTTCATACTCTTAAGCCCAAGGCAAAGTTACAGTGGTGGCTTGCTTTTGTCCACAATCCACGGGTTTTTGGCTCAAGTCTTTAAATCTTAAAAGTGGGTCAAGAATTTCTCTCAGAAAGCTTAGAAAATAAAGTTATATATTCTAAAGGCCTTGCTTATGTGGTACAGCAAACAAGTCTTGACATTGAGGGTAGCAGGTTATTGTTTCTGATCTCCCAACAGCTTTGCCTTTCAGTGCCATTCATGGTGATTTTCATGGGTCAGTGGTGCAATTCAACACTTCTCTAATAAGCCATAATAATGATAGTTGGCACAACTGTTAATACAGCAGGGATTTCCCTGGGTTTTATCTATTAATTTTTGTAGACAGGAGGAAGCTCACACTGAGGAGACATTTGTAGCTTCCTAGACAAGTGCAAGAGAAGGAACTAGCATACTGTACATGCTGTCTGTCTGCACAGAACTGTGCCTGTGCCACCGGAAGTGTCCTGTGGGGGCAGGCGGGAAGGAAGATTCCAGGTAGAAAACAGACTTCAACTTTTCTCCACCTGTGATGGTTACGATGGCAATCTGTTCCCACTGGATAAGCTTGGTGTACTTTTGATAGTAAACTGAATTCATTCCGAGCCAGCACAACAGGCAGTTCATAAAGAAAAGGGTGGCAGATCACTATGCCAGCATCCCCCTCTTTCTAAGAGGTGGTCACGAATTTCCTGCACAGGACACACACTCACACAAAAGAACAGCCTGTTCACATCCGGTGTGCACGGTTTAAAGGACTCATCACAAATAACCTTCAGAGACAGAGACAGGGAGAGTGGAAAGAAGAGAGGGCAAAACGAGAGAAGGAGATGTTATCTTGAAAAATGAAGTAAGCAATTCTAATGTTCCTCTGATCGATGTTCACATGTCTAAAGCTACTTTATGAATAATTCCACCGCACTTTGAAATTCCTGAGTGGTGGTGTGTCAGTAACACATATGGATATACTTAGCTGAATTTTTCCGTTTTTAGTCTTTCACGCCAATGAATGTAATCTCTAAGACTCGCCATTTTGAGTACACACACACACACACACACACACACACACACACACAGGTATATGCATCCTATATCACTTGTTTTGTGGGAAACACATGTAAAATAATCAAAAAGATTCCAGTGGAGCCTTTCCATGTGTTTAGTGATAACATTTTGTGGGGAATAGAGGTATCTATACTCTCTTTACTGACCATATTGTTAAAATTATGACCTTAAGCAAACTGTTAGAAGTGTTTGTGTAAAGTATCTTCTCTAGTATCAGTGAATCAATACACTTTGCATATAACTTTCAAAAAGAATGTGTGCTACACTTAAATATTTTTATATCTGTGGTGTTTTTTCCTATTAACATACAATAGTCAACCAGTGGCCGTACAATTGACTTCATCGAACAGGAAAATGGCCTACGTGAAATGTTAAACATGGAGGGAGTTGTTTATAAAGTCTCCTGCCAAAGACAACTGTCTAATGATCTGTAAAATGTAGATTAACTTCTTGTATTATGAATGTGGTTATAAGAAATGCTCACTCTCATCCTCTATCTTTAGAAAATCAGTATTTTGTATTCCTAAGGACCAAGGAAAATATTTTTTAAGCCAATGTAGTGCACAGATGCCTTGGAAATGAGAAGTACAATAATTTGGGTTAACTGCATAATGCTAGGTTAGAATTCCAACATCTGATGGTAAATTTGTCAGTCTTTCCTATAACTCTTATACTGCACTCAATTACATTTGGGAATTTCAACTAATCTTTTCAAATGAAAGGCACCAACCAGTGTTACTGACAGATCTCATCTAACATGGCAGGCATTAAAATGTTCCTTTTCAAGTACCTCGAGTGGATGGAAATTGCCGTTAGATAATTTTTCCACTTAATCCATTTCACATTCGTTAGCTCAGAGTTCTAACTAGGCTGCTTGGGAGGTTAACAGACTATGTATACCAAGGACATTCAATTTGTGCAGTTAGCAAGACCTAGCCATTCACAAAAAATATTCAAATGTTTTATAAATACAATTTTGACTCCTATCATTTTGTTCAATCTATCTTTTAAAATAGTTAGATTTTATTTGAATTTTATAAATAATCTGTTATAAGTTAGATGTTGCTCTGTTGATTCTGTGGTTCAATGTACACTCAGCCATATTCCTGTGGGAAAACATCAATCTCACTGACTTTCTTGGCATGAGCCAGATACTCATAGTTTCTTTAAGGACTAAGTATGAGACTCAAAAAATAAAATGAAAATAACCGCCAAAATTAAATGCTAGTGAAGAAATTAGAAGCCTGTTGTATAGAATGTATTTTTAAAATCTTAAGATACACTGCCTGTTAATCTAGTCTCTTTGTGAAATAACCACAGCATAATATTTGTTAAGACTCTGAAACACCAAATATTTGTGATGTTTGTACAGCACTGTTGTTATAATACGTGATTTCAAATGGTAAGCATCTTTGTTGTAATCATGTGAGCCCACAGAAGAATAAATCCCTGCTGTTATGCACAACCAGCTCTCAGAACTCAGAATTCAGATTTCCTGCAGCTGCTGTATCACCAATAAATGAGAATTACTTGTGAAAAATAATTTTTAAAGAATTGAGTTTATGATCACTGTGCATTTTCCTAATGAATGAATTCTGAGAGTTTTATTTTTTACCAGAAATGCTCTCTCTCATTCAGTAAATGCAAATGCTGATTTCAATCATGCTGTCATTTCAGTGATTTCTATATTCTTGATCTAACTACCAAAAACTCGAAGCTTATTGCAAGGTGTGTCCTAACAAATGTACAATAAATGACTTTTCTTGCATGCTGCCTGAGGTATGTTGTAATTTGAAATGTCTTATCAAAAAATTATATATTTCACAACCCCAAACTGAACTGACAATATTTCTCATGTGTATAATCAATGGTATGTTAATATCAAAATCAGCACTGTCTGTCATACATGTATGTTATATGTGATGTTTAACTTGTTAAACTCTAACCCATGAAATACTCACGGCTTGAACGATCAATTCTGTACAAATCATTGTCTTAACTGTTTTCCTAATCTTACCATGTTTCCTAACACTTAAATATAAATGTTTGTATTTTAGTCACTCATTTTTTTATGGCTTTTTATGTACCTTCAGTGTGACTCCATTAACTAACCCAAAGGAGAATCAGAGCGTTCCCCTGTCATAGTCTAGCCCACGCCCAGGGACATTTTAGCTATGGCAAGATTCATTCATTCATCAAATAAATATTGACTGAGTTTCTACTGTAAATCAGGCTCTATCTCAAATATTGGGAGAAAACTTGAGAAGCAGGGTAGTCACAAACCTGTAATCCCTGTGAGGATTTCTGAACTCTCCCTAAAGCATTCTTCTGTGACTTCCCTGGAATTCAGAAATTCTTTTGTTTCTTCTTTGTCAGAAGAAATTGACAGAAATTGTCCAAGAAGAGTCTTGGATTAAGTAAAGCACATTTGGCCAAGGAAAATGCAATTGTCCTTCACAGAAGTACTATCTTACATTCAAATTTTAAAATAAATTAAAACACAAGTCAGTTTTAGGGATTGGACCCTAACTCTGGAAAAAAACACTTAAAAGAACTCCTCTTGAAAGTTGTTTATTGTGTCTGTTTTGAAACATTACTCTTAAGGTTCTTTGCTACAAATAAAATGTGGCATCAGATCACATTTCCTTAAATGGCGCACCTGCAAGTGAGCACAAATTCTGTAAAAGAAGAGAAAAAAGGCTGATGGGGGGGGAGGGTTAATGTTTATCTACAGATACCACAGAGGGGAATACACGCAGGTTGTGTTCTCAATAATAGGTTTCCTTACATGGCCATGTCTATTTACCACTTGTCCAAGTGCTTGTACTTGCACACACAGTCACAGTAAGAGTCGAATCTCCCACCACATTCTCATTTTTCTTATTTCAAGGAGCTTTCCCCCAAAACCCTCATGGTTTGTGATATTATGGTGCTGAGGGTAATGAGGTTGACAAGGCTTCCATGCTTTGACTTTGGTATCACAAATTAATTGTGCAGCATTTGTAATTCCTCTGCATTTGTATAAAATAATTATAACTTTCCTTTTTCACAGATATTCGCTAATTCACTGTAAATATTTGCTAAGTATTGGCGGTAAAATTAGATCTATCCACACAGCCTCACATGCTCCGGATGGAACAATGCCCGCCAATGCACTCAGAAAACTCTAGAGTCAAATGCCAGCTGTATCAATCCATCCAGGTAGTCTTGTAAAAAGTCCTTCACCATTCTAAAGTTCTATTTCCTTCTGTGTAAAAACGAAACTCACAGGATCTACTCTTTAGGATTCTCATAAGGGTTAAGTGAAACAAGGAACATTTAATAAGTTCCTGGCACAGAACCTGATACTCATAAGAACTCAATAGATAATAAATTTTATGTTGATATTTGTGTCCTATATGGACATAATCCCTTCTACCAGTGACAAAAACTCTCTCCTAGATCAAACTTGGGTCAGACTTCTCTGGAGACCTCTTCTTGACTAGACCCCAACCTTAGGCTCTGTCTCTGGCCAGCTTAGTCCAGTTTTTACTAAAATCCTACAGGGTCTGTTAAGTGAAAATCCCCCCACCCTTGATATCTGATCAAATTCCTCATCCCCAGCTCTTGCTATCTAATCACCCTGGCCTGCTTTTAGGAGGAATCATGTTGACTCAGCCAAGCAGAAATCCACCTAGCCCCTTAGTAATTTTCCATCCACTGAACCCCATCCTGCTTTTTGGCTATAAATCCCTCTTGTCCTTATTCTTTTAAGAGTTGAGCTCAGTCTTTCTGCCCCATTGGGGCGGTCCCCTTCTTGAATAAAGTATTCCATACTATCTTTAACAAGAATCTGCATACATTTCTCTTTAACACCAACAGCATCTTCCATGCTGAAAGATGTATGACCAAATGAGCTCAATTTGAACTCTCTTCATTGTAGCAGTTTTAGCCAACATTTATTGCGTGCTGGCTATCAACCAGGCAACGTACTAAGCACTTTCCTTGGATTATATCCCAAATCCTCCCAAAAACCTTCTGAAAGGAGTACAGCTTCTGCCCCTCTTTACACATAACAGTGTTTAGAGAGGTTAAGTACTTGCTCAAAATCACGCAGCTACTGAGTGGAGAGAACCAGATTTGGATTCAAGTTTGATTCCAAAGCTTAAGCTTATGGTCATTGTGTCTCTCTTTTTTAATCTTGAAAATATCTATTAGGATTAAGAAAACTCCTAAAACAAAATAAAATTATAGCAATGTCTACCAATATACACAACCCATGCAATCACCATGCTCACCAGGTTAGTAAGAAAATTTCACTCAGATTTGATGTACAAACCCATGGTAACAAGCCTACATCATTATAATCATAGATCTTATAATTTATGATAAGAGCTTATATAAAATGTCAAATCAGTAAAGAGACTTTAACTAATATTCCCCAGATGCATAGAAAGCACACTAAATAAGGTTTTCATGCCTCATCAGTTACCTTGGAAACAGATCATCCAACATCACCTTCAGTATTTCAGACAACCACAGAGAATAGATATATTTCTTCCTTGCTGTTTTGTCCTGACTTATCTGTACACATCTGATTTGGGAATAAAAATATAATTTATCTCACCAATTTACAACACAATTCTTCTTCTAATAAAGAAAGTTACAAGATTATCCAGAACAACAAAAAGAATGTGACTGTGGTAGGTAATCCATGAATGGGAGCAATGATCAGTCCAAAAATGGGCTGCGTACACCAGGAATTCTCTGTTACAGCCAATGCCATTCTACTCTGAGATCATCCACAACACTAGCTACATTGCAGCCATATTTTCATCAGCTGTCATTCTCTAGCTGTGCTTATTGGCTATATACCATGAAGTCACCCAGACAGAAGAAGACAATATAATCAGACCAAGAGATTTGCCTGTGAACTCTTGATTTTTTTTTTCATTTAGACCCCAATAATTGAACATGTTTACATGTAGACCCCCAAGATCCTACAACTTTACATGCTTACATATGTAAAACTATTAGTAGCTCTTCCTAGGATCTGCACTCTGCCCTTCGGTGGCAGATGAACATCACCCCATTTCAAGGAAAAGCGGTGGACATACTGCAAATATACAACTGGTAAACGTTTACATTCAATCATTGGTGGGCACCTTAGCCAGAACTTAAGTGCCTCTGTTTCCATATCCCATCTATTGGCTGGAAACAAAATGCTATGGAATTTTTTCATAAATTCTGAGATAATAAATCTGTAACATAAAGATTATCTATGATGGTCCCATGCATATCCCATCTATTGAAAGGAAGTCATTTCATCTGCGGGATAACATTGACCTTCATTACCAAAGATGTGATATCACAGGGAAATTTTTATTTTCTTGTACAATAAAAATTTATTAAACAGGCTACATGAGACAAGGATTCATTTTTTTATTTATTTTTCTTATTATAATGTACTAAAAACAAGATACAGGTGTCATAAGAATCCAGGAACACAAACTAGAAAATATGACAAAGGTCAGGCCCTCGCCAAACAGCTGCACCTGTTCCGACAGCTTTGCTGATTTTACTTTGTGAGAAAAAAAAATGTTAACAATTTTCTTTGGTTACCATGATAACTAGAGGATGGACAACCAAGCAAGTTTCCTAGAGGGGGAAAAGCATGTGGCCATCTGCTCTAAAAGTCTAGCCAACAAATTCCAAGTACATGTAAGTCCCAACCTGTAGAAGCCAGAGTCTAAAGATGCAGGTGAAAAGAAGGTTGTTCATGATTCACCTAAGGGCACGCATGCTTGAGGACACTGCAATAAGAAATGAGGCATAGCCCTGGCCGGTTTGGTTCAACGGTTAGAGCGTCGGCCTGCGGTCCTGAGAGACCCGGGTTCGGTTCCCGCTAAGGGCGCGTACCTCGGTTGCAGTTTGTCCCCGGCCCTGGTCGGTTGTGCGGGTGGCAGCCACTCAATGTGTCCCTTCACGTCGATGTTTCTCTCTCTCTCTCTCTGTTCCTCTCTCTCCCTCCCACTCTATCTGAACAAAAAATGGAAAAATGTCCTCGGGTAAGGATAAAAAATAATAATAATAATAATAATAATAATAATAAGAAATGAGGCATAAATCGTGGCTCCTACTGTTGTTGATACAGAAAATGTGAATTTTCATGACTGAAGCCACCAAAGCCTCCTCCCTCACACGTTAGTGCGGATTCTTAAGTCAGAGTTCCACAAATTCCAAGGGGAAGATTAACTCAAAATTCCTAACTAATCTTCTTCTGTTGACAAATCAGAACAGAGATTTCTCTCAAATATCCTTCCCCAAAGGCATTTCAATTCAATAGAAACGAATTACTAGAGCACCTGTGTCTTTCTGAATAAGATTTAAAGCAAAGTCCAGATGTCAAAAAAAAATAAAATCCAGTTGTCAAAAGATGATTAAAACACACACAACAGCTATAAGAACAACAAAGAAAACACCAGAGCCCTTTAGAATGGATGAAGTTTGAATAGAAAAAAGCATAGGCAAACTACAGATCCTTTAAGGTCAGTCAACCAGGGCACTTCCTTGTATCTGAGTTGAAGGCCCGAGATGGAGCGACAAGTCTGGTAGTTATGGGGAGCATTAGGGCCTGACCTGTGACCAGGAAAAGTCACTATGCCTCTGCTCTCATGGTGCAGGGTAAATCCTAGGAGTCTAAGTGTCATTGCACTGCATTACAGTTGCGTAACTCCTAGTATTCCTCCAGAGAGGCACTATAGGGTAATGGTTAAGAGCATAAATTCTGGCCCAGCTGGTGTGGCTCAGTGGATCGAGCATCATTCCCATGAACTAAAAGGTCCTAGTTCGATTCCCAGTCAAGGCACATGCCCGGGTTGCGGGCTCGATCCCCAGTATGGGGCAGGCAGAGGGCAGCCAATCAATGTTTCCATCTCTCTCTAAAAAATAAATAAAAATGTATATTTTTTAAAAAGACCATGAATTCTGGAGCCAGACTACCTGGATTGAAATCCTGGCTCTGCGAAGCTGTGTGATCATGGGAAAATTATTACTTTGTCTGTACCTCAGTCTCTTCATCAGCAAAATGGGGAGAATATTAGCACGTAAGTCATGGAGTTGTTGCAAAGATAAAATTGGAGAGTGCCTGGCTCATAGCAAGTGCCGTGTAAATGTTACATACTATCATCTCTGCCATAAGAGAGAGAGCTGTGATTGGTTCTATTCGTTCTCCAGTCATAGGGAAGTATACTTGATTCTTTTTTTTTTTTTTTTTTTTTTTTTATCCTCACCCGAGGACATTTTTCCATTTTTTGTTCAGGTAGAGTGGGAGGGAGAGAGAGGAACAGAGAGAGAGAGAGAGAAACATCGATGTGAAAGGAACACATCGAGTGGCTGCCACCCACACAACCGACCAGGGCCGGGGACAAACTGCAACCGAGGTACGCGCCCTTAGCAGGAACCGAACCCGGGTCTCTCAGGACTGCAGGCCGACGCTCTAACCGCTGAGCCAAACCGGCCAGGGCGTATACTTGATTCTTATTCTGTGTTTAAGAAAATAGAAAGTAACAGAGAACAGAAGTCACAGAGACATGATTGGGAAAAGAAAAATACAAAAGTGAAAGAAAGTGGTGATGCGAAAATGAACACAGAAGAGGCTCATTTTCACACGAAATAAGAAAAGGGGGGTGAAGTAAGGAAGGAAAATTGATGGTTAAAATATTTATACAAGTAGTGATGCCTGTTAAAGTACTCTTATTACTGTGCCATCAACAACAAGAATGTCGTTAGTTCACATTTATTAAGTACCAGCCACTGCTAGGCACTTAGCATATATTATATCATTCATCCTTCACACACACACACAATACCTACAAATGAGGTATTATCATTTCCACCTCTCAAATGAAAAAGCCTTAAAAGAGGTCCCTAATGTGTGAGGCTTGCGTGGCTGATGGATGCAGGGCCGGCGTGAAGACAGCCTGACTCTAGAGGCTGACCTCGTTCCCACACGTGTCAGCACGGGGGTCAGTTCTGAAAAAATCCAAATGTTGAACTAGATGGAAACAGGTGACAGCCATAAAGAAACATGCTCCTGAAATCTTCTCTTCTTTTCTCCTCCTTCTGGATCTTTTGTTATATTAATCATTTTATATCATATAACTCCACCAATAACAATAAGCTTTTACTGTTTGATAGTCAATGAATCTATGCATTCATTATTTTTGTTATTGTATGTGTGCAAAAAAAAAGTACTATTTTAGAAAGTCACATAATTACAGAACCAGGTCTCTGCTGTGGGCAGAATAATAGTAATCTTTACAATGTAGGGGCCTTTTTTAATAAGTTCTCACATCATAACGTTGTAAATCAAGCCTAGCATTCCCACATGAGGAAAAAATGTGAAAAATGGGAAATTAGGTTTACAACCATAAGCACTTATGTTTGATACACTATTACATTCCAGAAAACTGAAACACATCAAGTTTTCTGAGCTGAAGTACATAGTCTTCTAAAATGCTTATGAAGATTTTTTATAGGAAACCAACAATAGAATTTCAGAAAAGTATGTTGAAGTTGACATTGCATCATAGCAGACTTGACAAAGTTTTTATCTTATGAATTCTTTTATAGTTCCTTCAATATTTTTATAGCAACAGGTCAGAAGGTGAAAGAACATTTTTATTGTGATCATAAAATTCATGAAGTATGTTTGGGGAAAAATATCACAGAAATTGTTGAAGAGTCCCTTAGAGAGATGCAGGGTCACTAACCCTCCAAGGAAACTTATACGATGTCCTCTTTATACCAGGACAATGACACTGTAGCACTATATCTACTGTAGGCATGAAAGAACGAGTCACTGTCCAAAGCCGAAATTAATTTCCTCCAACTGGCAAGATGACGAATGATCACTTACACGATGCATAGGAGAATCTCTTAGGAATAACATGTACTTAATTGGTGAAATGCTTTAAGGGTAATTAGTTTGCATCAAAGACTGCCTGTAAGAATTTAGGAATAAATCTTCTATGACCAGGTTAGGGCATTTCCTTTTGATCTTTTTATAATTAGAACCATTGAATGCGCTATTGTCTCTATGTAATTGATTAAATGGAATTAAAGATGAGTTTAAAGGTTTCAGAATCCATAAAAATATGATTTACCCCCCCCCCCCATATGCCAGAGTATAGAAATCTTTCTTGACTTCTTCTGAAAGTTAATTTTACTAAATTTTGCTAATTCATTTAGGAAATTAACCCAAAGAGGTTCAGGAAATTAATCCAAAGCCTTAATAGACATAAGGTTTACCTAGGTTTGGCACTCATGTATTGGACGGACAAAATAAGAGAACGGATGACTAGAATGCCCAGGAATAATCAGGGTCTAAAGATTAGATGAGACCACTGTGGTGGTGGGTCAGGTTATGGGGAAGATTTTTGTTCCAAGCAATCAAAGCAGTGGTTTTTAACACTGCCGCCAGGGAAGCATTTAATAAAAACACTTGGCTTAGGACCCGCTATCGACCAATTAAATCAAAATCTTTACATGTGAGAGTAAATGGTAGAGCTTATGTAAAAGTATTTTGCAGACCTTTCCCTAGTTGCCAGGTTCAGCAATATAATATAACAAACCAGAACATCCAAGACACCCCGCATTTGGCAGCCAACAGCGGGAGCAACAGATAAGAAGCCAGGGCAGAAACTCAAGTTTAAGTGAATAAGACAGGGACTTAATTATTTGCTATGATATACTATGGAGTTTTTGATGGTTACAACACTGCTGTGGAAACTCAGAAGGTGAGAGCAGAATTCACAAATAGGTGAAATCCTTCACTTCGGAACCAGATTATGGATCCAGGAGCCCTAATGTTTTCTCTGCCAAGGAATGATTTTATATCAGAACCTGAGATGTATAAGTCCAAGAGAGTTCTGAAGTGACCTTCATTGTGTGATCGGCCTTTTGGTTTGAGGACTGACATTTCACTGTGGCAGAATGAGCGAATAAGCCAGCATTCACATCAATAACTCTTAAAAGTATCTCTATTCACCAGTATTCATGTCAAAGCGACAAGCCAAGTGAGAACAGCACGAAGAGCAAGACTTGAGCAAGATAAATGTCAGTTATTGCCTATAGGAGTTTCCTTCTGTGAACTGAAGATGGCAAAATGAAAGCGGGTTTTGACACTAATGGAACTATCAAAGAAAAAAACACTCAAGGAGTCTTGCTCTCCCTAAAAAACTCCAAAGGTACACTGGCAAAAAACATTAGAAAATATAATGGTAGAATATACCTCATCTGGAATGCGAGTTTTCAAATATAGGAACAATCTTAAGAAACATATATAGTCTTTAAAAACGCTAATGACGTCTATCATAAATATGAAAAAGAGACTTTAATAGAAAAATGGACGAGAGACTAGAACAAGCATTTGCAAGTACCAATCCAAGTTGCCAAAAACAAACAAAACACAAAAAGACACTTACCCACTTCAGGAACTAGAAAAATACAGATGAAACCCACCCAGTAATACTACTACATACCCACCACAATGGCTACAATGAAAGAGACAGACAATGTCAAGTGTTGGTGAGAACATGAGTGTGGGAAAAGAATCATGCACTGTTGGTGGGAGGGTAAATTAATTTAATCATTTTGGAAAATCATTTAGCATCAACTAATAAATGTATAAATATATCCTGTAGCCCAGCAATTTCACTCCTTAGCACTCATCAGATGTGTGTGCAATATTGACCAAAACTCTTGATAGGAGTTTTATTACATGACTCATATATAATATACATACATAATAATAAACCCTTATTATGTGTGTATATTAATAACCCAAACTGGAAAAATGTGTGTGATAACAGAACAGTTCAATAAAGTGGGTATATTTATGCAATAGATAGAATATAGAAATGAAAACAAATGCAGCTATTCACAATCGTTTAATAATGAATCTCACAAACATAAGGTTGAATATAAGAAGCTAGACATAAAAGAATACATTCTGCATGATTTCATTTGTATAAAGTCCAAGAACAAGCAAAATGATTTTAATGGTGGAAATTAGTACAGTATTTATTTTGGAGGAAGATGAGGACTACTAATTCGGAGGAGAAATAATGGAAATATTGAGAGTGCTGATCTGGTGACAGTTAAGTGGTTATATTCACTTTGTGATGAATATATGCACATGTTTCCTGGCTACATGGAGGAAGCTCATCTGTACTGAGTGGAAATAACACCAAGAGAGAAACAGGCTCGAGAACTCTAATGAAGGACAGCACCCTGTTTGGGGCCCCTTGTTCTGGCTGTTACTGAAGTCATGTTCCTAGGCTTCCCAGTCAAATAAGCCCGTAAATTTCCTTTCTTATTCACATCAACCAATAGTCTAATAAGTATATCAAGGAAAATATTGACAATCAAAAGAAGAAACTAGAAACCAATCACAGTCATCACCCAGGAATGTACGCACATATGTGCACTCTCAATTACATGTTAAAATATAGTTTTTAAGAACGATTTTTTTCAAACCAACAATGTACTGCAAATATATTTTCATAGGAAGTTTTACTTCTAATGTCAACTCTAATATTAACCAGCTGCGTAAGAATGAGCCATCTCTTAAAAATCTCTGGTTATTGCATCTGTCAAGCAAAGAATCTGGGATTGGATCACTAAGATCCAGCAAAGTTGGATAGTGTAAGACAGACCAGCGGATGAAAGATTATAATTGCCAGGTGGAGAAGTTTGGGCAGCAATGAACTAAGGTGGGCTCCTAAGCCAGAGTCCTATGAATTCCATTATTACATATTCTTTGATTTTTTTTTCCCCTCTTACAGCACCATTTGAAATTTTAAGATAGTCCCCAAAACACAATTAGCTTTATTTTCTGCCTAGTTTCCTGTAATTTCCTAAAAGTATATTTTTATTTCTCTTATTATATGAAATGAGCCTTGTTCTATATAAGCCACAGCCGTGGCCTTGGCTTCTGAAGTGTGGAATTTTTGAAAGCTCATTATTTCTACTCTTCCACGGACTTAGGTCCATGCTCTTATTTAAGATCGTCTACTAAGTCCAAGTATAATTGATAGTACCTCGCCAGCTAATACAACCTTGGCTTGCCTCTCATCTAATAATAGCCTGTGTCCTTTCAGACATTTCTAAATGTGATTCCTCTTTTCAGCCCAGAGCAACCCCTGCCTAAAGGCAAAAGGAGGTTATGGGCCTCCTTCACTCCTGGGAAATCTGGAGACCTGAGAAGGGATTCTCCCAAGAAGGACTCTCCAGTACGAAAGATCTCCCTGTGGGAGAGGACTAAACCCATTTGTCTGGCGTGTGGCACTTGCTCCTTCTCACAGTAGATTCCCTTGGGGACATGACTTCTAACGGTCCTTCCTGGAACTGGCGGGAGTTGTAATGTACAATAACAGCCTGAGAAGAGCAGTTCTGACACGGACCTGGAGTCTACTAACAGGTGAGGGCCCATACTCTCCGCCACGCTCTCTTCCCTCTCCGTGTCACATGTCAGGATTTCTTTCTTTTTATAAGGTTTTTTCAGAGAGAGAGGAAGAGAGAGAGAGATAGAAACATCAATGTGAGAGAGAAACATCGATCAGCCACCTCCTGCACGCCCCACACTGAGGATCGAGCCTGAAACCCAGGCATGTGGCCTGACCGGGAATCGAACTGGGACTCTCAGTCCATGGGACAGTGCTCAGTCCACTGAGCCACACTGGCTGGGCATCACATGTCGAATTTCCTAACACAAGGGATTTCATTTGGGTAACCGTTCATGTTCCTCCCTGTCTGATGATATCTAGTCATTATCTTTAGACTGATGAATTTTTTTTTTTCAGACAGAGTGGCAGGGAGAAAGAGAGAGAGAAACATCGATGTGAAAGGGACACATCGACTGGCTGCCACCCACACAACCCCATGGGGCCAGGGACAAACTGCAACCGAGGTACATGCCCTTAGTGGGAACCGAACCCGGGTCTCTCGGGACCTCAGGCCGACGCTCTAACCGCCGAGCCAAACAGGCCAGGGCTAGACTTAAGGCTTTTTAACAGGATTTTTAGCACTGGAACCTTCTTCCAAAGGCAATCAGGAGCAGGGTAGTGTGTGAGGAGTGAGTAGGGGGAGAGTTCGCTGTGTTTAGTGTCCCTGGTCTCCCGGTCATCCCCAGCACCCAGATGCCTTACTCCCTAGCACCATGTGGCTCCCACTGAGGGAGGCAGGAACATAACCAGTATTATGAGTGCCCTCTAGGAGCCTAGGCACCCTGCTTGGCATTTATGTTCACTGCCTCATTTCATCATTGTAACCACCCATTCTGCAAGTATTATCACCTTTTTTAAAAAACAAATAAATGGTCTCAAGAAGTTACTTTCCTCTTGCATTTTCTCACGTGGTGTGGTAAGTGAAAGAGCTAGAATGAAAGCCCTAGAGCACAACCTTTAATTCAGAGAAATTCCTAGAGGAAAAAGGCAGACTGGGAAGAGCTTTATTATTTTCTGAGAGTGGGTCTGTCCTGGCTGATGGCTCATGGTCTGTTCTTGAGTAATGGTTGACACTCTTTCGCTCGGGGTCTGCTGTGAGGATTGAGACCCGTTGACGGGAGGCTGGACGCGTGGCAGAGAACTGGCCAGCCACGTTTGAGCTTCTGAGGCTGGTAACATACACTTCCCGAATTTCCATTTCTAAGCAATGTGCAAACAGTGTGACCAAGGGCAGGTCACTCAGTCTCTCTGGGCCTAAATGCCATCTTTCAAATGAGGATAACAACACCACCTCCATCCAGGGCAGTTACGAGCATAGAATGAACTAAGCTAGCTGCTGGCATTAGTAAACTTTCAATCAGGTTTCATTATTGCTCATTTCATCCCAGTATTTTCCATGAACATCTTATCATAAATTTCTTTATCAGATAAATGCCTGCCAATGAGTAAAGCAAGGGTTACAAAAATATGAGGAATTGTCTCAGGGGATCGTCAGGTTGGACAGCAGGGCACAGGAGGGGCTCACTGCAGGACACCAGAGGAAGGTAAATGATGGTGAAGTGGGAGTCACGAGAATTTCAAAGGTTAGAAACGTACGTCACACGCTGGGTGTGGCTGGCAGAGAGGATGCCTATGTTACAAATCAGACCAAACAAGCATGGTATTCGGTTGTTTATGATTTTCCTCTCTGGAATTGAAGATCAACCTGTATTAACTAAACCCAAAGGAAAGAGTTCTCAGATTTCTTTCCCTCCAAATAACATTTAGATTAGTTAAATGTGAATGAATATGGAGCCGATGGATTAAACTGCCACTTAAGTACACAGGGGGCTGAGAAGCAAATGGGGAAACCAGTTAGCAAAATACATTCTGAGTTCACTGAACCTGAAACACTGGAAAAGGTGTTTGCCAGGTGGAACACACCCAGGGCACAGCTGCCGCTCTCCAGACCCTGAGCCCTCCCACTGATTTCCCAGAGTCCCCTCCTGCCACTCAGCATCCTCTGCTTTCACCAAGAGTCAAAAGACACGCAGCAAAGTTTCATTTTTACCATGAGGATATATTTCAATTTATTATTATACTTTTAAACAATAAAACTACTCTAAAAATTCTCTACCTCTGAAACTGGCCTCCCGGAAAACACATTAACAGGAGATCAAAGTTAATGACTTTATGAGTTTAAAATAGATAATTGCTCATTTTATTCATGTAATTGACAGGTAGTTATCAAGTAGCTGCAACGTGGAATGAATGAATGAATGAATGTGCAAGCATTGTGTCAGACACCAAGTGAGATGCCCTCAGAGACATTATACTTTAGAGAGGGAAATAAAACACACACACCAGGATGAAAAGAATGAGATAGAGTGACATTTCTGGACAAAGGGCTACAGTTGTTTAGTAAGCAGAGCCCAGAGCAGCAAACTAAAGTAGAAATTATAAAAGAGATCCTAATTCTCATTCTGGCTTCACTACTCATTAGTTATTTCCCCCTAGCAAGTCATTCTGAGTCTCCGTTTCCACATCTATGGGTGGTTAAAATAGATTAATATCCTGGCATTAGCATCCTTTTATCTTTTGTAAATAAAATATTAACACCGAATTCCAGTATGTTAAATAGGTAAAAACAGAGCTTTTCAGGAGACATTGAGTGAGGTCCCCACTCACCATGTCACCTAAATCAGACAAAACAGACTAATGCTTGAAGGTTTTGTCAAGTCTAAAAATCACAGACCTGCAAAATCACTCCCAGGTGAGATAAACAAAGATGTCATTAGAGGAGAAGCAGAAAACTGGATAAATACAAAGAAATTGAAGGATCTCATGGTGAACATACTGGATGACTACAGACAAATCACTTTATTTCTCTGAACCTAATTTCCACACATACAAACGTATTTATTTTTATTGCAATACACACACACACACACACACACACACACACCACAGAATGTATCCTCTAAACCATTTTAAGTGCGTAGTTCAGTAGTGTTAAGTATATTCACATTGTTGGGGAAGAGCTCTCTGAAAATTTGTTAATCTTGCAAAACTGAAACTACACCCATTTAAGGACAACCCCCCTCCCCTGACCCTGGGAACCAGCATTATACTTTCTGTTTCTATGAATGTTGTGGCTATTTCTTTTAAATTACAGTTGATATTCAATATTATTTTATATTAGTTTCAGGTGTACAGCATAGTGATTAGACATTTATATGACATACATAGTGATTCCCCTGATAATTCTAGTACCCACCTGGTACCATACACAGTTATCACAATATTATTGACTATATTCACAATGCTGCCCTTCACATCCCCATGACTATTTTGTTACTACCAATTTGTACTTCTTAATTTCTTCACCTTTTTCACGCAGTCCACACCCCCACCCCATCAGTCTGTTCTGTATCTTCGTGTCTGTTTCTGTTTTGTTTGTTCATTTATTTGGCTCTTTAGATTTAACATATATGTGAAGTTATATGATTCTTTTTTTCTCTGTCTGACTTATTTTGTTTAGCCTAATTCCCTGTAGGTCCATCCAGATGGTCACAAATGGTAAGATTTCATTTGTTTATGGCCAAGTAATATTCCATTGTGCATATGTAGCAACTAAGAATTAGAAAGATTATCTATAATTTTCATTAAAATACTGTTGGATTTATTACTTTGTCCACCTGTTTGTTTTTTTTCTTTTTCCATCAAGGAAAGTCCAAACAAGCTTGCACACATCTTAGAACTAGAGCTATTTTGTCCCTGAATTCTCTCTCTTTTCCTATTCTGTTAGCTGGATGGAATATTCCAAAAATAGATCTAAAATTACCTTCACTTCTTTGTTGTGAACTAAACCATTCCAGACAAAACTCTGCTTCCACGTAGAAAGTGCTCGTCCACTGACATTCCTATCAACAGCAATGAAGACTTAGTTGTTTAAGGGGTAACCTGTACAATTGCCATCTTAGCACCCCTCTTTTGCACTTTTTAATGCAGTTGCCCTCCCCATTTCCACATGAACTGTGTTGATATTTTTTATCATATCTGGAACTTTTTTCGGTCATAATTGCTTTAAATTGTCGTTCCCTGCTTCTAAGACTCCAATTTTATGTGATTGCTAGGAATTATTCCACAGGTCATTGACACTGCTCACGTTTATAACAGCTCTTTTAAATTCCTTGTGTGCTAATGCTATCATCTCTGTCATTTTAGAGTCTTTTTGTATTTGCTGATGTTTCCCTTGGTTATGGGATACGCTTTTCTGTTTCTTTACCTAATAATTTATCATTGGATGCTAGACATAGTGAATGTTACATTTTGAGTGCCTAGATTTTTTTAATTATTATTATTCCTTTAAGGAGTACTAGTCTTGTCTTACTTGTGGATCATCAAATCCTTCTGAGGCTTGTTATAAAACTTTGTTAGAATGGGTTTATAGTAGGCTCCAGGAATTATTCGGCTTATAACTTCCTGGTAATTCATTCTTTTCCCAGCAGTTATTCTCTTCCTGGCCTTTTGAAGCTTCACCTATATATGTGCAGATTTGTGTTTATTCAAGGAATTGAGGAAACCTCTATGCAGATTCCAAGTCTGCATAGCTTCCTCTGATTAGCTTCCTCTCTGCTAGTATTCTATGCCACAAATATAGCCACCTTAGTTCTCCAAAATCTGATCTCTTAGAATACTCAGCGCAGCAAGACCACTTTTCTCAATTTGAGTTCTTTCTCCCTGTGCACAGTCCAGAAACGGCTTCTGGGCAGAAATCTGGAATGATCATGTTGATTACCCTGTTTGTTTTCTCCTCAGGATCCACAGTCCTCTGCTGTCTATTGTTGGCAACAGCTTTTTTCCAGGCTATTTACAGTGGGTAGGCTAGTGTGGGTAGGCTAGTCAGGTACCAGTTCCTATGTCATGGTCAGAAGATCAAAAGTTGATCAAAAACTGCTACTTTTTTTTAATTGATTTTTTTTTTTTTTAGAGGGAGAGAGAGAGAAACATCGATGTAGGAGAGATACATCAACAGGCTGCCTCCTGCATGCCCCATACTTGGTATTGAGCCTGCAACCTTGGGCATGTGCCCTGACTGGGAAATTGAACCAGGAATCAGACTGGGACCTCTCAGTCCATGGGACAATGTTCAATCCACTGAGCCACACTAGCCGGGCAAAAACAAAAACAAAAAAACCCTGCTAAACTGCTATTTTTGAGATCCTATTATAGACCATTGGTTTTACATTCATTATCTCTATTTTCTAAAAACACTGCTAAAAGTTTGGTACTCTATTTTCATTTCATGGACAAAATACCAGAGGTTCTGAGAGGTAATGTCATTTGCCCAAGACTGTGGAAATTATTTCTGATTCCAAAGGCAATCTGAAGTAATCAGTAGATCATCCCTTTTTTTAGTCTGTAGCTGTACCAGTGTTATAATTCTATTTTCCCTCCTACCAGAATCCTTATCCACTGATATTTTAAGATGTTACTATCGCAAATGAAGAAAACAGTAACCTTGCAGTTATGGCAAATGACAAACAGGTACAACCTCCTGGGGCTTAAATTTCATTCAGTACTATGTGCTTTAAAGTACAGCATAGGGAATATAGGCAATACTATTGTAATAGCTATGTATGGTGTCAGGTGGGTACTAGACTTACTGGGGTGATCACTTCATAAGTTATATAAATGTCTAATGACTACGCTGTACATCTGAAACTAATATAATGTTGTATGCCAACTGTAATTAAAATACTTTTTAAAAATAATTTTATTTTAAAATAAATACACATGTCTATATGTAGAATTCATAATCAACATGAATATTTAAGATAAAGTTGAAGACTTTAGAGAAGTGTTATTTTTGCCAGTAGACTGCTTTGGGTTGTCCTCCCAGAATTCCATAAGTATAACTTGACTATTTTTTATTAGGGGCACCAATGAAAAATTGTCTAAAGCACACCGGCCTGAGGATACATGCAGAGCATCAGAGTAGGAAAGAGCATAAGAATGTAGGTTAGAGTGGTCAGGGATAAAAGAGCACCCTCTTCTATCACAGGATGGAGTGGTTTCACCTTCCCAATATTTTCTTATCTCTAATGATTCTGTGTCACACCATAGTACATCCTGGGTGCAGTTCTGAAGGAACATATTAGCTCCCTTCTCTCTACTGCAGTGGCTTTCAAATGTATGTCCCTTAAGACTCACGGAGGAAACGTTTTCAACATCCGGTCTCCTGATCCCCATTTTTTAATCATCTGATGCTACAGTCTGAGGAGCGCTCAAGAATCGGTATTCCCATTAAGTGCTCCAGGTGATTCTGATGGTTGTCTGACACACAGAGTACTGCAGGTGCTATCAAGGACCCTTATCCATATTTATTAGTGGGCAATTTACTACGAGCAAGTAGTACCGACCATTGAATAAAAACTTCAGTCATATTTGTAACCTAATTATTTTGGTTGGCCAGGCAAAAATCAATTCATGAATGCTACAAAATTTCACCAAATGGCTCATGAACTGGGATCTTAAACAACAAAAATCAGAAGCACCCATTCCCCAAATTCAAGCAGCTCACATACCAGTTGAAAAGACAAATGAGTGAGCAGTTAAATTACAGTGTAAATCTAATAAGTACTATTGCAGAAGTAGGAAGTGGGGAAACAGAATACAAAGCAGCTAACTGCTTGGTGGCGCTCCGTAAAAGCCACATCAAGTCAGTGACCTTAGGCGAGGGGTTGAAGGATAAGTACACATTTACAGCAAAACAAGGGGCAAAGAATATGTTCAAAGTGCCTCATCTGACCCCTCTGTCCTGTCCACAGGATGGTCAGGAAGTCAGTGTAGCAGAGGACTGGGTGATGAGATGTGGGTGGAAAAGTCCATCATTTTGAACCACAGCAGGTGGGTTTGGCCAAGAGCAAAGGGGAAGGCGTATGTGGGAGGAGTGGAAGGGAGTCAAGATAAAGTACAAGAGGGTTAATTTAATCCAATCAAGATGCAGCCCAGGGCCCACTCTAGGCCTCTCCAGAGCCCGAGAATTGTTTAAATGCCCAGAAAATTGTACCCAGATGTTTTGACATGAGGGCCTCATTTCCCATGAAGTCAATTAGACGCATTTGTTGCTTAGACGTAGACCTCTGGTGTCTGCCAGATTATTATGCACTCCAGGGGGATGTGTTGTTCAACCCTGTCGTGTCTCCCCAGTGTAACTGTCATGTATGTGTCTGTAGCTAATTGACGCTTGCTTGCTTGCTTTTTAATAATTAGTCAGGTGGTGGTAATAAAAACTGAATAGAAAAAAAAAAAAAAAAGCTGGCTGAGTTTTATTTAATGACTATTTGGGTAATGAAAATTAATAGCAGAAGAACCCAAGCACAGCCCGCTGTGCCCTTGTGTGCTGAAGTGGAAGAGGGCTGATGCGGGCCCCTGGGGTGTCCTCAGCTGTGTCTCCCACTGGCTGCGAGGGGTGGGGAGAGGGCAACGGTGCTGGCTGTGCCCTGAGATGGTTTCTGTTCCCGGGAGAAAGACACCAAGTCATGACCAGTGGAGCAGACAAAACCTTTCTTGATGAAATTCTCTACTGATTTTGTTTTTCAACCTTCTCCCACTCCCACCTCTTTCTCCCTCAAAGTACCTTCACGTGGCCCCATTTACCAAGTTCCCCAAGGTCTGTCCAACCAGGACAGTCCTGTGGGTACCAGCTTGATCTACCATGTCCAACAGGAAATGCGAGTGGCGGATTCCAGCAAATGTGCTATCAAAGACCCAGAAACCTCTGGGATAAAGGTTTAGGTTGTTTCATTAGACAAAGAAACCCAAAGCTGACGCTTTGGCTAGAGACCAAAAGAATACAGAACTAATGTCAGAGGAAAGTTATTAATATCAGCTACAACCGTACAAGTAGTTGGAAATACTTTTTTTTTAGCATCTACGTGTACTCATCATGCTGTTTTGTATTTACCACTCAAGCCTAAGCCTAGGTCTGCCTAGTTAGAACCACACTCTTGTACTCAGCTGACCTTGACAGCTGCCCTTGGAGGTCTTAGAGCAGTCTTAAACGTAACATGTCTAAAAACAGACTCTTTATCTGTCACAGTGTTCTCCGTCTGAATAAATGCCAACTTACAAGTTTCCATTTGCTGTGGTCCAAAACCACGGCATTATTCTTTATCCCTCTCTTTTTCTCACACTTCACATTTAATCTATTAGCTAATACAGTTGGCATTCCATCATCCATATAAGTCCGGAGTCTGCTGATTTCTCATGACCTCCACAACTCTCCCCAACCAAGCCACCATCATCTCTCCATTAACCAGGGTCTTTCCACGGATAGCCCCTGAGAATTTTCTGCATGCAGGCTAAGAAAAAACTTTTATTGAATTCTAAGTTCTAGCCACTGTTCTAAGCATTTCACAAGTATTAATTCATTTGATCCTCATAACAACTTTATGACGTCAGCACTATGTCTATCTCCACATTGGGGAAACCGAGGCATAAAGAAGTAGTCCTCTTGCCTACATTTTAGACCTGCCCTGGTTACCGTCCTTCTAATGGACTGCTTGGCCGCCTTCTCCTCCAGTGCTGGGTACCACCAATGTCGTTCCAATAAGTTAGTACTAACAAAAGTAACTTTATTTTGCTTGCATCCGAAGAACTATTATGTGCTAGTCTCAACTATAGGAGTGTCCTTCCCTGTGTTTCTTTCCAACAATAGGTATTTGATTAATTTGATTCATTACTGTTCATAAATGATGTGTGTGTGTGTGTGAGACCTCTCCGAAAAACACTGTATTTTTATAGAAGACTACTAAGCACACAATCCCTTAAATTTAGAGGAATAAATAATGAATTGCAAAATTCCTGGCACCATGATAGGTTGGTGATGGAGCTATTTTGGGGAGGAAATCTGCTCATAGATGAGTCCCCTGAAGTCACATTTCGTAACTGACCCCTAGCCTTGGCAACAGCCTCTGGCTTCTCTGTTTATCCTGAAGCTTCGAGGAAAGATTTATCTGTCCCTCCACTGCCCCGATACCCAAACTTTTCTGAAAACCCATCTACTAATAAAGTTTCATAGATTTTTGAGGTAGAGTTTGGAATGTCAGGTTAAGATATTTAGCAAATTAATAAATATTTAAAGAAAAATAATCTTTTTATATTTTCAGATTTTCCTAATTCTCTCTCTCTTTCCCTGCCATTTTCAGGAGGCTACAAGGAGCTCTGTATGTCATACTCAAGAGATGTTTCTGGTTCCTAGTCTTAAAATGCTCCAAAGGTAACACTGGAGATGTATATTACATAGAGATGTTGATTTGTTAAATGTAAACAATTATTTCCCCCATAAGAAAAATATTAAAATGGCCTTTGAAACCAGTCCCTTTAGAACTGCTTTTAAAATAGTTACTATAAGGACTAATTCGTCAGTTGCGAATGAAACCAGCAGTAAAGGTGAAATCCTCGGGAAGTGACTTAATCTAAGCAGCATTAACAATGAACGGCCCTGGCCAGTTTGGCTCGGTGGTTAGAGTGTTGACCTTCAGACCAGAGAGTCTCAGTTTCGGTTCCTGCTAGGGGGCACCTATCTCCGATGCAGTTTGTCCCCAGGCTGGTTGGGGTCATGTGGGTAGCAGCCACTCGATGTGTCTCTCTCACACTGTTGTTTCTCTCTCTTTCCCCCTCTCTCCCTCCCGCTCTATCTGAAGATAAATGCAAGAATGTCCTCGGGTGAGGATTAAAAAAAAAAAAGACGAGGACAACAACAACAAAAATAAATGGACTTGACCGGCTGGTGCAGTTCAGTGGTTGAGCATCGACCCATGCACCAAGAGGTTGCCAGTTCGATTCTCGGTCAGGGCACATGCCCAGATTTGGGGTCAAATCCCCAGTGGGGGGCATGCCGGAAGCAGCCAATCAGTGTTCTCTCTCATCGATGTTTCTCTCTCTCTCTCTAAAAAAATCAATAAATATAATTTTTTTTAATGAATGGACATATCAAGAATACCTTTGGCCCTGGCCGGGTAGCTCGGTTGGTTACAGCTTCGTACAGATATGCCAAAGTTGTGGGTTTGATCCCCGGTCAGGTCACATACAAGTATCAACCAATGAATAAAAAAATATGTGAAACAACAAATCAATATTTCTCGTCTGCATGCTCTCTCTCTCTCTCTCAAATTAAAAAAAAAAAAAGCATACCTTTGAAAAACTAACCTTTAATTTACCAACCACACCCAAAGGGATAGAAGGAGCTTTGCATTAGGAATCACTGGACAGACTCAAGATCTGATTATGTCCAAAGTCAGAAGTCAGTCCCAGCGGAGCTCTTATGAGGAATCAAAGCATCTTGGTTGCTAACAGGAAAACAGACATCACATCTCCAACTCCTGTGTTCAACTCAGCTTATCTCATACTCTGTAATTGGCAAAATAGGAATTCAGAAACCAAATATAGAGAGGGAGAAACAACAAAAGGAATATATGCCGTTATCTCTAGGAATGAGGTGGAGGGTATGAATTATTCCAATTGATGAATACTTGTTCCATTCATTCATCATTTCATTCAGCAAAGGTTCTATTATGTGTGCTGGGAGAACCATGAGGAACAAGAAGAGCCCCATCTTCGATGAGTGCGGAATACAGGCACCCAATACCCTTTAAAGGTGCGAAAAGTACCACGACATGTGCAGCGGGCAGTGCTAGGAAAGCATAAACAGGGGAAAGTTACCTGGAGGTGAGATTAGGCTCGTCTGAGGGAGGGACAACTGGGACCAGACATGAAGCATGCACAGGAGTTAACAAAGTAGAAGAGTGTGGCAGAGTATTATAAGAAACCGCGTGTTTAAACGTGTGGAAAGGGATGAAATGGAATATGCCCAGTAGGTGGCCAAGGGGCTAAATGAAAGTAGGGGCCATGATATGGGAAAGGTAGCAGAGGCAAAGGGTTGCTTTAGCCAATTTTGTATATAATTTTAAGAGCACATATATTGAAGATATATAAGCTATAGCAAAAGCAGGAGTGATATAATTAAACTAACAGTTTTCAGAAAATGTTTTGCATGTAGACTAGACTGGATTTGAGAAAGACAAGAATGTATAACTAAATTAATTCATTCACTAAATATATATCAGACAACTAATGGCACTAATACTTTTCTGGATGCTAAGGACATAGCAGGAAATAAAGGATTACAGTAGCAATATCCGGAAGGAGGTTACTATGACAGCCCAGATGAGATGCTGCCTGCATTAGGATGCTGGCCATAAGGAACAAACGATGTGAGAACCTGATGAGAGACCTTCCATACGATTTAATGATAATGTGGCAACATATCCGAGAAAAGCAGGAAGGAAACGAGGAATCAGAATGTGTGCCAAGTCTTTGTCTTGAGCTATTTATAGAAATGCAATTAAAGAAAAAAAAAAAACAAAACCAAACCTGAGGGACAAGCAAGTTTGTGAGAAGTGTGGATAAATTCAGTCTTGGACATGTTTCCAAAAGATTTCAAGGTGTGTTGAAACATCTAAGTGGAGAAATCAAACAAGAATGTTTATACTAATAGCTGGAGCTTGGCTGGGTCAGATGGATTTGGTCAGACAGTGAAACCAGGAAAGGAGATGAAATGGACTAGGGAGAATATCGCAAGAGAAAAGTAGAGCCCTAAGAAGTTCCAACACTGACAGCTTCCTTAGAGGAAGAGTTGACAAGGAATCTAATACGGAATAACCAGAGATGCCAGTTTTGAGGAGGAGGAGTGGTCAGTGATGACAAATGTTTTCACGAGGTCGAGTACATGAATGGCTGAAAATTGGCTATTAGATTTCACCATGTGAAGGTCATTGGTGGCCTTGATGAAGGCAGTTTCAGGGCAGTGGTAAAGGGAGAACCGCATTTCAGTGGGTGAAGGAGTGAATGCGAGGTTGGAAATAGAGATAGATGGTCAGTGAGAAGCTGGAAGGGGCATGAGTTACGCAGGAACCAAGATATCATTTCAGCCAGGTAAAAATAATTTTTTTTATCTCATCAAGGGAGGCCCAGCTAAAAGCTGCAATATGAAAGATGCCCAGTGAGGGCTACCCAGGCACTTTTCCAAAGCTCATCGCCCCCCAGAGGTTTAATAGATTGTACTGGTCTCTCACTCTCATCTCTACTCCATCTACTTGCTTTTTTCAAGTGGGAGAAATTTGAGACTGTTTAAAAGCTGATTGGAATGAGTCCGTAGATTTTAAGAAATTAAAGCTCCAGAAATTAGGAAGGATTTAACAAAAGGATAAGCTCCTAAAAAAATGAGGAAGTTGTGGAATTTAAAGTAGAGCATAGGCATTCGACTTTTATAAGAGAAGCTTATATTGCAGCAGGGGATTAGGAGAAAAATATGATTCGAATAGGTAGATTTGTGAATTTGGTAGCCCTAAGTTGAGGAAGTTCCCGTTCAATTACATCTATTTTCTGTATAAAAGAGGAGCCAGCTCTATCAGCTTAATTGAAGGAGGACATCTTTGGTTTGGAAGTCTGAGACAGTGGGGCAGTCTGAAATGAGAGAATGAACGGAAGACAGGTGCGGAGTATCCTACACTCATATGGGGACGATGACCACGAATTTATGGCCACGTCAGCCTATATAAAATTGCAGCTTCCTCAAGAAATACCCAGTAAATCAGACACAGGCACATGAGAAAGTGAGTGGTTGGATTTGTACTGGACTTTGGAAGCAGAAGCAAACCACCCTTGAGGCTGGAAACTCAATGAGGGATGACTGGGTGGTCAATAGATAACAGCAAGAAGCAGAGATTGGGGGATGATGGAAACGAAATTCAGGAGCCTCGAAAAAGTAAGGTGGTAGAATCATGATCTGGAAGCCTTCGGGGATGAAAATCTCACCATGCAACCCTGGAAGCTGAGATAAGCGACAGGACATAACAGAATGAGCCTGGGGAAGGAGGAGGAGGCTCAGGTGGGACCCCGGTTTCCGCTGCAACTAGGAAGTGTGGGGAGTATAAAATGAGTAGTGAGGAGAGATGGGGGACTTTGTGCATGACTGAACAGGAATTCGGAATGATAAATGGAGACAAGGAGTAAAAGTAGGGTGGGATTACTTCCGGGGAGAGGAAGCACAAAAACATACAGGAAAGGGAATTTTTTATAAAAGCAGTATAGAGAAGAATTAAAGATTTTATGGCCTTTTAATTCTATTTCTTTAAATATCAGTTCAATGTTTATTTAAAGAGATTTAAAGGGAAACCTGATATTTTATTGATAGAAATTATATTTTTATGTTCAAACTATGGGAAGTTAGTTTGTGCATTACGCATGTGGCAGGATGACTTTGTTGTTGTTGTTGTTGTTGTTTGAGATATAAAGTTTCTCCTTCTCACCAATTAAGGAAGGTAGCAGAAATTAGAGGAGGACCCTTTATCTCCCTGATGGCATTGTGGCTCCTTGACTCTCCCCTTCCCAAGGGGAACGATGTGTCTAATTGGGAACTCAGGAGCAGTCACAGTGTGTGGCTTTCCTCCGTCTGGTCTTGCCGCCCTCCGCACGCGCACAGTTCTGCTCTCTGCCGGGGGCGAGCTCCCCGGAACAGGTCCCTGCAGAGCGGGTTGGGAGCGCTCTGCTGGCGGCTGGCTGGACAAGACTTTCTAATTCAGGGATCAAGTATTAGAAAGTCCACAGTGACCACAAATAAAAAGCCACTTTTCAAACACCTGCCTCAGTGGAAAAGTTAACATTTTTTATCTCTTTTTTTTTTTTGTTTCCTGTGTCTAGTTTCTCAGACAGATCTAAACTGAGGTAGAAAATATAGAGGTTGTGTCTTATTTTCTTGTTGCTGCCATAACAAATTACCACAAACCAGTGACTTAACACAATACAAATGTACCATTTCACAGGTGGGCATCTTTTTGTAAAATTTAACTTCATTTTTAAAAAATGTTTGTTACAGATGTTTGTCCTTTTTCCCAGTGATACCCTCCTCCCAATCCGCAACCACCCCCCCCCAGTATTATTGTCTATGTCCATGGTTACGCATACGTGCATATAAGTTCTGTAGTTTATCTCCCCCCACCCCACCCCACCCCAGCAGGGCTAGACAGGTTATATAATTACCGTGCTAATGAGATACCGCCTCACACCTGTTAGAGTGGCTATTATCAACAAGACAGGTAATAAATATAAGTGTTGGAGAGGTGGTGGAGAAAAAGGAACCCTCATGCTCTGCTGGTGGAAATGTCAACTGGTACACTGTGGAAAACAGCATGGTGGATCCTCAAAAATTTAAGAATAGAATTACCATATGACCCAGCAACCCCTTTTCTGGGTATCTCCTTGCAAAATTTCATAACATTTACTTGCAAAGATATATGCACCCCCGTGTTCACTACAGCATTATTCACAGTGGCCAAGACACGGCAACAATGGAAGTGACTTCCGTAGGTAACTGGATGAAGATGTGGTACATATATACAATGGAAGACTACTCAGTCATAAGAAAAGATGAAATGTTGCCATTTGCAACAATCTGGATGGACCCTAACAACAACACACTAAGCAAAATAAGTCCGATAGAAAGGTTAAAACCATATCATTTCATTCCTATGAGATCACAAGCAATGGGCTGTCGACAGCCGATTTGCAGGCTCAGCGCTTCCAACTTAGAGAGAGCTGTGGAGGGGCAGGAGGTGGCCTTAGCTGCACAACCGATCCTTCGATCCTTCAGAGACTTTGTTTGCCAAAGCCTAAACCCATTGCTGAGATTTTGCTAGGTGATTTGAGAGATTTAAAGAGAAAGAGTGCTTGAAGGCGAACAGGAAGTGAGAGGGATGTCCTCAGGTTAACAGGAGGTTTTTGGAGCTCGGAAAGTGGAGGGCAAGGTCTGTGAGGCCAGAAGTCCGCCAGGTACCTTTCCTTCAACTGTGAATAGGTAGGAAGCACCTGCTAGGTGTGCCCTGGGGAGGCAGGACCTCAGCACCAGGGTCCCCAGACCTACACAAGACCCTCATTCCCCACAGGAATGTATGAAAGCAGAGAACCACCAGACTTCATGGACCGCTGTGGCTTAAACAGTGCTACAGTGCCAACAGACAAGATTAAGGGTCCTTTCCTCATTTTTAAATTATCTTTAGAGAGAATTATTAAAAAATAAAAAAAAGCACCACTTTCGGACTCATTTCTTTCATTCAGAAAAGTTTCCTATTTGTCTCTGCTCCTCCTACGACATCCTTTTCAGTTTCCTTCATGATTTTCTAAACCAAACAATTTCTTGGAAGGCAATATTAAAATATTTGAATTTCAAGTAATAAATCACTCATTTTCCGTCTGTGGAACAATGCCACACATTGTTCAGTTTTTCTAGCCAACTGAGACACAAGGATCCAGCTGGCTGACCTTAGGTTGATGGAGATCATGTATAGGCACAGAAGAGAGACTGGGAGAGATGAAGAAGTATATATTTTATAAGTGAAGGTTATTACCTGGGAATCAGTCCTGGCTGAAGTAGGGCAACTGTGTGTTTCCTATAAGGAAATATTGATATCATTGTAATTCACCCAAAATTAGTGTGTGTGTATGTGTCTGTGTGTGTGTGTTTAATTTTTTTATGTTTAAATTTATCTTTGTTGTTGAAAGCATTACAGATATCGCTCCTTTTTTTCCCCATTGACATCCCCCCTCCACCTTTACCATACTGTTTGTCTATGTTCATTGTTAACCCAGGTATTAATAACAGGAAAGGAGCAAAGGAGGAGGCCAAATATTATAGGCATGTCATTTGGGCAGCTTTGCCAGGAAGCTGCAGCTTTATTCTCCCCAGGGAGCCACCAGTCCATTCCCCACAGATCGCTGGGGGAAGGGACTGGACAGGGGGGAGAACAGACGCATGCTCAGTCAAGTTGGGATGACTTAGGAAAGTCATTTGCCTGACAGTCACACATAGGAACAGGTCATTGGCCAGAATAGGAGAGGCTACTGCAAGGTTTCAAAATTTGGGATACTTAATTTGCTGAACAAAGAAATTTGTTCTCTTGGTCCTGACTTTCGGGGCTCTCTTACTCCTGCTTCCTGTTTCGCCCACATGGCCCATGAATCTTGAGCCACTGTGACCAAAGTAGAAGGAATCTGAGAGGTCAAAGGGGTCAGAAGTGGTCAGAGAGCAGTGGCATTTGGACCAAGTTGGCTTTGCAGCAACAGTTTCCATAGAACTAGGGCTGGTTCTATGCATTATTTCTGGGAATAGTGCCAGCTACTCCCGGCACAATGAGAGAGAATGGCAGTGTTGAGGAGGAGTGGGGAGGTAGGAAACCAGGCTGTCCCCTAGCATCCCACTGTGCTGCAACATCATTTGTGAGGAAATACTGAGAAGTCCCAGAAATCTAGACACAGAAATTCAATTTTAATTACAAAACTACATTCTAATGCAAAATAGATTCTTTCTATAATAATAACCATTTGGATTATCTCAGATAATTATACACAATGAACTCTGTCATAGAAATGTATAGGGATTAACAGTGGCGCAGAATAATTGAAAAGAAAACTACAATGGAAAACAAATATCCAAAACCCTGGAAGATATAACCAAAAGGAGCTGATATTCAAATCAAATTATGGGGGATTCCAAAACAATCCTAGGCACCACAGAGAGATCCCAGCCTATCTTTCTTTTCTTCTTTCACATTGATAAATAAGGCTGTGCTTACTCACGAAAACTCTAAATTATTTAATACCCTTTATTTAAAGACTAAACACAAAGTGACAGGTGTGTTTCAGCCAACAAGGTACACAGAGAACATGTCGGGTGGGTGGGTGGGGGGGATCCATTGAAATGTGCTAGAGAAGGCACACTTCCTGTAAGAGGTAATAAGAAAGCCATTTTGCCACATTAATTAACATGATTATGGGTTTTCAGTTAGACCACCACCGCCAACCACATAAAATGAAACAAGCCATCCCTCAGGGTGATGACATTGCTTTATTAGTTCCAGAAGTGCTATGTGGACTATGTGAAAGACAAACAACTGTGTCCTAGGCACAGAGAGCTGAAAGGAGCGTGTAAATGACGCCCACACCAAGGAACTTTCACAAATTAAATAGTAAAAGGTGGCTGCTCAGTTATCGCATTCAAAGCCCCACTCCTGAAGAACTCTGGGAACTCACTGCTGAAATCATCACTTTATACAATACTTACTTGTAGTTTTCGTTTTAGAAATTCTTACCTAGTGTCAAATGTGAATGAAATTGCATGAGTGGCCCATTAATTGTCTGCTATAAATGAATTCCGAAGCCCAGGAAGATCCTTGAAAGGCCTAAGGAATCCAAGGTTATGAAGTTTGAACAGATTGGCACTAAAACAGAAGTTTCTTTTATTTGGGGTGCTCTTCCCATGTATTACCTGCTTTTCCCCACACACACAAAAAAAAAAAAATGAGGGGAAAATTAAATTTGAGTAGACGTACCTTGAGGATCTGTGAAAGACTTGATTTCACCCTGCCTCCTGAACCTTCTGAACCGTGTCCGTTTGCGTTAGCATTGACTCATGTTCGATTACAAACAGCAACTCATTTAGGCTGGTATCTGTCAACAGCACCCTGGAGACATAAAGTGGCACAGAGATGCAGTGCCTGGCGTGGAAGGAATATGCGCTGCCGTTTGAGCTCCCCAGCCCACCTTTCTGCTCTTTATGTAAGAGGTACACGGGAACAGCCAAGGCAAAGAGAACAGCCTCTCTCTCCAGAACCCATTCCCACCTCCCCCACTCCATGCCCACTACCAATTCACTCCACTCCTGGGTCTTGGTGTCAAAGGAGCAGAAAGCATTCAGGAGAAGAAGCACCTCTAGCAGCAAAATGCAGGGTACTCTAGCTGAGGGCCGATGGCCAGCAGCCCCCAGGGCGGAGCTGCATGCCCTGCTGCCTTCAACTCTGCCCCCTGGAGCTGCCACTTGTGTGGCTGAGCCTGCAGCTTCGACTGGTGGAGGCCAGGTCCTGGGTTTGAAGTTGGAGGAAAGGCAGGAGGGGCTGCTTGTGGAGTAGAGAGTTAGGAAAGATTTCGGACTGGTAGCGAAATCAAAATCCTCCCTTTTTCAATATCTAGGAAGGAAAACGGTCAAGCTCACGATAAGCAAGCGCATCTTGATTGCTGCAGAAACGCTCTGCATGGAGAATTTATAACCGCGCACATATATAGAAGTCACCACGATGATCACTTGTTATCCAAACTCATCTTGTCTCAGCCATTAAATATAGCCCCTTATGTAACTGTATCAGAGCATTCATAGGAACAGAAATTACATGGACGTATTTTATGAATGAAAATCTCCTGTTTTGGCAATGATGACTGATATTTAGATGCAGCTGGGATACAGTCCTTATGGGAATGTGCTTACTCAGCTTTACCATGATGTTCTTTGGGGTAGAACTGTCCTGGTGGGGTTCGCATAACAAATACTTTCTTAAGTTTTTGTTTTCTTTTTCAAATCCTCCTAATTTAGAATTGCTTAAGAGAAAAAGAAATGCTTTTATTTATCTAACTTTGTTCCAACATGAGTTAAGGCAGCAAGGTAAAATAAATTAGAACCAAGTGGGAGGCACTAAGCAAACAAAAAATAGAATTAACAAATGAATATGAAAGAATGTGAGACAGAGCCAGGAGTGAGGCTGAATGCGTTCTTTTCGAACAGCCTGCACCTTCCGCAGGCGTGGTGCCCTCTGTCCACTCACTGTAATAGTAAATTGTTCACCGTCTGCGTGCCAAGTGCGCTCCCTAACTGAATTTCAGAGAATGTCCTCTCACCGTGGGCCTCCTCTCTGTCCTCTTAATTAGTTCCTGATTCCTTCCTCCGCACCACAACTTCAGGAATGTTTTTCGTCCACTCTCAATCCCTTTTCTTTTAACTGCTCCTCTAAAGTAAGCAATTCCGAAATTCAGGAGCAAACCTCTTTCCGAAGTTCAAGTTCTGCATTTCCAAAGGCCGCAGGATGCCTGTCTCCACCCTAATGTTCTGCCAGCACCATAAACTTCAGTGACTAACTGCATTGCACCGACCTGCCAGAAAGCCCGTTCTCCAGAGCGCTCACGCTACAGACCCAGGGCCACCGGGTCGTGTCCACGCTGCGAAGTTCATGCCCAGCGTCCAGCCTGTGGAAGCGTCCTGCCTCGTCCCTCACAACCTCTCGCCCACCCCCCCATCGCCCTTACCACCAGCACAAGCCAACGTGGACTCATGAAAAAGGCACAATAGGCCATCTGTTTATAGAAAAATGAGCTGGTGAAAAAACAAGTCCGAGCAGAGAGAAAAAAAAGGAGCAAAAATTGGTTAGCTTAAAAATGATAGAGACATAATCATAGTTGCAAAAGATGAAAGTATTTACAAGATAATGCTACGTGCAATTCAGTGGCAATAAATGTGAGAACTGAAGGCTCATACATTTGGTTAATGCCTCAGAAAGTAAACGTATATTGACTCAACAAATAATTTTCCCAATACTATTACTTAGGTGAATAATTGATTCTAAATATACACAAAAAACATGGACGTTAAAATGGAAGTACTTATCTGCTTACATGAATACTCTTGTTTCAGGGTTCTTTTTAGATGAGAAATTAAATTTTTTAAACTTCATCAGATACATTTCTTAGTTCTTTATTTCATAGGAATGGTAAGGGATTTAGAGAACAAAAGATTATATTAAATTAAGTAAGTCCTTAGAAACATAAATCTGCTCAGACAATGAGGGGTCAGTTGGTAAAAATTCAAAAAGCAAGCTGAGTTTTTTTGTTTGTTTGTTTGTTTTTTTCAGTTGTACTTTATATTCAATAATATTCTGTATCGGTTTCAGGTGTCAAGCATGGCAGTAGGACAATCATGTAGCTTAATGAGTGGTCTCCTCGATGTTTCAAGTGCCACCTGGCCCCATAAAGAGTCATTACCATTCCACTGACTGATTCCCTATGCTGTAATTTCCATCTCTGTGCCTGTTCTGTAGCTGCAAACTTGCTTTAGGTTTTAATCATTCTGCATCACAATTGTCATCAGAAAGCTATTATTTGTTGAGCATTTATCATTTGCCAGACAGTATCTTATGGGCACTGGTTATCGCCTTGCAACTCTATAAAGTATGGCTATAGAGATGAAGAAGTTTAAACCTAATAAAATTAAGTAAAGTTTTGAAGCTAGAAAGTGGTAGGGTGTAGAGCGGAACCTAGTGAGCCTGATTCTAGAGCTGGTCATGCTAATCAGATCAAAGCTTAACCATTCATTCAGGATACGCTATAGTTACAAAATACCCCCCAACTCTCAGTAGCGCAAAATAACAGTTATTTCTTCCTCAATTAGATCTCGAAGTCCACTTCAGTCGAGCAATATTCCAGGGCAATTGCTCCAGAAGGTGGCCCTGTGGTCCAGGTTGCTTGCATTTTGCAGCTCTGCCATCTCAACACGCAGTTTCCACGTCGCTGTGGCAGGGGAAGGGAGCTGGACAGCTGCCCACTGGCTTATAAATGCCTCAGCATGAAGTGACACACGTGCCTTGCTGCTCAACCGGTGACATGGCCACAACCCAGCCTCAAGGGAAGCCAGAGAAGGTCTTCTGAGCGACTGCGAAGAGCAAGATGAAACGGGTCCGGCGTCTTGGCCGTAATGCTCTCAATCACACAACTTGAAAATTCATGAAGAAGCTGTTCTTATGGTTTATTCAACAACATGCCTTCTGGGAAGGACACTGTCTTAGTTCCTTAAGGAAATTGTGAGAAAACATGAGACTCCCAAGGGTGTGATCAAATTCCAAAAGGTCATTAGTAACTTGTAATGGGAATGAAAAGGAGAAATGTGTTTGGCTTCGGGAACGGAGAATATATTCAGCAGCCAATCAGAACAGACCACAGAAGAACAAACACCAGCCCCAAAGCCAGGGTTACCACGCACGGAGCTCGCTCTTGCTGCAAGAGGCAAGGGGAGACGCAGAAAGAAGAAAGACCGTCAGGGACATGACACGAAGCTGCCGTAATGTGATCGCTCCCCCGGGACGCACATCTTTACTAAAGTTGACCAGAGGAAACAGTCAGTGAGTGTTATTTTTTGTGAGAAATGATGAAAGAGTTGCCTCTCTGGGTTAATGTGAGCTGCATAAGAAACGGTAGGTTGGACTCAGGAGCCAGAAGCCAAGGAAGCCACGAGAAAGTCATCCCCCAGGAGACAAACAAACAAACATCTAAATTTAATTACTCACTTTGCTTTATTTATTTCTTAATCAAACTAACGCCAATTATGAGTCCACATCCACAGGGGTGGTGCGGTCATTCACATCAGTCATTTCTGGGGCCCCCCTCCTTAGGGTTTTAAAATGTCCAGAGCCAGACATCAGAGAGCTCCCTTATGTCATGAGCCATCATCACTGGTCTCTATTGGCCACTTACCTGTCCTCAGAAGCCACTGCCCCAGGAGGCGTGAGACTTCAGAAGGGAGCATCTGCTTCTCCTGTGCCTCGTGTGGGGTCTGGAAGCATTGGCCAGGGTGAGAGCCCTATGACTCAGGTCCAGTCTTCCTGGGATATCAAGGTGCTGCCCTTCCGAGCTCTGGCCACCTACCCAGGGTGCAGGCAAAGGCTCGAAGGGGCCCTGATGTACCTCAGTTCTCCAGCATGGCTCCAATCTGGGTTAAATCTCTTTCTCCTCGCTTGCTACTGTCAGGGTGTCCGAGACTGAATATTTGTGCCTCCCTCCCAAGCTCAAGTTAAATCCTAACCCCCAATGCTATAGTATTTGGAGACAGGGCCTTTGGAAGGGAAACAGGCCATGAGAGTGGAGCTCACCTGGACGGGATTAGGGCCCTTCTAAAAGAGACAGGAGAGCTCTCTGCTATCTGTGAGGACACTAGAGGTCAGCAGTCTGCAACCCAAGAGAGGGCCCAGAACCTGACCGTGCCAGCACCCTGACCTCAGACTCCCAGCCTCCAGGACTGTGGGAAACAAATCTCTACTGTTTATAAGCCACCCAGTCTATGGTATTCTGTTACAGCAGTCTGACTAAGACACACAGGTTCCCTGACTTCCCCCTTTCCTCCGAACATCCAGAATAGCCCCTGCAATATCCGTCAGTCTTCACGGAAGATGGGAAGAAGCATCAACCTCACATCAACCTCACCACCTACTGTCTGCTTCCGTTCTTCAAAACTCCCTAGGCCAGGCAACACTAAGGACTGAGTTACTCTGAAAGGTGGAGAAACAGCAAGAAAAAGAAGGCAAAATTTAAACAAAACAAAGCAAAACCCCACCAATACACATGTCCGAGAAGTGAGAGGATGGAACTTTATTTTCTCTGTTTCCCAAGCTTTCCGCGGTGAACACATGGTAACTGATACAATAAATGAAGCAACAATGCCTCAGGCGGAGATGAGTCCACCAGCAAGCGTGGTGCATGGTTTCCAGCCTGCTGACAGCCCCCACCTCAAGCCCCTGCTTCCCTGCTCTGTCAGAAGGCTTTCTCACGCACCCCAAGTCCCTGCCACCAGAAAGTACCGAGGAGCTGACGACTGATGGGGGCTGGCCGTCAGGAACTGTCTCAGCTCCCCACCCCTGGGGGGGCAATTCTGGCATGTGCACCACGAGGTACCTCAGAGAGGGCACTGGGATCAGCCCCAACGGCCCAGAGTGAGGCCCGCTTATCTACACACCATGTGGGCTTCTTTCCCTTCCCCAGTTCCTCAGCTGAGCTTCCTGGGGTCACTTCCCACAGAAAGTATTCCCGGCAGGGTCTAATGTGAACTCAGACAGAGGGAAGGTCCGCACTTCACACGGACAAGCTCGTTCCCATCTGTCTACACTGCAGTGGGCAGTGTGGGAGCTTCACTGAACCAGGCTGAGAGAATTTCTGCAACCAGAAGCCTCTGGGTTACCAAGCACCAACTTCCATCCTTTAACTCTGTGCCCCTGCATCTCCTGGCACGGGGCCTTGCCCCCATCAGACACATGATTAAATGCCTGTGGAATTCACTTCGATTTTAATGCACCACGGCTATCATGGAAAGTCGAATGCTCCCTAAATGAGCCGGCATCAGCACCGGTTCAGACCAGACCTCTGAGTCACTGTTTGCGGCACAACTAACTCACGCCTCCTGCAAGGGCTGCGTGGTGACAGCGTGTCTCTATAGCTCATTGCAGTAGCAGGGACACAGGTGGCCAAGGTCAGCGCTGTTACGTTATAAGCTAGTTCAAGTGGACACCATTGCAATGACGATAGATGGTGCACATTAAAAGAGTGTTCCCCTTGCCCTGGCCGGTTTGGCTCAGCGGTTGGAGTGTCAGCCTGTGGACAAAGAGTTGCGGGATTGATTCTGGTCAAGGGTATGTCCCTCGGTTGTGGTTGGGTCCCTGGCCCTGGTTGGGGTCATGCGGGAGGCAGTCAATCCACGTATCTCTCTCTCTCTCTCCCCACTCCCACTCTATCTGAAGATAAATGGAAAAATACCCTCGAGGATTTAAAATAAATAAATAAATAAATAAATAAATAAATAAATAAATAAATAAAAGAGGCTTCCCCTGCCCATTCCCTCTGGAACAGTCACATCCTCTGCCACCAGCAATACCTCTACACTAGTGAGTTACCCTTAGAGAATCAAACTGTCTCACTGTATCCTCTCGATATGAGCTCTCCATGAGCCATTGCTTCCACAATTTGCTGCCATGCTGAGAATTTATATTCATAATGATGAGACAGACGCATTCATTGCATAACCCTCAAGTGCTATCATCAAAGAAAAAACTGAATTAAGTTTGTTTAATTATAGTATCTTTCTTCAAAAATCGGCAGTCCGTCTGTGCGCAATCTCTCCGTTGACCGGAACATTTAATAACAGCAAGCCCCCCGAGCGCGCAGAGCAACCTGAAGCACACGGGACTTGGCTCTCCACGTCACTGAAGGCCTGACTGCCACCCTCTCCCTCTGCCTCCGGACTCGTGCCTAGCTCCAGTAGCATGCTGGCATCTTGAACGTGAGGAGGGAGGCTCAATGAAAGAGAGAGGAATCCATAACAGCTTGGACTTTGGAGTCAGACACAGTCTGATCTTGTTTCCACATTAAACTAGGCCATTATGATCTAGTAGGTATTTGACAATTAAAGGTAAACAGGATTTCCATGGCCTTTTTAAAAACCAAGAAAAGGGTATTGGGTACTTAGTGGCATTTATAACTTCCAAAACATGCTTCTCATCCCTCACTGCGCGGGATTCATTTAGGGCTGATGTTGCCAAAGGAAAAGTCAAGAAAGCTTCTCCGCACTGTTGGTGCCCTCAGTTCCCCTCACTCAGTCCCATTACACTTGAGTGTTTTCCAGTCAAGGATGGAAAGTACAAACCTGGGACTCTGCTCCACAGACCCCGCCCTCCTCTGGAGTTCAGTTCAAAATTAAACCTCGCTGTGGATCTTTTCCAGATGAAGACAGGGATTCATGTTCCATCTGTGTGTGTGTCTGGATTTGAGAAGGGAGATGGGGAGAGCAGTAGGTGAAGGGGTGACCGAGAAGGTTGGTGGGCTCACATCTGACGGAGTCAGAAACCTTTGGGCATACATTCTCCCGGATTCTCTTCCGTCCTGCTCCTATCACTGTCTCCACCTGCTCCTAGTCTTCTGCCCTATGTCTGCCCTCCCAAGAGACAGATGTGGAAGAAAGAGATTTTAGGTGTTTTTATTTTCTCCTGTACTTACATTTAAGGATGAACCTATTTATTATGTGTCGGGCACCATTCCAGATATTTTCATATGTCAGACCTTAATGCCATTGTTTACATTCAAACCCAGTTCCTCATCTTCCAAAGCTGGTGCTATTTTCCTACCTAAAATTATTAAGAGGAAGGTAATCAAAGTTAACTAGCAAAAATGCTCTTGTACTTCTTTTGCCCAAGTATCCAATTTTAGGTCAAACCCAAAGGCAACTATGAGTTCAAAAGAACCAAATATATATATATAAGTACATCATCCTTAATGAGCAACAAGAAATGACTGAGAGAAAAGTACTTTAGCTGGGATTGGTACATAGACAAGGTACTCAGAATGTCAGAATGGGTAAAATTGGGGTTTTTTTAGTTAGGTTGCCTGGTTCCATCAATCACTCCTTAAACTAAACTTTCTAAGGCTCAGCTTTCTTATAAATTAAAGGGACACACAATAATGCTTTGACATAGCACTGGCAAAGATGACATGAGATTAACATGCGTAAAACAATCCAAAAACATAATAAACGACCCACAAAAGAAAGATGTTGATTCTGAGAGGAGAGTTCTTTCTTTCTCTTAACACTCATTTTCTTTCTCCTTGTTTTTGTTGAACGTAGTTTTATACTTAAAATTAACAGCCTTCTTCTTTCCTTCTTGATTTGCTGTGTTCTCTGTGTGTTATCAATTAGGATCTCAGCTATTCTGGGAAACGGGGCCCGCCTCACCATGGGTGTTGCCGCTTTCTTTGGTAGTAATTACTCTAACAGCAGTGGCCACTCTTGAACCCTAACTAGAGCTGTCTTCAAAGGCACCGGCATGTTTTCTCCTGGTGGTGGCATTCTGATTGCGCGCCTTCCTGCTTCAATCACCCTCGCTCTCAACATGGAATTTAGGGGCCAATACCCTCTGGCTTTATAGGTCACTTAAGCCAGCCTGAAATGCTGCCCAGCTTCAGCTCAATTTGAGAAATTAGAGTAACGAGGAACTGGGGAGTCAGTTGGTAAAACAACCAAGGACAATAGAAAGTCTGACATGATTCACCCGTAAAGATCCATGAAGAGGGTGAAGGGTAGCAGAAAACCGAATGTAGCCAATACAATCTCTACAGCCCCAAAGGAAACCTGCCAAAGAGCATAAGATCAAGTCAAATTTGGAGTTTTTTAATCAATCAACAAATCCTCACGGAGCACCTCTATATATATAACAGGCGCTCCTCAAGATGCTCTGCTAGAACACGGAACAAAACGAGCAAGAAGCTCTACCGGCGCAGAGTGGCAGTGGGCGGCCTGGTAACATTGATCAAAGGAGCTTTCCTCTTCCAGTCCCGTGGGTCTGGAAATGTCATGGGTTTTAAAGAGACCAAAGGACTTTTACTTCCTCTTTTGTTGACTTTTTAAGCAGGAGGCTCTTGAAGAAACCACACTTGTGCATAAAAAGACATCGCAAGTGCTAGGGAAGGAACTATCTAGAGGAGCGGCAGAAAGGGCTTTCGCAAACTAGACGGCACACAAAGGCAAGCTCATCTACACTAGAAAATGTGTTCATAATATTAAATGATGGAATCAGACACCTAGGCCTTTTGAAATAATTTCCAGTGCTAAAACATGTGTGATAGGTTTGCTAAAGCTGAATAAATTCAGGTTAATTTAGCATTTTTCCCAGGCTGTGTCAGTTCCAAGCCAGCAAGCATCATGGGGCAAACATCGTGGACTTTTCTTAATGAAAGCGATAGTTCGTGGTCCGTGGGTCAGATGCTTTGTCAGAAGCTGCTAACGAGAGTTATGCAAATGTATCCTCTGATTCTCCACAGAACGGAGGAGAAAGATATGTTGATAGTGGACTAGTGACTAATTCTTACTATCTCAGGTTTCACTCAGAAAAGTCTACTTACGAATTGAACGATCAGATGACATCACAAACAGTTGTCAAGAGAACGGTCTCTGGTGGATGTGTTCCGACTCTCCTGTTTATTACTGCACCAAAGAGTGACAGGTGTCGGAAATTCTACTGTAACCCAACAATTTGAAAATATCCAGTCATTTATAACTTCCCCTTCTCTAGATGCCAGCTCCCATCCCAGAGTGCATTAACTTTCATAGCAACATGGAGCTCCTTTTAGAGCAATTACTGTTTATATTTTTATATCGACTTGGATGATTATTTGATCGGTCTCTTTGCCCTCTATCAGACCATAAGTGCTCCAAGAACAAAGACCAAATCATACTTCATACTTATTACTGAAATGCCAGCACCCAGCGCACAGTAGGGCCTCAATACATATTTGTTCACTGCGTGATGTTCAACCTTTAAGACCGTGGAACTGGTTATATTCCCAGCACAGCATTATGATGGGCACAGCTGTGTGAATAATCGCGAAGACCTGGGGAAGGGGACGCAGCAGGAGACTGCCCGTGATAAGTAGTAAACGGTGTCTATGGGCAAGTCCAACTCCAACTGCGGGAAAGGGCAAGCTTAGATCCATGGAGTCGCAGGGACTGAAGTCAGCTTTCTCGGCAGCTTCCAGGCTGACAGTGTCAATAGCCATCGTTGTCATCAGCACCATTGCTATTTCAGGCTGTTTCTGTGCCGCAGCATTCCATCTTACTCCTCGTAGGCATGCGCCGTTACTCACTTGACAGCTGAGGAGAGTCAGGCTCCATGGGCTGAAGCAGTCGAGCCAGGACTCGAACTGAATCCTGCTCCAAGCACCCTGCACCGCCTCCCAAGACTGGCTCGGGAGTCACAGGCTTTTCTTTCCAGTGACATGTCCTCTCCAAAATTTACCATCTTAGGGATCGAGCTCCTTCAGTTCTATAAATGTCTAAGCGCTATGCTGTACCCCTGAAACGAACGTAACGCCGAATGTCAACTGTAACTGAAAGATACATTTTTTAAAAATTTCCCATCTTAGATTTCATAGCACTACAGCTTTGCCTCTCCATCTGACCCTCCCGGTGTCCATTAAATCCGCCACCACCCCCCAAAACAGTTTCTTATGGAGTCTGGTTCCGACGGCTCTGGCCACTCTAGCTGAAGAGGAGATTGACAGAAACACCCCGCGGTGGTCACTTTCAACTGCGGTGCCCAAGAATTGTTAAAACCCACAATATCTGACTAGCAGGGGCACTGGCCTCTTTTCCCTTGGATTGTCAAACAAGCAAACAAACAAACAAAAAATGACAACAGCCAACACAACAATAGCCATCCAGTCTGAACAAATCAAAATTATACCTATTTTTTTTTTATCAGATCAGCAAAAACACATCTCTGGGTGTGCTGCAGAACTGCAGCAAGTGGTCTGGGTGTGCCGGGGGAGGGAAAAGGCTGGAATCTGCTGCCCTCCGGGAGGTGCGAAATTCCCCCTTGGCTTCCAGGGTCAAGCCGGCTTGAGAGCATCCTTCTCTTCCTACCGGAAGGCCAGAGAGTAGAAAAGGTGGGATCCTTTTACTAAGGATTCTGTTAGAAGCATACTTATCTCCTTGTTGTTTTCACGTCTGGGAAGTTCAGTGGTTCAGTAGCAAAAAGTGCCAAGTCTTAAACACACTTGTTGTACTTGTCCATCTCCAGGCACAAGGATTTGTATAATAGAAACCTCGTAAATGTTTATTGACCGTAAGCAGTTTTGTTTTGTTTTTTAATTGATCATATGATCTAGGAAGAAAGGAAGGTCCAGTTTGAAGACGATAATGCAGATTTAAGGAAAAGGCCTAAGATTTGATGGCAGGTAACTAGTAATTATACAAAGATGCATGGCTCTACTTAGTTTAAGTCCTGGCACCTTATTGGGCGCTAACCTACAATGCTAAGGAATGAAGGGCTATCCAAGCAGGCTTGGAGAGGCTAGCATTAAATTTAATGGGATTTATTTTTCCTCCCATTAACAGCTGGCATTGGGGAAATGATTTGTTTTCTCATTGACTCATGCATACATGAAACTTCCGGTCCCCCATGGGTGGCCAGGATGGAAAAAGTTGGGAAATCATGTTAGGTGCAGTGCAGATAGCATAGTTCAACTAGTTTACCCTTACTGATTGGCTAGAGTAATTTTCTCTTCTCTTTACTGCCTCTCAGTATCAACATGTAAGAAGGACTCACTATATGCCTTCCATTTTCCATCCAACTTCAAAATGTTTAGCCCTTTACCAAAATATTCATAAACATGGTAAGTAAATGACCTGAAGGAGAGACTCATCTCTTGGGCAACATTTTAAGCTTCTTGTTTTAAGAAAAATCCAATTCATAAGATTCTAAGAATTCAACCCAAAATCTGTGGGTTGAAGAAAAGAGTGGAGGGTTATTAAATTACTAAAATAATCTATCCTATTACATAATATTCTCTGAAGGTTTCCTTTCAATGGTGCTCTAGTGCATTAAAAATATGGTACAGGATTTGATGGCAAGGGTGAAATTGATATAGTATCCCAACGCTTCTTCTTTTAAATACTTGACCTCTGCCTTCAATTCAACAAGCTTACAAGGAGGGCTTGGCTCTGGTAAATGCTGGAGTTGTGGGAAGTCAATGCAGAACCAATGAGTCACCTCACCTCCCAGGGACACAAAAATACATGATTTCCTTTTGTTCCAAACCATCTTGGATTCCAAGACCAGCATCCACAATTTAAAATAATCCCCAAATGAATTAACCTTACTGTTTCAATACACTAGATGGAGCATTCACTGACATGAACGCAGAACTTAATTACAACCGAAGCGCAGATGAGCTGGCACTGGAGGGAGAGGAAGCACTGTTGAAACCAAAGCTGTCTTTCCTCTGCTGCTCTCTGCTCCCAGCACACAAAACAAGCAGTCGTGTGCAGAGCGGATGTCGGTGCGCTATTAGGATAAAAATAACCATGGTAATAATGATACCATGGACAATGATTATAATGATTATAAAGCAATAATTATATCAAATCGCATCGCTGATGATATCACAGTAATGACTACTTTACTGAAGTAAATTTTAAAGACTAGTTTTAATTATGAACAGCAATCATAATGCAACTGAAATTGCTTCCACCATCCTCCAATAACTAGGCATTCTCTCAAGGGTAGGGATTAATAAGACATATTTTAAAAGTCTGGAGAAGCACTTCAGAGAAGGTAAGGTGACCCGGTGTGTAGCCCAGGTGGCACTGAAATGGGTCCGCTTCTCCCTGAGCGGTTGAGGTGATTTCCTGTGTTTTCCCACTTCCGCTTCTATTCTTCCAGTGAACACTCATCACCAAGAAAAGCCCAAGCATGTCACTGATTCTTGCAACCTGAAAAGGCAGAGCCAACGATAAATCCAAGTCATTGAGTGCTCAAAGCTCACCCTCCGGCTTTAAGAGGAGATTTCAAAAAGGGAAGAGAAAAGGCCCTCCTGGCCTTCACACCACTACCTCCATTCTTGCATAGTATCCAATGACATTAGACTTCACAGGAACGAAAAAATGGTATCAGCATGAAAACGTTAGAAATTCTTTATCTTGCCCTGGCCGGTTTGGCTCAGCGGTTAGAGCGTCGGCCTGTGGTCCGGAGAGACCCAGGTTCGGTTCCTGCTAAGGGCATGTACCTCGGTTGCAGTTTGTCCCTGGCCCTGGTTGGTCGTGTGGGTGGCAGCCACTCGATGTGTCCCTTTCACGTCGATGTTTCTCTCTCTCTCTCTCCCTCCCACACTATCTGAACTAAATATCAAAAAATGTCCTCAGGTGAGGACTAAATAAATAAATAAATAAATAAAAGAAATTCTTTATCTTCTTGCTACAACTCATGATGCGGTCTGGGGTAAAAATGTCCAAGGAATCGGTCAGTGTTTACTCTGTGCCTTGATAATCACCTTCTAGCTGCAGACCCAGCCCCGCGGATAGAAGAGGCCCCTGTCTTGCAGTTACATCCGGCAGACAACGTTTCCTCTCCCAAAACCTGTCTTTGCTAGCCCCCTAGTGTCTGAAAGTCTGCTCCTCTATACATAGTATTTAAGATCTATCTCTCATAAGCAGCATATAGTTGGGTTTTTTTAATCCAGTTTGACCATCTTGATCTTTAAATTGGAATATTTTTGGCATGTTGACCTCAAATGTAATTATTTGTGCCTTTGAGTTTAAATTACCATGTTACCGTTTACTTTCTCTCGATCCCGTCTGTTCTGTGTTCTCCTCCCTCCCTCCACCATAGCTTCTTTCAGAGTTATTGAGTTTATTTTAGTCTATTTTCTTCTTTATTTTAAAAAATATTTTTAATTAATGTTTTAGAGAGAGAAGTAGGGAGAGGGAGAGAGTAAAACATCGATGTGAAAGCAAAACATCGATTGCTGCCTCCTGCACCCCACCCCCACAGGGGATGGTACCCGAAACCCAGGCATGTGCCCTGATCGGAATCAAACTGGCAACCTTCTCGTGCATGGGAGGATGTCCAACCAACTGAGCCACACCAGCCAGGGCTAGTCTATTTTCCTCTTGATTATTTTGTTTTCTTTGTATTAGTCCTGCTTTGGGGGAGGGGGGGTATCTCTGGCTTGAAGATTTTTGTCACTCCTGAAAAATTCTACACCTCTTCAAATACTGTTTCTTTCACATTATGTCTTAGACTCACCTTTTATTTTCTTGAAAATATTAAGCATAGTTATATTAAAGTCTAGGTCTAATAACTCCATTATCTAGATGCCCTCTGGGTCTGTTCCTTTTGTCTCTCATTTCTTTTGGTGCGTGGTCACAAATTTGTGTTTCCTCGTGTTATGTGAAAAACGTACAGAAAATGTAAGACTCTGTAATGTGGTCTCTTCCGCCCAAGGAATTTTAAATTTGCTTCTAGATGCAGGCCAGAGGCACTTGCAATTCCAGATCACCACAGTTCAATCAGGGTTTGACATGTTCAGAACATCTATTTCCAATTTGCCCTTATCCTGGGGAGTGTGCCTCTGGGGTTCCTGGGGGGCTAGGCGGAGCCCTTCCCGTGACCCCTGAATGCTGAGTGTCCTCCCACAGAGATGGCAGCAGCCTGTAGGGGACAACGGCCCCAAGGGCCAGCCTCCCTTCCTTTGGTTCCCTTCTTTCCCCACACCTGTCATTCATAAGTTGTCACTGTCTGGCTACTTTCTTAAGCCTGGGTTAAATGTTTTTCCTATTTAATCCCGTTCCCAGTGGGAAGACTGGCTCTGAGCACCGGGTCCACCACCAGGAGAGGAAGGCCCAGGGCCTGGAGTCGGCCTGCTGCCCGCTGTCTTCGGCTGGAGGCTCTGCTCCTACGTAAAATCCTAGGAAGAGAGCATTAAGCCTTGTCACACATTTACATTTTCAAGAAAATAAATGTGTTTATTATTATTTCCTGGGTGAGGGGGTAAAGAACAAAGAAGGAAATGTTGGGTGCCTTAAATTATAGTTTATCTGGTTGGAAAGATTCCCCAGAGTGCCGTGGGTGTTTGGCTATCAGGAACAGACCAGTATACACATTAATCTACACACACACACACACAACATGATATAGATATAGATATAGATATAGATATAGATATAGATATAGATATAGATCGTTCATCCTCACCTGAGGATATGTTTTCCATTGATTTTTAGGGGAGAGGGGCAGAGAAACATCGATGTGAGAGAGACACATCGATTCCTTGCCTCCCACCCATGCCCCAACCAGGGCCAAGGACTGAACCTGCAACCCAGGCACATGCCCTTGACCAGGAATCAAACCAAGACCCTTGGTGCGCTGGCTGGTGCTCTAACCACTGAACTGCACTGGCCAGGGCTACCCACACACAGTTTGGATCCTGGAGTTTTGTAGATGCTGCTGTCTAGATGGTCCTGCTGAGTGTGCCTCACTGAAAAGATCCATGTGAGAACAACAAGCCATCCCTCTGTGGCTGCCAGTGGCAAGGTCAATCCTCATTTATACTGCGTGCCCTTAGCATGAAAAATCTGCTCAACCTTAGCCTGATAAGCAGCTCTGCTGCCTTTCCTCAGGGAAGCTTGGCTGCTAATTGTGAAATGATTCTCTCCGTAGTTTAGAGAGTTTACGCTCTTAGCCAAGGGTAGGAATGAACATTTATTTAATTAAATATTTATTCTTAAGCATTTTCACTGTGCAGAGCACTAAAGTAGGTGATATGGAAGGTAGAAAAGATGAATCTTATTCCCACCCTTTCATAACCTAGTTATGTTACCATGGTTTTAAGAGTTTTATGGTACACATTTTGCTTGTAAGTCATTTCAAGTCCTTTTTGCAAGCAGTCAAAGCTTAAGTAATTAATACATCTATGAACAAATCTCTATCCCTGTTCTCAAGTTGATGATCCAGAATGAATTCAGCTTACTCTGGAGTTACCAGGATGGGGTTGCCCTTGAATGGGGGTGCACTGGAGTGGAAGAGGATGATCTTGTACAGTGAACGCCATGAGTTGCCTGCCGAACAACCAGTGATCCTCCTTCCTAAAAGAACCCCAATTTTGTTCGGGTATATAGTCAGGAGCCTTAGGGGAAGCTGACCACCGCTCCCTCCCTCAGAACGCCAGGGGTGGGTGCGATCACCTTAAAGTAAATCCTCTTCCCCTGGCCAGAAATTAGGACACTGGTAGACACATGACCCAGTTCTGGTTGAGACGTGAAGCAAGTCTCTCCTAAGCAACTCTGAAGACACCACTGTAGGAAAGCTTCCTCTTTCCTTCCTCCGGCTGCTTCTGTGATTAACAATGACACCTAGAACTGAGGTAGCCATATAGCAACAAGCCCGAGGATGAAACAATATGTAGAACAGACTAGTAATTCATTGTAGTCATTATTTTTGAGAATGTAAAGAATGAAAACGTTTTTTAAAAAACATAGAAAAAATAACACTCTGGGTAAAACTGTAGGTGTGGTTTGTATAATGTCCTGTAATATTCCAAGAAAAGGGTACAGGATGAGAAACGTGATATCTGATGCATATATTTATCAGGCTCAACACTATTTTATTTCACTGATCCTTTGAATTGTTTTTTTGGTCTCTATGTCATTTATTTCTGCTCTGATCTTTACTATTTCCTTCCTTCTACTTGCTCTGGGGTTTTCTTTTTGTTTGCTTTCTAATTCTTTAAGTTGTGAGATTAGACAGTCAATTAGAAATTTTTCTTGCTTCTTGAGGTAGGCCTGTAGTGCTATGAACTTCCCTCTCAGAACTGCTTTCGCTGCATCCCATAGATTTTGTGTTGTTGTGTGTTCATTTTTACTGGTTTCCAGGAAGTTTTTAATTTCTTCCTTGATCTCCTCGGTAACCCATTCATTGTTTAATAACATGCTATTTAGCCTCCATGTGTTCAAATGTGTTTGCATGTTCTTGTTGCAGTTGATTTCTAGTTTTAAACCATTGTGATCTGAGAAGATGCTTGATATGATTTCAATCTTCTTGAACTTGTAGAGATTTAGTTTGTGTCCTATCATGTGGTCTATCTTTGAGAATATCCCATGTGCACTTGAGAAGAATGTGAATTCTGTAGTTTTGGGGTGTAATTCTCTGTAGATATCTATTAAATCCATTTGGTCTAGTGCTTCATTTAGAAAGGCAATTTTTTCAAACAGGCATTTCATCACAATCAGTACAATTCTACCAGCTGTTCCACATCAAATGGCTGAGATCAAGGTTCCTGTCTCAGAACTATTGGCATTTGGGCCTGATAATCCTTGGTTGTGGGAGCCTGCCCTCTGCAAAGTGTTTAGGATTATTTTTTATCCCTTTGGTCCTATCCCTTTCCTGCTTCATTCTACATAAATTCACACGTGCAGAAGCCATATGGAAGTTGGTGGGGTTGTAAGGTAATCATTAACCACATCCTTCTCCTCATAATGAGTTTGGCCCCATTTGATAAGACACAGGAATTGGACAGAGGACAAGAAAAGTGACAGCATCATTTCTGGGAAGGCTAAAGTCTGGCTTGACCTATGGCCAGAGCTGAGCTTCCTAATGTCTCCAAGTCGTGTGCTGCCCGACCCAATGAAACACTCCTCCACCACTTGTAGGGACAGGACCTATCTGGAGAGCTCATCACAGGGATGAGCAAAGTAGAGCTGCTGATTGCCAATTGGTCATTCCCAGAGACACCTAGGTAAGGCTGAGCCCTCGATGCTCAGTCCTGCCATTTTCCACCCGCCAATCACACGTCCTCCACTTCCCCTGAGAAGTACGAGAGCTTAGGAGAGGCCACATGTTCCTCCCATTCTTTGCCATGTGGGGAGGGAGGAGGAGCGCTTCCTGTCTGTGCAAACTTGAGCAGAGGGGGAAGCTCTTTCACTGTAACAGCGGCAGAAACTCTGAATGACAGAGGAGCATTTGTTTTTCCTCTGATTTAGGTCCCAATCGTTGTAGCATGTAAAACAAGTTGGTTAAGATTCTTAAAAAGACATGCTAGCTATTATAGATAAATACACAGATACATATATACATATACAGATATATGCATGTCATTGTGTAATAAGGAAGGCAAACCTTCCTCAGTTAAGACAAAAAGTTACCTGTTGGAGATTAATATTTTTAAAGAAAATTCTGATGGAGTCACCTGCATACTGACATGTGCTCCACATGACATGTTGTGGCCCATGAGTTAGCTTCCTCACTCATAGCTAATTTGGGGGGTTTCCCCTTGGTACATCCACCTGTGTCACCCACAGACCATGGGCTGTGATGCAGACTCCTCAACCTCCAGCCTGTACCTGCTCCTCATAAAGAGCAAAAGCCTAGAGAGAACAGGGATGATTCCAACTGTGCTTTCAGGCCAAAGGGTAGGGTGGGGGTGGGGAATCCAATCAAATCCATCAGTCTTAAACACCTCGATCAGTCACAAATCCATCAGTAATAATACTCATCATTTGCTCAAAATGAGAAGTCTCAGTGGAAAACGTGTTAGCCACACTCTTCAGTTGACAGAGCACCATGTTGGAGCCTCTCACCTTCCACCCGCCGTCACAGGGAAGAACCGCTGAGCCCAGGGATGGATTTAGCTCAACATGTTTTGAGCCCCGCTGCAGCTTCCCAGCCAAACAAAGTAGCCCTCCCACCCTCCATGGCAAAATGAGGAGACAGAGCAGACAACGTGTGCACAGGGAGCTGCTGGCCAGAAAACGTTCAGAAGTGACACCTGCAGGGCCACGTTGTGTTTGCCTTCCTTGTGCGTGACACACTCTACCACCTCTCTGTAATCCACAAACACTCCATCACATTGTTTTAATGCTTTTTACTTATATAAATAACACCGTACTGTGCCCATCACCTCTGCAGCTTGCATTTTTCCCCCTCTCAACATTATGTTTTCCAGGTTTAGCAGGCAATGAGTAATAATTTAAGATTTTTGATTAGGAACTGACAAGATGTTTTTTCTTGTTTTGACTTAGACATAGTCATGGGATAGACATAGTCATAGGAACAATCAGGTAAATGAGTAGTAATAGCTGAAAAAAATCACCATACAAACCCACCAAGGTTGTTACTGGGTCTACCTGTAATAAACTAGTGTCAATATTCTTCAGTTGAAAAAAACAGATACAATTGTTTCAAAAACAATTGAAAAAAAAAGATTACTTCTTCCTCTTCATATATTTGCACACCATTTCTCTTTTCATAAATAGTAGCCCACCATCCCTATCTTTCATCCTTTCTAACTGCCACCATCCCTCTAACACCGAGAAATATGTAGACACCAAAATATCTCACGGTAGAAGAATAGGTGAAGAATAGGGATTCATCATGTTTGATCCTAGAAAAATGGGAGTTACCTTTGAAGAGTTATGATAGAATGGATATAAAAATGACTGAGTCCCGCCCTGGCCTGTTTGGCTCAGTGGTTAGTGTCAGCTTGCAGACCAAAGAGTCACGGTTCAATTCCGGTCAAGGGCACATACCTCAGTTGCAGTTTGGCCCCCGGCCCTGGTCAGGGTCATACAGGAGGCAACCAATCGATGTGTCTCTCTCACATCAATATTTCTCTCTCTTTCTCTCTCTCTCTCTCCCTCCTATTCTATCTGAAAATAAATGGAAAAACATCTTGGGTGAGGATTAAAATAAATAAATAAATAAGACTGAGTCCCTGAGTCATTCAAAAATCTGTCCCACTGCGTTACAGTCACAGTTCATAGGGCCTGTCTCCTTGAAGGTCAGCCCCAAGAAGGCAGGGGCAGGCAAAAGTAGGTTAAGTTTCCAGCTATAATTACCTAAAAGATAAATCATAAGTAAGTAAGGATACAAAATAATAACAATAAGAAGATGACAAATAATACAATAATTACTAAATAAATAATAATACAAGAACAAACTCTTCTGTGTACTCACAACTGTAAACCTCCTTTTGCCCCCTCTTGTACTTCTGTCTCTATATCCCAGTGGTTAGCATATGCTTTGCCCGAAGCAAGTTCACAGTGACTATTTCTTGATGAATTTGATGATGGTGAAGACAATTGGGACCAAACAAGATCAACATTAGTACAGCTGGTGTGGCTCAGTAGTTGAGCGTCGACCCCTACACCGAGAGGTCGCCAGATCTATTCCCGGTCAGGACACATGCCCAGGTTGTGGGCCCGATCCCCAATGGGGGGCATGCAGTGGGGCAGCTTATTGATGTTCTCTCTCGGCAATGTTTCTTTCTTTCTCTCTCTCTCTCTCTCTTTCACACTTCTTCTCTCTCTAAAATCAATAAAAGAAAAAAAATAACAATAATAAATGATCAACATTACTGACCTGTGGCATTTTTATGTAAGCTCTCCTAATTCTTTCTAATGTTTCCATCACTAAAGTCCTTTTTAGTGTTCTTTCAGTCTCATTAGTACAAAGGGAAAGCTTGCCATCTTCAAATACTAATTATCTTGACATTTTTACACCTGAGGCTAAATGTATCATCAGTGAGCTTTAACCTTATCAGTTAGAGCCCTGTACCACCATGCTGACAGGAGGGCCAGCCAGTTCCCGGGGGGTATTCTGTCAAGGCTACAAATCAAGAATCTCTAAGGAACCACAAATCCTACTTCATCCAGGCCCTGGAAGGAAAAATGAAACTTAAGGTGTTAGAAAGCCAACATATTACTTTTCAATAAGAAATATAACTGCTAAGGAGAACAGACTGTGCCTGCTGTCAGGCTCGGACACCCTCTTTGTCACACAGTTCTGGAGACTTACTGATGACATTTGTTTTTCAGGTCACCTAGGTTGGTGTCTCTTTGCAGACTTGCAAGAGTTCCTGTCATTCTCAACCAGGAGTGTCCTGCTTGACCTTGGCTAAGGTCACCTTTCTCAGAGGTCTGTCTTACACTCAGTAGGCTTCTAAGTAGAAGAGTGAATCTCTACTTCCAGGGCCCATTGAGTCCTTCTATTGGTCCTTCTTATTCTTAAAAGCTGATCTGATTAAGCCCTGATCCCAAAAGAATATCTCATAAGAATACTAATAAAACCTAAGGAGGCTCTTACTATATGACAATAGTTCAGATCGGCTCTCCTGGATCCAATCTGTACCTACAGACATCTAAAGACTAATTAAACTATTAGCATCCCATGAAAGAGGCACATCTCTTCAAAAAAGTTATTTATACAATAGTTCATCATCAAACTTCTCAGTTCTAAACATTGTATGTTAACTCAATCTAAACTGGGGAAGATATAGAGGAGGAGAGAGATGAATAATGCACATACTAAAAAAAGAAAACTCAAATGACTGAAATCCTCTATGACATTTTTACTAACATTCTACCATATCAGCATGTGCAACTTGAAAAAAATTAAGTAATGGGGTTTTAGGCAAATCTTATCATGGCATTTAAATGGACTCTGTATGGCCAAAATAATCAAACCATTACTGAACAGTTTATCAGGATATTAGAGCACATGAATCAAATGATTATGTTTTTTTAAAACTAACCACTGATGTGGTCAAAATTTATATTAAAAGTAAAAACAGTGAATCCATCCTATGAAGGTCAAGTATGCTGCAGCTTCATCAGGCCCCTCCACGTCAAAGCCAGCATACAAGATTTCCCATAATGCCTAGTCATTAAATACTTATGAATTTTATTTCATTTCAAAACTGAATCTCAAAACTGCAGGCCAGTCAAATCACTTGTTAGGAAGCTCATGATATGTTGATTTTAAAACCATTTAAATAATTTGGGAAATGCCAAAGAAATTCTTAGAAAAGGAATTAGAGCAATAATAAGTTCTGGCTGATGTTAAAGGCCAATGTTTCAATAATTTCCTCATGAGCTTAATAAAACTTGAGTTAATATAGCCCAAAATTTTGGGGCACAAGACCCAAAAGTTCAAGATAAGGTGTCCAGTTTCCATTTAGTAAAATTATGTGAGTTTGTGTCCTAGAAAATGCATTATTTTACCACTTGAGGGTCTCCCCCTTCTAACGTCAAAGCTGGAGTATGAGCTTTGCCTTGACCTTCAAGGATGGGAGTCCAGTGGCTGCCGATGGCTGCTGTCATGCAGGCCTCTGAAGAGAATCACTTTGATTACACAGAGAATACAAGTTCTGCTGAGGGTTCCATCCCCTGCGGTCCCCTAGTCTAAGGGAAAGGGAAGAGGGCAAACGGGACAGAGCACGTCAATTCTGGTAGATTCCTGGGCTGCACAGAAACCCTGCAAAGCAGGCCCTCCGAGTCCAGAGGACACCATACATGTCTCAGGGGAAATTTCTGAGAGGGAATTTATAGCTATATAAATCAACCTTGTCAAACCACAACTAATCAATCAGGTTTGCTGGAAGAAATCAAGGAGTTTCTTGGTAAATATCACCCTAGGATTGCCACTTTGCAGCGCAGTGGGAAGGCCCTCCCAGATCTGTATCATGAAGGAATGGCCAAAGGCGCCTCTCAGGACACCCTACCCCACCTTCACTAGTGTGGACCCCTCCCCTCCCCTCTTCCCTGACCTGCATGTCCAGCCTCTGAGTTAGAAACTTGGTAACTTCAGCTTCCAAGGACTTAGAGCACCTGGCATTAAATACCTCCTGCCTCTCTGGACCTCTCTGACAAGAGGAAAAAACACATGGACTTCTGAACATTGGGAAATCTACCAGACCATACTGATTTACGGCAGGCCTTCCGGGCCAAGATTTTGATCCTGAGCAAGACGAGCAGGACAAACTGGCAGATGGAAGAGCAATATGTAGAGACCCAGGTTGGAATACGTAGACAGAAACGGTGATGAGGGACGTGGAGAAGAGCAAGAGAACTGGGCACATGGACATCATGGAGGACAGAGGGTATGGGAAACAGGGACAGCAATGCCGTACCCACCAAGAGCTCAAGGTAGGAACAGGCTCGGGTAGAAACTCCCAAGAGGGGACAGGCAGAGAATCGGCAGCAGAGAACAGAGCGGGAGGAGAAGACTAGACAGCAAACTCTTGTATCTGACGTCCTAGCTTGCTCCTTAAGTACAGCAACCACTGAGAGGAGTCACAATAAAGCAATTCGTCTTCTTTACTTGACAGTGTGGACTATCACCAAGAGCTGCTGGTCGGCCAGATTTTACATAAAACCATGGTTTCTGAGGCAAACACACTAGGGTAGGATAAGAAAATATATCCCTAGGTTTTGATCAGCTTTTAAATTGTTGTCATCAAAACAGTCTTCAAATGCCTACCCGGAATTCGGTGAGAAAACACTTGTCCCACTCTTATTTTCAATTAGGTCTTGAAATACTAAAATTACATTAAAGGCCAAATCCCTTTCAATCTCTGTGAAAGGAAAATGTTCTCAAGAATAAAAGGACGGAAATGAATACAACACCTAAGGCAAGAGAAACAAAGAAAAAAATGAACACATGGGACTACATCAAACTAAAAAGCTTCTGCACAGCAAAAGAAACAACCATCAAAACAGAAGTGGATCCCACTATATGGGAGACCATAGTCACCAGTGATGCATCATATAAGGGGTTAATTTCCAAAATATATAGAGTGGTCATACAATTCAACAAAAGGAAGACAAAGAACCCAATTAAAAAACGGGCAGAGGAACTAAATAGTCACCTCTCAAAAAGGACATACAAATGGCCAAGAGACATATGAAGAAATGCTCAACGTCACTAATCATCAGAGAGATGCAAATTAAAACAACGAGGTATCACCTCTCACCTGCCAGAATGGCCGCCATCAACAAATCATCAAACAACAAGTGTTGGCGAGAGTGTGGAGAAAAGGGGACTCCAGTACACTGCTGGTGGGAATGCAGACTGGTGCAGCCACTATAGAAAACACTATGGTGTTACCTCAAATATTTAAAAATTGAACTGCCATTTGACCCAGTGATCCCACTTCTAGGAATATACCCTAAGAAGCCTGAAACACCAAACAGAAAGAATATATGTACCCCTATGTTCACAGCAGCACTATTACAATAGCTAAGATCTGGAAACAACCCAAGTGTCCATCAGTAGATAAGTGGATAAAAAAGCTGTGGTACATGTACAGAATGGAATACTATGCAGCTGTAAGAAAGAAAGATCTCTTATCCTTTGAGATAGCATGGAAGGACCTGGAGATATTATGCTAAGCGAAACAAGCCAAGCAGAGAAAGACAAATATCACATGATCTCATTTATTTGTGGAATATAATGAACTAAACAAACTGATGAACCAATTTGACCCAGAGACATAGAGGTGGGGTACAGACTGACAAGCCTCAGAGGATGGGGAGTTGGGGGAGGAAGAGGTAAACCACAGAACTTATATGCATGTATGCATGACCAATAGACGTAGACAACAAAGCTGGGGATGGGGCGGCGGGGGGATGGGGAGGATAGTGTCAATGGGGGAAAAAGGAGAAACATCTGAAACAAAAACAAATTAAAAAAAAAAAAGATGGAAATGAACCCAAAAGTCCTCTTATTTTTGTCTTTGAGCTGCTTAGTTACTAACACTTTAAATACTTGTCTGGTCCTTTTGCAGAACTGAGGAGCTGCAAATCTTTTATTGAATTGCCATTTTTTTTGTTGTTGTTGTTTTATCCTCACCCGAGGACATTTTTTTATTTTTTGTACAGATAGAGTGGGAGGGGGAGAGGGAGAGGGAGAGGGAGAGGGAGGGGGAGAGAGAGAGAGAGAGAGAGAGAGAGAGAAACATTGACGTGAAAGGGACACATCGAGTGGCTGCCACCCACACGACCAACCACAGCCAGGGACAAACTGCAACCAAAGTACGTGCCCTTAGCGGGAACCGAACCCGGGTCTCTCCGGACTGCAGGCTGACGCTCTAACCACTGAGCCAAACCGGCCAGGGCTGAATTGCCATTTTTTAATAAAAAACAATTCTGCAGGCATAGGTACCCTGACAGAAGAAGATGCTTTTGGCATCAAAACTTAAATGCAACACATGTTTACAGTGCTATATAATTTAGCATTCAAACTGAGAATTAGCCCTGGCCAGTTTGCTCCGCGGTTAGAGCGTCGGCCTGCGGTCCAGAGAGACCCGGGTTAGGTTCCTGCAAAGGGCATGTACCTGGGTTGCAGTTTGTCCCCGGCCTTGGTTGGGTCGTGCGGGTGGCAACCACTCAATGTGTCCCATACAATTTGGATATAACATTTTTCAGGACAACTCGCTTGCCTTTGTTCTGACTCCATGATTTCACAGCAACTCTATCGTGATCATTCACTTAGCGTGCCAATACCGTGACAGAGATGTTCTGGGTACTGAACACAGTGCCTCAGTCACCGGGAAGGCGTTTGCCCCACGGTAAAGCAATGCACCCACATCCTATTTTATCATGTATTTCTTGGGGGTTGATTTCCTGTGTGTCAGTAGCAAAGAGCTCCGGGTACTGTGGGAAAATCGAATCCAGAAAGCTGTCACTCGCCCTCAAGTCATAACATCTCCTTCAAGGAATATCTAGTGAAGCTTTAGCTGAGCTGGGCTAGATCTGACTTCACTCAGCAATATCTTTCTTTTAAAGCAAAAAAAAACAACCCAAAATGTTCTGCCTGCCTAAATACCTTTCTGTCTCCCCCACCAGCGCTGTGTGCTCCCAAAAGATCGTTCAAATGCACCCCCACTATTGCGATGACGTGCTGCTCCGGCAAACAGTAGCTTTGCAGGCGGATGTCAGGACAAGGAGTCGTTTTTATGAAGCTGATAACTTTTCATGCCAGCACCCAGAGGAAATGCATCTAGCCTACCTCATTGCCAGCAAATGCCCTTCAGCGTGCTGAAAACCCGTTTAGAAAGAACAAGGTACTTCAAACACTAGCAGCACCCAGGCAAGAGACCTTGGCTGGGTGCACATGGAGGATTTCAGACCCTTGAAGGTGGGAAATCACACAATTTCTTTATGAAAAAAGTCATCTTTTTATCTCCTTCACTGAGATGCTCTAAAGGAAATTAATACTAGCCACGAGGCCCTTCATAAAAGACATCATTTCATGATGATGCAACTAAAATTCAGACCTGAATCAGTATCTTGATAGGTTAAAGCTGCTTTATTTGCCAGCATACCTGAAGTTTAAGATTTGGCTTGTAGACTTGGAGAGCAGTACTTTATAAGGTTATACTTGAAATACCTGCTGAACTAAATATATATGTATATATATATAAAATAATTAAAATTAGAGCTAGTACTTATTTTATACCAAACACTGCCTGGGAGTTCTGACACATTTGTAATTTTTCCCAACAACTATGCAAAATAGTTATGATCCAGCTTTCACTAAAACAAACAAACAAAATAATAATCCAAAAGCCTGATGCTTAGGAAAGTTAAGTAACATCCCCAAGGTCATACAGCCAGACAGTGAAAGGGACATGCCTGCCTGATGCCTAAACATTTTTTCTTTGAAATATCCTGGAGCACCTCTCAGTACACCTTTGCTCGGTTCTGCATCAATGAATAACTTTAAACAAACAGCCTCTCTTTGCCTTAGTTTTTCCTCTATAAAATAAAGGTAGCACACTAAGTAGTATTGAGTCCTTCCTGCTCGAAATTTTGCGACACCATGTGAATTATGGAGCTAAAGACCACACCGCCCAATCGGTATACCATGCAGCAGAGGCTCCCACAGATTTTTAGAAACTTTTGAAATCCTAAAACAAAATCTTGTTTATAATCTATTGATTAAACCTTATGCTGGCAATTACCTTCAATAGGCAATTATCAAAACTCAAGCCAAAGGGCAACAAGTTGTCACGGTCCTTCATAAAGGGTTGAATGCAGTCAACAGGAATAAACAAATGCACCTCAATGAATCTGTTTATGGTCATGTAATCACAGGGTGATCTTTGAGGGCTGGGCCAGCAGACAAGTCTAACTGCTACAATTCTAATCGTGTCTTTCATGTGCTTTGGACTAAGTTTTCCTTTCAGTAAAAACACTTCCTTATATTGATATGAATATCTGAGAGCTGAACCAGTAGAGCTGACAGTCTCTGCAAAATTCCAGGTTCAAATACCCCAGTCCATTGTAAGATCCCTTGTTAGTATTTTGGGTTTTAAATTAGGCAAAATGGTTTTGCTGTTAAGTGTGAACCACTTCTGGGAATATGTATAGTGAAGTAAAATCAGACACAGGTTCAAGTTCTGTTGTTTGACAGTTAGATAAAGAGCCGATGGACCTCTGCTGAGCCTCAGGTCCTCGCTGGTAAATTGGCATGATGATATTTACCTTTAAGGGGCGTTGTGAGAAAAGTCAGATAAAGCATATACCTTGGCTAAGCCACCATCATATTATATTTTTATTCCTGGAACAACCTCCTAACTGGTCTCTCTGCTTCTATCCCGGCCCCTACAGACTTTTCTCAACAGCAGCTAAAGGAATCCTAATCGAAAAAGGAAGTGAAATAACTTGCTATCTAATCATAATAAAAACAAAACACCCTTCTATTACTTATAAGGCCCTCCATGGTCTACACCCTCTCCCCAACCCCCTTCGTTCCCTAGTTCTCCTGCTCTGTTGCCGCCAGACTGCTTCCCTGCCAAGCTGCAGGGTCTTGGTGCCCCAGGCACACTTCTGCCTTATGACCTTTGAACTTGCTGCTCCTCCTGCCTGGAAATCTCCTTCCCTGGATACATGCATAGCTCACTTCCTCCACTACTGGGTCTTTGCTCAAAGAGCATCTTCTCAGTCCACACTTCCTTGGCATTCTTTTCCAAGACTTCCTTCTCCCATCTCTGCTATATGTGTGTATATATATATATATATATTTTTTTTTACCTTAGTAATATGTATTTATTACTGTATAGCAGACTGTACATTTTACTTATTTGTCTTGTTTGTTAGCTGTTTGCCCTCTAGAATCTAAGCTACAAAGACAGAGATCTTTGGTGTGTCCACTGTCATGACCCCAGTTTTTAGAAGCATGCTTGGCATGTTAGTATTCACTAAGTTGTTTTGATAAAAACGGGAAAGAAGTAAGTCTTTTTTAAGACAGTATTGTATATAGTAGCAGAACCCATCAATAGATGAATGGATAAGTTGTGGTATGACACAAAAATGTGATTTAGTAGCAGAAAATGAATGTAATTATGCAAAAAATATACATGATTCTTAGAAATATAATTTAAGTGAATAAAGCATGTTGTAGAACACTATACACAGCATAACACCAAAGCCTAACTATAAGGAAACTAAACAGTATATGGCTAGGAATACACTCATGATAAAAATAAAAAACAAAAAAACTATATATATACATATATATGTGTGTATACACACACACACAAACACATAAATGTATATGTATATATGTGTACATATGTGTATATATACGTATATATGTATATGTGTGTTTATATGGAGAGAGAGAGAGAGAGAGAACATGAATTTGGTTCCCAGGAAATCCCTGGACAGTGTCCTGCCTTGAGCTCTCCCATATGTAAATCTGGCTCAACACACAAAACAATAGAATACATTGTTTTAAAGATACATATATAAACATAGAGCTAAGGTATGAAAATAGTACAGAAATGTGACATACAATTGTTTCAGGTTAATGGTTATCTCAAGAAAGAGTGAGATGAAATGTTAAGGGGTGTCTTAGCTGTATCTATAATACATGTTTTCTTCTTTTTCCTTTTTTTCCTTCCTTCTTTCCTCCCTCTTCTCTCCCTTCATCACCCTTCCTGTGTCTGAAAGAAAGCGAGATCTACAGCAATAAGCAAACAGTAAAAACCTGTTTAACTTGGAATTTTATATGACTATTACATCATTTTTTATACTTTTCAATGGCTTTAAAATGTTTCAAATTTTAAAGTAAAATTTATATATCATTAAAAATTTGTTAATGAATATAAACACAGAACAAATGGTTGCTTTTGTAAAGAACATGTAATTTTTCAAAAAGAAGCAAAATTTAAAAAAAATAGACTCAAAATTGTTTCAGAAATGAAACAGTAACTTAAAATCTTCCTACTAAGGGAGAAAAAGAGGCCCAGTTGATTTTATAAACACGTGTTACCAAATATTCAAGGTATAGATAATCCTAATATTATGCAGAGTATTCCAGATATTATGGGTATGTGGAGGTGGAGAAATTCTTCCTAACTCTTTTTAGTAGGCAGGTATATATTGAATTCCAATATCAGGCAAGGATCAGAAGAGAAAGTAAGAAATCACAAGATTAAGAAAAATAAATAATGGTGTAAGATTTAGATAAGAAAAGAAAACAACCCTTCACTGAAATTACAATTGTAGATTTTAGAAAAGCTAAAATATTTATATTCAAACTATTACAGCTAATGAGAAATACAGAAAATTCCCTGGCTAAAATAGTACATGTACAAAAATTGTGTTTTTATATAGACATTTTTTAAAAGCACAAATAAATTTGTTAAAAGATGCCTTTCGCAGCAGCAAAAACAATACATTTCTCAGGGAAAAAATTTAAAGAGAGAGAATGAGAAAAATGTCATCCTTTCATGGAGAAAATTATTTCAAAAACCATTAAAGTCATTAAAGGAGATAGATAAAGGAGCTAATTATGTGGAAAGATATAGCATTCGCTCATGGGAAGAAACAGTAGTGTGAAAGTACTAAGTCTTTCCAAATTAAACCATAATTTTCATGTAGTAAAAATAAAAATCCCAATAAGATTTGGAGGAATCTGACAAGCACGTAATCCTAAAACGCATATGCAAAACCAGAGTGCCAAGAATATCCATAAGAAATATAAAGAAGGGGAATAAGAAGAAGATAGGATTGCTGTCTGACCAGATACTATAGAACAGTGATAAAGTACATAAACTCTGGAGCCAGACACCATGAGTATGATGAATTCTTGATCTGCCACTTGCTTCTTATGTGGGCTTAAATGAGTGTTTTGTTTGTTTGTTTGTTTGTTTTGTTTTGTTTTTACATGATTCTTGTTTTAGATTAAAGGCACTTCTAGTTTTGCCTTGACATGTAGTAAGTGCTTTGTAAATGTTAAATGTTATTATGAAAATAAGAAATTAGCAAGTGACATAAGTAAACAGTTCACTGAAGTAGAAACCTTAATGTCCAGCAAACATATGGAACATTTTGTCAACCTCAATAGCAGGAAATGCAAGTGAAAGCAAAAAAAAAAAAGCTATAGCTAAAAATTAAAGTCTCTGACAATACCAAGTACAAAGGACATTGTGAAGAAAAAACAATAATTCTTAAAACTACTTCAAAAAGTTTTCAAGATCATCAAAAAACATCTGGCAGTATTTGTTAGAGATGAATAGCCTATAAGCTACAATCCAAACTCAACTTATGGGTGAGTACTCTAAAAAAAACCCTCAACTCTTACAGAAGATGACTCACACAATAACAATCATTACAACTTTGTTAGAGCAAATATTGGAGACTCTATCAATGTCCCAAAATGGGAGAATGACTAAATAATGTGTGATATATTAACACAATAGAACATACAATACAGGAATAAAATGAATAAAATGGAGTTGTGTTTAGCCACATGAATAAAAATAATGAAGAGAAAAATAAGTTGTACAAAGATATGTATAGTTTACCATTTATATCATTTTAACTACATTCAAAATGATGATAAATATAAAAACATTTTATACATGTGATGTATAAAAAATTTATGCATATTTTATATATATAAAATTATATGAACATCTCAATAAATGCAGAAAAAGCATTTGAAAAACTTCAACATTTATATAAGATAAAAATCCTCAATAAAGTAGATGTAGAGAGAACATAATAAAGACCATATATGACAAGTCCACAGCTAACATTATACTCAATGGTGAAAGGCTGAAAGCTTTTTCTCTAAGATCAGAAATAAGACAAGGATGCCCACTCTTGCCACTTTTATTCAACATGGTATTGGATATCCTAGCTAGAGCAATTAAGCAAGAAAAAGAAATAGAAGCCATCCAAATTGGAAAGGAAGAAGTAAAACTGTCACTCTTTGCAGATGACATAATATTATATATACAAAAGCCTAAAGACACCAAAAAGCTGTTAGAACTAGTAAACAAATTCAGTAAAGTGTCAGGATACATAATCAATACACAAAAATCTGTTGCATTTTTGCACAGTAGGAATGAACTGACAGAGGAACTTTGAAAAACAATCCTATTTATAACTGCATCAAAAAGAATAAAAATACCTAGGAATAAATTTAACTGAGGAAGTGAAAGATCTCTACACTGGAAACAATGACATTAATGAAAGAAATTAAAGACACAAATAAATGGGAATATATTCCATGTTTGTGGATTAGAAGAATTAATATTGTTAAAATGTCCATACTACCCAAAGCAATCTACAAATGCAATAAAATCCTTATTAAAATTCCAATGCTATTTTTTATAGAAATACAACAAACAATCCTAAAATTTGTATGGAACCACAGATAATCCAAAATAGCCAAAGCCATCTTGAGAAAGAAAGACAAAACTGGAGACATCATGCTCCCTGATTACAAACTATAATACAAAGCTACAAAAATCAGAACAGTATGGTATTGGCATGAAAACAGACACATAGACCAATGGGACAGAACAGAGAGCCTAGAAATAAACCCATGTACATACTGTAAATAATTTATGACAAGGGAAACAAGAATATACAATGGGAAAAGGATAGTCTCTTCAATAAATGGTGTTGGGAAAACTGAATAACCACCTGTGAAAGAATAAAACTGGACTACTATCTTACACATATACAAAAATTAATTCAAAATGGATTAAAGGCTTGAATATAAGATACGAATTCTTAAAACTCAAGTAGAAAACACGGGTGGTAAGCTCCTTGACATTGGTCTTGGTGATGATTTTTTGGATCTAACACCAACGCAAAGGCAACAAAAGCAATATAAACAAGTGGGACTACATCAAGCTAAAAAGCGTCTGAAGAGCCAAGGAAACCATCAACAAAATGAAACGGCAACCTACTAAATGAGAGAGAAAATATCTGCAAATCATATATATGCAAATTAGCAAGAAAATTATCTTGCCACTTGTAACAACCGGGATGGATGTTGAAGGTATTATACTAAGTGAAAGAAGTCAGACAAAGGAACATAAATTCTATATTATCTCACTTACATGTGAAATCTTAAAAAAAAAAAAAAAAACTCACAGATACAAAGAAGATTGGTGGTGGTTGCCAGGGGAAGAGAGTGGGAGAAATGGGAAGGGGTCAAAAGGTACAAACTTGCAGTTATAAAATAAGTAAGTCACTGGGATGCAATATACAGCATGGTGACTACAGTTGAAAAACTGTATTCCATGTGTGCAAGTTGCTAAGAGAATGGATCTTAAAAATTCTCATCACAAGAAGAAAGTTTGTAACTAAGTATGGTGATGGATGTTAACTAGACATTGGGGTGGTCATTTCACAATCTATACAAATGTTGAATCATTATATTATGCACCTGAAATGTATATGATGTTGTACCTCAATTAAACCTCAAAAAGTGTTTAGTGAAATATAAAAGCATGTACTGAAGATGAAAAAGCACCAGATTTAGAATAGAGATTACTTCTGAAGGAGGGAAGGGATAAACCAAAGGTATAGTGGGAGTGTCGATAAATCTCTCATGTGTAACTTCTCTAAAATACATGAAGCCAAATGTAACCTTTCACAAAGCTTAGGTGGTGGGTATGTGCATGTTTATTTTATTATTCTCCATGTGCCTGAAATATTTTACAATTTTAAAAAGATCTGCATATTGAGTATGTCGCCGAATATTACATTCAGAACAATCACATTCCTATAAAATAAACACATATCAGGAGCACTGATTTACGCATGTATGTCACATGCTAATGAAGGCCAGAAAGATGCATTCAGACTGCTCTGTGGCGAGACTGCCACACCTCCTCTATGGGCTTCCGTATTGTTTGGATCTTTTATTTGAGAATATATTACTTGGGTTATAATAAAGAGAAAACATGATGGGACCAAGTCCAGAGGAATACTCAATGGCAAAACCCAAGGGATGTGGAATTTGGGCCTCAGTTATATAAAACAGCTGGCACCCTTCTTGAGAGAACTCTCTCTCCTCTTCGGTACCAGCGAGTTCCTCTAAGGGCACTTAAGAGCCTAATGTACATGAAGCATTCCTGGGGGAAATCATTACCAGTTTATCTTGAAGCTACACTCACAGCAGGAGACTGAGACTTATGATGACACAAATTATTACCATCCTATTTATTCGTGAAGGACGGTCACGTCCCAAGACAAGGAGCATTCGTGACGAGGAAGCATCCCGAGTCCTATAGATTGATGATGAGACGGTGCCAGGAGGAGGAAGGCCTGGGAAGCTGCTCTTCTGATCTCCAAAGATGAGGGAGCATATTCTCATTAATCACAGCGAAATCAAGTTCAGCAATAAAAGCATCTGGCTTTCAAATGAGCTGTTTTCCAGGAGTCGTTTATTTATTTGATGTTATGTCACTGATAAATAGCTCCAACCGTGACACTCCGTGACTAAGCCGAGTTTATTCAGATGTACACCACTGCCTCCCGGAACAGCGAAGCCAAGGCCCTCGGTCTTTGTCAGGGACTGTGGACTGTTTGGGCAACTGAACAACAGGTCTCTAGTCCTAGTGACCAGAGCTAAAATGTAAATCATGCTCATCTAGGTACTGAAAGCAAAGCTCAGGAAGGGTAGAAATGGTTGGGGGGGGGTGGTGGTGGCTGCAGAACCATGTCAGAGAATCATAAAGTCAGGAGGATTGTCCTTCATTGTTTTTGAAAATTAAAATAATTGGAGCAGTTCATAACAATACATTTGCCATTTCTTGAGGACCGATCATATGGCCAGCTATTGGTATCCGACTTCCCTTAACTGTTAGCATCCCATTCAGGTAACTGTGCCATCAGGACATACCCTCCAAGCCCCCTTTACCCACAGCAGAGCGGGGTATCTCAGCAGGCTGGCAATGAGGTGAGTTGGGATAGAAGTCCAGTTGGCAAATCATGTCATTTCTCTGAGCCCCAGATTCCTCTCCCTAATATTTGCTACGGATAAAATGAAATAATAAATACAAAAATGTATTGAAAAACATCTCGCTATTAATTGCTCTAAAACCAAAGTAAGAGTAATGCAGAGTATATTTTTCCTCCAACATGCAACACGAACACACACACACACACACACGCATGTACACACACCTGTACTCAGTTTCCCAGGCACTATATCATCTCCTACCTCTCAAGAAAAGCATATTTTCGGCTTCTTTCCTCAAAGCAAAATTGTTTCCCTCAAAGTTCAAGTATCGAGACCTTGGGGGTTTCCTTGGATGGTGAGGTATGAATTTGGCGTTTTGCTGTACGGCCTTAGGAGACAGCCAGAGCTCTCAGGGAAAGGGTTGTGGGGTGAAACCCACTGATCTGACAGGGTAGAGATGAATTTAGTAACACCCAACGAGTTGCTGGAGGGTCCAGCCAAGGCCCACATTCCAAAATTTCCTACATCATATCCTTAAAAGACAAAGCAAGAATCAGACCAAAAAAGATGCTGGTACTCAAGGCCCCAAAATACAGCAATGCACATGGTATCATTTCTCACTTTCCTGTCTACCCGTCAAACACCAATCAGATCTCTTCACATAGGTGACGTCTCTGGTCCATTCTTGGAGACTTAGTATCATAGTTTTCATCTAAAGATGGCAAATCATTGCACCACCAACAAAAATTCTCGTAGTTTTATTGCTTTCCATCACTCAAATAAAAAGACCTCTCTCTTGTCCCGGCTGGTTTGGCTCAGTGGCTAGAGTGTTGGCTTGAGGACCAAAGGGTCTCAGGATCAATTTCCAGTCAAGGGCACATACCTGTTGCAGGTTTGATCCCTGGCCCAGGTCGGGGTCATGCGAGAGGGTAACCAATCAATGTGTCTCTCTCACATCGATGTTTCTCTCTCTCTCTCCCTTCCTCCCTCCCTTCCACTCTCTCTAAAATTCAGTGGGAAAATATCCTTGGTGAGGGTTAACAAAAACAACAAAATACCTTTCTCTTTAAAAAAAAAAAAAAGTAAATATAGGTAAGCCTAAAATTCCCTTTGACCACTATCCCTAATCATTTTTATGCATTTATAGGTATAAACACACACATATAAAATTGTCATGTATCCTGTAACTTGCGTTTTTGCAATAACATGTTTAGGACCTCTACCCATGTTAGCTGTGATGTCCTGTTTACATAGACTCTGTTCTGTGGAACTTGATGAGACTTGAGTGGATTCTATTTATTGCTACTTAGAAAAAGTGGGGATAGTTTCCATTTCCAATGGAGAATAGAGAGGAACAGAAAGAAACAACTACTGGGCTGGTTTCAAGACCTTGGGTGTCCTGGTCCGGGGTTCAGTGATTCACGCCATACTCGTTCCCTTATTTATAAGTGACAGTGTCAGGAGTCAGCCAAATGGTGTAGAAGAGAAAGTAATAGCTCCCGGGGCTCCAAAACATCAAAATAGGTATTTCAGCCGGAGAGGCCAGAAAAGATTTCAAATCCCTTATTTGACAGATAAGAAATCTGAGACTAAGAAATCTTATTATTTATCCATGTTTACATAGCCCAAGTCTCCTGGCTTTGCCCCAGGATTGGGTTTTCTTTGTCCTGCCTCCACAGAGCTATTTCAAGGACCTTGGGAGTAACCAATAAGAAAGTCTATATTAAAAAAAAAAAAAAACAACACAAAAAAAAACAGACAAACAAACCTTGCAGCTCACCAGCTATTAAAGGTGCTATATTTGATTTGTTCTTTGAGCTAGGACACTCCAGTAAAAATTAAATTGATATTTAATCAATCAACAGCAATCGTGACAGATTGCGTTCAGTCATTTCCAAAGGCCTAAAAAGTCAATATTTGCTCAAGTGGGGTGACCACAGAACTTCCACCAACTACAAATAGTACCTGTGGTGAGAATTAAATTTAATTAAGTGACGCAAGTGATGCATTAACTTAGCACAAAGCCGGGTACATGATCGCTTCCTATCGGTAGGCATTTTTGTTTACAGATGCCTTCTTTGCTGGAAACTCGTTCATTGCTCGGAATTGGAAGACACTGAGGACCACTGAGGCCTGCTTGCCAGCACCCTAGTCCAAGTCAGCTTTCCAACACTTATTTTGTTTTAATCAGAGAGGGGTAGTGGTGGTTTATGGTGAGTACAGAGCCATTTGGGTCGACTCCAGAAGGAAAAAACAATCCTATTTTATTAGGAAAAGTGACTTCCTGTTGTGGAAGCCAGCACTTTCCCTACCTGGCATCCCTGCTCAGTCGTGAGTGGAAATGGTTGCTAATCTTCCTCCCAGGCCAGTCGTCCTCCAAGGCTGCAGGCAAATGCAACGCGCCAGCTGGCAACGAGCCCTTGCGTTAAGAGACTCTTCTCAGGTTTTGCACATTTGCTGTATTAACAAGTTTATCCATTTGATTTTTCCAAGGCCTTCTTTCTAAATGAAAAGTAAACATGCCATTGTCCTTGGATAAGAGCCTCTTTGACCTTCTCTCTTAGCAGCTTATGAGAAGCAGATGCTATGTGCTTATAATTTGGACCCCGGGAAACCCATCAGTGTTCTAATCATATATGTATAAACCAGATGTTGGCCAAGAAATCCTGGCCCCTTGAGATGTAGATAAAATTAACTCCAATCCCTGTTCCATGCCCAATGCAAGTCCAAACATCTGCCTTCCCTCCAACCTTTCCTGCATATTCCTGGGCAGCCTCATCCTCGTGGTCGCCTCTGCTCCAACTTCCTGTCTCTCATGAGCTTGCTCTCTCTGCTCAGCAGTGACTTTCCCCAAATGTCAAACTTAGCCTCATAAGCAATTTCCAATGGCTCATTCAATCAAATGGTATCCCCAAAATATGTATGGCTTTCTTTTCCTTGTCCATACTCCTATTTCATCTCACCCTCTTCATGGAACTTCCGATTCCTTTCCTTCAGTTATGCAAAGCCGTTCAGCTCTCCGACACATCAGCACTGCTCTGCCTCAGGTGACCCTCATTCACCAAACTCAACAAGCTCTTCAGCGGGATCATGGACGCTCCCCCCTCCTTCGAGGGCAGCTGTCACAGCAATTGGAAGTTCGTTAATTTTGTTACACATGAATCAAATTCTTGGTTAGAGATGGGACCGGAGGACCGCACTGGTCATATTGAGATCTGGGGAATGGCACTCTCCGGAATTGGCCAGCACTCAGACACGTGGCCTTTGGCAGCTGCCTTGAATGGAGCCAAGGAGCAATGAGCAAGTCAGTGGAAATTGTAGGACCTGACGCCTTGGGTAGAACCATTCAAAGTGTAGGACAGAAATGCGTTAACAGTTACAATTATGGCAAGAAAAGGAATGTAGGAAAAAAAAGTCAAGAGACAAGGTGAGAAAGAAGAGCAAAGAAGTAGCTAGCAGGAAAAGAGAGGGCTGGCTTTATAACAGATAGGGAAAAACGTGAAAAAGGGGAGTTCTGGAAGGGGCAGTGGGAGAATGGAGGGGCAGGGAACAGAAGCTGCTCTGCCCACAGTTTCTTCTGGCTCCACCACCCTTTGGACGTCACCCAGCCTACAGGTTATTGGCAGTGTGGTCTCATGACAGGGCACTAGGCTTGAGCCCTGGTCCAAACTCTGACCAGTGACTGTGGACAGGTCATTTACTCTCTCTTGTCTGAATCCTCTCTAAAGAACAGCAATTAAATTCAATGTTGTGAGAGTCAATGTCTCCATGAGATAAGACAGTTAATTCCTCAATCTCCTACCCCACTGCACACTTAGTTCCTCCATTTCCCCCTCTCCCCTTCCTTCCTTCTTCTTGATCTGGGCATAGTGGGGCCAGAACAGGAAGCTCACACTGCGTCAAATGCCCATCTACTGTTATAGCTGGTGGCTACCTAACAGCATCCTAAAGACCCCCAGAAGGAGGCACAATGCTCAATTGCATAATTTTATCTATGATCCCAGCCACTTTGAAGTATCATGTACAATAAGGTGGCATCAAAATAAACTGGTTTTATTGTTTAGTGACTGGTATTACTGGTTTAATATTTACTATTACTGTTTGACCTAAAAGATCAAAATGCTGGGTGAATTTACATGAAGATTTACCTGCGTTGTTTAACACTCACCAAGTTCCAGAGTGTGCAGACCCCTCCCACATGCTATGGAAATTTCCAAAATTAAAGTAATGTGGAGGGGGAATCAGGACTGTCCCAATCAAGCAAGGGTAGGCTGGCAAACAGGAAACTGGGCTACAGGATCCCAGGAGAGTGCAAGACCTTCAGCATCCCTACGCTCTCAAAGCTCTAGCTCCAAAACCTTTCCAGGGGTAAACAATTAGAGGATTAGAAAACTTTGATTCACCAGTTGCAATCAATGGCCAGAAGGTCTTCTTGGGAGCACTAACAAGGCTATATGAATGAATCGCTATATCTTTCAAGTCATGTAATGGGCTATAGCAAAATATAGATATTTTTGAGCACATGTGCCTTTTCTGTGCCTCTGAAATTACACTGCACAGACTGTATAGTTCTCCACCTGTCTATCAAGTTGCATTTTTAAGTTTTTTTCTATGGGCTGATACTAGAAAGGGAAAAGGGGGCAGAAAAAAAGCTGGGAGATAAAGAAATGCTAAGAAACTGATTGAGAGTGCCAGGGATGGGGGACCCCACTCTTACACGGGGAGCAGGCTTCATTCCTATGGAGCAAGCCTAGCTGTGGCCGACTGAGGGCCTGAGCACTAGGTCAACAGTGGGACAGCACTTAGAGCTGGGTAAGTTTCAGGGGAAACCCTGAGAGAAGGTTTCCATGGCCAATTATATTTGGGAAATGCTGCATTCTATATCCCTGTCTTTGATATTCACAATACATATTAAAGACCTTAAGATTTCTTATGGTAAAATATATATAGCTACTTCAATAGTTCAGCCTTGCCCAACCCCGTTTGTCACATTATTCCTATTAGGGTATTGTAGGTCTGGTGTTCTGAGAGCACACTTCGGGAATGACTGACCCAACATCTACATCCATAATTAACCTCTTTTCTGTCATAGGAAGATGAAGCCCAGGAGCTATATAGAATTAAAAATAAAATTAGCCCTGATTCATGTTCACAGATGAAAAGCAAGTTGGAGAGAAAGAGGGTTGTAATTTTATCAGATGTTTTCTTGCTGGAATAAGATGAAAATTAGCCAAAAGCATCAACATGTTCTTTTCTTTCTTTTTCTTTTTTTGGTGGTTGTTCTGGACATGTGAAGGACCACATGACTGAGCTACCTTTGCAAGGTATATCTCATCTGACCTCCCTTCTACAGACAGTCATTATTCCGTCATAATTCTCCAGTGAAGTAATCTTGGTTTGTCATTAATCAGAAGTGTACTGTCTGGCAGAGTTACAAAACCAAGCAATCTTAGGACTGAATGTTAGTCACTAGCACAGAACTTGGAATACCAGGGCACATGCCGTCCGTTGCTATCTGTAATAACTAATACACACGGAGTCTTGCACAAGCCTCAGGCCATCAACTAGCTGCTGATTGACCTTGCCCAGACCGCTTAACACTTGGCCATGACTGCCTCACTTCTAAATAGAGAGTGTGGGACTTGATCTGGCTCAGAATCCTGGCCAGCTCTAACAGAACAGGGGACAAGATAAATGATGAACTATTCTGGCTTTGGAGTCGACAACCTGAATTTGAATCTGAGCTCCACCACCTCCTATCTGCATGCTAGAGACAATTATGGAACTTTTCTTTACTTGGGGATGATAATAATCCCCAGGTATCCATTAATATTTAGTTGACCTAATAAATGAAGATTTAATAAAATTACTTATCTTAAAAATATTTATAGCCTGGCACATAAAAACAGGTCTATAAATATTCCTATTATGATTTCTTTAAATTTCTATGTCGCTGAATTCCGGGAATCTAGGTAACAGGTGGGGTCCCCAAAATGGCCAGATTCAGCCATGTGAACTTGACAAACACATGTGGTGTAATAGCTTGATCATGCCAGCCTACACCGTGTGCTAGAACTGTCTACTGCTAGACTATTCTCTGGCTGCTTGAAGTGAATGGATTTAATACATAAATCAGATAGTGTTAATGCTCAGCTTAAAACTCACTGCTGGCTGCTGGTTGCATCCAGACTAAAATACCAAATGCCTACAGATCCTGGTGTCATCTGCCCAGATTCCCTTTCCCCTCCCTCACCCCCGAGGCCTGCCACTCTGCCTTCAGGAGTGTGTTCTGCTGCCTGCCTGCACCACGTTGCCCTCATTCCTTGATGGCCGTTCTTTCTCACCTCCCACATCCCAACCGAAATATCTCTTCCTCAGAGAGGCCTTCCCTCACCACACCATCGAAAGTGGCTTCCCATCTCCTCCTGAAATCACTTTCGTCCTGATCTCTTGGCTTCGGTGTCCTCGGCTCCCCAGTCAGAGCCTCTGTGTCTATTAAGAGCCTTAAAAAAGGTTAGGGAGAGACTCTTACTGGTACGGCCGAGGTTAGAGCTTCATTCTTTGCCCAATCAATTATGACAAGAAGGCGAAGTCATGTCATACAAACATGTCCTACCATTGTGGGGATGGGCTGGACAGACGCCTCTAAACACGTCTGAGCAGTGTGCAAGGCCTTTTGGAGCACAGTAGAAAAATCAAGCTCTGAGCAAAAACTAGAAAACATTTGCTCATTTAAGACCAATTCAGCATCTCCTCCTTCTATTCTCCCATTAGGCATTCCTGAGCCCCCTGAAATCCTTTCCTAGTGGCGATGGGCACTTCCTCCTACCAGAGAGCACCCACGTTAAAGCGTGCATCTCACTTTACTATGATTCTTTGTAAGTCCATCTCCCCTCGTGGGTTGTGAGCACCTCACAGTGCCTGGTCTTGTATCCGATGTTCAACAATGTTTTAGTACAGAGATGAATAAATTAATTTCTGAATTAAAATGAACTGAAAAGTAACTGGTGACTATGACAAATTCAATAGTAGAGCAGAAAATCATACTGAGTAGTGTTGGGTCAGATGTTAAAGGTGTTGATCCACAGTCATAGATGTAGAACGAGAGACAGTCTATGTAGCCCAGTAACTGGCACATTGTAAACCTTCTGTAATAGTTGTTCATTGTAATGATGATAATGATGGTGGTTTCAGCACTTATTAATGGGGCACAGAAAACATTTTTCTCACTTCTTATAAAAAAAGAAAATTGTCCAGTGCCTTCCTTCATTTTCTCTTCTCTCCACATACTTTTGAAGGTCACTGTTTAAAAAGACCTTCAAAATTGAAATTGAAATATCTGCCTTTTATAAATACAAAGCTCTTTATTAGCAGAAATAGTTAAAAGAGTTCAAAGTTCTGGGAGGGGTTTTGGAAGTGGAAAGGGTATATGCTCTGGAAATATTTGCATTGAAGGCAAAATGGCTATTACTCACTATCCTATTAATCATTTCAACACATACAAATAGCCAATCCTCTGCCTGGAAAATATTAAGATTGAACATTTAGAATAAATTTCATCATGAAAAATTTTTAAATCTTCATTTTAGAGGATGCTTTTATCAAAACGGAAATTAATTCCGTTTTTGTCTCACACATCTTGAAGCTCTTTGGTTTGCAGCAAGGGAGGGCAACTAGTTTTTATCATTACGTTGCTTTAACCCAGCTGCTTCCTTTTGCTGAAGCAGCTGGAATTTCTCTCATTTCCAAAGTCTTGCTTCAAAAGTTGTCTTTTCCCCGTTTCTCAGCCTGGTATAAATAGGGACATGGACTAAGAGAATGAAAACATAAACCAAGAGGAGCTATCTAAGGAATTCTGAAGTCTGTTTTCGTTATACGCATTGCTGGGACTCCAATCCATCACCAATTTTCCAGGAATGTTTAGATGTTGGATGGAAGACCAATTACAGCTGGTCTGCAGAAAGCAATCTTGTCAAAGGGACGGGCCTTTGAAGAAACATAGACAGTTCTGTATAAAAACTAATTGTATACGTTTCTCAAAATAACAACCTTAATCATTTGGGTAATGTGAATGAAGCCTGTTGAAGCATCACCCCATGTCCAGTAAGCCTGGAAATAGGATAAGTACGTTGCTCAATGAATAACGGATATTGCTATGTTGGACCTCTGTCAGTGACTTTAGAAATTAGAAATGTTTCTGAGAGCACTGAGAGATGTCTGATAAGAGAAAAAGGTAGTTGTTTTCCACATATTAACAATAATTATGGTGACTCCATAATTATTAACAAATTATTAATTTTATTTTATTTGATAGCTTATAATTATAGACAATCGAATTGGTATCTCAACTCTGCCACTTTCTAGCTATGGGACCCAGGAGTTATTTCATCTCTCTGTGCCTCGGTTTCCTCATCTGTAGTGTAAGATTAATAGTATCATAGGACCATGTGAGGATTAAATCAACAGAACATGATATAGAATAACTGCTCTAAAAGTATTACCTCAATTGTTACTGAGTTCTTACTGTGTATTTCAGGTTATTTTGACAATGAAATCTCCGCTCTTAATCATGGTTCTATCTTGCATCCTGGATGAGGGATGGTAGGTGAGGGGGGTGAGGAGGGTGGATGAATGGAAGGTGGAGCAAAGGAAAAATTAACAGGCTCAAATCATGTAACAGTTCACTTCGGATCCATATCACAAATTCAGAGAGAGAGAGCAATTTATAAAGCATGATCTCTCCAGAGAGGAGGGAATCTTAGAATAAATCTCATTTGTGTACTCCATAGTTCTTTCAGATTGTAAAGTTTTCAAATAGGAAAAACTTGATTGAAATCTACTTAAAGCTTTGTTAAACTACCAGTGAATGAACCAAGAATAGACCTTGGGTAATGAAAACATGAGAAGTTTGCAGAGGTAATGGACAAGATATGCACCATGGCAGAGGGCAAGATGGTGGCGGTTGGGGGTGGCAGGAGGGGGGAGATGAGGTTACAGTGCAGTGGAGGGTGTCCCAGTCGGCTCTCTCCTCTATCCTAAGCTTCGGATTCACACAGCTGCGGAGCCTGAATGAGCACCTGTCTGCAGTCAGGTTCTCTGGGAAGCTGACTGAGACAGAATCTTTGCAGGAAAGGTATTGGAAAGTGCTCCCAGGACCAACTCTGGTGGAAGGTGAGCTATGAAGCAAGGCCCACAGCCTCAGCTGACCCCATGGATGCTCTGGCGCTAACATGGCCCATCAGATTGGCCGTGATGGACTGAGCTGGCCGGGTCTCTGTACTCCATCTGAACTGGTCACTGGATGGAGGATGTCGGCAGGGTCTTTGTGTAGCTGAGGTACTCCCAACCGGGGCTGACAGCTGAACACTGCCTGCTGACAGAGCTCCCGGAAGCCGGGGCAACAGTCCTTCCTTGCAGGGGGACTTGGGCAATGCTTCTGGCTGTCCTCACAGCCCCCAGACCAGTCTTTCTCGACATGTAGTTAAAATAAAACAAAGGGGGCAGATTTCTGGGACCCAACTGCTACCTACTGAATCAGTCTCTAGGGATAAGGCCTAAGAGCGAACATTTAGGTGCACTCCATGGATGATCCTGGTTCACAGTGAAGACTGAAAAGAGCCATACAAATGAGAAAAAAGAAAAACTTGCCGCCAAACCAAGTAGAAACGTGAAAAAAAAAATTTCCTATTTCTGCTACTAATCCCACAATAATGTTCAACGCAATGTACAAAGTAAATTCCGGCCTAAGATAAATGTCCTGCAGTCCCCTTGCTGCTGTGAGAGGATGTCCCTCGGTGAGCGTGGATGCATTATCTGCAGCTGCCATCCATCCTGTGTGTCTGCCCGCAGACGCCCAGAGGGCTGCAGGGCTTCCAATTCATCAGCACGGGCCTGGCGGGCCTGATGCTGCAAAGGCCGCCTGGTCGCGCCAGAAAGGTCCTCGGGCGCCTGTGTGTCTATTTCCTTAGGGTGCTTATTGCTTCTGAAGAGTCTATATGTTAATAGTACAGTCCGGCTAAATCAATGCCTTGTACAAGGAAGCTCTGGGAGGTCAATGAATAAGCCCCCAGCTCCACACCCACCGAGCAGCCAAATGTTTGAAGGGCATTTAATTTCTCTCAACACTTCCCTTTTCTATGCTGAACTGCTCATCTGAAACCTATCCTCTGGGCCGCTGCCATGGTTATCCTTCTTCCTGACTTCTTTCTGATAAGGGCTGCGGCTAGCAATGACCCATCAACCTAAATCTCTTAAGCCTCAGCCAAAAATTGACCAGCCAGGCAAAGGAAACATACGGAAAACGGCGAAGTTTTCTTTCTGAGAAAGTAAATATTTACATTTGTCCATATGCATTATAAGACTTAATGAAGTTCACATGCTTTGACTCTATAAAGTCACCTCTTGAAATTAACTTAAGGAATAGTAAGTGTGGAAAAAGCACACAGATATTCATCACAGGACTACATGTAACAGTGACAAAAATGCAGAAAAGTTAAACATGCTACAAAGGGAAAAACTGAATATACAATGTCACATTATGTACTTATTAAAATGTTTATGAATAGTTTGAACAACAAAGTGCTTTTATTACTATTAAGAAGTACAGGATACATATGTTTACAAAGAAAAAACTGAAATGTCAAAAATGCTTAGAAAAGAAGACAAATTTACCCAAATTTTAAATAACAATGTGTCTGAGTGATAAAATATATTACTTTGTTCTCTCCTTTGAAGATTTTAACTTTATACTCTATGTTTATAATTTAAAAAATAAATAAAACTTGAATAAATGCTTGAGTTTGTTAAGTTTCATTCTCTGTATTATCAATCCATTAAAGTGCAGATTTCTAAATATGAAAATAGTGTTTGCTTCATAGAGGTGCCCTATTATGTGAAAAAGTATATTACAGAAGTGATAAATCTCGCTGTATAGGTATATCAATCCACAGACTTGGGCAATGTGCTTTTTTTCATCTATGTTTTTAGCAGTTTTTTGTTTTGTAGGGTTTTTTTTAAACCTCATCTGAGAACAGTTTTCCACTGATTTTAGAGAGAAGGGAAGAGGCAGGGAGAGAGAGAGAAGTAAGATAGGGAGGGAGGGAGAGGAGGAAGGGAGGGACAAGGGGAGAGAAAGAGAGAGAAACACCTATTGGTTGCCTCCGGTACAGGGGATCAACTGGGGATTGAATCTGCAACCTGGGTATGTGCCTTGACCAGGAATCAAACCTATGACCTTTCAGCATGTGGGACAACGCTCCAACCAACTGAACCACACTGGCTGAGCATAGCAGAGTTGCATCTGATAATCCTCAGAGACTAGCCCTACCCTAGTGATGCCATCACAGCCACAAGCAGCTGCCCCTGAGGGCTGCCTGCCCCCATGCATGTGGTATCTACAGACGGCTTTGTTCTGTGAAGCTGGTTTCTCTACAGCATCCCCAGGTATTATTTCTGGCCATTCTGTATGGATTATCTTCTCTGCTGTTCTTTCACAGAGGAAAATAAAAGCAAACTTGATTATATAATAACAAATTCATTTACATAAGACACGTAAATGAAAATTTATTTACATAAAAATTTGTGAACAAAAATTTGTAAATAAAATCGAAAGGATATGAGTTTTAAAAGCAAATAAGCTGGGGAAACGTGGCAAAAATATAAGAGGATAATGTCATTTATTAAAGGACACATCAAAAAGATTTATACAGCCCTGGCTGGTTTGGCTCAGCGGTTAGAGCGTCAGCCTGCGGTCCTGAGAGACCCGGGTTCGGTTCCCGCCAAGGGCACGTACCTCGGTTGCAGTTTGTCCCCGGCCCTGGTTGGGTCATGCGGGTGGCAGCCACTCAGTGTGTTCCTTTCACATCGATGTTTCTCTCTCTCTCTCTGTTCCTCTCTCTCCCTCCCACTCTACCTGAACAAAAAATGGAAAAATGTCCTCGGGTGAGGATAAAAAAATAAAAATAAATTAAAAAAGATGTATACAAATCAAAAAGAAAAATAATTTGCACAAAAGTAAATAACTAATGGAAATACATTAAGTAAACAAATTAATATTGACAAATGAAAAGTGATGTTTAATACAGATTCAGTACTGTCAAGCATACAGGGAAACAGCTACTCGCATCAACTGATGAAAGGAATGGAAACTGATGCACACTCTTCGGAGTCTGCAAGCCGGCGCCGCGGCCGGCGTTGGGGGGGCTGCCCCTCGCTGTGGCAGAGGGCTGGGCCTATTTGGCCACCAGGTTTCCTTTCCCCTTTCCAGACCTAAGCTCACTCGACCCCCCTCAGCTGAAAACACTCTTCCCGTCATCCTCATCCATTGATCGACTTGATCAGTTGTCAAGTAAAATGACAAAATTATCCAGGAGACCCCACCTGAGGTCTTACAGCTCCTGTTTCTACCAAAATTATGGTACTGAATAGTTTTTCTACGTGCCTTTCCCCTCTTCTCAACAACTCAAACCAGACGTGGCCCCCCGACACCCCTACACACAGCTGCTGTGCCCATTCTGTGTGCTCCTGCAGGTCTCTATGCTGGCCCTTTAGTTGAACATCACATTTGTAGAATTATCTGCAATTCCACAAATTATCTCCCCAAAGATGACTATATTTGTAGTAAACATTGGCTTCCTCCAAAGTCATTTCCAATCCCTCTCCCTCCCCCACCATATTTGTCAATAAAGATTAGAAAGGCAAAGGCTTGTGTTGCAGCCTTCCCTGCAGCTAAGCATTGTGGCTCATGAGACATTAGAGAAAGTCTGCCGTGACGACTTCCATCAAAAAGCAATATTCTTGCCCGGCCAGTGCGGCTCGGTGGATTGAGCGTCATCCCGTGGGCTGAGAGGTCCCAGTTCAATTCCAGTCAGGGCACATGCCCAGGTTTCAGGCTCAGTCCCCAGCAGGAGGTGTGCAGGAGGCAGCCGATCCATGTTTCTCTCTAACTTTGAAAAATCAATAAAAACATAATTTTTTTGTTTTTGTTTTTTATCCTCACCTGAGGACATGTTTGCATTTATCTTCAGATAGAGCGGAAGGAACAGAGGGAGGAAGAGAGAGAGAGAAACATTGATGTGAGAGAGACACATCCACTGGCCGCCACCCACACAACCCCAACTGGGGCCGGCAACAAACTGCAACCAAGGTACATGCCATTAGCGGCAACCAAACCCTGGACTCTGGTCCGCAGGCCGACACTCTGACCACTGAGCAAACCTGCCAGGGCAAAACATATTTTTTTTTAAAAAAGCAATACAGTTCAGTGGCTAATTCCTTCTCCTTTCCTTGTTATTCTGACCTTGAGTGCCATCATAATAGTTGGAGGACAGCAGTCAAGACATTTTTAAGGACAGTGGCATTAACACGATTGAGCCTCAACTCCAGTAGCAGGTATGAGCATCTTATTACCTGAGAAGAATAAAGCCCTATTTATTTAAACCAGCAAACCAAGACCTTGGACCAAATCTGGCCCACTTCCTGTTTCTGTAAAGGTTCATGAGACTATAGCCCTGCCCATTAACTTACACATTGTCTCTGGCTGCTCTTAAAATGGCTGAGTGGAACAGTTTCAACAAAGACTGTATAAAATAGCCTTAAAAATTTACAGAAAGTTTGTTGACCTCTGGTTCAATCACCTGTTGGTCAGTGTTCCTGTTAATTACAGCCAAGTGACTTTTCATTAATGTAACATCCCCAATACCTCACGCATTGCTTATCCCCCAGAAAATGCTCAATAAACGGGTATCTGATGAATCGATGGGTCAATAATTTGACATCAGTGACAATGTCTTCATTAAAAAAAAAATCTGTCCAGGCGCCAAACAGTGCCTTATGTTACAGATGTTTAACAAATATAGATTTTTGTCTAGATGTGGATGCAAAGATAACATTCAAAACAATTAGAGGAAAATTAAACACTAAACTATGTGAACTTCAGTGTAAAAGTTCTGAGACTGCTGAGCTGTGTATGTGGGCTAGTGCAGTAAAATTAATTTTCATGGTGCAGCTGGGAATTTGGACAATTTCATTCTCTCTTCTTAAGGTAATTACAGACAAATAACCCACAGCATTTGACCAACAGAGGAGGGCTTTTAGAGACATATTACTCATGATGATTCAGAAGAACATCTCATAGGACTTCTGGTCCTAAGGATTTAATAAGGACTCTAGGGCAGCTTAAAGAATTTTGTTATTTTACTGGAAGGCATTTGTGGATGGGAGCTGGCTGGAAAGAAATTCCAGATGGGAGGTGGAAGGGGTTGGCACAAGTCTAAGCACAAAGGTAGGACAGACCACAGCACAGATGGAAGCAGTGTTTAGTTTCCTTCTGAGTAAAAACAAACAAGTATTGCCCTGGCCAGTTTGGCTCAGTGGTAGAACATTGGCCTTCAGACCAATGAGTTCTGGGTTCAATTCCAGCCAAGGGCAAATACCTTGGTTGCGGTTCATCCCCGGCCCTGGTCAGGGTTGTGTGGGAGGCAACCAGTCGATGTGTCCCTCTTATGTCAATGTTTCTCTTTCTCTCCCTTTCTCTCCTTCTCTCTCTCTCCCACTCTATTGGAAGATAAATAGAAAAATATCCTCAGGTGAGGATTAAAAAAAAAACAAGTATTGAATTCAGGCTATTAATGGGATCTCTCAATACAATTATTCATGCTCTCATATCTAATGGTCTATTCTTTTGAAATGATCAATGATTTTAAACTACAACTAACCACCCAGCTGGTGTGGCTCAGTGGATTGAGCGTCATCCCGTGGACTGAGAGGTCCCGATTTGATGCCCACTCAGGGCACATGCCTGGGTTGTGGGCTTGATCCTCAGTGGGAGGCATGCAGGAGGCAGCCAGTCAAAGTTTCCCCTTTCACATTGGTGTTTCTATCTTTTTCTCCCTTCCTCTCTAAAAAAAAGAAAAGAAAAGAAAAAAACACACCATATTTTAAAAGAACTATATGCTTACTTTAGGCTAATCTGCATGTAGGAAAGTGTTTGCCAAAATCATGTCTTTACAGGGCAGGCCCTAATCTAAAAACTCGTAAATACATCAATAATCCAAAACTCATTCACATCTGAAGTTATTTCTGTCATAAAGTAAATGTGTTCAAATAAAGATTTCAATTTCGATACACCACTTCAATCTGCTTCAAGGAGACTGGAAGTACAATATTAAAGAGATTATTTTTTATTGATTTATTTTTCATTTTTTAGATAGAGAAGAATGGAGAAGGGGAGAGAAATAGAAACATCAATGAGCAAGAAACATCGAGTGGCTGCCTCCTGCACGCCCCACACTGAGGATCGAGCCCACAACCCAGACATGTGCCCTGCCTGGGAATCGAATCAGCGAGCTCTCTGTGTTCAGTCCACTGAACCACACCGGCTAGGCTAAAGAGATCATTTAATCATTCTGTCATCCTCACCAAGTGCTGCATGCAAAACTGGCATAAACCTGAACTAAGAACCTCGTAACTCTCAACAAAGAAAGTAAATGGAAAGCACATTTCTGAGAATATAAAAGTGGTTTTATCCTGACCTAAGCCAAATTCGAGGCCATAAGAGAGTCATCAAAGGTTGAGATGAATGAATGAGTCAGGGGACTTAGGCTGCAATAACTGAGCATATCAAGAGTGTAAGGATGGAGAGCAGGCATATACAACCCACCTGCTGTTCCACAATTCTGACCTTGACTGTCTTTAAGCCTGTCCTTGCTTGATCGCTGGAACCCTCAAAGGGAAGACAAATAAAAGACTCAGTGAGCCTGCGTCTCTAATACTTGAAATCCTTGAATCATTCCAGGGCCCAATTACAGGATTTCTCTATTCTCTTTCCTTGAAAGAATTCCAAACAATGCACACAGCACTGGTCAATAAAGAGCTTTTAGAGTATATGGACCTATGATGAGTCAGAAGAAAATTTCAAAGGATTTCTGATTTTAAGCATTGATAAGGAGTCAAATGCATCCAAGGACTCTGACACGGTGGGGTACTCAGAAACTCTTCACTCTATAGATCCTGTGATTTGCGTTTTCACCTTTTGTTGTAGTTCCAGAGGATAGTAAGAAAGGTGAACAGAGCACTATACAAAATTCAAGACCTAAATTCTGGCCACTATCTGCTGCAATCAGCATATGGCTTCTGTCAAGTCGTTTAGTCTTTACATCTTAATTATTTTTTTTGTAAAATAAGAGTTCACAGCTCTGAAGTCCTTTCCACAATGTAGGCCCTGCTAGCAAACCAAGATCGTGTAGTAATTATTATTCTGGATGGCACAATGCCCTGAGCTCCTGCAAAAGTACTTTACACAGAGTGCATTTGGGGAGGCGGCAGATGTACTAGAAAGCCAGATAGCCCAGGGCTGACGGAGCTGCTCTACATAAACACTGTGTACAGCACGCAGATTACTCCATCTCTGTGAGCCTCAGTACAAGGGTATTGTGAGAATTGCATGAAGCAACATATATAATACATGCCTGGTAAATGTCAGGTACTCAGTACTTTACCCCACTGATAAAGATGGGAAAGAGAGGTAAGAGAGAGGCCAGGGTGGAACGTTACTAAGGCTTTGATCCAGAGTAACTAGGAGGACAGGGAAGCAACAGAAATGAAAATTTTACTAGAATAAAATGGTTTGAGAGTAGAGAGAGTTCAGTTCTTGGAATATCAATTTGAGATAAAAGCTAAACAACCCAGAGAAAATGTCCAGTAGGCATTCTGAGCATGTAGAATGTAAAGCTTATAAGAAATGTAAGAGGAGATAAAATGAGTAGAATTCATCATTGACTCTCTAGAGTGAAGTTTTTCAAATGCAAACTGCAAGCCATCTAAAGAAATACACTTGGTATTTCCAACTGCTCCTCATTTAAGTGTGCATGGGTGTGTGGACAGGCAAGTAACAGTAACAAATTTTTCACTAAAAGGTTGCAGCCTTTCAGCATGAGATACAGTTAGATATTTTCAATTATTTTGTATTCTACTTTGTTCTGCTTTATTATGGGGGTGGGGGGTATCCTGGTGACAACTCTAAATGAATTAAAGACAAATGTAAGACTTGAAACCATAAAAATCCTAGAAGAAAACATAGGCAATAAAATCCTGGATATTTCTCATAGCAAGATTTCTTCTGATATGTCTCCTCAGGCAAGGAAAAATAAACAAACGAGACCACATCAAACTAAAAAGATTTTGCACAGCAAAGGAAATCTTCAACAAAATGAAAAGACAACCCACTGAATGGGAGAACATATTCACCAATGAGACATACGAAAAGAGGTTAACATCCGAAATTTATAAAGAACTTAAATAACTCAACACCAGAAAAAAAGCAAATAATCAAATTAAGAGCTGGGCAGGTTTGGGCATTTCTCACATCAACACTTAAAATTCGCCCAGCCATTGTGGCTCAATGGTTGAGCATCGGATCCATGCACCAAGAGGTGGCTGGTTCAGTTTCCGGTCAGGGTACATGCCCAGGTTGTGGGCCAAATCTCCAGTGAGGGACATGCAGGAGGCGGCCAATTGATGTTCTCTCTGATCGATGTTGCTCTCTCTCTCCCTCTACCCCCCCACCTCTCTCTCTCTCTCTCTAATATCAATATCAATACCAATAAAAAAATTTTAATAATGTTAAAAGGCCACCTGTAAGGACAGAAAACAAGCTTTTCTTTTTTTTATGATTTTTTCCCTACAACTTATGAGAAGCACCTGGTAATTCAACATGGAGATTGCTGGTGTCTGCAACTTCTATCCAACTGAAAGGGGCAGGAAAGAATATTAGAATTAATAGAAAATATTAGAAGAGTAAGAAAACTAATCATAGTGGGGCACTAGCCATAGTTAGAAAAATGCTAATCATCCTTTACAATGCTATTCATGATTGCTTTGTTTTGATTGAGGAAAAGCGCCCTCTGACCTGAGGGGAGGTGTGCGCCCTGGGAGTTTACCTCGGAGTGCTGTCCATCCTCCTAATCCAAGGACAAGGGGGACGACCTGACATCACAGAGAGATTAACAACCTGACTATGGGAACACCGGACCCCTGACTGGGACTCAATGGCTACCAGCTCCCAACCCACGTTCCTCATCTCCTTTTCCCCAAGCATAGTTTACAGGCTAAAGAAGACATGATAAGAAACCCCCTAGTGCATTTACCCTTTACTCCCAAAAGCCCCCAATAAAAGAGCCACTCACTCTTTCTGCTCTGCCCAGTGCCACCTGGTACCCGGCCCTTTCCCTGTCCGTGGGGAAAGACAAATGAAATGTCCTCCGATTTCTCTCTTCCCTTAGTTGTGAATTCTTTCTCAGGCCTGCACCCCTGGCCAGACAAAACCCCAACACCATCTGTACATATTAATTTGACAATTAGCTGATCACGCTCCCCTTCGTTATTTTCCTGTTGGGTTTTTGTTTCTTGATGTTTAAAGATTCTTTACATGCAAAGAATATATATTCCAAATATTTTCTTCTAGTTTTTTGGTTATGGTGTGGTTATTTTTTAAATGTAAAAACATTTTATTTTATGTAGTCAAAGTTCTCACTTTCTTTTACTACCTATAGATTTTGAGGTGTAACTAGACTTTTCCTACACCAATATCAAGGAGAAAGTCACTCATGTTTTCTCATCACACTAAATGATTCTGTTGTTACATTTAGATCTTTGGTGCATTTTCAGCTATATTGTGCATAGTATGGATCTAATATTTTCTGTTTCCAAGCAGCTACCAGGTTCTCCAAGTTTTTCTCATTAAAAAGTCCATCTTTGCCTTTTATCATATGCCAAATTTCCATGTGAACTTTGGTGTATTATTGAGTCTTCCTTCTTCTTTTCTGGCCCATTTATGCTCCAATTCTTCATTGTTTTCATTATAGAGGTTGTGTAATATGTTTTAATGTATGATAGGATTAGTCCACCCTCATAATTTTTCTTTCTCAGTGTTTTCCTCACTATTCTTGTACATGTGATTTTCTGTAAGAATTTCAGTATCAATTTGGAAAATTGCATAAAGAAGTTTATTTATTGGTATTGTGCAAAATTTAGAAATTAACAGAAAGAACTGACATCTTTATAATGATGTGTTTGAGTTATTTGTATCTTTGAGTCCCTTGGGTTTGTCAAATGTAGAAGTGTAACATATGCAAATAGATAAAATTTTAGTTCTTTATCCATTCCTATATTTTGATTTCTCTCCCCTAACACACTGGCTAATACCTCTAGCAAAATCTTGGACTCTAGTGGATGTGGTGGCATCCATGCCATTCATTCCTAATCTTAGTAGAATTTCCTCTAGTGTTTCCCCATTAGTAAGATACTGGCTTTGTGACAAACATATCTTTTGTTATATTAAGAAGTACTCCTTGATTCATGTTTTATTGAATAATTTCATCATGCATATTGAATTTCATCAACTTATCAGCATTAATGGAAATAATCACACTTTTTTTTCCCTTAGAGTTATTAGTATGATATGTGATATTATAGATTTCCTAATATGAAGCAAAACAGAATAAATTCCACTTGGTCATAGTGTATTATTTTCTTAATAAAGCACTGAATTGTGTTTACTACTTTTATATCAGTATTCATTAATATACGTCTATCTATGATTTGTATCTTCTTTAGTGTACTAGAATTAAATATGAATAATATATTTGCCTCATAAAAGAATATGAATAATATATTTGCTTCATAAAAAAAGTTAGGCCCTGGCCGGTTTGGCTCAGCAGTTAGAGTGTCAGCCTGCGGTCCAGAGAGACCCAGGTTCAGTTCCCACTAAGGGCACATACCTCGGTTGCAGTTTGTCCCCGGCCCTGGTTGGCCGTGCAGGTGGCAGCCACTCGATGTGTCCCTTTCACATCGATATTTCTCTCTCTCTCTCTCTCTCTCTCTCTCTTCCTCTCTCTCCCTCCCACTCTACCTGAACAAAAAATGGAAAAATGTCCTAGGGTGAGAATAAAAAAAAAAAAAAAGTTAGGAAGTTTCCCTTCATTTTTAAAACTCTGAAACAATTTTTAGAACATTACAACTACTTGGTCTTTGAAGATTTATTTGACTTTCTCTTAGAAATCACATGGGCCTGGTGGGATAGTTCCTTACCAACTTTCTCTGCTCCTACTGTGGAAATTGATCTGTTTACACTTTCTAACTCTCGTTGGGTCAGTTTTGATCATCTATTTTCCTAAAAATTATCCATTTCATTTAGATTTTCAAACTTATTTGCATAGAGGTCTGTAGTCTATTAGTAATTTCAAAATTTCTTCTGTTTCAAAGGTTATTCCCCCTTGTCAATTCTTATTTTATATATTAGTGCTTTCCCCTTTGACCTTGATTAAATTAACTGGTTTTACTGATTTTTTTTTAGTATATATACGGTTAGTTTGTGTTTTATGAGCCAAATTGATATATATATATATTTATGAGCCAAAAATATGTGTGTGTGTGTGTGTGTGTGTGAATTAAAGCTATTCACATTTATTATATGACTAACATACATGTCTGGTCTCAACAGTGGCAAAATACTTATATGTATTATTATATTTATGTTTCTCTATAATTTATGTATTCTTTACTCCCTAATTTTTAAAAAAAAAAACTGGTATTTAGAAATGTTTATATTTTTTTGTTCTGGTGATAACCACAGTACTTATGCATTTTTAAGGCCTTTAATCATTTGGGATTTTTGTTTGGTTGGTTAATTGGAGTTTGCCTTTGACTATCTGGTTCATCAGTTTTTCTTACCATACTTGAACTCAATCCTACTGCTTATAAAACAATCAATAGATTTATTCTACTTTCTTCCTGCCTCTCCCTTTCCCTCCCACTTCTCAGTTACGTTACTTCTGTTTTGTCACAATGTATAACATTTATACTTTGTTGGGTTTTTTTGTTTTTTTTGTGTGTTTTTTTTTTTTTATGAATTTTTATTTATTTTTCTGTTACAGATATTTTACCTTTTTACCCCATTGACACCCCCCACTCCCCCCCCACCCTGTCCCCGGCTTAGTTGTCCATGTCCATTGGTCATGCATACATGCATATAAGTTCTGTGGTTTATCTCTTCCCACCCCCCCACCCCCCATCCCCTCTTCTGAGGGATGTCAGTCTGTGCCCTACTTCCATGTGTCTGGGTCTGCTGTATTCCTCAGACTGTTATGTTCATTATATTCCGTATATAAGTGAGATCATGTGGTATTTGTCTTTTTCTGCTTGGCTTCTTTCACTTAGGATAATACTTTCCAGGTCCCTCCATGTCGTCTCAAAGGATAAGAGATCTTTCTTTCTTACCACTGCATAGTACTCCATTGTGTATATGTACCACAGCTTTTTGATCCATTCGTCTACTGGTGGACACTTGGGCTGTTTCCAGATCTTAGCTATTGTAAATAGTGCTGCTATGAACATGGGGGTACATATATTCTTCCTGATTGGTGTTTCAGGCTTCTTAGGGTATATTCCCAGCAGTGGGATCACTGGGTCAAATGGAAGTTCAATTTTTAATTTTTTGAGGTAGCACCATATTGTTTTCCATAGCGGCTGCACCAGTCTGCATTCCCACCAGCAGTGTATTAGAGTCCCCTTTTCTCCACACCCTCGCCAACACTTGTTGTTTGATGATTTGTTGATGGCGGCCATTCTGACAGGTGTGAGGTGATACCTCATTGTTGTTTTAATTTGCATCTCTCTGATGATTAGTGATGTTGAGCATTTCTTCATATGTCTCTTGGCCATTTGTATGTCCTGTTTGGAGAGGTGTCTATTCAGCTCCTCTGCCCATTTTTTAATTGGGTTCTTTGTCTTCCTTTTGTGGAGTTGTATGAGCACTCTATATATATTGGAAATTAACCCCTTATCTGATACATCATTGGCAATGATGTTCTCCCATACAGTGGGTTGCCTTTCCATTTTGATGATTGTTTCTTTTGCTGTGCAGAAGCTTTTTAGTTGGATGTAGTCCCATGTGTTCATTTTCTCTTTTATTTCTGTTGCCTTAGGCGATGTATCAGTGAAAATTCTGCTCCGTATGATGTCCGATATTTTGTTGCCTACATTTTCTTCTAGAATTTTTATGGATTCACGGGTCACATTTAAGTCTTTTATCCATTTCGAGTTTATTTTTGTGTATGGTGTAAGTTGATGGTCTAGTTTCATTTTTTTGCATGTAGCTGTCCAATTTTCCCAACACCATTTATTAAAGAGGCTGTCTTTACTCCACTGTATGCTCTTGCCACCTTTGTCAAATATTAATTGAGCGTATTGCCTTGGGTCCATTTCTGGGTTTTCAGTTCTGTTCCACTGGTCTATATGCCTGTTCTTATGCCAGTACCAGGCTGTTTTGGTTACAGTCGCTTTGTAGTATAACCTGATATCTGGTATTGTGATCCCACCTACTTTGTTCTTCTTTTTCAAGATTGCTGTGGCTATTCGGGGTCTTTTTTGGTTCCATATGAACTTTTGAAGTATTTGTTCTAGTTCTGTGAAATATGTCGTTGGTATTTTGATGGGGATTGCATTGAATCTATAGATTGCTTTGGGTAGTATGGACATTTTAATTATGTTAATTCTTCCAATCCATGAACAGGGTATGTGCTTCCACTTTTTTATATCTTCCTCTATTTCTTTTTTCAATGACCTGTAGTTTTCTGCAAACAGGTCCTTTACTTCTTTGGTTAATTTTATTCCTAGGTATCGTAATTTTTTTGGAGCGATGGTAAATGGGATTGTTTTTTTAGTTTCTCTTTCTGTGAGTTCATCATTGATGTACAAGAATGCCGTCGATTTCTTGATGTTAATTTTGTATCCTGCTACTTTGCCAAATTCATTTATTAAGTCTAATAGATTTTTGATGGAGTCTTTAGGGTTTTCTATGTACAATATAATGTCATCTGCAAATAATGACAGTTTCACTTCCTCCTTTCCAATTTGGATCCCTTTTATTTTTTCTTCAGGTCTGATTGCTGTGGCTAAGACTTCCAGTACAATGTTAAATAAGAGTGGCGAAAGTGGACATCCCTGTCTTGTTCCTGTTCTTAATGGAAATGTTTTTAGTTTCTGCCCATTGAGTATGATGTTGGCTGTAGGTCTTTCATATATGGCCTTTATTATGTCGAGATATAACATTTATACTTTGAACTTCCATTCTCATCCCCCTCTTTTATTCTTATATCTACATTTACATACTGACATTTTCATCTGAGTTTCATCAGCAAAATCCTTTCACTGAAATTTTCCCAGTCATTTCTTGGTTGGATGACTCTGACACCGATGAAATTAATCGAATAATAAACATCTTTAATTTATTTTGTTGTATAAATGTTATTCTAAAACTATGTTGCTGTTAGTTTCTTTTCCTTAAACTAAATTAGTGGCAAAGTACAAACTCTGTCTTTCCTTCCCACCCACCTCCCCTAGAAGAAAATCCTGAAATCCATGGTAATATCCCTTTCACATTGAGTAACCCACTTGGAAACAATGTCATTAAGAGCAATAAAAGCATACCACAGTCAAAAAGATAAGTCTTTCCAAAGACCTTTTAATAACATCCCCACTGGAGTATTTAGATATAATCAGCATTTAATCCAATCTTTGTAAAACCTTAATAATGATATTCAGTGTTGGCATTAGCCCCAGTCAATTGCAGTTCTATTTATTCATTTGATGTCTTAACACTTAGTTGAATTATCTAACCAAAACACCCCAAGAAAAAGAATAGAGTAATTACATAAACACTCAGAGCAGAACAATTATAAAGCAAGAGCAGTTAGCATTTAGCCTGGTTAGAGAGCTCATCTGCATATGCATATGTTCTGAGGTGTAGGCCTGGTGGCCTTTACTCTCTGTTTGGTTTTGTTCTTCTTTGATTTCTGCATGTTTATTAGTTTTCTTTAATTAGATGCCATAGAACGTTCTTCTCATTTAGATGTCAACACTCATATGCATCTACACTGATTTCAATTCCAAGATATGCCCAGGAGCCTTGGAAACATAGGTGGGTATAATGGAGGACACTTGGGATGGGGGAGTTTGTCTGGAGTTAGATCTTTTGCACCCCTGGGAGGCACAAGGTCTCAGATTAAATTCCTAAATGGATCTTCAAACACATACACATTAGGTCATCAGGAGAACCTCCAGCATTTAACTGTAAATGAAAATGTCATGTAATTTTAGAAGCTCTTTTTGCAATTCTGGGTCCATTTCTTTAGCCTAAAAAGAACTCTTTAAGAGGGAGCAATTTCCTCCGACCTCATTTTTCTCAATATTCTTTCACATCCATCCTTTTTCTCTTTTCCATCCTCTCACACAGAAACCATAAATGTATTTTTCTTGAACCTACTTGCTTAGGTACTTGACAGCTTGACTCAGTTCCCAAGGAAGAAGTGTTTTCAATTCATGTGTGCCTAAATCACTGCTTTCAAATACCATGTTTTACAAGAATATACCGTTTAAGTTCAAGTGAAAACCAGGAATATTTCTTATGGTTTGATCAAACTAAAATTCTCTTTGGGAGAAAGGAAACAATCTTGCCACTGTAGAATGCTGTTCCACAGGCCACAGAAGCATCAAGATGTGTGTGACCAGACCAGGTTCACGGCTCCTCCCATTCACGGCATGTGCCCTAAAATAAGGAAAGGAGAGGAAACATTAAAGGCAGAGACGCATTCCCTTGCCTTTATACCCCAAGAATTTCAAGGACAGGTTATGAACTTCAATCTTGACGAGGTGGTTAGTGCACGAAGGGAACAGAAATGACTCATTCTCAATGATTCACTCTCATTCTCTCTTTAAAAGAATTTTAACAGCATGTAAAATTTCAAAGGTTCAAATTATGTGACCAATTTTTCCATGACATGTGTTCAGAAAGTCCTCAGCAGTTGAAAGCTCCCTGGGAGGAAGAGTGTGATGGTAATCTGCTAGTATTTTTATATCGATGTACCTTCTTCTAAAATAGCTCAAATTTCTTTCTGGATAATTATTCTCAAAGTTTTCTAACAGTGGGATTTTTAGCCCTCTCCTGCAGTCTAGATGAAAGAGACCCACAAATGCACCTAGAATGAGCATGACGTCTGAATCACCAGGACAAGAAGCACACTCCAGTGGAAAGGACAAATTTGGGGTGAAAACAGACAGGCATATGACACACAATGAGACAGAGAGTTCTTTCCAAAAAGGGGCAGGTTGAAAAGGTGCCAAGAGGCTGGAGGCCCATTGGACATAAATCTGTCATGATGTGCTTATCTTGACCCTCACAGGCCTAGGTACTGGAGACTCAACATTGAATCCTTTCTTACTGACAGATACACAATAATTAAATTCACATGAGACTTGTATATAAACCGAAAGGTCAGTTTATGAAATTTGCATCAGGTGTGTGATAGCCATGAGGGTTCAGGAGAGAACCTGCCGTAAGACCCTGGGGATCTGCCTCAGCATTGGAGCCAAGGATATGCTCTTAAGCTGGCAGCCCCCACCAGTTCCTGAGCATAGCACTGGGCGGGGATACTATGGCCTGGCAAGCTCTCCCCACTGCAGACTCTTCTATGAGCAAATGTACTACAGCTCCCTGGAGTTTGGCAAATACCTTGTCAGAACTGTACCGCTATGTAAAGTTCCTCCTACCCAGTGTTCCTTCCTTTTCTCTCTCCTATCACAAGTGTGAGACCTACTTTACAGACTGAAGTCTCCCCTCACCTTCTCCTGCTATCACTCTCCTTTATCTCGTACAGACATCACCCTCAATAAATCTATTTTTACTTCAAACTCCTCCTTGGCATCTTCCCAGAGGACTTGACTGTCTCAAGGAACCGTGTGCCCTTTCTGTAGCTAGAATGTTATGGCATTGCTCTTGTCTTATTAGCAAGGTGATTAGAAGAGCTCAATCAATAAGTGGAGCTTTGCCGAGTGTAGCAGTGAGATATGCTGGTTTCCTTCAACTCGATCCTCCAATAGTTCTGACATGTTTTCAGTTCTCTCGAATATACCACGTACTTCCCTTCCTCTTCTCCAACCTTAATCTGGCGTTGGTGCTACCCACACTCAGGAACAGGACCAGATCAGTACCTGTTCCTCCAGGAAGCTTCTGTGATCTGTCCTCACACATAGCCTTGGTGGCCCTACATTGTTTCAGAAGGATTGCACATATATCCCCTTTGTACCAATTACACTATATTATCCTGAAATTACATGGCTACTTACCTCACTAGATTACTGTTTTGTGAGCAGGGACTATGTCTTATACGTCTTTATATCCCCAGTACTAAGGTCAGTGTCTCATATTAACTAGTCCTCAATAAAAGAATGATGTGGAAGGACTTAGGATTTTGAAATGATAGCAGAATAGGATAACTTGAAAACCCTCCCACAACAATCCACTCAAACGCTAGCTGAAACCTAAGAAACATTCTTTAAAATACGTAGATGAGCAAAATTCAGCAGTAGAACTTCGGCTAACATTTTGCAACATTAAAGAAAATATAAATGTTATAAAGAAATAAAAAGTCAGAAGCCTAAAAAGAAAATGAGACATTATGTAAAAAAATAAAACAAAAATTAAACAAATCACCAACATAATGTCTCAAAACAAAAAAGATATAGGCATTGAAATTAAAAAACAAGAGTCAAATTAGTATCAGATTAAACACAGTTTAAGAGAGATAATCAACTGGAAGATAGGTCTGAGGAAATAGGAAATGAAACAGAGAAATAAAGTGTTGGAACATATAAAAAGAAAGTTAAGAGGCTTGGAAGAAAAATGAACAGTTGCAGTTTACATCTAGAAGGTGAGAGGTCATTTCGAGGCAGTAGTAGCTGGCCACGGCCTAGAATGGAAAGAAAACACCTGGAATCATAGTGAGTCCCAGACCGTACAGTGAACCCACATCTAGACACCAGAGAGTGAAACTGCAGAGAACAAATGCAAAAAGACAATCTTAAGAGTAACCAATAGAAAAATGTAAAAGGTCAAAGTACCTTAAAAAACAGCAACAATTAGTCCGGCTGGTGTGGCTCAGTGGTTGAGCATTGACCCATGCACCAAGAGGTCGCCAGTTTGATTGCTAGTTAGGACACGTGCCCGGGTTGTGGGCCCGATCCCCAGTGAGGGGCATGTAGGAGGTGGCCAATCAATGTTCTTTCTCATCGATGTTTCTGCCTCTCTCTCCCTCTCAAATTAATAAAGGAGGAAAAAAATAAAAAGCAGCAACAATTAGATTATTAGCAGAATTCTGTTTAAGAATAGGAATCAGAGCAAAATCTTGGTTGAGTAAATTTTAAAAAGGAGAGTTTACAGATGTAATAAATTAATAAAAAAATAAATAAAAATAAAAAAAGGTTAAAAATAATAATGAGTTAAATTTAGGTCAACAATAACAAAGGGTTTATTTTGTATGCCCTTTTCCATCACCTAGCTATGTCTTCCTGGAAGGATTTTTATGTCCATTCAGTCTCAGCGGAGAAAAAAATCTCTCAATTATTCCTCTGTCATTGGTAGAAGGGCAGGTAAAGCTTCGGTATGTACATGTCCTCCATCCAGTGTCCAGGCCACAGTGAGGTCCAGCGAAATATTACTGCCCCACTGCAGAAAATGCCTTTCTGTGGCCAGAAACTCAGAATAAAGGCCCTTAAGTTTATCTAATGTTGTTTCAAGAATCAAGTTAATATATATACAACATATGTTTGAAAAGATTTGTATTCAATAAGCAGAATGGCAATTCTGAAGATAATACTGCTTAAAGGATCTTCACCAACATACTCCGAGCCCTGGTGCTTGTCACCCAGACATGCCCTTCGACTCAGCAGAAGGAGTTGCTGTCTACAGCGTGGAGACTGAAGGTGACACCAGAGGACGGACACCAGCTGCCCCAGTGAGCGGCGTCTTCCCTGACCATAGCCAGGCCTTCGTGTGCCTGAGTGTGTCGCATCATTATAATTGGTTTTGTAAAGGCAGACTCCAAATTAAGGAAACAGATTTTATGACTAAAATACTATAGAGTACCTAAAACCCCTTGAACCTGGGGTTTATTTTCCCACACAGTGTAACAGAGTGATTAGCTCTCACACCGATGTAACAGAGCAAAATCTGCACTGCCCAGAGTGGACTTGAAATGGAGCATGCACCACTGGGTAACACCAAAGGCCCTTTCCCACCACACCGCGTGTCTCAGCCCACCTACTCCTGGACGCTGAGAGCGCAGCCAAGCCCAAGCCCAGAGGAGCTCAAAGCAGGATGAAGGGTTCCAATATCACCTGTGTGGGCAGGGACGGTTTCCTTTATGGAGACGGTGTGGGAACACTTGCAAACGAAAAACTGAAGAAGGAGAAGGAAGAGGAAGAAAGAGAAAAAGGAAGAAGAGAAAAAAGAAAGAAGGAAGGAAAGGAGGAGGAGAAGAAAGAAAAAGAAAGGAAGGAAGGAAGGAAGGAAGGAAGGAAGGAAGGAAGGAAGGAAGGAAGGAGGGAGGGAGGGAGGGCAAAACAAGGTGGCAAAGCCAGGATATTTCTATACAATTTTTGTTCTCATGAAAACAGCCAATTACTTAAACTCTAATTCAAACAATAAATGTTTGAGATTAAGTGTTTACATGAATCAGGTGAGACCCTGTATTAAACACTTTATGTATATGATTATTCTCCCAGCTGCCTATAAGATAGGTATTATTATTTCCCCCATTTTACAGAGAAGGAGACAGACGGTCCAGGATCGGCCGGAGCAGTCCAGGGTTGAAGACCAGCAAGCGCTGGAGAGAGGACTGGACAGGCCCAAGGGGAAGCCTGGCTCCCGCGGCCCAGGGGCGCAATGGTTTCCTGTCCAATCCTGTTAAGCTGTCAGGAAGAGTGATTACACACAGGAATGGCAAGTAGGTTTTAACTGATGCCAACTCCAATCTGCTGGTGGTTGTTTTGATACGGATTCCAATGCTCCGTGAGGCCTCCGCGAAGGAGAACGCTGTGATCACTTAGCGATGTCTGTCATTGGTGGGAGGCGGCAGAGTGACGCTATCCGCTCCCTATTTGTCATCCCCAGAATTCTCGGGAGAGTTTCCATCTTTATACTCGAGTTAGAATTATAAGAAGGAAAATAACATTGACAATCGCTGCCACTCCTGATTTATTTTTTAATGGAAAGATGCCCATCTGTGATGTAGAACTTAAAAACAGAAGGCAAGCTGCTCAATTGTTCTGAAGTCTGCAACGGTGCAGGTTAACCTCAAATAACATTTCTCTCAATATTCCATCGTTTTTAAATGATAAAGAAGCGACAACCCAGCAGCAGAGACAAAACGAAGTGATAACGCGTTCAAAAAACTATGCCTCATAACTGTCAACCAGCTGCCAGGAGCCCCGTGAGTCAAGCACCCAGATGACTCCATCCTGTTTCCTGCTGCCCCGGGAAGATCACGTGTCTTAATGTATCTGACCTTCTCATCCCTAGACCAGCATCACCACGGCCCAAGCCATCTGCTCTCTCTCACCTAGTCTCTCACCTGGGTGACTGACATTCCCCTACCTGCTCTCATGGCTTCTACCTTTATCTGCTGCAGATTTTAGCAGCACAGAAGGATTCTTTTACAGCCTGACTCAGAGCTGTCACTCACTCCTCTGCTCAAACCCATCCGATGACATCCTCTGTCACTCGGAGTAAAAGCCTGAAGTCCACGCAGTGGCCTAAGCTGGCCTCCTCTCCCCCTCCTTCATCGCTCACCTCCTCTTCATGTCTCCACTGTCCCCCGCCCCTCGTCAGTGACACTGGCCTTGTTGTGACTGTAAACACGCTAGGCTGGCTCCATCTCAGGCTTTTGTACCTGTGGTGCCCTGTGCTTGGAATGTTCTCCCCAGCTCATCCCTTCACCTCCTTTCTCATCTGTGCTCTGCTGCCCTCTCCTCAAGGAGGCCTTTCTATTTCAAACTGCAACTCCGCACCCTCTACCGTATCCCCTCTTCTCTGCTTTAGAAAACAGCTTTTCTCTGTATCACTTATCCCCCATTTTGTCTGACTTGCCCCTTTTTCTCTGTTCCCACTACACTGGAAACTTCATGAGGGCAGAGACATTTCCATTTTGTTCTCTGTTTTGTGCCCACTGTCTAGAATTGTGGCTGGCACATAGTAGGCCCTCCATAAATGAACGAATGAGTTATGCACCCAGGTTCACACATTTTACAGACATTTTTTATAACGGATCCAGAACTCAGAAAGATTACTAAATGTAGCTTTACGTGGGAACCTGGGTCTATTTCCTGATAAAGATGCCAGTTTCTAGAAGCCTTAGTCCATAAGACTCCACCCTAACGCTCTCAGGCCACAAGGACCACAGGAGCACATTCTGTCCTCATCACCTTGCGTGCAGTCCAGGGACACACAGCATCCGCTGGAACTGGTCAGAAACGCACAGCTTGGTTCTCCCGTCAGAACTAATGAATCACACTGCGCACCTGAACAGCACCGCTGCCCTTGGGGCTTTTATGCACGTGCAAGTCTGAGAGGCATCATCCGCACGATGAGTTTCCAGCCCAGGGCTCTGAGATCCTGTAAGTGGAAGCACAAGCCAGACTTTGGAATCCAGGTGTTGCTTGTCCCTAAAAAACAGAGCTTAAAAAAAAAAAAAAGAAATGGAAGCCTGACACCTAGACAACTAAGTCCTACATCGGCAACCTGTAAAATCACGTAAGTTTAAAAAATGTTTTTGCCTCAACCTCCCACGCTGTCGGTTGGCACGGCCCTGCCAGCAAGCATCACGGCGTAGCCAGGACAGCACCGCCCGAGGCAAGAGGCGCCTGAGCTCTCCCTCAGACTCATCACGTTGTCTTCTTTGAAGCCCAGATGACTCATCTGTTTAGATGGGTAGCAATACAAGCCCTGCCTCCCTCAAGGATGTGCTGAGTTTCAGATGGGATCACATCTGCGAGAGTTCTCTGAAAAGACAATAGTGCTGCATCAAATGAGGTATCATTTAAGCATTAGTATGTACTTGCCATTTCCTAACACATGCTTGGTTCGTGCTCAGCGAGATGGATTCACGCCATATCACCATTCGCACTTGAGGACCAACTGTTGTTTGTTCTTCTACGAGGAGCTGCCGCAGCTAAGGTAGGACGCCCTCCAGTACACGACTTGGCTTCTGAGTATCTTGCATGGCACCCACTCAGCAAGCTTTCCCTTGCCACTAGCAGAATTATAAGAAATAACAAGCCTTCCTGCCTGCAGCACTACAACCAATAGGACGGAGTTCTCCGGAGTTCTCACCTTCTTTTTATTCTTCCACCTAGGTCTCTAGTGAATCTTACATCACCCTGAGGAGCGAAATAGCCCTATTGTCACCAAGCGGGAAACTTATCACCTAGCGGAGGAGACCACTGTCACCCATGGATCAACAAGCAAGCTACAGCTTGGGGGCTGCATACTGCCTGTCTGTACCTAGGAACACACTGTCCTGATCTAAGTACTGTCTACCACCGGTGTCCTGGTACATAAACTCCTGCCTTCAAGGGTTTACCCACAAGTCAGTTCCGCAGCCACCCAGACCCCGCAGTTGTGATCTTTGCCTATATGTTACACCATCACTCAGAGCCAAAGTGCCTGATCCTAGTCTCTTCTGGGTCACGAGCTCCCAAAACCTAGCACTGAGCATCAATACACTGGTCACCCTCGTGAAACTGCACTCTGTCTATTCCTGCTATGTCCAGGGGCTGTTGCTGCCCATGGCTGTTCTATGGGAAGCTTAACAGTTGCCAAGCTGGATTCGTTGTTTTAAAATACACATATACTGAAGTATAATAAACATAGAGTACATGAGTCATAAGCAGCTCAGTATACATTCAGAGTGAACACACCTGTATAATGCCCATTCAGATCAAGAAATCAAACATCTCCAGCATCTCAGAAGCCCCTTCATGCCCTCTTCCAGTCATTAAAATCCCTAAAATAAACACTTGCTCCTCCTCGTCATTACCCACCTCCCCAAGTAGTGATTTCTGTGACTCTTTACACTGTAGATTAGTTTTGCCTGCTTCTGAGCTCATGCAGTATGTACTCTTTTCTGCCTGTCTTCTGTTACTCAATATGATGTTTAGGAGATTCAGCCATGTGGTTGCATGCAGATTCTTTCTTATTACTACAAAACATTCTATTGTATAAATATATCACTATTTACCTCCTTTTTTTTTTTAATCCTCACCCGAAGATATTTTTTTATTTATCTTCAGATAGAGTAGGAGAGAGGGAGAGAGAGAGAAACATCGACATAAGAGGGACACATCGACTGGTTGCCTCCCTCATGACCCCGACCAGGGTTAAGGACAAAGTGCAACCGATATACGTGCCCTTGACTGGAATCGAACCCGTCCAGTCTGTGGGCCAAGGCTCTAACCCCTCAGCCAAACAGGCCAGGGCTATTTACCTGCTTTTGATGGGCATCTGATTTCCAGTTTTGCTCTATTACAAATAGCATTCCAATAAACATCCTTGTGCATACCTTTGGTGAACATGATGTACATTTCCTATTGAGTATCTAACTAGAAGTAAACTAACTGGTTGAGGTGTGCACACCTTCACTTTTAGCAGATGTGGCAGTTTTCCAAAGGCCTCGTGGCAACATACACTCCCATCAAGAGCATGTGAGAATTCCAATTCTCCTGCATCTCTGCAAGCATCTGCTATTGTCTGTCTTTTTCATTTTAGCCATTCCATTTATTCTGACGTATGTAATTCCCCTGATGACTGATGAATTCCAGCACTTTTTCATGTGTATTGGCATTTTGGATATTTATTTTTGTAAGTGCCTGTTCATTTGTCCACTTTTCTATTTATGAAGCTTTTTCTTATCAACATGTGGGAGTTTTCTGTGTTCTGAATATTTGTATTTGTAGGTAATTCAGAAATCTCCCCCTACTCTGTGATTTGCCTTATCACTCTCTAAATAATGTCTGTTGATAAAGAGAAATTTCTAAGTTTAATAGAGTGCAAAAATCAAATTCTTCCTTTATGAGTAGTGCTTTTTGTGTGTCCTGTAATAAGCCTGGAAATTGACAATCTTTCTTTGATGGATGCAAAATGTCCCCCACATTGACATCTGTAGATATGGAAGTCACTTAAAATAGTCAATCTTTTTGTCATTTGTATTACTAATTTCTCAGGTTTTCCTTAAATTTTTTTTACTGTTCTCAAAGCTTAGCCTACAGCTGGCCTAGACCTTCGAATTATCCACATACAGAAAGCATACTGTATTCACATAGCGCTGATGTACTATTTATCTTTATGTCTTCCCATAAATGTATGATTTATTGACATTGGCTTGAGAAATTCAATCCCAAAAGATCCCCCAGTGAATGAAACAAAGAATTCTTTATCCCTAACCAAGCACCCTTAAGAGTAAATGGTTTATATTTCTCTTTCCAAACCAGAGGATAAATAGTTTAAATCACCCAACTCAGGGAGATAGACAACAAAAATTCAATTAATGCCATTTGTGCCAACCACACCCAAGGACTGATGAAGTCAGGGGAATAAATTTCATTTTGGCACATCAGCATAACGCTGATGAATATTCTATTGAATATTCATCAAGACCTCTCCTAAACTCCCAGCCTTTAAAACCCTCAAGATGAAAGACCCAGCTTGTGCTCCCCCCCCCCCCGCCCCCAGCACACCCCTGCCTCCCAAAGGCATCTTATCTTTGCCTTTCCCTCTCCTAAGCCCCAAGGTCCTTCTTTTGCTCCTGTAACTTGTTTCCTGAGCCTACGCAGTCCAGCTGGCTCACTTCTACTACCGCTGTAACTTTCTAAATAAACCTTCTCTTATGACTGGAAAAAGAATTTTTAAAAATATCTTCTTAATAATTACTTAGCAATGGATTTGATAAATAAGAACAAAAAATATTGTGTTTAATTGTGCCTTATAAAGAAAATATTGATTAATATGAGACTGTTAGGACCATTAAACCCCAGAGATTATTTAGGGTCATCTCATTCAATAAAGATGGTCCTATTCACAATAAAGTCATAATACTACATATCTTTTATAGGTCAGAAATTTGAAGCACAACTGTAATTAGATAATACATGCAAGTTTATAGCATAGTGCCCACCACATAATAAGCAGTCAATAAATCTTAGCTATTGTTGTTGTTACAAGTCCTTTATTTCCCAGTTGTTTTAAAAAAAAAAAAAAAAATGAGGCTCACAGAGATGGAGCCCCTCATCTCTACTCGCATGACTTTCTAGTTGCAGAATTAAAACTAAACCCTATGGTCATATTCCCAGCAAGGGATCCTTTCAATTAAACTACACAGTAACTATATTACCTACCTAATACAGTTCCAGAGGATATTTACAGGGGAAATGGATTCATTAACATTTAATATTGAGCCGGGGTTATGACTTCATATTTTCATTTTTATCTTTCTACAAATTATAATACTGTGCTTCTAACGATTTGATCTTCTTATCATTGAAACAGCATTCTGTTTTTCAATAAGTTCATTTTTCCGTCAAATATGAATGCATCTTCGCCACCAGAACAGTATCATGAGTGTTTCATTTACCTTTCAGCGGGTAAGACACTATCCCAGAATGTGGTAACATAAAGTAAGAATCTCAGGGTCAGCAATGTAGGCTATGATTACCTAAGTGGTGGTTCTGATCTCACGGGGATCCCTCACACATTTGTGTTCAACTACAGATCAGCTCCGCCGTTCTGCTTCTGGGGGTTGACCGGATGGCTGCTGGGGTGATGGATTGCCTACCGAGCCATGTGTCTCATTACCCAGCAGGCAGTCTGGGCTTATTCACCTGGTGGCTCGGAGAGAGCAGATGGAAGTGTGAGAAGCCTCCTGGAGCCGCGGCTCAGAAACTGCAAACCTCTTTGGCTGCATGCTGTTGGTCAAAGCAAGTCACACGTTGTCGGACGAGGTCACCAAGAAGACCTGCCAGCCAGCTGACCTGCCAGCAGGACCCGGGCAATAGGAGGCCCTTCGCCCTGTCCATTTTCCCCGGAATATAGTAAAATATTAAAGGATAAGGAAGGTAGACACAACATATTAAAGTCAGAAACATGACATATGGTGTTATTTTCTTTATTTATATTTTTTGGTGTAATTCTTTTCTAAAGATATTACAATTAGAGTTTGTGCGTTTGCAATCAGAGGGATAAATGACCTTTGACAATAAATTTGTCAGTCTTTTCACCCGCTGCAAATGTAGCATTAAAAAAAAAAAATCAGCCTGGGCCGGTATGGCTCAGCGGTTAGAGCATCGGCCTGTGGTCCAGAGAGACCCGGGTTCGGTTCCCGCTAAGAGCACGTACCTCGGTTGCAGTTTGTCCCCGGCCCTGGTTGGATTATGCAGGTAGCAGCCACTCAATGTGTCCCTTTCACGTCGATGTTTCTCTCTTTCTCTCTCTCCCTCCCACTCTATCTGAACAAAATATGGAAAAATGTCATCGGGTGAGGATAAGAAAAACAATCCCTCCGGATCTAGCTTCGGCAATGGGACACTAACCCAGAAGAACCTCCCGATCTCATATAGCACTGTGAAGCATTGTTTGATCTTAAAGCTCTACAATGAGTCATGACTGTGCTTGCCAGTCACTTGCTGTTTTAATACTCCAATAACTGGTATAGGCAGTACAGTTTATTTGGAATATAAGTCATAAAATGTTGTTAATAGGTCCAGCTTTGCCACGTTCTGCTTGAATGACTTAGAAAATGAAACAAAACAAAACAAAAAAAGATGGTGATTTTCTTCCTTCGTCAAATGAGGGTATAACTGCCTTCAAACTCCTAAGAGAAAAAACTGACCAGGTCTAATTCAACTTCGTGTCCTCAGCCTCACCTACGAATATTCTATATGTGTTCAATTAAGAGAGTTCCCAACTACTTCATGAAGGTGTTTTGGGGGACCTGAAAGTTACATGGAATATTCTGATAACTGTACCATCATGCTGCAAGCAAATTTTCCATTAGGAGGGAAGACACGCTGACACTCCTGTGTGCCATATCATATCCTCTCATATTCACCTGTCCCCAGGGCATTTGGCCACTTGTTCCAACCTCAGTGGCTGAGGGGCTGCCAACTCTGTGGGAAATCTGACCAACCTTACATGGGCACAGCCCAAAAACATCTCACCACATACCCGTATCACATCCCCTCCACCCTGTTGATAACAGAAGAGTGAAACTCTATGGAACCCAGTTGGAAACCACACATATACAACCCAAAAGTACAAAAGAATGAACACATGGGTTAAAACTGACCAGTGGACAAAGCCTTCTCCCTTTCTCCCCAGACTATCCTGAGAAATGGCCATTTAGAGCCAGTATCACTTATACCAGTTTGGAATTACCCCATCATGTTAGATTCTCTGCCTCCCCTGGTTTACTTCCCCTTGCCTTCCCTCCTGCTTCCCGGGGTTCAGGTCCCCTCTGGGGACCAGGAATGGCAGCGGTTAAGGAAATCCTAGCAGGCAGAGATGTGAGCAGTATACCATTTATTTCGTACGGAGAGAAGATGGCCTGAAGTGTGGCTACACCAGGCATGCTGGGCAGTGGTGAATGGGCTGGCTGGGTGGCCAGGTCCCAGAAGGAACAGATTAGAAGACGGGGGAGAAAAAGGTCTGTGAAGGAGATATAATGATGGACATATGAGCATAACAAAAAAAAGTGCAAACTTTATGTCTCACGTCCTGTGGAGAGCAGTCATCACAGAGAAGACTCTCAGAAACCAAATGGATAGGAACAACTTGTCCTGTGGATGAGCCAGGCCGTCTCCTCGACCACCTCAGGCTGACACAGATGGGGTCATGAGCAGAGCGATCATGGGGGCAGGCATAGTGGCTGTTCAAGGTCCTCACAGCATGGACTCTCTCCTCAACAAGACCAAACTAGCTCTACTGCTGCTGAACACACCAACTGCCAGCAATAAAGACTAATGCCGAGCCCTCACATGGCACCATTCCGGGAGGGAACAGCCAGCTGCGTGATGACAGGCTGATTATATCAGATCCATTTCACCCTGGAGGAGATAGCAATTTATCCCAACTAGAATCCATATCCACTCTGGATATGGGCTTGCCTTCCCGGCTACCGAGGCTTTGCCAGGATCACCATCCAAGAACTTACAGAATGTCTGTTCTACTGACATGCAATTCCATTTAACATTGCCTTGAACCAAGGGACTGGGTTTTCATTAAGAACACTCAACATTGTGTGCATGGCCATGAGCTTGAAGGAACCTCGGGGACTGATTAGACTTGTGTCTCCCCTCCCAGAGCAGGCATCTTTTGCGTAGTTTAGGGGCCAACTATAATACCTCTCCTTATTCCTCCACCAAGTACTTCTTGTCTCCTGCCCAAGATTTCCTGTGGATTCTGAGATGAAGTGCTGCAGAGCCCACATATGTCTCTCCAAGAAGTTCAGAGAAATTAACACCTGAGTTTCCTTCCTTTCCAAATTCATGTCCATTTTTCTTCCCTCCTGTTCCCTGGGATTGCACTTCCTAATGAAAAGGTAGCACATAAACCTCTACCTCAGGCTCTGATTTCTTGGGGGGGGGGGGGGTTAAGACAGAAACAGTTAGCAGACACAATGATGGTATTTATACCAGGGGGAGAGAGAGACAGACTTGAATGGTAGGCAGTAAGGCTCCTATAAATAGTAAGATACAGCCCACTCTCCCTAGAAAAAGAAGGAGGAGGAGGGTTTTCATGAACCTCCCAGGGGCCTGATCCAATGCCAAGGTTAAGGCAAAGAGTCGACCAGTGATAAACAAATGTACAGATATTCCCATAATCCTTTTCTTCTTCATCTGCCTTACAGCTCATCTTCCTCTTCTAATGGTGCTGACCCCACCTTCACCCCCAAGGATGATCATGAGATCAGGCCTGGCCTATGAAAAGTTCCCCTTCCCCTAGTATCATAATTACGAGAGGGATTAGTCTCTGATTGGAGCCAAGCCAGACAGGATCCTCTCCAGGATTTTTCTTCCAGGTTTTTTTTTTAATGTTTTCTTTCTGCTAGACACTGAAACTGAAAGGATGTGAGAAGACTAAAGGAAATAAAGATCAGAGAGGAAGTAAATAAAATAGAGAGTAGAAAAGTAAGAGAAAAGATCAACAAAACTAAGAGCTGCTTTCTTGAAAAATAAACAAAACTGACAAATCTTTAGCTAGACTAAGAAAAAGAGAGAAGACTCAAAATCAGAAAGAGGAGACTTTGCAACTGAGCACACAAATACACAGGATCATAAGAGACTATCACAATTGACATGCCAACAAATCAAATCACCTAAAGCAAATGGGTAAGTTACTAGAAACAGAAAGCTTACCAAGGCTGAATCATGAAGAAACAGAAATTCTGAGAAGACCAATAATGTGTCAGGGGAGTTCATCAGTAACTGAAAACTTCCCAAATAGAGAAACGACCAGGACCAGATGGTTTCACTGGTGAATTCTACCAAATGTTTAACAAAGAATTAAAACAAATCCTTCTCAAACTCTTCCAAAAACCTGAAGAGGAGGAAATGCTCCCAAATGCATTTTAGGAGGCCACCATTACCCTGATATCAAGGCAGATGAGAAAATCCTGCTGTTTGCAACACCATGGTCATGAGATCAGGCCTGGCCATGGTGCACCTGGAGGGCACTGCGCTAGTGAAGTAAGTCAGAGAAAGACAGACGCTGTACGACCTCCCTTACGTATAGAACCTAAAAAGCCAAACTCAGAAACAGAGTAGAGTGGTCGTTGGCAGGGCGGGGCTGAGGAAAAGGGGAGCAGTCGGACAAAGGGTACGAACTTCCAGTTATAAGATGAGTAAGTTCCAGGGAAAGTCACAGTGGCAAAAGCGACTATCAGTACAATTTGATAGACATTAAAAAATGGGCGGTGAACCCAGTTGTGAACTGATCCCAGCGGAATATTTCCAAAAAGTGTTCAAAATAAAATAGGTTTGAAAGGAATAGAAAAAGGATGAGGTACTTTAAAAAATAAAAACGAACCTATGGAATAAGAGTTGGTTTGTGACCATTAAAAATACCATATATATTACAATTCAATATGTCTTAGAAGATCACAGCTGAACGCATCTCACAGGGAGACAGTGGCAGTGACTGTTTGGGGGTGGACGCCAGTGAGGCACTGCCACCCCCAGAGGGGCTACTCCACGGCCCCCTGTCCCGGAACTGAGCCTCGGAGCACCATGTAAAGTGCGTCCATCCTCAACAGCCTGCAGTAGACAGAGCCTTCTGAGAAGCATTCTCATCAACGTGACAACTTCCTTCCTTAGACGGGATGCTGTGTAACAAACATCTCCATCTTCAGTTCAGTCTCTAGAGACACAGTCCCGAGGCAGGGTGGAGGGAGAGACCCTCAAAAGTGCCAGTCACCGTACAATGCGCCCTGCCAAGCAAGGGGGATTTCCCCCCTGCATTTCCTGCTTCCACAGTCAGTTCTAAAGGAATGGTGAAAACAGAGGAACACGTAGGCCTTTGTCACCCGTCGTGAGCGACGAGCACTTCGGTCATGAAGGAGCCTGCTCCGATTAGGAAGCGCACTGACAGGAAAATGTGATGTTTCATATTCATGCATCTGCGCGCTTGCAAAGGCTTTCTTGGCACCATAATACTTTCTATGATTAATTTTCCACTAGATTTACAAAGGAATAAAAATCCTTCTTTATAAAAGTTGGACGTACATTTTCTGAGTAACTCCTGACATCAAATACCAAAATTATGCCTTGGTTTTCAGAAAGGGGGGAAAAAATCTTCTTCTTCAGCTGGACTTTTTCAGTTGTCCGTTATCTTTTCAATATACTATATGCTTTATCAAATGTATTTAGCAAAGCACATATTGGATGTGCATTATAATATACTGTCTTCAGGCCTGCTGTGTTCCTCATAACCTTCCAGACAGAAAGAACAGTAAAACTCAGGAAGTCAGTTCTCCAGGCCCTGGCGGACAGAGCAGGTACTAGAGACCCAACAGAGCACGGTCGTCAGGGTGCAGCAGGAGAGCTCTATGGGAGAATGACACAGCACTGAGCTGGGCTTTTTGTTCGTTCTCAGAACACAGAATTATCCCTCTTTCCTGAATTTAAATCGGGGTCGTGAAAAAGTGATGGACACTTCAGGGTCCTATGTTGAAGGAAGAACCAGGAAGAAGCTTTATATAATAGGTGTTATGCAAACATATCAAGAGGCACTATATTTTGTAGTTTTTGTGGATGGTAAGAGCTGCTGAAAAAACAGAGCTTCTTCTCAACTCTCTAATCCACTCTGCCCTCTCCAAACACACACGTACAAAGACAGGATTTGATTCATTACATATAAGGTGGGGCCTGAGAATCTAAAATTTTTAAAAGCTCCCAAGTGATACATAATCCAGCTAAGGGACCATCTCTCTAAGTGAGCTTTCAAGTCCCTTCCAGGGCTTTGGGAGATAAGAGATACGGCCTGTGCCCTCCAGGAGCTTGAAATGTAATTAGACAACCCTCAGGAGAGGGGGTGGTGGGGGTGGGAAGAGATAAACCACAGAACTTATATGCATGTGTGCCTAACCAATGGACGTGGATAACAAAGCCGGGGACAGGGCGGGGGGATGGGAAGGAGGGTGACAATGGGGTAAAAAAAGAAGAAACCTCTGTAACAAAAATAAAATTTAAAAAAATAATAAAAAAATAAAAAGAAAGAAAGTGAAGACAGAACAGGGAAGGGAAGGGAAGGGAAGGGAAGGGAAGGGAAGGGAAGGGAAGGGAAGGGAAGGGAAGGGAAGGGAAGGGAAGGGAAGGGAAGGGAAGGGAAGGGAAGGGAAGGGAAGGGAAGGGAAGGGAAGTATTACATGAGCTAAGTGAACTATATGAGTATCATACATAAAAGTTCTAAGAGTACAAAGGTTCAGAAGCTCATCTCTGGAGGAGGAAGGCCCTGAAATAAGTCTCAAAGAACGTTTAGAACGTTCAGGGGCAGAGAGAAGGAGGCCTTCCTCGGAGAGACAGACAGCACCGGCGGGTGCAGAGGCTCGGCGACTCGCAGCAGGGTCCGCTTGGTCTTCACTCAGTCTTCTCCCCTCTGCAGGGTTTTCATCCCCCCTTGAGATGCCCTGGGGGTGAAGAAGAGAGCACCGAGCCTGCTGCACTGATGTGATCAGCCTGGGGTCTCTTCCAACCCAACCTTATATTTTTCTCCTCTAAACTTGTAAGACCTCATCCTGAAACGTTTAGTTGCTTGCCCAATGTCACCCAGGTAGAAGAGGCGAGAGAAGTAGATCCCCGGCCTTTTTCTGGCAGCCCAGTATTTCTGCATTTCTTCACCTTCCTTCCTTGCTGAAGGGACATGGCATCAGTTCTTAATGTCTAAGCCCGTGTCTTTTCATTTTCACCCACAGTCTAGTGTAGTATCAGACATATAGAGCACCCAATACGCACTAGCGAAAGGGAAGTAAGTTTCTTAGCCTGTTTACTGAATAATATGGAAGGGAGACAACAGAAAGAGCAAGATGTGGAAGCAACGCAGGTGTCCACTGATGAATAAAGAAGATGTAATACACACACACACACACACACACACACAATGGAATATTACACTGCAATAAAAAGAATGAAATCTTTCCATTTGCGACAACGTGGATAAACCTGGAAGATATTACGCTACGTAAAATAAGTCAGACAGAGAAAGACAAATACCATATGGTTTCACCATTTTGTGGAGTCTAAAGAAACAGATTCATAGAAACAGACCAGTGGGGTGGCTACCAGAAGGGAGGGGTGGGTGAAAAGGGTGAAGAGGACTATAGTCAGCACTACTGCAAGTTTACACAGCGACACATGATGACTAGGGTTAGTGAGGCAATCACATTGTAAGGCATAAAAATGACAAATCCCTATGTTATACACCTGAAACTAATATAACCAATATAAGATTGTACATCAACTACACGTAAATAATTTTTAAATGGAATGACATGCTTTATGAGATAACATGAAAAAATTTTAAACAAGCAAAAATACTTCCTTCTTGGAAAAAAACAAACAAACAAACAAACAAAAACCTCTTAAATAGCTTGTCCTGGATACTCACCCACGAAGCCCCGTGGTCCTATAGGGACCTCTAGGGGAAGCACTGTGGACAAAGGGCTAAGGAAGGAAGGTCACCACCCAGGAAGTCACTACTGAGCACTGGAAATCAGGGGTAAACTGAGCTAGACAAGGGCGCCCTGCCCCAGCTCCTGCTCCCCAGCACACGGCAGGGAGGCCGACAGGGCCGGGTCTGGACCCCCTGTCCTCTGAAAAGGCTGAGGAGGGCGGTCCTCACGCACCACGCAGGGACCTACTGAGGATGAGCCGGATGGCGTCTGTGACAAGAACCAAATTCCCAGGGACTTCCAAGCTGAGGAATCAATTCTGTGGTGGTCATGGCTACAGTTTGAAGGAAAGGGAGGAAATTCACACTGGAAACGTCCCGCATGCCCACAGTCTGCACATGGAAAAGGGAAGCAGGAACTGAAGTCGAAAGGGGAAGAGGACAGGGTCAAGTCCCCAGTGGCAACCGGAGGTAACCATCCCAGGACAGGCACAGGACATTAAAAAGTCCCTTCAGGATGTACCTTGCCAAGAACAGCAGATCCAATTATGGTCAGGTGGTGTCTCCTGTCACATCAAACTGTTTCATCAGCTCAGCCGGTGGCTCGTGGATTGAGCACTGTCCCATGGACTGAGAGGTTCCGGTTCGATTCGGTTCAATTCCAGGTCGGGGCACATGCCTGGGTTTGGGGCTAGATCCCCTGGAATGGGGCTTGCACGAGGCAGCCGATCGATGCTTCTATCTCACATTGATGTTTCTGTCTCTCTCTCGCTTCCTCTCTCTAAAATTCAATACAAACTTTTAAAAAAATATGTCATCAAATTATTTTCTATATTATAAATTTAGCAATCATCCGCATTCACACACAGCTTTCTCAATGTAAAGAACTGCTAGTAGCCCTGGCCGGTTTGGCTCAGCGATTGGAGCATTGGCCTGCGGTCCAGAGAGACCCGGGTCCCTTCCCGCTAAGGGCATGTACCTCGGTTGCAGTTTGTCCCCGGCCCTGGTTGGTCGGGCGGGTGGCAGCCACTCGATGTGTCCCTTTCACGTCGATGTTTCTCTCTCTCTCTCTCTTCCTTTCTCCCTCCTGCTCTATCTTAACAAAAAAGGAAAAAATGTCCTTGGGTGATGATAAAAAATAAAGAAAGAAAGAAAGAACTGCCAGTTAACTAGGATGGGGAAAGAAATGTTTTCAACAATAAAGATTAAAAAATAAAAAATGACAATAAAAATAAAAATAAATAAATAAACAAACCCGGCTAGTCTTCTGTGCCATTCCAATGCCAACACTACCCTCTAGTGGCTGGAACAGGTAGCTGGGTTGACAGAGCCGAACTTGCCTGCTTCATCCGTTTTTCTGGTCATATTAATAGCACTCTTCTTATCAAAAGCAACTTCACAAAAGAATTGTATTTCACTTTACTAAATACTAATCCATTCTATGGCATCATGGACTAGCATGTTAAAACAACGGTATTAGCTAGGTTAACCATTAAGATTATACTTAAGCTCAGCTGGTGTGGCTCAGTGGTTGAGCATCAGGCCCATGCACCAAGAGGTCGCCACGTCCATCCCTGTCAGGGCACATGCCCAGGTTGTGGGCCAAATTCCCAGTGTGGGGCATGCAGGAGGTGGCCAAATGATGTTTCCATCTCTCTCTCCCTCCCCCTTCCTCTCTCTCTAAAATCAATAAAGGAAAAAAAAAAATTTAAGGCTATACGCAAGCCTCACTCTGAGTAATATCTGTTTATTATTTTTTTTAATTTTAGATTTATGATAGGATTTTGTTTCAATAATATTCTTTGTAAATTTGAATGCGATTTGACTTATAAAAACAATTTAGCTGTCTACAACTTCAAGAATATACCTACAGAATATGGCAAAGACATAGGTTTCACTGCCATTTAAAGATGAAAGGACAGCCTGGCCAGTGTGGCTCAGTGGTTGAGCATTGACCCATGCACCAAAACGTCACCAGTTCGATTCCTGGTCAGGGCCCATGCCCAGGCTGTGGGCCAAATCCCCAGTGTGGGGCATGCAGGAGGCGGTCAATCAATGTTCTCTCATCTATGTTTCCATCCCTCTCTCCCTCTCTCTTCCTCTCTCTCTAAAATCAATAAAGAAAAAAATTTTTTTTTTATTAAATAAAGATGAAAGGATAATTCTACCTCCTTGGAGGGCGAGAATATCTAACGTTGAGTGGAGTAAAGGACACATGTTTTGGAGCATCTCAGATACAAGTTTAGATCCAGCCCTGCCGCTGGTTAAGGATCCTGGTCAAGTCACTCGACTTGGGGATGACTTGGTTCCCTCATCTATAAATATGGAAATAAAAACAATGCCTGTCTCACAAGCACAGTAGGGGGGTGGGGAATGTATGCACAATTCCTGGCATATAGTAGGTGCTCAATAAATTATATTATTAGGTATAAGTCTGTACACACAGATACTCGAGAAACTCAAGCAGTAGGTGAAATGTCATTTGGAAGAGCTATGAAAAATAGATGAGTGCAGCCTTTCCCTTGCAATGTAATTACCAAGATAAGATCGTAAGACCATCTCTCCAGATGCTGCATGGTTTCAGGAATTCTTTGAAATAACATTTATTGCATGCTAACCACTGCTCTCAATACTTTGGATAAAACCGTTCACTCAATCCTGCAAGTACCCTATGCAAGAAAATGAGAGACGCCAGGTCAAGATCACACAGCTTGTATGCGGTCCAATGAGCAAGGGAACGCAGGCTCCTCAACTGCAGCTGCACCCTTCTAATACTGCTGTGCCGCCTCCCCAAGGCCAGCCCAGCCCTGTGCAGGAGCCCCGACATGGGACCTGTGATGGCACTGCCGGCTTCCTCGTAAAACTTCAGCTCAGGCTGGCCAGATTTTGGAGGACAGGGAAGTGAGCTACTGACCAAGAGTCAAAATATTTCCGATGAGGAACTCTTCCTGCCCGCTCACATTCCCTTCGCTTGCCATGAATAGACCAGAAAACGGAGCGAGCAGAATGTTCGCATTTGCTCAGCGCTTTACAACGTGCGGCTTCTTCAAACGACTCAACACTATTTTCGTCTTCACAATAAGGCTGACCCAGAAAAGACTACCCCCACTGTCTACAGATGAGGCCGAGATCGTTAAGTGGATCGACCAAGATCACATAACTGGGAACCGGCAGAGCTAGGACCCCCAGGCCCCTCTGTCTGCGGCCAGTCCTGCTCCCTCCCCTGCAAGGTCCCTAGAAAAACCCTGCTTCTAAGTGGAAGAGCTCCTCCTTTTAAACACTGCCACCAGTTCAAAATCTAGCCGTCATCACGGCGACCAGGAAACCAGGGTGAGATGGTCAGGCCAGAGCACCACGCGCTCAAGAAGCCGTTGTGGCTGATTCTGTTCCCCGGTCGGCTAAGTCTCTGCCAAGCCACGGAGGAGATGGGGACCGGGGCCAGCTGGGGAGACTGTCGATCCTCACATCTATCTGTAAATCTGTTGGCACTAACAGAAACGCACTCAGCCGCCGACTGTCGGGGTCAGTCACCGCGCTGCCGGACTCGGAGGACACACGTCGCGCTTTGCCCTACAATCAGCGGGTAATGGAATGCGCTCTGTTATTGGTATTTTGAGAACTTCCAATAAAATCTGAAGAGGCAGAGGCTGTTCCCCAAATTGCCAAAGAAGACTTCCAGTGGCTCATCACAGCCTCAGGACCACATCCAAATTTTCAAGCTACACAATATCTATCACATCCTAGTATCTCATCTTCAAAAGAGTTTTAGGTGTTAAGTCAGAAGGCCCCACCCCTTGAAATGACCATCCTCCACCCTGAAAAGCCTACCCACTGTTCACGTTCATGATCTTCACTCCAAACCAAACACTGCTGATTGCCCTTTGTATTGAAACGGGGGAAAACTCTCTAAAGATAAAAGTGGCTTTTCAATTTAAGAGGCAAAGTCACCCTCAAGCATATGGGGACAACCAAGACGACACTTTCCAAAGTTGTCAGGCAAATTATCTTGTCCCCTACTGAAGAAAAACAAATCCCTCCAGATACACGCAGCTGCAAACAATTACTTATCTCCATTAAATACTCACTTCCGAGACTAATTCAAACGACCTTGCTGCCTACACCTGTGTGAGGAAAGTAAACACGTTTTAAGAGTCAAGGACAACGTCTACATTAAACACACACACACCTGTCTAAAGAGGAACGTCAGCGGTCATTTCCAGACACCAGTATTAGCTAATCAAGGGAAACAATAACAGTTCTCATTTCTAAGTGACCTGGGTTACTCCCCAGATAAGTATTCCATTACTTCTGCTGCTAAATACTGTCCCTCTCCGATAGAAATTCTACCCATACTAGCGTTTAAAAATTACATGAATTAATGATTTGAAAAAGACATTCGGGACCAACAGTAGCCTCCTACTTCCACCCAGGGACGGAAGGGTGCCTGCTTACGATTTCATGAAGCAACCAAGTATCTGCAGAGGGCGAAGGAGAGATGCGAACTACCACCACCAGGCACAGTCTCTGTTCCAGTCAACGTGCTGGGAATACTTAGTGCGTGATTTTGATTTTCACCACAAATTATGATGCTGTTAGTGCCCTTTTCAAAGTTTAGGGAGTGATTTGCCTGTCATCACGCAGCCTGTAAGTGACCAGACAGGAGGTAAAACGTCTTACTCCCCAGCAGGGTCGTAACCCCTCTGTGGGTCTATCTCAGGGCGAAGCATATTCCACAGTCTCATTGTTGGCTGCAAGCAGGAATCATCTCAAGAGCTGGGTTGTTGGTTGGTTGGTTTTTTAATATTAATATCTGGATTCAACCCTCAGGGAATTTGATTTAATAGATTTCAAGTGTGTCCTATGCTTTGGGGTTGTTTTCTAAAACTTCACGGGTAGCCCCCAAGTGCAACCAAGACTGAACTACTGGTGCAACATAACCCCGAAGGCTCCTGCCCCTGTTGCCCTCCCAGCGGGGTGCCGGGCATGGGAGCAGTGTAGCACCGGGCTTACAAGGATCAGTTCCGGGGTCATTGGGAGCTGGGTCCACATCTCAGCTGTCACTTGCTAGTTTTACCATTTGAGCACAATCAAGCTCTCTACACTTTAGTTGTCTCGCCTGTAAAATAGAAACTCCAAGAGCGTTTATGACAATTGCGTTAAATATGATAATATCAGAGGTTAGCCGGGTGCCTGGCAGGCAGTGAGTTTTCCGAAAACATCTCTATATTTGTCCTGTTATCATCATCTTTGAAATACTACATCTTATTAGCTTAGTGATTTCATTAAATGTAAATAAGAAATTAAGCATAAAATAACATCAGGAATGTGGATAACTACCCTGGAGATTAACCTATTAGAGTTTGTAAAATATATTCACACATCTCCTCATTTAATACACATCACATCTCTGTGACATGTCACCCCCTATCATAAATGAAAATGAAGTTCAAGAATACCAAGCATCTTACCAGCTTCCAAGAATCTGAATTGACCGACAATATAGTTCAGGTTCAAATCAAGCACCACTTCATGCAAACATAAGACTGATATATTTTTTCAAAACATAGCAAAAGGCATATGAGTTTTTCTTCAAACTACACACCTCACTCTAAACAGTTTGAGAAGTGAGGCTTTGAACTGCCCTTGGAGCTAGTTTAACGCAAGAGAAACCCACTTTCATCTAGTTGTTCCTTGTTTTATGCACTAGAAAGTCTTACCCGGTTTGACCAGCCACTCAGTTTCATGGTGCTTACTTTAAAATAACATTTCTCTGAGTACAAATTTGATTTCAGGAAATGGACACAGAGAGTTTCCTGAGCACGTTCAAAAGGACTTGCCCTCAGATTGTGCTAGTAGTTTCAGAAAACGAATTTCAAAGATAATAAAGCTGTAATAGCATCTTACAAAAATGACTGAAAAAGACTGAACCTCTTTGGATGTACAAGGTCTAATTTATTTGCTTTAAATTCAAATGTCCTCATTGTATTGAGGCAACTCAGAAATAGCTTTAGACATACAGGAGAAGGCACAAGTGACACCTCAGAAAACGCCAATGACTTGGATCATTACAAAGGGGAAAAAATCCACACTTTTTACTTTGGATTCTAGTCCATTCAAAGGCCCCGAAATCTTTTTCCTCAGTTGGGAGTAACTTGCCCCCCAATGGACACAGATGAAATCACTTGACTTTATTTTCCTTTGACTTTATAGAAATGACCCCTGTAAAGATATTCTGGAGTTTGACCGATGCTCACAATAATGTCTTTCTCTATATTTTAGTAGTTCTTCCTAAAGACATATAAATACTGTATACACAATATCAGTCTTACAATCTTTATGAAGTTAAGAATGTTAAAAAGAAAAAGAAAAAGAAAAGCCTAAAAGCTAATCTCAGAAAATTGGCCCTAGAGAAATATGTATGAAATACATGAAAAGAACAATTAAAAACCAATATAGGCAGCAAATGGAAATTAGGTCCAAAGACTGAAAGCCTATTAAGCCACAGCCGTGAACATCCTCTTTCCCAGGCCCACTGCTGGCCAGTGGCAAGGCCACAGCTTCAAAGAGGCAAGGAAGGACGCTAGAGGTCACCCAGTCCAGGCGCCACCCTTCCGTGACTAACGCAGACCGAGGCCGGGGTATTAAAAGACTTGCCTACGGTCTCTTAATGAGCAGAATGGGAACTAGAATTCAAGAAACTTGTCTCCTGACTCTTAAGACAAGACCCCACAATAGTGCTCCAATCGCTTCAAACAGGAATAAGAGGATAGCTACTTCAGGTATAACAGACTTTTTTTGTTTATTGATTTTTTTTCAATTTTTATCAATTTATTTGTTACAAATGTTCCTCCTTTTTCCCTGCTAGGCACCCTCCTCCCTATCCCCACCCCCCCACCTCCCTACCCCCAGCATTGCTGTCTATGTCCATTGGTTACACATACATGAAAATATGATCATAATGAGATACGAGGATGGGGTGGGGATACTAAATTCGAGTCCAAACAAGGTTAAGACTGTCGAAAATGAAGTCTAGAGAATCCGGGGCCCAGAAAATCAACAGGCTTGATTGCAAAGGGCTTATAAAGGGACTTGGAGATCAACTAATCCTCACTTACTTTACACGTAGGAAATCTACGCGCAAAGGAGATGACATCATGAAAAGACAGCAGCGTCCATGGTTAGCACACCTTCACCCCTGCTCTGGGCCGAGCACTTCCCAAGGCCACCGGTGTGCACATTCTCATTTTTATCACAACATTCTCAACAGGTGGGTTCTATTACCATCCCTGTTTTTAAAATGAAGTTACTGAACAAGAGTGTCAGTGAAAGACCAAAATCACATGCTAGTGTGGGAGACAACCTCCTGTCTAAAACGGCCCCAGTGATCCCTGCCTGCTGGCATTCACATTTGCTAGGGACTGATTCCTACCAGACAGGAAACAGGCAGTGTGAGGGGTGCCACCCCTGAGATCGTACAAACTCTGTAACTTCTGCCTTGCTGCACTTCCAGCTCTCTAGCTTGCTCACTCCAGCCAAGCCAGGGGTCGTGACGTGAGCTGCCCGACAGACAGACCACATGGCTTGGGATTGAGGGTGCCAGCAATAAATCCAGGCCCTCAGCCCAGAAGCCTGCAAGGGACTGAGTCCTACTAACAGCCACGTGCATGAACTTAGGAGCTGATCGACCCTCAGTTGTGTCTTGAGATGACTGCAACCCAGGCCAACGCCTTGATTAGATAGATGATGAAAGTCCCTCAGACGGAGGATCAGCCAAGCTCCTGACCCACGGAAACGGTGGAATAATAGTGTTTTAAGATTTGGGATGATTTGTTATGCAGCAATTGATAAATAATGCATCTTAAATTGAAATCTCAGGAGTTAAGCTCAAGGGTATCCGACATCAAAGTCTATTTTCTTACCTTGCACAACAATGTCACAAGGCTAGCCAACGGCAGATCGTAAGCGTGATGCTGTAGGTTAAGTTCACATCTTCATTAATTCTTTTAAAATACATTGACTGAACCTCTACCAGGTGTCAGGAACCCTCCTAGATTGTATGATATGAAGATGACTATGACAAGATTTCTGACCTTATCCAGTTCACTTTCTATTAGGGGAGAAAGACGTGCAAACAAGTAAACATTTTAAAAGCACCAAATTCAATTGTGGATATTTGTTTTCATGACTGTGTCTGCGGTTCTGGCCTTTCCAGATTTTAAAGTAGACATCCACTGAGCATCTAATTTCTGCTTTTATTTATGTTTTTGTAGCACAGGAATTAACCCTAATTTACACACATACCAATGTTATTTAGTATAAAAAGGGTATTCAGCCCTGGCTGGTTTGCTCAGTGATTAGAGCGTCGGCCTGCAGACCAGAGAGACCCGGGTTCAGTTCCTGCTAAGGGCAAGTACCTTGGTTGCAGTTTGCCCCCGGCCCCAGTTGGGGTCATGTGGTTGGCAGCCACTCCATGTGTCTCTCTCACATCAATGTTTCTCTCTCTCTTCGCCCCGCCCCCTCCTGCTCTATCTGAAGATAAATGCAAAAAAGGGGGGGAGGGTATTCACTTCTATCTTTTCATTCAACCTAAGCACACTAATATTTTAAATAATGCTTCCTGAAATTAGTACCAAGTAGATAAAAGATGGGGTATCACAAAAGGAACTAAAGGGAAAGAGGAAAGAATGTGAGATATTTAGAAGTGAAATACAAAACAGAAAATTCTGGGGGGAAATGGCAAGGGTGACATAAAAATGGACAGAAAAGAGCTGACAGGGTCTTCTTTCCCAGGACTGGTTCTGAGGGGCAGCAGGTGCACAGACTCACCCTCCCCACCCCCTTCCCCAGTGCCCCAGCCCAGCCTGGGGTCCCTCTTAGATGTTCCAGGAGCCTGCCAAGTGCCCTGGGCCCCGATGGCCACGTCCAGCAGTCACCTGGCTCGCGCAGACTGCCTGCCCTGCACCCGAGGCTGGATGCACCCTGAGGTGTTTCGTGGCGGGGACTCGGAAGCCGTCTGCTCCTCCATCCGTGACGCCAGCATCTCTGCGGGGTTCAGAGCACCACACGAGATGACGTGTCTGATGTCACGTCAGTTCCAGGCCCACCACGTGCTCTTGCCACCCAGAGCGATTACTTCAGAATCACAGTGGGACCTCGGCTCCCGAGCTCACTTTGCTTTGGAAGGCTGTTCGAGAAGCCATTTGTTCGAAACTGAATCAGTTCTTCCCATTAAAAATAATGTAAGTGGAATTAATCCATTCCAGACCCACGGATGATTCCTTGTTTTAACCTTTCTTATATACAGTACAGGTCTAATGTGCGGTTTAATCTGTAAACAAACACGTCTTTTCTTAAATGTATCGGACCACCGCCCACCAGCCCTGAACAAATCACTGTCAGCACTCGGTCCAGGGGTCTTCCAGGTCCCGTGCAGCGTCTTGGCTTTTCCACTATCACTGCTTCGAAGTGCTGTCCGCAGCAAACTGCTGCTCATCTGCCCAACAATGTCTCTGCCTCTTCAGTTGCCTGTGATTGTGAGCACTTTCACACCCTTAGCAACATCAGCACTCTTTCTTTTCATCTTTATTATTGAGAAAATGACAGATGTCCCCCATTTTTCCCCCATCGCCCCCTCCCCTCAGTTCCCACCCCACCCCGGGCCTTCATCACCCTACTGTCTGTGTCCATGGGCAATGCACATATTTGGTTTATCTCTTCCTACTCTCCCCTCCCTTCTTCCCCCTCTGAGGTTTGTCCGTCTGTTCTATGTTTCCATGCCTCTGGTTCTATTTTATTCATCAGTCTATTTTGTTCATTAGATTCAACACGTAAGTGAGATCATGTGATATTTGTCTTTCTCTCGCTGGCTTACTCCATTTCTATGTTCATAGCAGCGCTATTTACAATAGCTAAGATCTGGAAACAGCCCAAGTGTCCATCAGTAGATGAGTGGATAAAAAAGCTGTGGTACATTTACACAATGGAGTACTATGCAGCTGTAAAAAGAAAAAGAAGACTCTCTTACCCTTTGAGACAGCACTGAGGGACCTGGAGACGATTATGTTAAGTGAAATAAGCCAGTCAGAGAAAGACAAGCATCAGCACTCTTGATGGCCTCTTTATATTTTAAAATTGTGCTAATCGTCAACTTCCCAGCAACAAAAGCAAAAAACAAAAACCACTAAAATATTCACAGCACAATTTCCTGAGATGGTAACAATGGGAGGTGTAGCATCATGCATTCTCTCCCTTGTTTGTTGCCCGAGAGATGTTTTCATCATGCTGGGGTATCAGCATGAAAGGGCTGTTGGTCGACTTGGTCAAAGCCGAACAGTTTGAGATGAGATGGTTGTGAACCAAGGTTTGACTATTACTGTACACATGACGGAGTGAGATCAGGACAAGAGTCATTTAAAGGTCTAATCGCTCGCTACTGGTTTCAGCCACGTCCTTCAGTCTGTGCGCTGTGGAAATACAGAACTGACTATGAACACTGCTCGTGTTCAGACTGCCATGTATGTTCAGCTTACAGAAGTGGTGAAGGTCTGCTGCTCTTTCCTATTAGCAAAATCTGCTTAGAAACCTGAAGAAATCATGAGACTCTTAAATGATTTCAGTGTAAACATTGAGGGAGTCAGAATCCTTTGTAAACATTGAGGGAGTCAGAATCCTTTGTAAACACTGAGGAAGCTAGAATCCTTTCTGCTAGGCAACTTTGCACCACTCAGTCCAGCCTTAACTTCCTGTCTTAAGAGTTTGAGAAGCTCATGTCTTATTTGGATAATGATCGTCTGAATAGGTTCCCAGAGCTAAGCTGTATGAGGCAGGGCACTCTTGACTGTGGCATGATAGAAGACGCTGGGGAAATACCAATAGCACTCTTCAGAACACCAGGTTTTGTTTGATGACCCCGTCCAGTGTTTTTGAGAAGGTTAATACATCAGAATTTTATAGATACTCTTGACACCTGCGCTGTGAATTTGACCAAGCACTGAATTACTTTCAGGACATTCACCAGCAGCCTTTGTTGGACATGAAATCAAGCCGCATCTGCTCTGCCAAAACCCGAACATCAGTATTCTGAGGAATGATTGGACGTAGCATGGTTTACAGTAAAATACTTGTCTTAAAGAAACCAAGAGTCACCCTGGCCGGTTTAGCTCAGCGGTTAGAGCGTCGGCCTGCGGACCAGAGAGTCCCGGGTTCAGTTCCCACTAAGGGCACGTATCTCGGTTGTAGTTTGTCCCCAGCCCCTGTTGGGGTCGTGTGGGTGGCAACCACTCGATGTATCCCTTTCACATGGATGTTTCTCTCTCTCCCCTCCTCTCTCTCCCCCACTCTATTAAAAAAATTAAAAAATAAAGAAACCAAGAGTCTGGTGGGAACTAAAGGAACCCCAAGTTCCTCTGTGCCCGGACTGCCTTGCTGTTGTCAATAACTTCACGTTCTTGTTACGTGGGGAAGAGCTGGGCCCAGACGGCGAATTCCATGCTTCTTCCAAAGTGTTCAGTGTTCAGGTATGACCGAGAAAACTCTTGGCTCCGAATGGCAGAATGTCTGTACCACATTCAGAATATGCAGTTGGTGTTACTGGGAAGCTTGTTTATGCTGTAGCAGGCAGAACTAGAGATGAGACTTTCTATTCAACAGAGAGATGTGGCATCACCAATGATAAATGAGGATTTGTGGACCCTTATCCCACTAACAAATAAGGACATGAGGGGACAGTGCTCAATAACAAGTTGAGAATCACTGGTGGAATCGTCTCATCGCCCACCTCTGAACAAATCTGCGTATTTTACCCCAGGAAAGAAAGGACCATTGAACAGTGGGCCAGAATAACTGAAGTTGTTACCAACTGCTGGGAGAATAAGAGCAAAATGAGTCACCCGAGATGATTTCTCACACTGGCAAGCTTTACATCCTCGGTGGTGTCTGTGTGATCTTCAGGTCCTGTTTCAACTCTCGGGGCCGCCCTTCCGCGGAAGCGTACAACCCAGAGACTGATCAGTGGACCATCTCGGCATCCATGCCAGTTGGTACAAGTGGCCATGGTGTGACCGTGCTGGACAAACAAATAATGGTTCTCGGAGGCCTTTGCTACAATGTCACTACAGTGATTCCATTCTCATTTTTGATCGGAAGGAAACAGCGAAGGGAAGATTAGTACCTGCGGGTGCCCTGCAAGCTGGATGGTTTACAAGTATGCGACCTGCACTTTCCAGAATATATCCTAGACGAGGCTGGACATTGCAACTAACGGCATCTTTCTCACTTTGAAGCCAAATGAAAAATGTGTTTGTGACAGAGAGGTTAAAAACAAAGAAAAACTTCACGAGTTTTACTATCAAAGCCATTGGTCTAATAGCACAACATTTTTTATTCTGTGCTAGCATCTTTTTAATGTTAGTGTTCTCAAACTCATGCAGAAAGTTAGTTCTAAGTGCTAGCTCTCAAAACTACTTCCTGAAGCAGTTTAATAGAATGATCCACTTATCTGGGAGGCTGGTTTTATGCTTTAAACATTTCTCAGATGTCAGTGTAGGAGTCGTGCATCTTCTACGAGAAAACCTGATAAGTGTCACTTGATATAATTTTAGTTCCTATCTCGATCTGAAATCTTTTTGAACATTTCAGTGTACATTATATTTCAGTCCATTGTACCTTTTTGTTTTATTGTTCAAGTTTAAAACTCTTGCCCTTTCTGCATGGTGTTTTGCTGAAAATGCAAAAATATAAATTTTCTACAAAGTTAATTTTTTATATTCAAAACACTGTTTCTAAGCTGCCTTCCCTTATCTGCACTGTGTGAGTGACAGCATGTCCATATGTGCATATATCTTATGAATATATAAGTCATGTCCTCTTTTATGCGTGGTTGGGATTCTATAGTTTTAAGCTAGTGCACTTGCATATACCTCTGCCATACATGTTGAATTTTAGATGTAATGTCTTTTCATGTACTAAGATTTTTAGAAAGTTAAAATAACTCAAGTCCTCACTTGGCATCAAAGTTGCCTATCTTCAGTCCATACTGATTACTGAATCTTTCAACTCCTTATATTCCTAAAACATGCATGGATTTATGAAAACTAACATTTTATACTTTATTTTCAAAAGTAAATGTAAGCGTTCCCTATCATTGTATGGTTTCTTTTGGGACATGTTTTATTTTTTGTTTGTTTGTTTTTTTGAAGTCTATTTAACGTTACCTTGTTTTGTTATTTTTATTTTTTTATTTTCTAATCTTTTTTGTTGTCGTTCATCCTCACCTGAGGATATTTTCACACTGATTTTTAGAGAGAGTGAAAAGGAGGGAGGAAGAGAGAAAAAGAAACATTGATGTGAAAGAGACACATCGATTGGTTACCTCCCGCAGAACCCCCACCAGGGCCGGGGACTAATCTGCAACCCAGGTATGTGCCCTTGACTGGGAATCAAACTCTCAAATGGCAACCCTTCTGTCCCTGGGCCAGCACTCTAACCACTGAGCCAAACTGGCGAGGGCATGTTACCCTGTTCTGAATGAGTACTAGAGAGGTCTGTGGCAAGCCCTGGCCCTACAGTGTGCAAGCACTTATAAAGAGAATTCGGGTAATACCAAACTCCTAAAAAAAGGTCCCTTAAAAGTAAGTGCAACTTCCACATTTTACATTCAATAAGGCTGCTGAATCTGTTATTTACTAGAAAGTAGCAATTTTGGAAAATTTGAGTTCAGTTTGTTTCTTTATTTTTTAAAGAATAGTTTATTGCTTTTTAGAGAAAGAGAAAGAAAGATGGAGAGAGAAACACCCATGTGAGAGTGCAACATTGATCAGCTGCCTCCTGCACGCCCTTCACAGGGGATCAAGTCTGCAACTTGGTCATGTATCTTGACTGGGAATCAAACCAGGGACCTCTTGGGTTCAAGGGGTGATGCCCAACCAACTGAGCTGCACCAGCCAGGGCTGAGATCAGTTTTGGCTTAGAGGTAAGGAATGGAATTATAATCTTACTGGTTATATCTACTTGTTTATTTAGTACAAAAAAACCTAGTGGCACTGGGGATGTAAGCCCTCAGCTTTTGTTTTATTTACTGAAAGCTACTAGCATAAAGCACAGTAACCTCAAAGTTGAGAATGGATCAAGAATAATTGTTTAAAAGTATCTGTAGTAAGTGTTTTAGGATTAGCTGCACCTTTCAACTCAATCTACAATAGGGGTACGCATGGGAGAAAACTGATCAGTGCTTCTCTCTTGCTCTCTCAAATCAATAAAAACATATCCTCTGGTGTATGATTTTTAAAAATCACATGATCGTATCAATAGATGCAGAAAAACCATTTGACAAAATCTAACACTCATTTATAATAAAAACTCAGAAAAGTGGGAATAGAGGGATCATAAAGGCCATATATTAAAAACCTACAGCCAACAATGGACAAAAATTAAAAGGAACAAGACAGGGATGTCTGCTTTCTCCACTCTTATTCAACATGGTACGGGAAGTTCTAGCCACAGCAATCAGACAAGAAGAAATAAAAGGCATCCAAATTGGAAAGAAAGAAGTAAAATTGTCATTATTTGCAAATGACATGGTATTATATACAGAAAAACCTAAAGTTTCCACACACATAAACTACTAGACTTAATAAATGAATTTGGCAAGGTTGAAGGATACAAAATCAATATCCAGAAATCTATGGCATTTTCTATACAACAATAATGAAATATCAGAAGAAGAAACTAAGAAAACAACCCCATTTACTATTGTAACAACAAAAATAAGGTACCTAGGTATAATTTAACCAAGAAGGTAAAAGACCTGTATTTGGACATTGAAGAAAGAAATTAAAGAAGATACAAATAAGTGAAAGCATACACCGTGTTCATGGACTAGAAAAATTAACAAAATTAAAATATCCATAATACCTAAAGTAATCTATAGATTCAATACAATTTCTATTAAAATACCAATGGTGTATTTCACAAACATAGAAAAAAAATATTCCAAAAATGTATATGGAACCAAGAAGGACCCCAGATAGCCTTAGCAATCTTGAGAAAGAAGAACAAAATTGGAGGGATCACAATACCAGATATCAAACTACACTACAATCACAACAGACTGGCACTGGCACTAGAATGGACAGATAGACCAGTGGAACAGAACAGAGAACCCATATTTGACAAAGGAGGCAGGAAAATACAATGGAGTAAAAACAGTCTTTTCAACATATGGTGTTGGGAAAATTAGACAAGTACAATATTTCTGCTCATATATCTCCTAAGGCAAGAGAAACAAAGGAAAAAGTTAATAAACAGGACTACATCAAACAAAAAAGCTTCTGCACAGCAAAAGAAACCATCAACAAAATGAAAAGGAAACCCACTGTATGGGAGAGCATATTTGCCAATTATACATCTGATAAGGGTTTCATTTCCAAAATATATAAAGAACTCATACAACTCAACACCAGGAGGACAAACAATCCAATTAAAAAATGGACAAAGGACCTGAACAGACACTTCTCCAACGAGGACATGCAAATGGCCAAGAGACATAGGGAAAAAAAGCTCAACATCACTGATCATCAGAGATGCAAATTAAAACTACAATTAAGTATCACCTCACACCTGCCAGAATGGCTGCCATCAACAAATCATCACATAACAAGTGCCGGCAAGGATGTAAAGAAAAGGAAATCCTTGCGCACTATTGGTGGGAATGCAGACTGGTGCAGCCACTGTGGAAAACAGTATGGCGTTTTCTCAAAAAAATTAAAAATGGAACTGCCTTTTGACCCAGCAATCCCACTGCTGGGAATATATCCTAAGAATCCTGAAACACCAGTCACAAAGAACATATGTACCCTTATGTTCATACCTGTGTTACTTACAATAGCCAAGGTCTGGAAACAGCCCAAGTGCCTATAAGTAGATGAGTGGATAAAAAAGCTGTGGTACATTTACACAATGGAAAACTATGCAGCTGTAAAAAAGAAGGAACTCTTACTCTTTGCAACAACATGGATGGACCTGAAGATTATTATACTAAGTGAAATAAGCCAGTTAGAGAAAGACAAATAGCATATGATCTGGCTAACATGTGTAATCTAATGAACAAACTAAACTGCCGAACAAAATAGAACCAGAGGCATGGATACATGCAACAGACTAACAGCTGTCAGAGGGGAGGGGTGTGGGAGGACTGGATAAAAGAAGATGAGATTAGCCAAAGAACACATACATAGAGCCCATGGACACAGACAACAGTGTAGTGAAGGCCGGGGAGGGGGTGTGGGGACTGGGTGGAGGCAATGAAGGCGACAGGGGAGTGGGGGACATCTGTAATAGTGTTAACAGCAACAAAAAAAATAAATGTTTTGCCCGGCTTGTGTGCCTCAGTGGATTGAACATTGTCCCATGGACTGAGAGGAACTGGTTTGATTCCCTGTCAGGGCACATGCCTGGGTTGTGGGCTCGAACCCCAGTAGGGGGTGTGCAGGAGGCAGCCGATGAATGCTTCTCTCTCACATCGATGTTTCTCTCTCTCTCTCTCCCTTCCTCTCTCTAAAATCAATGAAAACATATTTTTAAAAAGTGTTTATGAAGAAAAGTTTAAATAAAATATTTTTCATCTTCAAAAAAGAGCTGACAATTACTGATTGCTCGCTGTAGCTAACCACGTGCTGACTTCCCCTGCTTTTCCCTTCGGTGCGGTCGAGGAGTTTGCACCAAAATGTAATCCATGGCTTATTTGAAAATGTGGCTGGCAATTGTCAGGGGACGACGGAAAGGCTAATGATGGCACTGAATGCTGACTTTGGGTTCTTCATGGTTTTCAGGAGAATCTGTCTCAGTTTGGTTGATGAGACTGACAGGCTGTGAAGGGAAAGTGGCGACAGAATGAAAATGATGTGTTTTTCCTCAAGCTATTTGATTAAGACATGAAGCTGGATATATAGATTTTTCATGAATTTACATTTTCATAAATATCTCTTTCTGCTTCAGATGGGAAAACAAGACTGTATTTAAGCCATCTTTACAAAATTGTTAGTTTTTCCTTACCTCACTATTTGGTTTTACATATTTATTTTTTCTGAACTGCAATATCGTTGTATGTTCCATTCTACAAATGACTTTTTTAAAACAGGAATTCACAAAGCATTGGTTTTTTAAAAAATTTATCTGAAGCAAAAGAAGCGCACACCAAATTGGCCGTTCCCTAATCATTCCTGCCAGACCATGTGTCCGGCAGATAAATGCCTTCTCGAGGGAATTGCCCACCAAAAACAAGAAGACTCCATGGGAATTTCTTAGTGCCCATCGCAGTCGGCTTGTACTACTGCTATAACAGAACAGCACAGATGGTGGCTTAAACCACAGACGTTTACTTCCCCTGGTCTGGAGGACAGAGGTCAAGATGAGTGTGCAGCATGGTTGGGGCTGGTGAGACTCTCATCCTGGCTTTTTAATGGCTGCCTGCTCACTGTGTCCTCAACACGGTAGGAGGAGAAAGGGAGCATTTTAGTCTCTTCCGCTCTGATGAGGACACTAATCCCATCACCGGCTCTCCAGCTTCCTGGCCTCTTCTAAATCCAATTAATATCCAAAGACCCCTGCCTCCAAATAGTGTCGCATTGGGGATTTAGGCAGCTGACCACAGCTGGGAGGGGGAGGACACATCCACTCAGTGTAGCAGTCCTCGTTGTCCCTTCTGTGAGCTGGAGCCAAGGAGCCCACCGAGCAGTGATACTGGCGCAGCCTGTGGGGCCACAGTGGGGGGCAGCATGAGGCACTACGCTCAGGCCAACTGGATTGTCTGTGATGCTCAAGTACAACGAGTGGGACGCAGGGACAAGATACAGGATTTAACATTTTTGAAACATTGTATACAGAAGATAATATGTTGAAGTGAACACTCACTAGAAGGAATTAATAGCAGAGTAGACACCGTTAAATAACAAATTAGTGAGCTGAAAAATTGCATTGAGGAACTCTCCTCTGAAAATGTCTGTATTGTATCTTCCTTTTTAAATGCTAGCATGATAGGAAATAATATTCTAGGGCAAATGATCCTTTTCAGCAGTTTGACAATATGAGCACATTGTATTCATGTATCTCATGCAGCTGAGAAACCTAACATCAATTTTAGTTTGTTTGTTTGAAGATTTGCTTCCCTTGTTTCCTTCAGAAGCCTTTGTCTTTTAAAAAGTTTTCTCATAATGTGTTTTAGGAACAATTTTGTCTCCTCAAACTTCCTTAAAGACTAAATGCTTTTGTTCTGTGATTCCTGGTCTGTCTTTAGTTCTGAGAAAATCTCATCAGCCATTGCTTCAAAGAATGTCTCTTAATTTTATGGACACTTCTACTTCTGTTCTTTATATATTTGTATATTTTATCTTTACGTTTTTCTTTCTGTGCTTGTATCTGTCCTTATGTTTCTGGTTGTGAGACATCAGCGTAGATACCGATAAAGAAGCTGTTTTTAAGGCATTTGGGGGGAGAGAGACACAAATACAGAAGGAAGCAAGGAGACATGGGGAGCAATTAGGAATAAAGACGTTTATAAATGTTGTGGTTTAAATAAAGAGGAGGAACAAGAGGAGAGAGGAAGATGGGAGGGAAGGAGGAATCACTGACAGATGAGGACAACAACAACAGAAAAAGAAGAAAATATACCCCCACAGTGGGGAGGTGGTTAAATATTAACAAAAGATTTGGGACACGGAGGAGGAACAGGAAAGTGCGAATGTGATACTTTTTCCTCTCTTTTTGAGATGGGGTGATGGGGACAGGTATAAGCACTGATCCACTTTACAAATTGATAGGAGAAATAGGTACAAATTTGGCTTTCGATAATTTAGGTGTAACCAGCAGAATAAAAATTAAAGCTCAACTTTCAAGCTTATCCAAAAAACAGATAAAACTTTTAAAAGAAAAAGCATAGCAAACCGGAAACATTGAGATAATTCTCCACTATTTTTGTCTTTTATTCTGTGTGGTACACCACATTAATAAATTTTCCGATGTTGAATCGCTCTTTTGAGATAAATCTGTATTTAATCATGATGCATTAAAAATTATTAAATTTGTCTATGTAATATATTAAGACTTTTACGTCTATGTTCATAAATGAAATGGCCCTATCATTTTATTTTTGTAGTGTTCTTGCCTGGTTTTTATATCAAAGTTAACCTATTTCTGTATAATAATTTAAGCGGCTGTGTTATGGAAAAGCTTAGATACAGTATGGTCTACTGGAGCTTTAGATAACCATGAAAAGCACCTAGCACATTTTATGAGGGGTGGATTCTCTCCCTGTTGTCTTTAATGGTTACCAAAGCATGAAGACTCTTTTCAGTCAGGCCCATTTCTCTCTCCAGGTACATCATCCTCAACGTCTCAGTCTGTGGTGCAGCCAGACTAGCCTACTTACAGTCCTATGAGAGTTACCTTTCCCCTCTACCTTCTTGCTCTTTGCACACGTTCTGGTTTCTACCTGGAATCGACACCCACCTACACTTATCTGCCAAATTCCCACTTGCCTTTCATGTCTCCACCTGGGCACTTCTTCTCCTGAACACCCCCCTGCTCTGCCCTCTAAGGGACCGACACTGGTCTTGTCCACTACGCTGTGGTAAATGGGAGTGGCCATTTTCCATCTATGTATCTCCTGGTCTTGTACGTGACATGCTCACCTGGTTTCGTACGTGACATGCTTTCCCAGGAAACACGCTCCTGCTCCAGCCCGGCCTCCTCCGTCCATGAGGCCACATGGCCTCAAGTCTTCAGAGCACGTACCAGGCCTCTGCACCCCGAGAATGCCGAGAGGGAATTATAAATGATTCATATCAGAAAAGTGGTGTTTTTCAAATTACCAGGACCCATTTTTACAGGAGCTTCGACTTACCAGGATATATATCCAGACTGGCAGAAAGCCTCAGGGTATTCTCTGGTCAGCTGTCTTTTACTGGCTCAACCTCTTCACATGACCTCACCACCTACAATCTTGCGATTTCCACCATCGAAATCCTGATCACATTGAATGGGCACTTTTCCAGCTCTGTGTGCACCACTAGAGTAGTGCACACAAAACTGATAAGAGCCCACTGAGCTGAAACTAGACCTGCAATCAGAAATGAGGTTAAGTCCCAGCCGCACTCATCACTATACGTGGTGTGTGTGACGTGCTCTGAGTCGGCTCCAACTCCTGGCCACCCTGTGAATGACGTCCAGTCCTCAACAGCCCCACCCAGCTCCTGTAGATTCACGCCTAAGGCTTATTTTATGGAGTCAATCCATCTAATGGTCGGTCTTCCTCTTTTCCTGCATTATTGGTTATTGCATTCTTTCTTTTCCCAGCATTATTGGATTTTCCAAAGAATCCTGCAGTTGGTACCTTGGGCTACATGTGGATACACTGAGATCAGTACTCTGCCTTTTCTTCTCCCTCGCTAACCGTTCCCATCTAGCCCACAGGGGCGCCTGCCATGAAGGGAATATGATGGCATTTCTCATATAAAAATGTTCTAAAGCCCTGGCCGGTTCAGCTCAGCGGTTAGAGCGTCTACCTGCGGTCCAGAGAGACCCGGGTTCGGTTCCCGCTAAAGGCATGTACCTCGGTTGCAGTTTGTCCCCGGCCCTGGTTGGTCGTGCGGGTGGCAGCCACTCGATGTGTCCCTTTCACGTCGATGTTTCCCTCTCTCTCTCTTCCTCTCTCTCCCTCCCACTCTATCTGTACAAAAAAAAAAAAATGTTCTAAAAATTGTGAAGAATTATACGGAGATAAGATATTAGGTGAGCAAAGAATTGTTGGCTGGCCTCCAAAAGGGACTGCAGTATTTCCTAGCCAGCTTGCCCCAGTTTGTGTACTAAGTAGAAGAGATAATTTTCCAAATGACAGTCTCCTGGCTTGAAACGTTCACATAATTCCCCTAAGTAGAAATTTTGCTGACTTCTTATGGGAAGTACCAGATTTTTTCCATCTGCATATACATGTTAACAGGGTCAAAATTTTTAACTGACACAACTCAGATATGCAAGTTAGACAAATCATTAGTTTATGGTTGACGTAGTCTGTCTTCCAAGTCCCTAACTTCTTCTCAATCTACTTTAGATGTAATCTGATTCAATAATATAGTCTCTTAAAACGTTAGCCCCTTCTTTGCTCATTCTTTAATTGGATTGTTTGTCTTTCTTTTGTTGAGTTGCATGAGTTCTTTATATGTTTTGGAAATTAACCTCTTATCCGATGTATCATTGGCAAATATGTTCTCCCATACAGTGGGTTCCCTTTTCATTTTGTTGATGGTTTCTTTGGCTGGGCAGAAGCTTCTTATTTTGATGTCCCATTTGTTTATTTTTGCCTTTTTTTCTCTTGCCCTAGATGATGTATCCATGAAAATTCTGCTGTGAGAAGTGTCCGAGATTTTACTGCCTATGGTTTCTTCCAGGATTTTTATGGTTTCACGACTTGTCATCAGACCTCCTCAGAAACCTACATGTCTAGCTCCCCTGGCTGCAGTGATCTATCCTGCTCACAGAAACACCGTCTGCGTTCTCAGCAAGCGCCTGGCAGCCAGGATGTTCAGCCTGTGACTCGGGGTGCAACACCACACGGACCCTCTGAAGGTCTCCTGGCTGACGGCTCCTCTTCTTCCTCCCAAGGACAGTCCAGGCCTAGGAAGGTGAAAGAGGTCATTTGTGAAAGAGAACAGACGCGCTCTGTTCTGAGAAAGCAAGCCTGGAGTGAGAGGGTGGCAGGCAGGGAACAGGGACAGCATTATGACCAAATGCCATTTGCCTTCAGCTTTTGCCCTAGAGAAGAGAGGGCAAGTGTCACCTGGGGCAGAAGGAAACACGGAGGCAGTTCCTGTCGTCAAGCAGGGGAAACAGAAGTCCTTACTGAAAGGGGAAAGTAGCTGCAAGAGAGGAAGGTAACCTGTGAGCAGACAAGCTTCAGCTGGGGCAGTAGGGGATACATTAAGAAATCCATCTGCTAGGTCAAGGCATGTTCTGGAATCAACTTCATCAGGAAAAAAAAAACAACAGAAAACCATTTAATCTTCATTTTTTAACTCCTATATCATTTCCCCCCCAGTAGGTTATAAGTAGAAAACAGAAGAGAGGGGTGCTATTTACCATTTCCTCATTAGATCCCAAGAAGTATCTGGAGATTTGTGGGTGCAGAACTTCAGCACTTCTCCTGAGTGCAGCTTCGATTAAATGCTAACATCTTAAACAACGACGGGGTGACATGGACTGTCGACTCTGGGTCAGGGTCACTGTCAGCCCCCCAGAAAATGGAAGAAATGAAATGAAGCTATACTGTCACATGGAAGGCAAAATTGAAAGGACTGTGGGAGCTGAGCAATGGAAGAGAACTTCTTGGCTATATAACTAAGAATTTCTTAAAGGAATTCAATGTCATTAGACCAAAACAATACATAATCATCAAAAACGTATATAGCAGAATAGTCAAAATCACAAGGCAGGCCATGTTAACACCAGAAGACATTAAAGGCGAAGAGACATTACCATTCCCATTGAAAACGGCAGACTACATGGCGACGTTCTAGTTGCCCTATTTCCTGTGACAGAGACACTGCAAATAACAAAAGACGAGGTATGAGAGCGTCGAGGTGAAGGGATCGCCGATAGCAATAGCAGGTAAAGAGCAGGAACACATCCCCCTACAGCCATCCCTTTCTCCCCCAGAGTAAGATCCATAGACCAGGCCTTGACCATCCCTCATCTAACAGCCCATGAACTCTTGGATCGAACCTCAGCATCTAGGGCACAGGGAGTATTTTTCCCTCCAGCAACTCCGTAAGGCCCACAGCCGCCGCCCAGTGAAATGGGGAGATAAACAAGCTGATGGGTTCCCAACGCCCTTTACCTCATGGCTTGAATCTTTATTTCCTTTTTGTCAGTCATCTCATCAAACCAGCTCTTCTACATCTTCCAAGCAAATTTGTTTTTTCTGTGACTACTGGGTCCTTTCACTCTTGCCTGGAAGGCTCTCCCAGGACACCTCCCTCCCTGGAATTAGAGCCAGCCAGCCCCTGCCCCACCCACCAATTCACTGGGCTTTTCACCCACGTTTTCAGAGAGTTATCACAACCCATAGTTTCTCACCATTACCTATTAGAAAAGAAACGACTCTTTTAGAATTCACTCTGCCTACACATTCAAATTCTAAGAGATTTGTGCACAGAATTTTTATATTCTGTGCAAGCAAAAGGGTAAATGCAGTTTATGGAGATGGTGGGGATGTCTGGATCCTTCCCTCACTGGATCAGAGCACCTGGAGCGGGGGGAGGTTCTCTCTCATGTGCTACGTATCTCCCAGAGTAGGCTATTAATGATTTTAGTAATAAAGATGAGATCCCCGACAACTGAATGCAGACTGGTGCAGTCAATATGGAAAACAGTATGGAGGGGCCTCAAAAACTAAAAAATAGAACTGCCATACGACCCAGCGATTCCACTTCTGAGAATATATCTGAAGAAACCCAAGACACCAATTTGAAAGAATTTATGCACCCCTATGTTCACTGCAGCATTATTTTACAATAGTCAAGATTTGGAAGCCACCAAGTGCCCATCAGTGGACGACTGGAGAGAAAACCTGTGGGGCATTTACACAATGGAGTACTACTTGACCATGAAAAAGAAGGAACTCTTACCCTCTGCAACAGCACGGATAGAACTGGAGAGTATTATGCTAAGTGAAATAAGCCATTCAGAGAAAGACAAACACCATATGATTTCATTTATATGTGAAATCTAAAGAATGATATAAACAAAATAGAAAAGATTCATAGGTACAGAGAATGGACTGATGGTTGCCAGGGCAAAGGGAGTTAAGGGACTGGGTGAAAAAGGTGAGGGATTGAGAAGTACAAACTGGTAGTTATAAAATAGTCATGGGGACGTAAAGTACAGCATAGCAAATATGGTCAATAATATTGTATTAGCTAAGTATGGTGCAAGGTAGGTCCTATAAATATTAGGGAGAACACTTAGTCAAGTATATGACTGTCTAACCACTATGTTGTATACCTGAAACCAATGCAAAATACTGAATATAAACTGTAATTGAAAAATAACTTAAAAAGTAAAAGAAAGAAATCCCACAACTCTGGATCCATTCTTCTCAAAGACAAAAAAAGAAAGAGCCAGGATCACCTCATGCCTATTCGGATGGCTATTAAAAAAGAAAAAGAGGAAGGGGAGAGGGAAGGGAAGAGGGGGAGAGGGGAGGGAAGAAAAAAGAAAAAAGAAGGAAGGGAGGGAGGGAGGGAGGAAGGAAGGAACGAAGGAAGGAACGAAGGAAGGGAGGGAGGGAGGGAAGAGGGAGGGAGGGAGGAAAAAGGGATTAGGGAAGAGGGAAGAGAGAAGAGAGAAAAAAGAGAAAAGAAAAGTGCTGTCGAGGCCAGGGATGTAGAGAAACAGAACCCTCGCGCACTGCTAATAGAAATGTAAAATGCTACAACCACTATGGGGACCAGTATAGAAATCCTCCAAAAGTTAAAAATAGAGCAACCATATTACCCAGCAATTCTTCTTCTGAGTATGCACCCCAAAGGATTAAAAGCAAGGCCTCAAAGAGAGATTTGCACCACGTTTGTAGCAGCACTGTCTACGACAGATAAGAGATGGACGCATCCAATTGTGCATTCGCAGATGAATGGATGAACAAAGTGTGGTATGTGCATAGGACGAACTATTGTTCAGCCTTAAAAAGGAAGGAAACCCTGTCACATATAATATGGCCGAAACTTGAGGACATAATGCTAAGTGAAAGAAGCCAGTCACACACAAAAATGTTTGATTCCACTTATGAGATATCTAAAGTAGTCAAATGCATAAAACCAGAAAGTAGTATGGCGGTTACAAGGGACTAGAGGGAGGAAGAACGAGTTATTTAATGGGTAGAGAGTTCAGTTTTATAAGATTTAGTAGTTCTGCAGATTTTTTTCACAATAATGTGAATATTTAAAACACTACTGAACTGTGCACTTAAGCATAGTTACAAGAGTAAATTTCATGTTACATGTTTTCACCACAATAAGAAAGGAAAAGAAAAAGTATACTTTTCTTAAAAGTATAGCTTCATGTCTAATTATTACCTGCTGGGTTCTGATTGTTCTGTGTACTCACAGACCTGCTGCTTTGGTCCATTCAGTAACATGTCTTATTGAATCAGTGTAAAATGAATAGGTCAAGCTACTTTTTGCACTGAATTAACCAAATCTCCATGTAAACAAGGCCTCAGGCAAAAGAAGGTGTTTGTAGGGCTACTGCGATATGTGAAAATAAAGGGATTTTTAACAGTATCCCTATGGGTAGGAGCTCTGCCCAAGAGTGTGACAAGAAGTACTGTGCAGGTGGGAAAGCCCAGGTTCTCCTCCCCGAGAAGCGAGGCCTGGAGCTTTCTTCCCATGGTGCATGGAGTGTGAGCGGGGGAGGAATAGGGGCTGAGAGTCACGGTCAGAAGAGAATGCCAGCAGCATCCACCTGAAGAGGGAGAACAGCTCGAGAGGAGTGGATGGAGCCCAAGAAGACAGGAGGTGAAAAGGATTGATAGTCTCTATTGACCTCCCATACTAGGCCAAGTGACCATATTTCATACTCTCCTAAAACCATAAACTGTTTCATAGCATTAATCTCAGTGACAGTTACAGTATCATAACTGTAAATACTCGGCCTGCACTCAGTATTCAAATGATGGTCTTGCCGGAAGAAAGAGGAGGGTCACCTTGTTAATCGTCCTACAGGGGATTTAAGGCCACTTAAATGCAGACAAGCTGTCCAGGGCGAGCCAGCGCAGTTGGTAACTCGGAACGTCTGAACTCTGCCCGTGCACAGACCACTGCTTGAGCCACGGGAACTGAGCGCACCCAACCGCTGGAAGGTCACTGAGACTTCCACCTGGGAGACTGAAATCCAGAGAGGGGTTAAAATAAGACGTTGAAAGGATTGATTGGCTTTTTTGCTGGGGTTTCTTTTAACCCTTTAACTACTGCCCTGAAAGAAGGGAGAGAGGAGACCAACCACAGAAATGCCACACATGTGTGCAGACAAGAAAACAGTACAGGCTGTTTAGAAGAGTTTTTTCTTATTTAGCTTCTTAATCTTTGCATCTTTCATAAAAATTCAAACACTGCTGAACATGGACTGGGCTATTTTTATGCTGTTTTTAATTTTTCTGACTAGAGCCTTGGCTGGTTTGGCTCAGCAGTTAGAGCGTCGGCCTGCGGTCCAGAGAGACCTGGGTTCGGTTCCCGCCAAGGGCACGTACCTCAGTTGCAGTTTGTCCCTGGCCCTGGTTGGGTTGTGCGGGTGGCAGCCACTCGATGTGTCCCTTTCACGTCGATGTTTCTCTCTCTCTCTCTTCTTCCTCTCTCTCCCTCCCACTCTACCTGGACAAAAAATGGAAAAATGTCCTCGGGTGAGGATTAAGTAAGTAAGTAAGTAAGTAAGTAAGTAAGTAAATAAATAAATAAAATTTTCTGACTAGAATGTAGGAAATTATACTGTAGGAACTGGAGAGGGACTAATCTTTCAAACACCATCATAAATATATATATCTGTCCCCTATCACCTCAAAAAGCCTTACCATCTGTTTTCTTCCCTAAGAGGCCACCAGGAAAAGAACATACCAGGTGGAAAGAATTAAAACGAAAACTTTGCCTAAATCTGAACCCTTGCTTTCCTACTTCCACGCTATGGGATCCTTTCCTACTTCCACGCTATGGGATCCTAAGAAAACTACTTCTGTTCTCTGTGCTTCCTTTTCTCACCAATGGAATGGGTATGACACCGTTGACCTCATGGGACTGTTGTGAGAAGTGATGAATTCACATCTGTAAACGTTTGGACCAGTGCTTGGTCTATAAGAAATGCTAAATAAATACTGACCCTTATTTTCTCATTCACCAGATTGGCCAAGACTGATTTGGTCTAAATCTTAACACTTAACAGCAGCATGACCTAACTCCCATAGAGCAAAGTTGACTCATCCAAAACTGTCAAAAACCATTGTGTCTGCCGCAGTTTGGTGAGAGCTAAATGAGATGATCTATGGTTGCAGGTTGCCTACTGCCTGGTACGTGATGGCGGCTCCCTTTGAGTGTTTTATTCATTGAGGGATTTCTGCAGACATTTCACTTAAGGCATCGGGCAAAAGGATGTAAGACTCAGTCCCTTGTTCTCAGAGGTCCTATTCCCTTTTGTTGAGTTAAAATGTGTCTATTTATGACGTGGGGGAAGTACCGGAGCGGGCAGCACAGGTAGAGAGGGGCAGGGTGCCAGGAAGGGGACCCAGGAAAGGCTCCCCGAGGAGACGGGCGAGCATGGGCGGGGCTTCGGGAGACAGAACCGACGGAGCGGGGCTGGCAGCCTCCTCTTGCTGGTGAGGAATCGGGGTCTCAGACAGGGGCAGTGTGACTCGTTCCAGGCAGTGGGACCCAGACCTGCACCCGGGCTCTGGCTCCGAGCCCACACCCTCCTCCTGTCTCATACCGACTCCTCCAAGGGTTGTCTCTATTTCCCCTTTTGGGATAAAAACTATAAGAAATAGACTTTTTTAACATTAAATAATTCAGATTAAACTCCCTGGCCCAGTTAACATCCTCATTCCCAAGGCTGTAGGTCCTCCAGCGGGTCTTTCTTCGCCTGGCTGAGACACTGGCCTCCATCACCCCCGCCCCGGGAAGGCCCGTGGGGTGAATAAAAGCACACTGAGTTTGGGGACAGCTGCCCTGCTGCCTCCCCCTCGGCCCCATCTCTTCACTCCAGGTGTTTATGGGGCGGCTGTCTCGTGGAGAGGGTGGAGACTCTCAGAGGGGCAAGGGTGACAGGATATCACCGGGGGACCTCGGGCGCTTTCCTTCTTTCTTCCTCCCATAGCAGGAAGGGTAATATTTGACCAAGACTCAGCTTTATTAATGTTCCTGTTTATCTCATGGAGGTACTGAAACCTTTAAGGAAAAACAATCTGAGGCTCTGTGATTTTGGCTGACACTCAGATCCAGCCGGAACCCGTTGGTCACCGATGCCAGCGACACTTGTCAGAAACCAGTTCGCTATGAACCAAGTTAAGTACCCAGGGCAATGGCCTGTCCTCTCCTGCCCACTAAAAAGTCATAGTGATCCACTTCCCATTGTCCCAGTTTGTTTGTTCAAATACTGTTCTTCTCACAATCTCTTTCAAATTGTGTCACAGAAGAATTCAAATGATACCAAATGCAATTAGATCTGGCAAAAGCTAAGAATGCATAAATAGATTATTCCAGAGCTTCAGCGAATAGAGTAAACAGAAAACTAAGGTGAGAAAGCTACTGGGGTGCAGAGCCAGGACGACCCCTTTTCCCTCCCCAGCCTCCGATGGTAAGAGTAGCTCCCACTGACGGGAGGTTTCCTAGATGCCAGGCATTGCGCCCACGTGCTTTACATACCCGTTAATCTGCACAACAACGCTGGAAGACACACATTATTGCTTCAAGTTTACAGTTTAAGGAACTGAAGCTGAGAGTATTTAAGAAACTTGTCCAGCCCTGACCGGTTTGGCTCAGTGGTTAGTGCATCAGCCCTTGGACCAAAGGGTCTTGGGTTTGATTCCTGGTCAAGGGCATGTGCCTCGGTTGCAGGTTGGATCCCCAGACCTGGTTGGGGTTGTTTGGGAGTCGACCAATTGATGTGTCTCTCACATCGATATTTCTCTCTCTTTCTCTCTCTCTCCCTTACTTTCACTCTATCTAAAAATCAATGAAAAAATATCCTTGGGTGAAGATTAACCAAAAAAAAAAAAAAAATGAAAAGAGGAAAATAAATCAATGAATAACTAGAAATAAAAGAAAAAGAGACCTGTCCAAAGTCACAGAACCACCAAGTGGCAGAGCTGACACTGAAAACAGCTGATGCCAAGCATCCGGCTGCCCTCTCCCATGCACCTCGATCATGTGCCCGGACCGGGACTGCTCTGGAAGCAGAAAAAGAAGAGGCTAGCAGGACTGACTCAACCAAGTGGGCATCTCCTAGGCACGAACTCTTACAGCACTTACAAGATAAAGAACCAGGACACATAAACCTGAAGTGGCTGACTCAACCTTTCCAGAAGAGAACAGGCTTTGTGAAGAGACAGACCGGGGCTCTACCGCAGTTACAAATGAGCAGCACCTCTGAGCTCTTCTGCATTTTCTCCTCCACAATGAAGCACTCTCTGCAAAAAGGAGCTAACACCACCTAGTTCCAAAGAGGAGACCATAAATCATTTAACATACATTAAATCATCTAAAACACAGTAAATGCTTATGAAATGCTAATTCCCCGAACCCCTTTCTCATGGACTCCCTTCTTCCCCAGCCTCTGTCTCCCAGTTTTATAAGAGAAGAGCATATAACCCAACAGGATAAACTTAGTCCAGCCAAACGTGTAACCTTGTCCGAGTCCAGATTTCTCTCTTGCTCTGCAATTTTATAACTCACTGAAAAAAAATTTTGTTTTAAATAAAATCTACCCTTAGCTAATCTATTCCCTTTATGTCACTCCCTCTCCCATACAACCTCACGTGGCAGACAAAATGTACTTCATAATATACCTTTAAATATGCTTTTCTTCCTTCCATCTTCCCTACGGGCACAGAGCCCAGAAAAAGTCTTCATAGCTCACAAATGTCAGCGACTTTATTAAGAGTTTAGCTCTGGCTAGTCTTTCTCTGGCTAGTCTTTCTCTGTCCCTTAAGGTCTGGCTGTTGTACATTTTTCCCTCCAAAATATTCTGAAGCAGACTGACAATGGAAAAACAAATAAACCTCCACAGGCAGGCTGGAAATCTTATCCCTGTCTAAGGCACTGTGTGTATGACTCGCCACACTGGAGCAAGAAGCATTGAGAAACAACACGCATGACAAAGAAATGGTGGTTTTATGACATGATGCAGGTGCTGGCCAATATGGTGGTGGTGATCATTTGGCAAGATGCTGTATCAAATCAACAAGTTGTACTGGTATGCCCATTTTATCTCATAGAGCTGGAAAAAGAAATAATGCATATGATTCAACAGATAACAATCTTTGAATTACATTAAGACAAAGAAATTCGTTTTCTAATTTGGTATGAGATTATGATTCACTTAACTTTTTTTCCTTTTATATTTTTATATTACTTTGAAATCTCTGGGTACTTTTTTTTTTTCTACTCACCAAATCCTTCTCACACTCTCGGGCTCCCAGTCCTTCCTCCTCTCCTTCTAGCCATACAACTGAATGGTACCGTGTTGATATGTGCAGAAGATTCCAGTCCCTGGGAGACGGCTGCCACGTCGTGCATTTTGGCTCCTAGCTCAGGAACTTGAACATAATGGGTGCTCTCAATACATATTTAAAACCCCTTGAACAACATCTCATTCATCTCTCAAATATCAAAGAGAGCCTAAAATATTACCAGGCATCTATACCATACTTCATATATCGTTGGTTATTTTCTTTAGTTGGTGAATTGTCAAGTTCCTAAAGGCAAGCATGACACCTTACAGAGAAGACTGTACAATGAAAAATTCCCTGGATAGCCACCAACTAAGTGAGAATTAAACTGAACCTCCCATGTAATGAGCCATCGGTGGGACTGAACAACTCACCGCTCTATGGGAGATGGGCACCTGTCATTGATTCTTACAGCAGAGAGATCAAGGAAGGATTCCCTTAAGTGTGGAAGTGAAAATTTCCTCACTTTCATATAGAACGTTTTCATTATATATAGGTTCTGCCTAGTTGTAAGAAGCTTTAACTCTGTGAATACTGTGCTATATAAGGCTAAGCAAAGTGGGACTTCTCCAGCAGTGTGAAAAATGACTTCGATTTAAAGCAGAAATCACCTCTGTGTTAGGTCAGTGATTCTCCACTGGGGGCAATTTTTCCCTCAGAACACATGTGGTAATATCTGGAGACATTTCAGATGATCACAACTTAGGGCAGGGGGCAGTTGACAAAGGGCATGCAGTGGGCAGAGGCCAGGGATGCTGCTAAACACCCAACAGTGTCATACGGGAGGCAACTAATCGATGTGTCTCTCTCACATCGATGTTTCTCTCTATCTTTCTCTCCCCCTCCCACTCTTTCTGAAGATAAATGGAAAAATATCCTCAGGTGAGGATTTAAAAATATAAAATAAAATAAAAATATGACAACTATAAGCACCTATGTAAATATGTTGTTAGTATTAGAGCATATTTAAGAAAGCATCAAGTCGAGTTGCTGAGTGTTAGGGTTCTCAGCCAGCCAGTGAACCTCAAAATGAGCAGCCCCCAGGGGCCAGGCCAACAACAAAGCTGCACACACAGCCCTCAGGCAAGAAGGCCAGTTCTCCCCTGACCCCAGGCACACCTCAGAGAGGGTCTCCGCCTCCAAGACCATTCTAGAGCAAACGCAGTCCCTCAGAAAGCATCTAGGAGGTGCCTGGGAGACCCCAGGGAGGGGTGCCTGCTTCCCTCCACCGCTGGTCTCCATCCGACCCGGGCAGTGGCCAGGCTAGCCTGCCCCGTGGCAGACGTCCAGCTAGAGCCAACCATAAAGCCCGGTTTCCTCCCATTCGACGGAAGTTCCTTAAATACAGGAGCATCAATTACAGGCTGAAATAACTTGTCAAAAGACATTGGACCAAAACACATGGACTCAACCCCTGGCATGAAAGCCTAGAAATGAGGGATTAGTGACGAATCCAGGCCCCCAGAAACGCCTATGGAACCGAGGGCACAGTCGCTCAGAAAAGCAGTGGGTATGAAAGCATAAGGCCGGCGCTTTCTCAGCTGCCCACAAATCAGCCCATAAATATCGTCTCCTTCTAATGCAATCCTTGAAGAGAGAGGGGAATGCACGTTCTAGAACGATCTCCCTAAATCATAAACGTGTTTGATGGAAAATAAAAAGTGCTTAGGTAAACCTGAAAGCTCAAAACATATGATTTAATGTACTGCAAACCCTTGAAATTTGGGACATTTAGTGACATGCCCCAAAAGCCAATGGGCTGCACATGGGGTTCTACGGTTTTTCTCTGAGGTTTGGCACTAGCATTAGTTCAGCCAACCGGCACTAATCTCCTATAATCTCCTAACACACAGAGTAAATCTCTACAGTTAGACTTGTAAAGCAGACTGAAATTAGAGGAGGAATTATGAAGATACATGGATTCAAAAATTAACATCGGAATGAACACAGGAAAGTAATACATCATCTTAGGTGGAAAGTCCAGACTTAAGGCAAGTTTTCCTAATGTGGATGGCCATGAATCTTAAGGCATGAGGATGGTATTATTTTCCAAATTACAAGAAACTAAGAAATGATAGCGATTGTACTAGGCTACTAGGTTTCTGTTTTCCTTTCAGAAAACTTTGTACTGAGATCTAAAAATAAAAATATTGATTCTTTCTATAGTCTGTGCCTAAAAACACACTAAATTCTAGGTTTATTGCAATGTACTTATTTCTTTCTCCTTAAGTGATCCCTGTATTAGGAACTATAAGAAAATCATCAACTGTTAATGGGGTCTTCTCAAGCACCTAAGTACAAAGCATTTTGCTGAGGGCTCTCAGTGATACTAAATGTAAAATATAATTAAAAAATTAAATAAAAATGAAAAATAATTACAGGATGGTGGGGGAACCTCATCAGATCCCACAAAGTTCCTGCCTTTTTGTTTGTTTTCATGGAATGTTTACATCTTTCAGCTTTATTGGGGAAATAAAGAACATGGAAGATATGATAATACAAGAAAGTAACACACTGTTGACCGGCAATTTTCGCAGAAGTTATCTCATATCACCGGCTACTTTTTCATAATTGCGTGTGAAAGTGAAACAATCTAATAAATAAACTTCAGTATATTTTATTTATACAAAATGAATTTAAATGGAACTTTGTACATATCGCTACATATTATATTTATGCATATTATATTTTTTAGTAGTTTTTTTGGTGTGGTATACTGTATAGCAATCACGTTTTGAAACACACAATTTACACGTTCTAGTTGGATTTTTTTACACCAGTGACTAGTTTTCCTAAAACGTGGCCTTTCAGTTGCCCTGAAAGCCTAACAGGTGAATCGTGTCAGGAGCTCTCTGAGAAGGACCAGAGTGTTAGGTTCTGAGCTGCGCTCATTTGAACCAGCAGATACCCATTCCCTAGCAACTTCAAGAACACAGAACGGTGAGCTGTTTTTTGAACTTCGACCCTCAAGGCAAAGAGTCACAAATACAATAATCCTATATTACCCTGGGTTTCAAAAATTGAAATAACTAATGCAAGTGCAGACACAAGTTAACTCGTGAGCGGTCAACAATGTTTAATAAAAGTTTGATACACCATCAAAAGAGATTTTATAAAGCAGAATATGGTTACTTGCCCTGTAGGTAGGATAAACTAAGTGTTATTAAACTATAAGTCAGCCCTGGCCAGTTTGACTCAGCGGTTACGAGCACTGGCCTGTGGATCAGAGAGACCCGGGTTCAGTTCCCACTAAGAGTATGTGCCTGGGTTGCAGTTTGTCCCCGGCCCCAGTTGGGGTCACGTGGGTGGCAACCAGTCAATGTGTCTCTCACATTGATGTTTCTCTCTCTCTCTCTCTTCCTCCCTCCCACTCTATTTGAAAATGAATGCAAAATGTCCTCAGGTGAGGATTAAAAAAATAATAAAATAAAATCAATAAAGGAAAAAACATTTTTTAAATATAAAGTCAGAGAAATTACTATGAACAGGAAAGACCTGAGAAAGCATCTGCAAAGGGAGAACAAAGACTGCGTGTTTCCTACCTGAGAGGGAAAAATTCAGTTCTTCCCCACTGCTTCTCCTGTGAATCTCCTTAACTACTGATAAGAAAACACTCAATCCTGGTCACCAAATTAACTACTGATAAGAAAACACTCAATCCTGGTCACCAAATGTGTGGAGTTTTTTCCCCACACCAAGCAATTCTGTATGGGACCAGCTGGGTGTCCTATAATTTAACTCTATTCTGATACTACCTACCCAGATAGCATCAAGTTCTATAGATAAAGAGCTCAACCCCACAAGACTGCAAATCCCCGCCCTGACCGAGTTCACACTTCGGTTATCACCTGTGCTTCTGACCAGCTGTTACAGAGCAAAGGTTCCAATGACCTCTCCGTTGGGCTTGGTTAACCGGCTCGAACAGTTCACACAACCTTGGGACTCTATGGCAGGAACTGGTTGCAGAGACCAATGTATATTTTTTCTATTATCTTACAGCATCATTGAGAGAGAAATCAGAATCATGTTTTCAAGGTGAATAGGATTGTCATAGGCAAAATAAAAAGGGGAAGGTATTTCCTCATGCCAATCAAAATACAAAGGTGAAAAAATCCAGGGTACAGAGGGCTGGACCAGAGGGTGAAAGTGAACCACTGGAGGGAAGAGTGAAATGGGCATGTTGCAAAGGACCTGACATGCATTTCAAGTTGGACGGTCCCTTGCTAAAAGGAAGGAAAGAAGGGAGGAGGAGAAACTACTCCTTGATGCCCCAGTCCTGACAGGCCGATGCCAAAATCAAAATGATATTTTTAACAAGATTATTTAATAGTAAATCATAGTACATCGGAAAAGAGAAAGCCTGAGTTACATGGACCAAGGCCAAACTGGAATCGGATCCAAAGCTGTGCGTAAGGTTTGCTAAGAATGACATAATACCCACACTCACTTGCTGAAAGATGGTTCACGTAAACATAACTCCCAATTATTTAAGTATTTTTCTGCATACCAACCAATACTGTTAAAAATTAATCGTTCTTTGGTAGATTCTACCACTCCAGTGTTAAAACGTTGCTCAATGATAACGGAGGACCACAGACTATCACAAAGACTCGGTAAGATTGTGTGATTTTATAATGGCTAAATGATAGGAATATTGTTCAAATTATGAAATTCAATAGTTCTTCTGGTTCCTACACATCTAGAACACTGTGCTAAATTCCAGGGACAATATTTTAGGAGGACATTGGTTGATATATCAAAATTGTCCAGAGAGGGCCAATCAAGTTGGGAAATTAGAATATGGGTATAAAGAAAATCAAAGAACAATCAGATAAATATATGAAAGACAATTTAAGAGTGATTCTTAAATTTGGTGGGAAATCTAGAATTTCCTATGACTCTCATATCCACGTCCTAGGATTCTCTCTTCTCCTGAGCATCATTTGTTTACAAGGAACTGAAACCAACTCAGACTGGCCTAAACAATGGGGATGTTTTACTGGAAGGACCGAAGGGTGTCTCACAGAACCCAGAGGGGAAAAGACCAGTGGACCACAGGGAAGATGAAGCAGAAACAGAAGCTGGTCAGGAACCAATTTCCTGTTTGTCAGTCTCTCTCCCCTTCTCCTTTCCATCCCTCTTCCCACCTTTCTCCTTCTCCACCCCCTCCCCCTCTCCTCCCCCTCCTCCCTTCTCTCCCCACTTCGTATAAATTACAACATCACAGTCCACCCCCTGGATTAAAACACAGACCCCTTACACCAAACAAAATATAAAAATCAATAGATACTGGCAAGCAACTAGAACCTCAGCCATTAACTAGTTGCCATTACATACAGTAATGTCTCCCAAGGCCAAAGCCATTCAGATTTGTAGGCTTTCACTTGTCTCGTCAGGGTCCCAAAGCAGGGGTGCCATCAGCAATGCATAGCGTCACCCCGTTCAGCCACCTGGTAAAATCTGGCTAACAGATAATATAATTCTCTTTGTCTGAGCCTCTCTCAAAATGTTAACGTAATATTGGATTTCTGGCATTACATAACCCATTTATTAACCCTTAACCCGTAGATCCTCCTTTTCCGCCTTCCCATTCACACCCGTACCTCTCCACCTTTGGAAGGGACACATCAGGATCACCGCTGTGCTGAGCTAGATGCTGTCCACAGAGCTGGTCCAGCAAGTGCCTCTCCCTCAGTCACTCCTGTTCAGATAGGGTGACAATACACAGGTGCGGAATTCAGGGGGCTACCTTACCACCCAGCAATAAGGATGATTCACTGAGAACCCCATTTTGTCAAATAGGTTGAAAGCACATCTGTCCCATCAGGCCCTTAGGTATTCTGACACACGTTAAAAACAGTTCTACCTTCTGGCTTAGAAATCACGCATTCACAGTCCTTGTGGTCAAACCGCTGGCCCTGTGACCACTGAATCAAGTATCAAAAAGAAAAAGTTAATATGATGTGGGACAGAAAAATATCTTGACACCCATGTCCTCTCCTCCCCAGATTCAGCAAGGAAATAGAAATGCCCCTGGGGGAACACTCCTTAAGCCCCACTCACGCACATGTTGAGTGTGAGCACACACTCCTGAAAACGTGTAAGCCAGTCCTTCAAGCCTTTATCTCCCCCCATTTTAGACAACCAATGTCTTCCGTGCCCACTCCAATTTTCTATCACACAAGTGCTGGGATCGTATCTCTGCTCGTTGTCAGACGTTGCAGGCTGTCAAGTGCGTTCCTTGGTCTGAAGAAACGGGCTCAGCCATCCACATCGGCGCATTGCCTTCGTGTAGGTTCCTTCACAGTTCCCTGAGCTTTTGCTTCTACAGTCGAGTTAGCAAAGCCCAGCCCGGAGTCCATGTCCATTCCCGCCAAGTCGCTTTTGTGGCCGCCCAGGACTACGAGCATCAGTCTCACTCACCAGCTGTGTCCAGGATCTTCCCACCAGGGAATCTGCCACGTGGCCATCTGCAGTCTGTCTCTTCTGTTGGCAGACAGAACAGCTCTTATTGAAATTCGGAGCCTCTGAGTGTGCGCGAGGACTCTGCCCACAGCCAGCTCATCTCTGCAGTGCTGCAGTGCGCCACGTCCACTTGTTTCATAGACCCAGGTGGACCCTTCAAGGGAGCACCCTGGGTACCTGCTTGTCTATTCCAACCACCTTCCAAACCTGGAAGGGAGCTCCGAGGGGCACTGACATGTCCTACTTCAGTGCACCTCTAAAACTTCAGCAGTGCCAGGCCCCATATGGGCACCCTGTTAGCAGGGCAGGTTTCCATGGCACCGTATAGCCATATGGACCATAGAGCCAAGCCACTGGCTACTGCCCACGAGTCTGTAAAAACCCAAGCACAGGGGCTTTTACCACTGTTCAATTCTTCCATCACTGTTATAGTAACAGCATGTGATTCAGCTCCAATGAGCTAATCAGTTTTCACCTTCTTTAATCAGTCTTTCCATCTGCTGATCTTAATACAGCAGCTTCCCAAACAGGATGTTGTCCATTCACGCCGGTACTGCCATCTCAAAGCAAAGGCTGTTTGGTGGTCAGTCGAGAGCGGTTTCCAGGGCACATCCAATGATGGTAGAATCCAGCTTCTCCTCACACGATTCCAGAGTCAGCCCCAGGAGCAGGGGCTCCCTGCCTCTCCAGTATGCCTTCCTTGCATTCCCCAGGCAGGTGGTCCCGTATAAACCATTAAGCTCTTCTGGGCACTCCATCCCTATTAGATGTTTTGATTCTCTCGTGCGAAGTCCCAATAGTCATCACTGGGAGACACTCAGAGGTCTTACCACATGCCCCAGTCTAAGCCCCACAAAGTGCTAAGGCACAGAGACTCTGTCCCCACCAGCACTCAGCTTCTATATTACACTGTGTGGGCTCAGGCAACCTTACTGGTTTCCACTTAGCATGACCAATTAATATGACTTAAAGGGCGGATTTAAATATCTTCTCTTTTACAATACTACATAAAGAAATGTTCCCCAGATACAATTTCTATCCCCTTAATACAGTCAGATAATACAGGTGCTATCATTTCACATAATACCTATTTGAAACATAGGCATTCTTCTTCAAACTTTTACCTGAATTCCATCAACTCTTACATTCCCAACTGTAGCCTCTATTCTTGACAGGTTTTGGTTTCACATTTCAAGAGAACACCATAACCTGCCTAACTAGTTCCCTCTGTTCCAATCACATGATTGGTTCTACTGGCAACCAGTCCCCAACCTTAAGTGCTTTCCAAAAGCCACCTCAATAACATAACAAGAGACACCGATTTTATGGGCTCAGAACTGTAAGAGTTCTGGGAGCTGAAGCAAGAATTGTAGATGAAGACCAAATATGTATTAGAAATGTACTTTGGTCATCTGAATGATCAAAATTACATTTATTATAAATTGTAATGTTGCACTTACAGTAAAAGGAGCTACTTTCCTCAAGTCACATTGTTTAGATTTGCTCAGGAGAGATTTTATCCACCATGCAAAGTTGAATACAACCTTGAACAAGAAAAGTAGGTAGGACACACTTCTAGGAAGAGGATCTCCTCTGAGACCTGCCTAACTCAAAAGAAAAACGGAGAAAAAAGGAACAGACCCATATTAAGAATAGTGGACAAAGGCCTTTTGGTTCTTTGCCTGAGATGCTGAAAGGGGACAACATAGTAAAAAGTGACTCAGTGGAGAAGGGACAGATAATGGGGTACCAGCATCAACAGCAAAAGGAGAATTCCAGAGGGACAGATAGGGACAGATCATCAGCTAATTACCTTGACAACCTGCATTAGAACTGTTCTTCCAAGTGAAGGCAAGACAACTGGAGAGTCCAGCATACTGAGTTCAGGTGCAGCTTCGGGCAGATTCAAGTGATGTGACCAGAACCCAATTTCCTTTCATCTTTCTGCCTTTTTCTGCATTGGTTCTCTCTTCACATAGGCTTTTACCCTGGGACTGCAAGAGACTGCAGCATTTCTAGCCTACATCCTTTCAACTGCAAGTTTAATAGGAAAGAGTGAACAAGTGCACAAACCAGTGTCCCAGAACTGAGTCTCATTGGCTCCGACTGGCCTGGCCTGGATCACATGTCCAGCTCTCATGCGACCCCTTTGGCGAGGGGAATAGGATGTTTTCATTGGCCAATGTCTAGGTCTCCTGCTCCATTCCTAAAATCAAGTATGGGGCCCGTATGAAACACATGGACTAGGAGTGGGGCGAGAAATGGTCCCCACGTTCAGCTTTGCTTTGGCCTACAATCTCATTTATATGAGGCTAAGATCAATTCCATAAACTCTACCCTTTCCATAACATATCTTACAGATGTTAAATAAAGCAAAAAGAACATTTCTCTCTCTCCCACAAAACTGCAGATTTCAACCAGTCTACCTTGGAAAACCTGGACTTCACTACTGTAAAAGGAAAAATGCCAAAGGCTTTTGGAAAGCTGGCCAAACACTGAAAAGCCCTGTTTATGTAAAACGGGCACACTTTGCCTCTGTGTCACACCTTCTGCGTCTACAATTTTGGCACCCTCTACAGAACCCCTTTTCTTGGACAACGGAAACATTTGGTTTATCACCACCTATTGGCGAGGCCTCATGAAGCTGTTCATCAACGGAAATGGTCAAATTCTCTCATGGTCTCCCAGCACCTTCCCAAGGAGCAGAGAGCCGGAGCCACCACCTTCAGTACAGAAAGCCCTCGTTACTGTTTTCCTTAGGACGTGCTGCCTGAACTTCCGGCTTTCAATGACACTGGGAAGGACGTGCCCAGACCATTAGATGAAAGGCAATATTTCTCTGCACATTTTAATAGATCTGTATTTCTAATGCTTCCTCTGTGTCCTTTCCTCGCCCTTCAGTATCACTAGCAAATCCTCACAAGGCCTCTTGGCAGTGTCCACGGTTGAGCTTGTCCTCATCCAATTTTCTTCTACCTTAGAAAATAAATAATAGCCAATTAGGGTTACTCTTGTCAAACTGTAAGCATCCTTTTATATCAGAGGAGAAACTCAGTTTTATCATTTTGGTCGTAATCTGAAATATTTTTAGTCCATGCTTTTTGAGTATTAAAAGTGTCATACAAGAATTGTGTGTTTTTTTCAAACAGCTTGATTTCATTAGCCAATTTTTTAAAATCTGATTTCCTAATATTATCTATAAGTGGGCAGCTTGGTCACCAGTAGAGCACTCAATAACATTAATTGCACTCCTTAGATTTATGTAAGGAAATATTAGAGGGCAAGGTGAAGTGTACATTCCAAAGAATGTAGACACAGAAGAAAACTAAGTTGTATGGCTCTTTGACAGCATTCAAGACCCTTCTTCATCACTGTGCTCGGCAGATAGGAGCCCTCACTGGTGGAAATTCCAAACAAAAGAGAGAAAAGCAGACTCGAACAGAAACTCCTCATGTCTTATCACAAGATAACTCAACACAGCACACCTTTTCTAGTCGGTTAAAGAAAACTTTCATTAGAATTAGACATTTTGTTAAACTCAGCTGTGCTAGGATTTTAAGACTATGAATTTCTAATATTCTCTTCTCTTTACCATAAATAAAACAACTTCAAGAAGAAAAGGTAAATTAATTTATAGAAGATAAAAGTAAATCATCTTCCAGACGACGCTCTACCGGGTGAATGAGGACAGAATAACAGAGCATTTTCTTCAGTGATCATCAGAAAAATGAAATTTCCCAAGTTAAATCTTGCTAACCAATCGATCTGACAACAATAACACCCCATCCTTCCACAACAGCTTGTTTCCCTGGAAGACATCTGCTTTCATGATATTAAGAAGCGTTCTGCTGAGAATCAAATCCTGTTTATGAGCTTCGTGCTCATTTCTCCCACTCCGACTTAACCTTTCTGCTTTCAAAAGACAAAGATGCATTTTTGATTTCTTGGGATGTTATTATCATCTTCAGCCTTGCAGTGAAGGCTATCCTTTTACAGAACTTCTGATTGAAATGTTTGCTGGAATTGGAAGGAAACCAAAAAACTGGGAGATCCGACAAGAGAGAACCCCCAGCCCCCCTCCCACCTCAGTCCTCCAGGAGATGAGCGGGAGGGTGGAAAGGCCAAGCAACCTACATGACTCCCCTCCTCTCCTTCGTTCCTTCCTCCCTCCACACCTCGTGCCGGTAGCTTCCTTACCAACACGGCCTTGCTTGTGCTGTCCTCATGGAGCTCACAGACAACGGCTGCTGCCATCAAAATGCAACTGCTAAGAACCACAGGGGGAGCCCCTCAGCCACCTTCAGGACCAGCTTTATGGGCGGACGACTTCTGTAGTCTCACAGGGCCCCACGTGCTGCCGGGCTCCAGCTTGGTTCCACCATCTGTTGTCACCATCCTGAAATTCCTAATTTTTAAAAAGGGGGCCCGGCATTCATATTGCTCTGAACCCCGCAAGTCCCACAGCTGGTCTTGGCCAGCTTGTCGTCCAGGGCCCTTCTCCCTCTCAGGCTCAGCCTGGCGTCTCCAAGGTGTCTTCGGCTGAAGCAGGTTCTGACGCCCCAGCGCGCTTCCCTCTCCTCTCGAGGGCCACCGCGGCGTCTTTGTTCCTTGGGCTTGCACCCCTAGCCTGGCTGCAGGATGCTGCTGAGTGCATCGTCCCTCTGCTTCTCAGAGGACACCAATAATACAATTTTTCATTTGATAGTCCAGATAATCACTGAAAAGAAACAATAAACATGGAGATGTCATCAAGTTACTAAGAAAGCAAATGGCGGATCACTTACAGGCCAGCCCACCTGTTTCATTACTATGCGGGAAGCAAAATAAGCCACCCCAGCAGGCCTGGGCACTGAAACTCCTCGGGTGACTGGCCTTTCTGCAGCCCACCAGACTCGATGGCATCTCCTAACCCCCAAGGAAGAGAACCCTTGAAGCATTTTCCCAGAGGGCAAGATTCCATGGAGACTCAGAGCAGGCAAGTTAGAGGCTGGGCCCTCTGCTCTGGGAGACCTGGCTGTCCCTACAAAACATCCTATTATTAGACCCATTTTGGAGAGAAATCTGGTGCTTGAAGGGATGATCTCTGCAAAGGTCACACAGCTAATAAATGGAGAGCCCAAATTCAATCAATCGACTCTCAGACCTCCACTCCTGCCCCTGTGCTGCACCGCCGGCCGCGACTCGCGGCTCCTAGGACAGCTCTTTCATGCCACGACTCCCCCTAACCGATCTTTAGCTGCTGCGTAAGTTAGTGGGTGCAATCGAAAGAAGGGGCTCTGCCCACCCCCCCTCCAGCCGTACTCACTGGTGGCTTCCAGTCCCAAAGTAAATGTGCATTTGGGGGGAGAGGTGGAGGCAGAGCCTCTTTAATGCCTGGAGAGACCACCTGGGGAGGGTTCGAGCGACAGATCTGCACCGTGGGATGGGGACAGGTAAAGGTATGCCCCTTCAACTATCCAGGGGGAGGTCTTTACAGGAAATGGGGGCTTTAGAGAAGAGGACAGGGGTGTGAGGTCACAGCACAGGAGAAGCTGAACAAAAGGACTGAGGTCAGTGCGGCAACGATTACCAGAGAGATGAGAGGAAGACAATTTTCAGCAGCGGCTGTGAGCAGAAAACCACGCAGGCAGACAGACAGACTGCTAGACGTAATTCTTAGGAAGCCTCCGTGTAGATGCTGCAGGAAGTGCTTACTACCCTGCTCAAGAAACTTACGATTGAAAACAAACAAAGACATTATTCTTCAAGCCTTCTGAAGTTAGACTGCTGTTTCCTCGATGCAATATCAGCATGCTACAATGGGGGGCCTCCTGAGACTGGGATTTATTTAAGTTGCAAAGAGAACAAATCAGCACTTTACCACCATCTCTACTTCTGTGGAGATGACTAGAAGCCTCGGCAGGATGATTCATCTACCCTCGCGTGCTACCACTAACGAGACCAGAAATTAGACGTTAGAGTTTTCAAAAAGAATTTCAGGAGGAGAGGGAATTTCTAGCAAAACATAATTAGCTACCTGGAGAGCGGAAAATAAACCGCACGTACAATGACTAGATATGTTACTTCCAGAGTGTTAAAAAATAAGATTTGATTATAGGCACTCGGCGGGGAAGTGGGTTTCCCCAATAGGAACCTGGATTCCAGGTGAAACTTTCAGAGCTTGGAGGACTCTGGGAGCATATATTCAGAGATAATGAGTCATCACCGGGTGGCCCATCAGGACCATGTTTCACCTTAGCGAAGTCTCCAGTTGAGTCCATTAAATTATATTTGCTCTGGGGAGATTGACTTCCCCATCTACAAAGCAGGTAATGAAACAGCGATCCTCACATCATATCAGGAGGTAAAATGAAGGAGGCTATTTTCACCTTGGCAAGGAATAATTCAGCTAGTAAATGGCCCGGGTGGGGGGGATGCTAAAAATGTCAGAAGTAAAAATCTTGATGTCGAGTTAATTCCCAAGCTGCTGAAAAGATGATTAACTTTGTTAACAAAGATGGGTTTTCTAGACTCTTTAAAGGACGCCCTTCCTTAAAATAAGACTGACTCCAGGAGCACGAATCAAAGGGAACGGTTGTTCCTCGGACTGTAATGTGAGTCGCTCCAACGAAACCCAGTCCTCCAGTGGCCAGGACCCCCAAAGCGTTTGCCCTCACTAAGAACACCAGTGCGCTCTTCTTTTCCTTTTGTATTTTTCATTTTTTAATTGTATGCAAATTTTACTTCGATTAAAAGAATCATTAACTATTTTGAAGTCTACAATTCAGTGGCACTTAGACATTCACATTGTTGTGCAATCATCACCTATATCTAGTTCCACGACACTTTCAACACTGTAAAAGCAAATCCTATATCCACTAAGTAATCACTTCCTTTTCTCCCTCCTCCACGCCCCTAGCAAACACTGGTCTTTCTGTCTCCATGGATTTACCTATTCTCAATGTTTCATATAAACAGAATCATACAATATGTGATTTTCTGTCTCTGGTCTCTATTTAGTATAACATTTTTGAAGTGTAGCCCATGCTTTGTTCTTTTTCATGGCTGAATAATATTCCATTGTGCGAATGTACTACACAATGTTTATTATCAGTTGATAGACATTTGCACTGTTTCTACCTTTTGGCTGTTATAAACATTGCTGCTATGAACTACTGGGCCCTTACTATTAATAAAAATATGTTATTCCTGTCAAGTACTTTATAATCTTGAACTTGCATATAAATACCTCATTTGACCCTCTGATAACATTTTCCCAGCTCATCTCTCAGACATAGAAGATAAAAGTTTCAAAGGTATAATTCCAAGTCACCCATTTACTAAATGGTAGGACCCAGGTCCTTTGACTCTTGGTAGAGAGCGCAATGCCCCACATATGAAAATGACTAACCCTTGTTAACTCCACCTTATTTTCACCTAGGACTGATTTTCCTCGGACAGGTGAGGCCATGCAAATTTATTTCTCGCTCCAGACTCCATTTAAAACTGTGGCTAGAGCCCTGGCCAGTTTGGCTCAGCGGTTAGAGCGTTGGCCTGAGGTCCAGAGAGACCCAGGTTCGGTTCCCGCTAAGGGCACGTGCTTCTGTTGCAGTTTGTCCCCGGCCCTGGTTGGGTCGTGTGGGTGGCGACCACTCAATGTGTCCCTTTCACATCGATGTTTCTCTCTCTCTCTCTTCCACTCTATCTGAACAAAATATCAAAAAATGTCCTCGGGTGAGGATAAAAAAAAAATAATAAAATAAATAATAAAACTGTGGCTAGACTGTAAGCTCCTAGAGAGCAGAGATTGTTTCCTTCATCTTTACAACCTAGCATGTAATACACTGTCTATCTAGCACGGAGCTGGCCCCACAGGAAAAGGGGAGGAGGGGAGAGAGGCGGGGAGAGGGGGGAGAGGCAGGGAAGTGGGAGAGAGGTGGGGAGGGGGAGAGAGGCAGGGAGGGGGGGAGAGAGGCGGGGAAGGGGGAGAGGCGGGGAGGGGGGAGAGGTGGGGAGGGGGGAGAGGCGGGGAGGGGGGAGAGGTGGGGAGGGGGGGGAGAGAGGCGGGGAGAGGGGAGAGAGGCGGGGAAGGGAGGAGAATGGAACAGAGGAAACAAGGACACATCCTAGGCAGACACACTGTCAAGGTTAGGAAAAAATGTATTTGTTCCTGTGACGTCATGTACTGTGTCCCCTTATACACAGTGGCAACACAAGTCAGGGGAACCTTGGGGAAAGTCTAGACTGCTGGTAAAAAAACCACTGGTGAAAAGTGCTACGGTCAGATCCCCAACCAGCAAAGACGCTGCCATCACATTAGGCCTTTTTTTCCTCCCCATTATAAACCATTTCACTATCTAAAAACAGAAAGCAATATGAAAACGAAAAACAACTGCTACTTCCTAAAGGGCATTAGTTCTGTCATCCTTCAGCCCAGGTTATAACACCCAGCTCATTCTCTGTCCACAGGAAACTGTGGCCCTGAGTACATTGTTCTTCCGTCTAGGGACGCCCTGGATTCACTTACAATCTTACACAAAAACAAGTACAAATTCTAGGACACACGACAGGGCACTAGAAGATGGATTCCAACCCTGGATCCACCCTACAGCCTGTCCAATTCAGATCCCAATCTTTTCCACCCTGGATCCACCCAGCAGCCTGTCCAATTCAGATCCCAATCTTTTCCACCCTGGATCCACCCAGCAGCCTGTCCAATTCAGATCCCAATCTTTTCCACCCTGGATCCACCCTACAGCCTGTCCAATTCAGATCCCAATCTTTTCCACCCTGGATCCACCCAGCAGCCTGTCCAATTCAGATCCCAATCTTTTCCATTATCTTACAACTGAAAAATGGTTTTCCTACAGTGCGCTGGGTTAAGTGGGAAGCTACTCACAGCTGGAGGCAGCGGCCCAGGGCCTGTGAGCTGAGAGGGATGGGAAACACACACACAGAAGCAAACACAAACCCAAGCAACAAAATCAGCAACTGATGTGAAGGTTACTACCCCGTGGTCATAACTTACTTAAAGTGTTCTTCCCTGTTTCCTATTGGAAACCTGACATTAATATTAATAATATAATCCTCACAATGACTACTTGAAATTGGTAGCATTCTCATTTTTTGGGTAAGAAGACCAAGGCTAAATGTAATTAAGTGATTTATCCAGGTAGTAGGAAGCAAATCCCCTGCTCTAAACCAGGCCTTCTGATCAATTCAATTGCATGACACAGTTTGTTCCCAAACATGAGGTATGCATCAAAATCAGAGAACCTTGTTAATAGATCCCGCCCTGGCCGGTTTGGTTCAGCAGTTAGAAGGTCGGCCTGTGGACCAGAGAGTCTCGGGTTCCATTTTGATCAAGGGCATGTACCTCGGTTGCTGTTCGTCCCCGGCCCTGGTTGGGTTGCATGGGAGGCAACCAGTCGACGTGTCTCTCTCATCGATGCTTCACTCTCTTGTTCCTTCCCACTCTATCTGAAGATAAATAGGAAAATATCCTCAGGTGAAAATTAAAATAAAAAATACAGATCTCTAAGGGTGGAATCGTGGGGTCTGTTTCTGAGAAGCCCGGAGCAGCCAGCCGTGGGGCCCGGCTGTAGGACGGCCGCTGGGTTGACATCCACCCCAGCCGTCCAGAGCTGACGCTGACTGAGGCTTGCTTCCCAGTGGCCGGTGATCACCTGGCCGGGGCCTGGCCAAACTTTACCAGGCTCCTCTCCTCCCCACAGGCCGTGGGCTGGGGCCCCCAGGCCTGAGCAAGCACTAACGTGCAGGGACATCATTTTTGTTTTTTAAACTCATCTTTATTGTTGAATGTATTACAGATGTTTCTCCCTTTTTTCCCCATTGACCACCTCCTCCCCATTCCCGCCCCCTCCTGCCTTCCCCACACTATTGTCGGTGTCCATTGGTTGTGCGTATATGCACAGAAGTTCTTTGGTTTATCTCATCCCGCCCTCCCTCCCCCTTTTCCTTTGAGGTTCATCAGTCTAACAACCAATTTCTACTTCTTAATCCCTTCATCTTTTTCACCTACCCTCCCAGCCCCCTTCCATCTGGCAAGCAACAAAAAGTTCTCTGTATCTATGAGTCTGTTTCTGTTCTGCTTGCTCATTTTGAAAACTAGAACTTTTTTTTTTTGGGGGGGGGGGACGTGCCCTTAGCGGGAACCGAACCAGGGACTCTCTGGTCAGCAGGCCGACGCTCCAACCGCTGAGCCAAACCAGCCAGGGCACAGGGACATCTTCCCTACCAGCTCTTGTCATGGGTGGGCCCTCCGGAGAGAGGAACAGTCCCAGCCAACCACCCACTCGCCCGATCTCCCCTCGCGGGTTCTGCTGGCCCTGCTTCCCCTCCCTGTGAAAGAAAAGCCTTTGCCTGTTTGGTTTCGAGACGCTTGTCAACCTGAGTGTTCTCCCTACTGCGGTCGTCGTTTTGAACAAAGTTTCTCCTCACCAAAGCCCAGATGTGTTTTTATTTCACAACATCTTTGGCCACTGACTGAGCCTCAGGCTCGCAGAGGCAAGAATCTGGCTATGGCGTTTTGGGCTCCACTGCGCACGCAGCAAACTGGCTGGGGGTCCGACCCCCTCAGAGCCAGGAGGTGCTCACTGTGGACCTTTCTCATCTTAGCCTCAAGACTCAGTTCTTGGCTTTTAAGCATCAGGCCTATGGGGACCCTAAGACCGGACGGCTTTCTGGGTCTCCGGTTGTTTCTCAAAACTCACAGAAGGTAAGAGTGTCTGCCATGAAATATTTTTCTCCGTAGAGGCACCCAGCATGATTGCGTCCTCCAGAAACATTTACAGTTGTCAAGGCCCCTCTTGTCAACGTGATATTGAAAACTCACCGTTGCCCTCCAAGGAGCTACCTCCTTGGCTTCTAATAAGTGCAAGGTGGAGATGCACATGTTTCATAAACCATGACTAAGCAGAATCTAAACAGCCATTTCCCCAACCCTCCACCTCCCAGCTGAACACCTGGCCAGAGTCCTGCAAAGCTAAGGCCAGGAAATCACCCAGGCTCTTAAGGCACAGATTTTATGGGAAGAAGAAAGTGCCAAAGGATGAAATTAAAAGAACTTTTTTCTAAATGCAAAAATCCCTTCCCAAAAGAATTAGAAAGCATTAGGCTGTTTCTCGTCTAATGCTTAAAATGATTTCATTTGATGGCTTGTTCTATTAATATTTATACAATTATGTCCTATGACACAATTCTGTGTTGCTGCCAACTCCGCCTTTCAAGCAACAGAATGGACGTATTCTTATTTCTTCTTTCAAGCATCAGAGTAAACAGATTTATTTATTCTTTTCTTAAAAACAATGACTCGCAGGAAATGCTGAGTCTGCAAGGCTCCCAGCAGGGTTCCTGAAGCAAGTCTGGTACAACACTCTGTCTGAGTGGGTACCATTTTGTCTGTTCTACTCCCCTCGGAGACCCAGAAAAATGAAAGACGTGACCAGTAGGTTAATAAGCAGCAGCACAGTGTGCATCAGGAGGAAAACCTAGTGTGCAAAGACCTGGGTTTAAAATCTCAGCTCACCCCCTAAGGTGAGTGTGGTCTTAGGCAAGTCACTTAACCAGTTCAAGTCTCAGCTCCTCGAGCTATGAAAACAGGCACAAATAACATACAGCCCAGCCTACCTCATTTGGTTGAGAGAATGAGGCAATTTGAAAGTGCTTTAAAACAGTCAAGTGTTTTTAGAAAAGCAAAGCAATAAGCAAATATAAAGTACCATCATTAGAAGCTTCTCGCCATCCCGGTGTGGTTGCTAAGCACCTTCCTTCTTTCACTTTTCCAGGAAAAGCAAGGCAGTTTCTACCTTTGTGATGTATCCCCAACTCTTCATGGACCCTTTTGTCAAAAAAGATGAATGTTAACAAATATTAAACTGCATAATGTATGCAAATCTTCCCAACACAGTTCTCAGATAATATACCATGAACGTAAGTAACAGCACCCCAGTTGCCTAAGGCTTTGGGGCGCGGAGCGATCAATTTATGTATACAACCAGTTCTGAGTTATGTAGCAAAGGCACAGATTTTTTTGTCTTTCTAACGGACCAGGAACTTGCACTGTTTTTCTAAACAAATCTTACCGTAATGCCTCCAATATATTTTGTTTCTCATGTTGAACCCACAATGGAGAATCATTATTCCACCATTTTCTAGAGAAGGAAACGGGGACACAGAACACGTCAATCACAAAAAGCTTTTGAGTGTGTTGTTTCTTTAGTCCTGTGCCTCAGAAAGAAATGGAAAGCCAGGTCTGTGCCGTGCGTGAACTGACCTTGCGGGGTCTGTGCGGGGTCTCCATGGCCTGCAAGTGGAAGGGAGGTCTTATGGAGAGCTGGAGTCTGACATTGGGATTCCCCAAAACTCTGTCACCACGTAAATCCCACACAGAGCCGAGATCCAGAGTCCCCGGGCCCTTTGTCCCCCAGTCACACTCATGTCCACTGGGCTCAGAATGGGAGCTTGGAACCAGCAGCAGACACAGCACAGCCTGGACAGAAGGGCACGTCCTCGGGCCCCACCTCAGACCCACAAGATCGGAAGCTCGGGGCGTGGGCCCACCGCTAGGAGGGGCCCAGCGCTGAAACAAGCCCTCCGGGTGATGTGCAGAAATTTGAGCACTTCTGCTTACTTCACAGTATAGTAGAAAAAGCTTTGATCTTGTCTGGCTTTCTGATGTTCCTGGTGCCTGGAGCGGCCCTGGGTTCTGTGCAAACTCCCTTCATTTGCCACTTTTTATCATTGTTATAAGAAAAACTTAAAGTCGTGTGTTTTGTAAAAAACAGTAATAATAAAGCAAGCTCTACAGGACAAATAGAAGACATCTGTGATCCCACAACACAGAAATAACCCCTTAAGACCACTGCATACTACAACTCAGGGCTGTTTACACAGAATACAGAGTCACGTGACACTGTGGTCTTGCCCACGACCCATGTTTTGTGAATAACTTCCCCAAAATATCCCCCAAATAGAATCGATGGTACATACCATTTAGAACCTGCTTATTTCCACTGAAAAATATAATCAGGAAAACTTTATGTCTACTATTTCTAATCAACCATGTTATTTTTAATGCCAGCACTGTGGTTATTTTAGTGGATTTACCATAATTTTAGAAATCCTATATTGTTTGAGAATGCGTTTATTTAGTGTCTGGGACCCGTATAAATGTTATAATGAAGAACATACAGCTGCTTCTTTGTGCACACCTGCGGCTATTCCTTCCGGCACAGGCTAAGCAGAGACGTTCATCAGAAGGGTTGCTCTTCGTGGTGTGTAGCAAGCACTAATCTCTAGATTTTGGAATCTCCTGAGTTTCCTATTATGCTCGTTTAACATGTTAGACTTTATCTTTATTAGTCACACAAGCATCTAGCTCAACGGAGAGTCAGTAAGAAAGCAGGTGGATTTCTCCACGCGATGCCGTGTTAAAGAGAACTGAGGTCCGAAGGCAGTTCTGTCTTTAATTTCTCGAGGACCTGCCATACTGCTGTCCATAGCAGCTGCACCATTTTATATTCTCGCCAACGGTACTCAGCTTCTCCACCCCCTGGCCCATTTGTTAGCGAGCAATCCCATTTCTGGCTATAGAGCCAGACGTCTGAAAGCAGGGTCTCAGGCCATCCCCACACCCATGTTCATACCAGCACTATTCACAGCCAAGAGGTGGAAGCACCAATGTCCATTTCGAGCTGAATGGACCAAAAAATGTGGTCCATGCATAGAATAAACTATTCGGCTTTTAAAAAGAAAGATAAAACCCTGTCACACGGATGAAGCCTAAGGACACTATGCTAAGTGAAATAAGCCACTCACAAAGGGACAAATACTGTATGATTCCATTTATATGGTGGTTTCCAGAGGGGGGGGGGGGGTTGTTTAGAGAGTATAGAGTTTCCGTTTTGCAAAATGAAAAAGTTCTGGAGATCTGTTTCAGAACCATGTGAACATGTATTTAATACAACTGAACTATACACTTAAAAAGGGTTAAGATGGTAAATTGCATGTTCAGTGTTTTACCACAGTAAGAAAAATAAAGCAAAAAGTGCTGCCAGTTTCATGCCCAAATATCACCTACTGAATTCTGCATCCTCACAGATAAAACCTGTGTCTAAAATAGTCAAGCCCTTAGAAGCAGAGTAGAACAGTGGTTGCCCGGCGCTGGGGAAGGTGATGAGAAACTGGTGTTCAGTGAGTGTAAAATTCCAGTTATGCCAGATGAATAATTTCTAGAGATCTGCTGTACAACATAATGCCCATAGTCAACAATACTACCTGGTACACTTAAAATTTTGCTAAGTGGGTAGATCCCAAGTGTTCTTACGGCAATAAAAAGTGAAATACAATGATAATAAATAGAGATGCTCAACAAGAGAAAGAGAGAGGGGGAACTGAGATACTAAGACCAAAAGGAGGTTTCTTCCCAGACAGAGCGTGAGGATTCAGCCTTCGCAGGGATGACCCACATGCTTCCGGGAATCAGGATCCCCCGCCTCCACAGTTCTGCAGAAAGTTCGTTAGCCAAGTTGAGTCCTGTCAGCTGGAGCACAAAGGAGACTTACCCCCCAACATTTCTGACGCTCTGGTCACTGAAGTTCAGCAACTTTCCAGCGTCTACATTGCTTCAGTGGCCCTTTTTCCTTGTTCTCCTTCCATTTGGGACTAAAGGGACCTTTCATGACTCTGCATCCCGGAGAGGCGATGCCAGTCTGGAACGGATGGTGCTCCTGTGCACTTAGCTTTGGCAGAGATGTACTCCAGCTTCTGAGGAGCACGGTTCCTACTGCAAGGCCGACAGGCACTTCACAACCCTGGGGTGCTGTGACTCCCAGCTCCGGGCCTGCGCTAGGCAGGGACAGTCTGCACTTCGCTGCAGCATGGCCAGGCTCCTGGGTGGAGCAGTGTGGTCACTTGGCTGTACTCTGCAGAGCCAGCTCCAGTGCACCATCTGTGGGGAGGAAATGAATCACAATGAAACGGAAGGTGTTCACCTCCCTGGTTGTCACACATCTATGGGCAGGCTGGTCCCTGGGTCCCCACCTAGCATGTCCAGCTGGGGCCTTTATTCGGCCTGCATGGGCTGGAGGGAGTTCAAGTTTCTCATTCTTCCAGAATATCACTTGATCTGTATTCCCATTTTCTCCAGTTATGGAAAATGCTAGAATTAGGGGGAAACAACACAATCTAGGGGAGAAAGTGGTTGAGCACCACGTGGAGGTGGAAATCACCAAGGCCTTGGTTCCTCCTTCTCCACTTCAGTGTCCTCACCTGTACACAGGTGAGAATGGTAGCTGTCCTCATCCCTCTCGTGTGTGGGCTATTGGGCTGGGCCAGCAATTCCTGTCATTTATGAACTTCCCCTCTGCTCCACGACTACCTTTCGTCCTCAGGGTGAGCCCCAAAGTAGCAGGGAGTTGATTGTCAGAATTTAGAAACATATGTAGGTCTTTTGCCCATTTAAAATGGTCTCTTCCCACCACCTGCTCCTTCTCCACTGGTGTGAATGCTATTTACCCTGTCACCCTTCCAGGACATCCCTCCAGGCCATCCCTCCAGGTCATCCTTCCAGGTCATCCCTCCAGGCCATCCCTCCAGGACATCCCTCCAGGACATCCCTCCAGGACATCCCTCCAGGCCATCCCTCATCCTAACCGTCATCCCTCCAGGCCATCCCTCCAGACCATCCCTCCAGGCCATCCCTCCAGGCCATCCCTCCAGGTCATCCTTCCAGGCCATCCTTCCAGGACATCCCTCCAGACCATCCCTCCAGGCCATCCCTCCAGGCCATCCCTCCAGGCCATCCCTCCAGGTCATCCTTCCAGGCCATCCTTCCAGGACATCCCTCTAGGCCATCCCTCCAGGTCACCCTTCCAGGTCATTCCAAGCCCCCCTCACCCTACCATGAGTTCTGACCACCCAGTCCACAGTGGGGTCTCCCTTCCTTCCTCTCCTATAGCACGTCTTGTCCCTCCTGCTACTTTGGGGGGACATTTACTTGCGTTATCATCTCTACCACTAACTCATAAACTCCTTAAAGTCAGAGATTATGAAGTAGATTCTCTTGTGCATTCCCTACAATGCCTCCCATTATGGAATTTATCTTGGAAAAATTATCACAGTTAGATATGATTGAGTAGTGGCAACCAATACGTCAACAGTAATAACCATTCTAAAATTTATTCCTTCTCAATTGAGCCTGAAAGAGCAGTAATAGTCTGTCTTTCCCTCACTTATCACTGTCACCTGCTTCCTGATTCTCTATGTCCCAGGATGTTGTCCCCTGGAAAAGGCTGTTCTCTTCTCTAGTCCTCCGAAGACTCTGGAGATCACTGGACTGGGTGAGGGCAGGTAGGGTTGTTGCTAAAATATAACATAGGGTAGTACTTGTTTGGAAAACTTCTGAACTGCCTCTCAAAAAAATCACAACATTCTCAAAAATTCTTAAAATCAACCAGACACTGTGTTCTAGGGGGAATTGTGAACTGAAATGAGTCAAGATGGTGGAATTCTATAAGAACAGGGAACCACTGACCGGGAAGAAGGCCCCTTAGTGACAGAGAGAACAGTGACGTAAACAGTGCCTGGGCTCAGTGGCAGACAGCAGGTGGGGGATGTCCAGATGGGGTGGGCTTTACTGACTGTCCCAGGTGCTCAGTCTGTCTCCTCTCTGCAGCTTGATATTTGATTAAAAATAGACAAAGCTTTTAAGAGGAGACTCGGTGAATGAAGGAAGAGAATAGAAAAGGAGAAAAAGCCCTGGCTGGTTTGGCTCAGCGGTTAGAGCATCGGCCTGCAGTCCGGAGAGACCCAGGTTCGGTTCCCGCTAGGGGCGCGTACCTCGGTTGCAGTTTGTCCCCGGCCCTGGTTGGTTGTGCGGGTGGCAGCCACTCGATGTGGCCCTTTCACATCGATGTTTCTCTCTCTCTGTTCCTCTCTCTCCCTCCCACTCTACCTGAACAAAAAATGGAAAAATGTCCTCACGTGAGGATGATAAAAAAAAAAAAGAAAAGGAGAAAAATTCTCTCTTTTGAGCCAACATTAGGCTTTATCCCTGTTTTAGCCCTGATCACATCTATTCCAGAATAATAATCAATCAACAACCAAAATAGTAATTTACTGCACAGAATGCCTCGTATCTACCAATGCTTTCATCTGCATTGCCTAATTTGTTTCTCAGAACAATGCTGAGAAGTGGACATAGTTTCCACTTGGCTGGTGAAGAAATCAAGTCTCATGGAGATCAAGTGAGGACCTCAATGTGTCATGGGTACTGAATAACAAAATCAGGTCTCAAAATTTGGGTCTCTATCAACTTACTCAGCAAATAATTATGAAGGATCTACTCTAGGTCAGACTTGTGCCAGGTGCCAGGGATAAAATGATGGGCAAAATCCACACTGACTGTCCTTATGGACATTGGAGCTAATTAAGGAGACAAGTGCTAACAAATAAATGTACCATTACAGCCTTGATTAGGAATGGAAGTGATAACAAGAACTGACCTAGTCAGGGAAGACTGAGCTGAAGGGAGAGTTCAGAGGGAGAGACAGGGTGAGAGTATTCCAGACAGAAGGAACTCGCACAAGCAAGAGCCAGCACATGATTCTAGAAACTCTAAGAAAGCCAGCATGGCAGTGGGCAGAGAGTGAGAGGGAGGAAGGTGCGGATAGAGTTTGGGGAGGTAGGTAGGAGCTAGATCATGCAAGGTCCTACAGGGTCTGGTCTGCAGTGCCGTGGGCTTTTGCTAAGTCCATTGATTTTCTGCTAAGAACAAGTGATGCTGCTAAAATCTTTGAAGCAGGGGGATGATTCTGAGGAGTATCCACGGTTGAAAAACATTTTCATGGACAATGGCATCATGGTCCACCCCACGAACATTTCAAATCCAACTGAATATCTACAGGGGGGGACCATAGCCTGCCATTTGCCACAGCTGTACCAGCAGAACACTTTGCACCTGATACCGGCCATGGTCCCTTTCTTTTTCCATCCAATCAAACATCTCTATAGAGCCTACCCCATAAGTCTCTGTGCTGGGCACCACACAAACAAGGATGTCTCAGACTCAGACTCTGCTCTGAGACAGAAGCCATGTGGACAAAAAGCTGTAGAACATGGTGGAAAGTAATGCCTTGCTCTCTATAAAGGGAAAAGAAATAGTCACAGAATGACTGGCTTTCCTCAAGGTTCTGGTCATTTGGGTTCCACTGTTTTCTGACACTTATTATAGCACTTAAGTCAGAGGCCATGCTGAGTCATTCTGTTTCATGCAATCTCTCCTTTTACTTTTAGGACATGTGCAAGCTTTATTCCTGTGTTTCTGCAATTCAAAATTTGACTCTGAGTCAGTTGCTTTCCAGGGATTTTGCTGACAATATATAGGGTTTCAATCAGCCTATTTGAATCTTCTTCAGCTCAGGAAAGTTTTCTTTGAGTTTAAATATATTGTTAGTTTTTGCTTCTATTTGGAATGTTTTGATACATCCTCAGGAACATATAAAATGATTACGTTGGTTCTCTAGTCTCCACTATATAAATAAATAGATGTGTGTGTATATGCATATATCTATTCATATACACATACATGTACACACACATATACACACATGTGCTATATACATATATATGATCTTTTATGCATATGTGTAGAATATATCATCTCATCTTTCATCTTTAGTATCTATCTTTTCCTCTGAATTCTGAGAGAGCTATCTGTTGCCTTCTACGTCATTGATTTGATGTTCAGTAATATCCCTTCTTCTCATTACTGCCTCTGATGAGAATTCAAGTTCTACTTCATTTTTAATTTTATTTATTTTAACTTTTTATTTTTTAATTATATCTATTTTTAATTTGTATTGAATCTCTTGGGGTGACTCTGGTTAATAAAATTATATGTTTCAGGTATACAATTCTATAATACACATTTGCATATTGTGTGTTCACCTTCCAAAGTCAAGTCTTTCCATCACCCTTTATCGCCCCCCCCCCCCCCCCCCACTGTACCCTCTTCTACCTCCCTATCCCTCTTTCCCTCTGGTGATCACCAGACTCTTATCTATGTCTGTGAGTTTGTGGGGGTTTTTGCTTAATCCTTTCACCTTTTTCACCCAACCCCCAAGCCCCTTCCCCTCTAAGAGCTGTCAGTTTTCTGTCTATGAATCTGTTTCTATTGTGTTTGTTTGTTTTGTTCATTAGATTCTACATATAAGTGAAATCATATGGTATTTGTCTTTCTCTGACTGGCTTATTTCACTTAGCATAATACTCTCCAAGTCCATCCCTGCTATTGCAAAAAGGAAGATTTCCTTCCCTTTCACTGCTGAGAAGCGTTCCATTGTGTAAAGACCACAGCTTTTTTATCCACTCATCTACTGATGCTTCCAAATCATGGCTATTGTAAATAACTCTGTAATAAATAGAAGGGTGCATATATTCTTTCAAATTAGTGTTTTAGGTTTCTTTGGATATATTCCCAGAAGTAGAATCACTGGGTCATATGGCAGTTCTATATTTTATTTTTGAGGTAACTACATACTGCTTTCCACAGTGACTGCACCAATCTACATTCCCACCAACAGTGCACATGGGTTCCCTTCTCTCCACACCCTGCCAACACTTGTTTGTTGATTTATTGATGATAGCCACTCTGACAGGTGTGAGGTAATATCTCATTGTGGTTTTAATTTGCATTTCTCTGATGATTTGTGACACTAAGCATCTTTTCATAGGTCTATTGGCCATCTGTATCTCTTGTTTGGAGAAGTGTCTATTCAGGTTCTTTGCCCATTTCTTAATTAGATTGGTGTTTTGGGTGTTGTTTTATACGTTCTTTATAAATTTTGGATATTAATCTTTTATCAGATGTATCACTGGCAAATATGTTCTCTCATTTCGTGGGTTGTCTTTTCAATTTGTTGATGTTTTACTTTACTGTGCAAAAAATTTTAGTTTGATGTAGTCCCATTTGTTTAACTTTTTCTTTTGTTTCCCTTACTCAAGGAGACATATCAGAAAAAGTGCTGCTGTAAGAAATATCCGATTTTACTGCCTACGTTTTCTTCTAGGATTTTTATGATTTTGAGTCTAACATTTAAGTATTTCATCCATTTTGAGTTTGTTCTATGTATGGTATAAGAAGGTGGTCTAGTTTCTTTCTTTCTTTCTTTGTTTTTTTGTTTTTTTGCATGTATCTGTCCAATTTTCCCTACATCATTTATTCACCAGACTATCTTAACCCCATTGTATGTTCTTGCCTTCTTTCTCAAATATTAATTGACCATCAAGTGACATGGGTTTATTTCTGGACTCTCTATTTGTTCCATTGAGCTATATAACTGTTTTTATGTCAGTACCATACTGTTTTGATCACTATGGCCTTGCAGTATAGTTTGATATCGAGTAGCATGATTCCTCCAACTTTGTTCTTTCTGAATATTGCTATGGCTATTTAGTGTCTTTTGTGGTTCCATATAAATACTTGGAATATTTGTTCTAGTTCTATGAAATATGCCATTGGTATCTTGATAGGAATTGCACTGAATCTATAGATTGCTTTGAGTAGTATGGATATTTTAATGATGTTAATTTGTCCTAACCAAGAACACGGTATATGCTTCCACTTACTTGTATCTTCTTCAATTTCTTTCTTCGGTATCTTATTATTTTCTGAGTATAGGCCTTTTACATCCTTGATTAAATTTATTCTAAGATATTTTTTGATACAATTATAAATGGCATTGTTTTCTTAGTTTCCCTTTCTGATAGTTCCTTATTGATGTATAAAAATACAACTGATTTCTGGATATTTATTTTGTATCCTGCTACTTTACAGAATTTATTTATCAGTTCTAATAGTTTTTTTGTACATCTTTAAAGTTCTCCATATACAGTATCATGTCATCTGTAAATAATAACAGTTTTACTTCTTCCTTTCCAATATGGATGCCTTTTATTTCTTGTTCTTGTCTGATTGCTGGGGCTACAACTTCCAGTACTATATTGAATAAAAATGGTGAAAGAAAACATCCCCTCTCTTATCCCTGATCTCAAGGGAAATGCTGGTAGTTTTTGCCCATTTAGTATGATGTTGGCTGTGGCTTTGTCATGTATGGCCTTTATTATGCTGAGGTATGTTCCTTTAACTCCCACTTTCCTGAGAGTTTTTATCATAAATAAGTTCTGGATTTTATCAAATGCTTTTTCTGCATTTTTGATATGATCATGTAATTTTTATCCTTCATTTTGTTTATGTGGTGTATCACATTTATTGATTTGCAGATATTATACCAACCTTGCATCCCTGGAATAAATCCCACTTGATCATAGTAAATGATCTTTTAATATATTGCTGGATCCAGTTTGCTAATATTTGTTGAGGATTTTCGCATTTATGTTCATCAGGGATATTGGCCTACAATTTTTTTCTTTGTAGTATCTTTATCTGGTTTTGAAATTAGGATAATGCTGACCTTGTAAAATTAGCTTGGGAATCTTCCCTCTTCTTGAATATTTTGAAATAGTTTGAGAAGGATAGATGTTAGTTCTTCTTTGAATGTTTGGTAAAATTAATCTGTGAAGCCTTCTAGTCCAGGAATTTCATTTGTTGGGAGTTTTTTAAATTACTGCTTCATTTTCATTAGTTGTAATCTGTCTATTCAGATTTTCTGATTCTTCCTCATTCAGTTTTGGAAGATTGTATCATTCTAGAAATTTATCCATTTCATCCAGATTGTCCAATTTGTTGGCATATAGTTATTTGTAATATTTTCTTACAATTCTTTGTATTTCTGTGGAGTCAGTTGTTACTTCTCTTTCATTTCTTATTTGTGTCCTCTCTCTTTTGTTCCTGGTTAAATGTTTGTCAATCTTATTTATCTTTACAAAAAACCAGCTCTTTGTTTCATTGCTCTTTTGTAATTTTTAGACTCTATTTTGTTTATTTCTGTTCTTATCTTTATTATTTCCTTCCTTCTATTCCCTTTGGGCTTTGTTTTTTGTTGTTTTTTCTAATCCCTTCTGTGTAAAGTTAGATTGTTTCTTTGAGATTTTTCTTGTTTCTTGTGGTAGGTCTGTAATGCTATGAATTTCCCTCTTAGGACTGCTTTCACTGTGCCCCATAGATTTTTGGGTTTTTGTGTTCTCCTTTTCATTTGTTTCAAGGTATCTTTTGATTTCTTCCTTGGTTTAAATGTTAACCCATTCATTGTTTAGTAACATGTTATTTAGCCTCCACGTCTTTGCATGTTTTTCAATGTTTTCTTGTGATTGATTTCTAGTTTCATGCCATTATAGTCAAAGAAGATACTTGGTATGATTTCAATCTCCTTAAATTTATCGAGACTCATTTTATGGCCTAATGTGTGGTCTATCCTAAAAAATGTTGCATGTGTACTTGAAAAGAATGTATATCCTGCTGTTCAGGGGTGAGATGCTCTAAAGATATTACTTAAATCCATATGCTCTAGTGTGTCATTTAAGGATGCAATTCTACTTCACTTTTAATTTTTTTCATCCTTTCTTATTACACCAGTTGCCCTGATTACATCTCTGGATATTCTCTCTTCATTTTCTGCTTTTGTTTTATAGATACCATGTCTTCTTGCCTTTTACTGAGGCAGCTAAACAGTTATTAAATCTTCCCTTGTAGTCCCTACAGTAAATTATTTTAATAAGCCTGCTCTTCCTCTGAATTTTCAGAGTGATGTATCTTTTCACTTATTTTGCAGAAAGTTCTGTCTCATAGGAAACATATTCTTGTAGCTTATTTTATTTTATTTTTATTAAAACTGAAATGAGGAGCCATCTATCCAGCCTGCATTTTCCAAGAGAGAAGGAGTTTGGAATGTCCTTGACCCAATTCTCTGTTCCAGTTAGTCCTTATTTAAAATCCCTTGTCATCCTGGCCGATTTGGCTCAGCGGTCAGAGCGCCAGCCTGTGGACCAAAGATCCTGGGTTTGTTTCCTGGTCAAGGGCATGTACCTCAGTTGCAGGTTTGATCTCAGCCCCAGTCAGGGTCATGCGGAAGGCAACCAATCAATGTGTCTCTCTCACATCAATGTTTCTCTCTCTCTTTCTCTCTCCCTCCCTCCCATTCTATCTAAAAAGATAAATAAAAGGAAAAATATCTTTGGGTGAGGATTAAAAAAAAAATCCCTTGTCAAATCCATAAACTGCTGTGCATAATTCAGACTAGTCTTCAGTCTTAAATGGACTTTCCTCAAGAGCAGCTCATCCAGGTTTCGGTGACATCTCCCCCAACTCTGACTGGCTACTTCTCTGGTGTGTTGAACAGAAGGGGTGAATAAAAACCTCTCTCTATTGCCTCCTTTCAGCCCATCACTGGTGGGGTCAGTACCAACAAGGATATCATGAACCCAGTAAGTCCCCCATCACCACCATTTCTGCCCACTGGAGGTCCCAAGCTCTGAATGGAGGTGTTACCCTGAAAGTGAGAGAGGAGATTATACTGTGGTGACACTCTTATTTACACATTAGCCATGCAGAATAGAGATGGAAGTGTAGTTTTCTAGTTCATACAAATCTTGCATTGTACACACAGATAGCACATGTGAAATGGGCACAAAGAGTACCTTCTACCAACTTTTAGGAAGGAAGTCTTAGTTCATTTCTAAGCACAGGTGGAATACTGACTGAGTTTTCAACCCAGTTCTTCAACTATGTAGTTTGTGGAAATTTTTTGAAATTTCCACAGTCATGGTCCCCATATTTTGCAATGTCTTCACTTTATTCAGAAGCTGGGAAAGGTTATGGAGAAACTATTTAAACCCCAATCAACACATTTTTTATAGAGATTTCTTCTCCTCAATGTCAAAACTCAACTGTAAGAATTACCTCCTAAGCTAAGAAGATAGCAGGATAGGGAATATGAGGCCTGGAAAAATTCAGTCCACTCCTCCTGACTGCACATTCTCATCACCTATAATGAAAGTATAAGGATTTTAACGTTTTGGTGTTTATCCTGCGTGCCCTTGAGAAAATGATTCCAGGAACACCAGACTAGAATCCATGCCTGGAAATGTAGTGGTAATCAAACCAAAAATAAAAACAAATATAAATATGAAAGTCCACCTAGCAGCTAAGCTCTCTAGACTCTGGGTCTAGCCCTGTTCCCATTTGGCTGTATGACTTTGGGAAAATTCCTTTACACTATGCCTTGGAGCACTCATTCATTTAAAAGGTACTGCTCTAAATTAGTGGTTCTCAACTAGGAGAGATGTCTGATAGAACTGTACCATAGATATGATGAGTGTGGAGGCAGATGAAGAATTGAGAACACTTAAATCTCTGCCCAAAGTGGCTGCCAGGTGTAAAATCCTATGGTTTTATGAAAACTGAATTTGGCAGATGAGAAGTCGAGTTCTCGGTGATATTTGGTCCTCCATCCTGAAGGCCCATAACTTCCCTAAACTACCAGTAAACGCTCTTGCCAAGATTTCTGGAATGGCTTAGCTCGAGTGTACTCTAGGGCGCTAGAGTGTGCTTTCTGAAGAGGTAATGTTCCTTAGATTGATAAACCAGCTGTGCTGGATTCAAACAATGACAAACAGTAAAATGTAAAATCCATTAAAGCAAACCAGGCATAAAGTACTTTAGGCAAATGTATAGTGCACAAAATAGATAGTTTTATCTTTTTTTCTTTCTTTCCAGTTGTGTGGGGAGAGAGAGAAAACCTAGTGCCCTTGTGTTCAATGTGAAAAAATAGAAAATGGTACCCTCTAGTGGTTCCTTTACTGTGTCTCCTACTTCTACAAGTAACACACAGGGCCACCTCATAGGGTTGTATATTCAGATAGACTAGAATGTAAATGGCAGTCTCTGGGTTACATACTGTACATCCTAGACAACCATACACAGCAACTTGTTTATATACACATGTGAACATATGTATGTACATACTCAACATATACACATACACATATCGATATATATATACACTCAACATACACACATACCAAGCACATATACACACAAACATACAATAAATACACCCATACATAAACATGAATGCATACATACAAACACAAGCACTTGCATCATACAGCACATGCACAATACATGTATACTTAATATACATACATATACACACCTAAAAGTATATATGCATCCACACATATGCACACATACACATTTATTCAAACATACATTCACAATAAGTCTGTATATACATTCACATGTATATACCACAAGCACATATATACAAACATGTAGACAAAGTCATGCATCTGTACATGCGTATACACACTGCCTCCATGGTAGTAAATTATAATTAATCAATAAGAACAAAAGTAATTTTATTGAGCACTTACTATATGCCAGGAACCCTTCTAAATGATTTATGTGTCTTAACTTATTTAAACCTCAAAAATCCCATGAGATCAGTCTTATTTTTATCCTCATTTTACCTATGAACAAACTGCAACAAAGGCAAGTTTAGTAACTTGCCTGTGGTCACAGAACAAATAAGGATTGAAACCATTATTTGAATAGGGTCCATCCTCAGAACTATACACATGCTAATTAATTCTGTCTAAGGTATTAGAAAGCATTTCTGTGGGTAAGAAAAGTGTGATAATGTCTGGAAGGCACTACATTTGGACCGCAATGGCCTCTCACCAGCCCTTCAGAAATGCTTTGTTCTTTTCCTGATGCCTTCTCCAAGTATCCATGCCCCCCTCACCATTCCACCTCCATCCTACACATGCGTGTGCACATGCACGCACACACACACACACTCATTTTGGCCGTCTTTTATATCGTCAATTTATATATCCACACGTGTGGTTATTTATAAATATATCAAATATTTATTGAGTGCCTGCTATGTAGAAGATGCTTTTCATATGTTTCTACATTATTTGATTCACATAGCATCCCTGAAAGGTGCTTGGTACAGTTCCTATTTTCAAAAAGAAACTACAGCACAGAGACGGGAAATTTACTCAAGGACCCATAACCAGTAAATGGCAGATCAGGTGTGGAAACCAGGCGTTCTGGCTCCAAAGCTCATGCTGTTCTCACTATGTCACCCAACTTCTCTCTTTTCACCCCATAAAAATTCCTACTGTTTCCACAGTTCACAGCAGTTGTGAAGGATGAAACTAGTCAGCCAGAAGATTTAAAGATTTTTTAAATACAACTGCTGAATTAATTTTTGTACATGGGGACAAACTGTAGTCCAGTTTCATTCTTCTGCATGTGGCTTTCCAGTTTTCCCAGCACCGTTTATTGAAGAGGCTTTCTTTTCTTCATTGTATGATTTTGGCTCCTTTGTCAAAAATTACTTGCCCATATACATGTGGTTTTATTTCTGGGTTCTCAATTCTATTGCACTGGTCTGTGAGTCTAAACTTATAGACCTTGGCCTTAGAGAAGATTTTATGAATTTGACCCCAAATGCAAGGGAAGTAAAAACAAAAAATAAATGAATAGGACTATATCAAACTAAAAAGCTTCTGCACTGCAAAATAAACCTTCAACAAAACAAAAAGGCATCCAACCAAATGAGAGAATATATTTGCAAACAACAGCTCTGACGAGGGGTTAATATCCAAAATATATAAAGAATTCATACAACTCAATACCAAACAAACAATCCAATTAAAAAATGAGCAGAGTACTTGAACAGATACTTCTCCCAAGAAAACATACAAATGGCCAATAGATGTATGAAAAGATGCTCAACTTCACTAGCTATTAGGGAAACGCAAATCAAAACTACAAAGAGATACTACCTCATACCTATTAGAATGGCTATTATCAACAAGACAAGTAACAACAAGTATTGGAGAAAAAAGAACCCTCATTCACTTCTTGTGGGAACGTAGACTGGTACAGCCACTTTGGGAAACATTATGAAGGCTCCCAAAAAATTTAAGAATAGAGTTACCATATGACCCAGCAACCTCTCTTCTGGGTATCTATCTAGGCTGGGCCTGACTTCTAAAACACCACTGCAAACTGGCCCAACAGTGGAACTTTTACCTCTGCCACAGTCAGGAGTGTGGAACTGGGAAGATGCTGGCTCTGTGGTCAGACTGTGCCAGCTGGGATCTGGGGATCAGGCAGTCCCTTTAGAATGGCTGGGACCTTGAGCAATTTCATGTCTGCTGGATCTTCATGAGTAAAACATATGCCTCCTGCCCTGGCTGGTTTGGCTCAGCAGTTAGAGTGTCGGCCCATAGGCCAAAGGGTTGCGGGTTCAATTCCAGTCAACAGCACAAATCTCTGTTGCAGTCTGGTCCCCGGCACTGGTTGGGGTCATGCGGGAGGCAACCAATCAATGTGTCTCTCTCACATCAATGTCTCTCTCTCTCACTCTCTCTCGCTCCATCCAACTCTATCTGAAGATAAAAGGAAAAATATCCTTGGGTGAGGATTAAAAACAAAAACAAAACAAAAAACAGATGGCCTTCTGCCACCCCGCTGTTCTCCCTGTCAAACTGATTTCTGAATTTAAGTTTCCTTTAAGTGTGCCCAACTGGTGGAACCCAGATCATATCTAAATCCCTTCTACAAGGAAGTCTGAAAAAGGAAGTTTGCAGTCCTCCAACCTGTGCAGTACACAAGCACGTGAGAAAGACTGAAGCGGGTGTGGAGAGACCCAATCTGCAGTCCCCACCCCATCATTTCTAACAGCAAAGAAGTGAATGTCTAAAACTGAGTATTAGCCCTGGCCGGTTTGGCTCAGCGGTTAGAGCATCAGCCTGCGGTCCACAGAGACCCGGGTTCGGTTCCCGCTAAGGGCATGTACCTTGGCTGCAGTTTGTCCCCGGCCCTGGTTGGGTCGTGTGGGTGGCGGCCACTCGATGTGTCCCTTTCACATCGATGTTTCTCTCTCTTCCTCTCTCTCCTTCCCGCTCTATCTGAGTAAAAAATGGAAAAATGTCCTCGGGTGAGGATAAAAAAAAACAAAAAAAAAAAACTGAGTATTATATTCAAGTAAGGGAGCCTGTCAGTCATCCAGCAAATAGCTCCACAGAGGAAACCACCTACTCTGTCCATTGGGAAAACTGATTCTTTGTGATGAAGAACAGCTTTGCCTGTGACCAGGAGGGTCTTAAAATACTGCCCCCCAATGTTGAAGCTATCGTGAGAGCAGGGGTTTATGGAGCAGCCTACTCTGTTTCCAACATGGAGAGCATGTCCTTCCCAACACTGGGAGAAGACAGATGGGAGCCCCCTGCGGGCTATGAGAGGGGAAGCACTTCCTGAGCCGTCACTGACTGGTCCCCACCACCGGGAGCCAGCCCAACACTTGGCATTTCCTTTCCACACACTGAGGACTTGGCAGGGAGAGAAACCATCCCAATCCAAACCAAGAAAATGAAACACTTCCCTTTCCCAATTCTCAACTCCAAAAAAAAGTGTTGCAATGACTCCTTTCTTCAAAATCACCTTTATTTTAATCAGTCCGTGTGTGCCTGACTCCGCATCAGATGGGCTGCACACCAGATGTGACCAGTCAAAGCAACTATACGGTTATTTGAATGAAAGAATAATTTTTTTTTTTTAAAAGGAAAGTTTATATTTGAATACCTCCCATGGACTGGGTACTTTTCTAGGATATCTATAGGTTACTTGATAAATCCTCATGTCAAATCTATAAAATAATTATTACTCTCCCAATATTGCTGCTGGGGAAACTGAGGCTCGGAAAGTAAGCAATTTTCCTCAGGCACACAGTCACTATGCTGTGGAGCTGGGATTCAGACCTAAATTTCTGATTCCATAGCCCTTGTGGCCCCCATTCCACAAATATTTCTCAGCCCTTCTTAGCCACATCCCACCCAAAAAACGTTGCCAAGCATTCCTTTCAGTAGCTTAAATCACAAAAATAATAGAGACACTTTTATTTTCAAAAGAGGGGTTATTATATTTCATTTCCAAATATAGAATTATTATGTGACCCTATTTACTCTACTACTTCAAACTATACATCATCCCAGCTCCTCCAGGGGTTCTAATGATACACCGTTTCCCTCGCCACTGCTATTATGCCCAAAGTATTGCAATAACGTCAACCAATGAAAAATAATTGAAAATGAAGTTAAGGCAATTTCTAAACAAAGTCAAGAATCAGGAAATTTACAAAAACAGTCACCTTGGAATAAGATATCCCAAACTGAAGTTTGGATTTATTGCAAGTTGGCTTCTCCATTTATACATGTGTGATATTCCACATGCTTTAAAGTTGTGAAGATGAATTCTAAAATTTTTGCTATGAGAAATGCTTTCTAGTTTCAAGACTATACAAAGGAAGTTGAAGTGTTATTTTTGGATAATAAGACATCTTCGGCTAAATTGATCCCTATACTTGAATAAACCAGTACTCATATTAAAAAGCAGTTCCTTCCTTCCTTAGGTAGTCATGGACATAATACTGTGAAAGATATTTGTCTCAGAAGCCTATGGACTTCTAAACGTCTAGAGAATGAAGGGTTTTTTTTACATTGGACCCAGGAAGTGTGCCGTAGTGAATGAAAGCTGGCTTCTAAAACTGCTTTATTATTTTCATTTCATCTGGGTTTAATCCTCTTCATACAATCTTATTGATTGTATTGGCTGTCTTTCTCATCTCTTTGGGATTTTATTTGCAAACTTATCTTTGTGTTAAAATTGTTTTTCTTTGTTTATATTCCTCCCCTCCCTTCCTGCCTAGAGTTTTTATGGTTACTTTACTCCCAGATCAGAATTAAGAGTATTAATGGTGAGTTAAGACATTGAGCAGTGTTAGGAATATGACAGGTACCCATCTAGAGAGTACCTTGCTTCGGTTCTTGGTTAGGAGTCTGGATCTGGGTCACTTCCTAGGCATTGGTCTTAGAAGCTTCAGGCCAAGGCATTGGTCAGCAGCAGGTTTTATCCCCCATTTCCTTCACAGGAAGTAGAAGTCCCCCCAGGGCCCTGGTTTCAAATGCTAGGCACTGGGTGTTTCTGACCTTGTTCATGAGATGTTCACTTTGTTTTTTAGTACGAGAAAGATTTTAATTGTCTCTTTTTAAATTAAAAGTCTGTCTTCAGTTCTCATGTTCCATTATTATGGAGTCAGTCCTTAGGACTAAAGTTCCAAAGATATTGGATAGAGAAACGTTTCTCTAAGTAGTCCAAAAAACCCCACACCTGGGTGATGCTCTCAATAATTCTATGGGGAAGTCAGTATCTACTTAATTCTAGATACTGCATTGTCAGATTTATGACAGACCCACTGGAGATAGCTTCTGGGTTTCTGGCTGAGGACTTATAATTCTAATAAGAGTCAAACCATGGCACCCAGTTCTACCCCTTACCCCTCCAAATCCATAACAGGCATCAGGAATCAATTACACTCTGCTCCTTCCCCACTTAGTCCTGAAGTAGCCTCGGAGTACTTGTCCACACCCAGCACAGTCAACCCACTCCAATCAGATGGTGCTGACTGAAGAAATAAAATCTATTTTCCACATTTGGCTCAAGACAATAAGAGCTCAAGTGTGGCCAGAATAAGGATCATGTGTACAGGAACTCCATATAACAAATATTAGTTCCATTTAATAAGACATACTGGATTTAATGCTGACAATTATAAAATAACATAAAGAGTACCTGCTGAGAATAGTCAAAGGTAGACTGTGTGGCCCTTGTTTTGTTTTGTTTTGTTTTGTTTGTTTGTTTGTTTGTTTTACTTTGTAGCCTAAGTAAACCTGATTAAAATCTACCCCATTGTGGGGAAAAATCAACTTCTAAAAGTTAAAACAAGTCAGTGTCTGTTATAAGGAATTCTTTTTGGTCTTGGGTAATTTTTTCTCCCTCAGGCACAACAATCTCAGCACTGCTTAATTTATTTTATCTAACAGTTTTCCTTGCAATATCTCCCCCATCCCTTATCCGGAATGTTCAAGATTGTATTAGAACGTTCCATCATCAAGAAACGGAATTTCTGAAAATGACGGCAGCATTTCCGATCAGTCTGCAGGCCTTTACTGATACTCACTGGTAACTCACTGTCACTAAACATTGGGTCTGCAGCTTCCCGGCTTTGGAGCTACTTTCTGAAGACGCCATCATTTTAGAACTATTTTCATCAACTCTATTGTTTTATCAAAAGAATCAAAAAATCTCACTTCATTCATTTCCTTTCTGAAATAACTTTTGAAAGCCCTATAATACTATAAACTTTAAAATCTTGGATTATATCTTATTTCAAGATTTTTATATCATAAACTGAGCACAAATTTTGGAATCATATCTTCCTGGTTAGAAATGTAAAATATGCAACACACCCAGACAGAAATGGCATATAGCAGGCATTCATTAGACAATCGTTAAATGTCACATTACTTCATGTAATTTAATTTCATTTTTCATGTACTTATGGTTTCTCTCTCCAATTAGATTGTGTGTTGTTGGAATAAGGGCTATTTCATTCACTGCAGCATTGTGAAATAGTTGTTCCTCAAATATTTGAGCATTTCCCAAATTGTATTCCAGGACAAGAATTTCCGGTTAATGTGACAAGGGTGTAGAGTGAAGTAAAGTGTTCAATGGTCAAATGAATTTGCGATATAAATCTGTCATAAGATTTCACAATGCACCTCAGCCTACTAAAGAGCTTGAGAAGTCCTGCAGTGAACAAGCCCAGTGTTCTCTGACCAACCAACTTTTCTCAAATTTGAATATAACTTGCGTTTATATGGCATGGCCATTAGTTCCTTGTAGAACAACGTCCCGTGATTTATCTACCAACTTGGAAATGTAGCCCTTCACTTCTATGTCTCTCTACATAAATATGTTTTTCACATAATGACACAGAGGGAAGAAAATTAGTATAGACACCAAAAGAACCAAGAGCTGGCCTAGTTCTCACATTAACTAACAACATGATTTGGAGCAAATCCCTTCGTGATGGGTTGTGTTGGGTGGGGCTCCTGCCAAGGAACGTTGCTGAAAAAATGAGAAAAACCAGTAGACACTTTTTCTGTTTTATAACGTGAACCTCAGAAGCTCTGACCATGGAGCACTGGAATCTGAATTCCTAACTATTTTAGCTTCCACTGTAATGTACAATGCCATTGATTTGCATTTGAAAAGTCACCTTAGAATCATCAAGGTCTAATATATAAAAAATCACATTGTACATCTTAAATACAGTATGTTCAATTTTTTATTTGTCAATCTCATTTCAATAAAGCAAGGGGGGAAAAGTCACCTTACTAATGCAACAAGAAAGGAGTTGCCATAGAGAAATTATAAGCTAATTGGGTGATTGAATAAGACACCGTGATAGAGGCAACTTTCAATACTCGTCCTGCTCTCCTTGCTCTGTGTCCCTCAGCGATGGCACAACTGTATGATTAAATTCTGGCTAAAAAGTACAAGTGAAGTGTCATTGACATCCAGGAACTTCAGCTGGTATGTGTTCTTTGCTCGTTTTCCCTCGTCCCTGCCTTTATCTTGCTCCTCGGGATGTGGGTGAGGCGGGTGCACGTTAGGACAAGGTCCACGCCCCAGGGACAGTGTACAGTGAGCAGTGGCTCCCTGAGGACTGTGAGCCAGACTCACCACAGCCATTCTGGACCACCACTCCTCAGGCTTTCGCACAGAGGGAAGTACGTTTCTATTCTGCTTAAGTCACTGGTACCCTGGGTTTTTCTATTATGCTTATCTGAATCTAACCCAACGGATACAGAATGTTATGCCTGGAAGTTGAAGATTGCATGGAACCAAACCTAGAATAAATGGCATTGACTTAGTGTAAGCTTTTGAGGGGGAAATGAAGAAGACACAGATATGACAGGGTGAAGAGGTATGCAAGTTTTGAGGTGGCGAAATAGATGATTATATTGTCTCCTACTACACCTTAGGAGACCACATGTTAACTGAGGCTGAAGCATTCAAGGAAATGATAGAGAAGAAATCATTTTGACTTTTGTATTTTGGTGCTCCTTAACTATGAAAGAGATAAACTCATGCCCGAGATAACTAGTCTGAAGCTGAGATGGAAAGGTAGAAGCCCTCCAATGGATGTTCTTTCTGCCTACAACTTTGGAGCCTTACAGGACTGAAAAGCCAACTGCCTTTATAGCCAAGGCTGAAACAATGATAAGCAAGCTTCAAAGCTACAGCCTTAGCAGGAGATCCCTAATGCCCTGGTACATAAAGGTCACATAACAGTCAGACATCCCGCTGTCAGAGACCAAATCAGGAGTGCTGCCTTCCCACCCACGCCCACTGTTTCATACAGCCCCAAGACAGGCAACATTAAATTGAAAGAGAAGAGCATAGGGCAGGACCCAGTAAGTAAAAACATTAGTGTCTTCAACCGTATAATTATGTCCAGACATGACCTTGGCTGTAGACTGTTGCACATGGGACTGCTGGGAAGTTTCCTAAATTAGCATGAGAATTTCATAGTGATAGAAAACGTAAACCTTGCCTGAGAAAGCTTTCACTGGTTTAACTCCTTGGAGCCACCTTAGCCCCACAACTTGTATCAGCATGAAGCAATCTTTTTAAACTATGGAGGCCTCGAGAAATGCTTCCCCTCCAAAGACCTCAGATTTGACCTGGAAAATGCTAGTCAAGGACAGAGCCAGGGGCCACAGGGGATAAATGATAAAGGGAGTTCTTCCCAGAAGGCAGAACCAGGGTTTCAGAAGAGTTCATCTAGGTGGCTTCACTACCACTGTGGAGAGGAATCACCACTACTCCTGCCCAGCAAGAGATGACAATTGCTATGGACCAGAGTCTTTGACATGCTTCCCATCCCCCCCTTTCCAAAGAGGAGTTTCCACGTAATTATCCTGGTTCTGCTCCACCATTTCATACTGTGGTATTTGGAGGTGGAAAGCTTGTGTTTCAGTTTATGTATTACTAGAGCATGAAGAAAGAGCCACATCTGGGAAGGAGTTTATACCAAGGAGAGATCCCGACTTTGAGGCTGGGTAGGACTTAGAGAGGTACTCTATCTATGGAAGAAGAACATGCACAGATGCTTCATGGTCAAACAGGCAGACTATATCCGAGCCCTCTGGTTGTGACCCAATCCACATTTTCTTTTTTCTTCCATGATAACTGTGCCTCCAAATTTTATCTGGGGACATGGATACCCAAAATAAAGATCTGGTAGTAGTGAAAATTGTCAGATTCTGAAGATATTTCGAAAATAGAGCACAAAAATTTTGATGAAGGAGTAGAGTAAGATGGAGAGGAAAAAAATGAACCAAGGGTGACTCCAAGTTTTGTGGCCTGAACAACTGGAATGATAAAGCTGGTATTTCCTGAAATAGAAAAGATTGGACGAAAAGCATGTTAGAAGGAGGGAAGCCCAAGAGTTCAGTTTAGAACTTACTAAGAAATCTCTGCAGAGATGTGAGCAGGCAGTAAGATAGAAATTGGAGCTTAGAAGAGATGTTAGGGCTAAAGATAAAAATTGTGAAATCATTGGCTCACTAAGGCTACTTAAAGCCCTAGAATCAGATGAGGTCACCTAGGCAGCAAGAATACATGGAGATAAGAAGCTCAAAACCCATCTATGGCTTGGAGGTTGAAAGTTGAGGAGGATCCAGGAAGGGAACTGAAAAGAAGCAGCCAGTGAAGGGAGATAGTGTCTCAAGAGGTGGAAAGTTATCAAGTACTATAAATGCTGATCAAGATTTGACATAGTTGTCCTTTGGAGCATCTACTGAATATGGAAATGTGAAGATCATTGTTAACCTTGAAAAGAGTCATTTTGGTTCATAGGAGGAGCTTGTGAAGCATGATGGGAATGGAAAAAAGGAGAAGTGACAACTAATGGATACATCAGGGGGGAAAACCTTGAAATAAAGATTACTAAGTGTCCTGTCTTGTGCATCCTTCCACTTATCTCTGTTATCATTGAGTTATAACTCTATAAGTTATCAAAAGAATGAATCACAGAGCAATGATTTGTGTCCAAAGAAATGCAAGTGAAATTTGTCCAATGGAAATACAATGGATATCCCCATTACAGAAAAGATACTTCCAACAAAAATATTTCATTTTCCCATGGATTTTGACCAGTTTTGTATCTATTAGCAAATTCATTTCCACATTCCCATTACCTACATATGTGTCTGTTCTTTGAATGCTCTTTTGAATGAGTTTTAATATATACTGGTTCTATCATTAGTTAATAAGCTAAATAAAAATCTGTAGCATGTTTTCAATTCATATGAAATCACAACTTTATCCCTTTGAAAATTATCCTGTAACATTCTTCTTCCTCGCCCAGATCTTTTGAAAGGACAAAAACCATAATTGTAAAAGAATAGCCCATACCAGCACTAAAAACAAGGAAGCCGGCCATCAGCAGATGGGAAATCAGGAGAACCCTTGAAGACAGAAAGCACTTGGAATCAGAATAGCAGGGAGACATGAGGAAGGACAAATTACAACTCCGCCACTGCAGAGGGAACGTCAGTTCTTCCCAGCAGAGCCGGGGAAAGTTCAAACTCAGCTTTAACAAACCTGAAGTCCAAGAGTGTCCTTGCAAGAAGGAACCCCACCAGGCCACAGCAGCGCCGTACACTTGCTCTCAGGTTAAAACACAGGAAACTCCTTTTTGAAATAAACACTTATACTTGGGGAACAGAGTGCTCTTGTTAGGAACATTGGGAGACTGAAAAAGAACCAGCGATCCAGAGAAAATGTAGACTTCTACCACAGAGGAGGAGGAAAGGTTGAACCCAGGAGTGAAAATACAGTAGGACAGTCCTACTCCAGAACAAAGACTCCTCGTGTCGGCCAGTGAAGTAGCCACCATCTTGCTCCCCATCTGCTCCCCACTCACACATTTACCCAAATCTACGGCTCCATGTTTTAATCGTTACAGAGAGATCCCGTTCTCCGTGACTGAACAAAGAGCACTGACATATTCTCTGTACTGATAAACTCCTCTTCACCTAGGTCTGTAAACTTGAACCCAGTTTTCAAAACTAGACATTATCTATCTCCTCATCTGTTAGAATATCTGTTTGTTCTAACTTTCCCAATTTGAAAAGCACTCTCCTTGCTATAAGAAATGAAAATAAAATAGGAGCTGAATAGGTCTCTAGCCCTCTGTGATCTGGTCATCCTACCACGCTCCCAAAGAGTGGGTGGGCTACCCTTCCCATGTGGTGCTGCAAGAGGAGGGAGCATGGTCCACCCAGCCCTCTAACACAGGTGCCATGTTGGGTCACGTGATACGCAAACCCACAACGTCACATGGCAGCCTGAAACACCTGTGTCAGATATGTCACCCTGAAGCAACATATCTAGACTTGACAAGAACACTGCACAGGACATCAGCCAGAATACATCATGGCATTCACACATCTTCCCTGTTAGAGCAGGGAGCATGCACAATGCATTATATACCTTACTCACCTTGTCCCAAATCCGAGGCCTCCCGGGAAGATGGTCACATGTTAGGCACACACTGTAGTCATCTAACTTGGTAATTGATATGGGACTTTAACACCAGGCTAACCCACAAGAAGGATATTTGAGGGTACTGATTAAAGGTGTTTCTTATAGCCTTTGAAACATGCTATATAGGGTTGAGCAAAAGTAGGTTTACAATTGTGAGTACGTGAAACAGTTTATTCTTCAATTATTATTTATTAATTATTGTATTGTTTTCCATATGAACAACTGTAAACCTACTTTTTTCCCATCCAGTATGAATGTATTCTATTACATTGAAGTAACATCAGTCATTTCATTTCCAAGCTAACTTTAACAAGTGGTGAACAAAGCAATCCCTAAACACAGAAGAAAATGGAGACAGAGAAGAAAATACTCGGAGGATGAAACACACCACTTCGCTTGGCTAGTCCCATAGACCTCTGGAGGGAGGGGTGTAGAATAGGGTGCAGGAGGAAGGGAGGGAGAATTTGCCAGTAGTCTTCTTACATGTAACTTCCAACTTCATTGAAATGGAAATTTTAGGACTAAAAACCCCTTCAGCATCTTGGAGAGAAGAGAAAGGACACCGAAGACCATTGAAATCATCTCACTCTTGCAAAAGAAATCAAAGACTTGAGATATTTTTATGTGATGTTATTTAAAATTTTTATGTGATGTGATTTTAAATTTGAAAATAGAGTTTAGGAATTAATTGTGTCATTAACATTTAAAATGCCGTTCTAAGCACATACACTAGAACATTATAACAATGTAAAGCTCCTATATTTAACGGCTTACTGCTTCTGCACATTTGCCCTTTGCTCATTATGACTTCCACAAAACATAGGCCTTTTCCAATATCCCCAATACTGTCTTAATGATCACTGTGGTCCTCTGTCAGTTTTCCTCCTGAACTACTTTCTTTCTTCGAAACAGCAATTTTCAAGCAGTGTGCCGTGGCAGGCACGCGGTGTGCCACAAGAATTTATAAAACATGCAATACCTGACTATTTATTTAGTGAGGGTCACCGACCTCTTTTCTCTTAGATTGTCAAATGGAAAAATGACAACAGCTAACACAACAATAGCCGTCTGGTGTGAATGAATCAAACGTATACCTATATTTTTGTCAGATTGGCAAAAATACACATTTTGTGGTGTGCCAAAGAATTTTAGTGATTAGTTGATGTGAGCCAGGAGCTGGAAAGGTCGAAAATCGCTGTTCTAAAACAGAGACCACAGCAGGACTGACATATGGAATCTTTCAAAGATACTCACATTTTTTTCTCTCTTTTAAAAACATGACAAGGCATTGCAATCAATTTTAATCATTTTACATTTATTCACTGAGTAATACTTTTGGTTCTCAGGGGTAATTAAATCCAATCTGTTAGCAGTTTGTTAATACTTAGGTATAAGGGAAATATAAAATCAGAATGTGAACACAAATCTTAAATCTCACAATGCAAGTAAAATTAGAGAAAGCATGAATATACTATTTTCTTCTAATATTTTAGTTTTCCATTTTCATCAACAGTAGAATCACTGAGGCAGGGGAAGAGGACTATGCCTACCTCAGAGGCTCACCTTACTGTATCTGTCTTTTTCTCTTTGCAACAATAAGGAGATGTTTGATCAAGAAGCAAAAAGACTCCAATGTAATCTTGGCTCTACCACCTAATAGCTGTGTGACTTCAAGCAAGGATTTCTTTGAGCTTTGGTTCCCTCATTTATTACTCTATCCCAGACCCTTTCTTGAGTTCCGGATATGTAAATCCAACTGTCTTCGTTATATTTCTACCTCTACAAACCCAAAGTACTTCAATCTAACAGGAAACTGATCTGTGATCTTCCACCATGAACTTGGTTTCTTCCATTGTCCCGCAACCATCAACTTAGGCTAGCCCAAAATCCAAAACCTATGACTGACATCACCCTTTCCTCTTCCCTAAGTTTTGTTAAATGAATACCTTTCATTTCTGCTCATGTCTCTGTATCTCGCCCAGAGAACCACCCCCATCCAAGCCACCCCACTCTCATCAGGACTACTGTGAGAGATTCCTTGATGGCCTACTTCCATCTGTTTTGCTCTTTTAATCATCTGGCCATGTAATCAGTATTCTTTTTGAAATGTAAATCTGATTACGTGACCCCTTCCACCTAAAATATTTCCGTGACTTACACTAGCTATTTGGAAGTCCAGCAATACTCTCTGTACCCTTATCACACAGTCTTCCTTTTGGTTCCTCTAATGTGCCTGCGCCCCCATACCACAGGGCCTTCGCACATGCTGTTCCCTTGCCTGCCATACTTCTTGTCCTCCAGTCAACATATAGTCTTCCATCAGACCTCATCTCAAGTTTCACTCACTCAGAGAAGCTTTCCCTCAGCTCCCATATTATGTCAATTCTCTCTACATGCTCATAATATTATTACAGTTGTAATTTTTTAATTTATTTTTGTGATTACTTGAATACTGCCAGCTTTCCCATTAGACTAGAAGACCTAAAAGGATAGAGACTGAATCTCACTTTTCTCACATGGCACGTGAGCAATAAAAATTATTGAAAAACTACATGAATCAATTAATATAATTGAATTAATAAAGTTATAAAATTAAGTACCCTCTGATCACTGAAATCCTACATGCCTATTATTTAACTTCTCTGTGCTATCAGATTAAAAATGAAGCAAAGTTATATAACTATGAGTCCCAAATTGGCCTAATATCAAATTTTGTTACCAGCATAAATAAATGGGTCTTGAAAAACAAAAGTCCTCATACATCTAAAATTCTTAATAAGACACCAAACCACCAGCTGGTGTGGCTCAGTGGATTGAGCGCCATCCCATGGACTGAGAGGTCCGGTTCAATTCCTGGTCAGGGCACAAGCCTGGGATGCGGGCTCGATTCCCAGTGGGGGGCATGCAGGAGGCGGCCAATTGATGTTTCTCTCCCACATTGATGTCTCTCTCTCTCCCTTCCTCTCTCTCTAAACAATCAATAAAAACATATTTTTATTATTTTTTTAATCCTCACCTAAGGATATTTTTGTATTTATCTTCAGATAGAGTGGGAAGGAGAGAGAGAGAAACACTGATGTGAGAGAGACATATCCACTGGTTGCCTCCCGCATGACCCCAACCAGGGCCGGGGACAAACCACAACCAAGGTGCATGCCCTTGACCAGAATTGAGCCCACGACTCATTGGTCCATGGGCCAATGCTCTAACCACTGAGCAAAAACATATTTTTAAAATATTTTTTAAAAAAATAGTAAGACAGCAAACCATTTATCAAGACACTATAGAAAAGAGAGTATTCAAGAAAAAAACATTTGGGTGAAAAGGTTGAAAACAGGGCAAGACTGACCCACATGCATGCGGAGGAAGGGAGGAGCCTAGAAGAAGGCCCCTGAGGGGTAAGGGACAAGGGAAGCACAATATGGGGAGGCAAACAAGAAGTACGACCCATATATGGAGAAAAAGAGACGGGAAATTATGAAATAATAGAGCTGAGTCATTTACCACCATGAACAACCTCACCCACTGCAGCCTCTGACTGAACAGGTGCCCTGTGAAATAGCTGAGGTCTAAAAGTTGACATTTTTTGCTCAGAACAGCAGTTTTATGGCAGGGTTTCATTTTTGGCAGCCTAAAAGATATTAGAGCAATGATTGTCTCCTTGGCAGTGTACTGTTTTGTTGGCTGTACTTGTGGCAAAACAGTTTGATTCTGGCCGTAAATGATAATTTCTTGACTACCTTCATTAAAACCCTGACTGCAGGCTCTGTGAACAGATTCTGGGACAGGGCAGAGTTAGAGGCACTTCAGCAGCTCCCAAGAGAATCAAGCAATCAATCAATCAATCAATCAATCAATCTCTCTCACACACACACACACACACACACACACACACACACCACGGCTCTTAAGCACAACACAGAGATAACACCTTCTGGGCCTTATTACTCACCTATGAAGAAGAGAGGAACATATGTCACCCTTTTTAGAAATCAGTGCCTTTTGTGGAGAATCCTCTTTCCTAATGCTATATGCACACAGCCGAAAATCTGAGGGACTTTGTCACTGGCTCAAGCCCCTACTACATTTTTTTACATGTCAAATCCTCCAAATATTTTAGCAAATAATTTTTATTCTCCTTCCTGGGTGACTAGTAAAATAAGCCTGATGATTTCACACAAGATGCCCTTCCCACAAGTCTTAGGTCAACAGTTGGGACCTAGTCCTTTCTCGAGGGAGGTCCCAGCCTGGAAGGTAAACCTACGAGCAGCTCTCAAGGGCATTCCTCGTCAGCCATTCCCTCTGGCTTTCACGCCTCCCAGAGTCTTGCTGAGAGGTGGACACCCACAGTAGTGGTGTTTCAGGGGCCCCGAAGGGTCCTGCTGAGCCCTCTCTTAACAACGTTGTCTTCCAAGCCAAACTCTCGACCTAAACTTGTTCAGGATCTCTTTGTGCTGGATTAGGGACTCCAGTCTCAGGAACACCACCCAGTTCATACTCTTCAAGTCTTCAGCTCTCTGAGGGGAGACACAGGGATGCTGACTTCCCCTCAGCACCAGGTCGTGCCCATTTGCAAGGGAGTCTCTCCTTGCAACTCATAAACTAACCCAGAATTCTCTCCTGGAAAATTCAAACTTGGGGACGTTAACCCCAAATCTCCTCTATATGACCTTCCAATAAGACACTGGAACACATTTGAGAATTAGGATCAGGAAAAATCTTGAGTTTCCCAATACTGCCATTCAAAGCAATCTCCAAAAATGCACATGAGATTCCTTTTTTTTTTTTAAGGAACGATAGATTTAGATGAAAATCATTTCTTTCCAACCACATACCATGAAGGTCACATCATCTCAGAAAAATGTTTGAACAGAGGAAATAGGAAAAATATAAATTACTTTTAGTACTCAGATGAATCTCTGGCAAGGTACTGTGTTTTGTCTTTAGAACCTAATTTTCATCCGTGGGAAAAATAAAGACAAGGTGGGCCTCAAAGTGGATCTCTGAAATACAGAACTGCCTCTGACCTCGGGTGACCCATCAAACCGTTCCAGTGGTGGAGAACAACATATGTGCTGGGTTTAAGACACTGCAAAAGTTTTCTAATAAAACACCAATTGCAAAATAATGGAATCGTTGACCATACAAAACAAATCTAAGTCACTTGGTATACTTTCAGTAACTTGTAAACTTGATTATTAATCCAAACTTTACATCTAGTCCTAGTTTATTTAACATGGAGAAGAAGAGAAGCTATTTACAGCATGAGCTGGACCAGGAAAATACAACAAACAAAGCAGAGGGAGAGGGAATGTGTCCTTATCTCAACATTCCCAGGATAATGTAGAAGCAAGACATCACCCTTATGATTTATCTTTTCAGGCCTTCAAAAACCATCCTCAACTCTTCTAACATTTGTGAAAAGGTTTCCCAAAAAGTGGAAGCAATGTGCAGAGTATTTCCCGACATCAGAGAAATGGCGGTGTGGGGAGACCTGTTCCCCTGGTCTCTCCCCTTGAGGTTGTATCAATTTGAACAGCTACAATTCAACAAAGAAAGGATCCCCTGTCAACACACAAACACGCCTGAGACCCGTGAACTGATACATCTGAAGGTGGGCGAGTCAGAGAGGGCGAGGGCAGAGGGAGGGGACAAAAGCAGAAACGGTGCCAAGACGCAGACCAGTGCTCCTGCGGGTCTCAGGTGCCAAGACGCAGACCAGTGCTCCTGCGGGTCTCAGGTGCCAAGACGCAGACCAGTGCTCCTGCGGGTCTCAGGTGCCAAGACGCAGACCAGTGCTCCTGCGGGTCTCAGGTGCCAAGACGCAGACCAGTGCTCCTGGGGGTCTCGGGTGCCAAGACGCAGACCAGTGCTCCTGGGGGTCTCAGGTGCCAAGACGCAGCCCAGTGCTCCTGCGGGTCTCGGGTCTCAGGAGAAGGGGAAGAACCAGGCAGCCGCCTGCACCCCCTCAGCCTAGAGGAGCACAGATACAAAGAGGTGAGTGTTCCTGCCAGACTGGTCATTGCAGCTGGACCCTGTGACCTAAGCAAAGAAGGGGCACAGAGGAGTGGTCGCGGTTGCCACCATTGCCAGACACAAAAACAAAGCCAGGAGACTGGCTGCCTGCCCTCAGCCTCCCACAGCTCACCTACCCATCCCTCCCAGAGCAGCAGCAGGCCCCAAAGAGTGGTGGGCTACCCGGCACATCATCTGCAGCCCTGAGAACTGGAGAGACAGAAGAATTTCCCCTGAGCAGCGGGTACACGCTGAGGCTAATCCCAGTGACAGGGGCAGAGATACAGAGGTGAGGCAGCTGGGGCCTGGCAGTCACCATTGCTGGAAGAACAAAGCCACAAATGCAGCAGCTGGCCTCTCCCAAGGGCCCCGCCCCCACCCATCCAGCTGCACTGCTGGCCGCCTCTGGTTGCAGGGGCCAGCATGGGTATTTCATGGACTGGAAACCACATCACCCACCACATTCCCCCATGTGATGTCCTGAGACCAAGGTGACCTGGTCACAGAGGAGATGCTCACCTCCCCAAGGAACACAGGGCACTTTCTACCACCCTGCAGAGATCCAAGCAAGAGCACTACAAGAGAAACTAAAACACTTGTGCTTCAGCACCATCTACTGGAAAACAAAAGAAAGACTTCTTAACCTGCGAAACAGAAAAGTATCACTCTTTAAAACACACACACACACACACACACACACACACACATTTCATTCCCACAGATGCCTAGGCAAAGAAGAAATTCATCAAATACTATGAATAACCAAGGTAATGAGGCAGTTCAGAAAGAAAAGAAACTATCTCCAGAAAATAAACTTAAAGACATGGAAATATGTGATTTAAATGACAAGAGAATTCAAGATCAGTTCTGAAAAAACTCAGTGAGATATAAGAAAACACAGGAAGGCAGTTTAATGAACTCAGAAATAAAGCCAATGAAGAAAAGAAGTACTTTACCAAAGAAACAGACATTTTTTTAAAAGAACCAAATAGAAATTCTAGAGATGAAAACCTCAATAAAAGAGATGAAGAATGAACTAGTAAGCTTATGAAACAGAGCTGACCAGATGGAAGAAAGAGTTAGTGATATCAAAGATAGAATCTAGAAATGACAAAGACGGAAGGAAAGGGAGACTTGAGAGTTTAAAAAAATGAAAAGAACTCTATAAGAATTATCTGACTCCATCAGAAAAAACAATATAAGAATAATGGGTATATAGCCCTGGCTAGTGTGGCTCAGTTGGTTGGGCACTGTCCCATGCACCAAGGGGTTGCTGGTTCAATTCCTGGTCAGGGCACACGCCTGGGTTGCAGGCTCAATCCCCAGTAGGGGGCATGCAAGGGGTAGACTATCAATGTGTCACTCTCACATCGATGTTTCTCTCTCTCTCTCTCCCTCTCCCTTCTTCTCTCTCTAAAAATAAATTTTTAAAATATTAAAAAAAAAAAAAAGAATAATGGGTATATCAGAAGGAGAAGTGAACAGAGAACTTATTCAAATAGTTGATGAGAACTTCCCAAACCTATGGAAAAAGATAGATCCTCAAATTGAAGAAACAAACAGAACACAATTATCTCAATCTAAAAAGTCCTTCTCCAAGCACATTATATTAAAACTGTTAAAAAATCAATGACAGAATTCTCAAAGCAGCCAGGGAAAAGAAGATGGTAACCTGCAAAGGAAATCCCATCCGAGGATCATCAGATTTTTCAGCAGAAACCATACAAACTAAGAGAGAGTTGAATCAAATATTCAAATTATTGAAAGAGAGAAATGACCAGCCAAAAATAATATATCCAGCAAAGTTACCTGTTAGATGTGAAGAAGAAATGAAGACTTTACCAGACATACACAAGCTGAGGGAACTTAGCACCACAAACCTCCAAGTCAGGAAATACTGAAGGGGGTTATTCCATCTGAAACCAAGACTAAAGGATACAAAGGTTGAAGGAGGTAAAACAGTAGAGAGAGAGAAAGGCAACAGCTACTGCAATTTGGAAATGAACTCAGTATAAATAGCAATCATCTGTGACAACAAAAGTATAAAATAGGAGGAGAGGGTAAAGGTCTGAATTTGCAAAGGAAAATGGAGATAAGATGCATTCAGAAGAAAAAGAACTACTATTTATGTAAAATTTTATTTTTCATAAATCTAATGGTAACCACACAAAAAAAATCCATAACTGGGACAAATAACATTAAAAAAAAAAAAAAAAAGAGGAAAAAATTACATAATACCACCAAACTAAAACAACAGATGGAAACACAAGGGAAAAGAAACAATGGAGACACAGAGCCCAGAAAACAAAAGATAAAATGGCAATCAGACATCCTCATACATCAATAATTACCTAAGTGTAAATGGACTGAACTCACCAATGAAAAGGATCAGAGTAGCAGGTTGGGTCAAAAAACAAAACCCAACCATATGCTGTCTTCAGGAGACACATCTCTGTTGCAAGAACAAATACAGACTCAAAATAAAAGAGTGGGAAATGATTCTCCAAGCAAATGGCATCCAGAGAGAAGCGGGTGTGGCCCACTTATATTTGTCTTACTTATATAAGACAAAATGTATTTCAAGATAAAGAAGATACTAAGAGACAAAGATGGACATTTTATAATGACAAAGAAGATAATACATCAAGAAGACTTACCATTTCTCAGTACAGATGCACCTAATCAGGGGGCATCAAAATATGTAAAGGAACTACTAACAGAACTAAAGGAGAAACTGGTACACACACAGTTATTGTAGGGGACCTAAACACCCCATTGACAGTGATGGATAGATCATCCAAACAGAAAATCAATAAGGAAATATCAGCTTTAAATGGCACATTAGACCAAAAGGACATAATCGATCTTTATAGAGCCGTTCACCCCAGAACAGCAGATTATACATGTTTCTGTAGAGCACATGGAACATTCTCAAGAATAGACCATATATTAGAACACAAATTTAAGAAGGCTGACATCATACCAAGCATATTTTCTGACCACAATACTTTGAAAATGGAAATCAACTGCAAAAAGAAAACAGGGAAAAAACACAAATACATGGAAATTAACAAGCTACTAAAAAATGACTGGAAGAAATAAGGAAAAAAGAAAAGGAGAGATCAAAAGATACAGAGACAAATGTGAATGACAATATGGCATATCAAAACCTTTGAGATGCAGCAAAAGTGGTAATAAGAGGGAAGTTTACATCATTACAGGCCTATCTCAAGAAAGAAAATCCGAAATAAATAACCTAACCGAAACTACAACTTTAAAAACTAGAAAAAGAAGAAGAAATGCAGCCCAAGGTTAGCAGAAGAAAGAAAATTATAGAATTAGAGCAGAATTCAATGAAATAGAGAATAAAAGGACAATACAAAATTAGTGCAACAAAGAGTTGGTTCTTTGAATAGATTAATAAAATTGACAAACCTCTGGCTGAATTCACTAAGAGAAAAAAGGCAAACACAATCAGAAATAAAAGAGAAGGAGTTAGAACGGACACCACAGAAATACAAAGGATCTTACAACAATACTATGAAAGACTATATGCCACCAAATTCTATAACCTAGATGAACTGGACAAGATCTTAGAAATATATAACCTTCCTAGACTGAATCACAAAGAACGGGAAAATCTAACTGGACTGATCAACAGTGAGAAAATGGAGACAACCATCAAAACCCCACAAAGAGTAAAGGTCCAGGACCAGATGGCATGACTAGTGAATTCTACCACACATTCAAAGATTTAATACCTATCCTCTCAAACTCTTCCGAAAAATTGAATACATCCTAATACATTTTATGAAGCCATCATTACCCTGACACCAAAACCTGGCAAGAATAACACACAAAAAAGAAAACTATGGACCAAGATCTCTGATGAATACAGATGCCAAAATCCTAAACAAAATACTAGAAGATCAAATCCAACAATATATTTAAAAGAGAATGCATCACAATCAAGTGGGGTTCATTTCTTTTCGACAGTACAAGGATAATTCAACATATGTAAATCAATCAATGTGATATACCACATTAACAAAATAAAAAATAAAAATCACATGATCATATCAATAAGATACAGAAAAGCATTTGACAATATAGAACATTAATTTGTGATTAAAACACTCAATAAAATGTGTATAGAAGGAAAGTGCCTCAACATAATAAAGGCAATATATGGCAAACCCTCCAGTAATATCATACTTCATGGTGAAAGACTGAAAATTTTTCCTCTAAGATCAGAACAACACAAGGATGACCACCCTCCCAATGATGTGCCAACAGCAATCAGTGTTCAACTGCAACAGGAAGGGTGTACACAGCCCACACAAGGGGTGCACCCTACAGTTTTGGTAACCAGGGAGGCTGTGCCACTGGACCCTACAAAATGCCTACTACATTAGGCCACTATACCAAGCCTTGGAGACGTAACAGCTCTAACTAATACATAGAAACAAACACAGGAAGGCTGCCAAAATGAGGAGACAAAAATAAAACGTCCCCGCCCTGGCCAGTCTGGCTCAGCGGTTAGAGCGTCGACCTGCGGTCCTGAGAGGCCCGGGTTCGGTTCCCGCTAAGGGCGCGTACCTCGGTTGCAGTTTGTCCCTGACCCTGGTTGGTCGTGCGGGTGGCAGCCACTCGATGTGTCCCTTTCACATCGGTGTTTCTCTCTCTCTCTGTTCCTGTCTCTCCCTCCCACTCTACTTGAACAAAAAAGGAAAAAATGTCCTCGGGTGAGGATAAAAAATAAAAATAAAAATAAAAATAATAAATAAAAAAAATAAAACGTCCCCAATAAAAGAACAAAACAAAACTCCAGAATAAGAACGAAACAAAATAAAGACAAGCAATCTGCTAGATGCAGAGTTCAAAACACTGGTTATAAGGATGCTCAATGAACTTATTGAGAATATCAACAGCATAAAAAAGGACCAGTCAGAAATGAAGAATACACTAACAGAAATGAAGAACAATTTACAGGAAATCAACAGTGGAGAAGATGAAGCTAAAAATCAAATTAGTGATTTGGAATATAAGGAAGCAAAAAACACCCAATCAAAATAGCAAAAAGAAAAGAAATCTATAAAAATTAAGATAGCGTAAGGAGCCTCTGGAACAACTTCAAGCATACCAACATTCACATCATGTGGATGCTGGAAGAAAAAGAGAGAGAGCAAGGATTAAAAACCTACTTAAAAAAATAATGACAGAAAATTTCCCTAACTTAGTGAAGGAAATAGACATACAAGTCCAGGAAGCACAGAGAATCCCAAACAAGAGGAACCCAAAGAGGCCCACACCAAGACATATCATAATTAAAATGCAAAAAGTTAAAGACAAAGAGAGAATCTTATAAGCAGCAAGAGAAAAGCAGTTGGTTACCTACAAGGGACCTCCTAGAAATCAGACTGTTAGGTGATTTCTCAACAGAAACTTTGCAGGCCAGAAGGGATTGGCAAGAAATATTCAAAGTGATGAAAAGCAAGAACCTACATCCAAGATAACTGTACCCAGCAAAGTTATCATTCAGAATAAAAAAAAAACAAAAACAGATAAGGAGCTTCCCAGACAAGAAAAAGCTAAAGGAGTTCATCACCAGCAAACCAAATATTACATTTAATGTTAAGGATTTTCTTTAAGAAGAAAAAAAAATTTTAAATATGAACATTAAAATGGCAAAAATACATATCTGTCAACAACTGACTCTAAAAAACAAAATAAATGAACAAGCAGAACAGAAACAGACTCATAGATAACAGAGAACATTTTGACAGTTGCAGATGGGAGGAGGTTGGGGAGATGGGTGAAAAAGGTGAAGGAATTAAGAAGTACAAATTGGTGGTTACAAAAGAGTCATGGTAATGTCAAGTACAGCAAAGAGAATACAGTCAATAATATTCTAATAACTTTGTATGGTGTCAGATGGGTATGAGATTTAACAGGATGATCACTTAGTAAGTTATGTAATGTCTAATCACTGGGGTGTATACCTGAAACTAAAATAATAATGTCAAATGTAATTGAAAATTTTTTTAATAATTAAAAAATTTTAAAGATAATGCCCACTCTCACCACTAGTATTTAACAGTATGGGAAGTACTAGCCAGACCAATCAGACAAGAAAAAATATAAAAGAATCCAAATTGAGAATGAAGAAGTAAAATATTCACTTTTTACAGATGACACGATTCTGTATATAGAAAATCCTGAAGACTACACCAAAAAAAAACTATTAAAAACAATAAACAAATACAGTAAAGTTGCAGGATGCAAAATCAATGTACAAAATTTCATTGTGTTCCTATATACTAACAATGAAATTTCAGAAAAAGATATAATAATTTATTTTGCAATTGTAACAACAACAAATAAAATACCTAGTAATAAAATTAACAAAAAATATAAAGAACCTACACACTGAAAACTGCAAGACATTATTTTTTAATGAAGAAGACACAAAGAAATGGGAAAATATTTCATGTTCATGGATGGTGAGAAAAATCATTAGTTAAAATGGCATATTACTCAAAGCAATATACAGATTTAATGCAATCCTCATGAAAGTTCTAATGTCATTTTTTAAAGGAATAGAACAAAATTTGTTCTTTTTGTTGGAACTACAAAAGATCCGAAACAGTCAAAGCCATCTTGAGAAAAAAGAACAAAGCAGAAGATATCACACTCCCTAAATTCAAATTATACTACAAAATGGCAATAATCAAAACAGCATGGTTTTAGCAGAAAAACAGATACACTGACAAATGGAACAGAATTGAGAGCTCAGAAATAAACCCACATATATAGGGCAAATAATTTTCAGCAAAGGAACCAAAAAGCTACAATGGAGAAAACAAAGCCCTTTCAATAAATGGTGCTGGGAAAATTGAACACCCATATGCAAAAGAAGGAAACTAGATTGCTATTTGTCACCATACACAAAAATGGATCAAATACCTAGATATAAGAGCTAGAACAATAAATTACATGAAAAAAAACATAAATGTATAGACCATGGTCTTGGAGAGGATTTTATGATTTGACCTCCAAGGCAAGGTAAGCAAAAATAAATGAACAGGACTGTGTCAAACAAAAAGCTTCTTTACATCTTCAACAAAACGAAAAGAAAACCAACTGAATGGAAGAAGATATTTGAATACAACACCTCCAATAAGGGGTTATTATCCAAAATATAGAGAGAACTCATACAACTCAACAAAAACAAAAACAACCCAATTAAAAAAATGAAAAGACCTGAACAGACACTTCTCCCAAGAAGACATACAAATGGGCAAGAGATATATGAAGAGATGCTCAATTTCATTAGCTATTAGGGCAATGCAAATCAAAACTACAATGAGATACCACCTCACACTTGTTAGAATGGCTATTATCAACAAGAAAAGTAATAACAAGTGTTGGAGAAGTTGTGGAGAAAAATGAACCCTCATTCACTGCTGGTGGGAATGTAAACTTGTACTGTATCTATGGAAAACAGTATGGAAGTTCATCAAAAAATTAAGAACAGGGCCCTGGCCGGTTTTGCTCAGCAGTTAGAGCATCAGCGTTCAGTCCAGAGAGACCTGGGTTCAGTTCCCGCTAAGGGCGCATACCTCGGTTGCAGTTTGTCCCTGGTCCTGGTTGGTCATGCGGGTGGCAGCCACTCGATGTGTCCCTTTCACATCGATGTTTCTCTCTCTGTCTCTCTCTCCCTCTCTCTCCCTCCTACTCTATCTGAACAAAAAATGGAAAAATGTCCCTGGGTAAGGATAAAAAAAAAAAAAAATTATGAACAGAGTTACCATATGACCCAGCAACAACCCCTCTTCTGGGTATCTACCTAAAAAATTGTAAAAGATATATCCCTATGTTCATTGTAGTATTATTCACAGTGGCCAAGACATAGAAACAAATAAAGTATCCTTTAATAGATGATTAGATACCCACTCTATGGGAGAGCATCATTGCCAATGATACATCAGATAAGGGGTTAATTTCCAAAATATACAGAGTACTCATACAACTCAACAAAAGGAAGACAACCCAATTAAAACATGGGCAGAGGAACTAAATAGACACCTCTCCAACAGGACATACAAATGGCTAAGAGACATATGAAGAAATGCTCAACATCACTAATCATCAGAGAGATGCAAATTAAAACAACTATGAGGTATCACCTCACACCTGTCAGAATGGCCACCATCAACAAATCATCAAACAAGTGTTGGCGAGGGTGCGGAGAAAAGGGGACTCTAGTACACTGCTGGTGGGAATGCAGACTGGTGCAGCCACTATGGAAAACACTATGGTGTTACCTCAAAAATTTAAAAATTGAACTTCCATTTAACCCAGTGATCCCACTTCTAGGAATGTACCCTAAGAAGCCTGAAACACCAATCAGAAAGAATATATGTACCCCCATGTTTATAGCAGCACTATTTACAATAGCTAAGATCTGGAAACAGCCCAAATGTCCATCAGTAGACGAATGGATAAAAAAGCTGTGGTACATATACACAATGGAGTGCTATGCAGCTGTAAGAAAGAAAGATCTCTTATCCTTTGAGACGACATGGAGGGATCTGGAAAGTATTATCCTAAGCGAAACAAGCCAAACAGAGAAAGACAAGTATCATATGATCTCACTTATTTGTGGAATATAATGAACATAACAGTCTGAGGAATGGGGTAGTCCCAGAGACATGGAAGTAGGGTACAGACTGACAATCCCCAGAAGAGGGGGTAGTGGGGGAGAGATAAACCACAGAACTTATATGCATGATGCATGAACAATGGACATGGACAACAAAGCTGGGGACAGGGCGGGGAAGGGGAGAGGGGGGAATCAATGGGGGAAAAAGGAGAAACTTCTATAACAAAAATTAATTAATTTAAATAAATAAATAAATAAAATAGATGATTGGATAAAGATGTGGTACATACATACAATGGAATATTACTCAGCCAAAAGCAAAGATGAAATAATGCCATTTGTGACAACGTGGATAGATCTTAAGAATATCATGCTAAGCGAAATAAGTCAGACAGAGAAAGTTAAGAACCACATTATTTCACTCAATTGTGGGGTATATAACTGAAAACAAGAAATGAACAAACATGACACACAGATAAACAAAAACTTATAGTCACAGGCAAAAGTATGGTGGTTACTGAGGAAAAGGGGGTGGAAGGGCCAGAGGTAGTAAAGGGTCAAGGGGACCAAATACATGGTACAGAAGGAGATGTGATTTGGGGTGGTGAACACACAGTGCAATACACAGATGATGTATTACAAAATCATACACTTGAAACCTATATAATTTTATTAACCAATATCACTCCAATAAATTCAATAGTAAAAAATTTTCATTAGCATAACCTACCAATTGTTTATAAATTTTTTTAATGAAATTAAAATAAGCCATTGTGATTATCATATAAATACATATGGATTGTTTCTTTCAGAATACTACATTTATACCTTTGACTATATAAAGTTATATATGAACATCACACTTAGCTGAGGATATAATTCACACAATTATGGTTCCTTAAGCCTACATTCAGAGATAAGTGATAAATCATTGCCAAGTTGTTTTACTCTTTTTCTAACAGCCTACAATCACATCAAAAAGAATAGTAAATGACAGTTAAGTCTAACTAGAGAAATTTTGAGTACCCCTCATTTTCAGTGTTTTCTACTATGAACTGTCCCAAAGCAGATGCCTCAAAATAGATACTGTGCACCTAACAGCTTCTTAAGTAGCCTCTGCACATGTAAATATAATTCTTTTCTGGTGCTTTGTATAGTACAAGGAAAATCAAGTTGTTAAAAAATTAAATAACCCTCCCTACCCAGTATATAAAATTATATGTATGAAAAATACATGCATACAGTACAAAGTTCTTCCCAAAATGTTCATAGGTCAGGCATACCCCAAAGGCAGTTCAGCCTAACTCCATGGCTCCAGACAAAGGACAGGGACTCAGATTTTAGCTAAAATTAATGTCCAATTAAAAAAAATTTTCATCACTACCACATAGAAGAGGATCCATTCTGTGTCCAAGTGTGAGAATAAAATTATCACACTCAAAAATTCACATTTACCTCCTCACCCAGGTCCTCACCCCTCATTTCATATGCAGGCATTCTTGCCCCTCACCCACAACTCTTGGTTGTTTTGCTAAGTTTACATACTGTCTGAAGCCTGCATGTCACATATTATCCACTTCTGGCTCCCTTGGGGACAATTTCTTCTCTACACCGGGGATGGTAGTCAGGTACTTTCTTAACGTCTGGGCACCTCCAGCAAATCCTTCTCAAATGCCCTGAGGTATTGGGGCTTTAGCCCATCATCCTTCAATGTAGTGGCTGCCTCAGTTATCTCTGCTTTTCCCCTGCCCTCTCTCAAAAGCTGTACACATTCATTTCCCCACGCATACACTAAAAATGGATGTTAACAACAGTTTAGCATGAGCAAACCAAGTTGGGTTCCTCATGGCCTAGGCCTGAGACAGGGATGGGGAATATCTGCCCGGCTGCCCCTCTGGCTCCTGTGGCCAAGCTCGGTGGCGGTGCTTTGTCCCTGGAAGCTGGAAGTAATGAGGTACTCATTATAATCGAGGAAAAAGAATCAGTGAACGCTGTCCTCCCCCTTTTTATGGAAAAATTAAAAGAAAATATTATCAGAAGCGGGTGAAGAGCTGGAGGCTGCCTACATTCTAGGCTGTACTGACTCAAAAGGCTGGCTGGATTTCTGCCAGATTGTCTCGAAAGCCCAGATCCATTTGTCACTTCATGTGGGTCTAACTACTTAGATTAAGATTCTTTAAGGGATCCACTTTTTACAGTTTGGGAGAGTCACACAGGTGGCCCCTTCTCATTTTTTTTTTTTAACTTAAGAAACTATAGTCATCATGCTGTACATTATATCTCGAGAACTTATTCATTTTAGAACTGAGAGTTTGTACCCTCTGGTCACCTTCACCCCTTTACCCCATCCCCGCAGCCCTGGCAACCACCAATATATTCTCTGTTTAAACATACTTGCTATATCCTGTTACTTTTTCTGTAGCCTTGTATTCAAGGTATATCCCTTGTAAACAATTTAGGTAAATTTTGTTTTTATTTATTATTATTATTATTTTTTTATCCTCACCCGAGGACATTTTTGCATTTATATTCAGATAGAATGAGAGAAAGAGAGGGAGGGAGAGAGAGAAACATCAATGTGAGAGAGACACATCGAGTGGTTGCTTCCCACATGACCCCAACCGGAGCCGGAGACAAACTGTAACTGAGGTACGTGCCCCTAGTGGCAACCGAACCCGGGACTCTCTGGTCTGCAGGCCGACTCTCTAACCGCTGAGCCAAACCAGCCAGGGCTAAATTTTGTTTTTTAGTTCACTCAACCTTTATCTTCTACTATACTTAGCCCACTTATATTTGATACAATTACAAATACATTTGGGTTTAAACCTACCATTTAGTATTGTGATTTTTTTTTGTCCCATTTGTTCTATATTTCTTTTTTCCCAACTTCTTGCTTTATTCTGGATTAAGTAGTAGTTCATTATTCCATTTTTCCCTGTATGAGCTTCCAGTTATAGAATATTCTTTTACTATTCTTATATTGACCATAGAAATTACAAATGCATCATTGTTCCATTAAAATTTAATTTATGGTTTTACCAATTGCTGAATTTATTCCATTTACTCCTTCTATCTTTGTACTATTGTTGCTGTGCATTTTAATTCTCTCTCTATTTTAAATTCCACAAGTCCTTACTGTCTTGATAGCTCTCTGATATGCAAGTACACGCGTACACACACACACACACACACACACACACACACACACACAGGGTCAGGTGTGCTAGTTTTTTGTTTGTTTGTTTGTTTGTTAATCCTCACCTGAGGATATTTTCCATTGATTTTTAGATAGAGTGGAAGGGAGGGAAGGAGAGAGAAAGAGAAACATCAGTGTGAGGGAGACACATCGACTGGTTGCCTCCCACAAGACCCCGACTGGGGCTGGGGATCAAACCTGGGTATGTGCCCTTGGCCAGGGATCAAACACACGACCCTTCGGTCCGACGTGCTAACCACTGGGCCAAACCAGCCAGGACTAGTTTTTTTAATAGATTAGTAAATCACCATTCATTCATTCATGTTTCCAAAGGTCACAGTTATTATATCCTTATGATACACTCATGTTTCTTTAATACTTTCATTAACAGTTGATTTTAAGCTTCCTTTATTTAATTCAGAGATTAGAAAACTATAGAGCCCGTGGACCAAGTCAGGCCTGTCACCCATTTTTCTAAATAAAATTTTATTGGAAAACAATAGCCACACTCATTTACATATTGCCTATAGCTACTTGCAAACTTGAGAGAACACTTTGCATCCAAAGGCAAAATATTCACTATCTAAACCTTTATGGAAAGAGTTTGCTAACCCCATGATTTAACTCCCATTTTAAAAATTAAGACTTTTATCTATTCTCTGGTCTCCTTACTTCTACCATCTATATTCTAGCCCATTCCAGTTAGCAATGGTAGATTCCAAAACTCACTTCTAAACACATTATTCTTCTGCTCAAAATGGTAGTACTCTTCCCTATATGATATTTGTATATACTCATTTTATTTTTTGTGGGAGACTTTTTGCATGGCATCCATTTTGTTGCAGTCTGCTCTGCCATCTCCTGCCCCAAGGCAGGTTCTCTCTGCATACAATGTCTCTGCATTCCTCTAGATAATCGTTTACTCTGCTAGCCATTCTTTGCTTATCATTTGTTCCACCTGGGGTATTTACTGGAATTTGCTTCAGGTGGGATACTCATTAACTGTTTCACCTGCTTTTTGCCCTATATATTGTGTGAACTCCCCCTGAATAAACGAGACTTGATCAGAGCCCTGTCTTGTCTCCATTTCTCGTGTCTCTTGTCCCTCCTCATCCTCACTCCCCCTCTAGAGTCCACGTTGCTCGACCTTTGGGACGGGTCAATTTTTTTTTTGACATTTTATTCAGATAGAGTGGGAGAGAGAGAGAGAGAGAGAGAAACATCGACGTGAAGGGACACATCGAGTGGCTGCCACCCTCACAACCCAACCAGGGCTGGGGACAAACTGCAACCGAGGTACATGCCCTTAGCGGGAACTGAACCCGGGTCTCTCTGGACCGCAGGCCGACGCTCCAACCGCTGAGCCAAACCGGCCAGGGCTCACTAAAATATTTATAGCATTCATTCCTTGAAAGCAGGATTTGTTTGAATGTTCTAAAATTCCTACATGCTACACATGACAGGTAATCAATATTTATTCATTTACTTGAATAACAAATGTATTCATTGTTAGAAAAACTAAAATGGTCTTTTTTGTTCCACAGTCTGAACATTAGTGTTAGGCATCTGAGATAATACATTTCCAAATCATTTCACTGCAAATCCACTTGAAAATAATTCACCACCAGCTCCACTCGGCTGCTCCCTCATCTGCCGTGTATCATCCCCCACAGGACCCGATTTTCTCCCCATCCCGGTCTCTGGCTTCCACCAGCCGGTTCAGTTTTGAGACTCCTTAATCAACTAACATTTCTTCTAACCACACCCACCTCAGGGTTCGTGAGACGTATTTTGTCTTGTCTGTTTGTTCAGAAATCACGATTTAGTCGATAAAAGCCTGCTCTGCTAAACTATATTTGTAGCCGGCTCGATTCCCACTCTCCTTTCTATTCTAAAGCCATAGTTTTAACCAGAAGGATAAATGAATGCAACACCTGGGCAGCCTTTCTGTTCTCTGTGTTTCCTCGGGTCTCTGAAGGAGCGTACAGATGTCTCACCCAGGTGACTCAGCAGAGGTAAAGCTTGAGCGGGCGGGACAAGCAGAGGCTACAGTACACGTCGGGAACTAGTCTGGCAGGGTCTCCAGCCAACTCTGTCTATACTCCTTTGTTTACACTGAGAAATGTTTATCTCAGTTTTGCCCAAACTGTTCTTTAGAACTCGGATATTCCTGGAAATGTGCACTAGGGCTGTGTAAATATGACTTCCTTAGTTATAAATCTAGGACTTTTGAGTTAAATAAAGAGGTTTTCCTACTGCACGTTTCTTGGGGCCTTCACTGTTCTAACGGGCATCGCGGACCTGCAAGGAAAGAAGACGTAACACGTAACTTTCCCCAGCTCATCACACCTCTATTTGTAGGGTGCCTGTTACCATCTTGATGAATCACCAGTGTTCCCTCTGCAAACAATTTGGTACATGCTGACAAAACTCCCAACCAGAGCTCGGGAAGAGAGAGGACCTTGTTCAAGCTGAGGCGCCAAAGAGTTTTAACACCTACAGGACTTTTGTTGAACTATAAAGCTCTCATTATTGCTCTCTGTTGAAATACTGTTGCACGGTCAACTTAAACTCATCGTTCCCGTGAAAGCTGAATTTCTTACAGCACAGTGTCCCGGCATGGTCTCAGCTATCTGCCTATGAGCTTGCCTGGAGAGCTGTGAATAGCAACACGTCTCCTGGTGGTGGCTTAATTCTAATGGGATAAAGCTGACCAGACAGACAAAGCAACTAGAAAAAAATCTAGTTGGAGTCTTTATACTTCTATATGTTTTTATTTCATTTTTATCTTGTTTGTTAAATTATTTTAAATGATAATCAAGACCAAAAAGGAGAGCAAATTACAATGATCCTTTCCTGGGTCCCTCATCTTATATTTGCCCCTCTCCAAACTCTCTCATCTCTTTGCCTTAAAAGAAAAGAGTCCTGCCAGGTTTGTTGTGTGTCCCTTTTCTTCTCTGGGTAAGATTTTTAAAGCAGCAGGTTATTGGACCAGCTTGCTATAGAAGCGATTTTTTTCAAACGATTTCTCATCGACAACACCTTGAGGGAGAAGTAAGTGCATGATTCGCCTCTGGACAGACGCACGCTTCGGTGCCCCCCAGTAGTGTAACCACAGAAAACATGTTTTAGAAGCAACCCTGTCAGTGCAGGAGCAGTTAAGAGGCCACTCCTGGGGATCAGAAAAGCCCGATGGCATACTGGTAAGAAATGAATGACAGAGGAAAGGTATAGGTTACTAAACTATTTCAAGTTCAGCTGAATTTTTAAGAAACACTTCCATGTCTGTTATTTACTACCAACAAAATGGAAATGGCTTCCTCCGGAAACATAAAATATGCTTATAAAGGGGTTGTCCACTTGCAGAACTGGTAAGACACAAAACTGCATCCGCATGCATTTCCCCACCCTCCTTTTCCAAACTGCACCCCTTTTAACATGGCATAAAAAGGGAAACCTGAATATGATTATTGAGGTATAATTTTACCACTTGTTCCCAATGACACCCTAATCTCACTCCTAGGAGTTTATTCTAGGAAAAAAAGGGGGGGAGGGGGTATAAGCTAAGCATTTAATAAGGAAATGTTAAATAATTTATCTACAACATAAAATTGTATAGTGGTTTTAAAATGTAGATATAGAAATATTGGATATACTAAGTAAAAAGGTAAAATACATACATCTTAAACTTTGAAAGAAGCATAGAAGCATATACAAATATGGATGTAGTGGGAAATGCAAATCGGTGTACTGGGTAATTTTTACCTTATAAAAATTGCATCATTTCAGGCGCTAGGGGTTTACTGCCTTTCTTTATGAGGACATGTGTGGCATAGAAACCATCTCAGCATCCTCATATTTCCTTAAGGTCCTAGTTAAGGTTCCGTTTAGCAAATAAATATACAGTACACCCGTTAAATTTTAATTTCAATTTTTAAAATTAATTTTAGTATAATTATTATAAAACATGATTTTGTATAGCAGTTTAATTTTAATACAATATATATGCACTTTTAAGATATTTATACCAAAAAATTTTATTTTCATCTGAAATTGGAATTTAATTGGATGCCCTGTATTTTATCCTCACCCGAGGACTTTTTTTTTTTTTTGCATTTTTTGTTCAGACAGAGCGGGAGGGAGAGAGAGGAAGAGAAAGAGAGAGAAACATCGATGTGAAGGGACATATCGAGTGGTTGCCACCCGCACGACCAACCAGGGCCGGGGACAAACTGCAACTGAGGTACGCGGCCTTTGCGGGAACCGAAACCGGGTCTCTCTGTACCGCAGGCCGACGCTCTAACCGCTGAGCCAAACCGGCCAGGGCCTGTATTTTATCTTGGCAGCCCTACTCCTGTTTCTTCCAAAGAAAAAAATGTAATGGAGAACTGAAAATAAAGGTTAGCATTTGGGAGAAAAAAATGATTTAAACTCTAGTGACTTAGGTCCCAATACAGAGAGGATGTATTAGGCTCGGTTTGCCACTATCAGTGTGGAGTTCCCCATACTGGGTAGAGTTCTACACCAAGCTTCTCCATGGGAAGCCTTTCACTTAAACATTGATCGTTAGTGTGACCAGAAACAGTCACCCTGCAAATACAGCACAAACCACAGAAATTCCACGTAGAAACCATTTGCACTGCTTTTCTCACGTGGGGAGCAACACTTAAAATTTCAAATGGAGAAGGTAAAACAGAAAATGCTTCCATCATGTCAACCTTAATAATTAGCATATCTATGTGCAAACAAGCTTCTTAGAGGGATACTATTAGCACTCTGCTACAGGGGGCAGAATGGTTTGTAGAAATGGGATTATATCAGAATTTAATACAAATATTGGTATCCCTTTGAATTCCCAATATTTTCCTTTACTAACCACACCAGTAGTCTGGCTATCCAAAATTTTAATGAGGGGGTGTCATAAAAATCTCCTCCAAAGTGTAGAAGACAATTTACAGAGTAGCCAGTAAAATAGAGGTAATGACAGGTTAAATAAGCTGCACGAGGTCACATCTATTTCATGACTTCCCTTCAGGAAGAATAATTGAAAATTTTCCATTTTTCTCACAATGCAGAAAGGTGACTGAGGACTGACCATAGCCAGGCTAGGGTGATATAGGTAATTCTTGACATTTTGCTTTCGGCACAACTCAAAGATGAATTCAAGCATTATGATTAACAAATATGTATTGGTTTCAGCTAAGACTACAAAGAATATTTGACTATGACTGACACTGATTTTCATTTTACAAATCAATCACGTTTTGCTCTGGTCACCCTCCACTTTGCAGTCAGGTGACTGATAGATGCAGAGAGGATTTGGGCTTTCTGTAGAAGTAACCCATATACAGATCATCAAAAACAAACCCCACATCCACTTTTGCTTCCACGGATGAGAGATCTAACATCTCTCAGAGAGAAAATTGGAAGCTTAAAATTGTGAGGAGTGACAATCTGTTATTTTGTGACCTTTTGTAACAGCTTGACTGTCCATCAAAAGCAAGGCTAACACCAAGAACCCAAAATAAAGTTTACTGGTAATCCATTGTCAGATAAGGTGGGAAAGTAATGTTTCTGAGGCAGTTTAAGAGAGTTTTAGAGATTGCTAACAAGGAACTAGTCTCTTTCCATACACCAAATGTTACAGAACAAAACACTTCATCTCAGATGAAGCTCCTTGATACAAAAGTGAGAGAGGAACGCATAAAACACTGCATTTCATTTAGTTACCTTGGTCTTTTTTTCTTTTCAAGGGACAGGTGGCATCTGGTGGCACAAACACAACTTGCTTCCATGAGCTGACTATCCCTGTGAGCAAAACAGTTTGGAAAACAACGTCTGGTTCCCAGCAACTAGGTATTTTTAAGTTTCCTTTCCCTGCACGACCAGCCCCTCCTGACCATTGGTGGCTGCAGAGACAGCAGTGGGTGGAGGGCGCTTGGTTTATTAAACACAATCTGACAGCCCAGCCACCAAAGCAAGACACTTCCGCACAGCTGTGCTCACCTCTCCCCACTTTATTCCACTGGGGCGGGGGCACCCCGATTTTCAGGTTTCCTGAGATTGTTCCCTCCTTGCTTACTTAGCCTTAGTGAGTAACTGGTCCTATAATTACAGCTTCAGGCTTTTTACTTCTAATAGCACTTGGCCTATTTCTGGGAGCCAGAATAGTAGCTGTGGGTTTCCAGCAGTTCAGCCTGAGCCTTTTAATCAGTGCGGAAAGGAGGGAAGGACGCACTCAGGGTCACCAGGGAAAGTCGCAAAAATGTTCCGGAACGTTACTTCATACTGAACAAAGGCAAGAACGCTGACACTATGACGACTTTCTTGGGAGTTAACTTTACCGTAAACTTTTGTTTTCACAGACCTGACCTGGGTCTGTGTGTGTGTGTGTGGTGGGGGGGCATTTGCTTATACATGTAAGACTGAAGTCCAACTGTGTTTTCTCCTCCTGCCAAAATCATGACACCGATACGCCCAGGTGGAGCTCTTCTGTAGCTTTTATATCACAACCTATCACTTTTGAGGCAGCATCAAAGGCTTGCAAAATGTCTTCAACCACAGGTACTAGGGCCAGTCGTTTCTAATTTTTCCTTACTTTCCTTTATAAAAATATCCCTGGTGCACTAGTTTCACAAGCACATTTCAATATGCATACTGTAAGTGTGGCCACCTCCCCGGGTCACAAAATGTAATGCCAACATAGAATTCTCTGTGTAGGTATATTTTTTTTAATCTCCCTAATTATCAAGCACTTAGGTGATCCTCCTCATATATAACACTGTGTAAATCTTTGTGTGCATTTCTGATTATTTTCTTAGGAAAATGTTCTGAAAATAACATTTCCAGGTAAAAAAAAATATGCATATTTTAAGAACTTTTAAGTATATTGCCAAGTTGACTTTCTAAAAGATTGTACCAATTTACATTCCTCTGAGCAATGGTATCATACTGCAATTTGAGTTTTATCACTTTTTCAAACTTTGCCATTTTGATAAATCCAAACTAGTGTCTTGTTGCTAAAAGATGAATTTATATCTCACTTAGCATAATACCCTCTAGGTCTATCTATATTGTCAAGACAAATACTGTATCATTTCCCTTATGTGTGGAATCTAAAAAACTAAACAAATGAACAAAAAAGCAAACAGACTCATAGATACAGAAAAACTGATAGTTGCCAGAGGGTTGGGCAGTGGGGGAATGGGCAAAAGATGAAGGGGATTATGAGGTACAAACTTATAACATAAATAAGTCCCAGGGATGTGAAGTACAGCATGGGGAATACAGTCAATAATATCACAATAACTTTGCATAGTGACGGATAGTGGATTTTTTGCGGTGATCGTTTCGTAAGGTATATAAATGTGAAATCTCACTATGTTGTATACCTGAAACTAATATAATACTGTGTGTCAACTATACTTTAATTGAAAAGAATTGGGGTGGGGGGAGATTAACCAAAGAATTTACATGCATATATGCATAACCAATGGATATAGACAATAGTGTGGTGACGGCCTGGGTTGGGGGTGGGAGCAGGGTGGAGGGGGCCAATGGGGAGAAAAAAATGCGGACACTTGTAATACTATCAACAATAAAGATAATTTTTTTAAAAAAGAGCTCTATATTCCAGAGCTTAAAAAGAGACGAATTTGTATCATTTCTAGTGGACAAATATTTATTTATATATTTTTTACTTTATATGAATTTTTATTTCTTTCAAGCCCTATGCCTATTTTAAAAAATTGTTTTCCTTGCTCAATTAATTGGAATAATCTTTTTATGCATTAATGAAATCAACTATCAGATAAATAGAAAATATTGTCCCCAGTTTTTCAACTTCAACTCAATTCTATTTATGGTATTTTTCTTTGGATTCTAATTCAGTTTGTTTACATCTCTTAAGTCCAGTAAGCTCTTCTTTTCTTTTTCTAGCATACTTCAACTTGCCTAAGATTTTAGTCTTTATTCCTACCAGAAATTGATTTTTACCTTTCATCGGTCTAGTATTTGTAACAGGTTGTATTTCATGTCTGAAGAGAATGAATCGATTATTCAATAAATGTGGGTCAGACAACTGAATATCTAAAAGGATATAAAACTTATTTTCTTACTACAAACCTTACACATTCATACAGGTATACACAAATTCCAGATGAGTTGGAGGTGTAAAGATAAAAATGAATAATAAATGAAAACAAAATAAATAATAAATTAGAAAAGGAATAAATAGAAATAAAGGCTCCCAATCTCAGCAAAGAATCTTGTACCCAAGTCCCGCAGAGAAGCAGAGAAGAGTAAGGGCTTGAAAATGAACATACAAATGTTATGCATGTAGATTATAGAGTCCAAGGGCTGGACAAACATACCATCTGCATCAGAGAACTTTCTCACATTCATGAAAGTTTAAGAGAAGAACCCCAATGATGACTAACCTGGAGTTTCTCATTCCTGGCGAGGTGTTGTGAGAGATGTGTTTCATTGCATTTTTAAAATATAAGGTAATGTGGCAGTTCTTACACACCTGATTAAAGTCACAGATTCAAATCTGATAGATGATAGGTGGATAGAGAGATAGATAAACAAGGGATAAAAATCCAGGTTATATTTATATATTTTTTTCTATAAAACAATAAAAAGATAGTAACAATGACTGAAGTATATTAAAATTCACAGAAAAAATATACAAATGGTGAATATACATATGAAAATATCTCAGAATCATTAGTAGTCAGGGAAATACAACTTTAACCATTAGACATCATTTTTCATCTATAAAATTGGCAAAATCAATAACATTGATAATACCCGATTCTGAGAAAAATTGTAAAAACTCTCGCGTGAATATAAATCGGCACAGCCCTTTTGGAGGGCAGTTGGACAGTACCTCCTCATGTTTTAAATGCATGGACCCTTTGACTCAGAAACCCACAGGTGCCTTTTCTAGAAAAATACTTGCACGTACACACAAAGATGTACAAGAAATTTTTTCAGCATTTTCAATTTTTCACTTTTACAAGAAAAGTTTCAGTTAATGTCTTAGTATATTATGTGTCATGCATATGTAAGCATATATTTCTATAGAGGAGAAGTGAATTTGCTGAGTCAAAGAATATACACATTAAAATTTTTATATCAATGGACTCAATGCCCACCAAAAGTGTCTTAAGTTCCTCTCCCACCAAAAGGGTTTTTAAGGGCCTATTTTCCTGTTTTCCTGCCAACATTAGGTATTGCCAACTTTTACCAAACAATGGGTAAAATGATAATATTTCCCTAGTTAACAGGGAAGTTATCAATTTTTATGTGGTTAAACCTGTAAACCATTTCTCTTATAGTTTCTGACTTTTAGAAATTTATCCTAATGCTGTTTATGTTTTATCCTTTTTTAATTGTGGTAAAATAAGCATAATATAAAATTTACTATCTTAGCTACTTAGGTGTACAGTTGAGTAATAAAGTACACAACACTGTTGTCCATCCAGTCTTCAAAACTTTTCTCATCTTGCAAAAACGAAACTCTGTACCAATTAAACAACTCCCCATTTCTCCTTCCCCGGCCCCTAGCAACCATCATTCTACTTACTGTCTCTATGAATTTAGTTACTCTAGGTACTTCATATAAGTGGAATTATATAGTATTTATTTTTTCATAATTGGCTTAGTTTCAATGTAATTTATTTTTGAGTACACAGGACAATCAATGCTCAACCAATTGAGCCACACCAGCCAGGGCAATGTAATTTATTTTTAATATTGAAAAATTAGAAACAACCTACTAAAAACAGAATAGCAAATAAACTAAAATATATCCATACTTTTTATAACATGCAATTATTTGTTTTATAAGTGGGATATAATTATGACTTAGATAAAAATCACCATCTTGGGTACAGGTAATAAAAACTGACCAAATTCTGAATATATTCTAAAGTTGATGCCAATAGTATTACTGTATATAAATCAAGAATCCTGCCCTGGCCGGTTTGGCTCAGCGGTTAGAGCGTCCGCCTGCGGTCCGGAGAGACCCGGGTTCGGTTCCCGCTAAGGGCATGTACCTCGGTTGCAGTTTGTCCCCGGCCCTGGTTGGTCGTGCGGGTGGCAGCCACTCGATGTGTCCCTTTCACATCGATGTTTCCCTCTCTCTCTCTTCCTCTCTCTCCCTCCTACTCTGTCTGTACAAAAAATGGAAAAATGTCCTCGGATGAGGATTAAAAAAAAAAAGAATCCTACTTGGCAGAAATTCGTTTATCGCAGTAGAGTCTGGAACTGATTAAACGCGATAAATGAGGGCCGACTATACAGTTGGATTGGGTATGAGATTTGAGAGAAACACTAGTGTTTCTGGCCAGTAGACAGAGAAAACCGGAGATAGTATTTCCTAAAATTGGGAAGATGACTGGAGAAATAGGCTGGGACATACAGGAATCAAGAGGTGACTTTTGGTCACATTAAATCTGAGATATATCATTAATGTTTATCATTGTTGCACATGCTGCAAATAGTAGGATCATATAAAAGCATTCATTTTGACTCACTGTTCCCATGCCTTGGGTTTAGACGAAAACGTTTTTTAATTCAATCATTTTAACTGTCTGACTTTAAAAGTGTTGTTTAACATTAAAAAAAAAAAAAAAGCCATATATAAATACAATTTTAGCCAAATTTGCATTTTAATGTAGTGACCTATTATACAATGCTACCACCTGTGTAAAATGAGTCAATCATAGTTTAATAAGACTTGGATACAGTAAAACAATTTATAATGTAAAACAGAATCATCACATTTGGTGATTATTAAGACTGTAAGCTGAGTAAATAGAGAAGTTCCATCTGTTCATATCTACTTTCTGTCCGATGGCCTGGGGACTGGCGCCAGGCAAAGTGCTCGACCATTGTCTACAATCCTTGCTCAGCCTTGTCTCCCACCCTGAACGGCCTGCCTCGAGCTTGTAGATTAACTCCCATCTTGCTCTTATCGATTCACATTCCAGAGGCTCCATGCATAGCCCCCGCAGGGCCAAACCCTAAGGGACAAATTCCAGCTACAACAGGCAGATATAAAAGACACGAGCCCTTACATTGAGCGCGGCTTCTAGGACTCGACCCCGGACTCTGTGAACCCGCCCGGAGTGCACCCAATAAAGCCTGATCCCTGTTTATTCGGCTGATTGGCTCTCCAGTCTCTTCTCTGTTTTATTTGGTGGCGCCCCTGATTCCTTACACTTTCCACCCCTACATGAAGGAAATATAAAAGGGAAGAGTTATAGGAGCTTCTCCAAGTAGATGCACAGAACAAAAGTTCCCATTTGACAGGGACTGTGTGTTATTCATTTTTTTATCACCCACAGTGGCTTGTGTGTGGTAGGTATCCAATTAACATTTGTGGAATTTAATCAAAGTCTATTGGGCTGTAAAAAAATGTCATGATCATTATTCAATATATTTGCACAAGCATTTATCATGAAATGTTAAAAAAAAAAAAACAGCTTAACTTCTGGCAACTTCAATTATCCACAACACAGATAATAACTGAAAAAATAAGTTAAAAAAATATTAACTATCATAAAAACACTTGTACTTTACTATTTAAGAGAAGGTAGTTGACACCTCTATGCCAGAGAAGGTCTTAAATTAAATTCATTGGTTTAGTTACTTAAAGGAGTCAATTCACAGATATACACTGAAACACTGGTAAATGATGACTACAAATGAAGGAGAGACAACAGGACACCGATAAAGTAAATAATCTAAATAAATATGTTAACTGCTGTAGCATTTTCCTCTGACAGCAAAGTGTCATAATTGATGTGCACGATGATTGTAAAAAGATTCAATTCCACAAACATGTCAAAAGATAACACACAATTAGCCCAGCCAGTGTAGCTCAGTGGTTGAGCATTGTTGACCCAGGCACCAAGAGGTCGCCGGTTTGATTCCTGGTCAGGGCACATGCCCAGGTTATGGGCCTGATCCCCAGTGGGGGGCATGCAGGAGGTGGTCAACTAATTTTCTCTCTCACTGATGTTTCTATCACTCTCTCCCTAAAATCAATAAAGAAAAAAAAGTAAAAAATAAAAAATAACACACAATTAGATGCTACAGGGATTCAGAAGTGAGTAAGACATAGACTCAGCTACCAAGGACCTAAAAGTCCAAAGGTGAAGATGAAAAGTATATAAACTAAAAGCAGGAGTTCTGGTCAAGATGGCAGTGTAGGTGAATGGGGTACTTAAACCCTCCCACAACCATATCACTACTACAACAAAACTACAGAACAACCATCATTTAGAACTATTCAGCAGGCTGGTCCCTCACCAACATGTGGTGGATAACAATTGGGAGGGATATCTTGGATGCAGAGGTTCCCCTCAGGAGCAAGGGGTCCCAGTCCCACACAGGCCCCCAGCCCAGGGTTCCAGTGCCAGGAAGCAAAGTCCCCATAACTTCTGGATGTAAAAGCCTGCTTGGATTGTGGCTGAGTGAGATGGAGGGTTTCCAGAGTCCCAGGCATTCCTCTTAAAGACTTACTCAGACTCACTTGCTCTGAATTCCAGCACTGGGATACCAGGGACATATGGGGAGGAACTGAGTTGTCTGGAATTGAGGCACGAGCTAGAGGGGCAGCTTTCTCCCAGACAGAAGTGCTGGCAGAGACCATTACTCCTTTTCTGGGTCCTCCCCACACTGAGCCAGCAGGCGGGTGCCATATCTGAGTCTCCATCATCCTGGCTAACACTGTTTGCTCACCTTGGTGATTCCTTGAGACCCTGCCCCAGCCAACTTGTGGGCCCAACCCAAGTCATTTCCAGAGGTTTTTCCATATAAACAGCCTATCTTAGCTCATGCTTCAGACTTTCCTAAAATCTCTCAAACAAGTAGCATCTGGCCTCGGTGTACCCTTAGGCCCAGCACTATTGGCAGCAACCTGGCCTCTCCTGGGTACCTCCAAGCCCAAAACAAGTAGCAGCCATCTGCACATCATTTTGTAGCTTATGCCAGGTGGCCCAGGGCAGGACACAGGTGGTGGCTTACCTTGGCCTGCACCTCCTGAGAGACCCCAGAGCCAGCATACCTGGTGGACAGCTTCAGATCACGTCAAAGCACCACCTAACCTCCTCCACAAGGGATACACTTAAAGGCAGAATTCAGCAAGCACCAGAGCCCCAGTGAAGTAAGTCTTGCTTTATATGGTCAGCCTCTGAACAGCTGATCCTCCATTGGTCACAGCCAGTCCTCACAGCCAATCAGCCTGCAGATAAATCCTTCCCATTGAGGTGCCAACAGTAATCAGGCTCAACTACAACAGGAGGTTGTACACAGTCCACATGGGGGACATACCTGGAGTGCCCAGCTTGGGTAATCAGGGAGGATGTGCCATTGGACCCTATAGGACATATACTACATAAGGTCACTCTACCAAGCCCAGGAGATGTAGCAGTTCTACCTAATACATAGAAACAAACACAGGGAGGCTGCCAAAATGAGAAAACAAAGAAACATGTCCCAAATGAAACAACAGAACAAAACTCCAGAAAAAGAACAAAATGGAGACAAGAAAACTAGATGTGGAGCTCAAAACACTGGCTATAAGGATGCTCAGTGATCTTAGAGGAAGAGTGAGTGAGTTTAGGTAGAATTTCAACAAAGAGATAGGAAACATAAAAACAAAGATAGAAAACATAAAAAAGAACCATTTAGAAATGAAGAATACACTCTGAAATGAAGAATTCATTACAGGGAATCAACAGTGCAGTTGATGAAGCAGAGGATCAAATCAGAGATTTAGAAGATAAGGAAGCAGAAAATATCCAATCAGAACAGCAAAAATAAAAAGAATTAAAAAAAAAAAAGGAGGACAATATAAGAAGCCTCTGGGACAACTCCAAGCATACCAACATCTGCATCATGTGCCAGAAGGGGAACAAAGAGAGCAAGAAATTAAAAACTTATGTGAAAAAATAATGACAAAACCTTCCCTAACCTGATAAAGGAAATAGACATACAAGTTCAGGAAGCACAGGAGTCCCAAACAAGATGAATCCAAAGAGGCCCACACTAAGACACGTCATATTAAAATGCCAAAGATTAAAGACAAAAATGAATCTTAAAAGTAGCACAGAAAAGCAGTTAGTTATCTACAAGGGAGCTCCCATAAGACTGTCAGCTGATTTCTCAACAAAAACTTTGCAGGCCAGAAAAGATTGGCAAGAAATATTTAAAGTAATGAAAAGCAACAACCCAAAACTGAGATTACTCTCCCCAGCAAAGCTATCATTTAGAATTGAAGGACAGATAAAGAGCTTCTCAGGCAAGAAAAAGCTAAAGGAGTTCATCACCACCAAACCAGTATTTTAAGAAATGTTAAACGGTCTTCTTTAAGAAGAAGATAAAAAGATTAAAAATATGAATAATAAGTCCTGGTCAGTGTGGCTCAGTTGGTTGGAGAAGGTGGCAGGTTCCACCCCCAGTCAGGGCACATTCCTAGATTGCAGGTTTGATCCCCAGTCGGGGAGTGTGTGGGTGGCAACCAACTGATGTTTCTCTTTCACATCAATGTTTCTCTCTCTCTCTAACATCAATTTTAAAATATAAATAATAAAATGACAATAAATACATATCTATGAACAATTACTTTAAATGTAAATAGAATAAATGCTCCAATCAAAAGACATATGGAGGCTGAATGGATAACAAAACAAGACCCTTACATATGCTGTCTACAAGAGACTCACTTCAGATCAAAAAACACACATAGACTGAAAGTAAAGGAATGGAAAAAGAGGTTTCATGAAAATGGAAACAAACAAGCACACAAAAGCTGGGGTAGCAATACTTACACCGGACAAAATAGATCTAAAAAAACAAAATATATGAACAAGCAGAACAGAAACAGACTTACTGATAAGAGAGCATTTTGATGGTTGCTAGATGAGAGGGGTGCTGGGTGATGGGTGGAAAAGGTGAAGGGATTAAGAAGTACAAATTGGTAATTGCAGAATAGTCACGAGGATATAGTGTTTACAGTAAGATCACTTGTATAATGTCTAATCAGCTATAATTAAAATATAAGAAATTATTTGAAGTAAAAAAAACTGTAAGCAAAAGCAGACTGTGAAATTTACAGAGTCAGGAATGCAAAAGAATGACATAAGAAAGATGTGATTTGTGGAAGGAGTCCAATGTGTTTCCAGGTAAAGGAAATATCAGGAAACTTTACCAGGTTAGCCAAAGCAATAAGTAGAGATTTATGAGGAATGGAAATGGAAAGGTGGTTTGGAGTCATATTAAAGAAGATCAAGATTTTCTTTAAATTAGCACCGGTTGGCATTTGAGGGTCATAGAACTTTTACCAGGGAAATAATATGATAGAAAGTTTGGTAGTGAGAAGATTAACCTAAGAATATTATGTAGACTTTGCTAATCAGAGTGTGGTTCCCACACCAGCAGCATCGGCATCGATTACCAGCTTTTCAGAAATCCAGATGCAGGCCCACCCCAGAGCTATGGAATCAGAATCCGCATATTGACAAGATCCCCGGGTACCTTGTAGCACATTAAAGCTTGAGAACCTTAGCCTGGAGGAGAAAGACTCTGGAAATGAAAAGCCAATTAAGAGTTCACTGCAATAATACAATCAGTAGACGATGAAAAGTCGACAAGCACTACTGCAGTGCCTCATCCATGCATTGATATCCCTGCGGTTAGAACGAGATGCACCTTAAACCCGTCACTGTCCTGGGAACACGATACTCACGGGATGTCTGGCCCTTTCTTCTTGAAGCCCTAGACTGAATCTTCCACTCAGTTCCACCATCTCCTTTCCTCTATTTGCTGGGGTCCCAGCTTTCTCTGAACCACATTTGGGAAGATTCTCTGTTCTTTATTTTATGATATAACCAAATCCTCCATCCACAGTTAGGGAAATGGGTCTAAGAAACACTGAAAATAGTTTTGTAAGTCATCACCTAAATCACTACACTCAACCTGCATCCCAGAATCTTAGAAGTCGAATTTTCTTCTTATGGATTTTATTTTGTTTAAAGCACCATGATGCATTCTGAACTATTTTTCTCATTAAAGCTAATATTTCACATCAAGTAAGTACTCACTGTGCCTCCCTCCCATCACATATATTTCCCCCAATGGAACACTTTTCCACTGTTCCTTACCTTGGCACGTGCTGCTCTCTCTGCTAGGTAAGCCCTCCCACTGATCTCATCGTTCCCACCTAACAAACCCCTATTTAGCCTTCATTGTGTCAGGTGAGCTCCAAACCCCCTCTCCTCTCCCTACAGAGTTAGCTGAGCCTTCATCTGTTCCCAGACCTGGTCAGGGAGGACCTAGCTCTCCCTCCAGTGGATGGCCAGCTACAGAGTTACACCACCGTTCAGCTTCACACTGTCGAATGTACTCCATAACACTAAATATAACTAGAGTGCACATTAGTGAAAAGGGAGGGGAAAAAAAGGAAAGGACAAAAATAAGAAAAACAATTAGCCTTCAATATAAGCAATTTTTCCAACATTAATATCCGAGATTTTCTCATTTGAAAATGAGGGTGTTTGATGAGATACTTTTTAGTACTCTATGATTTACCCATTAATCATAATGGCTGGAATGTACTAAGTTTTTAACGTCTTAGAGCTCAATTCTTTTATGCCTTATTAAAAAGCAAAAATATTTCATTTCCAAGAGGTTTTTGTCTGATACCAGTTTCACTATCCGCACTTTTAAAATAATTTCATATTCTATTGCATTTCAGGCAGCTGCTTAAATTGCAACATAAATCTCACCAGAGAATGCAAAGTTATTAGCTGAAATAGTTTCATTTCAAACCAACATCTTATTGAATTGGAATATTAGGCACAGAGCTTTAAAAAAAAATGTATGCTTCACAACCAACCCATTGTTAGAGGTATAAAATAAATAGATTTTCCATGTGAACTCCCAATTACTTTAACTCCAAGTTGTTATGTTAAAAATAAACTGTCTCTCCAGAACACATTTCTCACATATTAATATACAGCAACAATTATGCCTCTGGTGTAGCTGAGAAGATCTGTATCGTTGCCATGGCTGAAAATTTCAAGACAAAAAGGAGATTTACACTGTCTTTTCACAGATCGCTTGTTAATTGAAAGGGGAAATTGTTATTTTATATTTACACCACCTTAACTAAGAAATCAAAGCTAATATCTCCAATCGTGGGACAAAAAGACATCAGGTGCCTCTCTATGGAAAGCATTAAGAAGTACTCAACACTTCGGTGGTCTCTGCCAAAAATAAATCACCTCTATCAACCTCTGAGGAAATTTCAGACAAATTCAAATTGAGGCACATTCTACAAAATAATTATATTCCTCAAAAATGTCACCATACAGAATGACAGAGACAATGGAAAGTGCAGGACATTTTCTAGATTAAAGGAGACTAAAGATACGTGACAGGTTGGATCCTGGACTTGGATCCTGAACCTAGAGAGTAGGCATAAGGGGTAGAGACATAACTGAACAGATATTATTGGATCAATCGATTAAACTTAAAAATGAACAGAAAAACTAATTTACATATGCCAGTAATCATGGGACAGCTGCATTCTGAACTATGGTATTTGCTGCTGGACTGACCACAACCCACCGCCACAGTGGGGAGCAATGCAGAAGGGGCATGTCAATGCCGCACCCTCCCTCAAATGTATTACTACGTGCAAAGAGCTTGCTCACCAGGACATGCAATTTCAAGCCCATACCAAATAAAGCCTAATCTAAGTGAGACACATGCACACACACACACACATAGCCTGCTATATATTTTGGAGAAGGGGGAACAAAATATACACACTGTGCAAGATTAATTTCATCTTAATCTAGATCCCTATTTTTTCTGATGGTGGAGAAAATTATTTACAATGGAAACTAAAGCCTACTTGTAGTCTAACTCAGTCTCTTTTGGTTAATGCTCAATGATTCCAGATCTTGAACCTCTCCCTCCCCATCCTCTTTTCCAAGATGGCACCTGAGTGCAGGTGAGGCTTGTATGTGGCTCATGCAGTCAGAGGGAGCCTATGATCCACAGGCAGCCCTCCCAGCTGGTCTACCTGACCCTTCATTGTGGGGGCCGGTGCCTGCTGAGGTGTAGCAGGCCCCATTGATTCTTCTGAAGTCACCACTAGAACCTCTTCCTCCTGGGCCCAGGCCTGTCTGCACAGCTGATTCTCTCAACAGCTCTGTTCTCTGATGGGAGGACTGGGAATTCATGGCTGCTTTCTCTGCACCTTGCAGGACTCTATGAAAATGCCCTCCGGCCCACCCACCATTATGCAACTACGACCTGCAGGAGTCATTCCAGCACTGGGCCAAGCTAAGGGCATGCAGACTGTCCCAGGCTACCTACCCAGGGTAGGCAGAATAAGGGCCAGCCCCCCCAAGATGTCCATGTCCTCCTATTCCCCCAAATTAGGACGACCTGTGAACATGTTACTTGGCAATGGGGAATCAAGGTTACCGATGGAATGAAGGTTGCTAATCACCTGACCTTGAGATGAGAAAACAATCCTGGTTATATAGCTGGGTCCAGTGTAATCAATAGTGTCTTTAAAAGCGGAGACAGGAAGGAGAAGACTCAGAGTGCTGTGATGTGATAAGAAATCAACTGGCCACTGCTGCCTGCGAAGATGGAGGAAGAGGACCATGGGCCAAAGAATGCGGCCGGCCTCCAGAAGCTGGAAAGGGCTGGAAAATGGACTCCCCCCTTGCGCCTCCAGAAGGGAACACGGCCCTTCCAACACTATGATTTTAGCCCAGGGAGACCCATTTCAGACTTCTAATCTCCAGAACTGTAGGATAATAAATTGTGCTGTTTCAGCCACCAACTTTGTGCCAATTTCTTATATCAATTATAGAAAACAAGTCCACTCTCTGTCCTCTACTCTGCAAATGAGCAAGAAGCTGTTCCACTTGCCCTGAGGTTGCCCTGAGGTTGCCCCACACTAGCACCTGCACCGCCAACCACAGGCGGGAAGTGAGTGCTGCCCAGCCTCTTGGCTCCTCTCCATCTCTTCCCTGCTCCCTTCCTCAGAACAGCAGAGAAGACAAATTCTCCTGCAGTCTTTCTACCCTTAAAGCATCTACTACACCTCCAAATAAATTTAGCATTCAGACATCCAAGTTTTCTCTTGATATTTAAAGGAATATTTTAGAATTGAGAAGATTCTCTTCTCTCCCTACAGACCCTAGCTTTTAAGACAGTTGTTTTCAGGCTGAAGAAAGGCTGATTTCAGAATCAAGGCTTTGCTCTAAATGGTATCTGCTCTCTCCCAGTAAAGAATAATGCCCACGGAGTCTATGAGTAAAACAATACTTTAGGCCCTGGCCGGTTTGGCTCAGCGGTTAGAGTGTCGGCCTGCGGACCAGAGAGACCCGGGTTCGGTTCCTGCTGAGGGCGTGTAACTCAGTTGCAGTTTGTCCCCGGCCCTGGTTGGGGTTGTGTGGGTGGCAACCACTTGATGTGTCTCTCTCACATCGATGTTTCCCTCTCTCTCTTCTCCCCTCTCTCTCTCCTGCTCAATCTGAAGATAAGTGCAAAAATGTCCTCAGGTGAGAATAAAAAACAAACAAACAACACTTCAGGAGCCCTGGCCAGTTTGGCTCAGTGGTTAGAGTGTTGGCCTGAGGACCAAAGAGTCACAAGTTCGATTCTGGTCAAGGGCACGTACCTCGGTTGCAGTTCGGTCCCCAACCCTGGTCGGGGTTGGGGGGAGGCAACCAATCGATGTGACTCTCTCACACCAATATTTCTCTCTCTCTTTCTCCCACTCTATCTGAAGATAAATGAAAAAATATCCTCAGGTGAGGATTAAAAGAAAAATAATACTTCAGGGAATGAAAATAAATCAGAAAACATATATAAAATATTATCCCTGACACCTGTGTAAATGTGGCATCAAGGCAAGCTGTGTGGCCCCTCCCACAGCCTCCCAACCAGATTGCTGCCCCTAACCCCCTCCTACACAAAATCCTGGAGCTCCCACTGGTCTAGAGAATTCCATAAATAAATGTTTTGATCTAGCAGTCACTAAAAGAGAATTTTCATCTCAACAACTGTTTACTGAGCACCTTCTGTGTTCCAGGCCTGGTCAGAGGACTTGAGGAATAGCAGGGATAATAAAGATAACTTTTTCTGGGACCAATCTCCAGTCGTTGTCTTTAAACCAGTTCTATACTGCTCACATTTGTCACCGAAAATGGGACATCAAATGCATCAAGCCTGAGGAACAGGGCTGAACAACTCGAACTCTGTGGATGGCAGACTGTCTTTGTTTGAAAAATGCCCGAGTTTCATTCAGCTCTGTTTACATCTTTCCTCAGGTGAGAAGCTATTTATAGTACAAAACCCAATCCCCAATACATTCCCTGATTGCAAGATCCCCAAAGGAACATTTAAGTTGTGTGCAAGAATAGGATGCCAGGGTTTTGTGACTACTGAGTGCCAAAGAGTAGGCTCTACTCCAATATCTGGGGGCTGTTCAGAGGACTTAACTAGACTGGCCCGGACAGGTATCAGCTGCCCCTACTGCTGGGCCTATTAGGTTCTCCAGTGAACTGTGACCCAGGACTAGAATTTATATGGCAGTAAATAGCTGGGAGGTCAGAGATACAGTGGCTCCAACCCTGACTAAAGCCAGTTGGTTCAGAAAACCCACAGTAACTGGCAGCCTGTATTTTTTTCATGAGGTTCTGCATGCAGACTGGGATTGAAATATGGGCTAGGCAGAGAGGTCTGCCTTTCTGATACCTTGTCAATAATTTTCCTTAAGGCAACTCTGGTGCCTATTTCTAACCTACCTTGTGTGTCTTCTGAATTGGCTGTGTCCTCTTCCAGTTAACCTGTTTGAGAAAAGAGAAATAAAATATGAGAAGGGTAGATAGACCAGTCCATCAACTTTGTGAGTTAAAACATTATAAATGGCTACAAAAACATCCCCAATTATTCCATAAACCATGACCAAATGCTGGAGGGTTATAAGAGTCGGATTAGTGGGTGTAGTAAGTATAACATTTGTCTGTCTGCCCTGGAAGTAAGATGGGCTGTTCCCCACTACTTTCCTACGATTTTATAGTTAACAGCATCATCTACCTCTCTCCCTCCCTCTCTCTCTGTCTCTCTCACTCTTTCTCATATTTCTTTCAATCACATATAAACACATGCACACAAACTTAATACATGATAAAGATGGAATAAATTGCTTAATAGTGGATATTGGGGAAAGTGGTTCACAATCAAGGGAAAAACGACTGGATCACTACCTGACATCATATACAAATGTGGGGAAGACTGACGAATCTCAGAGGGACGGGCAAGGGAGGGCGGGAAGAAATTAACCAAAGAATTTATATGCATATATGCATAATCCATGGGCACAGGCAATGACAGAGTGAAGGCCTTGGCGGGGGTGGCATGAGCCAGGGAGAGGGGTCAATGGAGGAAAAAAGGGGGACATCTGTAATACTTTCAACAAAAGAGATAAATTTTTTAAAAGATTTCATGTGAAAGAAGAAAACATATAGTTAGTGGGGAGTGGGGGAGAGTAGGGTGTCTTTGTGGCCAAGAGGCAGCACAGTCCTTGAGGGAAGAATACCATCCCACCACTTACAGCACATACAAAGCTAACACGAATGACAGAATGGAAGGTGGTAACTGCAATGTTAACACCAGTAAAAGATTAACAGCTCCAATATGAAAGGAACTACTGCATGTCAATTGGGAGAAAAATAAAAGTAACGTTCAATAGAGAAATGGGAAAGGATCTGAACAGGCAATTTAGAGACGAAAAAAGATGACAAATATAAAAATATGCCGTCATTAGTATTCAGGAAAATGCAAATGAGAGCAATAATAAAATACAGTAAATGAACTAGAAGAGTGCTAAACCATGCTGGAGGTCGGCAGCGGCATGGCTACATTTGGATCCTCACACACTCCTGGTGGAAGCAAAGAAGAGCAACCCTGAGGTACTTACTCAGTTTGGTCTATGCATAATGTTCGGCCCAGCAGTTTTGCTCCTGGTTATCTGCGCCAACGGCCCTCTCACAGAGGCCTGTAAGAGGACACACAAAGGCTATTCCATGAGTGTTATCTGATGGTGGGAGGTGTGGGCGGCAACCTGGGAAAATGGATGGGCAGAAGGTGGTGTACGCACACCATGGAGTCCCATGATGAAACTAGGACCACAGGCCTCTGTGTACATCCAGAAACATACATCGATTTGGAAAGGAAGGTATTGAGGTTAAACTAAAAAATCTGAGTGAGATACAGACTACAAAACCATTTTTGTACATTAAAAATACATGTATATGAAACAACAAAACGCAACTTGCTAGAACACAGATAAACTACACTTTAGAATGGTTGCCTGTAGGGTGAGGAAGGGAAAGGAGATTGGAATGGGGACAAGGAAGAATGAATGAGAATGAATGAGTGTATAACAAGCAAAGAAATGAGAAAGGGGCCTTGCAAGGAGGAGGATGTGCCACTGACTTAGGGATGAGATTAACTCAACCCTCTGCACTTGTTTTCACCCAGAAGGCTTTTACCATGTATATAACACAAATTTTACCATAATAACAATAATAACTAGCAATTACTGACTACTTACTATATACCAAGCACCATTCCAAGCTATTTACATATTAATCCTCATCACAACACATGTATAAACTATTAGGATTATTTGACAAGGAGGAAAGCAAAACATCGGTTAAATAACTTGCCCAAGGTCACATAACTAGTAAGGAGCAAATAATGAATTCAAACTCCAGGTAATCTGGCACCAGAAGCCATGCTATTAATCACTATGCTACACTGCCAGCTCTAATCTACAGATACACTCTCAGCAGTGTTCCAAATCCTAATAAGAATGTTTATGGTAGCACTGTTTAAAATAGAACAAAAACCTGATCTTAATCTGTGTCCACTAATAGCTGTCCATATGCCCACATGTTCAATGTCCATAAAGAATGAACTAGATCTTACATGTATCCACATGAAGAAACCTAAACACAAATGAAATGTGTAAGAAAAAAAACTGTGCATAATGTGATTCATTTTATGTAACTTCTTTTAAAGAGTTGAGTGTTTGTTTGTATGTGCATACACATGCAAAATTGTGAGTATATAAATCTGCAAAACTATTTTTGGAAGAATGATAGCCAGGAATATGTTCACAGTAGCTTAAGTTGGAAAAATGTTACTTTTTATTTTATTCCTCTTTGGATTGCTTAAATCTTCTAACCACACACAATATATTACTTTGTCTTTTAAACAGTAGGAGTTATCAAAATGGTGAGACTGTAGGCCATTTTTACTTTTTTTCTTTATATGCTTGTACCAAAATAAATGCCTAATAAACATTATTTGAACAAATGCATATACTATTACTTTAAATCCATTGATGGCAAGAATCACTGATGCTTTCATAACTGAAATTTTCACTTTATGTTCCAGAGTGTTAATGAAGCACATTTTGGTACAGAAAACAATTTCACAGAGAAGAAAAGGGGCTTCTCTTCCCCAAAAAACTTGCAACCTTGGCTTCATGAAGTAGCAGGATACAAATGGCATATCTCCAATATGAGAGCATGTGGCCTTTGAGAGCTTGTTTGGAGGTTCTAGCAGGGAAGCACAGCTACTGGTATACCCTTGACCAAAGGCGGTCCTCTCCTCTGGGGGGAAGGTCGTCCTCTTCGATGGAGCGTGCAGCTTTGGGAGGGACGCACATGGATCGGTTGAGGGAGGAGGACACCCGCCTAGCCAGCCAGATCAGCCAAATCAACCCTGGCGATCAATGGGGTGACAGATGTCGCAGTCAGATCGCCCTCACATCCAGCATGTGGTCTTTGAGATGGATTTACTTTAGGGCTGAAAAACACCCTTTCCTAATGAAATATGAAAGGGAAGATAGAAGGGGAGGATCTAGATTAAGAATTCTCTGCTAATTCATTTAATGGCTTGGGACAGTTTACTTGCCAGAGACTCCTCAGGAAAATTAGATGTAAAGTATGCATGTTAGTAACCAAATGACCTGGATGATACCAACCTCTAAACAGTTTGAATGGTCAACAGAGTAATGGCCTATGGTTCCTAAGGAGTGTTAATGCATCTTATACTCGGGCACATCATTCAACATGAATTCAGGTATAGGAGTAGCCCAAACATCCAAATCTGTTCATTGTTTACTAACCAGAAAGAGACCCAGATAGATGCACTATTATTTTACTATATTTTTCATGGCATCAATTAAACATTGTTTTCCTTCAAGAAATTTGGAACGTGTTCCTCTGTTGTTAATTAAGATTTTCTCTTCTAAAGGGATTTTGCAATCTTGAACAAATATTTTTTATTCTTTATTTTTTATCTTTATTGTTGAAAGTATTACAGATGTCCCTCCTTGGAAAAAATTTTAAATTAACATAATGTACCCTCTTTTTTTTATTCAATGAAGCTTGAAAAAGACTGATTTGAAGCATTAACTTTAATTGCTTTTATTAACTTCAACCAGTTAGAAGTATTAGAAGAGTCCATTTTCAACAGCAGCAAAAATGATGAAAATAATATGCACTATATATTAAGGAAAAGACTACTCTAATAGAACAAAAAAGTAAACTGTAAATATGAAAAATCAACATCAGTAATGATAATAATTCTCCCTCCAAGTTAATCCATAAATCTGAGATAATCTCCAACAACAACAATGGAACACCACCATATCTTTGGAAGCTTATTAGAAAGATCTATCCGATTTTCAAAGTACACATAAATCCTACTTCTGGGAAATTATCCTACAAATCTACTAGCTTCATGATCCATGTTCAAGGTCATGCACTGTAGCACTGTTTGTAAAAGCAAAAGATTGCAAACAACCAACGTGATTTTCTTTAAATTACTGCATAGTTATCCAGTGAAATTATTGTATATTTATCCAATGAAATACTAGGTAGCTGATTAAAAACAAAATTTTACAAAGTTCTCAAACTATGACATGCTATCAGTTATAATTTTCATTTTATCCTCACCCGAGGACATTTTTTCCATTTTTTGTTTAGATAGAGTGGGAGGGAGAGAGAGAAACATCCACGTGAAAGGGACACGTCGAGTGGTTGCCACCCACATGACCCAACCAGGGCGGGGGACTGCAACAGAGGTATGTGCCCTTAGCGGGAACCAAACCCGGGTCTCTCAGGACCACAGGCCAATGCTCCAACTGCTGAGCCAAACCGGACAGGGCTATAATTTTCATTTTA